>NC_042616.1:704274862-705602486 GCF_901001135.1 Rhinatrema bivittatum | reverse complement strand
GTGAACAGCAGTTCAACATGGGTCAGTCGGTCCTAAGAAGATAGGCGAGACCGTTCGAAAAGGACAGGCGATGGCCCCGTCGCCCTCGGCCGATCGAAAGGGAGTCGGGTTCAGATCCCCGATCCCGGAGTGGCGGAGATTCGGCGCTGGGCTCTTCCCTCTTCACTCGCCATTACTGAGGGAATCCTGGTTAGTTTCTTTTCCTCCGCGGCTTGTGTCCCTATGTGGGATTGACCTCTGTCCTCGAATGATGTGCCCTTCATCCAGGCCTTGTGTTCCCACAAGTGTTTTAACCTAGTTCATGTGCCTGTTCCTCCAGGCCTTGTGTCCCTAGCGGGGATTGACCTCTGTACTCGAAGGATGTGCCTGTTCATCCAGACCTTGTGTTCCCACAAGTGTTTTAACTCCGTTGCTGTGCCCGTTCCTCCAGGCCTTGTGTTCCTCTGGGGATAGGAAATACATACAGTACCTGAGTGTAATCAAGTATGATTTGCATTGAATACAAGAATGTCAGTATATAAAAATGAAAAATAATAAATAAAAATGAAGTGCTATAAACTTTTTAAAAAAAAAATGTAAATCCATTAAAAAAAAAATTACTATCCGAGTATCCGTGTTCATCCAGGCCTTGTGTTCCCACAGGTGTTTTAACTCAGTTGCTGTGCCCGTTCTTCCAGGCCTTGTGTTCCCACAGGTGATGTAACTCAGTTGCTGTGCCCGTTCTTCCAGGCCTTGTGTTCCCACAGGTGTTTTAACTCTGTGGCGGTGCCTGTTCATCCAGGCCTTGTGTTCCCACAGGTTTTTAACTCTGTTACATTCTGGGAATTGGAAAGCTTGCCTGAAGAGCCAGGTTTTTAACTTTTTTTTAACTCTGGTAGACTGGGTTCGAGGCGTAGGTCTGGTGGGAGAGCATTCCATTGGTGTGGTCCCGCAGTTGAGAGTGCTCTTTTTCTTAGTGTTGATTTAGCTGGAGTTGCGACTAAGGTGCCTTTGTAGGCGCTTCTGATGGGTCTGGAGGATAAGTGTGGACGAAGTTGAGTTTGTAGTGATATAGGTGCGACGCTGTGAATTGCTTTATGAATAATGGTTAAGGTTTTAAATAGGATTCTCTGTTTGATGGGTAGCCAGTGGAGGTTGCTCAAGATGGGGGTGATATGGTCTCTTTTATTAGTGTTAGTTAGGATTCTGGCTGCGGCATTTTGTACCATCTGTACAGGTTTGATCCTGGTGGAGGGGAGGCCAAGTAGGATTGCGTTGCAGTAATCGAGTTTAGAAAAAAAATGGATTGTAGAACGAGGCGAAAGTCATTGAAGTGCAGGAGTGGTTTTAGCTTTTTTAGGACTTGTAGTTTATAGAAGCAGTCCTTGGTGGTGGTTTATAAATTTTTTTAAGGTAAGTTGGTTGTCAAGCCATGCTCCTAGATTCCTGACGTCTGCAGAGAGATGCATGTTTAAAGATGTGGATTGTGCAAGGCTAGGTGAGTAGGTGTTTGGGTTGTGTGAAATAAGTAGCATCTCTGTTTTGCTGGAGTTTAGAATCAGTTCAGGTTGGAAAGTAGTTGTTAATTGGTTGAAGACAATTCTCCCAGAAGGCGAAGGTTTTTTGAATTGATTCTGTGATGGGGATGAGGATCTGGATGTCGTCTGCATAGAGGTAATGAGTAAGCTTGAGTTGTGATAGCAGATGGCAGAGGGGAGGAGGTAAATGTTGAACAGGGTGGGAGAGAGGGATGAACCTTGTGGTACGCCTTGGTCTGATAGGATGGGGTCAGATTCCTTGTTGTTAATTCTGACCTTGTAAAACCTGTTTGATAGGAACGACTTGAACCAACTGAGAGCTGTGCCTTTAATTCCTATGTTTGATAGTTCTTCCAGGCCTTGTGTTCCTCTGGGGATAGGGAAATACCTACAGTACCTGAGTGTAATCAAGTATGAAGTGCTAGAAACTTTTTAAAAAAAGAATATAAATCCATTAAAAAAAAAATTTACTATCCGCGTATCCGTGTTCATCCAGGCCTTGTGTTCCTCTGGGGATAGGGAAATACCTACAGCACCTGAGTGTTATCAAGTATGAAGTGCTAGAAACGTTTTAGAATAAGAATATAAATACATTAAAAAAAAAAATTACTATCCGAGTATCCGTGTTCATCCAGGCCTTGTGTTCCCACAGGTGTTTTAACTCAGATGCTGTGCCCATTCTTCCAGGCCTTGTGTTCCCACAGGTGTTTTAACTCAGTGGCGGTGCCTGTTCATCCAGGCCTTGTGTTCCCACAAGTGTTTTAACTCAGTGGCTGTGCCTGTTCATCCAGGCCTTGTGTTCCCACAAGTGTTTTAACCTGGTTGCTGTTCCTGTTCATCCAGGCCTTGTGTCCCTAGCTGGGATTGACCTCTGTGCTCGACTGCTGCGCCTCTTCATCCAGGCCTTGTTTCCCACAAGTGTTTTAACCTGGTTGCTGTTCCTGTTCATCCAGGCCTTGTGTCCCTAGCTGGGATTGACCTCTGTGCTCGACGCTGCGCCTCTTCATCCAGGCCTTGTGTTCCCACAAGTGTTTTAACCTGGTTGCTGTGCCTGTTCATGCAGGCCTTGTGTCCCTAGCTGGGATTGACCTCTGTCCTCGAATGATGTGCCTGTTCATCCAGGCCTTGTGTTCCCACACGTATTCTTATTTGTGAGAGATCCTAGGCTCCAATTCCTTTGTCATCAGCTGAAGTGCGTAAGTACAGTCGGAATTCACTGGACGCCAACAGAATTCACTAGATGCCAACGATATTCACTGGACGCCAATGTAAACACCGGGTACACACAACTCTAGGGGTGGACCCGTTCCAGGGAGTCCTTCCCTGAACAAGCATGAGGGTGGAGGTGGGCTTTACTGCACACCCCCTGACGGACCATGCCCATACTGCTGCCAATATTCTAGCATGCATCAGAAAGATGCTGGCGAGCTACCAGTGTTTTAACCTAGTTCCTGTGCCTGTTCATGCAGGCCTTGTGTCCCTAGCTGGGATTGACCTCTGTCCTCGAATGATGTGCCTCTTCATCCAGCCTTGTGTTCCTACTGGTGTTTTAACTCCATTGCTGTGCCTGCCTGTTCATCCAGACCTTGTGTTCCCCACGTATTCTTATTTCTGAGAGATCCTCCAATTCCTTTGTCATCAGCTGAAGTGCGTAAGTACGTTCTGAATTCACTAGACGCCAACGGAATTCACTAGACACCAATGATATTCACTGGACGCCAATGTAAACACCGGGTACACCCAACTCTAGGGGTGGACCCTTTCCAGGGAGTCCTTCCCTGCACAAAGGAAAGGGAACTCTCTCCTGGGCCAATTGATAAGAAAACCCCAATTCTGCAGCCAAAAATAGGCTGGAAATCCTTCCCCCATTGACTTTAATGGGCGACATATGGACATATACCCAACTCATTGAATTCTGTTTATGTCCATATTGACCGCAAATGGGACCCCCTTTGGACATATGGACATATGAACTTAAACTTTTGCTCTGCACATCCCTAGTTTTGACCATAGTCTCTCTAAGCAGTTAATGATATCATACTGTGATAGGGCATGGTTTATTTTTCAGGCTGAGACAGTTTATAGCTCAGCTTACCAAACCGGTCCTGGGGATTCCACAGCCAGTTGGATTTTTAGAATATCCACAAAGAATATGCATGAGATACATTTGCATATCATGGGGACTCAGTATATGCAAATTTACATCATACATAAAATCCGGCTGAGTGAGTGGTTATTTATTTGGGAAACCCTGGTTTATAGGGACCAATTTGTCTCACTCTCTAGAAATAAAGCCTGACCACCTAAGTTAGTGCCTAAATCAAAACCATCTCCAGTTGTGTCATGAGTTACTTAACCTCCCTGTGGTCAGTAAAAGGTTTCTCTGGCCGAGATTTAATTATTTCTCCATGCGGAGCAGATACATGTTAAGTTGAATTTTCAAGTTGCATTAATAAAAAACAGCATTTACGTGTTTAAATTGCATATACTTGTTTATATACTAGTACAACATGAGTAAATCTACACGTGTGAAAAAAAGGGATGGTCCAGGTGTTCCCAAGTGGAGGCCAACATTTATATGTTAGTTGCTATTTTATAAGAGATTTACTGTATGTGTAGATTTGGCAGCTTTATATTTACTCTCGCTCTTTATCTGGAGTAAGTGATAGTATAAGTCTTAACAGTGAAATCATGACTAGGTCGTGGTCTGGGAGAAATGGGGGAAGCTGAGGCTGATCTTGATGAGTTGCAGATGGACTGGAGTGGAAACTGAAAGACTAATTGATAATAGGGATGTGAATCGTGTCATCGATCGTCTTAACGATCGATTTCGGCTGGGAGGGGGAGGGAATCGTATTGTTGCTGTTTGGGGGGGTAAAATATCGTGAAAAATCGTGAAAATCGTGAAAAATCAAAAAAACGTAAAATCGCAAAACCGGCACATTAAAACCCCCTAAAACCCACCCCCGACCCTTTAAATTAAATCCCCCACCCTCCCGAACCCCCCCCCCCAATGACTTAAATAACCTGCGGGTCCAGCGGCGGTCCGGAACGGCAGCGGTCCGGAACGGGCTCCTGCTACTGAATCTTGTTGTCTTCAGCCGGCGCCATTTTCCAAAATGGCGCCGAAAAATGGCGGCGGCCATAGACGAACACGATTGGACGGCAGGAGGTCCTTCCGGACCCCCGCTGGACTTTTGGCAAGTCTTGTGGGGTCAGGAGGCCCCCCCCAAGCTGGCCAAAAGTTCCTGGAGGTCCAGCGGGGGTCAGGGAGCGATTTCCCGCCGCAAATCGTTTTCGTACGGAAAATGGCGCCGGCAGGAGATCGACTGCAGGAGGTCGTTCAGCGAGGCGCCGGAACCCTCGCTGAACGACCTCCTGCAGTCGATCTCCTGCCGGCGCCATTTTCCGTACGAAAACGATTCGCGGCGGGAAATCGCTCCCTGACCCCCGCTGGACCTCCAGGAACTTTTGGCCAGCTTGGGGGGGGCCTCCTGACCCCCACAAGACTTGCCAAAAGTCCAGCGGGGGTCCGGAAGGACCTCCTGCCGTCCAATCGTGTTCGTCTATGGCCGCCGCCATTTTTCGGCGCCATTTTGGAAAATGGCGCCGGCTGAAGACAACAAGATTCAGTAGCAGGAGCCCGTTCCGGACCGCTGCCGTTCCGGACCGCCGTTGGACCCGCAGGTTATTTAAGTCATTGGGGGGGGGGGGTTCGGGAGGGTGGGGGATTTAATTTAAAGGGTCGGGGGTGGGTTTTAGGGGGTTTTAGTGTGCCGGCTCACGATTCTAACGATTTATAACGATAAATCGTTAGAATCTCTATTGTATTGTGTTCCATAACGGTTTAAGACGATATTAAAATTATCGGACGATAATTTTAATCGTCCTAAAACGATTCACATCCCTAATTGATAACACTGGTAATTTTATTGCTGTGGCATTTTAGAAAATCTCTTGACTATAGATCCCATTTTATAATAATTTTAATAATTGAGTCCACTAATATTTTCTCAAATTAAAAACATGTTATTAACTACAAAACTATAACGAAATTAAATAAAACTGTTATTAAAATATAACTTTAAAATGACAAAATACAAAAAAAAAATTATGTTGCTTAGCACCCAGTACTCAAGGATGTGGAGAGGGAGAATGGCAACCCTAAGGAGGATCCTGCTCTGGAGCAGAGGCCAGTGGCATCTCCTCCTCACGAGGCATCTCATGAGGAGGAGATACCTGTGCCCTCAGCTCCTGAATGGCCTCCTCCATGGCTGACAGCCTCCTCTCCACATCCTTGACATCTGCCCTGAGGCTGTTACCTCCCTGCAGGAGCTCCTTCAGCATGCCAAACTGCGCATGTGCAGTGCATACGCAGCTTGGAGGAGATCCTGCAGGGAGTAAAGCAGCAGTGCTGGTGCTGCTGCTGGACCCGGCCTGTGGCTGCCCTCCATTCCTTTGGGCACTGGCAGTGGCACTGGTGGCTGTGGCTGCCTCTTCTTGCCCTGTAAAGAAATGTAAAAAATTCTACATAAGATACAGAACAGGGGTGGGCAGTTCTGGTCCTCGAGGGGCCACAAACCAGTATTGTATGCACCAGCAAGTTTATAATATTAAAAAACATTCAACCCCTTAATTTACTAAATTGCAGGGTTTTGGAAAAATGAGTTTATATTCTACAACATCAGAGAGGGAGAGTGGAGGGATATCAGTCTAGATAATTAGAGATAATATTATATAAATATATAACATAACATACATCTATCCCACCCTATATAACTGACTGATCACAAACAATAATTTTGATTTTCAGCCTCAGACAGATACTAGACAAACTACTACTACTAGTACTACAACATACATACTGGCCCTGTGGCCCAAAATACAAGCCATTAAGCCCGTAAAACGTGCTACATTAAAAAAAATGTTTTTCAGTTCATTTTTTAACATGGCACTCTTCTACAGTTCTTCTTCCTCACTCATCCTCTTTCTCCCACTGCCTCCCTCCCCTCTCACAGTGACTAATACCCCCTTCCCTCAGTCTCACATTTATCCCCCATTCACATTTGCAGCATGTTGGTCAATGGTCAGGGCTCAATTATCTAATAATATAATACCTGGCCCACCAGTGACGGTTCCCTCCGTCCTCCTCTGCTGACAGCTACTGGGCCCAGGAAGCCCTGCCTCGTCCCTGCTGGTGTGTGGTTCTGTACGAAGACACAGATCAAATTTCACAGAACAACAGTTAAAATTTAAAAAAAAGGAATTGGAACTGACACAAACAATATGAAACACAAATTCCATTACAATTAATTGAATAATATTTGTGTACTTGTGTAGTATTCTCAACAACCTACCAGGCAAAGGACGCGCTAAAGTCCTGCGGAGCTCCTCAAGCCAATCACCCGCGTGAAGTCTCAGATGCCGACCTGAGAATTAGAGGTAGAAAGGAAATAGAATAACATTAATTGATTAATTAATTAATTACAAACACAACATGCCCTACTAGGTTATTTTTTTATGCAATATATTAAATTCAGTAATAAAAAAATACTTAGCTATCTTTTAATGTGGCATTCAAAATTCCCAAATACAAATCCCACCATTTCAAAATGATAAATAAATATAATACACCACTAACATTATCTCTCACCTTTCTTCTTGAGATCTTCGATCTCACGCGGGTAAGAGGCTCTCCAGCAGAACTCCTCCTGGAGAGCCACCCAGGCAGCAGACTCCCTTTGAAGGTTAGGCCTGCTGCCTGAGGGGGTGTAGAGATTCTCCTCATCCAGGAGGAGTAGCCGGGCTAGGAGGTCCACATCTGCCTGTGTGAACCGGGGCTTCCTGGACCTAGTATCATCAGCTGCCTTTGAGGAGGATGGTTGGGCTGACTCCCTATCACGATCCATCTACAATGAGAAAATAAAAAAGAAGATGAAAAAAAGTAAGTTCAGAAGCTCAGAATGCAAAGGGCTGAAGTATCCCACCCTTCACATCCCCCACTGCTGGTATATGGGAGAGAGAGAAGGGGAAGGGGAGGGGGTGGGGGGAGGTGAAGGGGCAAGCAGCCCCACTCCCTGGTCTCTGAAGGACAGATCTCTTCAGAAAATCAGAGCTGAATGCAGGGGCTGTCTCTCCCTTCCCATCCCTCCCCCCCCCCCCAACCACTCACCCAAACACCATTCACTGGCTGGGACATGGGGAGGGGAGGAGTGAGGGACAGGCAGCTCCCCCTGTCTGTGAAGCCAGCCTCTCACTAGTAATGCAGGGAGGGGAGCTGTCTCAGCCTTCACCATCCTCCCCCCCCCTCACCCACACACCATTCACTGGCTGGGACATGGGGGAAGGGGGGGAGGAGTGAGGGTCAGGAAGCTCCCCCCTGCTGTGAAGCCAGCCTCTCACTAGTAATGCAGGGAAGGAGCTGTTTCAGCCTCACCATCCTCCCCCCCCTCACCCACACACCATTCACTGGCTGGGACATGGGGGAAGGGAGGAGTGAGGGTCAGGAAGCTCCCCCCTGCTGTGAAGTCAGCCCTCTCACTAATAATGCAGGGAAGGAGCTGTCTCACCCTTCACCATCCTCCCCCCCACCTCACCCACACACCATTCACTGGCTGGGACTTGGGGGAAGGGAGGGAGGGAGGGTCAGGAAGCTCCCCCCTGTCTGTGAAGCCAGCCTCTCACTAGTAATGCAGGGAAGGAGCTGTTTCAGCCTCACCATCCTCCCCCCCCCCCTCACCCACACACCATTCACTGGCTGGGACATGGGGGAGGGGAGGAGTGAGGGTCAGGAAGCCTCCCCCCCTGTCTGTGAAGCCAGCCTCTCACTAGTAATGCAGGCATGATAGGGCACTGCATGCAGGAAGATCACAACACCCTGGTGTCAGGGTTAGGGCACTGTGTGCAGGAAGATCACAACACCCCTGGTGTCAGGGTTAGGGGCACTGTGTGCAGGAAGATCACAACACCCCTGGTGTCAGGGTTAGGGCACTGTGTGCAGGAAGATCACAACACTCCTGGTATAGGATAGGGCACTGTGTGCAGGAAGATCACAACACCCCTGGTGTCAGGGTTAGGGCACTGTGTGCAGGAAGATCACAACACTCCTGGTATTAATAGGAATAGGGCACTGTGTGCAGGAAGATCACAGCACCCCTGGTATCAGGGTTAGGGCACTATGTGCAGGAAGATCACAACACTCCTGGTATTAATAGGGATAAGGCACTGTGTGCAGGAAGATCACAACACTCCTGGTATTAATAGGGATAGGGCACTGTGTGCAGGAAGATCACAACACCCCTGGTAACAGGGTTAGGGCACTGTGTGCAGGAAGATCACAACACTCCTAGTATTAATAGGGATAGGGCACTGTGTGCAGGAAGATCACAACACCCCCTGCTATTAATAGGGATAGGGCACTGTGTGCAAGAAGATCACAACACTCCTGGTATTAATAGGGATAGGGCACTGTGTGCAGGAAGATCACAACACTCCTGGTATTAATAGGGATAGGGGCACTGTGTGCAGGAAGATCAGAACACCCCTGGTGCCAGGGATAGGGCACTGTGTACATGAAGATCACAACACCCCTGGTGCCAGGGTTAGGGCACTGTGTGCAGGAAGATCACAATACTCCTGGTATCAGGGTTAGGGCACAAGTTCTAGTCACATTGACTGATCACATTACTTTTTTGTCAAGCTACCAACTGTTTCCATTTCCCATACCCCCATATACTGTCAGTGGGAACCTTGGTAACATGAATAAATAAGAGGGCAGCCAATAGGAATACATATTCATTCCTAAACTGACCTTAACTGACTTGAAAAGTGTCAAATTGTATCATTTTCAGTTAGTGGGCACTAACTGGGAGTTAGTGCGCACTAATCGGAAAAACCGATTTTTAACGATTTTTTAACTAAAAAATCGTGCCAAACACGATTTTCTTCTCCTGACAAACGATTTCGATCGTTAAGACGATAGGGCCACACGATTCAAATCCCTACGCTGAACACAGAAGATTGGAGAGAAAAACACTCACTGTTATCTGCACTCTGCAGCAGTGACACATCATCAAGCTCGTATGCCAGTTTCTTTAGCGTAAAGCTGGCTCCTGCTGTTGTAGTAGTCCAGAAGAAATCCCTCTTCAGTTTCAGGGCAGGACCTCATTTTTGGTTTTTACCTGCCGGTGCCAGTGCAAAAGTGGGCAATTTTGGACACATTTAAATTTACTTCATCTGCTCTGCCTTTCCCTCTCCCTCACATCATTGTATATATGTCACCGGGAATGTTAAGATTACAACAACGATTTAACATTTTTCCGTGGTATTATAATGCCCACTGCCTAGTGCCCACTGCATACACTTTGCCTTCTGCCAGGCAAACAGTGAGTGTCATCCTTTCTGCTCTGTCTGCACTATTTCTCTGTCACAGACAGGCTTCACAATACAGCCTGTTATGCTGCACTTTTTGGCCTGCCTTCACTGCTCGCTTATGCCCAGTACTACCTAGCTGCCACTGCCTACTGTGCCCACTGGCAGTCATACAGAGAATAAATAACTAATCTGAAGTGTAGCTAAGGCTTCAATCACGAAAAAGGATAAACAAAACAGCAAGCGAAGCAACACAAATCTACAATGATGCAGAGATATTGTGATGCCATGCTGCCTCCATGGTTTGTTTTCCTGTCTTGTGTTAATGGGCTGCCACAGCAAAAATCCTTACCAAGAACTCGGAGAGAGCTCAGTGCTATGCTTTCACACAGACAATGTCTAGAGAAACAATGCAGAGCAAGGCTGTGACATGCTCATTCTTCGAGCTCAGCATTACTGTAACCCGCTCTGCGGCATTATAGGAGACTAGGAAAATGCACCGCTGCGATACATCATAACTCTCATTGCTTGACGGTTTGCCAATCCGTCCCTTCTCTGCAGCCTGCCCACTCCACAGTGTATGAACCTTTCTCCATACATTTGCAAACTGTTGCTATGCCTATGATTTCCATGGGTCTTTTGACTATAATTGCTTATAGAAATCATTCTGTTTGACAGAAATGAAACAAGTAGGATTCCTTTAGTTCACGGGTCCCCTTCAGCTCATTTTGGACCCTAAGAGTTTAGAGTCAGAGTTTAAAGCTTTTAAAAAGCTCTAAAAGCATGGCTTTTCGGACAGGCTTATATTGACTATCTTGAAAAAAAGGACTCATTGGTTTAAAGAAACATTATTTTTATCTTTGTTTTATGTTCTTTTATTAATAATTGATTAACAATTTTATTTTTTAATCATATTTTACTGTACCTTTTAGATATTTCAGTTTGATTTTATGATTTTGTAACATGTAAACCGTTGTGATGTATATTATGAACGATGGTATACAAGAATTTTAATAAATAAACTAAATAAATAAAAAAGAATCAAGTTGGCTCCACTGATTTCATTTTTATATTTTGTTTTCAATGAATGCACTTCTCTAGCTGAGATGCTTGTTCAATTAGTCCTCCTTTAGGCGGGCATCAAGGGTTCGACGGTTGCTCACAGATTAATAAAAGGGGTCAGTTGGTTCCATAGTGTAGTGGGTATCACATCTGCTTTACACGCAGAAGGGCCTGGATTCAATCCCCAGTGGAGCCATTTTTAACTTGCTGCAGAAACAGGCATGAGTCTGAGTGCAAGGATAACTTAGATACCGAAAAAGCAAGTTGAAGACCAATGGGTTCCATATATGTGCAGTGGAAACCCCACCTGTCAGGTTTTCAGGATACCCAGATCTATATGCGTGGGATAGATTTACAGGCCCTTCCTTCTATGCGTGCTACATGATCTCATGCGAATTCATAGCAGATATCGTCTTCCCCAGAAGAAGTGTGGGGATGGTTACTGGAGACGAAATAAGGAAGCTTTAGGTAAACTCCTAAGCCAACATCTTGTGTGGTAAAAAGAATTCAGCAGTGACTCTAGTAAAACAAAATTTTTCATGGTAGATGGGATGGCTCTTGGAAGATCTATTTTTTGCCAAGAGTAAAAAATGTTAGAATGTGAATGGTGGCTGAGGCGATTAACCCATGAATTATTCAAACAGTATTCTAAAATAACGGGATAGGTGTTTGAAAGTGTAATAAGGAAGCACTCAGACAAGGAAATGGTTACATGTGTAGAGGTTATCACGTCTGTTTCACACACAGAAGGTCTTGGGTTCAAGTCCCAATGGAGCCACTTTATGTTTCTAGCAGTGTGTTGAAATCCGGAAGTGGATCCTTGGGCCGACCCCTGCTGGGAAGTGGTCGGGAGGCAGACACGCACAGCCGTAGATGAACCTTCGCCTGGAAACCCGTGACGCCCCCAGAGGAGCTGTGAACGCCCGGGTCGCTAGGACTTAGGTGGCTTCACCCTGGAAGTCCGAGGTCCCCCCAGGAGGAGCCCGTAGGGACCCGGACCGCTGGGACTTAGGCGAGGACTGGCGTGGAAGACCCGGACCGGAACTGGAACAGGCGTGAAGGCAGGAGAGAGAGACGCAACCGTGAACAAGGCAGGCAGCTGGAGTCTGGAGCGAGAAAACAATCAGTGGTCAAGGCAGGCAGCAGGAATCAGAAGCGAGGAAACAATCCGTGGTCAAGGCAGGCAGCAGGAATCAGAAGCGAGAAGACAATCCGGGATCAAGGCAGGCAACAGGAAACTGGAAACTGGAATGCTGAGACTGACAAGCAGAAACAGGGGCACCTGGAGCAGCAACTAATCCACCGAAGTGAACTCGTTGCAAGGCAAAGTAGGAAGGAGTGAAGGCGACTTAAATTCCCCGCCGGTGCTGACGTCAGAGAGGGGGCGGTTCAGCACATCCGGGTGCTGGACCGTCAAAAGCCGGCCCCTCGCGCGCGCGCGTTCCCCTTCTGGGGCGGAGCCATCTCCCGAGCTCAGCAGCGTCCTCCACGAGGGAGGATCACCGCCATGCGGCCAGGCCGGCCCTGGCTCCCGCGGCTTGCGGCAGACCCCCCGGACCCAGCTGAGGAGGTAGGAGCCCGGTCGCTGACGCGGCGACCGCGGCGATAACAGTACCCCCCTTCTTACGCCCCCTCCGCAGAGGCCCTGGCTTTCCGGGATGGTCCATATGAAATTGGTGTAGCAGTGACTTGTCCAAGATGTTCCGAGCCGGCTCCCAAGAATTCTCCTCGGGACCACAACCCTCCCAAGCCAAGAGGTATTCCCAACGACGGCCGTGGAAGCGGGTATCCAGGACTTCCCGTACTCGGTAAGTAGGATCCTCAGAGGAAGAAGATAGTGCATCCGTAGTTGGACGATGGAACCGTGAGAGTATCACAGGCTTCAGCAGGGGAAACGTGGAACACGTTATGTTTGCGGAGAGAAGAGGGAAGGCGAAGCCGGTAAGAAACTAGCCCAATACGTTCTGCTATTTGAAAGGGACCGCAGTACCTAGGTGCCAACTTACGAGTTCGGTTAGGCAACTGGAGGTTTCTGGTACTCAACCATACCTTGGTGCCAGGTAGAAACACTGGGGCTGGCCGTCGGTGGCGATTGGCACTCCGTTGGGATTTCTCCAAGGCTGTGACAAGTCTCTGTTGAATTATTCTCCATTGCTGATGGAACTGACGGGCAACAGTCTGAGCGGCTGGCGAAGGAACAGAGATAGGAACAGGTACAGGAGGGTCTCGGATGGTGACCAAATACTATCTGGAAGGGGGTTTGTCCAGTAGCTGCATGAGTATGATTGTTGTAGGCGAACTCGGCCCAAGGTAGCAGGGAAACCCAGTTAGTCCCTCTCTCGGAGATGAAACTTCGAAGGAAAGTTTTTAGCGACCGGTTCATGCGTTCAGTTTGTCCATTACTCTGCGGATGGAATGCTGTGGACAAATTCAGTTGCACCCCAAACTTTTTGCAAAGAGCACGCCAGAAACGAGCAGTAACTGTGGCCCTCTGTCCGATACAATACTCTGCGGGGAGACCATGGGGCCGAAAGATGTGCTGTGTGAATAGTAGCGCTAGCTCTGGTGCTGAAGGTAATTTAGGCAGAGGAACGAGGTGAATCATTTTGAGAAGCGGTCCACGGTAACCCATATTACCGAGTTACCCTCAGATACCGGCAAATCCACAACAAAATCCGTGGCGATATGGGACCACGGCTCCATGGGTATGGGCAGGTGGTTGCAGAAGACCCCAGGGTCGGCCATTGAGAGGTTTCTGTCTTGCACAGACCGGGCAGGAATCTACATATAACCGTACATCTTGTCGTATCTTGGGCCACCAATAGTAGCGATTTAGTAGATCGAGAGTCCTCTCTCTTCCGGCGTGACCTCCGGAGAGGGAGTCGTGAGCCCAGACGAGAACTTTTTTTGCGATCTCTGCGGGCCACCACTACTCGCCCAAGAGCAGATACAGTGATACTGGCTACCTGGATCCTGGCAGGATTGATGATATGCTGTGGAACCTCTTCTTTTTCTTCCTTTACTTCGCAACGGGACAAGGCATCCGCCCGAACGTTCTTTGAGGCTGGACGATATTTCAAAACGAAATCAAAGCGATTAAAGAAAAGCGACCAACGCGCTTGCCTGGGATTTAGGCGTTGGGCTTGATTCAGGAACTCTAAATTTTTGTGATCCGTGTAAATGGTCACCGGATGAAGAGACCCTTCCAGCCATTGTCTCCATTCTTCCAACGCCAATTTAATTGCTAGTAATTCCTTGTCCCCTATCCCGTAGTTGCCCTCAGCTGGAGAGAACTTCTTGGAAAAGTAGGAGCAGGGTAGGAGATGACCGGCACTAGAGTTCTGAGACAGGACTGCCCCTACGGCCATACTAGAGGCGTCCACCTCAACGAAGAAAGGCCGAGTCGGGTCTGGATGTCGTAAACAGGTGTCCTGGAGAAATGCCTCTTTTAAATCTTCAAAGGCTCTACAAGCCTCTTGAGGCCATACTCGAAGGTCCGCGCCCTTTCTGGTTAGAGCGGTTAGGGGCGCCACCAATCGGGAATACTGAGGAATGAAGTGTCGGTAGAAGTTTGCAAATCCTAGGAAACGTTGTAGAGCCTTTAGACCCACCGGCCGGGGCCATTTCCTGATGGCGGACACTTTGCTGGGATCCATACGGAATCCAGTCGCAGAGACAATATACCCTAAAAAGGGCAAGGCCTCTTGTTCAAAGAGACATTTCTCAAACTTTGCGTATAACTGATGATCCCGCAAGATCTGGAGGACTTGCCTAACGTGTTGCCGGTGGGAGATCAGATCAGGAGAGTGAATGAGGACGTCGTCTAAATACACGATTACGCATGAGTGCAGTAAATCCCGAAGAACCTCATTCATTAAGTGTTGAAACACGGCGGGAGCATTACACAAGCCGAATGGCATCACAAGGTATTCATAATGCCCGTCCCGGGTATTGAACGCCGTCTTCCATTCATCCCCGGGACGGATACGGACCAAATTGTACGCCCCTCGGAGATCCAGCTTCGTGAAAACTCGGGCTTCTTGAAGTCTGTCTAATAACTCAGGAATTAAAGGAAGTGGGTAGCGATTCTTCCTCGTAATGGCATTGAGTCCGCGGTAATCTATACACGGCCTCAAGGTACCATCCTTCTTGGCAACAAAAAAGAAACCCGCCCCTGCGGGAGACTTTGAAGGCCGGATGAACCCCTTCGCAAGATTTTCGGCAATATAATCTGACATAGCCCGAGTCTCAGGCTGAGACAAGGGGTATACTCTTCCACGAGGAGGAGTGGAGCCTGGAAGCAGGTCGATAGCGCAATTGAAAGGTCGATGCTGTGGTAACAGTTCCGCTTTCTCTTTGGAAAACACATCTGCGAAGTCTGCATATGGAGACGGTAATAAGAGTCCGGTATTTGCCAGCAGAATCTGTTGTCCCTTCGTAGGTTGAATGCAAGAGTGGAAACATTTGGAGCTCCATCGGGTGATCTGGAAATCCTTCCAGCGGATCTCAGGCGAATGTTGCTGAAGCCAGGGTAAGCCAAGAACCACCGGGTGTACCGATCTTTCCAGAATCAAGAATGAAATCTTCTCGGTATGAAACAAGCCAGTCTGAAGAATAAGTGGTGTGGTAACCGTGGAAATACGACCAGACAGGGGTGTGCCCTGAATCGAAGTAACCCTTAAGGGGGGTTCTCGAAGCTGTGTGGCGAGTTGAAGCTGTTGTACCAATTCCTTTGTAATAAAGTTCCCTCCAGCCCCGGAGTCGATGAGGGCCTGGGTCTGAAAAGAACCACCGGGATATCTCAAGGTCACTGGTACAGTACATTGAGGAGCTGCATGGAGACAGCCTAGGGAGCACTCCTCTCGAACCCCTAGGCGCGGGAGTTTTCCGCCCGTTCCTTGCATTGTGCAAGGAAATGACCTTTACTGCCACAGTACAGGCACAGCCTCAGGTCGCGACGACGCTGCCTCTTATCGGGTGACAAAGAAGACCTCCCAAGTTGCATGGGCTCCTCCGTGGGAGTGTCAGTCGGAGCGTTGGGGCCCCGAGACCCCGAGTTCGCTGACCTGGAGGGCACAGAAGAGAATGAGGGCAATCGTCGGGAAGGACGCCCCTCCTTAGCTCTTTGTTGAAGCCGACGGTCAATGCGTCCTGCCAAGTCGATGAGGCCTTTAAGGTCCTCCGGCAGGTCGCGGGCCGCTAACTCGTCCTTGATCCGGGCTGCCAGACCCTCCAGGAACACGCCTCGGAGAGCATCATCTTGCCAGCCTACTTCTAGGGCGAGCGTGCGAAACTCCAAAGCATAATCTGCAAGAGGCCGCGAGCCCTGCCGGAGCTGGAGCAGTTCAGAGGTCGCAGAGGTCAGGCGTGCAGGTTCATCGAAGGCTGCCTTGAAATCCTCCACAAATCGATTTAAATTACTCAATGCTGGATCATTCTTCTCCCACATGGGAGATGCCCAATTCAATGCCCGCCCATCCAGGAGCGAAAAGATATAGGCCACTTTGACGCCATCCGATGGGAACTGATTGGGCAGGAGAGCAAAACGCACGAAACATTGGTTTAAAAAACCGCGGCAAGCCTTGGCATCTCCGGAATATCTGGACGGAGCCGGAAGCTGCGTGGGCGAATGGAGTGTTACCACTGGAACTGGTGCGGGTACAGGTACCGAAACCGGAGCCTGAGGTTCGGCGTCCAGGCGCATAGCCAAACGTTCCACGGTGGCGGCCAGGGAGTCTAACACTTGCTGTTGCTGGACCAGACGCTGAGCCAGACCCGGGATGGCCTGTAAGCCGGCGAGGTCTGCCGGATCCATGGCCTTGCAAACTGTTGAAATCCGGAAGTGGATCCTTGGGCCGACCCCTGCTGGGAAGTGGTCGGGAGGCAGACACGCACAGCCGTAGATGAACCTTCGCCTGGAAACCCGTGACGCCCCCAGAGGAGCTGTGAACGCCCGGGTCGCTAGGACTTAGGTGGCTTCACCCTGGAAGTCCGAGGTCCCCCCAGGAGGAGCCCGTAGGGACCCGGACCGCTGGGACTTAGGCGAGGACTGGCGTGGAAGACCCGGACCGGAACTGGAACAGGCGTGAAGGCAGGAGAGAGAGACGCACCGTGAACAAGGCAGGCAGCTGGAGTCTGGAGCGAGAAAACAATCCGTGGTCAAGGCAGGCAGCAGGAATCAGAAGCGAGGAAACAATCCGTGGTCAAGGCAGGCAGCAGGAATCAGAAGCGAGAAGACAATCCGGGATCAAGGCAGGCAACAGGAAACTGGAAACTGGAATGCTGAGACTGACAAGCAGAAACAGGGGCACCTGGAGCAGCAACTAATCCACCGAAGTGAACTCGTTGCAAGGCAAAGTAGGAAGGAGTGAAGGCGACTTAAATTCCCCGCCGGTGCTGACGTCAGAGAGGGGGCGGTTCAGCACATCCGGGTGCTGGACCGTCAAAAGCCGGCCCCTCGCGCGCGCGCGTTCCCCTTCGGGGGCGGAGCCATCTCCCGAGCTCGGCAGCGTCCTCCACGAGGGAGGATCACCGCCATGCGGCCAGGCCGGCCCTGGCTCCCGCGGCTTGCGGCAGACCCCCGGACCCAGCTGAGGAGGTAGGAGCCCGGTCGCTGACGCGGCGACCGCGGCGATAACACAGTGGATGAGCATTTTATAGATGTTCAGCCATCAGCTGTATTGGTGTCAGTGAATGCTTGCATTGTTATGGGACCTTGTTAGGAACAGCTTGGGAGCAATCCTACAAAGATCTTGCAAGCACAGCTATCCAGGAGGGTTGAGTGCAATAGAATACAGTGACGATAACTGTCTTGCACTAGTCCTGTTGTCCCTGAGGTGGTCATCCCCTGTGATGGACTGCAACAGTATATCCTTGGCAGTATGGACTGGAATGACAGGGCAGAATGAATGCAAAAGTTGGTCATTTCCCTGCAGTTACTCTCTGAGAGAAAATTAGCATTTGTAGAAAGACCTCAGGTGCTAGTGGAAGATCCTCAAAACATCTTGCTTCACTTTTATCCTTGTAGTTCTATTTTCAAGCCCTCATTCTCTACTAGCTGCAGGGGCTGGCTATCAAGGGCATTTATTTCAGAACTGCCCCTTTTTCTAACTTTGACTGCTGCTTCACTCCTGTCCTGGGGCATTGCTATTGAAACCTGTTCCATTTCTTCCATCGTAGCTTTTCACTTCTCATGTTTGGCAGGGGTCTGCTTGCCTCTTACCTGAATGATGGAAAGGGTTGAGGGCATGGGATCAGATTGGGAAACACTTTTCCTCTTTTCTGCCACTTCCAAACTCCCCAGATGCTAGTCCTAAGGGCTGTTGCTTCTGTGGCTTATAAAGCATGCCAATGTTAGTTAAATGCCCCAATTGTTTCCCAGGACCTGTGTCTTTGCCATGTGCTTGCATTTTGCAAAGCATGGGCCTTCCCTTATTTAGAAATGTCTCCAGATCTTCCAAGTCCACTCTGATCCCTTCTCTACATACTTAGCAGAAGATGCTGCCTCTGGAGCTGATATAGTGGGTGGACTCTGAGGAACAATGCCAAGGGCATCAGATGTGCTCTCTAACTGTGCTGCCTGCTCTTCAGCCACATCCTAATTTTGTCCTGCCTCCCCCATCAAAGAACTGGATAAGGTGGCTAACACACTACTATAAAGGCCTCCCAAATTTTCCCCTTCTGGTACACTATCAATAGCTTCTATTTCAGGGAAAACAAGTAATGACTCTTCATCTGAATAAAAAAGCACTAGGAGTCGAGTGGAATCATTTAGACTAACTGTTTTATTAAAGCATGAGCTTTCGAGGACACAGTCCACACCATCAGATGCATGAAATGATGTACAGTTGATGTGTACAATATATACAGAACAGTGAGAAGACATGGGAAAAGGCAGGAAACGGTGTGGAGAGAGTGTGAATAGGATTGTAGTTTAGCCTACTGACAACTGAGGTAAGTGTGAATAGACAGAATGATCAGACAACAGTTCAGTTTATGCATATGTGTAGTGAGTCATGAATCCATTGTTTCTGTTCAGCCCTTGGGTGATGGTATTTAGATTTTTAATGAGTTCCAATTCAGCAGTTTCAGGCTGGAGTGCTCCTTTGAGGTTTTCATGTAGGAGTATGGCAACCTTAAGGTCAGATAGAGAATGTCAAGGAAGGTTGAATGTTGTCATTTCTAACCTCAGGTTTAAATCCTTTTACCTTGTCCTTATAGATTGTCGCGTTTGTCCTATGTAGACAGTAGCGGGACTTTGCTGGCAGGTGTTGGCATATATTAGATTGGAAGAAATGCAGGAGAATGTGTCCCGCATGTTGCTGATGATGTTGTGTCCAGTGATGGCATTGTCTGGGATAATATGTGGAAAGTGTTGGCATCTCCTTTTCTGGCAAGGTCTGGGTCCTGGGTTGGTGTCCTTCTACTATTTGCAGCGGCTGATGAGTATCTTTTGAGGTTGAGGGGCTGCTACACCAGACTAGCACGGCTATCCTTCTGAAGATTTTTCATGTAAATCAGTGGAGGAAAATTTGGCTTTCACTGCAACCTCTGCAGCAACATTTTCTCTCTCGCTGAACACAGAAGATTGGAGAGAAAAACACTCACTGTTATCTGCACTCTGCAGCAGTGACACATCATCAAGCTCGTATGCCAGTTTCTTTAGCGTAAAGCTGGCTCCTGCTATTGTAGTAATCCAGAAGAAATCCCTCTTCAGTTTCAGGGCAGGACCTCATTTTTGGTTTTTACCTGCCGGTGCCAGTGCAAAAGTGGGCAATTTTGGACACATTTAAATTTACTTCATCTGCTCTGCCTTTCCCTATCCCTCACATCATTGTATATATGTCACCGGGGATGTTAAGATTACAATAACGATTTAACATTTTTCCGTGGTATTATAATGCCCACTGCCTAGTGCCCACTGCACACACTTTGCCTTCTGCCAGGCAAACAGTGAGTGTCATCCTGTCTGCTCTGTCTGCACTATTTCTCTATCACAGACAGGCTTCACAATACAGCCTGTTATGCTGCACTTTCTGGCCTGCCTTCACTGCTCGCTTATGCCCAGTACTACCTAGCTCCCACTGCCCACACTGTGCCCACTGGCAGTCATACAGATAATAAATAACTAATCTGAAGTGTAGCTAAGGCTTCAATCACGAAAAAGGATAAACAGAACAGCAAGCGAAGCAACACAAATCTACAATGATGCAGAGATATTGTGATGCCATGCTGCCTCCATGGTTTGTTTTCCTGTCTTGTGTTAATGGTCTGCCACAGCAAAAATCCTTACCAAGAACTCGGAGAGAGCTCAGTGCTATGCTTTCACACAGACAATGTCTAGAGAAACAATGCAGAGCAAGGCTGTGACATGCTCATTCTTTGAGCTCAGCATCACTGTAACCCGCTCTGCGGCATTATAGGAGACTAGGAAAATGCTCCGCTGCGATACATCATAACTCTCATTGCTTGACGGAATGCCAATCCGTCCCTTCTCTGTAGCCTGCCCGCTCCACAGTGTATGAACCTTTCTCCATACATTTGCAACTGTTGCTATGCCTATGATTTCCATGGGTTTTTTGACTATAATTGCTTATAGAAATCATTCTGTTTGACAGAAATGAAACAAGTAGGATTCCTTTAGTTCACGGGTCCCCTTCAGCACATTTTGGACCCTAAGAGTTTAGAGTCAAAGTTTAAAGCTTTTAAAAAAGCTCTAAAAGCATGGCTTTTCAGACAGGCTTATATTGACTATCTTGAAAAAAAGGACTCATTGGTTTAAAGAAACATTATTTTTATCTTTGTTTTATGTTCTTTTATTAATAATTGATTAACAATTTTATTTTTTATCATATTTTACTGTACCTTTTAGATATTTCAGTTTGATTTTATGATTTTGTAACATGTAAACCGTTGTGATGTATATTATGAACGATGGTATACAAGAATTTTTAATAAATAAAATAAATAAATAAAAAAGAAACAAGTTGGCTCCACTGATTTCATTTTTATATTTTGTTTTCAATGAATGCACTTCTCTAGCTGAGATGCTTGTTCAATTAGTCCTCCTTTAGACGGGCATCAAGGGTTCGACGGTTGCTCACAAATTAAAAGAAGAGGTCCGTTGGCTCCATAGTGTAGTGGGTATCATATCTGCTTAACACGCAGAAAAGCCTGGGTTCAATCCCCAGTGGAGCCTTTTTTATCTTGCTGCAGAGACAGGCATGAGTCTGAGTGCAAGGATTACTTAGATACCGAAAAAGCAAGTTGAAGACCAATGGGTTCCATATATGTGCAGTGGAAACCCCACCTGTCAGGTTTTCAGGATACCCACAATCAATATGCGTGGGATAGATTTACAGGCCCTTCCTTCTATGCTTGCTACTTGATCTCATGCAAATTCATAGCAGATATCGTCTTCCCCAGAAGAAGTGTGGGGATGGTTACTGGAGACGAAATAAGGAAGCTTTAGGTAAACTCCTAAGCCAACATCTTGTGTGGTAAAAAGAATTCAGCAGTGACTCTAGTAAAACACATTTTTCATGGTAGATGGGATGGCTCTTGGAAGATCTATTTTTTGCCAAGAGTAAAAAATGTTAGAATGTGAATGGTGGCTGAGGCGATTATCCCATGAATTATTCAAACAGTATTCTAAAATAACTGGATAGGTGTTTGAAAGTGTAATATGGAAGAGATCAGTCACGGGAATGGTTCCATGGTGTAGAGGTTATCACATCTGTTTCACTTGGGTTCAAGTCCCAATGGAGCCCTTTTATGTTTCTAGCAGTGGATGAGCATTTTATAGATGTTCAACCATCAGCTGTATTGGTGTCAGTAAGTGCTTGCATTGTTATGGGACCTTGTTAGGAACAGCTTGGGAGCAATCCTACAAAGATCTTGCAAGCACAGCTATCCAGGAGGGTTGAGTGCAATAGAAGATAGTGACGATAACTGTCTTGCACTAGTCCTGTTGTCCCTGAGGTGATCATCCCCTGTGATGGACTGCAACAGTATATCCTTGGCAGTATGGACTGGAATGACAGGGCAAAATGAATGCAAAAGTTGGTCATTTCCTTGCAGTTACTCTCTGAGAGAAAATTAGCATTTGTAGAAAGACCTCAGGTGCTAGTGGAGGATCCTCAAAACATCTTGCTTCACTTTTATCCTTGTAGTTCTATTTTCAAGCCCTCATTCTCTACTAGCTGCAGGGGCTGGCTATCAAGGGCATTTATTTCAGAACTGCCCCTTTTTCTAACTTTGACTGCTGCTTCTCTCCTGTCCTGGGGCATTGCTATTGAAACCTGTTCTATTTCTTCCATCGTAGCTTTTCACTTCTCATGTTTGGCAGGGGGCTGCTTGCCTCTTACCTGATTGATGGAAGGGGTTGAGGGCATGGGATGAGATTGGGAAACACTTTTCCTCTTTTCTGCCACTTCCAAACTCCCCAGATGCTAGTCCTAAGGGGTGCTGCTTCTGTGGCTTATAAAGCATGCCAGTGTTAGTTAAATGCCCCGTTTGTTTGCCAGGACCTGTGTCTTTTCCATGTGTTGCATTTTGCAAAGCGTGGGCCTTCCCTTATTTATTTATTTATTTATTTATTTATTTATTTATTAATTATTTAAATTTTATTGGCAACTGGAACAATAACATAGACATAGTCGCTTCAAATACAGAGCACTTAAACGTACAATAAAGCTTTTACAACCAATGTCTTGCCATTCTTTTTCTTTTTTCCCCCCCCACCCCCTCCCCCCCTATGTCATTCTCCCTGGTTGCTACGTGCGCCAATTATGGGAGTTTTGGGATTGGCTGCCTCCATCTCGTCCTGTGGGAGCCCCGCAATGTCACCATATCCTTATAAGCGAGCCGCTCCGGACCTCCTAACCCATGGGAACTTTCACTTCCCCTGTACTCTCCGTCGTCTCAGAGCGCATTATACCAATGTAAAAAGGGCTCCCAAATTAAGACATGCTTTGCCACTGCATCCTGTTGTGTGGCCCTTAGGTATAGCCACGAGTGCATAAGCCATAGCCGCTGTATAACTGACTCCGCCGCCGGCGGCCTGTCCTGCTTCCAATGGGCCGCCAGTTCCTGACGCGCCGCGCTTAGCACGTGGTGCACCAACTGTCTCACCCTCCTCGGCCACGCCTCTGGAAAGTCGGACAGCAAGAAGAGTGCCGGTTCAGAGGACACCGGGATATGTAGCATCTGTGTTAGCGCCTGCCGTATCCATTGCCAAAACGATGTTATATTGGTGCATCCCCACCAAATATGTAAGTATGTCCCCTTTTGCGTACAGTTCCTCCAGCACTTTTCAGCTTGTGCCGGGTAGATTTTGTGCAACTTGGCCGGCGTCAGGTACCACCTCACCAATACTTTGTAGTTAGTCTCCATGATGTTGGCCGAGATAGTCCCTCGTGATGCTTGCAGAAAGCAAGTATTCCAGTGCGACTCCGTCCAATTTAAATTTAAGTCCTTTTCCCAGGCCTGCTGAAAACGATGACGGGTCAGGACTTGTTCAGATAACCAAACGTAGATATTTGAAATGGTTCCCTTTAATTCTTCCATTGTACTGCACAAGCTTTCAAACGCCGAGCATTGCCTGCTGACATTCACTCTGATATAAGGGTCCTGAAGACAATGTCGTATCTGGAGGTAGCGATAATACTCCCATCTGGGGAGGTCGTGTTTACATTGTAAATCCTCAAAGGAGTTTATGCGAGAGTCCTGAAACAATTGTCCATACCGCAAAATCCCCCACTTACTCCATCTATCCAGACCAACCCCCCCTTCAAATACCCCACATCGTTGCTGATACAGCCCAATAGGTAATAGTGGAGTCACCACCTCCCTTCCCGTCAGCCTCCCCCGGCATTGACTCCAAATTTTTAACGTTGCCTGCGTAAAGGGATTTTCTACCTCTTTAGGGTACCCTTTCATTGGGAGCCCCCACACCCTCGTATGTAGAGGCATGCCCCCACCCCAGGCTTTGCTCCAGTTGAGCCCATAATTTTAGACGTCGCCCTGCAGCCCATTCCGGTATGACCCGGAGCTGTGCCGCTTGATAATACTTAATAAAATTGGGAACCAGTAGCCCCCCTTCCTCTCTAGGACGATACAGCACCCTCCTCGCTATTCGCGGTGGCCTTCTCCTCCATATAAAATGAAACCCCTTGGTTTGCAGGGAGCGTAGGAATTTCGAGGGTACCTCTATCGGCAGCGATTGGAAGAGATACAACCATCTTGGTAATATATTCATTTTGATCACTGTCACTCTCCCCAACCATGACAGCTTATATCGATACCATATATCCAGATCCCTAGTCATTTGCATCATCAAGGGAACATAGTTGAGATTAAACAACTGCCTCCAATTTGCAGACATTGTGATCCCTAGATATTTTATCCCCTTCGTGGCCCACTTGAAGGGAAATTTAGCCTGTAACGCTGGGATCTGCTCCTCAGGTAGTGTTACATTCAAAATCTCGGTTTTGGTCATATTGACTTTGAACCCAGACATCCCACTAAATCTGTCCAGTTCTTTAACTAATACCGATAGGGTACTCTGAGGGTGAGCCACTGTAAACAGGAGGTCATCTGCGAACAGCGTGATTTTAGAACAATCTCCCCCTATATCCAATCCACTTATATCCCCATTTTGGCGAATAATAGCAGCCAATGGCTCCATAAATAGAGCAAATAAAAGAGGGGATAGGGGGCACCCCTGTCTGGTACCCCTCCCCAGCGCAAACGCCTCTGAGTAATAGCCATTCACTTTGACACAGGCTTTAGGGTTGGTATACATTGCTCTAAGCCATTGTTGGAAATTATAACCTAAGCCCACCTTACGCATAACCCCAAACAAAAACCCCCAGTGCACCCGGTCGAAGGCCTTTTCCGCATCCAAGCCTTCCCTTATTTAGAAATGTCTCCAGATCTTCCAAGTCCACTCTGATCCCTTCTCTACATACTTAGCAGAGGATGCTGCCACTGGAGCTGATATAGTGGGTGGACTCTGAGGAACAATGCCAAGGGCATCAGATGTGCTCTCTAACTGTGCTGCCTGCTCTTCAGCCACATCCTAATTTTGTCCTGCCTCCCCCATCAAAGAACTGGATAAGGTGGCTAACACACTACTATAAAGGCCTCCCAAATTTTCCCCTTCTGGTACACTATCAATAGCTTCTATTTCAGGGAAAAAAAGTAATGACTCTTCATCTGAATAAAAAAGCACTAGGAGTCGAGTGGAATCATTTAGACTAACTGTTTTATTAAAGCATGAGCTTTCGAGGACACAGTCCACACCATCAGATGCATGAAATGATGTACAGTTGATTCATAGCAGATATCGTCTTCCCCAGAAGAAGTGTGGGAATGGTTACTGGAGATGAAATAAGAAAGCTTTAAGTAAACTCCTAAGCCAACACCTTGTGTGGTAAAAAGAATTGATTCCCTCACATGCTTTCTGCTTCGGATATATTTAAAAAAGGTTTTACTGTGAGTTTTTGCCTCTACAGCCAACTTCTTTTCAAATTCTCTCTTAGCCTGTCTTATCAATGTATTACATTTAACTTGCCAACATTTATGCTTTATCCTATTTTCTTCTGTTGGATCCTTCTTCCAATTTTTGAATGAAGATCTTTTGGCTAAAACAACTTCTTTCACCTCCCCTTTTAACCACGCCAGTAATCGTTTTGCCTTCTTTCCACCTTTCTTAATGTGTGGAATACATCTGGACTGTGCTTCTAGAATGGTATTTTTTAACAATAACCACGCCTCTTGGACATTTTTTTACTTTTGTAGCTGCTTCTTTCAGTTTTTTTCTAACAATTTTTCTCTTTTTATCAAAGATTCCCTTTTGAAAGTTTTGCACGAGAGTCTTGGATTTGCATTCCGTTCCTCTTCTAGTCATTAAATCAAATTTGATCATATTATGATCACTATTGCCAAGTGACCCCCACCACCGTTACCTCTCTCACCAAGTCCTGTGTTCCACTGAGAATTAGATCTAAAATTGCTCCCTCTCTCGTCGGTTCCTGAACCAATTGCTCCATAAAGCTATCATTTATTCCATCCAGGAACGTTATCTCTCTAGCGTGACCTGATGATACATTTACCTAGTCAATATTGGGGTAATTGAAGTCTCCCATTATTATTGCACTACCAATTTGGTTAGCTTCCTTAATTTCTCTTAGCATTTCACTGTCCGTCTCACCATCTTGACCAGGTGGACGGTAGTATACCCCTATCATTATAGTCTTCCCCGACACACAAGGGATTTCTTTAAAGATACCTCTCTCCGAACCATGCGCTGCTGAGCGACTGTCGGCTTTCCCCTTTGTACTAGTTTAAAAGCTGCTCTATCTCCTTTTTAAAGGTTAGCACCAGCAGTCTGGTTCCACCCTGGTTAAGGTGGAGCCCATCCCTTCGAAAGAGACTCCCCCTTCCTCAAAAGGTTCCCCAGTTCCTAACAAAACTGAATCCCTCTTCCTTGCACCATCGTCTCATCCACGCATTGAGACTCCGGAGCTCTGCATGCCTCTGGTGACTTGCGTGTGGAACAGGGGGCATTTCAGAGAATGCTACCCTGGAGGTTCTGGATTTAAGCTTTCTACCTAAGAGCCTAAATTTGGCTTCCAGAACCTCCCTCCCACATTTTCCTATGTTGTTGGTGCCCACATGTACCACGACAGTCGGCTCCTCCCCAGCACTGTCTAAAATCCTATCTAGGTGACGCTTGAGGTCCTCCACCTTCGCACCAGGTAGGCAAGCTACCAGGCGATTCTCATGCCCACCAGCCACCCAGCTATCTACATTCCTAATAATTGAATCACTAACTATGACGGCCGACCTAACCCTTCCCTCCTGGGCAGTAGGCCTTGGGGAGATATCCTCAGTGAGAAAGGACAATGCATCACCTGGAGAGCAGGTCCTTGCTACAGGATCCTTTCCTGCTGCACCTGATTGGTGCTCTCCCATTATGAGACCTTCTTCCTCCAAGGCAGCACCAGGGCTGCCAGTCTGAAGTTGGGACTTGACTACTATGTCCCTGAAGGTCTCATCTATATACCTCTCTGTCTGCCTCAGCTTCTCCAGGTCTGCCACTCTAGCCTCCAGAGATCGGACTCGTTCTCTGAGAGCCAGGAGCTCTTTGCATCGCATGCACATGTACATGTACAACTTCTCACCGGTGGGTAAAAAATCATACATGTGACACTCGATGCAAAAGACTGGGAAGCCCCCCTCTTGTGCTGGACTGCTGTCTTCATCTCAATTTTGATCAGCTGCTAGTTAAGTTTTAGGTTGCTATGGGAGTAGGAATGTGTCTAACGTCCTTTAAATATATTAGTGAATTCACTATGTGTCTGGTAGTGGCCTACTGGGCTCTGATCGAATTCTCAATAAAGGTTTTGTTGGGGTTTTTTTTTTTTGTGAAAGTGGCACTTGCCTATAAATTAAGGGATGACCTGGGGGTGGGGAGGGTTGGGAAATACAAACAGTCTTAACTTCAGTTAGTCAGCCTGAGTGACTCACTGCTCTCTTGATTAACAAATGTTGGTCCCTATTCAAACCCAATCACACTACCTCAACACCTTTCCAAGGTGAGTAACTGAGCTGAACTATTCAACTTTTCTACTTAGGTATATACTGCTCCTAGCTTATTTCTAGCTTCTGGATACTTTTTGGGTTGGTTGTTTGTTTTTTTTTGTGATTTTTTTTTTTCAATACAAACACTAAGTTTGTATTTAATACTAACACTCAGTTCTTTAAAAGTCTGGAGAACACTCAGTTCTGCAGACTTTTAAAAATAAACACACTACCTACTGCTACCTTATTGACTGACTATTTAAAAATACAAACAGTCTAACTTGTTTATTCACTGCCTACCTACTGCTACCTTATTGACTGGCTATTTAAAAATACAGTCTAACTTATTTATTCACTGCCTTTCTGACTATTAAAGGCACAAACACACTAAATAATATTCCCAAATAGTTAACTTTGCCCCAATACTTTTAAAAAAGACAATGTCCCAAGCAAAAACTTACTGATTCCTTTCAGCCACCAGCAAGGTGATCCTCTCCTCTCAGGATTTGGTGAGAGAGGTAACAGTGGTGGGGCTGCTTGGCAATAGTGATCATAATATGATCAAATTTAAATTAATGACTGAAAGGGGAACAGTATGTAAATCTATGGCTCTAGCACTAAACTTTCAAAAGGGAAACTTTGAGAAAATGAGAAAAGTAGTTAGAAAAAACAGGTGTGGGCCTTGTTTAAAAGTAGCATCCTAGAAACACAGACCAGGTGTATTCCATGCATTAAGAAAAATGGAAGGAAGGCAAACTGATTACCAGCATGGAAATGTTCCCAAATTTAGCTTAGCCGGTTCAGCACTGAGAAGCCTCCAGAGATCTAACCTCACTGAAGGGACTGTCCCTTAATCTAAAAAAATACCCACCTCTACCCTGACTCCCAATCGCTCGGTCATTTTCTTCGTCTGTTAAAGAAAGGTTCTGACCTTAAAATGTGTAAGGCTGAATGCACATCACCATTATATACAGGGAGGACAATAATGAAAGCCATTTCTGGGGGTAAAGCGCTCTTTTATCCACAGAAATAGGCTGTTTGATTACTGTCCATCCTTTACACAAGTAAAGGTAGGAGCATATAACAAGGCATATTTCTGGTTTGGAGTTCGGACAGGGGGAAAACTATAGCCAGAGAGCAAAGTGTTAGGTCCCTTTAAGGGCTGCAGCTGGAGAGCTAAGCCAGCTCAGGATTATGATGTCTGATTATGACATCACCATAGTAGAGGTTTGAAACCAGGCAACTCCTTTCTTTCTTGCTCTTTGCAACAGACGTCCTCTGTTGCTCCTAGGCTGTGATCCCTGTGCTTCGGTGCTGTGCCTCCAGTGTCTCCTGTGTCATCGTCCCTCCAACGTCTCCTGTGTCTTCATGCCTCCAGTGTCTCTTGGGTCTTCATGCCTCCAGCGTCTCCTGTGTCTTCATGCCTCCAGTGTCTCCTGTGTCATCGTCCCTCCAGCGTCTCCTGTGTCTTCATGCCTCCAGTGTCTCCTGTGTCATCGTCCCTCCAGTGTCTCTTGGGTCTTCATGCCTCCAGCGTCTCCTGTGTCTTCATGCCTCCAGTGTCTCTTGGGTCTTCATGCCTCCAGCGTCTCCTGTGTCTTCATGCCTCCAGTGTCTCTTGGGTCTTCATGCCTCCAGCGTCTCCTGTGTCTTCATGCCTCCAGTGTCTCCTGTGTCATTGTCCCTCCAGCGTCTCCTGTGTCTTCATGCCTCCAGCATCTCTTGGGTCTTCATGCCTCCATGTTCCTGTGACCATCACTTCGTCTCTTCACTATCTGCCACAGACCTTCTGCCTGGACTACGCTGTCTCTTCAAGAGATTGGTTCCTATCTTGCTGGGTGAACGCTCTATATCTTCCTTCTCTTTCCTCTCTGCCCACCTGTCTTTGCTGTTCTTTGCTTTTCCTTCCCTTTCTCTGTCTTGTTTATGCTTCCCCTTTTCCTTTCCCTTACTTCTCCTTTTAGCAAAACAGTTTTAGTGGTTAATATTATTTCCCTCCCATGTAAAATTCCCTTTTATTACCATTAGAGGGTCCCTGAGGGGGAGAGAGAGCTGTGGGTTAATAGGGACAGACAGGGAGAGTTTGTAAAGCTAAAGAAGCCCAGCCAGTTGTACAGTCTGAGCTGATCCTATCAGCACCCTCATAGCCGACTGAGACAGGTGCAGCATTCAGCTCTGCAAAAACATTCACTTAAAAACCAGTTGGAGTTACTGTGAAATTCCTTTTCTTCTTCCCCTGCTTGTAATACAGTCTTCATAACAAGCTCTGTTTATTAGCACTGTGGATCCTAGGTAAGTGAGTTTTTCAGTGATTCTTGTATTTTTTGGATGTGCCTTCTTTATTTGTCTAGATACTGTGAAACCCCAGGTTTAGGGAGTCACAATGTCCTCAGAAAGCCCTCATGAAGGAGCAGGTGGTAGGGTACTTGGGAAACCCAGTTGATGGGTGGGAGGTTGTCAGGAGAGAGGCACAAGTGCAGGAGCAGGCAAGGCCTCTGCAGTGCTTGCTAGGATCTTCAAGGTCCAAGCAAGTGAGCAAGGGTTTAACCTCCGAGTGTCAGGTGAAGCAGCTTTTGCTTTACTTCTGCTAAGAATGTTTTATTCCAGGGAGGTAAAGGAAGAGATGTGATGTGTGCTCTTCATTCCTGCCATGAATATTTCATTCTGTGTGGCAGGGGCAGAGCCAGAAGCAGCACAGCCCTTGCTCTGTTTCCCCTGTGAACATTTAAGTGAAGGCTAAGCAATCTTGTATTGCTTAGCAGATAATAACGGGGGTTAGCGAGCGGTAGGATAGGGTTAAATTATAAGTTAGGAGGGAAAGGGGAGCGGGAGAAAGTAAAGCTAAGGGGCCAATGAAAAGGAAGTATTATGAATTGAGGAGCTGGGATTGGTTGGGGTAATAGTTAGTTAGGGCAGAGAGCCCTTTCGCGCCTCTCAGTTGGGTGCGAGAGGGCTGAGGGAGCAGGCTGGAATAATTTCCCTCCTCCCTCCCTTATGGTAGAATCATTGGATGTTATTCAATGTGTGTTGTCTTTATTGATTGTCACAGTGGCGGGTAACCCCAGCCCAATATGGTTGATTTTGTTATGTCTTGTTAAAAGGCATTGGGGGAGGGGGGGGGGTATTTCGTGTAGCGTGGGGCTGCTACATGAGGTGGCCAATGAGCACGAGGGGGGCCGAAGCTCAGAGGCCGGGGTACTTACCCACGCTGGTGCGAGGCGGGGTAAGGAAATGGACTCTATGGGTGTAGCTCTACCACTGGGTCGAGGTGGGGAGCAAGTTGTTAAGAAGGGGATAAAAGGGGCGGGGGGTATATGTTGAATAGTGTATTAAGTGTTAGGGGCTCGGGTCATGTTATAATAAACTGCGGCCTTTATTTAACCAAAACAAACATTGTGTGGGATTATAAAGGGGGAGGGGAAGCAATTGAAAGCGAGTCTTGCCTCTCTGAGTTTTTCTTGGGGTGGGAGGCTGCAGGAAGGAGCCAAGGATGAGGCAGGAGCTCTCGTGCCGCTCTCCAGTCCTTATGAATATTTCATTCAAGGACAAGGTGGGGAGATGAACCCAAGCTGTGGCAGCAGATCATGCTCGCTCCTGCCGTGAACATTTGATTATGGGGGGAGGGGGGAGTCAGAGACACGGAGCAAAAGCTCCCTCCCTGAACCTCTGGTTTGGGGCTCTGGCAGGGGCTGCCTGGGACTGAGCTGTGGGTCTCATCTGGGTCTGGATGTTTCCCAGCCTTGACCTAAATAATCAAAGTTTGCAAGGTCTGGCCAATCCCATGTGAATTTTAACCTGAGGTGATAAGGAATGCAAAAGTACACATCTAGATTTGCTTTGTTTATTGCCCCCCCAAAAATACCCCTGCCTGGTTTTTGTGAGGGCTCGGTGTTAAAGGAAAACTCTGCATATAGTTTTCCCCCTGTCCGAACTCCAAACCAGAAATATGCCTTGTTATATGCTCCTACCTTTACTTATGTAGAGGATGGACAGTAATCAAACAGCCTATTTCTGTAGATAAAAGAGCGCTTTACCCCCAGAAATGGCTTTCATTATTGTCCTCCCTGTATATAATGGTGATGTACATTCAGCCTTGCACATTTTAAAGTCTGAACCTTTCTTTAACAGACGAAGACAAGCCTGCATCAAAAATGACCGAGCTATTGGGAGTCAGGATAGAGGTGGGTATTTTTTTTAGATTAAGGGACAGGCCCTTCAGCGAGGTTAGATCCTCTGGAACTGCTCAGGCTAAGTTTTCAGGAGGCTCCTCAGTGCTGAACTGGCTAAGCTAAATTCCCTGTACGTACCCGGATCAGTCCAGACTCCTGGGTATTGCCCCCCCCTCTAGCAGTTGGAGACAGAAGTTTATCAAACAAACCTATGCCTTATCTAGGCTGGTGCCACTTACAGTCTGGCAGTCTTCTTCTGTCTCCTAGCAGGTGGAGGAGGTGCAGAACCTGCAGTCTGTGCTGAGGCCTAGTTTTTCAGTTCTAGATAGTATTGTTAGCTGGGGAAAAAGAAGGATAAAGTTAGAATAAGGTATAGGAGCGCAGTGGTTTGCCTGCAGGTCCAGTGCCCCGCCTCCCGGGGGGGTTGTGAGGTCCGGAGGGGACCATCCCCCCTGGTTTCCGAGGCCGCTGAGGTGTGGGGTGCTTTGCCCTCCTGCCAGCGTGAATTCGTGACTGGGGGTGATACCGGGGAGCCCGGCTCACTCCCCCCAGTAGGTCCAGGACCCGGAGACTATTGGGCGAGTATATTTAAAAAAAAAAAAAAAAAAAGTTAAAATATTTTTTTTTGTGTGTTCTGTCGGGGCTTCATTCTCCTTCCCTTCCGGTCGCATTTGGGTGCTTGTGCGCCATTTTCGCCACCTTCCGAGCGATTTTCGGGGCTGTTTTTTGCTGCAGCATGCCGCATCGGGCCGCTTGTAGGGCCTGCGGCACCGCACGGGCGCAACTGTCCTGGGACAATTTGTGTTCCGATTGCCTCTCCGGAGGCGAGGGAGTCTCTGCGGCCACGGGCAGGGACCTGGTGAGGGTCCAAACAGTGACCGGAGCATTTGGGGACTTACATTCTTCAGGTGCCGACCCGTTCCCGTGGGAACGCCCCAAGGCGCCAGCGGCACGGGGGGAGGACGAGCCTCCACCGCGATTGTCACCACAACGCAGAGTCCCTAAGGGGGACAGACCTGCGAGACCCAGCTGTGCTGCCAATCCAGAGGTCCCTGAGGGGGATCAGACAGATTTGTCTTCAGACTCTTCTTTTTCGTCTGATTTCGTGTTGCTTATGCATAAAGCCTTCAAGGCCCGCAAAGATTGCCATTTAAATACAGTCTCGAGCGGTATGTGATCCGAACTGTGCGTGCGGCAAACGCAGGTGCGCCCGGCACTAATGCACCTCTTTCTACCGCACCTTACTGTATTGGCCTGTTTGTGATAACCAAGATCAATGCCTGTAGCTCAGATGGAAAGTAGGACATCAGGAAATGCTCACATATCTCCTTTCTTTCTCTTTCCGGTTCCGCTCATCCTGCAAACTTCAGCACCGGTGCAACTACTCCCACCCCTCTTTCCACTGCTCCCTCTGCTCTCCCCTACCCCAAGCCTCCCCCTCTCTATCTTCCCTCCACCCTCTCCCATCAATCTCCCTGCCTTATCTCCTGTTCTCCCCCTTCCATCTTTTTCTCCTTTGCTCCTTCCTGTTATTGTATCAACTCCTCCCACCCTCCTTCCAATGCTCTCTCTGCTCTCCCTCCTCTCCCCTAGCCCATGGCTCCCTTCTCTATATCTCCCTCCTCCTTCCTCTCTGCCCACCTGCCTTTGCTATTGTCTACTTTTCCTCCCCTTTCTCTGTCTTATTTATGCTTCCCCTTTCCCCTTTTCCTTTCCCTTACTTCTCCTTGACATCCCGTGTGTATTTGGTCTGATTGCAGTGCATGCGCTTCGAAGAAAAAAAACCGGTAAGGAGACTTTGCAAACATCGCTTTGTGCCCTGTAATACTTTTAAAGGTCCTTGGTCAGCGGATTTGTTCGGCTGAGTTCGGAATTTAGCTGGACAAACCGCAAAGTGTTAAAATTGTGGGCCAATGAATGGCTAACTTACCTGGATAAAACGTAATGACTGGGTGTGGGGCTTATGTTTAGCTGGGTAGCATATAGTTTTCCCCCTGTCCGAACTCCAAACCAGAAATATACCTTGTTATATGCTCCTACCTTTACTTGTGTAGAGGATGGACAGTAATCAAACAGCCTATTTCTGTGGATAAAAGAGCACTTTATCCCCAGAAATGGCTTTCATTATTGTCCTCCCTGTATATAATGGTGATGTACATTCAGCCTTACACAATTTAAAGTTTGAACCTTTCTTTAACAGACGAAGACAAGCCTGCGTCAAAAATGACCGAGCGATTGGGAGTCAGGGTAGAGGTGGGTATATTTTTTAGATTAAGGGACAGGCCCTTCAGTGAGGTTAGATCCTCTGGAGCTGCTCAGGGTAAGTCTTCAGGAGGCTTCTCAGTGATGAACCGGCTAAGCTAAATTTGGGAATATTTCCAGCCGCCAAGCTGTGATTGAAAATTTATCCAGTAAACGGAATCAACTCTTGTGGTCACTTAGCAGCTCTTCTGAAAACTTACCCCTTACTTTGTATACAGAAATGGGCACAATTAACTTTGTGATAACCAATGTCAATGCCTGTACCTCAGATGGAAAGTAGGACATCAGGAAATGCTCACATATCTCCTTTCTTTCTCTTTCCGGTTCCGCTCGTCCTGCAAACTTCAGCACCGGTGCAGCTACTCCCATCCCTCTTTCCACTGCTCCTCTGCTCTCTCTCCTCTCTTCTACCCCATGCCTCCCCCTCTGCATCTCCCCTCCTCCCTCTCCCATCAATCTCCCAGCCTTATCTCCTGTTCCCCCCTTCCATCTTTTTCTCCTTTGCTCCTTCCTGTTATTGTATCAACTCCTCCCACCCTCCTTCCAATGCTTTCTCTGCTCTCCCTCCTCTCCCCTAGCCCATGCCTCCCTTCTCTATATCTCCCTCCTCCTTCCTCTCTGCCCACCTGCCTTTGCTGTTCTCTACTTTTCCTCCCCTTTCTCTGTCTTGTTTATGCTTCCCCTTTCCCCTTTTCCTTTCCCTTACTTCTCCTTGACATCCCGTGTGTGTTTGGTCTGATTGCAGTGCATGCGCTTCGAAGAAAAAAAACCGGTAAGGAGACTTTGCAAACATCGCTTTGTGCCCTGTAATACTTTTAAAGGTCCTTGGTCAGCGGATTTGTCCGGCTGAGTTTGGAATTTAGCTGGACAAACCGCAAAGTGTTAAAATTGTGGGCCAATGAATGGTTAACTTACCTGGATAAAAAGAGTTGACCCGGTGTGGGGCTTATGTTTAGCTGGGTAGCAGCCCTGAAGTAAGATAGATAAACTTACTCCACTGTCTTTGGGTCTATCCAGCGGGAACCCGTACCTGGGTAAGTCCAGCTAACTTCCTGCTCTCGGCACCACTGCATGGACCTATTAGTTTATAACTATAAATGAAGAAACATTTTGTTGGTATTCAGGGATTTCACAGTGCTAATCAGTGATTTCTCAGAGACGAGGAGTCCCTCAGATCACAGGGAACTGTCTGCCCTCTATAGTTACTCCAGTGAGCCATAGCAAATGGTTTAGTCCACTCACTACCCTAAACTAGGACCTCCTCTGGGAGGTGCTTAGACCTTAGAAAAGGGACCCAGAAAAGACAAAACAATAAATATAACAATTGAGGAATCACTAAATAGGAGTCAAATGTTTATTTATTAGCACAATCTGTGGTCAGAAGACCTCCTCACTGATTCAGATGCTGGTTAGTTGCTCCAGCTCTACCTGACACAAAAACCTGAAAGAAGTGTGAGACTTGGTGCAGGACGCTGCTGATACCCAGCACTAACTTACCTGTCACTAATCATTCACAGAAACAGTGCTAATAAATGAATGTTATAATATATAAGAAAAGGATTTACAGTTAACTCAAAAGGCTTGGAAAACTGCAAACAGCAAAGAGGAAAAAAGGAAAGGAGCAGTAACTGCTGGTACTTAACAGTTTGTCTGCAGAGTGAAATGCTGCTTCCTTCCTAGTCAGATATGAGGGTGCTGTGCAACCTTTTCCTGTCACCCCACAGCTGTACTTCCCAGCTGAAACAGGTCTCTCTCTCTCTTTCTGCTAATTCCATCTCTCATTCTCTCAGCCCGTACTATCCCTCTAACAGATCCTCAGCAGCAGTGCAATGTCTGCTGAAACGAGCATCTCTCTCTCAGTGTTACAGTCTCTCTCTCTCAGAACTTAGCAGCAGGGTGAAGACATTGATCCTGGGATTCATCCCCTCAGCTCCAGCTCCTGGTGCCAGTGGAACACTGCGCTCTTACACTGCCGCCTGCGGACCGGCTGAAGATCATCTGAATAAAAAAACCTTCTCTCAATATACCACGCAAATAACAAGTAAAACTCCTGCTCATCACCAACAATAATTTTCCAAGTGCGTGGCTCGACTTTTGTGCTGTACCAGAGAGACATTTGAAATTCTGCTGACTCCGCCCCTCCAGCTCTGCCTCAGCTCCATCCCTGAAACGCCTCTGCTCGCTGGCTATAAAAGACTAAGGGTTAGAGCAGTGGGAAGCCAGGGTTTAAATACCACTGTCACCACTCCTTGTGGCCTCAGGGTCAGATTGTGAGCCCACTATGAATAGAGAAATAACTACAGTACCTGAATGTCATCCACTTTGAAGTGCTGAAAGTTGGAATATAAATAAAATTAAATTAAAAAAAAACAACTCAGGCTCCTGATTGATTTACCCCATGTAACCTCTACAGTACCGGGGGGCAGGGTTAGGTCGGCCATCATAAATGTAGATAGTTGGGTGGCTGGTGGATGGAAGGACTGCCTGGTAACCTGCCTGCCTGCTGCGACGGTGGCACACCTCACACGTCACCCGGTGCTGCCTTGGATCAGAAAAGTCTCACGGTTGGAGAACATCATCTTGGTGTAGCAGGAAGTGATGATCCTGTAGCAAGGACCTGCTCTCCAGGTGATGCGTTGTCCTCTCGCACTGAGTACAAGACTCCTAGGGCTACTGCCCAGGAGGGAAGGGTTAGGTCGGCCATCATAAATGTAGCTAGCTGGGTGGCTGGTGGACATGAGGACTGCCTGGTGCGAAGGTGGCACACCTCACGCGTCACCCAGATAGGATTATAGACAGTGCTAGGAAGGAGCTGGCTGCCGAGGTACATGTGGGCACCAACGACATAGGAAAATGTGGGAGAGAGGTCTGGAAGCCAAATTTAGGATTTCAGTTAGAAAACTGAAATCTGGAGCCTCCAGGGTGGCATTCTCTGAAATGTTGCCCATTCCAGGTGCAGGTCCTCAGAGGCAGGCAAAGCTCTCGGGTCTCAATTCATGGATGAGACGATGATGCAGGGAGCAGGGATTCAGTTTTGTAAGAAACTGGGAAACCAGAATGAAATCAGGCTGCTGGCACTAACTTTTAAAAAGGAGATAGAGCAGCTTTTAAACGGTTCGGAGGAATGTATCTTTGAAGGATACTAATGAAATAGGAGAGCTATGGCATCCCAACAGAGAGGTTCCAATAAATGCAAACGTAGTCCATGTGCCTGTAAGTAAAGAATCCAAATTATCCTTATCATCTGAAAGCAGGTTGTTAATACAAACAAAAAACACACTTTGAAATGTCTGTATGCCATTGCCAGAAATCTAAGAAGTAAGATGGGAGAGTCAGAGTGTATAGCGGTGAATGATGAGATAGACATAATTGGCATCACAGAGACTTGGTAGAAGGAGGATAACTAACGGGACAGTGCTATATCAGGATACAAATTATATCGCAATGATAGGATCAACTTGAAGGGTGTGGCACTTTATATCCAGGAGGCTATAGAGTCCAACAGTATAAAGATCATACAAGAGACTAAATACTCATTAGAATCTATATGGGTTGAAATCGCATGTGTGTTGGGTATGAGTACAGTGATAGGAGTATACTACCGTCCACCTGGCCAAAATGGTCAGATGATGAAATGCTAAGAGAAATCAGGGAAGCTAATAAATTTGGCAGTGCAGTAATAGGAGATTTCAATTACCCCAATATTGACTGGGTAAATGTAACAACAGGACTTGCTAGAGACAAAGTTCCTGGATGGAATAAACTACTGCTTCATGGAGCAATTGGTTCAGGAACCAACGATAGAGGGAACAATTTTAGATTTAATTCTTGGTAGAATGCAAGATTTGGTGAGAGAGGTAATAGTGGTGGGGCCACTTGGCAATGGTGATCATAACGTGATAAAATTTGAACTAATGACTGGAAGGGGACAGTATGTAAATCTACAGCTCTAACACTAAATTTTAAAAAGGGAAACTTTGATAAAATGAGCGAAATAGAAAAAAACTGAAAGGTGCAGCTGCAGAGGTTAAAAGTGTACAACAGGTGTAGACATTGTTTAAAAATGCAATCTTATGGTGGCCCCAATTTCTCTGCTTGAAATTCAGGCAGCTATCAAGTTGTTACCGGAGGGTAAATGTCCTGGCCCTGCTGGGTTCCCTACTGGTGGTGGTGGGCATTCCCTGGGCACTATGGCTGATGCTACGATCACTCTCATTCATAAAAAAAAGTCACCCCTAGTATGCCTCACTGGCGCTCACAAACACAGGCTATTGCTGATCTGGAACAGCTACGATACAGTCTTAAGGGTAAGCATGCTAAATTTAACAGTACTTTGGAGCCATATCTTGATTATTTGAATGATACTTAAGCTAATTTGTGGTGCCACTTGGGGTTATTTTTTTATTTCCACTTCTATTGTCCCTCAATCGTTTGCTCCCCTATGTACTATCTTTTGCCATGTACCTCACTGCAATATGAGTTATTGCTTCTATGTACTTTTCTCTGTTTGTTTGGAAAAATATAAATAGTTATAACAATACAATCTTAGATGCGCAGTCCAGATGTCTTCCATGCATTAAAAAAGGTGGAAGGAAGGCAAAACAATTACCAGCAAGGTTAAAAGGTGAGCTGAAAGAGGCTATTTTAGCCAAAAAAAAATCCTTCAAAAATTGGAAGAAGGATCCATCTGAAGAAAATAGGAAAAAGTATAAGCATTGTCAAGTTAAGTGTAAAACACTAAGGCAGGCTAAGAGAGAATTTGAAATGATGTTGGCCATAGAGGCAAAAAGTCATAATAAAAAGTTTTAAAAATACATCCGAAGCAAGAAACCTATAAGGGAGTCGGTTTGGATGACTGAGGGGTTAAAGGGGCTCTTAGGGAAGTTTAGGCCATTGCAGAAAGACTAAATGAATTCTTTGCTTCTGTGTTTACCAATAATGATGCTGGGGAGATACCAGTTCCAGAGATGATTTCAAGGGTGATGAGTCAGATGAACTGAACCAAATCACGGTGAACCTAGAAGATGAAGTAGGCCTGATTGACAAACTGAAGAGTAGTAAATCACCTGGACTGGATGGTATATACCCCAGGGTTCTGAAGGAACTAAAAAATGAAATTTCAAATCTATTAGGTAAATTTTGTAACCTATCATTAAAATCATCCTTTGTACCTGAAGACTGGAGGGTGGCTAATGTAACCCCAATATTTAAAAAGGGTTCCAGGGGCGATCCAGGAAACTATAGACCAGTGAGCCTGACTTCAGTGCCAGGAAAAATAATGGAAAGTGTTCTAAAGATCAAAATCACAGAACATATAGAAAGACATGGTTTAATGGAACAAAGTCAGCATGGCTTTACCTAAGGGAAGTTTTGCCTCACAAATCATATTTTTGAAGGGGTTAATAAACATGTGGATAAAGGTGAACCAGTAGATGTAGTGTATTTGGATTTTCAGAAGGCATTTGACGAAGTCCCTCATGAAAGGCTTCTAAGAAAACTAAAAAGTTATGAGACAGGAGGCGATGTCCTTTTGTGGATTACAAACTGGTTAAAAGACAGGAAACAAAGCGTAGGATTAAATGGCTAATTTTCTCAGTGGATAAAGCATGCCAGTGTTAGTTAAATGCCCCATTTGTTTGCCAGGACCTGTGTCTTTGCCATGTGCTTGCATTTTGCAAAGTGTGGGCCTTCCCTTATTTAGAAATGTCTCCAGATCTTCCAAGTCCACTCTGATCCCTTCTCTACATACTTAGCAGAGGATGCTGCCAATGGAGCTGATATAATGGGTGGACTCTGAGGAACAATGCCAAGGGCATCAGATGTGCTCTCTAACTGTGCTGCCTGCTCTTCAGCCACATCCTAATTTTGTCCTGCCTCCCCCATCAAAGAACTGGATAAGGTGGATAAGGTGGATAAGGTGGATAAGGTGGATAACTGCAACAGAGTGGAGACGCCGGAAGGAGTGGAGAGAATGAGACGGGATCTAAGGAAACTGGAAGAGTGGTCGAAGATATGGCAGCTGAGATTCAATGCCAAGAAGTGCAAAGTCATGCATATGGGGAGTGGAAATCCAAATGAACTGTATTCGATGGGGGGGGGGAAAGGCTGATGTGCACGGAGCAGGAGAGGGACCTTGGGGTGATGGTGTCTAATGATCTGAAGTCGGCGAAACAATGCGACAAGGCGATAGCTAAAGCCAGAAGAATGCTGGGCTGCATAGAGAGAGGAATATCGAGTAAGAAAAGGGAAGTGATTATTCCCTTGTCCAGGTCCTTGGTGAGGCCTCACCTGGAGTACTGTGTTCAGTTCTGGAGACCGTACCTTCAAAAAGACAAAGACAAGATGGAGGCGGTACAGAGAAGGGCGACCAGGAAGGTGGAGGATCTTCATCGGATGACGTACGAGGAGAGATTGAAGAATCTAAATATGTACACCCTGGAGGAAAGGAGGAGCAGAGGTGATATGATATAGACTTTCAGATACTTGAAAGGTGTTAATGATCAAAAGACAACGACAAACCTTTTCCGAAGGAAAAAAATCAGCAGAACCAGGGGTCACGATTTGAAGCTCCAGGGAGGAAGATTCAGAACCAATGTCAGGAAGTATTTCTTCACGGAGAGGGTGGTGGATGCCTGGAATGCCCTTCCGGAGGATGTGGTGAAGACCAGAACTGTGAAGGACTTCAAAGGGGCGTGGGATAAACACTGTGGATCCATAAAGAGGCTGCCAATGAAGAGTGGGTGACTCGCCAGAATGATGGCTACTGCCTGGAGTCAATACCCTTATTAAATAAACATACACAGGCTTACGGTGACTCCAACATCGCTCTAAGCTTCAACAGCAAGAGGAAATGTGGAAAAAAGGATTCACACTCACAAAGAGGGGAGTAGCTGGCTTGTTACGGCGGTTACTACCCCAAATCAAATAAGCCTGATACTTCACTTTCAATGCATATACAGCAAAGTTCTCTGATTCAACGGCAGGGGAGAAGAAAAACTGATACTTCACACATCCAGCAGAGCTCTCTGCTTCAACGGCAGGGGAGAAGAAAAGAGGGTTCGCACTCACAAAGCGGGGAGTAGCTGGCTTGTTACGGCGGTTACTACCCCAAACCAAATGTGCCTGATACTTCACTTTCGATGCACATCCAGCATGGCTCTCTGCTTCAACGGCATGGGAGAAGACTTATACGTCACGCATATCCAGCATAGCTCCCTGCTTCAACGGCAGGGGAGAAGAAAAACAACCAATAAGGGCTAATAACATAGTCTGGGTAAAACAAATAAGCATGGGTGCAGCTTGCTTATTGCGGCGGCTACTACCCCTAATGAATCAAGCTAGATATTTCACTTGGATGCAGCTCCATCACTGCTCTCTACATTAAAGGTGGGGGTGGAAGGGAAATAGAACCAAGAGCTAAGAGAAACAGATAAGTATGAGAGAAAATATGTGTGAAGCTTGCTGGGCAGACTAGATGGGCCATTTGGTCTTCTTCTGCCGTCATTTCTATGTTTCTATGTTTCTATGTTTCTAAGGTGGCTAACACACTACTATAAAGGCCTCCCAAATTTTCCCCTTCTGGTACACTATCAATAGCTTCTATTTCAGGGAAAAAAAGTAATGACTCTTCATCTGAATAAAAAAGCACTAGGAGTCGAGTGGAATCATTTAGACTAACTGTTTTATTAAAGCATAAGCTTTCGAGGACACAGTCCACACCATCAGATGCATGAAATGATGTACAGTTCATGTGTACAATATATACAGAACAGTGAGAAGACATGGGAACAGGCAGGAAACGGTGTGGAGAGAGTGTGAATAGGATTGTAGTTTAGCCTACTGACAACTGAGGTAAGTGTGAATAGACAGAATGATCAGACAACAGTTCAGTTTATGCATATTTGTAGTGAGTCATTAATCCATTGCTTCTGTTCAGCCCTTGGGTGATGGTATTTAGATTTTTAATGAGTTCCAATTCAGCAGTTTCAGGCTGGAGTGCTCCTTTGAAGTTTTCATGTAGGAGTACGGCAACCTTAAGGTCAGATAGAGAAAGTCAAGGAAGGTTGAATGTTGTCATTTCTAACCTCAGGTTTAAATCCTTTTACCTTGTCCTTATAGATTGTCCCGTTTGTCCTATGTAGACAGTAGCGGGACTTTGCTGGCAGGTGTTCGCATATATTAGATTGGAAGAAAAGCAGGAGAATGTGTCCCGCATGTTGCTGATGATGTTGTGTCCAGTGATGGCATTTTCTGGGATAATATGTGGAAAGTGTTGGCATCTCCTTTTCTGGCTAGGTCTGGGTCCTGGGTTGGTGTCCTTGTACTATTTGCAGCAGCTGATGAGTATCTTTTGAGGTTGAGGGGCTGCTACACCAGACTAGCATGGCTATCCCTTTGAAGATTTTTCATGTAAATCAGTGGAGGAAAATTTGGCTTTCACTGCAACCTCTGCAGCAACATTTTCTCTCTCGCTGAACACAGAAGATTGGAGAGAAAAACACTCACTGTTATATGCACTCTGCAGCAGTGACACATCATCAAGCTCGTATGCCAGTTTCTTTAGCGTAAAGCTGGCTCCTGCTGTTGTAGTAGTCCAGAAGAAATCGCTCTTCAGTTTCAAAGCAGGACCTCATTTTTGGTTTTTACCTGCCGGTGCCAGTGCAAAAGTACGCAATTTTGGACACATTTAAATTTACTTCATCTGCTCTGCCTTTCCCTCTCCCTCACATCATTGTATATATTCACCGGGGATGTTAAGATTACAACAACGATTTAACATTTTTCCGTGGTATCATAATGCCCATTGCCTATTGCCCACTGCACACACTTTGCCTTCTGCCAGGCAAACAGTGAGTGTCATCCTGTCTGCTCTGTCTGCACTATTTCTCTGTCACAGACGGGCTTCACAATACAGGCTGTTATGCTACACTTTCTGGCCTGCCTTCACTGCTCGCTTATGCCTAGTACTACCTAACTCCCACTGCCCACACTGTGCCCACTGGCAGTCATACAGAGAATAAATAACTAATCTGAAGTGTAGCTAAGGCTTCAATCACGAAAAAGGATAAACAGAACAGCAAGCGAAGCAACACAAATCTACAATGATGCAGAGATATTGTGATGCCATGCTGCCTCCATGGTTTGTTTCCTGTCTTGTGTTAATGGGCTGCCGCAGCAAAAATCCTTACCAAGAACTCGGAGAGAGCTCAGTACTATGCTTTCACACAGACAATGTCTAGAGAAACAATGCAGAGGAAGGCTGTGACATGCTCATTCTTCGAGCTCAGCATCACTGTAACCCGCTCTGCGGCATTATAGGAGACTAGGAAAATGCTCCGCTGCGATACATAATAACTCTCATTGCTTGACGGAATGCCAATCCGTCCCTTCTCTGCTAGGGATGTGAATCGTTTTTCAACGATTAAAATTATCGTCCGATAATTTTAATATCGTGTTAAATCGTTATAGAACAGAATACAATAGAAATTCTAACGATTTATCGTTAAAAATCGTTAAATCGTGTTAGTGCGCACTAACGGGAGTTAGTGCGCACTCCTTCCCTGCATTACTAGTGAGAGGCTGGCTTCACAGACAGGGGGGAGCTGCCTGACCCTCACTCCTCCCCTCCCCCATGTCCCAGCCAGTGAATGGTGTGTGGGTGAGGGGGGGGGGGAGGATTGTGAAGCCTGAGACAGCTCCCTCCCTGCATTACTAGTGAGAGACTGGCTTCACAGACAGGGGGGAGCTGCCTGACCCTCACTCCTCCGGGGCTTTGTGATCTTCCTGCACACAGTGCCCTAACCCTGACACCAGGGGTGTTGGGATCTCCCTGCACACAGTGCCCTATCCCTATTAATACCAGGAGTGTTGTGATCTTCCAGCACACAGTGCCCTAACCCTGATTCCAGGGGTGTTGTGATCTTCCTGCACACAGTGCCCTATCCCTATTAATGCCAGGAGTGTTGTGATCTTCCTGCACACAGTGCCCTAACCCTGATACCAGGGGTGTTGTGATCTTCCTGCACACAGTGCCCTAACCCTGACACTAGGGGTGTTGTGATCTTCCTGCACACAGTGCCCTATCCCTATTAATACCAGGAGTGTTGTGATCTTCCTGCACACAGTGCCCTAACCCTGATACCAGGGGTGTTGTGATCTTCCTGCACACAGTGCCCTAACCCTGATACCAGGGGTGTTGTGATCTTCCTGCATGCAGTGACCTATCTTGCCTGCATTACTAGTGAGAGGCTGGCTTCACAGACAGGGGGGAGCTGCCTGACCCTCACTCCTGACTTCCCCCATGTCCCAGCCAGTGAATGGTGTGTGGGTGAGGGGGGGAGGATGGTGAAGGGTGAGACAGCTCCCTCCCTGCATTACTAGTGAGAGGCTGGCTTCACAGACATGGGGGAGCTGCCTTACCCTCACTACTCCCCTCCCCTCCCCCATGTCCCAGCCAGTGAATGGTGTTTGGGTGAGGGGGGGGGGGGAGGAGGATGGTGAAAGGTGAGACAGCTCCCTCCCTGCATTACTAGTGAGAGGCTGGCTTCACAGCAGGGGGGAGCTGCCTGACCCTCACTCCTCCCCTCCCCCATGTCCCAGCCAGTGAATGGTGTGTGGATGAGGGGGGGAGGATGGTGAGGATGGTGAGGCTGAAACAGCTCCTTCCCTGCATTACTAGTGAGAGGCTGGCTTCACAGACAGGGGGGAGCTGCCTGACCCTCACTCCTCCCCTCCCCCATGTCCCAGCCAGTGAATGGTGTGTGGGTGAGGGGGGGGGGGGAGGATGGTGAGGCTGAAACAGCTCCTTCCCTGCATTACTAGTGAGAGTCTGGCTTCACAGACAGGGGGGAGCTGCCTGACCCTCACTCCTCCGGGGTGTTGTGATCTTCCTGCACACAGTGCCCTATCCCTGATACCAGGGGTGTTGTGATCTTCCTGCATGCAGTGCCCTATCCCTATTAATACCAGGAGTGTTGTGATCTTCCTGCACACAGTGCCCTATCCCTAATACCAGGGGTGTTGTGATCTTCCTGTACACAGTGCCCTATTCCTGATACCAGGAGTGTTGTGATCTTCCTGCACGCAGTGCCCTATCCCTGATACCAGGAGTGTTGTGATCTTCCTGCACACAGTGCCCTATTCCTGATACCAGTAGTGTTGTGATCTTCCTGCACGCAGTGCCCTATCCCTGATACCGGGATGTGTGCAAGAAGATCACAACACCCCCGGTAACCGGGATAGGGCACTGCATGCAGGAAGGTCACAACACCCCTGGTATTAGGGATAGGGCACTGTGTGTAGGAAGATCACAACACCCCTGGTATTAGGGATAGGGCACTGTGTGCAGGAAGATTACAAAGCCCTGGAGGAGTGAGGGTCAGGCAGCTCCCCCCTGTCTGTGAAGCCAGTCTCTCACTAGTAATGCAGGGAGGGAGCTGTCTCAGCCTTCACCATCCTCCCACCCCCCACTCACCCACACACCATTCACTGGCTGGGACATGGGGGATGGGAGGAGTGAGGGTCAGGCAGTTCCCCCCTGTCTGTGAAGCCAGCCTCTCACTAGTAATGCAGGGAGGGAGCTGTCTCAGCCTTCACCATCCTCCCACCCCCCACTCACCCACACACCATTCACTGGCTGGGACATGGGGGATGGGAGGAGTGAGGGTCAGGCAGTTCCCCCCTGTCTGTGAAGCCAGCCTCTCACTAGTAATGCAGGGAGGGAGCTGTCTCACCCTTCACCATCCTCCTCCCCCCCCTCACCCACACACCATTCACTTGCTGGGACATGGGGGAAGGCAGGAGTGAGGGTCAGGCAGCTCCCCCCTGTCTGTGAAGCCAGCCTCTCACTACTAATGCAGGGAGGGAGCTGTCTCACCCTTCACCATCCTCCTCCCCCCCCTCACCCACACACCATTCACTGGCTAGGACATGGGGGAGGGGAGGAGTGAGGGCCAGGAAGCTCCCCCCTGTCTGTGAAGCCAGCCTCTCACTAGTAATGCAGGGAGGGAGCTGTCTCAGTCTTCACCATCCTCCCACCCCCCACTCACCCACACACCATTCACTGGCTGGGACATGGGGGAGGGGAGGAGTGAGGGTCAGGCAGTTCCCCCCTGTCTGTGAAGCCAGCCTCTCACTAGTAATGCAGGGAGGGAGCTGTTTCAGCCTCACCATCCTCCCCCCCCTCACCCACACACCATTCACTTGCTGGGACTTGGGGGAAGGGAGGAGTGAGGGTCAGGCAGCTCCCCCCTGTCTGTGAAGCCAGCCTCTCACTAATAATGCAGGGAGGGAGCTGTCTCCGCCTTCACCACCCTCCCCCCCTCTCTCCCACACACCATTCACTGGCTGGGACATGGGGGAGGGGAGGAGTGAGGGTTAGGCAGTTCCCCCCTGTCTGATAAGCCAGCCTCTCACTAGTAATGCAGGGAAGGAGCTGTTTCAGCCTCACCATCCTCCCCCCCTCACCCACACACCATTCACTTGCTGGGACTTGGGGGAAGGGAGGAGTGAGGGTCAGGCAGCTCCCCCTGTCTGTGAAGCCAGCCTCTCACTAATAATGCAGAGAGGGAGCTGTCTCCGCCTTCACCACCCTCCCCCCCCTCTCTCCCACACACCATTCACTGGCTGGGACATGGGGAGGGGAGGAGTGAGGGTCAGGAAGCTCACCCCTGTCTGTGAAGCCAGCCTCTCACTAGTAATGCAGGCAGGATAGGGCACTGCATGCAGGAAGATCACAACACCCCTGGAGTCAGGGTTAGGGCACTGTGTGCAGGAAGATCACATCACTCCTGGTATTAATAGGGATAGGGCACTGTGTGCAGGAAGATCACAACACCCCTGGTATCAGGGTTAGCGCACTGTGTGCAGGAAGATCACAACACTCCTGGTATTAATAGGGATAGGGCACTGTGTACAGGAAGATCACAACACCCCTGGTGTCAGGGTTAGGGCACTGTGTGCAGGAAGATCACAACACCCCTGGTATCAGGGTTAGGGCACAAGTTCTAGTCACATTGACTGATCACATTACTTTTTTTGTCAAGCTACCAACTGTTTCCATTTGCCATCCCCCATATATTGTCAGTGGGAACCTTGGTAACATGAATAAATAAGAGGGCAGCCAATAGGAATACATATTCATTCCTAAACTGACCTTAACTGACTTGAAAAGTGTCAAATTGTATCATTTTCTGTTAGTGCGCACTAACTCCCGTTAGTGCGCACTAATCGGAAAAAACAATTTTTTAGCTAAAAAATTGTGCCAAACACGATTTTCTTCTCCTGCCAGACGATTTCAATCGTTAAGACGATAGGGCACACGATTCACATCCCTAATAATAACTGCACATTTATATTTATTTATTTATTTATTTATTTATAACTTTTTTATACCGAGGTTCAGGTAACAAAGTTACTTATCACTCCTGTTTACATTCCAACAGGCAATAAATGACAGAATATGTCTTACAATGAACAAGGATGAGAACAACTTGGATAAACATAACTAGGAAAAAAATAATGTATACAGATAAAAGGAAGTGGACTTGAGGGATTTCAAGCCGACTGGGGAGGGAAGTTGACTAATGGAGGGGGAGAGGGAGACAAGTTACTATGGCTGATTAAAACATGAACATAGGCCCTGGGTAGGGACAGTCTGTGGAAGCCGTGGAAGAATCTTGAAATTATGGGAAAGCATGGCCGAATATACTTATACTGAATACACCAGCATATAGGGTGCCAGTGCAGTGATTGAAGCACTTAGGTGATATGATCTCATATACTGATGCCTGTCATCACTTGAGCAGCCATGTTCTGAACAATTTGAAGGGATCTTAATGTACTAGACAGATGGCCAAAAATTTCTGATTTGTCAATACTGAGAGACAATTTGTTATGATGCAGTCAACTCTTAATTGCAATGAAAAAGATTGAGGTAAATTGAACAGTAAGGGCCCAATCCAGCCCTTACTGCCTAATCCAGCCCTTACTGCCTAATCCACAAATCCAGCAAGCAACCTGCACGAAGGTGTTAAGTATATGTTCAACAAGGTTTCTGATAAGGCTGAACCCTGGGACATGCCTGGAATGGAATGCTAAGAGGAGGTTGCAGAATCGATTTTAATCTGTTGAGTACAATCGTTAAGATAAGACCTAAACCAGATTAATACTGAGCCAGCTATTCCTAAAGCTGGAAGGCAGGAGATCACGATATCATGGTTTATGATATCAAATGCAGTGGAAATATCTAATAAAACAAGCATGTAATCAGTTCCTGAATCAAGCCTATGCTGCACAGTGTTGAAGCTGGACAATAGGAGTACTGTGATACTTTTGGAAACCAAAATGATATTGATCTAATACAGAATGCTCAAAGAAATCTGAGAGTTGTCTTAGTACAGCATTATTAATTACTTTTGATAGAAATGACAGGGATGAGATGGGGAGGTAATTTGCAAGAACTGTTGATATGAAAACCTGCAGCGCAGACATGCTAAGAAAGCTAAGTTGAAAGCTGACTAAAAATTGGAAAAATGATCAAAGGTATGGCAACTACGCTTTAATTTAAAAAGCAAGCAAGTTCATGCATATGAAATGCAGAAACAAACTAAGATCAAATACCTTTTTGGAGGTGAAAGTCTGGCAGTCACCAAACAGTAGACAGATAATCATTTCTGTCAGTGTATCAAAGCAGTAGGGAAAATTAATAGTATACTTGGGTGCCTAAAATGGTATTGTTGTAAGTTTGACATGTTTGTGGACCCTTGGTTGCTGATTTGATGATTCCTCCCATGGGGAGGGGCCCCATGGAGAAAATACAGCAATAGGCTGACTCTTCAGTAATGACCACAGAGAGAATAGAAGCTTTATTATACAGCAGTTGGCAATGCCTGAGGAGCGGGCTGCGTTCCTCAGCCAGTGAAGTAAGTCTCTGTTGATAAAGTTCAGCCCAGTCACTGAGTTGTATCAAGTGCAGAGAAAGTCTCACCAGAAGCTGGAAGTGAAGGGTCTGGTAGTGGTCCGCGGAGCGGGGTAGGCCGAGAACCCAGTCACAGATGACGTAGTCAGCGATGGTAGATCCGGTAGTGGTCTGTGGAGCAGAGTATGCCGAGAATCTATTCTGTGGTGAGACAAGGCAGAGAGACTGAAGAGAGAAGGTACTCATGAACGCTGTGTTATGAATTGGTTCCTGAGGTGGGAGGAGTTAGCAATCTGTTACGAATAGGCTCCTGTAGAGGGAGGAGTTAGCAATCTGTTATGAATCGACTCCTATAGTAGGAGGAGTTAGCAATCTGTTATGCTCTACCCCTCAAGAAGGGAGGAGTAGCAATCTGTTATGAACTGGCTCCTGTGGAAGGAGGAGTTAGCAATCTGATATGCTCGGCTCCTGTAGAGGGAGTAGATAACAATCTGTTAAGGTATAGACTGCGGAGTAGCAATCTGTTATGAATCTGTTGCTGAAGACTCCTGATGGGGAAGGAGTAGCAATCTGTTACTAGCGAAGTGCTTGGAGAGGGCACCCAGCTGTACAGGAATGTAGATAGGTGGATCCTTGGGCCGATGGCAGATGACTGTGCCCCCAGGAGGATATCCTGAGAGGGACCACCGGCTAGGCTTGGGTATGGAGACAGACACAGATAGTTCTTTTATTAGACAGGTTAGTAGAACCACCAGAGGTGGCAGTAGTGAGCTGATATGCCCGGCAGGGCTGAAGTCCCTCAGGTACTGGAACAGTGATCCCAGGGTTGCTGAGCTGTAGAAAAACTATAGATAGTGAGTAGACAGGGTATGCTGTGTTCATAGCCAGAACTGGATGACAAAACTCACATAAGGTCTTAAGGAAGCTCAGTAGCTGGAAAGGGTTAGGCCCTCGCGGAGCGAGTACCTGGTTCCAGGGAAAGCTCTGAGAGAGCGATGGTAACTCACAAATGTCTGTATCTGTGATAGCTTCCAGGCAGTAAAGAATCTTCAGAGTGTTCAGGAACATGGGCCCTCGAGGAGCGAGTACCGGTTCCTATCTGCAATCTGAAATAAAGAGAAGAGAGCGAGGCCCCCGAGGAGCAGGTACCCCTGGTAAGTCCGAGGAGGCAGAGTAGCATAGAGAGACTAGTGAGTCAAAACAATCCCGCTATCAATCCCCTTGCTAACTCGATTTGTTAGCGAATACTGAGACCTTTTATATTGGAAGTGGATGACATCATCCCAGGGGGACGCCCCCGAGGTTCGCGCCCTCTTTGCTACATCAATCGTAGTGTGCGTGCAGGCCCTATGTCATCAGGCAACATTTATTTATTTATTTAGTGCTTTTTTATACCGACATTCATGATACCAATCATATCATATCGGTTTACAAGAAACAATGGGGCAATAACATTAACATCAACATGAACAATAAGGCGAAAAGTGAAAAGTTACAATAAAACAGGGGCACTCAAACTGGGAGGAGGAAGAGCCAGAGGCAAGTGTAACTCAGAACTAAATAATATCAGGTCATATACTCAGGACTATAATAATAATAACATGTACTCAGGACTGAATACTATCAAATATATAAATAATGTTATATACTCAGAGCTGTAATAATATTGTATATTCATGACTAAATAGTATCAGGTCATAAAACTCAGATCTAACTAATGTCGGGTCAAATGCCATGTCAGGGTTGGGGTACATCGACTAGAGGACCATGGCGAGTTATTGTAGTTGGGGAGGTCATAGATCAGGGAAGGCTTGTAGAAATAGCCAAGTCTTGAGTTTCTTTCTGAATGTCAGTATGCAAGGTTCTTGTCTAAGGTCAGGGGGCCTGGCATTCCAGATGGTTGGCGCCACTGTCGAGAAGGCTCGATCTTTGGTGGATGAGAGGTGTGTGGATTTGGATGGGGGGGGGGGGGGGGGGGGAGGGGTGTAGCGAGCCCTTGTAGGTTTCTCTGATGGGTCTAGAAGAGAAGTGTAGCGTGAGTGAGTAGTGTATATCGATGGGTGTTCTGTTGTAAATAGCTTTGTGGATGATGGTGAGACACTTGTGTAGAATTCTAAAGTTTACAGGGAGCCAGTGCAGGTTTTTTAGGATGGGTGTGATGTGGTCTCTTCTGTTGGAGTTTGTTAAAATTCTGGCGGCCAAGTTTTGTAGCATCTGAAGCGGTTTGGTGGAAGAGGCGGGAAGGCCTAGCAGAATGGAATTACAGTAGTCTAATTTGGAGAATATAATGGCCTGGAGTACCGATCTGAAGTCTTGAAAGTACAGGAGCGGTTTGAGTCTTTTTAGTACCTGAAGTTTGAAGAAGCAGTCTTTGATTGTGTTGGTGACGAACATTTTTAGATTTAGCTGGTTATCAATTATAACTCCGAGGTCTCTTGCTTGGCTGACCAGGGTGTTGGTGTGAATTGACTGCAGGTTATCGTTGTGGTTGAGAGATATAAAGAGCATTTCTGTCTTAAAAGTGTTAAGAACAAGATTTAGGTTAGTGAGGAGGTCGTTGATATCTTGGAGACAGTTGTCCCAGAACTTCAGTGTTTTTGTGAGGGATTCGGTTATTGGGATCAGGATTTGTACATCGTCGGCGTCGGTGTGTTTTTGGTTTATCGGCTCGGGCGCAGCCGATAAACAAAACCGCGATCGGCCAGACGAAAAAAAAAACCCACGATGTGAATCAGAACTGGAATCCGAACTGATTCCGGTTCCGATTCACATCTCTAGTAAGGAACATTCCTGCACATATTTAGAGAAGGAGCTGTTATCCAGTCACTTTCCTGTGGTGCTAAGGACCAAGTCATTTGTGCCATTTCAAAACTGCTTATCTGTCAGTAAACTTTATGTTTGGACAACACTTAGAGTCGAGTGATTTTGGGCACTTATAATCCACAGTGGAATTCCTACAGGTGTGTACCCCTCTCCCATGGATGTAAAGATCTACAAATCACCCTTAGCATTTGGGGTCCTGAAAGGAAACTTCCCCCCACCCAATAAAGGACTCCCACCTTGGGGAGAAAAGAGACTGTGATTCAGTTAGCCAGGATTCCAGCCTGAATAAACAACAAATTATTTTATGGCCCCATACAAGTGCAGGCCACTCTTGGAGGTGAGGTTACACTTAATTATCCCTTTTACTCTCATTCCATGACCCCTCATTCTAAAGCCTTCTTACTGCTGCATGGAGGTATTTACATGTCTCTATCACACCTCCCCTGTCCTTCTTTCCTCTAGGGTATATATGTTTATATATTTAAATCTGTCCCCATATGCTTTAGAATGAAGACCACTGAACTTTGGGCTGATTCTAATTGGTTTTTGTCCTTTTCCATAAATGAAAAGCTTATGATAAGGGGTCATCATATGAAGCTGAAAGGAATGAGGAAAGACTAAAGAGGTTAGGACTTTTCAGCTTGGAGAAGAGACGACTGAAGGGGGATATGATAGAGATGTTTAAAATCATGAGAGGTCTAGAACGGGTAGATGTGAATCAGTTATTTACTCTTTCAGATGGTAGAAGGACTAGGGGGCACTCCATGAAGTTAGCATGGGGCACATTTAAAACTAATCGGAGAAAGTTCTTTTTTACTCAACGCACAATTAAACTCTGGAATTTGTTGCCAGAGGATGTGGTTAGTGCAGTTAGTATAGCTGTGTTTAAAAAAGGACTGGATAAGTTCTTGGAGGAGAAGTCCATTACCTGCTATTAAGTTCACTTAGACTACTGCCATTAGCAATGGTAACATGGAATAGACTTAGTTTTTGGGTACTTGCCAGGTTCTTATGGCCTGGATTGGCCACTGTTGGAAACAGGATGCTGGGCTTGATGGACCCTTGGTCTGACCCAGTATGGCATTTTCTTAAGAATGAAGCTCAAAAAGAAAGTGAAACAAAATGCTTTTTCACTGGGAGGGTGGTAGACACCTGGAACAGTCTTCAAGCAGAGTAGAAGCCAAAGCAAAGTCTGAATTCAAGCATGTCTGGGATAGAGAAAAAGGGATCTTTGTAGGAGAAGACCACAGCACAGTAGGCAGGTACAAATGGCTAGATTGGGTAGACCAAGTGGTTATTTTATTATTCCATCTTCTATGTTTCTATATTATACACTTATTTCCCATTCTTTGATAGGTTATCAATCAAAAAAAATCACTCTTGCCTGGCGATCGCTATGCATTGATAGAGAATAATTCATGGAAGAGAATAATTGTTTTCATTTCAGTTATGGAAAATAAAAGGAAGACATTTGATACAATAAAATTTGTCTGAGGGGAGGTGGGGGTTGAATTTTATCTGCTTGAACATGACAAATGTGAGCTGTGACAAGCTTTGTTTCAGTAGTGGTTTCATGTCTTTGCAAATTTATTCATGAGCATTCACCATACATTGAGAAGGATAATATTAATAAAATTTACAAAATATATTAATGAATTTTAAAGAAAAGTGTCAAATGTTGCCCTGTATAAATTAAGTGGTTGCTGCTATTGCTACTGCTGGTGGTGTTACTTTTCACAGTTTTAGAAGTGCAAAATCTCTTTATCTATTTTTCTCATTGTTTCTCTAATTAACTCATTCCTTTCTAAAAGTCATCCTGCTACCTTCAGACTTTCCCAGTTTTCTTGCTGTTTCACATGGAGGTTCTCTTTCAGACAGAATATTTTGAAAATACACTTGCAAGACAATACAGTTTAGATATATGCATATAAATATATCTCGGAACAAATACATGGTTGCAAGATTTTGTTTGTTTCAATTAACAATTGTATATTAATTACATATGCATTACAAAATTTTAAAAATTGCATTTTATGATGACTGGACTCACTAATAAGGTGAATTTTGCTGAAGTATTCATAAGCCAGAAACCACAATGAGCTCAACTGATACTTTGCAGTATTTTTTAGATACTAAAGTAATGACTTTTATATTTTAAGGAGATACATTTCAAAAGTGTTTCCAGTGCAAAAATGACATATATATTCATATATGAAGCATTCATGTGAAAGCCCTATTTTCCACATAGGGAACCTCTAGGGTTGATATCTGCCTTTGCAAGCAAATATACATGTAAAAACGTGGCTGTGTTCTGGATGTGTCAGGTCACGGTTTGCACATACGTGCATATGTTGCTATTTTATAAAAAAGAACAAGGGTGGAGAGGATGAGCAGTGCACTCAATGGAAAACGTCCAAATGCAGAAGGTTTAGCACTAGTCACATTAGCATTCACAAAGTGACAAGACAAGTCATTCAATTCCACAGGATTGCAAGGTAATTCTACTTTTATTAATAAATGTGTATCAGAAGGAGTTTATTTTGGTCTCCCGAAGCAGCCCATGTTTTACCACTCTGGATGCATCGGGAGGTACAGAAGCCCAAACTAATGAACAACAGCGTATTGAAAAACAGTAGATGCAAAAAACAGTCAGCGTCTCCAGACTCACAGTACAATCTACTAGATAAATGAAGCTTGACCGACGTGCCGCAAATGCGCAGTAGAGAGCAGCTCTACCGCGCATGTGTGGGCGAGCACGTCGGTCAGAGCTTGCCTGTAACAAAAATGGCGCTGGGAGGAGCAGTAGCGGCAGTGAGGAGCGGCGGTGGCAAGGAGTGGCTGCGGCAAGGAGCGGTGGCGGCGGCACATGCGAGGGAGGGAGGGACCTCCCCCGGAGATTTTCCGTTTGTACCATCTGAAGAGGTTGTGAATGAGCTGAGAGAGGGGGAGTGACTGAGAGGAGGGGGGAGTGACTGAGGGGAGGAGGGAGTGACTGAGGGGAGGGGAGAGAGGAGGGAATGACTGAGGAGGGAATGATTGAGGGGAGGGGGGAGAGGGGAGGGAGTGACTGAGGGGAGGAGGGAGTGACTGAAGGGGGAGGGAGTGACTGAGGGGAGGGGAAGGGAGGAGAGAGGGAGGGGAGGGGGAAGGTGAGAGGGAGGGAGACTAGAGGTGGGAGGTGGGAGGGAGAATAGAGGGGGAGGGGAGAATGAGGTAGAGGGGAGAATGAGGGGGGGAGGGGGAAGGAAATGGACCGAAAAAAACATTTTAATGTAGCCGGTTGTTACGGGCTTAATGGCTAGTAATACAATAAAATACCCAATCCCCCTAGAGTTTGTAACCACATAAATATGCAGGACCCCATCAGGTAATTGTCAGGAAATTTGCAAGGAGGGACATAAGTAGGCACCAGGGGAGCATGTCAAAAGACTTCTAAAGTAAATACTAGGTATAACAGGGATTCCCTCAAGGCATCCTGGCATCAGGTGGCCGCTTCAATAACAAATGGAAGGGGGAGAAAGCAGTCTTGGTCACAAGTCCCATGCTGAGCTTTGGGGGAACCTTTCACTGAATGACACAGCATTTCAGATAGAATGTGTGTGAGTGTGACTGGTACAGACTGCACCAGACTGGAGGCGGAAATGTGAGTATGACTGGAACAGAATGGGCCATACTGGAGGGCAGAAGTGAATGCTGGAGAATTAAACTTCAAAATGACTCTAATAAGCTTATAGATACTCTTTGTTGTGAAAGTGGACCCTTGTTTCGAGGTAGAGGACTACAGTCGAAGGGCGAGGCCTCTTGGACTGTAGAGACTTGCTAGAAGTCTTCACCCTGGAAGCACGCAACCCCCCCAGGAGGAGCCCGTAGGGGTCTGGCCGCTGGGTCTTAGGCGACTCCTCTGAAGACTGTAGAAGGTCTGGATGCAGGCGCCTCCTGCAGGTTGTGGGTTCCAGACGGCTGGCGCCTCCAGCAGGTCGAGACAGTCTGAGGACGGAGACGAAGAAGAGTCCAAAACCGGTCCGAGAATCAATATACCAGCGGGGTCTGAGTCCAGTCCAGGGTCAAGGCAGGTGAAGGGTCCAGAGCCATACCGGGATCAAGCCAGGAGAAGGGTCCAATGCCGTACCGGGATCAAGCCAGGAGAAGACACGTCCACCAGTCCAGAGGTCAGGAGCCAAGAATCAATCCACGGAGCAGGGAAGAAGAGCAGGATGAAGAACCAAGAACCAGGAGCCAGGAACACACTCAGGTCAGAACCTCAATACCAAGGCAAGGTCTGAGGGGCAGACCTTGCCTTTAAATACAGGAACCTGGAGGAGGTGCTTTAGAAGGGAGCCACGACACTTCCTGTCGTGGCCCCTTTAAATCTTGTCTTCAGCCATGTGCGTGGCCCTAGTGCAGCAGAGGAAAAAGGGGCGGAGTCACCGCATGAAGCAGAGCCCCGCAGCCAGCCAAGCAGCGGCCCAGGCCACGCGGAGAACGTTGTCGGAGGTTCCCTGCACCTGCAGGAGCATCAGCAGAGACCCGACGCCGCGGGTAAGTGCTGGGACCCGGCCGCGGACCGCCGCGGCTGGCGGCCATGACAGTCGGCCCCGGTCGCGGGCTGCCGCGGCCAGCGGTCGTAACACTCTTGGCACAATGTTAAGGAGGGAGAGGGAACAAAGAAGGAGGTGGAAAAGGAGGAGAAGATACCGCTTACAAAAAATATACAGGACCAGGGCACAATTTTTGGATATATCAGAAGAGCAAGTTTTGCACAGGTTAAAATTCAATAAGGAAACCATACTGTATCTACGCCAGGCGTTAGAGCCAGACCTGCACTCTTCCATCCACAGGGGCCATGTTTTGCCAGTACACCTCAAGGCCGTTATTGACCTTGTATTTCTGGCCACCAGCACCTTCCAGACACCTCTAGGATTCATGGCTGGAATAAGCCAGTCTGCCACCTCCATATGTATTGATCAGTTCCTGGCTGAATTTCTCAGGAAAACACATTACTATATATGTTTCCTTCAGAGCAGAGAGCAACAGTAGCAAATAATGACTGATTTATGCCACATTGCATGAGTCCTCTCCGTCTTGGGGTCTATCAATTGCACACAGATCCCTATAAAGGTACCAGAGGCAATGAGGCCACTTACTACAGCTGCAAAGGCTTCCACTCACTCAAATAACAGGTGGTTTTCAATGCCAAGGAGATCATCATGGATGCTGTGAACAGGTTTCATGGATCCTGTTATGATGCCTACACCCTCTCACAGGGTTCTGGCACAAGGAGCAGGAGGAGTCGCAGAAAAAGAAAGGTAGGCGGAGTGAAGCCATCAGGCAGTGACGGTTGCAACAGTTTCTTTAGCTACATCTGGAAATATTTGAACTGACATCTTCAAGAATAACTCTTTATGGCATCTAAAGTACATTTTCATAATCCAATCTCTATCTGATTCGAGTAGTACAGATATAACTAAAGTCACTGGTTGATCTTCAGTTGTATCGGATAATTCCAGGAGTTCAGAAACATTTAATGGAGATAGTACTTGGAAATCCTGTCCCTCAGTGGGTTTTGTTTTCATAGATATATATAATAAATCTTAGTTAAAGGAGGAACAGTTTGTTGGGTGAACTTTAAGACCTCTGTAGCATATCTAATCTGCTTCACTTTTTTGACGGGATTAAAAAACATGTAGATATAGGTGAACCAGTAGATGTAGTGTATTTTGATTTTCTGAAAGCATTTGACAACGTTCCTCATGAGAGGCTTCTAAGAAAAGTAAAAAGTCATGGGATAGGTGACGATGTCTTTCGTGGATTACAAAATAGTTAAAAGACAGGAAACAGAAAGTAGGATTAAATGGACAATTTTTTCAGTGGAAAAGGGTAAACAGTGGAGTGCCTCAAGGGTCTGTACTTGGACCCATGTTTTTCAATATATTTACAAATGACCTGGAAAGGAATACGATGAGTGAGGTTATCAAATCTGCAGATGATACAAAATTATTCAGAGTAGTTAAATCACAAGTAGATTGTAATAAATTGCAGGAGGAACTTCTGAGTCTGGAAAACTGGGCATCTAAATGGCAGATGAAATTTAATGTGGATAGGTGCAAGGTGATGCATATAGGGAAAAATAATCCATGCTGTAGTTATACGATGTTAGGTTCCATATTAGGAGCTACCACCCAGGAAATAGAACTAGGTGTCATAGTGGATAATACATTAAAATCGTTGGCTCAGTGTGTTGCGGCAGTCAAAAAAGCAAACAGAATGTTAGGAATTATTAGGAAGGGAATGGTGAATAAAATGGAAAATGTCATAATGCCTCTGTATTGCTCCATGGTGAGACCGCACCTTGAATACTGGGTACAATTCTGATAACCGCATCTCATAAAAGATATAATTGCAGTGGAGAAGGTACAGAGAAGGTCAACCAAAATGATAAAGGGGATAGAGCAGCTCCCCTATGAGTAAAGACTAAAGAGGTTAGGGCTGTTCAGCTTGGAGAAAAGACGGCTGAGGGGGGATATGATAGAGGTCTTTAAAATCAAGAGAAGTCTAGAATGGGTAAATGTGAATCGGTTATTTACTCTTTCAGATAATAGAAGGACTAGGGATCACTCCATGAAGTTAGCATGTAGCACTTTTAAAACTAATTGGAGAAAATTCTTTTTCACTCAATGCACAATTAAACTCTGGAATTTGTTGCCAGGGGATCTGGTTAGTGCAGTTAGTGTGGCTGGGTTTAGAAAAGGTTTGGATATGTTTTTGGAGGAGAAGTCCATTACCTGCTATTAATCAAGTTGATTTAGAAAATAACCACTGCTATTACTAGCATCAGTAACATGGGATATACTTAGTTTTTGGGTACTTGCCAGGTATTTTAGACTGGATTGGCCACTGTTGGAAACAGGATGCTGGGCTTGATGGACCCTTGGTCTAACCCAGTATGGCAATTTCTTATGTTCTTATGGTATGCATCAAGACATCAGCTGGTATGCACCGGGGTGTGATGTGCAGCATACAGACTTAGAAGGCATAGCATCTCTGTAGAGGTGGAGGCAATGGGAAATGCTCCTAGTGATGGGACACCCATGTGCTATAGGGGATATAGCAAGGCCATAGATAGATTCCCAGAGATATGTATTTTTTACAGAACCCTTTACAGCATGGTGCCTACCTAGTAATAGGGGCTTGAAGGTAACCTCATTGTCTAGGTAGTATGTGTTGGGTGTGCCCTAGATTCCAGATTGTCAAGAGGCATGATTCAGTCTATGGATCTTTGTTGGGGGGGCTTGACATTCCCTGGTAAGGGCTTTTAGGAGTTGGTTCCATCATCCTCTTGAACTCAGTAGTTGCCTTCCGAGTGCATTCCAAGTAGTGCTTCATGACAATGCTGCATGTGATGCAGAGAATTATCAAGGAAGATGTTAACATACTTGGAAGTAGAAAGAGGACTGGAAGGTTTATCTATATACTGTTCCCAGCATCCCCCGGGAGAGGACTCCAGAGGTCATAGCAAGCAATCTAGGCTTCAAACTCCACAGCCCCAGCTTCTTAAACCTCTCAATCCTTTTAATGAAGATCAACTTAATGGTGGTTGAAGAGGATTGGTTAGTATTGTTTTGGGAAATCATAGGATTTAAAAAAGTTTGGAGAGAGGTGAAATAGTGGGATATATTCTTTAGAGTTTTTGTGTGTCTGAGATAATAAGCAAGCCAGAGGGAGTTAATTCTAGTGTCTGTCTTTCCCTCCTACCCACCCCTAGTTCAACCCTAGGCAAGAGACACTTTCTCATTAAAAATCAACCAGGCTCTTATCTAAATCATAGTATTGCATCAGCCTTTATTGAGAGTTTAATCATCCCCTTGTAGGTCACTAGCAGATTAATTAGTGAATACAACTATAAATTTAAAGTACTCTAATTCCAGCTCTCTTAGCAACCTAAACTTAACTAGGAACTCAATAAAATTAAGGTGAAGGCAGCAGTCCAGCAGCAAGAGCGGGCGTTCTAGTCTTTTGCATCGTGGCACATGTATGATCTTTTACCCACCGGTGAGAGATTGTATGTGTGTACTCAGTGCAAAGAGCTCCTGGCTCTCAAAGAATGAGTCTAATCTAGGAGGAAAGGCTAAAGAGGTTAGGGCTGTTCAGCTTGGAGAAGAGATGGCTGAGGGGGGATATGTTAGGTATCTATAAAATCATGAGGGGTTTAGAATGGGTAAATGTGAATCGGTTATTTAGTCTTTGGGATAATAGAAGGTCCATTAGGGGGCACTCCATGATGTTAGCAAGTAGCACATTTAAAACTAATTGAAAAAAAATCTTTTTCACTCAACACACAATTAAGCTCTGGAATTTGTTGCCAGAGGATGTGGTTAGTGCAGTTAGTGTAGCTTGGTTTATAAAAGGTTTGGATAAGTTCTTGGAGGAGAAGTCCATTAACTGCTATTTATCAAGATGATGTAGGGAAAAGCCACTTCTATTACTGGTATCAATAGCATGGGATCTACTTAGTGTTTGGGTATTTGTCAGGTACATTTAGCCTCTATTGGCCACTGTTGGAAACAGGATGCTGGGCTTGATAGACTCTTGGTCTGACCCAGTATGGCAATTTCTTATGTTCTTATGAGGGTTTTGTAGAGTGGCAGGGCAATGGGAGTGGCAGGAGAGTTGTGATGGCAGAAGAAAATAGACAGACCAAGTTGATATCTCCCTAATGGACAGTTGATTAACTTACCTCCAGCCTCCTTCTGTAAGGCATGCAGCTGGTCTAACTACTTCCCTTCCTTACTGCACAGCTCCCAGACCTTTATTTTGAGGTTCTCAATTTATACAGAGAAATAGGATGACAAAGCTTAGTTCTATGCTGCAGGATCTGTGACCTCCTGAATGTCATGTTTTCATTTTTTTAACTGAAGCCTTGACTCTATTTCATGGCTCATTGCTCTCCCTTCGCACTGCTATATGTGATGTCCTGCCACCTGACCAGAAAATAAAACAGAGCAGAGATAATCCCAGAGCAGCCAAGGTACCCAGTAGGGGCTAGCAACAAAACTAGAGGCATGTTTCTGAGGATATTCTTTTCCATACTTGTATCTTTATTTTATTTATGACCTTTGTCTAAATTAGTCCCTTTTTTCTACCCTTTTATTTAATTCTTTCAGTACAATACTATAGCCACAAATTTTCATAGATCATGCCAATAACATATTAAGGATCATTTTCTGTATCGATATATGCCTATTGCCTCCTTCTCTAACAAAAGCTTACAATGGCTCCATATTGAACCACTTAGCCAGCTAAATTCTAGCAAGATAACTAGTTATCTATATAAAATTTAGCTGGATAAATGGGGGGAATACTGGAGAGGAGCAGCTCTAGCAGGATAAATTATCCAGCTAACTCTGGTCGGGCTGTTGCGTATCCCGGCCGCAGCAGGCCCGTGACTGGCTCTATTCATCCCCAATGCTCAGGTCTGGACCTGGCACTTCCTCTTTGGCAGCGGTAGGCAGTCGCCTACATGCTCGCGCTCCTGCTATGCTCCTAGGTTCCTCCGGCAGCTCCGCAGCCTCCTCCGGTTCCAGTCGGGTTTCCCCATGTGCGTCGATAGGAGATGCCGCCATCATGTAGTTCCAGTCTGTCTACCTTAGGTGCGCGCGTGCGCATCTTCCCTAACTTTAAAGGGGCCGCGGCGGGAAACCTTCCCGTGGCTCTGAATGATGACTTCTCTGGGCGTTGCTACTCAAGGCAGGCTCCACCATCTGGTCTTTGCCTTGGCAACAGGTCTCCACGCTTCCAGTTTTATACTTAGTTGCTGCTTGTTCCTGTTCCTGTTCCTGTACCTGATCTGTTCCAGTCCTGCGTTCCTGTTCCTGTCCTTGTGCTTCAGTTCCAGTTTCCTGTTCCTGACCCTCGCTTGTTCCTGATTAACCTTTGGATGAATTCTCCGGCTTGACCCTTGCATGTTCCTGACCATGCTTTGGATGGATTCTCTGGCTCTGACCCTTACTTGGACCTGATCTTGTCTCCAGCCACCTGCCCTGACTTCAGCCGCCTACCCTGACTCCAGCTTGAAGCTGACTTTGCCTCCAGCTGACTACTTGGACTTGGCCTTTCTTAGGCTTTTGCCTATTTACAAGCCCGGACTTAACATGTTCCTGACAACTAGCCTGCTTCAGCCTGTCCGGGCTTCTGGATCCAGGCCCTGTCTTGAACCCAATTCATTGGACCCTGTGTCTCCATTGCTGCCTGACTCCCTGCCTTGAACACCCTCCACGGAATCAACTATGCAGAGGCCCACCTAAGACCAGCCGGCCCCGGTACCCAAGGGCTCAACCTGCAGGGAACGAAGGCTGGTATTGGCAAAGTTCCAGTTGGCCTCCAGTTCCTGTTCTGCTCTGCCTCCCGACGGTGGGGACCCGTGGGGGCTTCCCCAAGGGTAGCATCAACTCCACCTCGGGCTAAGGGTCGACCTCCACAACACGGGCCACAGACTTGTCCTTAAAATAGTTAGCTAAACGTATCCAGATAGCTGGGTATATTCACAGGCATAACCACACCACTCAATATACCCTGCTAGTTAGCTAGATAAAGTTATTCAGCTAACTAGCTGAACCACAGAGCTGCTGAAAATGGACCTTTATAATAAATCTGCTTGGACCCATATATGTGCATATATAGGACCGAGTGGAGTTGTTTAAAGTTATCTTCTAAGCATTTCTGTAAATATCATTTCCCTGTTTTAGCACATTTGCTCCTTGCTGTTTAAATAATAATTTCACTTCACCCTGTAAATAAATATTTTATGTCACTCAGACATACTGCCCATTATCCATTTTAACAATATTGGCTTAGTGCTGAATACAAATGCAAAATACTCCAGCACTGTATTGGTATCAGGGGTTATGCTTATTGGCAGACTCAAATATTTTAGCCCAAAGATCAAACTTGATGATCCTTTGTAGTATCTTTTTCCACCTCTAACTCCTTCTGGCTACCCAGCATGAGATTCAGATAGCAGTGATGTACATAACTATCAAAGAAGGAAGGTTTTGATACATTATTCATCAATCTCTAGGACTTCAAAGTCACTCACAATTAATGTACTTCACATATAATGATTTAACATATGCAGTATAATATAGAAAGAAGGTAATATGTAGTACTGTGCATTTTTATATAGGATTTGCTGAAGTCCTTTCCAGTAGGGCTTATTTTACCCACATCTATTTGGCCTCTGGAAGGAAAAAAAATAGGGAAAAAAGCTCCTAAAATAGCAACTGTTGAAAAATCAGATATTTAGGAGGCATTCAGAAAATCTGCCATTCATTTAGCTCAGGAAGAGATTTTCTATAGACACTGTTGCTCTTTACTTTGTCCACAGGCATGCCTACAAATACCAATTAACCCAAATATAGGACATATATATCTTCTTTGATTTCTAGGGACCCTGAGATTCAAACATATTTACTGCTGCTTCAGGCTGATATAAATTAAGCAGGAAAATGACCATTCCTATAAAGCTCCAGCCATTATCTATGGTCAATTATCACAAATTGCACTATCTTAGCACAGGTATTACCACAGAGTGTGATAACTTTTCAGTAAGTGCCACAGTTGCTGTAATTTCTACCTATAACCACTGGGGGGGGGGGGGGGAAAGAGAGAGAGAGAGAGAGAGAGAGAGAGAGAGAGAGAGAGAGAGAGAGAGAGAGAGAGAGACTAGCTATAAGGCCCTTCTAGTAGTTGGGTATTTATATCTCAATGGGAGGCCCACCTAGTAACTCGAGGTGAGGTTTAGGTATTAGTGTAAGGGTTAGGGGCCACTTTGACATTCAGAGTGAGACATTCGAACAGAACAGTACACTCTTGTGAAGATTTGATGTCCTTTAGAGTGAGGAAACTCAACCAAAGTTGAGAGTTGTACAATGTTCTCTCAACCTAGCTTGATGTTACCCAAGTAGAGAGTCCATCGCATGTGAAAAGCCCATAATGCAGCTTGGAAAATAACCCCCTTAGGGCCCAAGTTTTAGTTTCTTAAATTTAGTTGAATTCTCAATGTTTTCTCAACCTAGCTTGATGGACTCTCTACCTAGAAAACATCAAGCTAGGTTGAGAGAACATTGTACACATCTCATCTTTGGGTGAGTTTCCTTACTCTGAAGGACATCTGTTCATACGTCTCACTCTGAATGTCAAAGTGGCCCCTAACCCCTACACTAATACCTAAGCCTCACCTCGAGTAACTAGGTGGGCCTCATATAGAGGTATAAATACCTAACTTTTAGAAGAGCCTTATAGCTAGGTGTTCTCTCTCTCTCTCTCAAGACTAACAATGCTATGAGTGAAAACATCACAAAGTACTATAAAGCCATATCACACAGCTTAACGCAAATGAAAGAGGTATAGTTATTAGCTGCATTAAAACTGTGTGATATGGGTTTGCAACTTGCAAAGCCAGCCCACATGGCCAGAAATCCCACCCTAAACTCCACCTCTTTTCTAAAATAGCATTGCATCATGTCTTATGGTGCTTTTCGCATGCGAAAAATGCCTTAACGAATGCGAAAAGCCCATAACGCAGCTTGGAAAATAACCCCCTATGGCAGTAGTAGTACTATATTTTAATGCATTCTGCATTGTTTTCCAGGATTTAAAAAAATGTTCTGCTTCTTCTTGTGATGCCCATAATATCATCTCTCTATTTAGTGCTTTCTTCACACCAGGATAATAGATGATACTCTCATCTATCTTATATCAAAGTAGTAAATCAAACAACTATAGAAAGCATGATGCTTAATGCATAAAACACAAATCTGTGAAACAAGAAAAACCACAGATACACACGTAACACTAAATTTGGGAATTCTTTAAGATTTACAGGGTCAGTCACAAAAGATAATGGGTCAATTTACAAGGAGCTTAGATTCCTAACTTTTGGAGTTAGGCCCGTAAATTGGCCTTTTAAAAATTTACTAGGACTGAGTCCCTAAAGTTAGGCTCCTAGTATTATTAGGATCCTAAATTTAGAATCCTAAAATGTGGGTGGCTACAGGGGTGTATTTGGGGCAGGGAAACAGTTAGGAGCTTAGCTGTTTCTTGTCTTGTTTCTTGCTCCGCTGTTTCTTGTCTTTCTTGCTCTGCTGTTCTCTTGTTCCCTTTGCTCCGATGTCTTGTTCCGTGCTCTGTGTTCTTGTTCTTTGCTCCGCTTGTTTCCATGTTTTGCTTGTTTCCATGTGTCCTTGCTCCATGATTCATGTTCCATTCTGTGTTTCTTGTTCCTGTTTCCTTGCTCTATGTTTCCTGTTCCATTCCGTGTTCCTTTGTTGTTTGTTTCCTTGTCCTCCTTTTCCTCATTCTTCACGACCTGCAGGAGGCCCTGTACCTTGCTCCAGTCCCAGATGTTTGTTCCTGGGTCTCCAACCTCCCGAAGGAGGGGAGGAGACCCCCTTTGGGGGACGGGGGGTACTGTTGCGATGTGGCCCGTGGCTGGAGCCACGAGTTGCCTCTTAACTCCATGGCTGGGCCGCCACTGCCGCCACCATTCCACGGCCCGGTAAGGCCATAGCCTGCTTTTCCTTGCGGCTCGGAGGCCACCATCCTCGCCGCTCCCGCGGCCCACCTGAGACTGCAGCTTGCCTCCATCTTGCCAGCACGGCCATGCCGGGCCTTTCCTAACGTGGCAGGAAGCCGCTGGTGACTGTGGTGGCTTCATGGCCCAGAGGCCACCGAAACCGGGACCTCTCCTGCAGCTGGAGCTGCCCTTGGTGATTCTTCAGCAGCTTGGACGCTGCTGCTTACCTCGGGGCCTGTCCTTGGCCCTTCCTCGGCTCCTCCTGCACGACAGCAGCAGCATGGCCGCTGTCCAGGGTCCTGCTTCTTACTTCAGCTCCTCCTAAGGGGCAGGTCTGCGGCTCTCTTCCCTGTTTAAAGGGACAGTGAGGTTGCGGTTCCATGGGCCCCACCTTAAGCTCCTCTCAGGGAGTTAACTCCTGGCTCTATAAAAGGGCTCCATGGACATTCAGTCTTCGCCTTGGAACTGGGTTGTTACACTGCTCCTGGTTCAGTATTTACTTCAGATTCCATGTTCTGGTTGACTACTTCCTGGGAATTCCATTCCGTCCGGAAGAACACTCGCTCTGGTTGATCCCTCACCAGGTTGCCACTCTGGTGGCTACAGAATCCAAGTGCCTTCTGTTCCAGCGTCCTTCAGTTCCAGCGTCCTTGTGTCTTCAGTTTCTTCCATGTCTCCGGCTCCCTCGTCTCGCCTTCCAAGGTAGTATCCCTGGACTGTCTTCTTGGTACTGACCTTTTGCCTGTTCCTTGACCATCCTTGCCTGCCTGGACCTATGCCTGTGACCTGACTATGCTGATTGCCTTCTGGAACCCAACCTTGTCTTCGATAACTATTCTGGACTGATCTCTTGTTGCCAACCCTTGCTTTCCACATGGACTCCTCTTCTTGGCCTCCCATAACCTCTGGCCTTCTTCCCAGGACAATGACTGCACATCATTGTGGTGGTGGGCCTACCCTGAACTGGCTCATCTGAGATCCTACGAGGCCCACCTGAGACCATCTCCTCCTCCGCCTCCTGGTGGCAGGTGCCCTCCGGGTCCAACCGGAGGGCTGGAGCAACCCTGCCACAGGCCAAGGGTCCACTTCATGTGCAACACCAGTATTGACTGGGTAAATGTATCATCGGGACATGCTAGAGAGATAAAGTTCCTGGATGGAATAAATGTCAATTTTATGCAGCAATTGATTCAGGAACAGACAAGAGAGGGAGACATTTTAGATCTAATTCTCAATGGAGCACAAGATTTGGTGAGAGAGGTAACAGTGGTGGGGCCGCTTGGTAATAGTGATCATAATATGATCAAATTTGAATTAATGACTGGAAGGGGGACAGTAAGCAAATCCACGGCTCTCGTGCTAAACTTTCAAAAGGGAAACTTTGATAAAATGAGAAAAACTGAAAGGAGCAGCTACAAAGGTAAAAAGTATGCAAGAGGCGTGGTCATTGTTAAAAAATACCATAAGAACATAAGAACATAAGAAATTGCCATGCTGGGTCAGACCAAGGGTCCATCAAGCCCAGCATCCTGTTTCCAACAGAGGCCAAACCAGGCCACAAGAACCTGGCAATTACCCAAACACCTAGAAGATCCCATGCTACTGATGCAATTAATAGCAGTGACTATTCCCTAAGTAAACTTGATTAATAGCAGTTAATGGACTTCTCTTCCAAGAACTTATCCAAACCTTTTTTGAACCCAGCTACACTAACTGCACTAACCACATCCTCTGGCAAACAAATTCCAGAGATTTATTGTGCGTTGAGTGAAAAAAGAATTTTCCTCCGATTAGTCTTAAATGTGCTACTTGCTAACTTCATGGAATGCCCCCTAGTCCTTCTATTATTCGAAAGTGTAAATAACCGAGTCACATCTACTCGTTCAAGACCTCTCATGATCTTAAAGACCTCTATGATATCCCCCTCAGCCGTCTCTTCTCCAAGCTGAACAGCCCTAACCTCTTCAGCCTTTCCTCATAGGGGAGCTGTTCCATCCCCTTTATCATTTGGTTGCCCTTCTCTGTACCTTCTCCATTGCAACTATATCTTTTTTGAGATACGGCGACCAGAATTGTACACAGTATTCAAGGTGTGGTCTCACCATGGAGCGATATAGAGGCATTATGACATTTTCCGTTTTATTAACCATTCCCTTCCTAATAATTCCTAACATTTTATTTGCTTTTTTGACTGCTGCAGCACACTGAGCTGACGATTTCAATGTATTATCTACTATGACGCCTAGATCTCTTTCTTGGGTGGTAGCTCCTAATATGGAACCTAACATCGTGTAACAGTCCAGATGTATTCCACACATTTAGAAAGGTGGAAAGAAGGCAAAACAATTACCGGCATGGTTAAAAGGTGAGGTGAAAGAAGCTATTTTAGCCAAACGTTCTTCATTCAAAAATTGGAAGAAGGATCCAACAGAAGAAAATAGGATAATGCATAAGTGTTGGCAAGTTAAATGTAAGACATTGATAAGACAGGCTAAGAGAGAATTTGAAAATAAGTTGGCTGCAGAGGCAAAAACTCACAGTAAAAACTTTTTAAAATATATCCGAAGCAGAAAGCCTGTGAGGGAGTCAGTTGGTCCGTTAGATGATCGAGGGGTTAAAGGGGCACTTAGAGAAGGTAAGGCCATCATGGAAAGATTAAATGATTTCTTTGCTTTGGTGTTTACTGAAGAGGATGTTGGAGAGGTACCCATACTGGAGAAGGTTTTCATGGGTAATGATTAAGATGGACTGAACCAAATCACGGTGAAACTAGAAGATGTGATAGGCTTGATTGTCAAACTGAAGAGTAATAAATCACCTGGACTGGATGGTTTACACCCCAGGGTTCTGACAGAAATTTCAGAACTTTTAGTAAAAATTTGTAACCTATCATTAAAATCATCCATTGTACCTGAAGACTGGAGGGAGGCTACTGGAACCTCAATATTTAAAAAGGACTCCAGGTATGATCCAGGACACTACAGACCAGTTAGCCTGACTTCAGTGCCAGGAAAAATAGTGGAAAGTGTTCTAAAATAAAAAACACAGAACATATAGAAAGACATGGTTTAATGGAACAAAGTCAGCATGGCTTTACCCAGGGCAAGTCTTGCCTCACAAATCTGCTTCACTTTTTTGAAGGAGTTAATAAACATGTAGATAAAGGTGAACCAGTAGATGTAGTGTATTTGTTTTTTCAGAAGGCATTTGACAAGGTTCCTGTTGCGTCCGTCGGTTGCAGATGGCTGCGACTGTTCTGCCTTACCTCTTTTCTTCCCTATTCTCTCTCCTTGGGAATGATAGCTGCCTCAGGTGCTGAGTGCCAAGGGCCTTGGCTTCTCCAACTTAGCATGGGCGTTCCAGTCCGCCATGCTCACTCCCATGGCTTCCTAGGGCACGCACGCACATCTCCTATGCTCAAATACACGTCATGGCAGGAACCTCGGGGGCGTCCCCACCGCATGATGTCAATACCTCTGGGTATATGAAGCGACCGTTTCTCTACCACCTTTGAGTTAGCAAGGACTTCAGTTTAGCTACTCTTACCGCTCTAAGTTGCGCGCTTAGATGCTGCTTTCTCTCCAAGGGCCTCGCTCCTCTAGAAGCTCTAGACACCCGATCCTTGGGGGTCTCTCACTTCCAACTACTCTTCGGGGTTCTCTACTAACTAGACAACCGCTCCTCGGGGGTCTTTCTCTCTTCTACATTTCAGGATATCAGATTATCAGGTACTAGATGTTCGAGGGCCTACCAGCCTATGTATCCTGCACCACGGACCTTTGGTCCCACCATCTCATCATCAGGGAGACGACTACATTCCTGTGAGTACCTCTACGATCCAGTGCTCCAAATCCACCCACCAGCCTTGGCATTATCCGCTCTGCGGGCTCCCGCCTATCTTGAACATCTGGGTGAGATTCTACATCTGAGCCTGTTGAACGGATTGGTACCTCGTGGATATCAGTGCTTACCTTCCTGCTTACATCATCTATATACAGCAGTACAATAAAGCTTTCCATCCATCCTGTGTCTGCTATATTGAGTACAGCCTATCGCTGTGGTTCCCCACTGGGCCCCTCCCCATGGGTGAAGTCATCTCCACAGCGACCAAAGGGCCATAATGCCACAAACTCAACAGTTCCTCATGAGAGGCTTCTAGGAAAAGTAAAAAGTCATGGGATAGGTGGCGATGTCCCCCCCCCCCCCCCATCATTCTGCCATCTATGGAGTCTGAGGAGGTGTTGGTGAACTGGAATTGCACTGTTGAATAAAGCTGTCTACCTTAAAGTTATTAAATATGGATCAAATGAACAGCATCCAAGGCTGTTCTATTCACTGTATGTTTATGCTGTTTATTTCAACCAATTTTATATAGAAGCATTTATTTTTCTTTATTCTACTGTGAATTCTTCGTATATAATCTCACTACCTACACAACATGTGGAATGAATTTTTTCTTTTATTTTTAAAATAATCTTAAAGTTAGCCAGTTAACTTTAGGGCAGATCTTTGGTGCAACCAAACATATAGGAAGATTCATGAAGCTGCATTAGGGCTCTATCATGTGTTAAATCATATATATCATGTGATATGATATTTTGCATCTCCTTGCCCAGATATCCTCCCCTATTACAAATGCCCTATTTGCATGTGATTTGCATGTATGAATAATGGAAATGCATGCATCAAAGGTCTTGCATAGTCAATCTGATGTTAATATTTTATCGCAGCCGACCAGGAAAGTGGTCAGCTGTGATAGAAAACACCTAATTAAAATATGTTAGATGTGTGGTAACAGGCCTGAGACCTGCTTCTTTTTTTGGGGGTGTGTGTGTGCGGGGGTTTAATGTTGGTCTTGGGGAGGAAGGCGGGAAGGGGGCCAGAGCCTCAAGTTTATTTAATAGACTAGGAGGGTTTTCACGATAGACTTGGGGGAACAGGGTGGGTGGACCGTTGATGCGTGCCTAAGTTTTTAAATTTTTTTTATATTGGGGGCGTCAAGGCCACCTTGATCGGCAGTCCTGGGTTGAGGCAAGTGTCAGCATTGACCCCCGCTTAATCTCCCTGTTTGCTGCATCTTTTATTTTTTGGTCCAGTGGACTTTTAAGGCGATGGCAGACCCACAAGGTTGGGGCCACTGTCACATTAAAGGGCCGCTCATTGTGTTCATTTGTGTTGTGGTGCTTGGTCGCTATACAAAAGAATGCACCATACAGCCAAGATGTTTTTTTCAGGGGAGGGGCCCCACTATAGCAGTGACACTCCTCGCCACAATAGTGGGACCCCCTCCTGCAATAAAAAATTATGGCTTAGTGAACCTAGGGGATAGATGGCTAAGTTATGCTGCTAACTTTGTATATCAGAGTTAGCTGGTTAACTTAACCGATTAACTCAACTCCTCCCATTTATGTCAGAAAATGTCCCTAATTTAGCCAGCTAACTTATTAGCTGGCTAGAATTTAACCAGATAAGTGCCCAAATCTTCATTTAGCTGGATAAACTCTGAGTTATCTGACTAAGGGCTAGATTTTCCTATGTCGCAGGGCTCCCTGAATCGCGCACTAATGGGAAGCTGGGGGGCGAAGCGGGGGCGGGCCTGTGAAAGCCGGCAGCGATCGCACCTCTGCAGTGTGATCGTTGTCGGCTTGCGTACCTAATAGCGCCATCATAAAAGGTGGTGCTATTGGGCACGAAATGGGCAGCGAAAAGGGTTCTTACCTTTTCGCTGTCCGCGATGTCCTCATGACGTCCGCCCCAGTGCCGCCCCGACTCCTCCTGTTCTGGTCTTGACGCCGCCCCCATTTAGTGATCGCACGTGAAAATTCCCTTTTCACATGTGATTGCTTTGGAAAATAACCCCTTAAATGCTTTTGAATAGAGACCCCCTTATTGTTAGCATGAAATATACTGTGAGAAGCTCGAATCAGTTGACTTGAGCCTGAGGGTTTTATTGGCAGTTGAGAAATGATGGCTGGACACTGAAGGAGACAGTAGTGTATTATAGTTGCTGCTCTGATTGTTACAAAAAGAAAAAAGAACCTAACAGAGATAAGTAATAAAAGTATGAGGAAAGACAGAATGGCTGTAAACAGGGAGCTGTCTTTAGTGCTGAAATCCTGGTTTGTGTGGCAGAATGAATATTTTGCTATAGCAAGAAAATTGATAGAAATGTGATAAAAATGAAACAAAAAGAGTCTTTTCAAGAAAGAGAAGAAGATCTTTTCAAAAACAGACTACATAACAACAAAACTAAATATATACAAAAATAAATAAATAAATAAATAAATAAATAAATAAGTGTTGCGATCCCCCCTGCTGCTGCGCTACAGGAGGTCTCTTACCTTCCTCCAGAGGCCGCTCTGAAGCCAGGGCCTCGCCTACGTTCCATCTGGGACTTGCTCCAGGGCCTGAGAGGCCTAGCGGTGCCTGTGGCTTGCATGCCTCTGTGTTTGGACTTCCTGTTTCCAGCCACGCCTGTTTCCTTAGGGGCTGGCCCGCAGCTCTCTTCCCCAGTTATAGGACCAGCGGTGGGCGGTCCTGGCAAGCTCCTCCCAGGGAGTTGCCTTCTACCTCCAGTATTTAAGGACTTTCTGTTCACTTGCAAGAGGCCTTCGGATTGTGCTTTACAGTCGTCTGTAACCGTGCTGATCCAGGTCTTCCGTGATCTCATTTGCTTGATGGATCCCTGTCCAGTGTCTCTGCCTTGATGTCTGATCCTGTTCCTGCCAGCCGTAAGGACTTCGGATGTCAGTATCCCAGCATCGGAGTTCCTGTTCGCCTGGAGTTTCCCTGCACCCTCCTTCTCAGCGTGGTCCGCGACCAGCCTTCCTGGGCTGTGTAGGGCGCGTCTGGGACAGGGTGGTCCACGACTCAGTCCCACGGGTGGGCTGAGTAGGGCGCCCTGATGGACAGTGCCATGTTTCCGTCCAGCCTTGTCTACAGTGTCTTGCTTCAGCCCTTGCCCGGATGTCTTCGTGTCTCTGCCTTGACCTACGTCCTCGTCTGGTTCCTGAGCCTTCTGTCCTGTTGGGCCCTGGAGTGGCCAACAGGAGGGATTCGTCCCATGGGCTCTTGAGCTTCTGCCAGCCGAAGGGGCTTCGGATGTGAGTATCCCAGCATCGGAGTTCCTGCTCGCCTGGACCTTTCCTTCTTGCTTCAGCCCTTGCCCTGATGTCTTCTGTGTCTTGCTTCAGCCTGTCTTGGATGTCTGCTTCAGCCCCCGTCTGACGTCTTCTGTATAAGGACTCTGTCTGCCCTCGCCTCTGTCCGGCCTGCTGCCCATTGCCGTTCCCTGCAGCGGGTCCAAAAGGGCCGGGAACAGTCGGAGGACCGTTCATTAGTCAACTTCCCCGTGTTGGCTACCATGGGCATGCAGGTCCGGCTGAGGGTCGGACTCCCTGCTTCTGTTCCTGCCTGCCTGGCTCACCATGCCTGCTCAGCTCACCTCCCACGGTCTGGCTTTGGGCTCCTCCTGGGGTCCTGCCGTGGCCCAAGGGCTCACCACCCGCTTACGACGACCGCGCCCGCGCGCGCTCGTAACACTAAGGGGGTTATTTTCCAAGTTGCGTTATGTGCTTTTCACATGCGATGGACTCTCTACTTGGGTAATATCAAGCTGGGTTGAGAGAACATTGTACAAATCTCATCTTTGGTTGAGTTTCCTCACTCTGAAGGACATCAAATCTTCAGAAGAGTGTATTGTTCTGTTCGTATGTCTCACTATGAATGTCAAAGTGGCCCCTAACCCCTACACTAATACCTAAACCTCACCTCGAGTAACTAGGTGGGCCTCCTATAGAGGTATAAATAGGGCCCTATAGCTAGACTCTCTCTCTCTCTCCCCACCCAGTGGTTGTAGGTAGGAATTACAATTGTGGCATTTACTGCAAAGTGCGAAAAAAGTTATCACACTTTGCGGTAATACCTATCTATGCAAAGCACTAAAATAGCATTCTTTGTGATAAATAAGCTATTACCATAAAACATACCCCTCTTCCTATCGCATGCCTAAGTTAAATAACTAATGCTGAAAATCAGTGCTGAGCACTTAAAGGTGAATTTTAAAAGCCTAGCTACAGATGGCGTGTGAGTGTAAGTTAAAAAAAAAAAAAAAAAAAGATCGAGCTAGTGAAACTAGAACCCAAAATTTAGGAGCTCAAGTATTGTACATTTTCAAAAGGACTATTTTAGGAGGCCCCTAACTACAAAAGTTGTAAATTGACATTTAAAGAGTTTTGTGTTTTAAAAATAGGCTTTTAAGTTACACTTATCTGATGTTTCATTGGTGTTGTACAGAATTCTATAGAGAAAAGAAAAATAACATTAAAAGGAGCCCTAATATTTTCTATTTAAACCCATAAGGAAAGAAAAAGTTAATGAAAAGTAACTTATTAGCTTGCTAGAATTCCTTGAGTGGCTAGATACCTTTGTGGGATGTTCTAGATCATTATTATATAGGAGAAGTTTTGCAAAGTTGGGTTAAACTTCTATATAATATTCCTATGGCCCATAGTCTGGTTAACAGTATACTTTCCAAACAATTCTTGTTAAGTACAGGCTCAAGACAGAGATGACTATTGTCCCCACTATTATATATTCTAGTCCTAGAACCTCTGGCAATTAGAATGTATGGTTTATATTTTTTCCAGGGCATCAGGATAGGTCAAAAAGTTATTAAACTGAGCATGTTCACCAACAATATGTTGCTTTCTGTTGGAAATCCTTATGCAAGTATTATTGGTATTATCAAAGTGATAGAAAACTTTGGGTAGCTCTTTGGGCTCAAGATCAACTATAATAAATCAGAGGTGTTTCCTGTAGATCCAGCAATGAAAGGGATAGAGGGTTAGTTTCCATTGTTATGGACTTTAAATAACTTATTTAGAGATACACTTGGCTCAATCATTACTGGACCCTTATTAGCTTAAATTTGTTTTTGATCTTAGATAAGATTGGGGGTTTGGTCAAAGCTTGAATGTCTTTCCTTTTATCACTGATGGGTAGATGTGAAGTAGTTAAAATGATAATTCTACAAAACATAATTTACTGCATGCAAATGCTGTCTATCTGAATTAAGTGCTAATATATTTGTTATTTTAATTCAATGATTTCCAGCTTTATTTGGCATAATAGGAGGCATAGCTTGAGCATGGCAATTTTATAATGTCACAAAATGGAGAGATTAGCCCTTCCCAAACTTTGTCAATACAATGTTGCATGTCTCCTTCATTATGTCCAGGATTTGTTGTGCTGGAGGTGGACCCTTTGCCTGGTGCAGGATTGGTACGGCCCTCTGGTCGGACCCAGAGAGCACCTGCCACCAGGAGGTGGAGCACATGAGGAGACAGAGGCTAGCTGGAGCTTCGCCAATAACAGTCCGGGGTTTCCGCAGGTTGAGCCCTTGGGTACCTGGACCGCCTGGACTTAGGTGGGCCTCAGATGGTCTCCTGGAGAGGTAGCGGAGGGGTGTGTCCACCACGAGCAAGGGTGCGCGGCTGATACAGAGAGAATGGACCAGACCCGAACTGGAAGCTCCTGAGACCTCAGGGAGGAAACAGTTCAGGAAGGTTCTCCAGGCAAGGCAGGCAGTGCCTGTGGGTCTAGTCAGGTGGATTCCATGCAGGATGGTCTGGTGGCCACAGTAGGCCAGAAGAGAGTGTCCAAGTGAAGCACAAGGGTCAGAGCCAGAGTATCAGTCCAGAGTGGTTAACCAAAGCAGGGGTCAAATACCAAGGTTAGTCCGAGCATAGTCAAGGCAAGCGAGGGTCAGTTCCAGGTAGCAGACAAGAGAGTGGTCAGGCAGGCAGAAGTCAGTACCAGAGAACACATGGAGACTCAGGAACAAGGGAACGCTGGAATGAGGAGATGCTGGAACAAGGAGACACTTGAAACACAGGAGAGGCAAGCTTAATACACCAGGGTGTTGACCTGATTGCCAAGGCGAGGTCCTGGGGGACAGGGCGTCGCTTTTATACTAAAGTCAGGTGATGTCATCGGACTGTGCTGCGGAGCTGGTTCCCACCGTTGGCCCTTTAAAGGGCCAGGTGGTCCATGGGCATGCGCCTACTGGTGTGGCCGATGCTGAATAGGACGCCGCGCCCTGGCATGGAGCTAGGCCCGATGTGGAGGACTGAGCTTCACAGCATAATACATTTGATGTAGAAGTCCTGTTTACTGAGATATTTATTTATTTATTTATGGTTTTTTTATATACCGATCTTCTTGCATTGGATACAAAACAAATCAGTTTACATTGAAACAATTAAACTTGCCTGAGAGCATTACATAGAATGAAGAACATATAAGAACATTAAAATAACATGGTAACTGAAGTATTCATCTTATACAGATGCCTTGCAAAAAGCCATTGAAACTAACATTAAAAGTTAACTAACAAATGAATGCATAGAATGAAATTGGGCTAGAGTGCAAGGGGAGGACAGGCAGAGGGAGGACGTGGGGATGAAGGATAGGGGAAACAGAGGATCCAAAAATTGGTGGATTTAAAAGGAGGGTTAGAGGGTGGATTTATACCATAAAAAACAAATCATAGTTGCCAAGGGAAGTAGTCTATGAGCAATCAGGGAAATGCTAGGCTGAATAGCCAAGTTTTCAGTTTTTTCTTGAAGGAATGCTGGCAGGGGTCTTGTCTGAGGTCTGGTGGGAGTGTGTTCCAATGAGAAGGACCTGCAGTGGAAAGAGCCCTATTCTTTGGTGGGGTTTTGGCTTGAGGGACAAAAAGGGTGCCTTGGTAAGCTTTTCTAATTGGTCTCGTTGATTTGTTGGTGCGCAGCTGATAGGTAAGATCAATTGGAGCTAAGTTGTTTAAGGATTTGTGCATGATGGTCAGGACTTTGTAGAGAACTCTGTATTTGATTGGAAGCTAGTGGAGTTTGTAGAGGATGGGCGTGATGTGGTCTCTCTTATTAGAGTTAGTCAAGATCCTGGCCGCAGAGTTCTGTAACATCTGTAAAGGCTTAATGGTGGTAGCTGGTAGACCGAGCAGCAAAGAGTTACAGTAGTCAACTTTGGTAAGGATGATTGATTGTAGAACAAGGCAGAAATCGTGTGAGTGCAATAGGGGTTTTAGCTTTTTCAGAACTTGTAATTTGAAAAAGCACTCTTTAGTCATGTTATTTACAAATCTTTTGAGGTTCAGCTGAGTGTCCAGAAGCACGCCTAGATCCCTTACGTAGGACGTGTTTTTGAGGTTGTCCAGGATAGTTGAAGGGAGATTGGGGAGAGAGTTGATGTCTTTTTGTGGTTGACCAGTTATAAGGGAGGATGTCTCTCTAGGAATGAGATGATGAGGTATTCAGTCTTGTCCTTGTTGATGACTAAATTAAGTTTGGTGAGGAGAGAGCTGATTTCCTGAAAGCAATTTTCCCAGAAGATTAAAGATTTTTGTAGGGATTTCCTAATTGGGATGAGAATTTGTACGTCATCCGCTTATACAAGATGTTTGATTTTCAGCTTAGATAGGAGGAAGCAGAGAGGTAGAAGATAAATGTTGAAGAGGGTTGGGGAGAGAGGAGGAAACCTTGCGGGACTCCCAGGTTCGAGCTGATTGGCTGTGATTCTTTGTTATTGATTTTGACCTTGAATGATCTGTTGCTGAGAAATGAACAGAACCAGTCGAGGGCAGTGCCTGAGATACCAATGTCAGCTAGTCGGTCAAGAAGGATTGAATGGTTGACCGTATCAAAGGCCGCAGAGAGGTCGAGGAGAATGAGTAGGTGAGGTTGTCTTTTTTTCCGAGCTCAAGAAAATGGAGTCCATGAGAGAAATCAGAAGGGATTCTGTGTTTAGGGATTTATGAAATCCATATTGTGATGGAGCCAGAATCTTATGTTCTTCCAGGTAGTCTGTGAGCTGTTTATTGACTGTTTTTTCCATGATCTTAGCAATGAAGGGTAAGTTGGCTATGGGACGAAAGTTAGCTGGTTCAGCTGTTGACAGATTAGGTTTTTTTAGGAGAGGTTCAAGATGGCTTGCTTGAGAGAGTCGGGAACTTGACCTTGGGTTAATGAACAGTTTTAATGATTTCTGCGATGGGTTTTCGCTATGGTATTTGGTATTGAAATGAGAAGGTTTGATGGGATGGTATCTAGAGGATGGGAAGAGGGTGTTGAGTTTCTTTAGAATATTCTTAACTTCAAGTGATGAGGTGGTCTCGAAGGATTCTAACCTAGCGTTCTGATGTGATACTGTGGTCTGCGAGAGGGGGGTAGGTGGAATGGAGGTGTAAAAACTGTTTGGTGAGGTTGATAATTTTTTTCTCGAAGAAGGAGGCGAGTTCTGTAGCTTTAGAGAGAGCTTGGTCGTCTGGAATGGATGGAGGAGGGGGTCTGGTGAGAGCAGAGACGTATGAAAAAAGAGCTTTAGAGTCAAAGATGAAATGGTGAATTTTTTTGCGTAGAAGTCTTCTTGTTTTGAAGATGGTGTTCCTGTACTTATTGTGTGGATTTGTAGATTGCTTGAGTCTTGGTAGAGGGATTTCTGCGCCAGATATGTTCTTTGTTTCTGAGGTCTGATTTGATGGCCTTCAGTTCGGGTGTGAACAGGGTTTCTGTTGTCCTGGGCCTTGTGAAGCACCTTGGTGGTTAGTGGGCAGGTCTGGTCTGCGACTTTGTTGGTGATAGCATGCCACGATGTGACGGCTGTGTTCACATCGGAGAGGTCGAGCTGTGGCAGTTCCTTATCAAGATGATTGGTAATGACTTCTGAGGAACAGGGTTTCCTGAAGTGAATTGTGGTTTTGGGGAAGGATGGGGGAGGAGTGTCTGCTGTCTTAAGGACCATTGTGATGATAAAGTGGTCCGACCAGGGTACGGGTGTACAGGTTGGAGGGGATGAGAGAGAGATGCCTTCGTTCACGAAAATCAGGTCCAAGTCATATTTGCCCATTAATTTGATTAATTTAACTAAAAGACAGCTGGCATCTTTAAAGTTGTCCAGTTTTTGATTAATAGCAATTTTTAAGGCCTGGAAATGGTGGAGATACGTTTACAGGAGGTCGCAAACTTTTTTGCCATTCCTGATCTTCTGTGGCAAATTTAAATTTCATACCTAGGGTTAGTTGGTTCTGAATTTTAAATTGATCACATAAGGGGTTAACTTGTGTGAGTCATATGGTTGATCCTGAGTTAAAGAATATTTATAGCTTTCAATTTCACAAAAATTTTCAATTTCTACCTATTTAATTTACAAAGCTGGCCAAAAGTGCCTTTTGGGCCCAACGAGGGGTCCGGGAGCGGAACTGCGATGGACCACGTGACGTCGGCATCACGTCGGAGTGACGCGGATGTCACGTGATTCCCCACGCGTCCGCTCCCGGACCCTCACGGAACTTTTGGCCAGCTTGGGGAGTTTTGGTAAGTCTTGGGGGGGGGGATTAAGGAGGGTGAGGGGTTTAAATTTTTATTTAGATCAACAATCGCGATTTCCAACGTATTCAACATAGCTATGTTGAATAAGTTGGAAATCTGATCGTTTACGCCTCATCACTTTTTTAAGTTAAAAAAAAAAAAAGTTGCGTTTTCCATTTAAGTTCAAAACGAATGCACACCCCTAGTACAAGGTAGTAATAATAATGAACTAGTATATAAATAACTAAGGGAAGAAGTAACGTTGTACATATAACAAGTTAATAATTATGAACTAATACATAAATAACTAACCGTGAGAATAGCTAAGTAATTTAAACGGCAAAAACTTAAAGTATGGGGAAATAAGGGGGGAGGGGGGGAGGGGGGGAGGAAGAGAGGATTGGACGTGCCGGGGTATTTAGAGATGATGCATCATAGAGAAGGGAGAAAGTGATAGATAATGTTTATTGTGCTTGCAAGGAGGGTAGAATGATGTGGGAAGGAGGAGGGGGGATCAGGAGTAGGCCTGAGTAAATAACCATGTCTTGAGATTTTTTTTGAAGATTTTTGGGGATTGTTCAAGTCGTAGTTGAGTGGGCATAGAGTTCCATAAGGTAGGGCCAGCTAGAGACAGGGCGCGGGCCTTAGTGGATGTATATTTAAAGATTTGGGGTGAAGGGGTTTGTAAGGTAGCCATGTATGGGTTTCTGATCGGCCTGTTAGAAATATGAAATTGTAAGGAGTTAGAGAACCAGTTCATTTCTGATTTGTGAAGGGCTTTGTGTATGAGGGTTAAAACCTTATATTGAATGCGAAAGTGGATAGGTAGCCAATGTATCGTTAAGAATAGGTGTAATATGCTCCTTTGAAGTAGTGTTGGTGAGTATGCGAGCGGCAGTGTTCTGTAGAATTTGTAACGGATTGATGGCATTTTTGGGTAGTCCTAATAGAAGAGCATTACAGTAGTCCAATTTAGAGAATACCATGGCTTGGAGTACGGTGCGGAAGTCAGTGAAATGTAATAGGGGTTTTAAGTTTTTTAATTGTGTGGATCTTGAAAAAACATTCTTTCAGTATTGTATTGATATATTTTTTGAATGTCATGTGGTCGTCTAGTATGACTCCTAGATCACGTAATTGGTGGGAAAATTGGGTGTGGGGTAATGTGATAGGCATTGTTGGCGTAGTATAGGAGGGTGTGGGAGAAGTTATAACCATAAGTTCAGTTTTTGTTGTATTAAGGGATAGTTGTATAGAATTAAGTAGATTGTTGATTGCGTTGAGTGTTGTGTGCCAGATATCAAGGGCTTTTGGTATGGAATCAGTGATTGGAATTAGAATTTGTACATCATCAGCATACAAATAGTGAGGCATCTTAAGGCTGGACAGGAGCTGGCAGAGAGGTAACAGATAAATATTAAATAGCGTGGAAGACAGTGAGGAGCCTTGGGGGACTCCATGAGCAAGGGGTATTTCCTTAGATTCATGGTTGCCTAATTTGACTTTATAATTCCTATTGCTAAGGTATGAAGTGAACCAGTTGTGGGCTGTGCCAGTAATTCCAATCTCATCAAGGCGTTTGAGGAGTATCTGATGGCTGACTGTATCAAATGCAGCCGAAATGTCTAAGATTATTAGCAGATGGGATAGTCCTTTGTCTAAACCTTTGATCAGGTAGTCTGAAAGTGAAATAAGCAAGGTTTCTGTACTGTGTAGTTTCCGAAAACCAAATTGAGATGGGGATAGAATCAGATGCTCATCTAAATATTCACTGAGTTGGCGGTGGAGATGGGGCGGTAATTGCTCAGATCAGTAGGGTCCAGTTTAGGTTTCTTGAGGGAGGGTTTAAGAATTGCTTGTTTTAATGGATTGGGAACCATGCCTGCATCAATGGATGCGTTAATAATCATTGAAATTGGACGGGCTATTAGGTCTGGAATGGTGAGGAGAAGTTTCGTGGGAATGGTATCAGAAGGGTGAGTTGATGGTCTAGTTTTTCTGAGCAAAGATTCAATTTCTATGTCAGTAGAGTGTTCAAACTGTGTAAGAAATGCTGTGGGGTTGGTAGATTGGATAGTGTAATTGTTTTGTGGTGTGTGAGGGATGGAAAGAAAACGAGTCATAAGTTTGTTAACTTTCTCATGGAAAAACATTGCTAATTGTTCACATTTAGTTTTGGCTTGTTCTTCTGGAATGCTATTTGGGGAGAGATTGGTCAGGGAGTTGACATATTCAAATAGAGCCTTAGGGTTGAATTGGTACTGATGAATTTTGGTGGCATAGAAATTCTTTTTGGCCGTATTTATTTCATTATTATAATTGTGTAGGGAAGTTTTATAGCGCGCAAGTAGGGTAGGGGAAGGGTCATTGCGCCAATTCCTTTCAGCTTTCCTCAGGGCTTCTTTTAGTTCTTTTAGATTAGTTTTGTACCAAGGTTGTTTTGTATTTTTTTGGGAGGATAATTGTTTGGTGATAAGGGGGCAGATGCTGTCTGCCCCCTTATCACCCTTATATGCAAGGGCTTGTGCAAATTTGATAATCAATCTGACTTGAGGATTCCTTTGATTCACTGGACCCAGAGTGAGTGGGTTGAGGATTTTGGATCGGGTGTATAAAGAATGTTTTAATGGCCTTAAGCAATTATCCAGTAATATGGATATCAGAGAACTACAGATTACATTTTTGAGTAGAGCATATATCTTTCAATCACATGCTTTTCAGGCTCACATTTCTTAAACTCAAATATGTGAACATAAGAACATAAGAAATTGCCATGCTGGGTCAGACTAAGGGTCCATCAAGCCCAGCATCCTGTTTCCAACAGAGGCCAAACCAGGCCACAAGAACCTGGCAATTACCCAACCACTAAGAAGATCCCAAGCTACTGATGCAATTAATAGCAGTGACTATTCCCCAAGGGCTAGATTTTAAAAGCCATGAGCTCGTAAATCCTCCCGGATTTACGCGCGCAGCGCACTCGTGTGCCGGCGCGCCTATTTTGCATAGGCCGCTGGCGCACGCAAAGCCCTGGGATGCGTGTAAGTCCTGGGGCTTCGTAAAAGGGGCGGGAGGGGTGTGTCCGGGGGCGTGTCCAGGGTCAGGGGGCGGTCCGGGGCAGGTCTGGGGGCGTGGCAACGGTTTCAGGGGCAGGCCGGGAGGGCGGTCCCGAGTCCCCCGGCACTGCGGCCTGTGCCAGGGGATGCGAGGTGGTGTGCGCAAGTTACGCCTGCTTCAAGCAGGCGTGACCTGCCCAACAAAGGTGTGTGTGGGGGGTAATTAGGTAGGGCCGGGGGGTGGGTTAGGTACGGGAAGGGATGGGAAGGTGGGGGGATGAGGAGGGAACGGAGGCAGGATGCGCGGCTCGGCGCGCGCAGGCTGCCGATTTTGCGCAGCCTTGCGCGCGCTGACCCCGGATTTTATAAGATACGCGTTGCTACCACCAGTTGCGTGAACAAAAGTACGCGCGCGCGTACTTTTTAAAGATCTACCTCTAAGTAAACTTGATTAATAGCCATTAATGGACTTCTCCTCCAAGAACTTATCCAAACCTTTTTTGAACCCAGCTACACTAACTGCACTAACCACATCCTCTGGCAACAAATTCCAGAGCTTTATTGCGCATTGAGTGAAAAATAATTTTCTCTGATTAGTCTTAAATGTGCTACTTAATAACTTCATGGAATGCCCCCTAGTCCTTTTATTATTCGAAAGTGTAAATAACTGATTCATATCTACTTGTTCAAGACCTCTCATGATCTTAAAGACCTCTATCATATCCCCCCTCAGCCATCTCTTCTCCAAGCTGAACAGCCTTAACCTCTTCAGCCTTTCCTCATAGGGGAGCTGTTCCATCCCCTTTATCATTTTGGTTGCCCTTCTCTGTACCTTCTCCATCGCAACTATATTGTTTTTGAGATGTGGCGACAAGAATTGTACACAGAATTCAAGGTGCGGTCTCACCATGGAGCGATATAGAGGCATTATGACATTTTCTGTTTTATTAACCATTCCCTTCCTAATAATTCCTAACATTCTGTTTGCTTTTTTGACTGCTGCAGCACACTGAGCCGACGATTTTAAAGTATTATCCACTATGAAGCCTAGATCTTTTTTCTGGGTGGTAGCTCCTAATATGGAACCTAACATCGTGTGAAATGCAACTTGGAAGTGGGAACTTTATCACACAGTTTTTGGTTTTGTTCACACATTAAAACCTTTTGGTAGTGAGCGACAGATTATTTATCATGGATCTTGGGATATATTCTAGCAAATTCCCCAGAGGCTCTCTTGTTTGAACAGTTTTCTCTGATGTTATTCAAATTGAAGGGTGCTGGACTATTCACATGAAAGGCTTGTGTTATGGGGAAAAAGGTGACTCTCTTAAACTGGAGGAATAAGGATCCTCCCTCCTTTTGGCAATGGAGGAATATGCTCCAGAATATGATGCAAATGGAAAATAAGGCTTCCAAAATTTCCTTCAAGCAGCACAAGTTATTCCTGGACATCTGGGAGAAGTATATATAAACTTTGTCTCAGAGGGCTAGGAGTTTAGTTCTAAATACTGGTTTTTAACTATTAGGGAATTGGTCCAATTTCACACTTACGTTTATGGTCTAAACTTGGTGATGTGAGGTATTATATATATGGCAACCTGAAGGTATCAACTAGGATTGGTCATGCTGGAAAGGGAGGGGGGGGGGCAGGGATTGGTGGGTGGAAGAAGGGAAATACTGCTTGGAAATATGTTGCCTTTATATTGGAAATAGTGCCTTTGACGTGCATAATAACAACTGTACTTTGAAGGTCCTTTTGTGCTATTTTGTCTTGGTTTAATTAAGTTTGAACATAATTATGTATTTAGAAATATTGTTAGGCTGCTCATTGCACTGGTCTGCAAAACTAATTCATTTGCTTTTGTTTGATAGAGCTTTAAAATTACTCAGTGAAGAAAAACATTTCTTGGTGTTGTATAATTCTGGCAAAACAAATCTGTGCTGATGTACTGGAATGGTACAGAATTGCCTGCATTTCATTTATGGAAAGAGTAGTTAAATCACAAGCAGATTGTGATAAATTGCAGGAAGACCTTGTGAGACTGGAAAATTGGGCATCGAAATGGCAGATGAAATTTAATGTGGATAAGTGCAAGGTGATGCATATAGGGACAAATAACCCATGCTATAGTTACACAGTGTTAGGTTCCATATTAGGTGCTACCACCCAAGAAAGAGATCTAGGTGTCATAGTGGATAACACATTGAAATCGTCGGTTCAGTGTGCTGCGGCAGTCAAAAAAGCGTATAAGATACGCGCGTAGCCGTGCGTATCTTATAAAATCTGGTGTCGGCGAGCGCAAGGTTGCGCAAAATCGGCGGCCTGCACACGCCGAGCCGCACAGCCTTCCTCCGTTCCCTCCGAGGCCGCTCCTAAATCGGAGCGGCCTCGGAGGGAACTTTCCTTCCGCATCCTCCCACCTTCCCCTACCTAACTCACCCCCCGGCCCTACCTAAATCCCCCCCTACCTTTGTTGGGCAAGTTACGCCTGCTTGAAGCAGCCCCCGAACCGTCACCACGCCCCCGGACCCACCCCGGACCGCCCCCTGACCCCCAGATATGCCCCCAGACATGCCCCCTCCTGCCCCTTTTACGAAGCCTCGGGACTTACACGCGTCCCGGGGCTTTGCACGCGCTGGCGGCCTATGCAAAATAGGCCACCGGTGCGCGAGTGCCCTGCGAGCATAAATCCAGGAGGATTTACGCGCGCAGGGCTTTTAAAATCTAGCCCTTAGTGTAGCTGTGTTTAAAAAAGGATTGGATAAGTTCTTGGAGGAGAAGTCCATTACCTGCTATTAATTAAGTTGACTTAAAAAATACCCACTGCTATTACTAACAACAGTAACATGGAATAGACTTAATTTTTGGGTACTTGCCAGGTTCTCATGGCCTGGATTGGCCACTGTTGGAAACAAGATGCTGGGTTTGATGGACCCTTGGTCTGACCCAGTATGGCATGTTCTTATGTTAATGCTAAAATATGATGCCATGGAGTTATTAAGGCAAAAAAAGAATTTCTTACTCAGAAACATACAGTATCATGATGCAAAAAGGTTATTCTCAACTGTAGGACAAGGTTCTTAAAACTATATAAAGAAATCTGCTCTTTTGGATGTGAGGAAAGGGGATTTCCTTTCTCAAATGGATTTGTTTTATTTCTCTTATGCTGAAGGCTTAACAGAGAAGGAGGCATCTGATGGGTTTGATTGGTTATATGAATGGTATGTGTGTGTATGTGTTGTATGTGTGGGTATGTGTTTCTTTGGGGGGGGAGGGGTGAAAACTAAACAAAAACAGTGAGTCCCTTGGATTATACCTATTACATTCGCTGTATTGGTATTAGTTGTAATGCTATTATTTGTAAATTGTGTTGGCATTATCTGTTACTCACTGATAAACAGATTGTATTTATTCATATTGTTGTTTTTAAATTATCAGTATTGTACACTGCTTTGGACATCTGTTTGTGATTGTGTAAGCAGTATAAAAATGTTCTAAAGAAATAAAATCTACTTTAAAATGACAACAATGTGCTGTATGGGTAGTGTGTAATGAAATATATGAAATACAAATGCCTTATTTCAACACTTTGGCGTGCCTATCTGCTTAAATCTCCTTATATGGCTGTATGGTAAAGCAGTGCCGGATCCCACTGGAGATCCTAAACAGCAGGTAATTTATTTTATACGTCCACTCAGTTCAGATAGCAAAGTGAAGATTTATTGATGTAATGTAAAATATTGGCTGGCAGGTAAAAGTAAAGCTGCTAATGAATATGATTAGAAGAGCAGCTGGAGTACAGAAAGTGCAGTGTTCACAGGCAGCATTAATGGAATTAACAGACCTTAAAAAATTCAGGGATTCAATTAAAAGCATTTTGAGAATCTGTAAAATAGCATGTGTGTTAAAAAATGAGCATTCAAAGATCATGCTACATAAATCTGTTTTAGAGTTTCTCTTGATACTTATTCTTTTTTTTTTTTTAAGGTAAGGGAAACATTTATAAGTTTTAACCACCTTGTCAATTATAAAATTCAGGGCCTTATTTACTATGCATTTTTCCAATAGACACAAAATGGGAGAAAACATTTTGTAAATGACCCCCCCCCCCCCCTTAGTCTGCCAATTCCTATTATGTAAAGAAAGGAAAGAAAAGATCCTTAACTTTGAACGTGTGTTATTTCGGAGTTCTAACATTGTGTTTGTTTGCATCACATTTATTTCCCAGCATCTCAGTACACTGTTCTACCTATTTTCTAAACAGTGTGAACGATTACTAAGTTGATGTCTAACTACTGAGCATGCTTCAAACATATACTGTAAATAAACAAGGAACAGGGAATAATTGTACATTCTTTGATCTATAGGCATTTTTTTTGCATAATTAGCTTGATTTTTGTAGGTAACATGATACCATGATTGAACTGTCAAGTTAATGTAATAAACTGCACAGCATTCTGTAACGTATTATAGTTAATTTTTGATAAAATTATTTTCAGATTTGGAATATGGATGTTTGTCCATGTTAAATCTTTTGAAAACTTTTTAGATTTCATCTGCCATGTCAAAAAAAAAAGGAGCAAAAAGGTGTTGAGCTATCATAAGTATAACTCCCTCTTCAGGGACCTCCTGGAATGCAGGGCACATTGATTGTCCCCAGAGCCACTTCTATCCCCGGACCGCTGCTTCTCTTCACTTCACATTCCAACACTTCACGTATAGGTCACTGGTTGCCAGGGTCTGTTCTGGAGGAGAGGAGAATAAACCTCTGAGGCCTTAGGCTCATGGGGATGGGGACGCAATCACAATCTTTCAATCTCTCCTTGGTTGCAGACTCCAGTTTACTCATGCTTGGGATGTCCTTGCTGGAGAGCAACCTTGACCTTGAAGAAATATGCTGGACACTCTGGTTTACTGCAACCAAAAATATCGCAAGTCCAATTTACAATAAAAATTCTTCAGATAATCTTCATACAAAAATAAAGTCTAAAAGCGCCTCTGTCTCAGTGATGTTAGCTGAGCCTGTGTCCCTCTTGATGGCAAGCACTAGAAAACCCCCCACACTCCTGAATGGTAGGGAATGGGCTCCTAGTAAGGCTGGAGTCTCCTTATTTCTCTCTCTGATATTAAAAGCTCCACTAGACCTCTGGTGGGAAAAGTCCAAAAGATGTTCAAAATCCCCCAAAAACTCTCTCTCTTTCTCTCAGTGGGCAGGAATTGATGGCAAAAGAATTCCTCCCAAAACACGGGATCAAAAAACGTTTCTTCTCCTCTCTCAATACACTGCTGTCCCTTTTTTAACTGGATGGATGGGGATCATAGCACCTTCCTGACCTTTCAAGGCAGCCTCCTCAGGCAGGAGCAGGTCTCAAAAACAGAATCTCAGCAAAAGTATAAACTCCTTCAAAAGCTCTTAACTTCCTGTTCACTCCCCTGATGACAATCCTTTCCAGATGACTGAGGGTGCTGGCAAGGGCAGAGTCCCCTCCCTGGTACTGAGCTGGGTGCCCAGAAATTGGAAATGCCACCTCCAAAGTTCTCCTCCATTCTCAACACTAAGAAAAAAAACACAAAAAAACCCCATTTCACTTGGTTCAGGCTGGGAGGCCCATCTCAGAATACCAAAAGAACTATTGAAAAGCCACACTACACTGCTCCATGTACTGCACTTTCATTGGAAAAGGCTGACCAGTCCAGGCTGCCTCTGAGGAGAAATGCCTGTAGAGATGGTCTGCAAATTACCGCAACAAAAATCTTAAAATAGTCAGCTAAGTGTTATGGGAGTCTCTGTTTAGTGGACCCTTGGGCCGACCTGCTAGAGACAGGGAAAGGTGTTCAATGTCTCTAGTGAATAGCAGGCCGGGAGGCAGATGTTTAGGCAGGACGTAGATGCTCTTCACCCTGGAAGCTGGTACTCCCCCGGGAGGAGCCTGTAGGAGCCCAACCACTGGGAGTTAGGTGGCTTCACCCATGGAAGCCGAAGCCCCCCCCTGGGAGGAGCCCGTAAGGGCCCAGCCGCTGGGACTTAGGCAGGTCGTGGATCAGGACAGGTAACTGGAACCAGACTAGGACAGGTGCAATACTGTAACTGGGTTCGGGTTCTGGAACCAGGCAGGAACTGTAGCAAGACTCGGGTACTGGAACCAGGCAGGAACAGTAGCAGGATTCAGGTACTGGAACCAGGCAGGAACTGTAGCAGGATTCGGGTACTGGAACCAAGCAGGTACTGTAGCAGGCAAGCAGGGACCAAGCAGGTACTGTAGCAGGCAGGCAGGAACCAGCAGGTACTGTAGCAAGCAGGCAGGAACCAAGCAGGTACTGTGGCAAGCAGGCAGGAACCAGGCAGGTACTGTAGCAGGAACGGAGCGACGAAGCAAAGTGAGTCACTCCGGGGCACAGCGCAACAGGAAACCGGGAGGCTAACCCGTTGCAAGGCAAAGACTGGAAGACCGCGGCCGGCTTATCAAGGCCACGGCGTCTGACGTCAGGAGTTGGGCAGAGTCACCACTGGCGGGAAACGGCCTAGAAAAGCGCCCAAGTGGTGTGCGCGCCTAGGAGCCAGGCGTCCATGGGAGGGCTCGCAGCGGCGCTGCCCCAGAGAGACGCCACCAACCAGGCCACAAACCAGGCCTCTGGAAGCGGGAGTAGGTCCGGTAGCCCGGAGGTAAGGGCCTGGCCACGGTGCTCGCGGCCAGAACCGCAATACTAAGGGAAATTTGGGTATTAGGGACCCTAGGATCGCATAAGTTTTCAGATTTCTAATAATCTTATCACTGTTCCATGTTTTACCATGTGATCAATTCAATGTATAGTTAGTTTTCTGGATAACGTACAATTTTAATTATGGGTGCAAGTAGTCAGGAGCTTTGATTTTCACTTTAATTTACAATGGGCCAGATTTTATAACATGCGCGCGGGCGTAGATTTGTTTGCGCAACCCGGCGCGAACAAATCAACGCCCGATTTTATAACATGCATGCACTGCCGCGCGCATGTTATAAAATCCAGGGTCGGCGCGCGCAGGGGGGTGCACAATTGTGCAACCTGCGTGCGCTGAGCTGAGCAGCCTGCCTCTGTTCCCTCCCAGGCCGCTCCGAAATTGGAGCGGCCTGGGAGGGAACTTTCCTTCCGCCCCCCCCGCACCTTTCCCTCCCTTCCCCTATCTAACCCACCCCCTAGCCCTAACTAAAACCCCCGCTGACCTTTATTGAAGAAGTTATGCCTGCCTCTGGGCAGGCATAACTTGTGCGCGCCGGCTCTCCATCCCCCGACCGGGTGGCTGTTCCGGAGGCCTCGGTCCCACCCCTGGAACGCCCCTGGGCCGGCACCCCACCCCCGGTCCTACCCCCGGAATGTCCATTTTTTCAAGCCCCGGGACTTACGAGTGTCCCGGGGCTTATGCGTGCCGCCGAGCCTATGCAAGATAGGCTTGGCACGCACAGGGGGAGGCAGGGATAGGTTTTCGGGGGTTGCACGCGTATCTTACGCGCGCAACCCTTTGAAAATCTACCCCAATGTGTTTATCAGCTTAACAATTACTTCTACTGTCAAGTAAAAGGTAAAGGATGTCATAGGGCCTAAGCAATAAAGTTTAGTATGGACATTATGACCCCCGAGGGGGCCGCATAGCTGAGGGCAAAACTTGGCCATTGTTCATGGGTTGACACCCTTTCCAACTCAAAATGGTGGACCGAACTCTGGCCCTGGACCAAAGTACTTGGCAAGGGGACCAGCCGAAGTCAGGCTGACTGCTGGAGCCAATCGTTGCATGGGGGTAGGGATTGGGGAGAAATATACCGGGGTTTTAAAAAGGCCATACATAGGCTGGCTGAGCCTTTGGCAGTACCCACTCACCACTAGCATAGGACTTCTACCTTTAAGCAGGGTTTGTTAGAATCTTTTAAAAAACAGGGCAGGGATGAGATATCCTCACATCACGGCTTTGAGATTGCTGCTTTCAAGGGACCTATCTGAGCATATCTTACAGATAATGTATGATGTTAGCTATGTTGCTATTTACATTATTTCAATTACGTTTGTTCAAGCTCACTTGTGATTGTGGTATGGCAAGGGCAGTATGCTTTCATGATTCTATGCCTGGTGCAGACCCTCCATGCACCGCAAAATGAATGAATACATAAGGTTGGAGGAGGAAATGTCAGATCATCTTCTGCGTTTACAGCTTGGATGGGGCCTCCTTATCCTTAGTATGCATAAAGCTAAAGTTTTGAAAACAGGGGGAGGTCTGGCAGTGGCAATTACTTGCTTTTATGGCTAAGACGGGATCTCTCTACTCTTCATAAGCATAAAGGTTTGGAAACATCACCACTAGAGAATAAGCGGAGATTGGATCATTCCACAGTCCTCAGTAGATAAGGATGATGACTCACTACCTACAGGTCAGATTTTAAAAGCTCAGCGCATGTAAAAATCGCCACTTACATGCGAAGACCAATGCAAGAATTTATTTAGTCTCTCTGTTATGTCCTTGTCATCCCTAGTTGTCTCTTTTATTCCTTGATCATCTAATGGTTCAACTGACTCCCTCACAGGCAATTTACTTCGAATATATCTGAAAAAGGTTTTATTATGAGTTTTTGCTTTCATAGCAAATATCTTTTCAAATTCTCTTTTTACCTTCCTTATCAATGCTTTGTAATTTACTTACCAGTACTTATGCTGTTTCCTGTTTGCTTCATTTGGATCCCTTTTCTATTTGTTGAAAGATCTTCTTTTATCTATTATAGCCTCTCATCTTTACTTTATAAGCATGCTGGTAGTTGTTTAGCCTTCCTTCCACCTTTTCTAATGCGTGGAATACATCTGGTCTGGGCTTCCAGGATAGTATTTTTAAACAATGTCCATGCCTGATGTAAACTCTTAACCTTTGCAACTGCTCCTTTCCATTTTTTCCTAACCATTTTTCTTATGTTATCATAGTCAACCTTTTCAAAGTTAAATGCTGTCACAGTAGATTTCTTTGGTGTCCTCCTTCCAGTTATTAAGTCAAATTTGATCCTGTTGTGATCAGAATTGTCAAGTGGCTCCAACACTGTTACCTCTTGCACCACATCCTGTGTTCCACTAAGGATACTGCAGCCAGGATGCCACAATCAACATCTGGAAAATTGAAATCACCTAGGAATAGTGCTTCCCCTTTTATAGCAATTTTGTACATATCCTCCATTAAATCTCTTTCTAATTCTTCTGTCACTGATGGAGGACTTTATATTACACTAATATTAATAGACATTCCAGTCTCTCTTTCCACATTTACCCATAATTCCTCCTCTTTACCTCATAAGACCTGCAATTCTGTTGCTTTAATATTATTTTTTTTTAATGTATAATGCTGTTCCTCTTCTCTTATTTTTACTGCTCCATCCTTCCTGAATACATTGCAGTCCATGATAACTATATCCCAGTCATCATTTTCCATGTACCATGTCTCTATGACAGCCACTATATCCAAATCAGCCTCTTCCATGACTGCCTCTAGATCCTGGACTATGAGGATTATTTACATAGTTTTCCAGATGTTGACCTTTCCCCCCATTTCTATACAAGTGTTAAATGTTTTTCTTATATGAAGTCCTTTTAAACTCATCCATGACAATCCTTGTTTAAAGTCTTGCTCAGTAGGTTTGTCTGTCTGTCCTGGAGGATGCTACATCCCTTTTTTGACAGGTAGATCCCATTTATGCTCAACAGTCCTTGAAACATTATCCAATGGTCCACAAAGTCAAAACACTCTTGTAGACACCATTTATGCAGTCATTCATTTATCTCCAGAATGCAAGCTTCCTTGCCTGGGCCTTTATCCTTGACTGGGAAGATTGAGGAGAATATGATCTCTTCATCTCTCTGCCTTACCCACCCTCCCAGAGCCATGAAGTCACTTTTCATATCTAGCAGTATCATTTATACCAACATGGGTGAGCAGCATTGGATAATAGTCATTAGGCTTGATGATTCTTGGCAATCATTCCATGATGTCTCAGATCTTGGATCCCAGCAGTCAGCATAAATCTATCTGTTCATGTTGACAGTTTGCCAAGACCCACATTGGTATGTCATGCAACATAGCTTCCTTCTGTTGTTTGTGTAAATATTTTTTGCAGGTAAAACAACTGCTGACAAAGTCTTTGATTTTACCTTGCATTGTAGGCCAGTATAGGGTATTGCGTGCTTGCCTGTAATATGCATCCTCACTATATATGACTGGAATTTGGGGTATAATATCTTTGATTTTTTGTATGGAATGCCATTTTGTATGCTGATTTCATCCCTGAATAACCAGTATTCCCTTATGGTAGCAGGTACTTCATTCTTTTCTGGCCAACCATTCAGAACCATAAATTTCAATGCCTGTAAGGTCTCATGTCCTGAAGTGTGATGTATGATCTGATGCAGCTTCTGGTCCTTGACAGTCAGTTAATCTGCTTGATTAATTTGTACAATGTCCCTTTGTTCCTGTTGCACTCAGCAAACCCAGAGATGTTCAGGCCCTGCACTGGACCGCTGATTCTGTTAGTGTATCACTGATATATATCTCAGGGCCTGGTTTATAAGCATTGGGTTTGTAATGTTGCAGTGTAAGCAGCATGCTCTGAAGTCACTTGGAGACTCACAGTAGGGGCTTCTTGAAGATTGCTATCAGTGGCTTCTGGTCAGTTTCACTATCCATTGTATGAAAATATACCCCATGCAAATTCATTGTAGATATCCTGAAAAACAAGCCTATTTGTGGTACTCAAGAACTGGTGTTGCCTACCAATGCATTATAGCCAAGAGCTTGCCATCATGGTCATGCCCTCCTTCCTCATAAGATTTACCACAGCCCAGGATGAGAATGTTATCTGCTATTGACTCAATACCACTAAGCCCTGCTACCAGTTCATGCTGCTTCTGCTGATATATCTCTGGTACTAACAAGACTCCAAATGGAGCTTGAACCATCTTTTTCTGTCCTGGGGGTGCAGAATGTTGCTAGAAGGTTGCTTTTCTCCACTAACTTACATTTCAGGAATGCTTCCTATAAATCAACAAGCATAAACACTTAGGGGTAGATTTTAAAAGGTTGCGTGCACGCGTCCATGTGTGCGTGCTACTCAGCGCACACGTTATAAAATTGGGGGTCGGCGCACGCATGGGGGTGCACAATTGTGCAACTTGTGCATGCCGACGCCGATTTCGGAGTGGCCTGGGAGGGAACTTCCCAATCCCCTAACCTAACCTCCCTTCCCCTTGCCCTAACCCTCCTGCCCCTAGCACTATCCTAAACCCTCCCCCCAACCTTTATTTTACCTGTTGAGCCTGCCTCCAGAATATCTATTTAGGCAGCTTGCATAAGATATTTTCAACAGCTGGCATGATGTAATGAGATCTCCTTAGTGCTAGGTTTAGCAACTTTGAGCAATACATTCTCAGCTTCTTTACTACAACCATGTTGCTTATCTAGTTAGTTGTTTCAGTAAACAGAGGAGATGACCATCAACTGTACAACTGTGCTTTTACCTCTGGCTTTATGACCTTCACTCTATACATCCTTAACTGACATATAACTGACATATCCTCAGACAGCCATCCTACCCAATCAGCCTCCCTCTCCTTCTCCTCAAACAGCCATCCTACCTCAAACAGCCACCCTCTCCCCCCCACCCCTTTCACCTCTATCTGCCTCTTCCTCTCCCTGAATGTACCTAATTATACATAGATTGTATATTATTAATTGTACATAATGCACCTAAACATATATAGTTTGTAATTATACATAGTTTCTCCCAGGAGATTAGATGGGATCCAATTGTACTATATGTTTACTCTTTGCCTGGTTTATTAATATATGCTTGTTCTTTCTGAATTGATTGTAAAGCCTGTTGCTAAATTATTGTTCATTGTAAACCGAGGTGATGTTTGAAATGTTCCGCGGTATATAAAAAAACCTTTAAATAAATAAATAAATAAATAAATCAATAAATAAATAAATAAATCACCTCTGCAATATTAATTCAACCCTTATATATTACATTTTCTTACCTACCCAGAAATAATAAGCCCCATAGCACCACTTTTTATTTATAAAAGTCTTTCATGCTAGCACTCTGACTAGCTATTGATTATTTTATGTATATTTAAAAAAAAAAAATCTATTTTATTTTGATTATTTTTTGTTTTATTTCACCCTTGTAAACCGTTTTGACAAAAATTTAATTTTTAAAAAACAGTATATAAATGCTTTTAAATAAATAAATAAATAAATAAAAATACTGGTATACAGTCCTGGATTTGCTAATAGGCACACTAGGCCTGTTTCTAGGGTGGCAAAAATCTGGAGGGCACCAAGTCAGGTGAAGATATTCTATCTCAAATCTGTGTTGAACCTCACTCAGCAGAGAATAGCCTTCTGCTTCCTGCCCCTGCCTCTCTCTTCTCACTGCAGAGAACAGGAGGAGTAAGGCTGGAAGGAACAGAGAAAAGAAAAATTGCTGTACTCTATGTTCCAGCCCCTCTCCTCCTGTTCTATGCAGGGAATAGGAGGAAAGAGGTGAAGCTAGAGTACACATCAGAGAGCAAAGAAAAACTACTCTGCTTCCCAATCTGGCCCCTCTCCTGTCATTCAAAGAATGAGAAGAGGAGTTAAGCCAGGAGAAGATAAAACAGAACAAAGAAAGTTGTGCTTTAGACTCCTTCCCATTCTCTTGTCTGGGAGTGGGAAGGGGGCAACAGCACCAACATTGCCTAGGGGCAGCAAAATCCTAAATCTGTCTCTGCTGGTTGTTGCGTCCGTCGGTCCTCGACGGCTTCGCCCCGTTTGCCTCACCTTATTCACAGCTCCTCCTGCTTACCTGGGCAAGATGGCTACCACCGTGTCTACAAGCCGACCTCTCTGGCTTCCCCGGAACGGCTATGGTGCAGCCTCCCACCATTGCTCCTCCCAGGTACCTACTAGGTGCACGCGCGTGTGCAACCCACGTCTTTGTACCACCCTTGGCATGAACCTAGAGGGCGTTCCCTCATGCTGATGTCACGCCATCCGGGTATATTACCTTCACTCATTTGCTAGCTCCCCGAGTTAGCAAGGACTCGAATCCGTTCTTGTCTACGCTACTCTGCCACTTCCGTGCTGCCGCAGGAAGCTCTGTCTCTCTCTGCCCTTTGGGGTATATGCTAACCTGTGTACCCACTCCTTGGGAGCCCTCTGCTTTATTTCAGGTGCTTTACAGGGAAAAGGTACTCGCTCCTCGAGGGCCTGCTCTCCCTGCCTCGGTGCCTGTACCATCTACAAAAGACCTGGTGGAACCGCATATCAACAGCAAACACCTAGTGAGTACCCTAACTCTCAGTCTATCTCATCCACAGTATCTCCTTGCTGGGAGACCTGCTGCGGAAACTCCTGACATCATCAAGGAGAGTAGGGCTCCCTCTGACGAGGTCCCTGAGACTGCTACTACTAGACTTCCTCACTACTGCCACCTCTGGTGGTTCTCTTCAAGCTGTTTAATAAAAGAACTCTTGTGTTTGCTTAGTACGAGTCTAGCCCAGTGCTTTGGCTCCTCACGGGGCTCCTCCCTGTGGGCGTGGTCACCTCCACAGCACCCAAGGATCCACAAATACACATGATTACAACACTGGTATATTGCATGGAGCACATAGGATTGGTGAAATACTAGGATTGAGCTCAAAATGGACTTCTCCTGGAACATTTTCCACTGATCCATGAAACATATATATATTGACAATACGTTGACAATTGTGATTTAGCTCAGCAGGAATGGCTTAGTTTGACTTCTTAATTTAGGATGGCAAAGGATAAGGAGGTCAAGCTGGTCAGGGGGTGGGGGGAATACATACTTTCTCATCTCCCAACTTCATCTCCCCATTCCCCTTTTCATGCTAGTATTGGCCTTAGAAATATAGACATACCTACAGTACTTGAACGTACTTGAATGTAATCTGCTTTGAAGTGCCTGAAAAGCAGGATATAAATCAAATAAGTAAATAAAAATAAAATAAACATATCCAATCTCTAGAAATGCTGTTCTGTGGATGTAAGACTTCTGCCAAAGAACATGGGTGTAGCACCAGTCTCATTGCTGATTGGAAGGGAAGCCAACACTTTCAGCAGTCATCACTGTAATGAGACAAAAAAAAACAAACCATACAAGATTTCCAAGAGATTCCAAATACTCAAGGAACCATTTTATTTATTTATTTAACAGTTTTATATACCGAAATTCTTGTAAGGGGTTACAAATCAGTTCGGTTTACATTGAACAGAAACAGTGCTTCAGTAAATGAAAGCAATTACATTGAACATTAACAGAGCTTCAAAAGAGAACAATTACAAAGAACTAAGGATTCCAATAAGAATAATATATTATTAACCAATAAAACAAGCAGATAACATTTAACATTTATACAGAAAACAGTGTCTCGGAGAGAGTAAATATAATACACACGTGATAGCAGAGGCTAAGATCTTGAACTACGAAACAGAAAACTAGGAATTGACGCAACAATGGATTGCACCAAGCTAATATCATGGAACAGAGGGGCATATAAGGGTGTCACTCTACAATATAATAAAAGGCTAGTGGGGTTATGATTAGGTATGTGAACTGTAGTGAAGGCAACAGGAACTAAGTAGAGGAGCTAAATCTGGACATGAATTTTCCTGCTAATGCTTATTGGAAAGTATTTTTTCACATGAGTAGAAGACATTCCCACCAGAAAATCACAGCATATTAGGGGCGTGCATTTGTTTGCAACGTATTGGCAATCCGCAACATATAAGGCCATATTCGTTGTATTCGTGGGGAAGCGAAACTTATCGCGATTCCCACAATTACAACGAATCTTCACTGAATTATTCAGCCATCTAAAGGAGCAAATTTAAACAACCCCCCCCTCCTGACCCCCCCCAAGACTTGCCAAAACTCCCTGGTAGTCCAGCGGGGTCTGGGAGCCATCTACTGAACTCACACCATCGGCTGCCGGTATTCAAAATGGCGCCGATAGCCCCTGTGAAATAGTAAGGGCAAAGGCAAAAGGCGCCATTTTGAATATCGGCAGCCGACGGCCCAAGTGCAGGAGATCGCTCCCAGACCCCCGCTGGACCACCAGGGACATTTGGCAAGTCTTGTAGGGGTCAGGAGGATCCCCCAAGACTTGCCAAAATTCCCTTGTGGTCCAGCGGGGGTCCAGGAGTGATCTCCTGCACTCAGGCCGTCGGCTGCCAGTAATCAAAATGGCATCGATAGCCTTTGCCCTTACTATGTCACAGGGGCTGACCAATGGCACCGGTAGACCCTGTGGCATAGTAAGGGCAAAGGCTATCAGTAGGGAGGTCAGGAGTCCCCTCCAAGACTTGCCAAAAGTGGGGAAGCGAAATGTAACGCGATTCCCACGAATACAAAGAATCTTCACCAACGGCCCGAGTGCAGGAGATGGCTCCAGGGCCCCCCACTGGATCACCAGGGATCTTTGGCAAGTCTTGGTGACGTCAGGAGTCCCCCCCCCAAAAGATGGCGCCGGCCGTCCATTGCTCCTACCATGTGACAGGGGCCGACCAATGGCACTGGTAGCCCCTGTGACATAGTAAGGTCAAAGGTATCGGCGCCATTTTGAATACCGGCAGCCAACAGCATGAGTGCAGTAGATGGCTCCCGGACCCCCGCTGGACTACCAGGGAGTTTTGGCAAGTCTTGGGGGGGGTCAGGAGGGTGGGGGTTTGAAGTTAATTAAATTTTAGCTGGGAAACAAATAAGAATGGAACGCATGAACGGATCGGGGCCCCCCCTTGCCAAATGCAACGCATCTGCCCCCCCACGAATACGAATACCGAATTTAACGTATGCGGTCCCTCTGCACATCACTACAGCATATCAAGATTACTATGACTATGTTCCTCATTTGCATTACAAGTCACTGAGTCTATTGCATGGTCTCTGCCTTAGGAACTTGGGATATTTTTGTTAGGTGTCTCAAAAGAAGGCAGATCAGACCTGAACAATAAGATGGTAACAATTATTAGTAGCAGCAAAATGTACAATTGTGACATTTTGAGAAAAATCTGACCCTCTAGCAATCACAGATTTGATCAAAAGATTTGATCAAAAGATGGATCTGAATCTCCCCTGCCTAGAGAATTCCATTCTGGGGCTTGCCTCCAGTGCATGCCTTACATGCTGCAGAAGAGTGTGGCAATAGCAGCAGTAGTAGCCAGGGGCCGTGTTCTCTCTGCTGCCACTCCTGAAAGTGAGCCAAGCCATGGTAGCCTGCTGATCCAGGTCAGTTGTTTTGGGGAGGGCCAATGTTCTACTTTGCAACCCATGTTCCACCCATGTTTTAATCTAATCATTCCAGCCATGGTCTTTGGCCAGGAGTCATGCACTAAGACTGTTTATGGAACCTTGCAATCACTGGAACAAAATCTGGCCACTAGGTGTCACCACTGCATGAAGATTATGACTTCCTCTCCCTTGGGGCTTTGGGCACTGCCTCAGAACCAGAACTATTATTCTGTCACCTTTTATAAGATCAAAAACTTACCATATAAAGAAACTGTACAATATAAAACAACCAAAAACAAAAGAGCCCAAAAAAACAAATTCCAAACAATCAAAATGTCAAAACACAACAAAGGAACTGGTAATCCAACAAACTTTTTCATAAGAGCTCTTCCATCAAAACAGCAGATATTTTGTGAATCATGGAAAGAATAACAAGGAAATTCATATTTTTATGAAAATGCCGCATCAGCAAGCCTGTCGGCGTGTTCTGAGTTAGAACCGCCCGGACTACTAATCATTTGCGGCTAGATGACAGTACTTACAGACAACTTGAAATGCCGAATTCTTTAGCAAATATTTACAACTGTATGTCCCAAAGGTATTATGTTATTTTTGCATTATGTCCCGTCAATTGATGTACTATTTCAAGTATACTTGCTCCTTGGGCAGGTTTGGCGTCTCTGTATCTAAGTACCCTTGACGTCAGCACATCAACACGTTCACACAGGCGCGAGCCCGTAAAAAGATACACTTGGTTCGCAATTAGTCTCTGTCCCGGTTCCCACTATTTTCTTGAGACTTGGCGTCCTCGATACAAAGGTTGGGCTCTCCATCAACACTTCAGTTAAGTACGAAATTTTTAAAATTTTTTGTCCCTTGCTATAACTACATCTTTTCAATGGTTACAGAAATGTCATTTGAACTCCCCTGAAGAAGCTACGTTTCCGCAGTGAAACACCGGCTGCTGTCAGGGCGGACTAAAGTACATCAATTGACGGGACATAATACAAAAATAACATAATACCTTTGGGACATACAGTTGTAAATATTTGCTAAAGAATTTGGCATTTCAAGTTGTCTATAAGTACTGTAATCTAGCCGCAAATGATTAGAAGTCTGGGCGGTTCTAACTCAGAACACGCCGACAGGCTTGCTGATGTGGCGTTTTCATAAAAATATGAATTTCCTTGTTATTCTTTCCATGATTCACAAAATATCTGCTGTTTGATGGAAGAGCTCTTATGAAAAAGTTTGTTGGATTACCGGTTCCTTTGTTGTGTTTTGACAATATAAAGCAAGACATATGTATTTACAACCAAGGTATGAAAACTAGTTCATGAAGTTGGTATCCCACAGTGTCATAAAATAAGACTTTTAGTCTATAGATCTTGTTTGATATCCTAAGACTGATGAGTTGACAGCAAGACACAACAGTACAATTGTATACAACTAATAACAGTGATGATCCTTTCAACAGAAGTAGATACAGACACTATTAACAGCAATCCTAAGGCTTACATATCACTAGGTGAGAGCTTGGAACAGGAAACCATCTCTTGGCATGACTTCACGATAACTGAGAGTGATTCATTAAAACAATTTAATATCTACCTTCTATTGGAACTTAATTTAAAAAGCCAAGAGTTTCTTTGTCACTTGTAAGTAAAGCGTGACTCCTGTTCTGAGTAGAAATTGCTCCAAAGGACCTAATGCAAACAGCTAGTTTATCAGAGTCTAGATTTCACCAATAGTTCTCAGATGTGGGGCCAACTAATCAGTAATGTGCTTATTATCCCTATCAGACATTTAATTTGGCTAGATTATCTTTGCTTTCTCTGTGCATTTAAGCCAACATATACTTCCATTTTATCTAAAAATAGAATTCTTGTGTAATGGGTTGGAAGACTGCTATCCTTTGCTAAAAAGGGTTGCAGGCTACAGGCTTTATTCTTTCATTATGCTTTAACTGAATCAACATCTGACAAGTACAACATGAAACTCACATTTTCTTTAATCTTCTATCTATTTATATTTTAAGTATTTTTTTTCTTTGTAACCTAATTCTGGTTGCCCTAATTCTGTGTTTGTCCTGGGATGGAGAAGAGCGAGATATTCTGTACTTAGGGGCCAATGTACAAATGTGCAATTACCTTTATTGTATTACTGTAGCAGGAGGTATGACTGCACCTGATTTCCAAGAATGAACTGTGGTACCCTGTTCAAAGCGGCTTTTGTGACCCTAATAGTGGTTGTATGGCTCTCTGGGCTTCTAAAAAGGCAGTGAGGTAACCTGCATGAAGTGACCATGGCTGAAATCCATGAGCATGGGGAGGATGGATATTTTGGACAATAGTCTTGCTAGTTTTTGTGGCTGTGTGGATTGTTAGAAAGTTTGGTGTTAACACATGGAGAAGGTTCTGGGAGTTGGATTACACATTGGTCTTGTAAGAATCTAAGAGGAAGATAACAAGGCCTGAAATGGCCTACCAGTGGAGATGGTGGAGGTCACACTGTAACAGATTCTAAGCATGCTTGGTACTGATAGAGAGGGGAGTAGAAGAAAACAAGCTGAAGGATCGATATTGAGGGTGAGGTGAGAGAGGCTGAAAACTGGTATTGGATTGTGAATGGGTGTTGTATGCTTATCTAACTGGGCAGATTGCTTAGGCCATTCTTGTCTTTTTCTATGTTACAATATTATATGTAGGAAATGCTGCCCTATGTATTAAACATTTAGGGGCCTATTTTAAAAAGCCTATGCATGTAAATCCATTGGATTTACGCATGTAGGTGGGGTTATGCACGCCGGGCCTATTTTAGAAAGACCCGGTGAAGTGCATATGTCCCGGGGCTTCAAAAAAGGGACGGGGCGGGGGCCAGAGGCCTCCAGCACAGCGGCAATTTGCTGTTGTGTCAGAGGATCGTGTGCCAGCAGGCTGCTGGCACGCGCAAATTGCGCTTGCCCGGAGGCAGGTGCAACAGGTAAAATAAAGGTTGTGGGGGGGGGGGGGGTTAGAATAGGGCTAGGGGGCGGGAGGGTTAGGGGGTTGGGAACTTCCCTCTGAGGTTGCTCTGAAATTGGAGCGGCCTGGGAGGGAACAAGGGAAGGCAGCGGGTGTCGGCGAGCACGAATTGCTCAATTGTGCACCCGCTTGCGCGCGCCGACCACTGATTTTATAACATGTGCGCGCGCTGGGTAGCGCTCACACATGGACACACCCAACCTTTTAAAATCTACCCCACAGTGCCTGTACACACGGAGTTTTACATGTAGAGAGAGAGGAGGCATTCCTGGGTAGAGTCTTGGGGGAGAGGGGTCAGCATTTATTCACATATACATGTGCATGTAATTTTTCTGGATAAAATACCCACACGAATAACAGATGCAGATCTGTGCACACACTTTTTATGACCCAATTTTCAAAGGGAAAGTTTTCCTTTGTAATCCCTGTTCTGCTTTGTAAGCCTAGAGGGTAGGGGCACATGAGGGTCCCGGGATTACTTCTTCAATCTTTCTCCGACTCCAACACAGTCCAGGGCCCTGAAGCAAGGTCCTTTCCAGTGGGGGGGAGGGAGGGTAGAAATAAATCCTCCAAGGCCCAAGGTGGCAAGGGTGACTCTCATGTTTATTATCCTATGGGGGGGGGGGGGGGGGGGGGAAAATCAGTTCAATTCCACCATTAAGTGATGTGAATGCCAACAAAATACTCTGGAAGCTCAGTCTGAGTATCCAAAAGAAGACTGCAAAAAGTTCTTGGGTGACAAAATAGCACGTTTTACATCCGTTCTTGGCACAACAGATGGAAATCATAGGTATCCAATATTTTCTCTATCTGTGCAAGGATCCCTCAGTTTCTGGGGCCAGGATAAATTCTCACCCTCCATGGATTGGACAAGTAATTTTTTCCAGGTAGGCAGGAGTTGTCCTAGGTAGGAAAAAAAAAAAGATCTCCCTCCAAAATCCTGGCATGAAAAATATGACGCAGCCTTTGCACAGTCTCCTAAAGGTTCCTCTTTCCCTGGGTGAAGATTCTGGAGAGGGGTCCTTAGATGTATCAGAAAGGTTTTGCTCACAGTTTCTCTGCTTCAAATGACAAAACAGGGTCTTTCCTAGGAAATAACCAGAGAGCAGGGAACACAACAGCTCTCTCGGAGGTCCCTTCTTCAGAGTAGAAGTGTGGCAGTAATTCAAGTTGGAAACCTTCACAGAAATGGGACAATCTGGAATCCTCCTGCAGTAAGTCAGTCCTGATCCAACCCAAGGCTTGTGTGATGGAGAGCAGCAGCATCTTCCCTACCTCCTGATCCAACCCAGCTATTATATCCTACAGGCATGGGTACCAGGGCTCTCACAGGACTGAAAGCTCAAAAGGATAAGTCCAAAAATCAGCATTCAAACTTATGGAACTAGAACCCAGAACGTACCGGTTCCCTTCCTATTGCTGGTGGTATTACGGCCTTTGGGCCTAGCACCAAATGCAGGGGAACAAACTCTCAGGAAAACACTCCTACCTCCTTCAAACTAGAACTCAGCAAGCCACACTTTTCATTGTTGCTGGATGCTTTTATAAACAGCAGGAGGCTGGCCATTTCAGCAACCGCAGTGGAGGAACTGTTCCTAAATGGTGCACCCCTCCCTCTACGACTTCTTCTATCCTAGTTTAAAAGGGATTAGGACTAGGTTTATTTTCATAATAAATCCCAATTATACCTGTGGTCCATAGGGGGAGGGGAATTTCTGATTAGCTTGCATTGTTTTTAATATTTGTTGGCACTTTTAACCCATATTTGTACGTGCAGCTAATTTTCAGAGGGAGACTTCCCACGTTGCTTCCGTTTGAAAATTAGCAGCTGCAGAGTATGAGTGTCTAACACCCTGGTAACTGGAGCGTAAATACCCCCCGGTCTTTGTCTGACTATAGCTCTTATGGCTCTCTTGCAGCATCCCAGTCTGCTTTCCCTCATTAATTCAAAGTGGGAAAGCACATTTATTTGTTGCCGTTGTTTTTTTCTCATACAACATACCGCTGTTTAGTGATAGCACCAGCATGTACTGCACTGGGATGACGAAACTGCCCTATATTGAGTTTGATGAAACCATTGCCTAAACAGGTACCACAAATACGATCTGTTTATTCCATATCTCTTTGGACTCCCATACACCCCCTGTAAAAACTCATTTTAACACATCTTACAGATATGTACCCCTTTTTTTTTTTTTTCATGTGCTATGCATTTTGGTTTCAAAAGCAGAAATAACTCAATCGCGCGACACGATGAAGCCTTTTGGAAAAGGAGCGTCACAAGGCACTGGCATGAAGGGGTGTCACGCCATCCTTTGAAGTCAGTTTGTAGGCATGTGAGGTTGGAAGGGAAGGGGAGGGGACACTGAAAGCAACCCTTGCCCACGGCAAGTGCCAGCCCTGCTTAGGAACACCTGGTCTTCTTGTGTTCAGAGATGAAACTGAGGCTGGAAATGCAGGAAGATGTTTTGCTAAAACTAATATGCTAAGGAAATTATAAATAGACGAATGTTCAAACACAGTAAAAGACTAAATATTACCCAGCTTGGCTTAGGACTATTTGTCCCTTTACTACCATTGTATTTTTCTGGGTAAAAAGGTAAATGTGAACATTTGCCTGAAATTACATGAAACTGAGTCTATACTTTTGAAAACCTGTAAAGTGATTTGTGCTGTTGATGCACAATGGGCCCTGACTGATAATGGAAAATGGTTGTAGCAATCAGAGCCTTAGCCAGGCAATTTTGCATCTATGGCCAAGTGAAAAAAATGCACCTTCACTCTACACAACACCTGATTCTACAAGATGGGAGAGCATTTTTTAATTTTAAAACACTATAATTTATGGTTTAAAACATTTATTGAAATCATTGACAATGAACAACCACTGGAATCTGGCATACTTGCAACACTAAAGCATGCCAGAGCTAAAGGAACACAAGCATAATCATTTTGTATTTATGAACCATATAAGAGAAAAGGAAGCGTACAATAATAACACTATTATTTATAATCTATAAGCAGAAACAAGTGTCATCTTTGTCATAATAACGTGACCCTTAGGTCTGTATGGATGTGATCCATAACCCCTACCCAGCTAATTACTAATTTCTACCTTGTTAATCTGAGGGAGCTGAAAAAGTAGTGTATGCTTAGATCAGAGTGGACTTAGGGGTAATTCACTGGCTCTTTTTTAAACTAGTATGAGGTTTTAGGATATGAATACCTCTCTGGTTTAATAAGATAAGTCCTGTTATCAAAATTATCATAAACTATTTTGAATATGTAATATTTGAATATTACAAGAGAACATAAGAAGTTGCCATACTGGGACAGACCAAGGGTCCATCAAGCCCAGCATCCTGTTTCCAACAGTATCCAATCCAGGCCATAAGAACCTGGCAAGTATCCAAAACATTAAGTAGATCCCATGCTTACAATGCCAGTAATAGCAGTGGCTATTACTGGTGTCAACTTGATTAATAGCAGTTAATGGACTTCTCCTCCAACACCTTATCCAAACCTTTTTTAAACACAGCTACACTAATTGTCCTAATCACATCCTCTGGCAACAAATTCTAGAGCTTAAATGTGCACCAAGTGAAAAAGAATTTTCTTCGATTAGTTTTAAATGTGCTGCTTGCTAAATTCATGGAGTTGCACCTAGTCTTTCTATTATCTGAAAGAGTAAATAACCAATTCACATGTACCCATTCTAGATCTCTTATGATCTTAAAGACCTCTATAATATCCCCCTTCAGCTGTCTTTTCTCCAAGCTGAATAGCCCTAACCTCTTTAGACTTTCCTCATAGGGGAGCCATTCCATCCCCTTTAACATTTTGGTTGCCCTTCTCTGTACTTTCTCTAGTGCAACTATATCTTTTTTGAGATTCAACAACCAGAATTGTACACAGTTCTCAAGGTGCAGTCTCATCATGGAGCGATACAGAGGCATTAGGACATTTTCTGTTTTATTAACCATTCCCTTCCTAATAATTTTTAACATTTTGTTTGCTTTTTTGACTGCCTCTGCACAATGAGCTGACGATTTCAATATAATATTTACTATGATGCCTAGATCTTTTTACTGGGTGGTAGCTCCTAGTATGGAACCTAACATCGTATATCTATAGCATGGGGTATTTTTCCTTATATGCATCACCTTGCATTTGTCCACATTAAATTTCATCTGCCATTTGGATGCCCGATCTTTCAGTCTCACAAGGTCCTCCTTATCACAATCTGCTTGAGATTTAACTACTCTGAATAATTTTGTACCTTCTGCAAATTTGATTACCTTACTCATTGTATTCCTTTCCAGACTATTTATAAATATATTGAAAAGCACCAGTCCAAGTAAAGATCTCTGAGGCACTCTGCTGTTTAACCTTTTCTTAGTGTTTGAATACTTTCCAGGTTCTTGGAGCCTGGTTTGGCCTCTGTTGGAAATACGATGCTGGCCTTGATTGACCCTTGGTCTGACCCAGCATGGCAATTTCTTATGTTCTTATGTTCTTATGCGGAAATTGACCATTTAATCCAACTTTCTGTTTTCTGTCTTTTAACCAGTTTGTAATCCATGAAAGGAGATCTCCTCCTATCCCATGACTTTTTAGTTTTCTTAGAAGTCTCTCATGAGGGACTTTGTCAAATGCCTTCTGAAAATCCAAATACACTATAGCTACTGGTTCACCTTTATCCACATGTTTATAAACCCCTAAAAAAATGAAGCAGATCTGAGAGGCAAGCCTTCCCTTGGGTAAATCCATGCCCACTATGTTCCATTAAACCATGTCTTTCTATATGCTCTGTGATTTTGATCTTTAGAATAGTTTCCACTATTTTTCCCAGCGTTGAAGTCAGGCTCACCAGTCTATACTTTCCTGGATCACCCCTAGAGCCCTTTTTAAATATTAGGGTTAAAATGGTCACCCTCCAGTCTTCAGGTACAGTAGATGATTTTAATGATAGATTATAAATTTTAACTAATAGATCTGAAATTTCATTTTTGAGTTCCTTCAGAACCCTGGGGTACAAGCCATCTGGTCCAAGTGATTTGCTACTCCTTAGTTTGTAAATCTGGCCTATTACATCTTCCAGGTTTACAGTGATTTGGTTAAGTTCATCTGACTCAGCACCCTTGAAAACCATCTCTGGAAGCAGTATTCCCCCAAAATCCTCATCAGTAAACACAGAAGCAAAGAATTAATTTAGTCTTTCTGCAATGACCTTATTTTCCCTAAGAGTCCCTTTAACCCCTTGGTCATTTAACGGTTCAACAGAATCACTTGCAGGTTTCCTGCTTCAGATATATTTTTAAAAGTTTTTATTATGCGTTTTTGCCTCTACAGACAACTTCATTTTAAATTCTCTCTTAGCCTGTCTTATCAATGTTTTACTTTTAACTCAATAATGCTTATGCTTTCTCCTATATTCTTCAAATGAGTGCTTCTTCCAATTTTTGAAGAATGGATTTATTTGGCTAAAATAGTCTCTTTTAACCATGCCAGTAATTGTTTGGCCTTCCTTCTACCTTTCTTAATGCTTGTAATACATCTGGACTGCGCTTCTAAGATGGTATTTTTAAACAATGTCCATGCCTCTTGTACTCTTTTAATCTTTGTAGCTGCATCTTTCAGTTTTTTTCTATTTTCCTCATTTTATCAAAGTTTCCCTTTTGAAAATGTAATGTTAGAGCTGTAGATTTACATATTGTCCCCCTTACAATTATTAGACCAAATTTTATCATTTTATGATCACTATTGCCAAATGGCCCCACCACCATTCCCTCTCTGTTGCGCTTCCCGCCGCATCTGCTCCGCGGCCGGTCCTGCTGACCTCTCCTGTCCTTCCACAAGCTCCAGGCTTACCTCCTCTGCTGCCACAGCCTGTTCGTGGCATCCCCGGCTCCCCCGATCATCGTCTCCAATGCCGGCCTTACAGCGGAGCTCACGTTGGGGCTCCGTGTCTTCCTGCTCCTCAGCCCTGCTCCTAGGTGCGTGCATGGCCAACATCGCCCTACTTAAAGGGCCAAGCGCGGGAAACCCAAAGTCAGCGTTCCCTGATGACATCACGCTACCCTGGTATATAAGGCAAGGCCCGTTCCCCTGAACGGTGCCTTGGCAATTGGGTTGTAAACTCCAGTGTGTCTAGTTTGACTTCCAGTGTCTCCTGTTCCAGTGTCTCTGTTCCAGTGTCTCCTGTTCCAGCGTCTCCTGTGTCTCCTGTTCCAGCGTCTCCTGTTCTTTCGTCTCTCCATCCTTGATAGTAACCTCTGGACCAGTGGTTCTCAACCTTTTTTTGGCCGGGACACACCTGACAGATGGTTCTCACATGCGTGACACACTGAACATGTGTCTATCACGGGGCTAAATGTAAACATGCACTCTGCATCCACAGGAATCCCCTCAACCCCCAGCAATGAGTGCAGAGCAGATCTAGGGCATTACCCTATACAACTCACCATACATAAAAAAGATATTCTGGTTCTGATGACATCCCAGTAAAAGCAAAACAAACTCTTTTTACTACCAGGCAAAATAGCCTTCCTTATGAAAAGTAAGTAATTTACCACTAATGCATATCCTATTGAGAAAACACAACAAATAAGATTGATACAAATGCCTATATGCTAGTTAAATACCTCACCTCGGTCACACACCCTTCACCAAGTACAGAAAAACCACAAATTATAAATATGGAGACAGAAACTGGAATGGAAAACCAAAAAAGCCACTCTGCATGCAGTGTGAACCTGGAGAAATGGAAAGAGAAATATAGCACCTAACAGACTCTCAGGATTTGCAATAATGCACACAAACTAATCCGCACAAAGTTACACCTGTATTACGGAACACACTCACCAGTAACAACCCCTATCTAAGAAATACAACTATTAAACCAGGCCCTAAACACTAATACATTTCCTATTGGGAAAACAGAATAAGCCAAGCTGCTATAGAGCCCCACACAGAAATAATTGTAAAGCTATACTAAAAATGTTACAAAACAGTTGCTGTACAGAATAATATCCAACATTTAAAAACTCATAAAAAATTATTAAAACATGTCCAAATATCAATAAAATATTTCAAAACAGCAGACATCACATAATACCCAATAATTAAAATGGCAGTCAATCAAGAAAAATAAATTTAAAAAGCCACCTTTACTTACCTTCTCCAGCAACTCTCCTACTCCTTTCCCTTCCAGGCCAATAGTACTCACCAGAAGCAGCAAGGGCTGCTGAAGTTCTGTCCTCACAGTCCTCTTCCTTAGCGCCCACAACCAGTCACTTACACACACACAATTAGACCCCACGACCAGTCTCAGTCTCTCTCACACCAGTCATCTTCCTGACCAGTCTCTCTCTCACATACACACACTAGTCATTTTCCTGACCAGTCTCTCTCTCAATCACACTCATGGTCTCTTATATACAAGCTCTCGATCACACACAAATGCTCTCGCACCCATTCACACCAGCTCTTACCCAGATGTCCATTCACACCTACACACACAAGCTCTCACCCAAGCACACATTCCACCAGCTCTCATCCAGGATCCCATCCACACCCACACACACAAGTTCTCACCCATGCATTCATTCACACCCACATACACAAACTCTCACCCAAACACCCATTCACACCAGCTCTCACCCTGGCACACACACACACACACACAAGATCTCACCCAGGCATCCATTCACACCCACACACACAAGCTCTCACCCATGCATCCACTCACACCCACATACACAAGCTCTCACCCAGGCTTCCATTCACACCCACAAGCTCTCACCCAAGCACCCATTCACACCAGCTCTCACCCAAGTATCCATTCACACCCACAGACACAAGCTCTCACCCAGGCATCCATTCACACCCACATACACAAACTCTCACCCAGGCATCCATTCACACCCACACACACAAGCTCTCACCCAAGCACCCATTATCACCAGCTCTCACCCTGGCACACACACACACACACAAGCTCTCACCCAGGCATCCATTCACACCCATAGACACAAGCTCTCACCCAGGCATCCATTCACACCCACACACAAGCTCTCACCTATGCATCCACTCACACCCACATACCACAAGCTCTCACCCAGGCTTCCATTCACACCCACAAGCTCTCACCCAAGCACCCATTCACACCAGCTCTCACCCATGTATCCATTCACACCCACAGACACAAGCTCTCACCCATGCATCCATTCACACCCACAGTGTGTCTGTCTCCAAACTCTGAGCCTGACCGGTGGTCCCTCTCGGGATCTTCCCCCGGGGGCGTGGTCATCTGCCACCGGCCCAAGGATCCACCCACAACTATCCCAAACAATAACAACACCCACAGACAACAAGCTCTCACTTAGGCACCCATTCACACCCACACACACAAGCTCTCACCCAGCACCTATTCACACCAGCTCCCACCCAGGCTTTCATTCACACCAAAACACACAAGCTCTCACTTAGGCACCCATTCACACCCATATACACAAGCTCTCACTTAGGCACCCATTCACACCCATACACACAAGCTCTCATACAGGCTTCCATTCACACCCAAACACACAAGCTCTCACCCTGGCACCCATTCACACCAGCTCTCACCCTGGCACCCATTCACACCAACACACACCAGCTCTCACCCTGGCACCCATTCACACCCACACACACCAGCTCTCACCCAGGCACCCATTCACACCCACAAACACCAGCTCTCACCCAGGCACTCATTCACATTCCGACCAGTTCTCACCCAGGTACTCATTCACTCACAGACACACCACCTCTCACCTAGGCACTCATTCACACACAGATACACCAGCTCTCACCGAGGCACTCATTCACACACAGACACACCTGCTCTCACCAAAAATCGTATTCTTTCTTCACTGCAGGGATGAACTCCAGTTCCACCGCGGCTTTACTCCAGTGGGCCTTCTTTTTGTGCCACCATGGTAATGGGCTCCCTTGGTGGCCTCGCTTGGGGTCGGGTTTCCTCTTCGCCGCCACAGGCTGTGGCGGCCTTGCTTCATCGGGGTCGGGTTTCCTCTTTGCCACCATGGGGATGGGCTCCCGTGGTAACCTCGGCCGGGGTCGGGTTTCCTCTTCATCGCCACGGGCTGTGGCGGCCATGCTTCGTCAGCATTTGGTTTCCTCTTCGCTGCCACGGGCTGTGGCGGCCTTGCTTCGTCAGCGTCCGAAACTGCTATTTCTCACATCCCACCCCTGGGCTAGGTAATGCCTGCCTCACTGGCCAGTCAAAGGCTTCCTCCCTTCTTCCTACTCCCACTGGTAGGTAGAAGGGAGGAGGTTTCCGATTGGCCTGCACGGGGGCAGGCAGAATGAAGGAGGCTTCCCATTGGGCAATGGGGGTAGGAAGAAAGGAGGCTTCCAATTGGCCCGCGGGGGCTGGAAAAAAGGGAGAAGGGAAGTGCAACGGGTAGTGGGACACCGGGAGACGTGATACACCTGCCGGTGTTTGGTGACACACTAGTGTGTTGTGACACACCGGTTGAGAAACGCTGCTCTGGACTGATCTCAGGGTACTGACCTTTGCTTGTTCCTGACCATTCTTGATTGCTGCCTGGATCTGACCTCTGCCTGTTCTCTGACTACTCTTGATCGCTGCCTGGAACTGACCTCTGCCTGATTACCAACTACCCTTGACTGCCTCCTGGAACTTGACCTTTGCCTGACCTGACTTCTTCTGGGTTGACTACAAGGTACTGACTCCTGCTTCGGCTGACCATTCTGGACTGATACTCTGGCCTTGATTCTCGCTATACACTCGGACTCCCTGTTCTGGCCTCCTGTGACCTCTGGACATTCTGTCTGAACCTCGACCATGCACCTTTGTTTGTGGTGGGCATGCCCCTGTGCTTACTCTCGAGGAGATCCTGCGAGGCCCACCTAAGACCAGGCTGCCTGGGTCACCAAGGGCTCAACCTGAGGGAACCCTGTGTTGCTATTGGTGAAGTTCCAGCTATCTTCTGTCTCCTCCTGGGCTCCACCTCCTGGTGGCAGGCGCTCTCCAGGTCCGACCGGAGGGCCGTACTAATCCTGCACCAGGCCAAGGGTCCCTGCGCAAGACTCTCTCACCAAATCCTGCATTCCACTAAGAATTAGATCTAAAATAAATCCCTCTCTCATTGGTTCCTGAACTAATTGCTCCATAAAGCAGTTGTTTATTCCATCCAGGAACTTTAACTCTCTAGCATGCTCCTATGTTACATTTACCCAGTAATATTGGGGTAATTGAAATCTCCCATTATTACTGCACTGCCAAATTGGTTAACTTCCCTGATTTTTCTAAGCATTTCATCGTCTGTCTCATCATTTTGGCCAACACTCTTACCCAACACACATGGGATTTCTACCCATATAGATTCTATTGTGCATTTAATCTCTTGTATGATCTTTATCCTGTTGGATTCTAAGCCTTCCTGGACATAAAGTGCCACATCCCCACCAAGTTGATCTTCCTTATCTTTGCGATATAATTTGTACCCTGATATAGCACTGTCCCATTGGTTATCCTCCTTCCACCAGGTTTCTGAGATGCCAATTATGTCTATCTCATCATTCACTGCTATACACTCTTACTCTCTCATCTTACTTCTTAGACTTCTGTCATTGGCATGCAGACATTTCAAAGTGTGTTTTTTGTTTGTATTAACAACCTGCCTTTTGGTTGATAGGGATAATTTGGAAGCCTTTAGCTCAGGTCATTCTTTATTTATAGGCACATGGACTACTTTTGCTTTTATTGGAAACTCTCTGTTGGGATGCCTTTACTCTCTTGTTTCATTAGTATCCTTAAAAGATACCTTCCTCTGAACCATGTACTGCTGAGTGACTGTTGGCTTTCTCCCTTGTTTTAGTTTAAAACTGCTCTATCTCCTTTATAAAGGTTACTGCCAGCAGCCTGGTTCCACTCTGGTTAAGATGAAGCCCATCTTTTTGGAAAAGTCTCCCCCTTCCCCATAAGTTTGTCCAGTTTCTTACAAAACTGGATTCCTCTTCCCTGCACCATCATCTCATCCATGCATTGAAACTCTGGAACTCTGCCTGCCTCTGGGGACCTGCACGTGGAACAGGGAACATTTCAGAGAATGCCACCCTGGAGGTTCTGGATTTCAGAATTCTAACTAAAATTCTAAAATTGGCTTCCAGAACCTCCCTCCCACATTTTCCTATGTTGTTGGTGCCCTCATGTACCACGACAGCTGGCTCCTCCCCAGCACTGTCTAAAATCCTATCTAGGTGATGCGTGAGGTCCACCAACTTTGCACCAGGCAGGCAAGTTACCAAATGATCCTCACATCCACCAGCCACCCAGCTATCTACATTTCTAATAACTGAATCACCAACTATGGTGGCCAACCTAACCCTTCCCTCCTGGGTGGTAGCACTGAGAGGCTCATCCTTGGTGCATTTGATTTTAAAGAACATTAGTAGAAATATATTAACATTGTAAAAACTGTTTTAAAAAGTCAGCTGAAGTAATGCTTTTTGGCAATTGATGCTTAAATAGTAAGCCGAGTGTTCGTGATATCTCTACTGATAAAGGGCTTTGGCTGATTTAAGCATGTCTTTATCCCATCTATTAAACTACTGGAAGTTTAAGAACATAAGGGCATGCCATACTGGATCAGACCAAGGGTCCATCAAGCCCAGCATCCTGTTTCCAACAGTGGCCAATCCAGGCTATTAAGTATCTGGCAAATACCGAAAAACTAAGTCTAATCCATGCTACTGATGCTAGTAATAGCAGTGGCTATTTTCTAATTCAACTTGACTAATAGCAGGTAATGGACTTCTCCTCCAAGAACTTATCCAAACCTTTTTTTAAACCCAGCTACCCTAACTGCACTAACCACATCCCCTGGAAACAAATTCCAGAGTTTAATTGTGCGTTGAGTAAAAAAGAACTTTCTATGATTAGTTTTAAATGTGCTATATGCTAACTTCATGGAGTGCCCCCTTGTCTTTCTATTATCCGAAAGAAGAAACAACTGATTCACATTTACCCATTCTAGACTTCTCATGATTTTAAACTCCTCCATCATATCCACCCTCAGCCGTCTCTTCTCCAAGCTGAAAAGTCCTAACCTCTTTAGTCTTTCCTCACAGGGGAGCAGTTCCATCCCCTTTATCATTTTGGTCGCCCTTCTCTGTACCATCTCCAATGCAACTATAATTTTTTTGAGATGTGGTGACCAGAATTGTACATAGTATTCAAGGTGTGGTCTCAACATGGAGCGATACAGAGGTATTATGACATTTTCTGTTTTATTCACCATTCCCTTCCTAATAATTCCTAACATTCTGTTTGCTTTTTTGACGGCCACAGCACACTGAGTGTGATTTTTTTAAATTAATTTAATATAATTTGGTTCTAGATCTCATTATCAGCAAACACCCTCAACTATTAGACAAGCTGGATTGCACACAAAACCCTGATAAAAACACACTTGGAACCTTTGTAGAAAACCTGTCATAACAAAACAGCACTAACGCCCAGGTCTCACACAACAACCACCTTACTTATGAAACAGCAACACTGCAAATATTACTACAGGCCCCAGAAATACCAATTTACCACCTACTGGGGAAACAGAATGAGCCAGACTATGACAAATCACTACACGTTAATGCAATACCTCACCTTGGTCACACACAAAATATACAGACAGACCCTCACCAAAAAAAGGATGAAATGACCACAAACAAGATAGAGAAATGTGCTGACAAAAACTGAACTACAAACTTTTGAGATCTGGTTACCTTGAAACTCTTGGGATGCCAGTAGTGTTCCCCTTCTTATTGTAACTGCCCTGCCAGAGGAAGTCTCTTCCGCTATGGTATCTGTATGTGGGCAGAGACTTACAATGGAACTGGCAGGGGGCACTCTCAGAAACCCTGTCTCCAATTGGGTGTTGCAAGTAAGAGGACTGGACCCCACCGAATATCACCTCCCACAGGTAGGGATAGAGCGTAGGGTTAAAAGAGGAAAAGGGGGAAGGGTACTGAATGATTGAATTTCTTTCGTTTCCTGTATAGTATACAAGATTTATTAGCAAGAACAGCAATAAAATGCAAGGAACCATAAAAAAATGTTGATAGCAATACTGAAAATTTCTTTTATATACAAGATATTTTTATATACACTAAAGATGCAACTACTCCTGAGATGGCAGTATGTTCACTGTCCTTCAGTCAAGAAGGACTGTTCAAGAATAATTGTCAGATACGTATTCTGAAGGTACTTTAAGGTGTTAAGTATTAATCCAAAACATCAACAATAGGTTCAACAATTTGATGCTTTGTATTCACTGCCCTTTTGCAAGTGTCCCTATTCCTGCTGCCAGGCAGTAGCAAAAAGGTAAGCATCTTTTACTTTAAACTTTATTAATCGTTGTCTACTCAGAGTTGTCTCATAACTGTCTATTTCTTTGTCTGTGTAAATGTACAATATTTGTTTGAGCCTGTATCTTTCCTGTGAGTTGATCTAGCTAGAGTAGACTATAGGCTGTGGTGCAAATATACTTAGCTCAAAGTCCGTAGGTTGGTTTCTTTGTCGCTGGTTTCTGTATCTTGATCCTGTATTTTGGTTTTCTCTAGGTCCTGCAGTTGCTGCAGATGCTGGAGCTGTGATTTCTTGATCTTTTCCTCAATGTATTACCTATGCTTTAATTAAATAAAATGGGGAGAGACTCACTACACTATCCACAACATTCTTCCAAAGGTGTACTTAAAGGCAGTGTTAACTCTGTGGTCTTGAAGCTTTGTTAATACTATATTTCTAGCTAAAGGGAAAAATAAAAGGATAAGCAATTTTTTCCCTATTCTCTGTGTGTGTAGAGAATAAAAAGAAGGTTAGTGTCTTTTGCAGTAATTGCAGTTTGTATCTACAGCAGCATCCTTCCCTGGCACAATAACTATGAAGCAAGGATAACTTTGCTGGTTCTTCAGTTAACTCGGACTTTCTTTGCTAAGGATTATCAAATTCATCTGTTGTCCTGTGAAAGATGAACAGTCTCTGAGGCAGCAGGTTACTGCAGCCTTTATCATTGACTGGCCGTGGTAAAACTCAATCTCAAATGGTCTCAGAGATAAATTCTTAAATTATTCTGGAGTAGCAACAAAAATGTGTTCTTTCTAGGGTTGCCAACTGGCTCCAGATTTTCAGGACAGGTTGATCCAGTCCTGGTTTTACCTGATTACACGCTGGGACTTATTCTGATTTCCCTATTGCAGTTATCTTAGATGTAGAGATGCCTTTATTCATTGCACAACTTCACAAGATAAAACAACATGGGCCAGATTTCAAAAGGATTACGTGCATAGGGTATGTGTGTAACCCTTTTAAAACCCCCCTGCGTGCGCCGAGCCTATTTTGCATAGGCTCGGTGGCGCGCGCAAGCCCCGGGACGCACGTAAGTCCCGGGGCTTCGCAAGGGGGGCATGTCGGGTGGGCGGTGCGAATTTTGGGGTGTTCCGGGGGCATGTCGGGGGCATGGCGCTGGCCCAGGGGCATGGTCGAGGCCTCCGGACCAGCCCCCGGTTTGGGTGATGGCGCGCCAGCAGCCCGCTGGTGTGCGCAGAGGTACGCCTGCCAAAGGCAGGCGTAACTTTAACAACAAAGGTAGGGGAAAGGTTTAGATAGGGTCGGGGGGGGGGGTTTAGGTAGGGGAAGGGAGGGGAAGGGAGGGGAAGGTGCATAATCTTATAAAATCTGGCGTACTTTTGTTCGCACCTGGTGAGCGAACAAAAGTACGCACGCGCGTAGATTTATAAAATCTACCCCCATATGCGCAAAATATGTGAATAAAGGCATCCCTACATCTAAGGCAACTGGTCTACATTTTGTTTTGTCTGCTTACTGAAAATCTAGAGCCAGTTGGCAAACCTAGTTCTTTCTTTAAGGGACACTCAAATATAAACTTTAGGTTGCTCAACAGAATAGGTGGTATGAAATAAATGTTCACTTTCAAATTCAAAGATTATACAGTCCTGTCTTAATAAGATGAATTTGAATAAACATTCGTCTTCAGTTAGGCAATTACCATTCACTAACCCTTGATTTTTATCTTCTGTACTCAGCATATGCAACAAATCAAATATACTTATGATTTTGTAGTATCTTCTTCTTTTTGGCACCAGAGCAGGTAGTGTGGAATGGCAGGAGCAAAGCTTTTGTGTTTGTCCTGTTCCAGCTGTTTTTCCTTCTTTGCTTTCTTTCTCTCTTTTCTGCTGTTTCTTTCTCTCTGCTATTTTCTTTTTCAACTGCTGTCTTGTTTCTCAGCTGCTGCCTTGCTTTTGACCAAAGCACATCTAGCCAGACCCTTTTTTCTAACTTGGGGTACCCACCCTCTGCTGATAAAGTCAGAGAAAATAGTACCCAGGCATCCTTGGGAGTAATATTTATAATTACATGAAACTTTCCTTTTTCACCTGCTTACAATAGCCAGCAGGAATGATACTTTTTGGTACAGTCTAAATCATTGAAATAACTTTCAGTAACCTTAATTAAACTGAAGCTCTGCAGGAAATAGGACATCCTTTCACTGGCCTCTTCACTGCATTTTCTCATCTGGAGAACACCTCATGAAATTTCTAATTACTTGGCAAGCTGCCAAGCCTGAATCTCAGCAAAGAAGTCACAGTAAAATCCTGAACTGGATTCTTGCCATTCAGTGCATCAGTCAGAGTTTAAAATAAACATACATAGTAACACTGATTTATTTATTTATTTATTTAATTAACAGCTTTTAATATACCGGTGTTCGTGGGGCACATCACGCCAATTTTTACTCACATCACATCCAACATTTTATTTTAAGAGTCCCTGTGCCTATTTTAGGTAGTTTTCTGTTTTTAATCTGTTTTAATGCACTTTAAGGTAGCTGGGGAATAAGGGTGTTTTTAGCTCCTTAAGTCCACTCAGAAATCCCATCCAAAGGTAGTATACAGTTAAACATCCCCACATATTAATCCAACACTTTTCAGTTGATTTTTAACATTTTATATTCTTTTAATATAGCAGCTGCCATCTTGAATTCAGGGCTTTTAATGGTGATCACCTAAGAGACCCTCACCTAAATTCGGGGGGTTATTTTACTTACTTTTGTTTTTCATTTATTTATTAACTTTATTTTCAACCAAGGAAAGGCTTGCCTCCCAGGAAAGGATGTGACATCATCAGCTCTCTTCCTTCCCTTGCAGCATGTTGCCTGATTTCCTCTCTGCAGCAGTGGATTTTCCTGAATCAGTTGCTGGATCTAGCCTCCTACATGCAAGCTTCAGTTCACAGGACTGCTGCTACCAAAATGAAAGTAAACAGTTCAGCTGCTGCTCAGACCCTCAATCCTTCTGCCTCTTATAGACAGTTGGTTTCTGGCTCACTAACTGTGAGGCAGGCAGAGGCAGCCAACAGTATGCTGCCTCTGCCTGCCTAGCATATCACTGCTTTCTGCAGCATAGCAGCCAAGTAACTTTTAATTTTATATATATATATATATTTTTTTTACTCCAGTCCATATTATCTCCATTCCCATGATGGACCCCAGCATTCTCCCCCTTTCCATCCCCCACCCCAGGACAGATTCCAATGTTTTCCTGCACTACTCCATCCTCCCTAGGATGGATCCAACATTCTCCTTCCTCCCCCCTCCTCTAGATGGGCTCTAGCCTTTTCTGTCTTCCTACCATGCCCTGCCCAGGCTGAACCTTGGCATTCTTCCCCTTTTCCTCTCCCCCCCTCAAGGTTGAACTCTAACATTCTCCCCTTCCTCAGCATTTGCCCAGTCTCTTCTTTGGCAGCTTAAATGGGCAGACATAATGGGAACCATGGCAGAAACTTGAGAGGGGCCCCTAATCAGATGTCATCTCCCTTTCCCCATGACCTGTTCTTTGCTTTTGTCCCTCTTACCCACTCCCCCCCCCCCTCCAGGGTTGGTGCTAGATTTTTTTGTTGCCCTGTGCAAACATCCTCAAGTATTAGAAAAGCTGTGATGCACACAAAACCCTGATAAAAACACACTTGGAACACCAATAAAACTCTTACTAGGCTGATATAGATCCCTTTACAGAAACTACACGCCAGCAAAATACTTCACCTCAGTCACATATGTAGAATACAGAAAGACCCTGACAAAATACAGAATAAAAAGACCAGAAAGTATCAACAGAAACATGCTGAGAAGAACTGAACAGGAACCCACACCAAGCCAGCCTCTATATGTAGAGCAACAATGGAAAAACAAAGACAGTACCATTCTTCATAAAACATTAAATAATAAAATCAAGAAATATAAAACATCAATAATAATAGTAAAATCATATTCATAAAAAAATATTTCTAACCAGTTAATGAATAGAATATTGAAAATTTCCCAGACACCATTAAAATATTTCAAAATATCTGATGAATAAAAAATCCAAAAATGAAAATATTCTATTTCCTCCCCAAAAATTAAATTTTTCAAAAGAGTACAATCATCAAATTACATCTAATAATTAAAACTAATAATGATTTTTAAAAAATCTCCTGATTTCCAATCACCCAGATATTGTCGTGGATTGAGGGAGGTAAGGCTGCACAAATGTTATCGTCTTTCTTACACACATGCAAAATAAAACATTTATTCTGTCACATACTCCCTTTGTCTAACATACACAGGCCCTTCTCTCTCATCCTCACAGACACATTGGAGTAGATTTTCAAAGGGTTGTGTGCATAAGATACGCGCGCAACCCCCGAAAACCTCCCCCTGCCTCCCCTGTGTGCGCCGAGTCTATCTTGCATAAGCTCGGCAGCGTGCGCAAGCCCCAGGATGCGCGTATGTTCCGGGGCTTCAAAAAATGGGTGGTCCGGGGGTGGGGCTACGGGCGGGGCTATGGTCCGGGGGTGTGGCCGAGTGCCCTGTCACAGCGGCCTGTATCAGGGCCTGGCCAGCCAGTGCGGGCAAGTTACGCCTGCCTCGGGCGTGGGGGGGGGGGAGGAGCAGAAGTTGTGCATGGGTAGGCACGCAAACATGCAAATGGGATAGGCCTCTCCTTCTTTAGCAGCCAGCGGGTTGAGTGCTGGCAGCCTTTAACCTTTTGCCTTCTTTGGCTGCCAACAGGTTAGGCTCCACTAGGGTCCCACAGCCTCTCCTGCTGCCTCTAAGCTGCTGCCCCCCCTTCCCCCTGGGAGTGCAAATGCACAGTATGCACACCCAGTCGTTAAGGGCCTGTTCCCTTCTATCCCGGCCCTTTATCCTCTTCTCTTTCTTCCCCTCATCAGGTACTTCCTGGATCCTTTCCTCTGTCTTGTTCTCCCCCTTCCCAAATCTTTTCCTTTATCTTTACCCACCTTCCTGGATCCTTTCCTCTCCTCTTCCTGTCCACATTTTTGAAGCTTCTCTTCTGTTTACCCACCTCCCCCAACTCCACCCCCACCCTTCACCTCACCTTAATTAGCTGTGTGCTCAGCCTGAAGATATTCTTAGGTGGTGCGTGAACTCTGTTCTGTGTCCTTCTGGACAGGCTCTGGGCAGCTGATTTGGTTGCCCAGTCTAAAGACGGCCCTGTGTGGAGATCCATCTCACAGCTGCACAGCATTCTCCTGTACCTCTGTAGGCACCATAAGGAAGTAAAACATCACAGGCCAACAGTATTGCCAGTGTTCTTGCGCGATCAACAGCAGAAGTGCTGGTCCCATAGGTTTTAACTTGCTGGTGCAGTACTTGCAGAGATGCAGGGGAATGCTATGCAGGAGATGAGAGAATTTTCATTGTTTCCTCTGTTGGTTGGTTGGCCTGTCAAGATGGAGGAGAAGAGATAAGAGGAAAAGAAGGAGTGCTAGCATAGTCAAGTAGTGGGAGCAGAGAGCACACCTCAGGAGGGCATATCTGGGACTATGAGTGTCAATGCATGCTGGTCCTGCTTTGCTGCCCTCCACCATGAATAACAGTCATATGAAGGAGGGCTGGCAGTACAGTGTCCTCAGGGCAGTGGTGCTTATGGTTGAGGCCACATTGGCCATAGGCATGCTATAGCTCTGGTAGCATTTAGAGATCCTTTGTGGATATTGCAGTTTTAACATAAAAAATTATAATGTACATTGAAGTAGATATTCACAGTTCAACATTTAGGTAAGTTAGCCAGATAAGACTTACTTACTTATTTATTTATTATTTATTTATTTATTTAACATTTTTTATATACCGAAGTTCTAGCAACAATGTTGCTAATCATTTCGGTTTACATATAACATTGGGGTGACTTAACATGTGTGTCTTACATGGAACAGGAACATGAACTTGGAGAAAATTGAATAAATACTAATAACAAATAACATTAAAAACAACAGTAGTAATAGAAATGTTATATACAGGCAATTAAAATCAATTATGAATAAGGTATCTGCAAAATAGATAGGAGGGATTGGAAAATTAATTGTTTAGATGTCGAGCAAGAGGTATTATATGGCATAGACCTGGAGGAGCGATTTGAGAATAGTGCTCAATCGTAGGCTTGAGAGAACAGCCAAGTTTTAAGTCTTTTTTTAAAAGTGAGGGGGCAGTGTTCAAGCCTGAGATCCGATGGTAGAGAGTTCCAGTGGATCGGACCTGCAGTGGAGAAGGCTCTTTTGTTTGACGAAATTTTGAGTGGAGGGGTTTTCAGCGAACCTTTTTGCGCAGTTCTCAGTGGACGGGAGGAAGTATGTAACTGGAATGGCATCCTGAGGTCTAGGTATGAGGCTTTGTAAATGGATTTATGGATGGATGAAAGGGTTTTGTAGGTGATTCTGTATTTTATAGGGAGCCAATGTAGATTTTTTAATATTGGTGTTATGTGGTCCCTTTTTTTTGCTTTAGTTAGGATCCTGGCAGTGGCATTTTGGAGCATTTGTAGCGGTTTTAGAGAGATATCTGGGAGACCAAGTAAAAGGGAGTTGCAGTAATCAATTTTAGAAAATATGATTGCTTGCAGAACTGATCTGAAATCCTGGGGGTACAATAAAGGTCTGAGTCTTTTTAGAACCTGGAGTTTGAAGAAGCATTCTTTCACTGTGTTACTGATAAAACTTTTGTAATTCAGTAGGTTATCCATAGTGACTCCTAGGTTTCTGACCTGGGTAGATAGAGGAGGTGGTGCCGAAGGAAAAGTGTTGGAGAGTTGATAGTTGCCTTCTTGGGTGATTAGGAGGTATTCTGTTTTGTTGGTATTCAGAACTAGACAGAGATCAGCAAGGAGATTGGATATGGAGAGGAAGCATGAATTCCAAAAGTGAAGAGTTTCTTGCAAGGATTTGGTGATAGGAATAAGTATTTGGACATCGTCCGCATAAAGGTAGTGGGTTAGATTTAGCTTAGAAAGTAGGTTACAGAGTGGGAGCAGGTAAATGTTGAATAAGGTCGGGGATAAAGAGGATCCTTGAGGGACGCCAAGGTTAGAACTGATCGGTTGAGATACATAGTTGTTTATCTTAACTTTATAGAACCTGTCTTGTAGGAAGGATTTAAACCAGTTGAGTGCTGTGTTTTTGATACCTATCTCTGTTAGTCTGTCTAAGAGGATCTTGTGGTTTACAGTATCAAAAGCCGCTGAGAGATCAAGGAGGATCAATAAGCAAGGGTGTTTTTTCTCTAGGTTTAATAGAATATTGTCGGTTAGAGAAATGAGAAGGGATTCAGTGCTTCGGGATTTGCGGAATCCAAATTGAGTTGTGGCGAGAATGTTGTTATCGTCCAGGAATTCGCAGAGTTGATGGTTGACTAATCTTTCTAGGATTTTAGCTATAAATGGGAGATTGGCTATTGGTCGAAAGTTGGCTGGAATTTCCGGAGAGAGGTTAGGCTTTTTTAGAAGGGGTTTTAGTATAGCGAGTTTGAGTGGGGTTGGCACTAAGCCCTGCGTAAGGGAGGCATTGATGATTTGAGCAATGGGCTTCGCAATAGCTTTGGCACCAGCAATGAGCATATTAGCAGGAATCGAATCAAGCGGGTGGGATGCAGGTTTAATTTTTTTTAGAATGTTTTCAATCTCTATAGTGGATGCTGGCTCGAAGGCTTCGAGGCTTGAAGTCTGAAGAGGATTGGAAGTTGAGAGAGGAGGTTGGGGGGAAGTATTTTTCAGATCCAGGAGAGGTTTAAGTAGGTTGGATATTTTCTCCTTGAAGAAGATAGCAAGTTCTTCGGCTTTGCTTGCAGATTTTTCATCTGGGATGATGAATGTGGGTGGTTTAATGAGGGATGAGACCAGGGAGAAAAGAGCTTTTGGATCATAGATGAAGTGGTGGATTTTTCTAGAGTAGAAATCTTTTTTTTTCTGTAGGATGGAGATCCTGTATTGGTGCATGATGGTTTTGAAGGCTGAGTTGTTTTCTAAAGTCGGGTTTTTTCTCCAGATGAGTTCTTTGTTTCTAAGTTCCCGCTTTAAATGTCTAAGTTCAGGGGTATACCATGGCTTTTTCTTTTCTTTGTTAGAGTTGATGGTTTTGGAGATAAGAGGGCATGTCTGATCAGCAACTTTTTTGGTTATAGAGGACCAGGATGAAAGGGCTGAATCAGCGTCTGAAATGTTTATGTGTTTTAGTTCTTCCAATAGATGTGTGATAAGGGTTTCCTGATTGCATAGTTTTCTGAATTGAATTGAGGTTTTTAATGAGGTAGTAGTGCTTGGGAGGTGGGTTGCTAAGGATGAGCGGATTAGCTTGTGATCAGACCATGGGATTGGCAAGCAAACTACTGGAGCCGATAGGGAGAGACCTTCATTTATAAAGATAAGGTCAAGGGTATGGCCAGCTTTATGAGTTGATTCGTTTATTATCTGGCTTATCTGGCTAACTAACAAGGGATATTCAGAAGCATGGCTATGCTGCTAAATGTCCCTGAAAAAAATCTCTAGTTAGCTAGATAAGTCTTATCTGGCTGACTTTAGACCTGGTATTAAGCAGGACTAACTTATTCGGTTAACATAACCTCCCCAAAATGCCCATTTCCTACCCATTTCTTAGCTGGATAAGTGGCGGCCTGTAAACATGGCCAGATATTCAAGTCACTGCCACTTATCTAATAAATCCTTACTTCTCCGGCAACATGGCACTGAATATCGACCTCAGTATTTTTTCACTACTAAGGATTCTACCTTATGCTTACTTGGCAACAATATTAAATTATAGTTAATAAATTGTGTACCAGTGATTGTTATGTTATGCTGTTGTAGAAATACTATTCATTTCTCCAAAGCAAAGTACTGTCTGACAGCTGATATATCATGCCATACTGACAAAATAGAGTTCTCTTGAAGCATTCCCAGCAAAATCCTTAGAGAGGTAAACATATTTTCAAATGCATGAATCTAGGTTAAAAACTATCTCCCCACCCCCCTGTTGTTTACAAAGTAGTTCAACAGCTGTTATGAGTCATTAGCCCCCTTTGGACAGATAGAATATATTTGGATCTGTCTCACTGAGCCACATTGTGCAGCCTGCCTACACAGTATTTAGTCTACTAAGATTTATTCAGAGATCTGCTGCTGGCACTGCTGACTGGAGCTGGTCTAAGGAATGGCAAACAATATTGTTCCAGGCTGTTGTAATGCTGGTTGATGTGAAGGCAGTTCAAAATCATATATCCTCAAGATACTTTTATCTTTTTTCCACCCTGAAAGCTCAGCTTGTACGTTAGATAGGTTTTAGATGAGAAATATATGTGGAAGGATGAAAAGATTTAAAAATTCAAGTGGCCTGAAAGGAGGATCTATGGGTGATGGACCCAGAAGTTGTATTTTTTTTTTTTTTTTTTTTTTACCAAATTTTGATTGTGCGTTGGTATATTATAACAGGTTTATACCTGTTGAGCTGAGAAATAGGAAGAAGCAGTGGTGAAGTATTCATTTACCCCAGGGAAAATATGGATGCTGAGAAATTTGTAAAGTCTTAGATTCATTGGGTTTTGGGAAAGTTATGGATGGGTGAAAAGAGTTAGTTATGTTGTGGGATCAGGAATTGGAGCAAGTTTGAGACCAGAGAACCCTTATTAGGAAGAGTGTTATCTCTGATCAACCTTCTGCTATTTGGTTCAGTAAGGGCCTGTAAGATCTAAAATTGGAGATGCAGAGGCCAGAGTAACAATGTTTAAAGAATTAATCTCCACAGGGAAAATTGTTTAAAATACTATTGAGAAATTATATGGCAATTAGATCAGCCAAGAAAGACTACTTTGTCTCAAGAATAGAGAAATCTGAAAACTATACTAAGGAACTATTCAAAATTGTGCAGAGACACCTTGGTCTCCAATAGATGGCCCTAGACCCCAGCTCTAAATTGGTCATTTACATAGGGACTGTGCCATTCAATACTGCACTTCTCCGAGAGGCTTGCAGGAATAGGAAGTCCTTTTAGACATTGGGGTGGGGGTAGACTATGTAACTAGGAGGCAGTGCAATTTTGGTTTCAGGAAGGAATGATGTGCTTCAGTGTACTCTCCTTAGTTAGGCTCTCAATCTAGCAAAAGAAGGGAGGGACACTGACTTCCCAGCCTTGGTCATTTTTCTCGACTGGAAAGTAGGATTTTTGCTGTTTTAGGCCTGCACCTTCTGAGCGTCTGAGAACCCCTCTCCAGATGTGCAGGAAGGACCTGTACACCTCTTGACCCATCAAGAGAGGGCTGAAATACCCTGTTAGTGAAACACTTTTTCGTAATTTTCTATTTCATAGGAAGGATTTCTGTTTCATAGGAAGGAAAGTATTTTTTCTGCCCCTGCTTCTTTGCCCAATAGGAGATGTATTCTTTCAAAGAGGTGGTTAGAAAAGAAGACTACCTGGACTTTCCATCCTGGGACATGGGACACAGGCAGTAAAGATTGGGAGTGCCCATCCAGATTTTAGGTACTATGGGGAAGGGAACATCTACCCTGGTTAGGATACTCCAGCCACCTTGAGACATACAGTACATTCATCCCATATCATGGATGGATTATCAGGTCCAAGTTTCAGTATAAAGGGACACTTCCACAAAAGGATATAATTTAAAATTGAACTACAAAAAGGATAAGGAATCTGGACGTATTTGGACACTATATTATTTCACTTATTGATTTACTTACACTCAATATCAGAAAATATAATTTTGGACACCCATACTGTGAGTCCTGTCTGTTTTGTCCAGGTGCCTATCCCAAAGAGCACAGAAGGTTTCCCTTAACTGGGCCCAGAAGGTTAACCTTCACCCTACAGAAAAGAATCCAGCCTTTGGAGACAGAAGGAGAAAGGACTGAGGAGCTTGCCAAGTTTAATACATTCTTTTATGGCCCTTTGGAATTGGCCATATTCCCCAAGAAAGGGTTACAATTGTTTCAAGTTTGAGATCTCCACCGTAGGGCTGGATAGTTTGGTTCTCTCAGTGGAGCTTTGTTAGGTTTGTCTCCCATTTTTCAGAGAAAATTGTAAACATTAGGAAGAAGGTGGGTATGAATGTTAGTGGAAGTAAAGTTTGTCAGCAGAGGCCAAAGGATTAGAAATTGCAGCAGAGGACAAAAGATGGGGAATTGCAGTTACATTCAGAGGATTACGATAATGGAATCCTTTCAAAGATTAACTTTGCATGATCAGTTTTGATATTTGCCTAGAAGGACATTGAGATTCCTTATGGAAACCCAGCTAGTTATCCCATCGATCAAAGAGATTAGGTTATCCAAGATCAGAAAGAGGGCTTTTTGTTGTGTGGCTCCTGATCTCTGGAATAGATTGCCTAAGGAGTTGCATTCTATTTCAGACTTTGGCTTTTTAAAGCTGGTGATTTGTCTAGGCATTTCCAGAAGGTTAGTAATGATCTGTTGTTTGTAATGTAATATCTCATAATAGCTATTTAGAATAGTTGTGAGACTATATATCCTCCTGGACCTCAGCTGCCTTTGATACGGTTAACCATTCCACCCTACTAATTCAATTAGCAAACATCGGAATAACAGGAACAGCACTATCGTGGTTCAAATCGTTCTTAGGGAACAGGAAATACAAAGTCAAAATTCACAACAAAGAATCTCAACACTACTCTTCATCTACGGGAGTTCCACAGGGCTCCTCCCTTTCACCAACGCTCTTTAATATCTACCTGCTCCCTCTTTGCCAACTGCTAACTAATTTAAACCTTAAACACTTTCTTTATGCAGATGACGTCCAGATAGTCATCCCCATCAAAGAATCCTACACCAAAAGTCTAGAATTCTGGGAAACCTGTCTTAAAAAAATTGATGGACTCCTCTCCAACCTTAATCTAATACTAAACTCTTCAAAAAGCGAACTCCTCCTAATTTCATCTGAAAACAGTAACATCGACACAAATCCTCCACTCAATTTACAAACTCCACAAGTAAGAAACCTGGGAGCTATCATTGATAACAGGTTAAACCTAAAAGCATTCATAAATCAAACTACTAAGGACTGCTTCTATAAACTCCAAGTCTTAAAAAGAATAAGACCACTCTTCCACTTTCATGACTACAGAACTATTCTGCAATCAATAATATTTGCTAAACTAGATTACTGCAACTCTTTGCTATTAGGTCTTCCTTCATCTCACACTAAACCCCTTCAGATGGTTCAAAACACGGCTGCAAGAATATTAACTAACACACGGAGAAGAGACCACATATCACCAATCCTCAAAGACCTGCACTGGCTGCCAATTCACTACAGAATCATATATAAGTCCATAACCACTATTTTCAAAGCTATACATCAACACTCTCAGCTCAACCATTGAAATTCCTCTCAAAAAATTTACGTCCAACAGACCAATCAGAGAGTCCTATAGAGAAACCCTACAAGTACCACACTCCAAATCCATGAGGCACATAACCACCAGAGACAGGGCTTTCTCCACTGCAGGACCAACACTGTGGAATTCCATCCCACCAGATTTGCGACAGGAACCCTGCCTTCCCACATTTAGGAAGAGACTCAAAACGTGGCTATTCATGAAAGCCTTTCCTGAACTAAACTGAACTTATTTCATTATTAACTAGTCGCTCAGACTTTGCCGTAATCATGGTAATTAATATCCCTACCTCATAAGGGCAATTCATTAATGCTCTAAGCACATTGTTCTTGGCATATATGTTCTCTCTATTTAATCCTCTGCTTCTTTTCTATGCTCCAAGTTGTATTACTCCCTTGTTTTATTGTAACTGCATTCCTTAGCCTTCTTTTGTTTAATGTTTTATTACTACCATTATTATTATTATTATTTATTATTATTATTATTATTATTAGGATCAATGTTATTTTTTACCTTTCTGTTCCCTATCCACTTGTTAATTGTAAACCGACATGATGCGATTTTATCGCGAATGCCGGTATAGAAAAACTTAAAATAAATAAATAAAATAAATATTTGGTGCTGGAAAATGAGTGGGTGTGTGCTTAGGATGAAATGGATGAGGATTTAATGTAGGCTTTGGTTTTGGAGGAGGATATGTTTGAGGAGGATGAGGGTGGGTCTTTTGTTGTTTTTATTGATTGGATGCTATGTTGTACTTTGCTTTGGACATCTTTGGTGGTAAGGCAAGTAATAAATACATATTATTATTCATTATTATTATTATTAATAAATTTGGTTATACTTGTAAGGTTACTCACAGGTTTCTTACTAGAAAGTACATGCCTCCATTGAGGCAACTTGCTATGAGATCATAGGTAATAGGAGTAATGTTAAAAAGACACATCCTAATGGGTGGTTCCTGTGGAGTTGTGGGTATAAGTACATAAGCCTTGCCATACTGGGTCAGACCAAAGGACCATCAAGCCCAGTGTCCTGTTTCCAACAGTGGCCAATCCAGATCACAGGTACCTGGCAGGATCCCAAGGGGTAGATAAGATTCCAATCTACTTATCTCCCAGGGATAAGAAGTGGATTTCTGCAACTCCATCTTAATAACGGTTTATGGACTTTTCCTCCAGGAACTTGTCCAAACCTTTTTTTTTAACTTTTTATTTATAAGTTTTCAAACTTCAATTACAAGAATATGTAAAAAAAAAATCTAATTGAATAGGATCAAAAACAAATTAGCTAGAACCATGAAATATTATTACACATTTGCAGGGGTATTTCAATAGAAAAATACCCCCAGTGACTACTACACTAGACTTCCTTTCTAAGAAAAGCCTCCTGTGAAATTGAGTATCCCTGACTAATTTAAGGAAAACAGATAACTTGTGACCAAAATAGAGCTGCTCCCTTAATCGAAGAAAAAGACACAAAGTCCACATTTTATCTGATTCTTGAATATATTCCACATGGAGCGAAGCTCTATCATTAATAGCAGAAAGGAAATGTTCCAAAAAATCACACTTACCTCCATCCCCGAGCAAGGTTTCCCAGTTACCAACACCATCTAGGATGCCACAAGCTGCGAAGTGACAGGCCGCCGTGCTCAGCCTGACCATGCAGCAGGATGCTGACGACTCTCCTGGGTTGCTCCTAGGTGCATGCGTGCCCAACTTCCCCTGACTGAAAGGGCACGAGGCAGGAAATCCCCCACGGTGCCCACTGATAACATCACAGCCTATGACCCATAAAAGGGCCTTCTTTCCTGCAATCCACAACTTGGCAATAGGTCCACTACTGCTAAGTAGAGAAAGTTGCCTCAGTGTTCCTGGTCTTCATTCCTGTGTTCCTGGTGTTCATCTTCATCCTGTGGTCAGCCTTCAGTTCTTCGTCAGGGCCTCGTCTCTTGATCAGTCTTCAGCTCTTCAGTGTCTTCCGTGTCTTTGCCTACCCGCCTGTGCTGTTCCTCACCTCCTAGCCTGCCTGTCTACCCCGCCTTCCCTCAGATGGAGCTCTGGTTCTGACTTTGTCCTGTTGACACTTGACTACATTTGGAACTCTGCCTGCCACTGACCAGTGCCTAAATCATGACCACGTTTGACCTCTGCCTACCACTGACCTTCGCCTGCTCTCTAACTATGCCTGTACCTAGCCAGCCCCGGATTCTGGACTGTGACCCAACCATCCCTACTGATCTCCAGTTCATTAGCAGAGGCCCCCCACCTAAGACTTGCTGGCCCCGGCATCTGAGGGCTCAACCTAAGGGGAATGAGGGCTGGTATAGGTGAAGTTCCAGTTTGGCTTCTGCCTCAGCCAGCTCCACCAGCCAATGGCGGGGACCTGCAGGGCTCCACTCTGCAGGTTGCACCAACTCCACCTCGGACTAAGGGTCCATGCCCGCAATAGAATGGATATATCTATGTCCACCCACCTATGTAAATACATTTTCAATTTTCTCATACATAGTATCTATTAAAGAGGTTGGCTCCTTGCCCCCTCTTCTGTATATAGTATTTATTTTAATTATTTACTTTCCGTTCACCCCTTCTTTATTTCTTATTCCAAGTTAAGGCTTCCTTGTTATAATGTAACTGTATGCTCCGTACCTCTTGTTGATTGGTTAATTATATTTTTTTGCTTAGTTCATTGTAAACCGAGTTGATTTGATTTGTATCAAGAAAGTCGGTATATAAAAGCCTTTAATAAAAATAAATAAATAAATATCTAAGCCTTTTTAAAAAAATTGGTTTAATAACAGGTTTTTTAGACAATCTTGGAGAAAGCTTCTTGACAAAGAAGTATTCACAATTGATAAGAACCACGGAAGTAACTCAGAGCTATGAGCTTTGATCATGTTAGATGTTATAACAGATGGAAAGAAATTAATCTGTGGTAATAAATTATTCTGAATTGGGGTCCCATGCTGTCCTCCAAAGATAGAGGAAACTCTAGAGTCCTATTCTGCTATTCTAACAAGGTTTTCCATATTAAATCACTTATTCTCAAAATATTGTTATGGTCCTTGCAGCTTAAAATAGGTACACCAGACTCAGTTGCTCCTGGACAAATCACTGACAATCCATTAACTAGCTGAAATAGTCTGCTAGGATTATTAACTAAATATAGCTGCTCATAAAAGTATTGTTTCTTAGCAGTTTTTATAGTCATTCTCAGAGAATCCTTAGATTAACATTTCTGCCATTTCTTTCCCAATGATGGACTTGATGTTGGAGTAAGTGAAGGTCCTTGTGAAACCATGGAGAGTTCTTATGCATCTTGACTACATAATGATTTTTCAGTAGCTAGCTAATATATCATACACTAAAGTTAAGATTGTATTCCAAGAATAAACCATTTTTTACAAGAACTGACTATCAAACTCTGACTGGAACGCTGAAAAACTGTTTTGGTTTTTTTTTACATTCTATAGGGACATATTTTTCTTATTCTACATTAAAGTTATCTTTGAAGATTTTAAAATAGACATTAGAGTGTTTAGTGAAAATTTAAGGAGAAAATGATCTAAGACTGAGACTATCACAGTTTTATCATTTTTCACAAGGCAAAAGTTTGATCTGAATACTAGATCCAGATAATGACCCTTAATGTGTGTAGGTAACTGTGTATGCTCCATAGCCTCACCCCTTCCAGCAACTGGCCAGCTCTGGGCTGCTACATGGAATAAGACTACTTTCAGTGGACCTGTCATTCTCCAGCTCTTGTCCCAAAATAAAAAAACATACTAATCTGTGGAACCAGATAAGGAGGCACCTAAATTCTAGTAGGAAAGGTCTGCAATGGGAAGAATTCCATACTTTGTCTCTTAGAGTAATATCAGTGATCTAAATCTTTCCAGGACATGATTCTCAGCTCCATCTCAGATCCCTATACTATAAGTCTATGCCTTTTCTGTGTGGTCAGGTTTCTTATTAGGAAAGAAAATACCAAAGAATTAACAAATATCCCTATAGATTATTACCTGGCAAACCCAAGACCCTTATAAATCACTATGCATTAGGACATGATAGGGATTGTATGCCAAGCTTTATTTAACAAACTGTACATCTCTACTTGGCATAAGCATATGGATTCAACTCTGTATTTGTATAAGAGGAAAAAGCCCAAAAGAAAAACCCAGCATGATTGTATCTTACACACATTTCTAAACTAGAAATCTCTCCAGTGTGAAAATCTTTGATGGCTGGTCGGAAGTCTCCCAGTGCAGATTGCAGGGTTTGGCAGTCTCTCTTCCTCTTTCTTTCTCTCCTGGGCACTCTTGTACCTGCTGCAATCTTATTCTTTGTTGCAACTCAGCTACTGGTGTGAATCCAACCCCAGCTGCAAAGGCAATCTCTCTTTTGGTTGATTGCTTGTGGTATTTCTTTGTCCATATCAGAGTGACTTTGCCATGTTATTGGCTATTCATCCAGATAATACTCACGGGCACTCACTTCTGATGTTCATTTTCTAACATCCTGACAAAACCCTAACCACAAGTTTATTATCAGTTCATCACCTGTTTCTGAAAGGTCACACATGCTCAGTTCGCTCATTTCAGTCTATTGTAAAGATTGTGGTTTCTCATTGTCTGACCAGTTCTCCTCACTGATTACCTGGATGTATATGTTGGTATGAATTTCTGACCTTCAACATTTTCATGGCTCAATCTATCTGTCGGAGTTATCTACTACCCCCCACCAACTCTCTTGCTCTTGGGTGCCAGTGCTTATCTCGTTTTTGCAAGTTAGAGGCCACTCCCAATCCCTCTTGGAGAGAGACCACAACGTGGAGGTGCTCTTCCTCCAGCTTGGGGAGAGGGGTGGCGGCTGGTGGTAAGGCCAGGAGCTCAATTTAAGCCTGGGCTGGCCCGCCCACTAGCCTTTTCTTTCTGCAGTTTTTTCAAAGCTCACCTTCAAGGTAGTCCTTCTGTCCTTTTTCTGGGCCTTTGTAGGCCACCTTGCCTAACCCATCCCTCCCTCATCGGTGCCCTAGAGGATCCATCTTGTGCTGCATTGGGGGGATGGCCTATCTTGCTGAGGTACATGTTCTCGGGTTTGAGTCTTCATCGGTCGATGCGAGTTGCTGCTGGGGTGCCTGCTTGGAGGTGCAGCTCTGGATTGAGGGGAGACAAGCCCAGTGAGAATTTTTTGAGGCCCAGGAAGATCAGACATATCCCCTAGGTAGAAGATGATTCTGTAGTGGCAGGGGCAAAGTTTCTGGTTTGCTCAATTGCTGGGCATTGGTGGAGGATATGCTGGGAGTTGCCAGAAGGGATTGCGGGGACCTGTGTGAGGAGCGACTCGCGGCTCCCAGCTTGAGAGGCTGCAGATGCAGGTGCAGCAGGGGACACACTCTGCCTCACCACTGTTGCCTGCAATCCTTTCTGGTTGCCATGGTTTTTCCCATTTGCTGCAGGGGGGGGGGAGTCCTTGGTGGGTGGGAAATTTCATTGTGAGGACAAGAGGTTTCAAAGTGAGGGGTTGTGGTGCCCTTCCTCCTGCTGGGAGCTGCAGCTCGGGAGGTGAGGCATCAAGCTGCTCCTGTGGTGGAGCTTTTGTAGGCAGCAGCGGAGCGCACAACTGGGAGGTGCACTTGACTGGAGTGAGGCCCTCAGTGTCAGCAACCTTGTGGGAAGCAGTTTACCTTGTGATTGCAGTTGCAGGTCCTACTTCCCCTGGTTGTGTGGCTGTGCGGGTCTTGCAGCAAAAGAAGACTGGGTTTGGTTCAGGCGTCATTAAGGAATGCGGCAGTGAGCCAGCGGTGGGAGCAGGGCATAGCCTAGTGTCCAGGGCAGTGTCTGACTCTATTGGCTGTGCTCTGTACGGTGCATCAAGAGCAGCTCCCTTGCAGGCCTTCTTGGTTGTGTGGTGCATATTGGTGGATCTTGCTTATGGAGGTTGCAGCACCTCCAGCATGTGGGCCCTGTGTATCCTGCCCCCCCCCCTCCCCACACACACACATGCGAGCATAAGTCTGGCTTGTGGGGGTGGCATAGCTGCAGCCTTGCTGGTGTTTGCTTCATCAGAATTCAGCCCCAACCCACCCACCCCCGGCATATTGTGATACAGCTGGGCCATACTGCAGCAGACCTCCAGGGTGTGGATATATAAAAAGAAATCTGACCTTCCTGAAGCTATGGACCAATTCTACATCCTCAGGTGTGCAATGCAATCAGAGTGGCACTCCTTAAGTCCCTAGAACCATCCCCCTTCCCATAGCTGTGTGGGCATACCACGGCTCCTGAGCCATGCAGCTCTTTCCTGGGAAAGAAAAAGGATTGACTGCAGGCCTCAATGATGCCATGTTGCCACATATTTAATAAAGGGGGGAGGCATGGCAGCAAGGTCATCTTTATTCCCTTCTTCTGTTGCTCTGGTGACCAGATTACAGTGATGGTTTCAGCTTCCATTGTTCTGGGGCTTGTGAGTGCAGCAGCAGTTTGGGAGGGGGGGGGGGGGGGGGAGAAAGTCTATCAGGTGATGCATTGTCGGGTAATGCATTGCCGGGTGATGCTGTAAGGTGCTCCAATGGAAGAGGTATACGGGATGGTCAGTCCAGGTCATAGGTGTATGACATCCCATAGAGTAGATCTGGTTCTCCCAGGTATGGTGATGGTTTTCTTGATCTACCTGGCTGGTTGTGGATTTCCTCCAGAAACTTGTCCAAACCTGCATTGATTGCATCTTCTGGTGACAGATTCCACAGATTGACAGTGCACTGGGTGGAACAGTGCTTTCTGTGATGTTTTTTTAATCTGCTGATTGTTGGTTCCATTGAGTGTCCCCTTGCTTTGGTGTCTGGTTTTGTTTCATTTGTGCATGTGTATTCTGGGTTTATTTCCCCAGGTCTCAGCAATGGGGCCTTGCCTGGGGCCAGACCTCCTCTTTCATATCGCTGTGCCATCTGGGCTATTTGGGTAGCTGCTCCTTATAGAAGAGAGGCGGCTGCTCTTGCCATCATGTAGGTTGCCAAGGAAGGCCTCCCTTTGAAGAGTTCATTAGGTTGTTGCAATGAGTGCAGCACAACAGGCCTCTGCACTTGGGCCATATCTTTAATGTCTCGACCATCTGCCTTATGCAACAAGTCCCTTAATGCATCCAGCACTTGTTCCTACTGCTTTATGAGTTACTGATGTAGGGAATTTACGAAGCACTGCCCACACGTTGTAGCTGAACAGAATTTATAGTTATCATAGCAGGCTTCACTTGAGGCACATGATTTTACTGAAAGAGGCGAGCATTCAGCACCTGCACAAGGATAGCATGCACAGAGCGGCTTGTTGCTACCCTCAACAAAGTCATGGTGTTATCTGCACAGAGTGGCGCTTACTGTCCTTCAGCAGAAGGAGTGGGATTACCAGCACAGAGCGGCAGTTTCTGTCCTGCAGCAGAAGGCCTGGGGTTTCCCACACAGAGCACCAAATACTCCCTTAACAAAAGGCATGAGGGGCATGACATGGCAGTTACTTCTCCTTCACAGAAGGCATGAGGGGTAACCTGGACAGCAGCTGTTACTACCCATAACACCACTGGAAAACATGTCACTCTGCAACTTGAATATCCTTGAGTAAGAACTGCACTTTCCAGGGTCCTACTCCAGTGGTTGGCATTGCGACAGTCAGCTGCTTTTTCATATTGCTATGCCATCTTGGATATGGTCTCGGCAAGTCTATATAGCAGCTGCCATGTTGCACAGCCTGTTTGTTTGATGGCAGATTTTCAGCTTTCAATTCTTCTTGACTGCACCATTTCAACCATGCTGGTAGTTGTTGCATTTTATCCTATTATGACATACCTTCTAGCTCTACAGTCTTTTTTTCAGACCTCTGACATTGCATACAAACAGTTTATATGCACCCTCCACTTGTTTGTTAACAGATAAAATAGGCAGTTTGGGGTCAATTAATCTGCAGGCTTTGTATGTTTATGTTCTTGGGGTGATTCTTGTCAGCGTGCTCTGTATTTAGATACTCTTCTTCGTAGCCTGGGACCTTCAGAATTTATTGCATGCCACCTTGACTGCTGGTTTTGTCTCCAGTTCCTTCACTGAGAGGCCATTTCAAGTGTACAGGGCGCAGTTCACAAAGGCCATCCAGTCAAGTGGGTTTTCTGGCAGATGAGGGCAGCAAAGGTCTGGCGTTTCAGGAACATGTCCATCTCCAAGGCAAAGCACACATCTGACTGTGTGATGCAGCTCGCACATCCATCCTTTCTATGATTTGGTGGACTAGATGTATCTTCTGTGATTATTGCTTTGGCTATCTACTGATTGTCTCTAGTTTCCAATCATAGCTTGAGTGGCAGCACTACTATTTTCTGGTTAATTACCTTATGTCTTCAAATGCTCATCCAGGTATGGTGAGCACACATTCCTGGTCAAGTTTCGGGTGCAGGTAGGTTAGCTTCAGAGAAACCAGGAAAAGTTAATAATGGTAATAGGGAATTTGCCATCTCTCATATATTCCGCTAAGCTGTTATATTTTTTTTTATTGATTTTTAAAAATTTGATTGTCTTTTAATGTGTATGTAAACGTGTAAGCTGCCCAGAACAGATGTCTGGTATTTAGGTGGGTTCGAAATTATTGTAAATAAATAAGCATTTCAATCCCTCTGCATTTGCTAAGATTACTTTAATATCTTATTGTGGTCTTTTCAGTTGCTTATTCCCTGCAGTGAATGCAGACATGGTTTGTTGGGGTTATAGCCATGATGCTCACATACCTTTGCATTGAGACTGCTCAGGCATACCCAATTGGGCATGTATCCTTGCAACAGAGGACACTGAACCAACATGACAGCCAACGGTGATAGATCATGCCTCTCCACTACAACAATGAATATTACTCAGGTCAAAACGTCTAGAGTTCTCTTGAAAATTCTATGCATATCGATTTACTCAGCTAATGACTGATCTCTATCGGACTTCTGAATCGGGTACTACTAGAGAATCCTCTAGCACTTGCATGTCAGCATTTTCTGTGTATCATCTTTGTTTCTCTTTCTATAGCAGGTCATGTATGGCATCTAGGCACCGGTCACCTACTGCAAATTATCCTTGGAGTTGGTTTGTATACTGCAGTGCTAGCTGCATTGTACAAATCTACGTTTCTTCACCTATAAGACCATACTTTAATATCTTCGGCCTTTTCGTTGGAACAAACAAGCATAAAACGTGTCCCACTTCCAGAATTTATATACAGGAAATCCTGCACATCAGAGGAATTACACAATCATCTGGTCCCAGAACTCCCACTCATAGACATCACCTCAGCCAACTCAGCCCTTCACTCTTGGTCCAAGATAACAGAAACAGCAGCAAACAAACTCTGTCCACTGGCAACAAAAAAACTCAAACAGAACACTTCCAAAAGACAACCTTGGTTTAACGAAGAACTTCAAAAACGCAAACACTCCCTCCGACAGAAGGAAAGCAAATGGCGGAAAACACCAACACCGACCTCCCTCTCCGCTTACAAACTCGCACTACACCAATACAAAAACGCCACATTAAAAACAAAAAGGGACTTCTTTGCACAGAAGATCCACCATATTATTTTTGATTCCAAAGCCCTATTTGCTTATGTATCTAACTTAACACAAACCATTACTCTGGACATCCCTGCCAACCTAGCACAAGAAAAAGCAGAGGAATTGGCCCTCTTCTTTAGCAACAAAATCTCCAACCTGATAACACAGCTGAGACCCAACACTTCAGAGCCATCCAACCTATACTTCCATCACAACAAAGACACTTCTCTACAATCCTTCGAACTATTCTCTACGTCAGAGATACTCTCGGCATTGAAGAAAATGAAACCCTCATCCCACCCATCAGACCACATCCCATCCAAACTTCTCCTGCTAATACCAGACACCATCTCTAACGCTCTGATAGACATCATTAACTGTTCACTAGCACAAGGAATCTATCCTGACGACCTGAAAATTGCATCCATCAAACCGCTCTTAAAAAAACCTAACTTAAACCCCAATGATCCTACCAACTTCCGTCCAATATCCAATCTCCCGTTCATAGCCAAGGTAATGGAAAAATTAGTTAACTCCAGACTCTCAGACTACCTCGAAGAACATAAAATTCTGTTCCCGACCCAATATGGTTTCAGGAAATCTTTAAGTACAGAATCACTACTAATATCCCTGACTGACTACCTTATCATGGGCCTGGATAAAGGTCACGCTTACTTGCTGATCCTCCTGGACCTCTCAGCTGCCTTTGATACGGTTAACCACTCCATCTTACTAATTCAATTAGCAAATATTGGAATAACAGGAACAGCACTATCGTGGTTCAAATCGTTCTTAGGGAACAGAAAATACAAAGTTAAACTACACAACAAAGAATCTCAGCACTACTCTTCCTCTTCAGGAGTTCCGCAGGGCTCCTCCCTCTCACCAATGCTCTTTAATATCTACCTGCTCCCTCTGTGCCAACTTCTAAACAAGTTAAACCTTAAACACTTTCTATATGCAGATGATGTTCTGCTTCAGTTCCAGTCTGGTTCCAGTAGCCAGTCCTGCTTCAGCTCCTGTCTGGTTCCGGTAGCCAGTCCTGCTTCAGCTTCTGTCTGGTTCCAGTAGCCAGTCCTGCTTCAGCTCCTGCTTGGTTCCAGTAACCAGTCCTGCTTCAGTTCCTGCTTGCTTCAGTCCCAGCCTGCTTCAGTTCCTGCCAGACTCCTGATCCCTGTCTGCCTGCCCGCTCCAGCTCCAGCTTCCGTGATCTCCTAAGTCCCAGTGGCCGGGCTCCTACGGGCTCCTCCCAGGGGAGTACCGGCTTCCAGGGTGAATCACCTAAGTCCCAGCGGCTGGGCTCCTACGGGATCCTCCCAGGGGAGTACCGGCTTCCAGGGTGAAGCTCACGTCCAGCTCCTGCCTGGTATCCACCTCCCGACCTGTCAATCACTAAAGACTATAGTACACCTCTCCCCAGTCTCTCATAGGTTGGCCCAAGGGTCCACTAAACAGTTTACTCACAACACTAGTCAGGTCCTTAGTGGAAATAAGGTATAAAAAGGTAGTATTTTCATTTTAAAAAGATGCTCAAGAGTCCCAAGGTCATTATATAAAGGTTTGAGGAATGATTTAAAGAAAATGCAAAAGGAATAATACTTCACCGAGAAGATAGTACATTCCTAAAATGGTTTACCAGCAAAGGTGGTAGTTTTCAAAACTGTAAGTCTCAGAATCCATCAAAAGGGAAGATTGGTTTTACAGATTTCAAATCTACAAATCCTCTTTCTCCTTTATTTCTAAATAAATTTCAATAACACTTGAACAATGATACCATATAAACCAAGTGTCAGGGTTGTGAGCCCCTTGTGCTGGGGTGTAGTTGACACACCCTAGAAGGCAAACCTACTAGGCCCATTCTGACAGATGGCAGACACTGCCTTTGATGGGTCTGAGCTGGACCTTCACCTATACCAGCCCCATTCTCCACAGGTAGAGCCCATAGCATCCAGGAGACAGCAGGACTTAAGTGAGTGGCCCTAGGGAAGGTCAGAGAGAGAATTCTAGAGCCAGACTGAGGTCAGGGCAGGCATCAAGGAGACAGATACCAGGTGCAGGCCAAGGGTCTGGGAAAGTGGTGAGCAAGGCATAGTCAGTAGATCAGGTAGGTAAGGGACTGGAAGTTGGCAGGAGCCAGACTCGATAAGGCAAGACAGGCTGGACAAGCTGGATGAGGAATGGCAGGTTGGACGAGGCAAGGCAGGCTGGATGAGGCAAGGCAGGCTGGACAAGCTGCATGAGGCAGGACAGGCTGGGCAAGGCAAGGCAGGCTGGAAAGACTGAAGGAGTTAAGGCAGGCTGGACAAGTTGGATGAAGTAAGGCAGGTTAGGCAGGCTGGATGAGGCAGGCAAAGCAGGCTGGAAAGGAACAAGACTTGGAGAAGGAACATGCACTGTAAATGCCGGAGGACCTGTTGCAGAGGCACCGGCATGAAGAGTTCTTGCCTTGGGCCCTTTAAAAGGTGCTGGGTCCCACGTGTACACACCTAGGGGGCCTGGGGATTGATAGCATTTGCAGTGTCCTGCCACAGGAGAGGCTGGTGGCTTTTAGGTGATGTACCTGCCACATCAAAGGATAACCGGCAACCTGGGGGTGAGTGCTGCCACTTGCGGGACAACCCTGCGACCGGCAAATGTTACACCCAGCTGGTGTCCGTTTTGTACTTTTGTTTTTAAATTTATGAACAATGATTTTTTCCCCCTGATAAAGAATTTTGAAACACAGTCCAAAAGGGTGGCAGTATTGAGATTCATGAAGATAAGTTTTAAATGCAATTTTTAGAAAATGCTCAAAACTTCTTTAATTTTTTGGACAGATGATTATGTTTCTGACATTGGAGTGGCATGACATATGATATGAAGATCCTCTAAGTTATTTAACTATTCAGCAATTTTATGATTGATTTTTTGCTTTATATTTCACAAACTGTGTGAATCGATCAATCGGTGAATCGATTATTTACACTTTCGGATAATAGAAGGACTAGGTTGCATTCCATGAAGTTAGCAAGTAGCACATTTAAGACTAATTGGAGAAAATTCTTTTTCACTCAACGCACAATTAAGCTCTGGAATTTGCTGCCAGAGGATGTGGTTAGTGCAGTTAGTGTAGCTGGGTTTAAAAAAGATTTGGATAAGTTCTTGGAGAAGTCCATTAACGGCTATTAATCAATTTTACTTAGGGAATAGCCACTGCTATTAATTGCATCAGTAGCATGGGATCTTCTTGGTGTTTGGGTACTTGCCAGGTTCTTGTGGCCTGGTTTGGCCTCTGTTGGAAACAGGATGCTGGGCTTGATGGACCCTTGGTCTGACCCAGCATGGCAATTTCTTATGTTCTTATGAGTAGCATTTCTAGGTTAGTAACCAAAACAGTGACAGAATTCAAGAATGCTTGGGATAAATACAGAGGGTAGTGTTAAGGACAAAGGAGGGAGATGACTGGATTAAGCTGGGATTCAGTAGAAAGGGAAGATTGGGTAGACAAAAGGCTCATAATTGCCAATACCTATGTTACCATACAAAAGATTGGCTCAAGTTTCACATGGCTTTTTAGTTATTTCTGGATCCTGGTAATAAGTACAAATACTTGCCCAACTTTAGAAAATCTGAACAGTTGCACTTCATGGACCTATATGGTCTTTCAACCAAATTATGCAAATTATTGTAAAAAATGTTATAGTTACTTATTTCCCTTAGCAGGAAAAGATTAATTGATAGCCCTCATGCTGTATTTCTAATTTATTTGCTTCATAAATACCAGTTACATACTATGTAATCTGAACGAGTTGGATGCTTTTGATACAACTAAAGCAACAATTCAGCAAGGTATAATAAAACCCATTGTAATAGTAATAACCAGTTTTTACAGAACACGCATAAATGGCTGGCATGCCTGTAAACTCCTCTCCCGCATGCAGTGCAAAGTGAAAAATAGTCAAGTTATTCATGGCTAGAAAAGTACTCAGCCCCAAGCTTGCCTAACATCAGATCACCCATAACGTTTGTTTTAACATGATGTCATTATCAGGTAATTCTGATACAGGTAGCTATACTTTCTAAATAGTCATAAGAGCACATATACAATGCCTCCATATAGGAAGACACAATGTACACAAGAAGAGGACATATTCAACAAATGAATTTGTTTATTCATATATCCCAATTACCTATCTAACATTAAAATCTCTCTAGCACACTCATCCATCACACATACACACACATCTAAAACCAATATTCATCAATAAACATGAAATGTTTTTTATAATGTATGTATCCTATGATATGACTTTTAAATATTTTTTAATTTTTATAAAGCACTGATATTTGTCCTAACATCCATGTGTGATGGATGAGTGTGCTAGAGAGACTTTAATGTTAGATAGGTAATTGGGATATATGAATAAACGAATTCATTTGTTGAATATGTCCTCTTCTTGTGTACATTGTGTATTTCAGTAAGGAAGAGGTAGTTTGTCTTTGACCCTTGTGTATCCATATAGGAAGAGGCATTTTTTTTTTCCATTTAAAGGGTAGTTAAATCTTTAACACAAACTGTGACAAGGTCTCAGACTTTTTTGCTTAAAGGTTTCCTTTAACTTTAAATCACTCTGATAACTTTATAAATATAAAACTTGTATCCTTTGTTATCCCATTAAGAATATTTTCCGATATTCAAAGTCCCTTGTAGACAAAGTTACCTCCTTGTAGCCTGTTGAGCCCAGCATTGACTTAATTTTTGTTTCTCTGCTTACTTGGAGGCTGATATTTACTTACCAAACTGATATTCCTTTTGTAGTCTGTTAGACTCTCATTAAGCCCAAGCATTTCATTCAGGGAACTATCTATCTACCAATCATTACAATGTTTTACTTCTCGTTAAACTTTTTATCTTTCCTCTAACTCTAATCCCAGTTAGAATGACCCCCGTTTTATTGTAACTTTTTTCTTCCATGCACTTGTTTTACTTTTTAATGTATACTCTTATGTTATTAGTTATTTACGTTATAATGTATTTCTCACCCCTTGTTTTATGTAAACCGACATGATACGAACTCCGTGAATGCCGGTATAGCAAAAAACAAATAAATTAATTAAAAAAATATTCTCTCCTGTTCACAGCTCTGCCACCATGACCTGCTAAGGATGTGCATTTGTTTGAAATGAAATATGAAATGTTAATAACATTTTTCATTTGATTTCAATTAAAAAAAAAATAGAGCAAAAAAACAAACAAACACAATTTCATTTGTTTTCATTCATGTTGTTAATTTTTTTTTCAATGCCACTTTCAACAACCCCCTCCCCCCTCCTTATCCAGGGCCTGCCTTCTGACCTCCCCTACCTCCCAAAGCTTCTATCCATATTTTTCTTTTGTTCATGGGGCAGGGAAGTTCTCCTGATGCTCTTGCCTCCTGGTGGCATACTTAGGAATAGCACCAGCAGTCCAAGGCCAGTGACTTTAATTTCATCCGTACAAAAAGGCTCCAGCTAGGCCAACACCTAATGATTTCACCCAGGGTGGCTGTTGTTGAACTCTGATCTTCTGTGGCATTCTTGAAGGACTTTGAGACTTGTACTGTCTGCATCATGTGTAACCAACCCTGATGCCCTGGGGACAATACAAATCAATATTAGAATCCACAGACAATTCATGAAGGGGCTCTCTGTGGTTCCGCTAATCATCAGCTAGGTGGAATTCTATTTGGTGCTTATATCCTGAATAAGGTTGTGAAGAGGCGTCCTCACTGCATCTTGCTTCTCACGGACTGCCCACAATTTATTTTATAATTAAAATGCCTCACTATTTTCCTTTACCTCTCTATCAGATCCTATAGGACAAAACTGTCACCTTCCTTGGCCTCAGGTTTGGGGACATCCCTTACTGCCATGTATTGGATACCCTTATAGACTCTATCACTCACTGTTCTGATCATGTTCCTGTCACTGTCTCCATCAAACAAAAAACAGGGAGAGTCAAGTGGCCTAGCCCTCTGTCCCCCATCATCCTTCTTGTTGCTTTAAAGACATGGGTTGAGATGTAGCTCTGGTCCAATATCTGGTTGAGTAGCTTGGCCTGACTGTTCCTTGCTGACTCACTCCTTCTAGAGCTGCTGCCTCACACTGCCTTTTCCAACTGCCAACAGTGTGCTATCAAGAACAGGTAGGCTTACACAGCAGTCTAGCTGGTTCAGTTGTCACTGGTGAAATGGGTACTATTCCCTGCACTTTGGCTAGAGGTGCCTGCATTAGGGCATGGAACTGATTTATGGAGGGGGGATTACCTGTCTACTAAATGTTTTTCTGGAGGGAACTTTGTATCGGGGGCTAAGAGGTTGAGCAACCACTTAAATCTCATGTTCTCAATCACTTGCAAGGGCTAGTCATCCAAAGCAATCATTTCCCCAATGCACCATGTCTCCAGCTTTGATGCTGTCTGTCTCTTGCTCATGGACAGTGATATGAAATACCAATCCATCTGTTCCATGGTAGCTTGCTGCTGACATAGGGATAGGGCCTGCTCATCTGTGGCCTCACAGATGGGGGAAGAGCATGAGGGATTAGTTTGGGAGATAGCCTTCTCCTTTGCTATGGCTTTCCTTTGCTGGTGCTGTGTTGAATGTAGGATATCCCCTGAAACCAACACTAATGGGTGATGTTTTGCAAATGATACTGCAAAAATGGGTCAGTATCTTTCAACAAAATTGCCTAATTCGGAATGGTTCGGGAGAACTGAAAAACAATTGAATTTTTTCTGAAATTCGGAAAAACGGGGAGTTAGTGCGCACTAATTATGCCATGTTAGTGCGCACTATCAGGGGAGTTAGCGCTCACAAACTCCCGTTAGTGCGCACTAAAGCAAAAATCGGGGCCCCTGATTTAAAACCCCCCAGAACCGCGGGAAAAATGAAATTCCCGCGGGGGGCCCCAAAATGAAGCCCGAAACGAAATTTGATCCCGAAGCACATCACTAGTGTCTTCTGCTGTTATTACGTGTTTTTCTCAAACAATATCACCTTTAAACAGAGAGCAAGCTGTCAGTCTGCGAGGTACACAGGGAAAAACTGGGAGACGGTATACCTTTTCTAAAGAGATACACAGTCTGTTCTCAGCCTGCTGAGAGAAATACTGTATCTTCTAAAAACTGCAAATTATATTTTAAGCTGGGGAGAGGGAGAGAGAATTCCTAGAATAGCCATCAGATTTTTTTTTTTAAACCTTTATTTATCACTTTTTTCAATAACATGGATCTGATCGCAAACAATCATTGAAGTGAGTAACAGATTGGAAAGACCCCTTGGTCATTAACCCTGAGCCAAGGGATAGATAACAAGGATAAACATCAGATATATAATGATATAACTGTGACCAACAGCATTAAAGGAATACAGCGATAAGGTAATACTTTCCAGCCTGCTTGTCTTCCCTCTAGCCATCAGATTTTTAACTATTTATATCACTATAGGAGGGCCAGCTACTAACTCGAGGTGAAGTTTTGGTGGTAGTTTAGAGTTTTGGGGCCAGTTTTACATGTAGAGTGAGACGTACGAACAGCACAGACCACCTCAATGAAGATTTGATGTCATTTGGAGTGAGATAAGTCTCACAAAGATGAGAGTTCTACAGTGTTCTCTCACCCTAGCTTGATGGACTCTATACCAGAGAACTATCAAGCTAGGGCGAGAGGACATTGTAGAAAGCTCATCTTTGTGAGACTTACCTCTCTCCAAATAACGTCACATCTTCATTGATGTGTACTGTGCTGTGCGTACGTTTTACTCTGCATGTAAAATTGGCCCCCAAACCACCACCAAAATCTCACCTCGAATTATTAACTGGCCCTACTATAGTGATATAAATAGTTGAGTACTATGACAACATTTTGAAGTCTCTCTCTCTCAAAAATGATCATAAACACAACCCTTTTTTCTTAGCACAGGTTTTCTATGCAAAATTATAGCATTTTGATAAATCTAGGGGCAAATTAATTGAAAATAAATGTTTTTGAGGTGCCAGGTTATTTCAGTTCATTTGCAACAAACCAAACCAATTCATTTGCAAATGAAAGCACATTCCTATCTTGCAGTGCTACTACTGGTTCAAGCTTCTCCTAATCACTGGTTCAAGCTTCTCCTAATCTTTTCATGAACCTTATTTTCAAGAAATGCTAATCAAGAGATTTTATATCAAGCCAGAGACTTTTTTATCTATACATTCACAGAAGTGCCAACTGCAGCTTCCTAAAATCAAGCTTTTAGTGCAGCTATTCCTCCATTGTGAAATAAATTGCCATTTCAACTTAGGGAGGAAACTAATTTGTTGTGGTTTAGAAATGGTTTGAAGATTAGGGCTGATGTTTGTTGCTGGTTAAATGGGTGATATTGTACATGGAATAAGGCATTTCCTGTTTAGTATTTTATTGTTTTTGATTGTTCGTTTTATGAATTTTGTGCAATTGTTATATTTTTGGTTGCTCATTTCTCTGGGAGATTTTTATGTGGAAAGCAAGTGATAAATACTAATAAATGAAATTAAATATACATTTAGCTTAAGGGCCCTCAAACCAAATTCTTATGTGCTAATATACCAGCAGAAATGGTGACTGCCAACTGACCAATTGTAGATTGTAATTTCATTGGAATACGATTTGCCCTATTGCTGAAATCACACCATGCTCAGGACTATCTGTTGAAATCCATTCAGACTGAATCTGTATCACACCATGTCCAGGACTAACTGTTGAAATCCATTCAGACTGAATCTGTATTTTGTTAATTTCATTAATGCATACAATATAATACAGTACTTTATTTGTAATTTGTTTAGGTATCCAATAAAGAAAGTGAGAACTTATGTAACACTAAAAATCCATATTATTGATGATATCATAAACATTAAACAAGAGATGTTATATACTCAATCATTGTCAATCCTGCAATTATCATATAGCAACTGTTTTGACTTCAAAAGCATATTTGTGTAATTATTTACCATATAAAGTTGCAGTTCATAATTTTATAATATTTTGTTGCACATAAAAATCTCTTCATTAAATGTTCAATCTTGTATGTGGAAAAAAGTGGTGTTGAAAAATGGAATTGTACTTATCTTCTCCGATCTAGTTGAATCTCAAAGAATACCATCCTTGTGAGTCCAGAGATAGTTTTCATGAAGAACAGCTCAACACTGCTGGTGCTTTGGCATATAAAATGCCTGGTTTGGGGCCATGTAGGAATTTAACTGCAGAAAAAAATAACAATGTAAATTAAATCATGCTATAGCCAGATTAAACCATGGGAAGTTAAACATGTTTTATTTCTTTCCAAAGGGCTAACATCTTCAAGATCTGCGTCTGCAGTGGCAGATCAAATGATGTTTTAAGAATAATGTTTACTAGATATGTCCGGCTTTCTTGTCCTTCCCCTGAGAATATAAATCAGCCAATCACAGAGAATAGAAAAAGAGGCCAATCAAAGAACAGGAGTAAAAATGGCGGATTTGCTTGAAAACATTCATTAAGCTGCTCACATATAATCTTTATACAATGGCACAGTAGGGTCAAAAGAACACAGATCAATTATGTCTTTATTTAAATTGTAAGGGCAAATTGAGTTCCAAGTCAAGATCCACTTCTATTCACAGTGCAGCAACTGTATATTTAGGGACCTTTGTTTTCAACTTTTATTTTATTTTGCCTGATAATTTCTATATTATAACAAAAGAGTCAGTAGAAAAATGACTTTGATATAACACACAGGACAAAAATCTGTGAAGTCATTTTTTCTCTGATTTTTTTCTTCTAACATTGAAATTCCCTGGCATATACTTATCAAGCATTTGTCTATTACCGCAAACTTCAAATCTTCACATCTATTTTGAACTGGAAATGTTTATAGTAAATGATTATGTAAGTGTGCTTTTGAAGTCAAAACTGTTCCTCTGGTGTAATTGAGGGATTGACAGCTGCAATTGTGAGTGGTCAATCTTCTAGTAGGCATTATCTTTAAAATGTCATTTGGTCTGCTATTGTAGATGCAAATCTTTGAGACATTGATCTGTTGGAAGGAAATTCATTTTTATTCTGATCTCTTTAGCTCATGGTTGGGGCTATAAAGTTCCCGAGACATGGTTCAGTGACTCTCACGAATGCGATATGTTCATACCTGGCTATAGCCTGTTGAGGAAGGACGGAGAGGACACAAAAGGGGGAGGAGAAGCTCTTTATGTCAAAAATAATACCTAAGTAATTAAAATGCAGGGGTCTTGTGGAAAGGCCACAGGTCTACAAAGCAGTTTGTGTGTGTGTGTGTGTGTGTACAGTGCTACTTAACCAGACATCTTTGAAGATATCTGCTTAATTTGCAAGTTACGCTGCCACACAAGGCTGGATAATTTTAGATCTGCTCTGAAACAGATCTCATGTTATCCAGCTAATTTAGCTGGTTAGAAATAAAATTGACCACGCTAGTGTGACTACTTTACCCCACCCCTGAAATGCCTGGCTTTTATCTGCCTAGATTTAAGCTGGATAATGACTTATCCAGCTAAAATCTAGCCGATAAGTGGCTCAGTATTCAAATAATTCCCATATAGCCAGATAATTTAGGAGTTATTTGGCTTAATGGTTTTGAATATAGACCTCAGTATTTCTAATGTCCATGTAGGTGCCTACCTGAGCACCAATGCTCATCAGATGGTAGGGTTTGATATAACAGCAAAGATGGAGGGAAGTCACTTGAAGATCGACGTCCTGGATTCCAAAAATGAGGACTTTGGTTAAATGGGGACATAACTTGAAGAAGAGCTAGAAGAATGGAGAAGATGGGTAAAGTGGAACAAATATGGGCCAAATTAAAAGAAGCAATAATAAAGGCAACACATCTTTATGTAAGAAAAGTAAATAAAAGTAAGATGAAAATGAAACTAAGAGGCTCCAAAGAGGTGGCCATAACAGTAAAGGCAAAAAGATCAGCATTCAAAAAAAAGGGGAACACAGGGAAGAATATCTAGTGAAGCTGAAAGAGACATAGAAATTTGATGGCAGAAAAAGTCTGTATAGCCTCTCTAGTCTGCCCATTCACCTAATTAATTCAGCTTTACAATTACAATCACTACCTCACAGATCCCTTGTGTTTATCCCATGCTTTCCTGAATTTAGATACTAGTTTTGTCTCCACTCCCTCCACTGATAAGCTGTTCTATGCATACGCTGCCCTTTTTGTAAAGAAATATTTCCTAAGATTACTCTTGAGTCTAGCCCCTTTTGTTACGGGCCCCATCCGCGGCCGTTCCATGCACGGGCCTGCTCACCTTCAAGGTTCCATAGCAGGTCCTGGGACGACCTCCCTCACAGTAGTTGCCAGGTCCTGCCAGGCCCAGGCATCCTGCGGCGGCAGTCGCCGGGCCTTCCACTGCGCGCCAGGCCTCACGCTGAGGCTCGGCGTCCTCTGCCATGTTAGCCATGCCCCTACGTGCGCACGCATAGACCACCTGGACTCATTTAGGGCCAGAGGCGGGTCTTAGCTCCACGGTGCGCCCTGATTGATCCCTCGATATATGGAAGTTCCTGTCTCTGCTTCCTTGCCTTAGCAATTGGGTCGGTTTGTTCTAAGATTGTCTCTGAACCTTGTTCCAGTCTCGTTCCAGGATCCTTCTGTTCCAGTTCTGTTCCTGACTTGTTCCTGCATCCTAGTTTCTGCTTGTTCCTGTGTTCGTCTGTCTGTCTACCCAGGTAGTACTCCCAGACTATCTTACTGGTACTGACCTCAGCTTGCTCCTGACCTGCCTGCCTGCCTGCCGCCTGCCTCAAGACTTCAGCCTGCCTTTGACCTCATCCGACCCCCGGTATCTGACCTCGTTGACTATTCCTTGGACTGACTCCTGGACTCTGACCTCTGCCTGTTCGACCTCATCTCCAGATTCTGGCTCTTTTCCTAGCCTTGTCATCGTCTACGCTATTCTGGTCCTCCTTGCTCCACTTGACCTCCAGTCTCGAACTTGACCGCGCTTCCCTTTTGTCCGTGGGCATGCCAGACTTCCACTCTCCCAGGAGACCCTGCGAGGCCCACCTAAGTTCAAGCAACCCAGGTCCCTACGGGCTCCTCCCGGGGGGGGGGGGGGTGGACCTCGGGCTTCTAGTGGTGAAGCTCTTCCCAGCCTCTGTCTCCTCCAGTGCTGTGTCCCCTGGGGGCAGTTTCCTCCTGGTCCCTACCAGGAGGTGGTTCTCCACTGCCTCAGGACAAGGGTCCACCCCTGAGCGCAACACCTTTCACCCTGTTCCCATGATCCCTTGTTCTAGAGCCTCATTTCCATTGAAATAGGCTTGCCTCCTGTGCATGGAAACTTTGGAGGTATTTAAATGTCTCTGCCTCCCCTATTTTGCCTTTTCTCTAGGGTATACATGTTTAGATCCTTAAGTCTGTCCCTGTATACTTTAGAAGTCCATTTCATTTCATATTTATATACCATACATACCAAACTTATAAAACAGATCAAGGCGGTTAACAACAAAATGTCACATAAAATACATTAAAACATTAAAAACTCCCATATCCAAACCCTCCTCTAAACATGAATTAAAATCCATTCTTTTCTATACCCTGATAAGAAATTGACCTATCTCAACCCACAATTTTTGCCACTCTACTTCTTTTCCTACCTCCAATGTAAAGACTCCTAAAAAGCCAACAGGGTCATTCATCAAATCGCATTAGGGCCTTATCGTGGACATTAGGGCCCTAAAGCCCGCAATAACGCCATATGCATGCATTCTTTATCGGATGTGTATGCAAATTTTTGAATTTTAGTCGAAAGGGAGGAGTTTATGAAAATGAGGTGTGTTTTACATTGCATGCAATAACATAACACACATTTTAACTACACCTTTTTTCTTGGCATTATGCCTGAAACAGGGTTTGTGATAAATATTACAAATCCTGTTTCGGGCAGGAAGAAAGAGAGAGACTCTGGGGTGGCACACATACTAGTCAACCATTTATACCACGATAGGAGGGAGAGGTTTTGTAATATTTATTGTAAATTCTGTTTCAAGCAAGAGGGAAAGCGGGAGAGAGAGAGCGAGAGAGAGAGAGAACACCTCTAGGGTGGTACACATATTAGTCATCTATTTATACAACTATAGAAGGATCATCTAGTAACTCGAGGTGAGGTTTTTGTGGTGGTCTAGGCTTTGAGGGCCAGTTTTACATGCACAAGCACCCTCTTTAACATTTATCTTGTACTCCTATGTCAACTCCTCTCTGAACTCAACCTTAAATTCTATCTTTATGCCGACGATGTCCAGATCGTCATTCCCATCCAAAGCTCCATCTCTGATGCCCTAAAGCACTGGGAGAAATGCCTTGATGCCATCAATTCTCTCCTCACCAACCTCCATCTAGCTCTCAATGCCACCAAGACTGAGATCCTACTTATCTCCCCTCACGCTACCCTCCCCCTACCATTTGCCAATGATCCCAATATTAGCATCGCCACCGCCCAACCTTTCGTAAGGGATCTTGGTGTCCTCCTGGATCAACACCTAAACATGAAGAAATACATCAACTCCATACTTAAAGACGGCTTCTTTAAACTTAACGTCCTAAAAAAACTTAAACCCCTGCTTTACCCCCAAGATCTTCGTACAGTGATCCAGGCCACCATCTCTACCAAACTGGATTATTGCAACGCCCTCCTCCTAGGCCTACCCTACGCCTCTATTAAACCCCTGCAAATGTTGCAAAATGCAACTGCAAGAATAATCTCTAACACACGTAAATACGAACACATCACCCCGATTCTCAAAAATCTCCATTGGCTTCCCATCCTCTCCCGTATCCACTATAAAGCCCTCACCATCATACACAAATCCATTCACTCACACAACTCCAACTGGCTAGATATCCCCTTTACCCCTCACCATTCATCCCGCCCGTCCAGATCCTGCAATAGTAGCACACTACATGTACCCTCACTAAAAACAGCCCACCTCTCCTTCGCCCGTGTCCGTGCCCTCTCAATTGCCGGCCCTTCCCTCTGGAATTCCATGCCTCTCACCCTGCGCCTCGAACCCTGTCTTATCAAGTTCAAGAAGAAATTGAAGACCTGGCTATTCAAACGAGCCTACCCTGAATAGTCCTGGCTACCAAGTGCCCCCAGCGCTTGCACCTAACCATTTCTGTTGTATATAATAGCTAAGTAACTGCTGTATATAGTACCACTAATACTGTACATATCTCCATGTATATAATACCACCAATACTGTAAATTGTTTTAAGTTCTTGTTTAATGCCCCTGCGGCTTGTTCTCTATCCTTCTATGCTTCTCTATCGTTCTCCCATTCCATGTTCCATTGCCCTGTTATAATGTAATTTTCTGTTCTGCTGTTAAAATGGGAACTGGTGTGATGTCCCCACTAACGCCGGTATATAAAAGTTTCAAATAAAATAAAAAAAAATACGAACAGCACATTACACATCAGTTAAGATTTGATGTGATTTGGAGTGAGGAATGGTGCACAAAGATGAGATTTGTACAATGCATTCTCACCCTAGCTTGATGCACTCTGTACCTAGCAGCTATCAAGCTAGGGCAAAAGTACATTGTACATTGTACCATCCTTGGACAGCTGGAAATTAACCTTGCTGCCATGTTCTTAATCTGTACTATGTGCAACCAATAGGTAGATCTTTTTGGTAAGCCCACCAAAATAGCATTACTATAATCCAATAATGGTGTAAAATAAGCATGAAATGCTTTATGAAATGTGGCTCTATTCATTAATGGTAAAGGATGTAACTGGCGCAGTTTAAAAAATGTTCTCTGCAGAATCCCTGAAATTTGTGAATCCAAATTAAAATTTGAATCTAAAATTACATCTAGATCCTGCACTTTTTCCACTATCCCAATTTCCTTCAAATCAATGTTTATCTTTATCAGAGCACAAGGGTCTTCTATGGCTTTTACTAACAGCATCTCTGTTTTTGTTGCATTCAGCAACAATTGATTGATTACCAACCAGTTTAAAATTTTCTGTAAGCCCTCATTCACCTTACTCAATGCCACACAATGACCATTCCCCATTGATATCACCAATTGCATGTTGTCTATATACTGACCATTTTCGTAGTCACTCTCTGGACCCATTCCAACCATTTTATATCCTTTGAAAGGTGCAATCTCCAGAATTGTACACATTATTCTAAGTGAGGTCTCACCAAGGACCTATACAGGGTCAATATAATTTCCCTTTTTCTGTTTACTATTCTTCCAGGATTCTAAGGGAGCTCAGAGAGGTGCTGATGGGACTAATTCAGTAGATCCTTGGAGATAGGAGTGGTGCTGCACGATTGGAGAAGGGTGGTTGTTATTCTGCTGCATAAAGATGCTAGCAAAGAGGAGGCTGCAGTCAGCATCAGTTGAAGAAGAAAAGAAGAAAGGATGCATTTGAGCTTCTCCGGGCCAGGGCCTGACCCTAGGCTGAGTCCCAGGCATTGGGACAAATGTAGCAATTCCCACATTTATAATATCCATGTACTGGCTTTCGAGTTATGGGAACCAGCAAACAAGCTGTATGGAAACCAGCAAACAAGCTGGTTGAAATCAATTCATTCAGAATTTTAGGTCTGGCTTATATTAACCTGATTTTTATATCAGTAAAACATGGCTGCTTCCTAATAATCTTATTAAGAAAAGATGAAGCTTGTATATACTGCATCACAAAATTCAAAAAATCTTGAGGCTCAGATGTAGTCATATGGGTCTCCAGAAGATGATCATGGTTAGAATACAAAGCATGCTTGAAGTATTTTTTAACACAAGTGTTAGGATATCCCTGCCTTACCAATTCTTCTGAAAACATTTTTGAATAAAATTTAAATTCATGAACTTCAGCACAATTTTCATATATCCTCAAAAACTGGGAATGCGGTAGATTCTCCTTAAGGTATAATGGATGAAGACTGGAGAATTCCAAGAATGTGATACAATCCATTTTTTTCTTGAATGAAGTAGAAAATTGCTCATCCAAATTCCTGTGAACACATATGGGTCGATTTTAAAAGCATTGGATGAGCAAAAATGGCCACATATGCACATATGTGGGCTTCACAGGAGCAACAAATTCGTCATCAGACTACAATCTCTACTTGGTTCCCAATCAATACGGGAGTTCTGTAAGGATCAGCTCTTTCAGCCATCCTATTCAACTTTTACCTTGCACCTCTCTGTAAACCTTTTGCTACTCTTGGTCTCTCATACCGGCTTTACAGTGATGACATTTAGTTCTTTTTTCCAACAAACAAGATTTGGCATTTAACATCTCAGTTCATCTCTCTTTGTTTATCCTCTATTAACAAATGACTGTCTCACAATAAGCTCCGTCTGAACCTATCAAAAACAAAATAATTATTCTTGGTAATCCAGCTTTTTCTGATCCAATAATGCTCTGTCTTCAGAACACTACTCTCCAAATCTCACAATCTGTTCATAATCTTGGAATTATCATTGGCCCTAAATTATACATGAAAATGTATATTAAATCAATACTTCAGACTTCATACTATAAGCTTTTTCTTCTCAGGCACATTAAGCCCTTACTTGAACATGACAACTTCAGAACTGTACTTCAGTCTCTGATTCTTACTAATATTGACTACTGAAACTCTCTCTATGTTGGTCTTCCACAGTATACAATAAGATCCCTACAACTCGTGCAAAATTCAGCTGCTCGTCTACTCACGAATGCTAGACTACATGATTATATGACTCATGTTCTTCATTCTCTTCACTGGATACCCATACAATGGAGGATAATATATAAAACACTTTCCACAATACAGAATCTAATCCACAAAGTCAACAGTCCATGGTTGTGTGTAATTCTTCATTTCTATGTTCGTACACAAAATCTTAGACCACAAAACCAATTTCTGCTTGTGATACCCGCGCCAAAATCAACCAGACTCTCAGAAAATCGAGAACGTGCTTTTTCCATCACTGGCCTCATAATATGGAACTCTATACCACTCCACATAAGATCTATACCTGGTGCTAGAGATTTCAAAAAAGCTTTGAAATACCCTCTATTCAATCAGGCATATAAAGATCTTAACAGACCATAAATACTTTTTCTCCTCCACGTCCACAGTTTAATTTTCTTTAAACCATTTAAGTTTTTCTTTTCACTTCTATTTTTGTATGACAGTTCATTTTTCTTTGCCCTTTATTTTTACCATTATTTTATTATTTTATTGCGATTATTTTATTATGAAGTTTTATTATGTTTGTTTTTATTGTAACCCACCCTGAGCTTTGGAGGGCGCAAGCAATATGTCCTTTTTAAATAAAACAAATTAACACACATTTTAAGAAGCCATGAATTACATGTGTACATACTCATGCATGCATCAAGAAGAAGGGGCAGAAAAAGGATGGGGAATGGGCAGGGCATGGGTGTTCCAAGATGGGGCCAAGACTTACACGTGTAAGTCCGCATTTTAAAAAAGCTGACCATGCCGTGCGTTGGCTTATTATTTGGATAACTTTACTTCTGGTCCTGATGAGGAGCAAGTCTAAAGATCTTGAGTTTTAAGGAGTTTAGCACAGCATGAGAGTTCGGGGTCAAGTGGGGGGCTTGCAGGATAAAGAACTAGAGGGGTCTTGAAGGCCTTGATATGAACTGGGCAAACTAGTGGACTGCTTGGAAAAACTGTTTTTTCCCTTGCGCGAGCATGTTTTAAAATCTACCACCTGCATATGCATGTAAAGCCACTAAAGCCCTAGCCAAAATATACGTGGGAGGGTTACTTTAAAAGATATTCACATGCTTGTGAGCACAATTTAAAATTGCAGCATGCCTCCGCTCACATGCTGATATGTGCATTTATGGACGCATGCACGCTCCTTTTAAAATTACCCTGATACTATAGATCCAAAAGAGAGAAAGCATTCAAATCATAATGCATTGTAAACTGTATATTAGCCTCACAAGAATTCAACCATGAATGGAACCTTTCAAGCTCCTGTACTGAGCATCCCCACACCAGAAAAACATTGTCGATATATTTCTTCCAGAGAATAATATGTTTGTCCAACAAAGAGTGATCAATCCATGTACTTTCAAAGTTGGACATACCTAAATTGGCTAATGATGGTGCAAACATTGCTTCCATCACAGTCCCTGAAATTTGTTGATAGTAAATACCTTCAAAAATAAAAAAAATTCCTGGTTAAGGCTATTGATGCTAATTGTATTAAAAAATCTGTTGGCTCTGAATGTGAACGAATTCGTTGAGACAAAGTCTTCTTCAAAACTTCATCCTGGGGTATACAAGTGCAAAGAGAGTTGACATGCAAAGTAAGCAGATCTAAATTGGTACAAGTTTTCTGAAATTTCTTCAAAATTTTCAAAAAATAAGTAGTATCCTTAATATACCTGGGAGTTTGAAAATCAAATGGTTTCAGAAAAAAATCCACATAAATGGACAATCGCTCCAGCATGGACTCATTGGAGGAAATGATGAGCCTTTTAAAGAACAGAGTCTATTCTGTAGAAATGGGAGTGTCCTGGGAATGCTAAGGAACTGAAAAACTGTTCTTATTAGTTGTGAGTTTTCATATAAGGGAAAGGGAATGTTTGAAGAAATGTGAAATGAACATAACGGTTTGCTTTTTCAAGAACACTGGAAGATCTGTTGTTCTAGAGTAGATGGACATTTTCCCTCTTGTATTAGAATAAGTGGGAATTACTTCAACTGTAATACAGTAAATTCAATATCATGTTTAGGTGAATGTAAAAGAAAAGATTTGATTGGCTTTTGCCTTCATGATAAAGTTGTTCCTATTGGCTGTCCACTTTTTAAAGAACAGAGTCAGTTCTATAGAAGTGGGAGTGTCCTGTGAATGCTAAAGAACTGATTTGATTAGTCTGTATCCTCATGCAATAATTGATAACGGGCTCACGCTGAATGCACGTAAGCCCCAGAATAAAGCCGAGGCCCTGCAAAGGCCACAGGCCCCCATGCTGCACTGCCGCTCCCAGATAGCGGCGCATGCGTCTCCGACATCGCCACGCACATAAAGGCCCTGCTCCTGCCCCACGCTGGCCTTTTATGCTGCTCCTCCACCGAGATAACCCTCCCACCCATCCTAATTAATAAAAAGACAAAAGAAGAAGATTCATTATTGTGGTTAAAGGCAGACAGTTGAATATGTTAGTGAGTTTACCAGTTACTGTACCTTACATGAAAGTGTAACCATGTTGAATATGAGTTAAAAATGTTGCAGCTTTAAACGGGGAGCATGAGCCGCCAGGCCGAATTAATAGTCTTTGGGTCCTCCCCCTTGCTCAGAGGTCACGGTGGGGGGACCAAGTTAATGGGGTTGCCTTGCTAGGCGACATGGCGGGCGGCACTGGTGACATGGTGAATTTCTAATGGGATAGCGGCTCGGGCTGAGTATTTTAGTGAAGTTATGATCTTGATGTTAAAATAAAGCTGAGGCCTCTTCATTCATAAAACGTCTTGGGTCAGTTTGTTAAGGATATGAGTCGCTTGGAAGAGAGGGCATGTGAGCGACAGCTAGTCAGGGATCTCGGCGTTATTCCTATTAGCTGTGAGCTCTTTAAAATAATGGAGTTATTTCTGCACATGTGAGAGCTGTTTCTGTGAAAATACACAGAACATTTTGCTCTTTTTTCAATCTTAGAAATGTGGTTTCATACAAACTGCTTTATCAGTAAGTACTCACTCTATTTATTATTAAGAAGCAGAGCAATGAGTCTGTATTTTATTGCAGTTTGTCCTGAAACAGTTTAATGTGAAATGCTGGCCAACGTTGGCTGCTCCAGTAGTTGCAGCAATTTTAAAGCCAGGGTATATCTTCAGTTGCAGCATTAAGATACATTTTTTTTTTACTTTTTATCTTGTGAAACAAGGGCAATTGTATTTTGATCTTGTGGAAACTAGGATCATATCGGTATGTTTGCAGTGGTCATTGTTCAAATATTCAACTGCAGCAATAAATCTAGTTAATCTTTATGATTAGATTCCTGTTCACATATTTGCAGCGTTCATACATCCACATTAGTTATTCAACTGACAAGATTTTTCAAAAAAAAAAAAAAATTATTATTTTGGTAGAAATTGGACTATACATTTTTTTATTGAAAAGAAAAAAAATTAGGGAGGAAATTTGAATCATTCTTTGAAATTAATAATAAAGAGATTATTTATAGATGGAGGTTTTTTTGACCCATGATTGGAAATTGCATTTGCCTGTTAGAGCTCGCCTTGAGTGGCTGCAATTCTTTCTGAGGTTGTTTTCCTCCTCTGAGTTCACCAGAGCTCTGATTGGAGTTATCCAACACTATTATAATTTTTTGGTGCATTATGTTTGCTACTACTGATCACCTGCCTGTTCAATGGTTATTGGATTTATTACTTGTGGAAAGTTAGCAATCCATCTTGAGGTATAGCTCTTGAGGTGTAGCTAACTTTACCCTGGGAGCATTGCCAGGCTAAGGTGCCCAGCTGCTTTGTAAAACAGTAACCCCGTAAATCTGAGGTATCTTCAGAGATTAACAGCAATCCCCACTTATCTTGATCTTCTGGTGCCAGCCATCTTTCATAATGCTGCCAGTTGACCCAGGCCACCCTGTGCACTGCACAAATAGAGAGCCTGGGGTCCACGGGCATCGTTTTGAAAGATAGTGCTGGCGGGTCAGAAGGAAGTGGGGATCACTCCTGCCCCCTGAAGACAAGCATATGGGGGTCAGCCTGGGGAAGGTCTTGAGGGTTACCTTTTTAGAAAAGGGGGCTGATATTTAAGCCCATGGTGGGGCTTAAGCATGACTATTCGGAAAGGGAGCTCATGGGGTGATTAGGAATGCCACATTCCCTCTTGGACCACCAGAGATGTTTTGCTGGAGGAGGGGGTATTCTATAAGGCCTTTCAACCCTTTTAAAAGATAGTGATCCCAGAATGGGAGATCATCATCACACTTTATCATGGCAGGGAAAGAACTATTTTTCTGGCCATAGCAATAAAAGGAAAAACTCCAAAGGATTTAATAAACTGTGGTTCAAAGTTTTTCAAGCGATAAAATGGCACTTCCGTTTTAATGCATCTTAGTAAGAGACCTGTTAATCTGATGGTCTCATCATCACATCTAAGATGATACTACATTATTAACAGCAGCATAACTAATGTAGGAATTACTTTTCAAAGCAATTTATGAATAAAGTTTTTATCTGTCTCTTAGAATCTGAAAATGTATTCAATACCAGACATTCTTTAGGTAGAAAGGTCCACATTTTGGGGGCTAATGTTGGAGAATGATCTCCTACTTCTCTCCAATGTTACCTTTCCTTGAGAGGACAATCTAAAAATAACTTTCAGCAATGACCTGAGAGACCAATTTCAGACATTTAGTTCTATCAAATCCTTCTAATAGGTAGGAACTAAAACATGCAGGGCTCTAAGTCTATGAGGAGCATCTCAGAAACTACTCTAACGTGACCAATGATTAAAAAAGATTCCTGCTGCTGAAAGCTCTTTACTGAGCCTGTAGCCTCCGTAGCCTGTTTCTCCTAAGGCACGGTATATGAGGTCACATAGAGAAATATTACAGATATTCCATCCACTATACACACACTCAGGATTTCTATACTGTGTATGTTCAATATTGTCCTGATTATTACGGATTCCTTTCATTGTTGTATTGATACGGGCTCTAAAAACTAGGATAACAGCCTTGAATTTGACATGGTTGTTTCAGTTCATTATTTTTAATGATACAAAGCTTTCTACACAGTCACCAGCATAGGTTCATTAAAAATGAATACCTAGCATACTAACATTTTATTCATTCCTTAGTACACTTGCCCATCTATTGCTTCCAACTATACATACAACACACCTTAAAGTGCTACTAAAAAAAAAAAGTAGACTAAAATAATGTAATCTTTCTGAGAGAACTGTTACCATTGTCTGCAACTCTGTCAAAAATGACAATAAAGTCAATCACTAGTTGAAGTCCATAAATCAAATGTGACTTATTTTTTACAACCTGTTTCAATATTGTCCTTTTTGCCCTCTTTAGCAGAAAGAGGCCAGAGTAATAATTACTACTGATGGCATGTGACAGTCCTACATCACAGTTGACATTAGCTTTTAGTAATTGGATTTTTTTACAACTACCAGTGTGTTCAATCAAATACCTGCCTGTCATCACAATCAGAAAGGCTTTAGTTGATTTTGTGTTTCTGAAAAGGACTTCAAATTCTTTCTAGCAGTTTATTGTAGCCCTAATATTTTTAATAGGAATTAAGCATTCCTAATAGCAATCCATCTCTCACACTACTTTAAAAATCTTCCAGTTTGGCAGCTTTAGGGATATACTTTCATTTATCTTTTCTGAGCCTTAAGAGTGGGCCAATAGATGATTTATTGCAATTACTTATTCTGCAAAATCCAGATTAACTTTGTTCATTTGTATTTGCTGCCTAGGATTCCAAGCCTGCATATACTTCTGATCTGTTTCTTGTTTGTTTTATTTGCATTTAGTTATGCTTTTACTATTGAATGTCATTTGAAGTCACATGCTGAACCAAGTTTAGAAAAACAATGTTAATAGCATTTACACACATAATTTTATCTCAGCACAAATGAAAAATATTGAATTGAAACTAAAATAAAGTATTTGTTATGATTTAGGTTTGAAATTATCTAGTACTTTAACTCTGCCATGTGAGCAGTGTATAAGGTATACATATTGTTGAATTTGTTTTGATAGGTTGGCTCAGCCAATCAGTGTTTGCTTCAGGGTTAAGTCTTGCCTATTGACCATTCATCTCAGCCAATCAGCGTTCACTTCTGGCCTAAGCCCCACCCCTTGTCTCGCCTTAACCCAGCTCCAACAAGCATATGCATGCTCATTTTAAAATTAGCCTGATAGTAAACATCACTCTGGACCATGCAGAGGCAGCCATGTTTCATGATGTGAAAAACAATGACATCACCACTGAGCATGCTCAGTAAGTGGCTATTTTTGCTTTCAGAGATGGAATATACAGAGGCAGCCATGTTTAATGAATGGTATCACTACTGAGCATCTGCAGTAACCCCTATTGTTTGCAATGGAGATTCAACAGTTTTGTGAAAACATCTCCTACCTTCCTCTTTCTTCATCTTCTATGTAGAGATATAGAATTTCATCCCCCTGTTGTTTTGCAGCATGGATAAGGTGATGGGCTTTTACCACTTTCCTGTACTCATAGCCACAGGCACATGTACAACATGACAGAAATGCATTTTCACAGTGTTTAACAAATACAAAGATAATATGCTGAAATAAAGCTTTCAAAGAAAAAACAGGGTGACATGATTTTTTCAGATATAAGCGGAACAAACAGACATTTTTACAGACTAAAGAATGATATGTACAGTATTTTTCTCTTCTTCCGAAGTAATCATTTTTTAATAAAAGATGCAGATGGACAATCTTAGTATAAACAACATGTCTGTTTACAGTTGATTTTTTGTTTCACATACCACACATATTTAATATTTCTTAGGGATAGAATTTCAGCCTGTGCTCCCCAAACCCTCCTCTGCTGTTTTAGTAATGGGAAGTGGGAGAAAGTTTCTGACTATGCCAATGTAACCTGTTTTGACAACTATAACCAGCACAGACAGTAGTCTTTTTGTAAATAAAAAAATAACACAGAGGTGCACAGAGCAAAAAGATAGTTTTGCAAGCTGGCAACACTGGAAAGCAAGCCCCTTTCTTCCTCAAAGCAGTCCACACATACACATAAGTTTTTCTTTGTTGGTTTTACATGAATGAGCCCTCTCAATTCCTCCTTTCTGATGCCAATTCAAAGCAGTGGCCTGTGATGGAACTGCATGCACAGGTTTAAAAAAAAAAAAAAAGAACAGGCTTAAAATTAAAATATACACATTTAAGTAAGGTTTTGGAAAGTAGAGATGTACAAGAATTTGTTTAAAAAAAACAACTATTATTGTAAATCACTATGGATGTGAACTGTAGATAGCATGTCAAATGGGGAGCTTGAGTAAACAAGCTAAAAGGGTTTCCTTAATCAGTTGTTAAATTACCAGTTCATGAAATTCCCCAGATGAGTCACAATGAAATAAACAATGAAAATTAAAGAAAATAATATATGTTTTATATAAATTAGAAGTAAGCTGGAAAAGACAAATTATAATATTTGGTAGCAAATTCTGATATATTCAACAGATCATCAAATTATCATGGAATCCAGTTTCCCAGAACAGAAGTAGCAAAATATTTTGCATTCACAGTCTCTATGATAAATAACAGTTTTTACTATATTACTGTATTTCATGTATTTAAAGTAATGTAACCTCTAGTGTGTTTAAAGAACTGATTCTTTGTGTGTCTTTTTCTCCAAACAGAAACTCAAAAAGATCAAGAATCTCGTCTACTGATGAAGGATTCCCTCAGGCAAGTATTGTTTCCTGTTATATGTATCCCTCCTTCTCTTTTACTAATGTTTCTTTTGAAGGTGTGCACTTACCTTTACTTCTCCACAATTGGGCTAGGGGGTGGAGATTGTATTAGTTGTTCATGAGGATAGGACTAGGACACCCCTGGAAGAAGAGCTCCTTTAGCTGCTAGAGACAGAAGCTGGGGCTCACTGCTAGAGGGCGTGGTGCAATGCATGTGGATCTCTTGACATCTCTCACCTCTTGACCTGTAGACCTCTCTGGACCTATTAACCTAAATTTAAAGAACTAAAAAAACAAATTGGCTGTACTAAGAGTTCTTCTGATTACTAATAGTCTAATTAAAGTTCAGGTAAATATACATTTACAATTCTAACTAAATAAATCAAATAATAATTAAGTTCCCTATCTAACACAATTGGAGGGAGCTGTGATATTTTAAGTAAATAAACTACAATGGCTTTTGTTTGAATGAGATTGTCTTCTTCAGGAGCAGCTGTAATACTGTGAACATTCACACGTCACATTCGAAATTTGTCCACTTCACATTTTCACAACACTTTTCTTAAATCACCACATCTTGCAGTCTATTTTAAACTGCTGGGGAATTCATATACAGATCATAAAAATAGTTGTAATGTTAGGGGAAATTCCCTCTCTAGAGGAGAATAATATATAATATATTATTTTCAAACTCTGCAATATATTCAAATGTCCAAGCCCATGAATTTCTATCTCTGTTGCTAACAATTTGCTATAATGTTGCAACTAAAATGTAATTAAAGCTGGATTATATTAATCATAAATCTCTCTATCTTTTAGATAGGCCAGCTTTCATGGGTAGTCCTTTTTATCCTTTATGTACAGGTTGGACTATTTGAACATTTAATCTATGTTCCTTAAAGAGCTTTAATTTCTTCACTTATTTTAGTGAGTAATGGCATTTAAATAATTATTCCTCACTTTCTTTAGCTCCTTTAAATTCACTAATAAAGCCAAAGAACACTGTGGTTTGGCTATTTATTTAATTTTAGTTAATCCTATCTCCTTACCTTTTCCAAGGTTATCTTACAATTAGTAATCATTTCTCGCTCATACACACACATTCAATTGTGTTTCCTTACTATTCTGAGTGCTTTAACATAAAACTAAGCCCAAAATGTGAGCTCTAGTCACACAGCAATTATGCCTCTCAGGGTGTCTCCAGGAATTCAACAATAAATTCTAATCTCTATGACTTGACTCCAGAAACAAAGAAATTCAAATGAGACCTAAAAACATGGTTATTTCAAAAAGCCTATAACCTAACTTAAAATTATCTGAACACAGAGCATGTACCTACAATATACAGATATACTTTTGTTTTATTTATAAAATGGTACAGGCTGGTGAAATCATAGTAGTATACTTTCTTCTTAGGTTTTGCTTTGTAGTAAAGACATGTGGTATATGTTCTTCCCCAAAAAAGAGAGTCTTGAGGCACTAGAGACTCTGGTATTGTGGCATTGGCCAGAAAGGCTGCATAGCAGCTGTCTGTTTTTACCATCCTGTTCCATTCATATTCCCAGATGCTTATGACCTTATGTCCTTGTCTTTTTAGGAAATCTGCTTAGATTTGTGTTTTGTAGTTCAGAAGCTGAAAGGTGGAGCTGAGATCCTTCCTTATAACAATCGGTACTAGAGATGTGCTTTGGTCAAACCTTTGGTTTGGCCTTTGTTATCGGCCCGCCGCGGGAAATTTCATTTCCTGCGGTTTAGGCCGATTTGTTTTTTGGCTGTTCCGATCCGAAACCCCCTCCACCCCAACCCTTCAGATTTAATTAATTACAATCCCCCACCCTCCCGACCCTCCAAAACTTGCCTAAAGTCCCTGGTGGTCCAGCGGGGTCCCGGGAGCGGCGCCATCTTAAAAAATGGCGTGGGCCATCCATTGCACCTGTCATGTGACAGGGGCCAGCCAATGGCACTTATAGCCCCTGTCACATGGTAAGGGCAAAGGGCAATCGGCACCATTTTGATTAGTGTCAGCCGACAGCCCGAGAGGGGGATATTGCTCCTGGGATCCCCGCTGGACCACCAGGGACTTTAGGCAAGTTTTTTTTGGGGGGGGGGGTCGGGAGGATAGGAGATTGTAATTAATTAAATCTGAAGGGTTGGGTGGGTTTGGGTTTTTTTTTAATGTGTCCTTTCTCCCCCCCTTGAAATCGATAAGAAAACCACACAAAATATTTTGGGGTTTCCTATCATTTTCAGGGACTCCCGAACCGCGACAAAATAGGAAATATCGTCTATATTTCCTATTTCGTCGCAAACGAATGCACATCCCTAATCGGTACATCCATTAAATTCAAAAGCTATGTGCCCCTTGTTAATACAAACATATCAATTGAGAAAGTAAGGCCCCACCTTTAATTGTCCACCCTGTAGAGTGTGTCTGACTTGTATTTTCTCTGTAGCCATGATATACATCAGCCTCTAGATGCTGGAGGTTGAATATCTCTTGATCTGCTGGTGACAATTATCCAGCCGGGGTAGTGCTACAATTTTGGGTTTTGAAAACTATAAACCTGTATGCGGCCAATAAAAGTCCTAATAAAGGTGAGAAGATTGTCTAAGCCCACAAATTCCCAATTCTGTTCATGGTAAAGTCGATGGCAAACTTGTAAATGGCTTTGTGCACTCCTATCTCTTGCATACCCTCGCAGTAGTAAAATATGTACTTTTCTGAGGCTTATGGATTACCTATCCTTGCCATAAAGCACAGGTGCCTTTTGCCTTTCAACAGGGGTTTGTCACACTGTTTTATGTCTGCCTTTACACTGCACCCCTTTTCTGCATATGAATTGCACTTATCATACAATATTTTAGAGACAAGCAATTGACCTCTCTTTTTGCAGCTAGGGCTGTGCACTCATCTAAACATGGTTGAAATTGACAAAATATCCTGCAGTTAGGAAAGCTCTACTGTATGCCTATGTTATTTCTGTCAAACAAACATGGCACCATTCATTACAATTATGATCGTGTTTGCACAAGATCTGGCAAAATTAACAAAAGTTTTGTGCCCCTAAAATTCTTGACTTCTATTTACCATAGCAATGATCAATGTGGCATAAAAGAAACATGATTTTTGGAAATACCAGGCAGTCACTTATTTTAAAAACATTCCAGGACTCTTGCACTGTAATGGATGACTTGTATATTTACACCTAGATGCTGCTCAAAAGTACTCATATCAATGAACATAATCGGGCAGATTTTAAATAGAACGCACATGTAAAATCCGGCCTTTACGCACGTAGCTGAGCCTTGTGCATGCTGAGCCTATTTTCAAAAAGGCCTGGAAACACGAATAAAGGCCGGTAAGCGCATAAGCGACAGCCTTCCTGCAAGGGGCGGGCTGGGGGAGGGGTGAGGTGGGGCGGACTGGGACAGCGGCATTGATTGCTGTCCTGGAGCCTTGCGCGCCGGCCCGGTGTCAGTGCGCGCAACTTACTTCAGGTTGGGCCCTGAAGTAAGTTGGAAGACAAAAAAAAAAAAAGAAAAAGGTAGGAATTAGGGGTTGGGGAGGAGAGGGGAAGGGAAGGGAAAGGGAGGTTAGAGTAGGAGGTAGGGAAGTTCCCTCCCAGTTCCCTCCCAGTCAGCTCCTGAATTGGAGCGGACTTGGAGGGAACTGGGGAAGGCCGCGATGTGTCGCTACGCAAAACTAGCAAAAAATCTACCCCCCATGAGCGCGCGGATTACAAAATCCAGCACGTATGTTCACACAGCCTGCTGATTTTATAACATGTGGGCATTGGCACATAAAATCGGTGCATCCATGTGTGCATGCCGGGTAGCGCGGGCATATGGACGCGATTACGCACCTATTAAAATCTACCCCAGTATTTTCTGTTCTGACCAGCCCAGTTGAGCATATCTACTTATTTATTTATTTCTTTCTATACTGTTGTTCTATTAGATAATCACATTGGTTCACAGAATTCAGTTTCATAAATTAAAATAAAAAATAAAAACAGCTACATACATAAAACCAAAGACAATTATTATAATTCAACCTTAATTCATTTCTGTCCCTCTCTAGCAGTTCTATATCCCTGAGCTCTTCTAGATAATATGTTCAGGAGGGTCCCTGAAAAACACAAGTTGTTACCCTAATTATTCAAATCTACTAAATATTGTCTAAATAATGCTACTGTAGAGAATAGTTCTTAAAACTTTACATCCCCCTTCACCCCGATTTCTTATTACCGTCACAATGACACACATGTTGGCTTTCATGTGGATCTTTCTGTAACTCTGAAGAAAGTTGTTGACTCTTTTTCTAAGAAAGTATCTGCATTTAGATCACTAGGATGCTATCTTCTAGATTACAGGGGTTGATGTGCGCCGCCAGTCTGGAAGCATATTTGTAGGTAATTGTCTATTGATTAACTCATCTAAAGCTTGTTGACTGCCCAAATGTATAATTTCTGTGCTTCCTTGAACAAGACGATTTTTTTTCCATATTAACGAAATGAAATTCGTCCGTATAGATAATAGCGTTAAAGCACACCGTGGGCCTGTGCCACCTATTTACAAACTCTACACATCTTACTGGCTTGGGGGTCTATAAAGGAAATTTCAGAAATGTCTGATGCCGTCTCTAAATCTGAATATGTTACACTCTTGAAAATGTCTTTCTCTGGTGAGCCTGTATCAGCTGACTCGTTTCATTTTCTCTTGCTTTTCTAAGGAGCGCAACATCTCAAAGTTCTTTGCAATGCTTGCTTTTATCCTCTGGATTTCTGTATGGGCCTGGACGATTTTCAGATGTTTTAGACATACTTGCTTCATTGGCTATGAGAAAAAACAAATGAATATAAAACTGATAATATTATAACAGCTATGAATGGCTGCATATTAAACTCTTTAATGTGCACAGTCTCAAGGGATATACTTGTATCTTTAAACTCTCTTTGTTTTCTTTTTTTTAGAAGTTCTTTTGCTGTACTTGCTTTTATCTCTTGGCTTCATTTAACAGATCAGACGTTTGTCATAGTTTTTGGATGTACTCAGGTCTTGAATTATGAGGTTAAACAGAAAAACATATTTAAAAATGTTAATAGCTTAAAAATACATGTGCTAATGTATTTGCATTAAAAAGCTCCAACAATGTTTGGGCCTCATTTTCAAAGCACTTTACCGCGTGCGATAAATTCGCGAATCGCGTTAACAGCTGTTAACGCGATTGCAAATTAGTCATTTGGTATTCAGGGGGCGGAGTTGGGGCAGAGCATATGTAAAGCGGGAACCTGTGTATCGTGTGCGGCGAAACAACCGCAGTGGTAGCGCGGCTGCTATCGCGGATTTTAACTACAACTCCACGTTATGGACTGCGCTACGGGCCAGAAAAGGATTATCAGAGAGAGAGAGAGAGAGAGAGAGAGAGAGAGAGAGAGAGAGAGAGAGAGAGAGAGAGAGAGAGAGAGAGAGAGAGAGAGAGAGAGAGAGAGAGAGAGAGAGAGAGAGAGAGAGAGACTATAGTGCCTATGCCCTACATAGGTATTTGAATCCCTATGGGAGGGCTACCTACTAACTCGGGGTGGGGATTAGGTAGGAGCGTCGGGGGTTGGGGGCCACTTTTGCATTCCACATGAGACCTACGGACAGAACAGTGGTCTCTAGTGCAGATTTGCTGGCCGTCGGAGTGAGGACGCTCACTCCAAGAAGTGGTTTGGGCAACGTTCTCTCTACCTAGCTTGATGGACACTCTATCTGGGCAACAACATGCTAGGTGGAGAGAATGTTAGCCAAATCTCCGCTTGGAGTGAGCATCCTCACTCCGACGGCCAGCAAATCTACACTAGAGACCACTGTTCTGTCCGTAGGTCTCATGTGGAATGCAAAAGTGGCCCCCAACCCCCGACGCTCATACCTAATCCCCACCCCGAGTTAGTAGGTAGCCCTCCCATAGGGATTCAAATACCTATGTAGGGCATAGGCACTATAGTAAGTCTCTCTCTCTCTCTCTCTCTCTCTCTCTCTCTCTCTCTCTCTCTCTCTCTCTCTCTCTCTCTCTCTCTCTCTCTCTCTCTCTCTCTCTCTCTCTCTCTCTCTCTCTCTCTGAAACAGGCTGTCTGGAACTATCTCCAAAAAGTGGCAAATATCGTGCACCATGAAACTGGCAAGCACCGTGCTAAAACACTGAAAGAATCATCGTGCAGTGCTAATGTTTTCACGAATGGCGAAAACATCGCTGCACACGATGTTTCCCCACTGCACGAAAGAAGCCTCATTTGCATTGGTAACGCCCCCTAATGCGTTATTGGAAAATAAGGCCCTTTGTCATCTTGTATTCAAATCACAATACTGTAGCTTATTTATTAAAAGAAAATGTAGGTATGGAGAAGGCAAGATGATATACAGCAAGTCCAAGCAGAAAAAAAGGATATAAAGGAAAAAAGTATTGCTAAATTCTTCATCTATCCTCACAAAAAAAAAATATCATACAAAGTGATCTATATACACTTGTGAGTAGATTTAATTAAATTCCAAATCCAAAATTTAAATATACAGATGATGATTCCCCTGGCTGCATCAGGAGAGATATGTCAAACTGCAAATAAAGAATAAATCTATATAAATGACAGAACAAATTCATAAAGACTACCCTCAGCACGTATTAATACAGAAAAATTATACATACCATGAACACATCAGTCTAAAACTTACACAACAATAATTTTAGAATAACTTTACACCAGTAGCACCAGGAAGGATTAAAGAAGGGTTCAAAAAATTGTGCCAAAAAGATCACATGCTGCAGGGTAGCCAATCTGAAAAGGACTGCATAGCAGAGCATGTGATCAAGCTGCACCAAGGGCGACACAGGTGGTTTGAATGAATGGGAAGGATCTCATGAGATAGAGCAGCCTATCAAATGAAAACAACAGGAATATACTGAATGGGAGGGAAAGGAGGGGTAGTAAAACGTGACACCCAATTTATGAATGAATAAAACGAATCACATGAGACAAAGTGGCCAATCTGTAGAAAGCAAGTGAATCATGACAGCGTAAGCTAAGAGGTTACTAACAGACTAAAAGAAGAGGAAAAGGACTAGCAAAAAAGTATACAAATTGTATAAAGAAACATCAACCAAAAAGAGAAATCAGAGAAATAAAAAAATCAAAGAAATTAAAACTCCTAAAAACATGGACCACTTAATCTTGTGGTTCAAGACAGAAGGGGCAAGGATTTACTGGCTACAATGGGGCGATCTGGGGATATATGAAAAGATTTATGAATCTTCGGGAGAACATCTCAATAGTATCTGCAACTCTAAGGAGGATGCGCATTTAGTAGCACACTGGTCTGAATTTAAACATTCTATCTCTGATTTACAGTATTTTGCTATTGAGGTACTTCGCCCCCATGGCTGTGGTGGTAACTTTGATGAATAGGTTTTCTGCAACGAGCGGTGGTGGATACACACTCTGCAAACCCTTGCCCCCCTTCTGGTTTGTACTGCATGATTGAGTGGTCTGTGTTATTATTTATTTTTCCTTTCTTTGTTATTTATTTTTATTTCTTTGATTTTTCTTTTTGGTTGTTGTTTCTTTATGCAATTTCTATATTTTTTCTCTCTCTGGACTAAATGAGATCTTTGCAAGCAATACAAGATGCAGCAGCTTGGTTTGTTGTGGGGGTTCCACATTACAAGCAATTCTCTCCAGTGCTGCAGTCTATTCCCTGGCTTCCAATTATTTGGCTTATCAAGTTTAAGGTGATACTAATGATATTCAAGGCCTTGCACAGGAAGTTTCCTACTGTGTATTATTCAGCATTGCCATTTAAAATAATATATTCCTACCTGCCAGCGCCAATCACAAAGGTACAATTTTTTGGAAGTTGATTCTTTTTGCCATCTCAAATTATTTGAAACAAGCGAATGCATTTTTGCAGTCGCTGGCCTGGCCCTCTGGAATTAAAGACTTTCTATTTGAACAAGTTTTCAGGGAATGCTAATTTTCACTGCACTATATTATTATTTACTCTAATGGTCAAGCCCCAAATGTTTTTAGTTTGGTCAGTCAGTGTATTTTTTGTTATTGTTTTAATGTTGTATGTTTTATTTAATTGTATATGTTTTATTGTAACACACCTAGAATTAAGGATAGGCAGAATAAAACATTTTTAAATACATAAATACATCATTTTAATTTTGGCCTAATGAAAGCTGATCCAAATTGAAAGAATTATATTTGATCCATGCATCATGATTCAAGAATCCATAGGTTCTGCCTGTTTTTCTTCTTCTTCTCTCTCTTTTTCTCATGTATTTTGGTTCTCTTTCCATTGGAAGGGAAAGGGGAAGGCATTATCAGAAAGAACAAAGGGAGGCGGGGAAGAGAGAGAGAGGCAGAAACAAAGAAAAGGAAAGGGGAAGGTAGCATCAGGAAGTAGAAATGGAGAGAAGATGGCAGCATAAGGAGGAAAGAGTGATGGAAAGAGACAACATTGAAAGGAGAAGGGAGGCAGAGAAGAAGCAGCATTGGGAGGAAGAGGGCAAGGGATGAAGAGAGGGAGGGAAGTGGAAATGGAGGAAGGTAACAGTGGAAGAAAGACAGCATCAGGTGAGATACAGGGAGGAAGACAGAGAGAGAGAGGCAGTACTGGGCAGGAGGAAGTCAGCAACAGTAAGGAGGCAAAATTGGTTGCTTGGTCAGGCAGATGGGAGATGGCAATATGTGGTAGGCAGGAGGTGGTAAAGGCAACATGTGCCAGAGAGTGACTGGAACATAGGAGGTTATGGGGAAATACCACATACCTTAAATGGCAAGCCTAGGATCAGGCATTCCAAGTAGGGCTTTAAAGAAGCAAGCGCAGAGCAAACCTATCTAGACACTGGCTTATATTTTGCAGAAAAACAACAGAAGATACAGGATAACTTTCTTGAAAGGAAAACAAGGATTTGGATGCACAACAACTCAGACAGGTTCAAGATAGCATTTACAGTCCAGATCAAGAGATATGAAGGTCCAGATGAAAAAAGGCTGAACACAAGAATAGGGTTATGACAGGATTTAAGGAAGCAGAAGCTTAAGTACAGTCTTATCTCATTGTGCTAACAGAGATTCCCTGCTTGTTCAGGATTTAAACAGGATGAACTGTCAGCAGTATTTTTTCCATTGTTCCTATGAGGGCTTCTCTGAGTGTGTCCAAGCCCTCTGTACTCAAAGAGTAAGAATAGCATCACTCTCCCAGTTTTCCCCTGCTTTTGCGGTGCCTCCTGGTAAAGTCCCTATGGCCTCCAATTTGAGACCCGCTGGTCCTAACAACATAAATGAGGAGGGCAGAAGTATTGGGATGGAGGGAGGGAGGCATCATCAAGTGAGATGGAAGGAGGAAGAATTCATGAATCAGGACTTGAGGACAGAAATAGACTGCATGAGGAGGGAGCGGCAGCATGAGTGGTTTGGGCAAACAGGAAGCTATATTATGTTTTGGGTATGAAGTGGTATAGGTAGCCTGGGGTGGGAGAGAACAGCATGAGTCCATCATTCAGTTGAATGGATAAGGGGGAGGCAGTAGAATGTGGCACGAGAGAAGTAGGGAAGCAGCGTGGAGTGCGACTCATGGAGGGATGCAGTTGCATGGGTCATTTGTGCAGGCAGGAAGCAGCATCAGCAGCATGGGGCATGATGGAGGGAGGGGGGCAACACGCATTGTTTATTTAGGCAGGAGGTAGCATAGGCAGCATCTGGCAGGAGGGAATAGTTTTCTCAAAGGACAGGAAGAAGAAAACAATCCCCTATCCCCTGCGGTACTGATTGGCCACATTCTTCCTGGTGATGGGAAAAGAAAAAAAAGGAGGATCCCGACCCCCAAATACATTGATTGTCTACATCTGAAGTGAGGGGAATGCCTATAAGGATGGGTATTCCCTGAAAATCAGGGATGTCTGGTAACCTTATTAGACCAGCATTTTAAGTCCAAGGATGACAAAGGATAGAATCAAGTGACCTCACAGTGGCTCGCTAGGACTCACAGTTTCTTTTTTTTTTTTATCAAACAGCTCGAGATGTTTTACAAAATTCAAACTATTTTCTCATTCTTAACTAACTTGCTCTATTTACTTCAGCCATCACTACATACACTTTTGGTGCTACACACTTGTAAATAATACATTGACAGATTTCCATAGATCCTTCTCATCTGATGGAGCCTCACAGCATTATGCTTCTTTTTACTTCAAATCTTGTTATAGAGCACAGTTCTCCTCTTCTAAATACTCCTCCGAAAGAGAGCTACCACTATCTCTCACCAGCACTGCCAGCCATGCCAGCCATCCCCTTTAGTTTTGCAGAGTGTAAGCCTTTAATAAAGCTGCTTTCTTCCATGCTGTACGATACTCTACATTGAAGTTTGTAGTCCTCAGAGCAATTATAGGGCTTTGGTACTTCAATGCTCTTTTAGTGTTGCTGTTATTATGTCCCTCAGGCATTTCCTTTGTCTGAGATCTGTGCTGCCCTTGTAGTCAGAACCAGTTGTAATGTCTATGCATTTCAAAACATCACTTCTCTTGGTAGTGTTTCTTCTGAAAGCACAATTAAAACAATTAAAAACAGCTGAGCACTAAATTATTGCAACTGTTTTTAATTTTCAGTGTCTCCAACAGTCTTTGAAATACAAGAACTACAATTTTAATATTGTTAATTTAAAATCTTTTTATTTTATAAATTTATTGTGCATGCCATAAATACACATAAAGTACATATTCATCCTGTGGCTCAATAGGACTTAATAAACATGACTTGAGTCAACAACTGCATATCAAAAGATGTTAGTGGTGTTACAAAGCAAAAGTAATGTTTCACTTTTTTTTCACAAAAAGGGAAAGGATTAGATTTCTAATGCCAATGCAGATTTTTTTATAACAATATTTGTTGACAGGTGTGGCATATAAAATGCATGATGATGAAAATATCCTAGCAAGATAGTTTATTTTACAGTTTGACAATATGTGCTACAGTGTTTAAGATTTTACAGACATAATTGCAGATTTAATTGGATTTAAAAAGAATCCAAGCTGTTTGGGTAGTATTGCATCAATCCATCATAAAATTATACTCTACGATTCAGACAATCATCAAGGTCACTGCTGGGCGTTCAGAAAGCACACTAATATGTCCAGTCAGCCTGGATAGACCAGTCAGAATTGATAGTCCTGGATTTGATGATGAACTGCCCCCAGTAAAAGTAATGCCACATGGAATTATTAAAAGGTAGGGTGGAGCCAAGCCTGACCATATGGTGAATGCTATAACTGGGGCAGATCTGTCATGGCCAGGTAAGCAGGGAAAGTTGGGCAAAAGATAATTGTCATGAAAGAACAACATGCATCCTGCCATGAAGAAATGAGGATTGAGGGCTAGGGGGCAACACACAGTCCTGTGACTGACATTTGAACTGATGAGAGACAACATTAGAATCTGAGTCAGGACTGTGCAAACTTGATTAGAATGACTTGGGCCTTTCAACCCTGTTTTAGTTATTTATTTATTTTAAAGAAACAATGAATGCAAATGGACCTATTATTGAGTAGACGTATTTCAGAGGTAGATATCCAGCCATCTGTAGACAAAATGTTTCTCTCCTTGAAATCAAATGTAATCTGGGTGTGATTTTCAATAAAAAAAATCTTATTTTTAAGAACATATTGCAGAAGTGTCTAAGAAAGCATTTGATTCCCTTAGAATGGTACAGAGGTTATGCCCAGATTTAAGAATTCCTGATCTGAGACCTGTTATGCAGATGCAGGTGGTTTCCTGCATTGATTTCTGCAATACCTTGTTTGTGTATCTCCCTTTGTGGAAAATTCATAAATTCCAGATAATTCAAAAGGCAGCCACTAGGGTCATTACTAGTAACATAAATAAAGAAAAAGAAAGAAAAAGAAAGAAAAAAAAAGAAAGAAAAATAAATAAAGAAAAAATGAAGTAAAAAAGAACATTTTAAGGAAGAAAGAAAGATACTGATACTGAATATGAGGCTACGAGACATGTACCTACACCTAGTCCTGAATGACAACAAAACAGAGATGCTAATCATTTCTCACGATTCCATGATCAACACAGCAATCCCTACACTATCCTCCACATTAAACATGGACTTCGCCACAGATGTCAGAGACCTAGGAACATGGTTGGACAACCAACTAAACCTTAAAAAATTTATAAACAACACCACCAAGGACTGCTTTTATAAACTACAGGTCCTCAAAAAGCTAAAACCTCTTCTTCATTTCAGCGACTTCTGCCTAGTACTTCACTCCATCATCTTAACAAAACTCGATTATTGCAACTCCATCCTTCTCGGACTCCCCTCTAGCACTATCAAACCCCTTCAGATGGTACAGAACGCCACTGCTAGAATTCTCACAAACTCCAATAAAAGAGATCATATCACCTCTATTTTATGCAATCTACACTGGCTACCCATCAAATACAGGATTCAGTTCAAAACACTCACCATCATTCACAAAGCTATAAACAACATCGTGCCCATCACATTAAATACACAACTTCGAGTCCACACATCTTCCAGACCCATCAGAAGCGCCTACAAAGGATCTCTGTATGCACCACCTGCAAAATCACTATTAAGAAAGAGAACACTATCAACAGCAGGTCCACACCAATGGAACGCACTTCCACCAGACTTACGCCTTGAACCCAGCCTACCTGAGTTTAAAAAACAACTAAAAACTTGGCTCTTTAGACTTGCGTTCCCAGACTCATAATGTAACCAGGCTTCCCGACCTCCTTCCCAGACTCACAATGTAACCAGGCTTCCCAACCTCCTTCCTTCACCCTCCACTCCCACACTACCCATTGCTCATTCCCAGTCAATTCTTTGATAAGCTATTCAGCTCCAAACTTTCTGCAGCCATTACATTAATTTCATCAATGCAATCACCATTATTGTCTCCTCAAGACATACTATTGTAACCATTATTGTACAGTAGGGATCTCATGGCCGATCTGCCTCCCACTCATGTTGATCGGAGCTACTTACTCTGAGCTGTTTATTTAACGGTATTCTATGTCTATCTGTTACTGTAAATAAGCCATGTTTAACATTTTCAATGTAAAAAGTTTTAAAGTTTTAATGCAATGTTATGTAAATTTTAATGTTTTAATGTAAAAAGCCCTGGCCAGACAAGCCCCGGGCGAGTTCCCGTTCTCTGTAAACCGGATTGATTTGTATCTCATACAGGAATTTCGGTATAGAAAAATTAAAAATAAATAAATAAATAAAATGTACCTGAAAAATGAAATCTGCCAGTAAAATCAGAAGAGGTATGATTTTTAAATCTGCCAGATTGTATTTGTGTGCATTTTAAAATTGCATAGACACAGTCCAAATATTAACAACACATAACACATTATTACATTCTGAGACATACTTATTTCTACATCAGGGGAAATCTCAATAATGAATTTGTAATGGAGAGCACATTCATAAAGAAAACACTGAAAGAAGCTGCCATTAGCCTCATAAATACTGGTTAATAAGTTATTCAGCTATCTCAGTTCCACCCCGAAAAGCTCCTGAAACACCCCTGTCTGCTGTGAATGTAAAACTGGCTCCCAAACCCTAGACCACCACCAAAACCTCACCTCAAGTTACTAGATGACCCTCCCATAGTGGTATAAATAGATGACTAATATATATGCCACCCCAGAGGTGTTCTCTCTCTCTCACTCTCTCTCACTCACTCAGAGCACATATTGTGGCAGCTTAAAAATTACCCTAACTATACCTCTATTTTATCACAGGTCCTATTCATGTGAAATGTATAGCAAAATAATGAATCTAGGCCAATGTTGCTAAATAAGTCACATCAGCCTCCAAGTAACACATCTTAAATATTGAACAGCAGTGTCTCTTTTCAAAATTCTCCTTATTTTTTATTAAAGCCCCATTAAATATTCGTTAAAGGGCCATCATATTAAATGCACTTGTTCACATAAACCAAACAGTATTATCCAAGTTTCAGTGCATGAAATAATCATTGGTCCACTCTAACTTTTTGTATACCATATCCCACTATCCATTCACACCACATTCAACCACAGACATTCTCCACACTATACACAGCTCCCTCCCCCCCCCCCCCAACCCCTGGGAGACAACCCCTCTATGACAAGCATCTACAGACATACATAGAGAGTAAATATCGAACGTCCTTTAAAGTCTATTCTTCGCCGTATTACACATTGACCGCAGATCAAGCGCCAGTGTATAGGGCAGGCTAAGTGGTGCGGGAGATCCAATCAATTCTGTAGCCAGTGGCAAGTAGAGTGGATTGAATTTCCAATGGAAGTAGAGCATAACAAGTGGACCAGCAAGACTTGGAGATTGAATCCTATTCTCTCTCGCTGTTCAATGCAGCTAACCGTTCCATTTGCATTGAAGATGCAAACCGTCCATACCAGGCCTGCAGGTTGGGTGGCGTGCCCGGCGTTATCCAGTCAGCCAAGATCGAGCGACCTGCCAATAGTACTGCAGTATGGCCGAATTTGTCCAAAGATAACTTATAAGAGGGGAGAGCACCTCGTAAACCAGAAAGAAGTAACTTGCTTGTCCAGCCAATAGAGGAGCCAGTGCACTGAGTGACCACTTCAAGCACTTTAGTCCAAGTCCTCGAGTATCATATATAGGTCAGGCCAGATACATCCCCTTGGTCAGCAAGTGCAGGAGAATGTCCTGGGCAACAGGAGCCCGAGTCAGCAGCAAACTTCCTTCTTTAGGACAGCGGGTAAGGCACCCTATCAAAGAATGATTGTCATTCTCCCCTGGTGTTGGACAATGTAGCTATAAACTTTTCTGCGTCATCTCTAGAGGTGAAAAAGAACTTTATTATCATGGAAGACACGCAGTTTGGCTGGATAGAGCAGCCCAAATTTGATGCCCCTCTTGTGTAATTCCGTACATGCCAGAGACATATTCTTCCGTTGCTCTGTCGTTGCCGCTGAAAAATCGTTGAAGAGAAGAATCTTATGGCCCTGATATTCCATGGACGCCCGTTGCTTGGAAGCCCTCATGATCTGTGTTTTTTGTGGGTCCAGTTCAGAATTTTCGCCAGCACCAGTCTGGGCCTTGCCGCCCCTTCACGCAACACTCCAACTCGATGAACCCGTTCACAGACCATCGGGGCAGCAGGGAACTCCAGGCCCAGCTGCCCAGGCAACCAAGTCTCCACAAACTCAGACAGCTCACTGTCCTTGACTGACTCTGGAACCCCAATGATACGATGTTGTTCCTCTGACTTCTGTCTTCTAGATCTTCAATTTTTGCCAGCAGGTCTCCTTGGGTAGCTTGTAGCGCTTCCACATGACGCTCCGACTCGCCCAGCCAGTCTCCATGGTCCGACAGGACATGTTCTGCCTCATCCAGCTGTTTAGTCAGGCCCTCCAAGGCCGATTTGATGTCATCCATAGAGGCCTGTATCTTAGTAAGGCGAAGGTCTAGTGCCGCTGTGACACTTTGAGAGATTTGAAGCAGAGCATCCGCAGATAGTGAGTCCAAAACCTTGGCTCCTGTAGGGGCCTCCACCATTTTGGCAGCAGGGGTGTGAGACAGGCAGACGACACTCTTCCGCGCACTCCTCTGTCACATCGCCCCCCCTCCAGACAATAAGGGGGCCCCTAGGGCAAGAAGACAAACACAGGATGGCAAGCGCACACCAATGAGAGATCTGGGATGAAAGTTCAAAACAAGCTAGCTGAATTCAAGAGTAAAAGCTGGGAGCGGAAGCAGCTGCTGCCCTAAGATTTAGTAACCCTTCAGAGCCAGGCCTCAGACCTGGGCTGGGCGGGGAGCCTCCATGAAACACTTAGAAGGCTCAGTCCATTTCCTCTCCACACCAGTAGAAGGGAGGAAGGCAGAGGCTACAGGAGCTCCCAAGGTGTTTAACAGTGTTGGCACTCACAGGGATCCGACCCCCTTTCCCCTGCAGACTCAGTTACAGTACCTTGTGGGAGCAGTACCATCACAGCCCGGCAGTTGCCCTCTCAGGTATTTTCCTGCCACTGCCCTGTCAGACGCGCTGCCAGGTCCCAAGGCTATCAGGAAGGTATTTGGGGGTCTCCGGGGTAAAAACGCCGTGGAATCGCTAGCTTATATCCGCGGGAAGAGAAGGCAGTTCAGCGTGGTGGCCGCCATTTTGTACGTGCCCCGGCAGCCTCAACCCCAGGCTGAATCCGCCACCATCTAACACCAGTGGGCTCGGAATCGACAGCCTCGGGATCCCATCTTATCCAAAGGCCCCCGAGTCAAGGGCCGCTCGAATTGCCGTTCTATCTTGGGGTGATCGGGGGGAGGCCCGTGGGGGACCACGGAGCTCAGGTTTCCTCCGTCGTCCCTGATGACGTCATCACCGGAAGTCCACTCACCCTCTAGATCATCTAATGGTCCAGCTGACTCCCTCACAGGCTTTTTACCTCAAATGAATCTGAAAAGGTTTTTATTACGGGTTTTTGCTTCCATGACAAGCTTATTTTCAAATTCTCTCTTTGCTTTCCTTATCAGTGCTTTGTATATGACTTGCCAGAGCTTATGATGTTTCCTGTTTTCTTCATTTGAATCCCTTTTCCATTTCTTGAACAATGTTATTTTAGATATTATAGGCTCTCTCACCTCACCTTTTAATTATGCCGGTAGTTGTTTAGCCTTCCTTTCACCTTTTCTAATGCATGGACTACATCTGGTCTGGGCTTCCCAGACACTATTTTTAAACAACATACATGTCTGAGCTAAACTCGTAACCTTTGCAGTTTCTCCTTTCAGTTTTTGACTAAACATTTTCCTCATTTTATCATAGTTAAATGCTGTTGCAGTAGATTTCTTTTTTGCGCTCCCTCCAGTTATTAAGTCAAATGTGATAATGTTGTGCTCACTATTGCCAAGTGGCTCCAACACTATTATATCTCGCCCCAAATCCTACATTCCATTAAGGACTAAATTTAAAATAGTTTGTTCTCTTGTTGGTTCTTGTACCAGCTGCTCCATGAAGCAGTCATTTATTTCATCTAGGAACTTTACTTCTCTAGCATGTCCTTATGTAATATTCACCCTGTCAATACTGGGGTAATTAAAATCACCCATTATTACTGTGCTGCTGATTTTCTTAGCTTCCTTAATTTCTTTTAGCATTTCATTGTCTGTTAGTTCATTTTGGCCAGGTGAATGGTATTATATCCCTACTACTATTATATTTCCTTTTGCACCTGGAATTTCTATCCATAAAGAATCACATTCCATTTTGTTTCCTCAGAACTTTTATCCTGTTTGACTCAATGCTCTTTTTAACAATATAATGCTTACCCTCAACCAGTTTGATGGCATCAACCTCACAGCACTTCTCCTGGTAAAGGAATTCCATATACGATTTCCCTCCAAACCCAAGCCTCGGCACCTGAGGAGGTTCTGAAACAAAAATTATTTTTTAGCTTAGTCTCCAGTTTTGGTTATTTTATATTTTACCAAATTATTAAAATAAAGAGAAAAAAAGAAGTAGAAAAATTTAAAGACAAAAAAAAAGTAGAATTAAAAAAATAATACAAAAACAAAAAAGAAAAATCCTATAGTTTAGTAGGCCGATGCAATATGAACCCGTAGAAAGCAGACACTCAATGCTGAGTGTCCGTTTTCCTACTGCGCACCCAACCACCTCTCCTGGGCACCCAATGTCATATTTAAATGATCTGCTGCACTAAAAAGGACGTGCTAGGGAAAACTGTACATCCCTAGTGAATCCTTGGCATTGGGCACATATGGGACATGGCAGGGAGCCTAGTGGCTGACCTGACCTAAGCCCCCCCCCCTCCCAAGGTCTAGCTCGATGGGCCAAGTGGCCTGGGTCGTACCTGGGGGTCCAGTGCCTGAATTCGGGAATCAGAAGTCCTTACAATAAAATTGCCCTTGCCAGACTGCATATCTCGTCCCTCCCGGCCAGGAATCCCTGCTGGAAACCCTCCTCCAGCAGGGCTGTTCCCAATTGGTCCTTTTCATTGACATTTCAGGACAGCCTTCTGAAAGGAGATTGGTCCTTTCACTGACATGTGGCAGTAAACGGACCAATCGGCAATAAGTAAAGGAGTGAATAAATTAATATTAAGTGTTGGGCACTATATCAGCAAAGACATGCTTCTATTTCTCTCCTAATATACTATCACTATTCAGGCACACCTGTGCTGGACCAATGGGACCTTCTAAGGTTGTATTTAACTACCTATCAAGTGGAGGGCAGATTCTTGGTCCCTGCCTTCTAGGGCCACTGGCTCAAGACTCATCAATCCTAACATAAAGTTAACTATACTTCAATCTGTAAATTGCTTTGAGCTGTTTTTCAGTAAAGGCAATAAATATGTCTAAATAAAATAAACAAGAGGTGTATCTAACTTTCCCTTGGGAGCATCAGAATGTTAGTGCTCATTCCGATGCTCCTGACGTTGGAAATGAAAGAGGCCATATGGTCCCATAAAAGCTTCCACCGGAGCATTTCAAAATATTCTTGCCAGTTTAATGAGACCAGCTCTTCAAACTGCCTTCTGATACCGCAATCTGTTGAAATAAATGAGTCTGAATCCCATTTAGGCCCCTATCATGCAGTTAAGAAGCTCCAGTTCCTTGACAGAAATGCTCCTTCAAGGGCCATATTTAGGCATAAAAAACCAAGGCACATGCCTTGGCTGCCAAATTCTGAAAGTGCCCAGAAAACTGTGACTCCCCCTGCTGCTCTGTGTTTTCCAGGAGAGAAACTCCCTATCCCAAAGCTTTAACTATAGATGCTGTAATCTTAATTCTGACTCTGTCCCCTCTTTTATCTCCTGCATCAGTTGTTGTGAGTCTTAATATTTGTTCTACTGTTCTTTATAGTTCAGTGTATGGTGCATTTGAGGCATGTGTGTCCCTGTGGACAATGAATCATTAGTGAGTGGGTATGATAGCAGGCATGGAAAGAGTACAAATATGGACATACCTGGGAACTCTCTGAAATTGACCTGGAGACTCATGGTTTAGAGATCTGCCTTCAGGATACCAGGAGAGCACCAGGATCGTCAGAGTTCTAGAAATTGCCAGCTCTGCTCAGCTGCAGTCTCTCTCCTCAGTTTGTGCTGAAGAGTTGGAGGGCGCTAGGATGGAGTCCAAGACAGGAGAAAGCTTTGCTACCAATCTCTGCCTCTGGCTGATGATTGACTCTAGCTATCACAATGCACCAACCAGCAGTGAGAGGCAAGGCTAATCATGTCTCAATCAGGGCAAACAGATGGAAAGATGGCAAGAAAAACTGTACACACAATGTGAGAGAGTGAGAGATCCAAAGGGGGAGAGAGAAGAAAAACTGTGAGTATGTTGGAGGGGCACTAAAGAGATGACAAAACATGAGAACCTGTATGTGTATGGTGGGGGAAGGGCTTCAGAGAGAAGAGAGAGAGCAAGAGTAAGTACTAGGAGGGAACAGCGAGAGAAGAGAGCAAGCGAGTGTGTGGGGGTGTGTTCATGTGTGTGTGTGTGTGTGAGAGAGAGAGAGAGGAGAGTTGGGGTAAGCTAAAATGGGAAGTAAGGATGGGAATAAAGAGGGGTAATCAAAAGGAGGGACAACATATATGCATGCAAGGAGGTTAATGCAAACAAAAAACACACTTTGAAATATCTGTAAGCCAATGCCAGAAGTATAAGAAGTAAGATGGGAAAGTTAGAGTGTATATCAGTGAAGGATGATATAGACATAATTGGCATCTCGGAGGCTTGTGGAAGGTGGATAACCAATGGGCAGTGCTATAAAAGGATACAAATTATATCGCAATGATAGGGAAGGGTGTAGAGTCCAACAGGATAAAGATAATGTAAGAAACTAAATGCACAGGAGAAACTTTATGGGTAGAAATCCCATGTGTGTTAGGCAAGAGTAAAGTGATAGGAGTATACTACTGTCCACCTGGCCGAAATGATGAGATGGATGCTGAAATGTTAAGAGAAATCAGGGAAGCTAACCAATTTGGCAGTGCAGTAATAATGAGTGATTTCAACTACCCCAGCACTGACTGGGTAAATATAACATCAAGACAAGCAAGAGATGATGGAATAAATCACTGCTTCATGGAGCAATTTGTTCAGGAACCTACAAGAGGGGGGAGCCATCTTAGATCTAATTCTTCTGGAACACAGGATTTAGTGAAAGATGTAACGATTAGGGATGTGAATCGTTTTAGGACGATTAAAATTATCGTCCGATAATTTTACTATCGTCTTAAACCGTTATGGAACACAATACAATAGAGATTCTAACGATTTATCGTTATAAATCGTTAGAATCGTGAGCCGGCACACTAAAACCCCCTAAAACCCACCCCCGACCCTTTAAATTAAATCCCCCACCCTCCCGAACCCCCCCCAAATGAGTTAAATAACCTGCGGGTCCAGCGGCGGTCCGGAACGGCAGTGGTCCGGAACGGGCTCCTGCTCCTCAATCTTGTTGTCTTCAGCCGGCGCCATTTTCCAAAATGGCGGCGAAAAATGGCGGCGGCCATAGACGAACACGATTGGACGGCAGGAGGTCCTTCCGGACCCCCACTGGACTTTTGGCAAGTCTCGTGGGGGTCAGGAGGCCCCCCACAAGCTGGCCAAAAGTTCCTGGAGGTCCAGCGGGGGTCAGGGAGCGATTTCCCGCCGCGAATCGTTTTCGTACGGAAAATGGCGCCGGCAGGAGATCGACTGCAGGAGGTTGTTCAGCGAGGCGCCGGAACCCTCGCTGAACGACCTCCTGCAGTCGATCTCCTGCCGGCGCCATTTTCCGTACGAAAACGATTCGCGGCGGGAAATCGCTCCCTGACCCCCGCTGGACCTCCAGGAACTTTTGGCCAGCTTGTGGGGGGCCTCCTGACCCCCACGAGACTTGCCAAAAGTCCAGCAGGGGTCCGGAAGGACCTCCTGCCGTCCAATCGTGTTCGTCTATGGCCGCCGCCATTTTTCGCCGCCATTTTGGAAAATGGCGCCGGCTGAAGACAACAAGATTGAGGAGCAGGAGCCCGTTCCGGACCGCTGCCGTTCCGGACCGCCGCTGGACCCGCAGGTTATTTAAGTCATTTGGGGGGGGTTCGGGAGGGTGGGGGATTTAATTTAAAGGGTCGGGGGTGGGTTTTAGGGGGTTTTAATGTGCCGGTTTTGCGATTTTTCGATTTTTCGATTTTTCACGATATTTTACCCCCCCAAATGGCAACAATACGATTCCCTCCCCCTCCCAGCCGAAATCGATCGTTAAGACGATCGAGGACACGATTCACATCCCTAGTAACGATAGCAGGCCACTTGGCAATAGTGATCATAACATGATCAAATTTGAACTAATGACTGGAAGGGGGACAGTATGTAAATCTACAGCTCTAATACAAAACTTTCAAAAAAGAAACTTTGATAAAATGAGGAAAATAGAAAAAACTGAAAGGTGCAGCTCCAAAGGTTAAGTGTGTACAAAAGGCATGGACATAATTTATAAATAACTCACATAAACAGAACAGCTAAAGGTCCTAAAATAATGTAATCAAAATAAATCACCGTGATTCACACATTTTTTGTCTCATTTGATAGACCTCATACTTTTTCTGCTGATAGTATAATCGTAGGTCCAAAATGATTTTTGTATGCTCATTGAATTCACCATCCATTTGTGATATAAAATTCAAAATATTTCATCATTTCTCATTTGATTTATAGCATGTTATAGTAAGTAGTTACTTAGCTGAATAGTACAAAGAAACATCTTTTTGTCCAGGATCAAGAGGCTTGAGATGTGAGAACCCGACATGGACCGTGTTTCAGCGTCTGCCTTCTTAAAGGGGCCGAATTTATCTGCAAATATTAAAGCAGCAATAATGAAGTAGAAATTTTTTTAACACTGACCAATACTCAACGAAGTGGTACTAATGTTCTGAGGTTTCAGTGGCATTTCTTCCAGCCAGTAATGCATTTCCTCTACCAGAGGCGCCGCACATGCGCCATTTTTAAAGGGACAATAAACCAATGGACGGGTAGCATGTAGAGACATAGTGAAGGCATCAGTGGTTGCTATGATGCTGAAGATATTAAATGATAGAATACCATTCAATAGACATATTTAGACCTTTGGGCTGCATACTGTTCAGATAAAAAATCCCTTTCTGTTCAAGAAAATTAAGTATGCTCTGTGGATCTCCCCCCCTGGATGACATGTACATTTTGTCAATAATTCGCCACTTAAGATCCACGAATTGATGTTTATATTATAGACAATGCTGTACAATAGGTGCTTGAATTTTTTCAGTAGATAGACAGCTCCAGTGTTCTGTGAGACGAATATGAATTGGACGTTTGATCTTGCCCACGTATATTTTATTATAGGGGCAAGTGATGATGTAAATGACATTGGATGTAGAACAATCCAAATAGGTTCTTGCCATGTGGATTTTACTAGTATTATCAGTCCACATGGGACCAGAGAGAGTGCTAACACAAAATGAGCATTTTTTACATGGCCAGGGTCCTGCTGGAGGTTCAGTTTGGGAAGAAGCGTCTGGAGGTAAGTAAATCCCTCAAATTTTTGCCATGGCTATATGCAATCATAGGAGGATCAGCAAACACTGCATAAGTTTTTAAAACATGCCAATTATTGCGAATAATAGAAGCTATTGCGGATGATTTGGTAGAATATCTTAATGTGTATACCAATGGGAATTCTTCTGAGGTATTGGAACTATCAAGTAAAAGCCATTCACATAGAGATGTGAATCGTGTGCCAGATCGTCTTAACGATCAGATTCGTCTGGGGGGGGGGGAGAAATCTGATCGTTAAGATATGTGAATTGGAATCGTTTCCGATTCTAATTCACATCCCTAATTTTTTTTTTAGTGAGGCCCGCGCCGCTAAAAAAAAATACCCACCCGACCCTTTAAATCGACCCCACCCTCCCAACCCCCCCAAAACCTTTTAAAATTACCTGGTGGTCCAGGGGGGCCTCGGGGGGCCTCGGGGAGAGATCCAGGGGGGTCTCGGGGAGAGGAGAGATCCAGGGGGTCTCGGGGAGAGATTTCCCGTTCCCAGGCATCAGCTGTTCTAAAAAAAAAATGGCGCCGATGCCCCTTTGCCCTTACCATGTGACAGGGTATCCGTGCCATTGGCCGGCCCCTGTCACATGGTTAGGGGCCAGCCTATGGGGCTGATGAGTAAAGATGGCCGGCGCCATCTTTAAAGATGGCGCCGGGCATCCAGTGCTCCTACCATGTGACAGGGGCCGGCCAATGGCACGGATACCCTGTCACATGGTAAGGGCAAAGGGGCATCGGCGCCATTTTTTTTTAGAACAGCTGATGCCTGGGAACGGGAAATCTCTCCCCGAGGCCCCCCTGGATCTCTCCTCTCCCCGAGGCCCCCCTGGACCACCAGGTAATTTTAAAAGGTTTTGGGGGTGGGGTGGGGAGGATGGGGTCGATTTAAAGGGTCGGGTGGGTTTTCTTTTTTAGCGGCGCGGGCCTCCCTAAAAAAAAAGAGTCGGGAGGGTGGGGGAGGCTAAGGGGGGTCGATTTAAAGGGTTGGGTGGGGTTTTTTTTTTATCGGGCCATCGGCGCCATTTTAATTAGTGGCAGATAAAATGGCGCCGATGGCCCGAGAGCGGGAGATCGCGCCGGGACCCCCTCCACTGGACCACCAGGTAATTTAACATTTTGGGGGGTTCAGGAGGGTGGGGGAGGGTAAGGAATTGGTTTTAAAGGGTCGGGGTGGGTTTAGGGGTTGTTTTGGTGTGCTGGTTTTCCCGCCCTCCCCCAAATAATTCCCGTGCCCTATTTAACGATACAATACAAATGCCCCTGACGATAAATCGGGGGCATTTGTATTGTATCGTGCACTCTAACGATTTAGGACGATTTTAAAATTATCTGACAATAATTTTAATTGTTCAAAAACGATTCACATCCCTTTTGAGTATTAGATGCACGTTTGATAGCTTTTTTTTAATGATCGATGATGGATATCCAAGATGTAATAGTCTGGACGCCAGAAGTTGAGCTTGGGACAAAAATTCAGATTTATCTGAACACAGATGGTGGAACAATAAAAATTGGCCAATTGGTAGGTTGATTTTCAAAGTATAAAAATGAAAACTCAAGAAATATAGAAGAGTATTTCTGTCCGTCGGTTTTTTGAAAAGCGTAGTGACAAGGTGATTGTCAAGGCGAGTGATAAGAATATCCAAAAAACTAATCTGTTTAGGATGGAAATGCATTGAAAAAAATAAATTGGTGCCTCGGGAGTTAATCCAGTCAAGAAACAGATGCAGACTGCATTCATCACTGTGCCACAAAAAAAGATGTCATCTATATAATGCGCCAGTGGGAAATATTGTTGAAAATTGGGGCAGGATATAAATGGGTTTCTTCGAAATTAGACATGAACAGATTGGCCAGACTGGGGACCATAGTGGCACCCATGGTGGTACCATGGATCTGCAGGTAGAATTGTTCATTGAATAAAAAATTGTTTTCATGCAACGCTATTTCTGGAAAAGGTTACCAGGAAACCAGTTGGAACTCGATGGGGACGAGATCTAGAGTCCAAGGCTTGTTCCAAAATATGTAAAGATTGTTCTTGGGGGATACTTGTATATAAAGCACGGATAACTAATGTCACCAAAAAGCATGTAGAAGTGAGACAAATGGAAGAAAGTTTATTTAACATGGATTTCGTGTCTCTAATATAGGAAACTATATTAGGAATAAGAGGATGAAGAAATTTATCCACGAAGATCAATAATGGTTCTAACAGTGAATCAATGGTACTTACAATGGGTCTACAAGGTGGGTTGGTAATGCTCTTATGAATTTTAGGAATCATATAGAGAGTCTGTGCTTTGTATGTGCTGTTAATCAGAAAAAGTCGCTCCTTGCCAGACAAGAAGCCTGTAATGAAACCATCTTCAACTTCTTCTTCAATTTTTGACAATAAAGCAGGTCCAGGGTCATGGGGAAGAAATTGTAACTGTTAGTATCTGATACATGGATGTTTACTGTATCAATGTAGAAAGATTTATCCATTGCACCACTGCCCCACCTGTATCAGCTTGTTTGATAACTACAGATATTGATTTTTTTAATTCATTCAATGCTTGATTCTGGTCTTTAGATAGATTATAATGAGGCTGATCATGAATCTCTTCAATGTTTTCTAATTCAAGGAGGTCAAGGTCCATGAAAGTTTTAACATGCAGATCAATAGGGCAGGTGGTAACCATGCAGATCAATAGGGTCAGGTGGTAACCATGTAGACTTGGGAAAAACTACTGAAGCGTCTGGTTGGAAAAGTACAATTTGATCTGTAATTTGTGAAAAAATCTGTAGAGGTCCCGTCTGGTCTAGAAAGCATCATAAAAGTAAAAAGGTACAAAAGAAAGACCTTTTTCTAATACGCTCATTTGTTAAAATGTAAGATGCAAGTGTGACAAGTTCATTATGGTGGATTCATTTGGCTTTGAGAACAAGTTTGTGGGCGACCTCCCGTGTCCGACAATGGAGTCCCTTCTCGATTCTGAAAAAAATGTCGGCCAGATCGCCTATTGGAGGATCTGTAAGTGTTAAATCTGTTATTGACCACATTAGCATAGGAAGTAGTAGGTATTTCTTCATCCAATCCTGAAGAGGAGTCATCGGACCTCGCGAAGGCCACTCATCTAGGTTTGGTATTAGGGCAGTGTTGCCACAGATAAATTGTACCAGTGGCGTATTCCTTTTCATCCCGTTTATATTTGGAGATCTTGGTCTGTTAATATATGGCTACTATCCCTCTTTAAAATTACTTTGAGAGAATTATTGGTTCCATAGGGGCGGATTTTAAAAGGGTTATGCGCATAATATACGAGCGCCCGTTGGCTGCCAGCGGGGGTCCGAGAGCGATCTCCTGCACTCGGGCCATCTGCTGCCAGTAATCAAAATGGCGCCGATAGCCTTTGCCCTTACTATGTCACAGGGGCTACCGGTGCCATTGATCAGCCCCTGTCACATGGTAGGAGCACAAGATGGCACCGGCCATCCAGTGCTCCTACCATGTGACAGGGTCTGGCCAATGGCACGGATACCCTGTCACATGGTAAGGGCAAAGGGCCATCGTCACCATTTTGATTAGTGGCAGCCGATGGCCCGGGAGCGTGAGATCGCTCCAGGGACTCCCACTGGACCACCAGGTACCTGTAAAAAGTTTTTTGGGGGGGTCAGGAGGGTGGGGGAAGCTAAGGAATTAGTTTTAAAGGGTCGGGTGGATTTTTTGTTTATTGGCTCGGGCGCAGCCAATAAACAAAACCGCGATCGGGCCCGATGAAAAAAAACCACATGTGAATCGGAACCGGAATCCGAACCGATTCCGGTTCTGATTCACATCTCTAAAAATTAAATCACAAGCAGATTGTGATAAATTGCAGGAGGACCTTGTGAGACTGAAAGATTGGGCATCCAAATGGCAGATGAAATTTAATGTGGACAAGTGCAAGGTAATGTATATAGGGATAAATAACCCATGCTGTAGTTACAAGATGTTAGGTTTCACATTACAAATTACTACCCAAGAAAAAGATCTAGCCATCATAGTGGATAATACATTGCAACTGTTGGCTCAGTGTGCTGTGGTGGTCAAAAAAGCAAATAGAATGTTGTGAATTGTTAGGAAGTGAATAGTGAATAAAACGGAGAATGTCATATTGCCTCTGTATCGCTCCATGGTGAGACCATACCTATGGTGTGCAATTCTGGTCGCCACATCTCAAAAAAGATATAGCTGCACTGGAGAAGGTATAGAGAAGGGCGATCAAAATGATAAAGGGGATGGAATGGCTCCCCTGTGAACAAAGTCTAAAAAGGTCAGGGCTGTTCAGCTTGGAGAAGAGAGGGCTGGAAGGGAATATGCTAGAGGTCTGTAAAATTGTAAGAGGACTAGAACAGTTAAATGTGAATCAGCTATTTACTCTTTCAGATAATAGGGGGACTATGGACTCCATGAAGTTAGCAATTAGCAAATTTAAAACAAATAAGAGAAAATTCTTTTTCACTCAATGCACAATTAAACTCTGGAATTCATTGCTGGAGGATGTGGTTAGGGAAATTAATGTAGCTGGGTTTAAAAAAGGTTTGGATAATTTCCTGGAGAAGTCCTTAAACTGCTTTTAATCAAGTTGGCTTAGGGAATAGCCTCTAGTATTACTAACATTAGTTGCATGGGATCTATTTAATGTTTAGATACTTGTCAGATACTTGTAACTTGGATTGGCACTTTTGCAAACTGAACACTAAGGCTTGATGGATCTTCCATCTGACCCAGTATAGCAACTTCTTATGTTCTTATGTTCTTACAGAAGGAAGGAGATGAAGTAGAGAGTACAGGAGAAATGGAAGGAAAAATGTGAAGGAGAAATGGAAGGAAAAGTGTGAAAGCAGGTAGGATGAATAGGAGAAAAGCAGGAGAAGGGGAGAGAAAAAAGGAAGTGGAAATATTAAAGTAATTGCTGCTGAAGGAAAGAAAGAAAGAGAAAGAAAGGAGAGAGACAACTGTAACAGAAAAGATAAATGAATAAACAAAAACAAATTAATAGAGGTAAGGATAGAGAATGAGAAAAAAGATGCAGAGACACCAAAGTATTTTATCTGATAGAGAATAGAAATTAAGAAGAATTTATCTGATAGAGAATAGAAATTAAGAAGAAAGTAGTCACTGAAAATTGGAGGGTGGGGGGAGGGGATGGAGGAAGAGAGAGTCTGTGCAGCCTGGCCAACTCACTCCCTCTAATGTCATGGTGAGAAGATCACAGAAGTTTTAAAGTATAAATGTGGAGGAGTAGATCAGGACAGAGGAGAGAAGGAAGAAAGAGAGAAGCAGGGAGGAGAAGAGGAGGAAGGAAGAAAGCAAAGGAGGGAGGAGAGGAGGGGAAAAGGAGGGAAGGTCAGCAGAGACCGAGAAGAGAAGCCAGGCAAGGAATGAGCTTCAGCAATCTGAACATGCTGCTATTGAAGTAACTTCAGTTGAAGACAGCCATGCTGAAAAATCCCCACCCAGGCTGGAGTTCTGTAACATAGAGATTTATTTTCCATAGTAATGATGGCAGAAAAGGACAAAAATGGTCCATCCAGTCTGCCCAGCAAGTTTCCCAAGGTAGTAACTGCTGCTCCATGCAGGTTACTCCCTCATTTCTGTTAAGGGTAGTAACTGCTGCTCCGTGCAAGTTACCCCCACGGTTTTGTGAAGGGTAGTAACTGCTGCTCCATGCAGCTTACCCCACATTTCTGTTAAGGGTAGTAACTGCTGCTCCGAGCAGGTTATCCCCAAGCTTTTTTATTCATTCCAATCCTCTAGCTTTTAGGGATCCACAGTGTGTATCCCATGCCCCTTTGAAATCCTTCACAGTTTTAGTCTTCACCACTTCCTCCGGAAGGGCATTCCAGGCATCCACCACCCTCTCCGTGAAGAAATATTTCCTGACATTGGTTCTAATTCTTCCTTGCTGGAGTTTCAAATCATGACCCTCTAGTTCTACTAAATTGTTTCCAATGGAAAAGGTTTGTTGATGACCATGGATCATTAAAACCTTTCAAGTATCTGAAGGTCTGTATCATATCACCTCTGCTCCTCCTCTCCTCCAGGGTATACATATTCAGGTTCTTCAACCTCTCCTCATAAGTCATTCGATGGAGACCATCCACCATTTTGGTTGCCCTTCTCTGGACCGCCTCCATCCTGTCTTTGTCTCCTTTGAAATATGGTCTCCAGAACTGAACTCAGTACTTAAGGTGAAGCTTCTCCAAGGACCTGCACAAGGGGATTAACCCTTCCCTTTTCTTACTAGATTTTCCTCTCTCTATGCAGCCTAGCATTCTTCTGGCTTTAGCTAGCGCTGTGTCACATTGCTTCATCTACTTCAGGTCATTAGACACTATCACTCCAAGGTTTCTCTTCTGCTCCGTACACATCAGCCCTTCACCCCTCAATGCATCACATCCCAAATGCATGACTCTGCACTTTTTGGCATTGAATCCCAGCTGCCATATCTTTGACCACTCTTCCAGCTTCCTTAAATCCCATCTCATTTTCTCTACTCCTTTCAGCATGTCCACTCTGTTTCAGATTTTAATATCATCCACAAATAGACAAACTTTACCTTCTATCCCTTCCACAATGTCGCTCACGAAGATGTTGAACAGAACTGGTTCCAACACCGATCCCTGTAGCACTCCACTTCACACCATTCTCTCTTCAAAGTAGGTTCCATTTACCATCAACCCTTGTCTTCTATCCATCAACCAGTTTGTAATCCACGCCATCACCTTGGAGCTAATTCCCAAGCTTCTCATTTTGTTGATGAGTCTTCTATGTGGTATTGTATCAAAAGCTTTACTAAAATCCAAATAAATTACATTGAGCGTTCTTCCCTGATCCAGTTCTCTAGTCACTCAATCAAATAAATCAATTAGATTCGTCTGACAGGACCTTCCCCTGGTGAATCCATGCTGCTTCTGATCGAGCAACCCACCGGATTGTAGATAGTTCACTATCCTTTCCTTCAGCAGAGTCTCCATTAATTTTCCCACCACCGAGGTGATGCTAACTGGCCTGTAGTTTCCAGCCTCTTCTCTGCTCCCACTCTTGTGAAGTGGGACCACCAAAGCTCCTATCCCGTCACTAGGCACTACACCCTTTTCTAGGGATCTATTGAACAGGTCACACAGTGGACCCGCCAGCACATCTCTGAGTTCCCTTAGTATTCTGGGTTGTACCTCATCAGGCCCCATGGCTTTGTCTACTTTCAGTTTTCTTAGCTCTTGTCATACATTATCTTCCATAAATGGAGTTTTGTCTACTCCACCCCCTTCTACAGTCTTGATAACAAGTGACGGTCCTTCTCCAGGGTCTTTCTTAGTGAACACTAAACTGAAGTATTTGTTTAATATTTCTGCCATTTCTTCATCTCTCTCCACCCATTGATCCTTATCACCTTTCAATTTCACTATACCACTATGGAACTTTCTCCTTTCTCTGATGTATCTAAAAAATGTTTTGTTACCTCGCTTTATCTCCTTGGCAAACCTTTCCTCTGCCTGACTTTTTTCTTTCCTGATTATTTTTTTTTTCATCTCCCTCAGTTTCGCTAGATAATCCTCCCTGTGTTCCACTTTTTGGAATCCTTTATATTTCTTAAAAGCTGCCACCTTCTTTGTGAACCAGATTGGATTCTTATTTCTCTTACTTTTGTTTACTTTTCTAACATATAGATTTCTTGCTTTTGTAATTGCTCCTTTTAGTTTGGCCCACTGTTGTTCGACCTCTCCCATTTTCTCCCAGTCTTCAAGTTCTGCCTCCAGATATTTCCCGATTTCTACAAAGTCTGTTTTTTGGAAGTTCAAAACTCAGGTCTTTGTGTGACTTCTCCGGATCCTATTTGCAATATCAAACCATACTGTTTGACCATCACTGGTGCTGAGGTGGGTACCCACCCGGACATTAGAGACATTAGCCCCATTAGTGAGCACTAGGTCAAGAATAACTCCCTCCCTCGTGGGTTCCATTTGTTTGAACAGAGCCCCTTGCAGGGCATCCACTATCTCTCTACTTCTGTTAGATTTTGCAGAAGGGATTCTCCAGTCCACGTCCGGAAGATTAAAGTCACCAACAATCAACACTTTGTTGTGGTTATGTGTGTTTTGGTGGATCCTTGGGTGCTGTGGAAATGACCACACCCAAGGGGAGGAGCCCCATGAGGAGCCACAGCACTGGGCTAGACTCATACTACACAAAACACAGGATAGTTCTTTATTAGACAGCTTGAAGAGAACCATCAGAGGTGGCAGTAGTGAGGCAGTCAGTAGTTGCAGTCTCAGGGACCTCGGCAGAGGGAGCCCTTCTCTCCTAGCTGACATCAAGAGGTTCTGCAGCAGGTCTACCAACGAGGAGATACTGTGGATGAAATAGACTGAGAGTTAGAGTTCTCACTAGGTGTTTGCTGTTGATATGCGATTCCACCAGGTATGTTATAGAAGGTACAGGCATTGAGGCAGGGAGAGCAGGCCCTTGAGGAGCGAGTACCTGTTCCCTGTAAGGCACCTGAAATAAAGCAGAGGGCTCCCGAGGAGCGGGTACCCAGGTTAGCAGTTACCCCGAAGGGCAGAGAGAGAGCTTCCTGCAGCAGCACGGAAGTGGCAGAGTAGCGTAGACAGGAATGGATTTGAGTCCTTGCTAACTCAACAAGCTAGCAAATTAGTGAAGGTAAGATAACCGGATGGCGTGACATCAGCATGAGGGAATGCCCTCGAGGTTCATGCCAAGGGTGGTACAAAGACGTGGGCTGCGTGCGCACGCACCCTAGTAGCTACCTGGGAGGAGCAATGGTGGGAGGCTGCACCATAGCCATTCCGGGGACGCCAGAGAGGTCGGCTTGTAGATGCGGTGGTAGCCATCTTTCCCAGGTAAGCGGGAGGAGCCATGAATAAGGTGAGGCAAACGGGGCGAAGCCATCTAGGACCAATGGACGCAACACATTTCCCCCTTCTTTCCCATCTTTATAATGTCTTTGATCAGATCTCTGTCTAGTTCTTCCGTTTGAGTCAGAGGCCTGTACTCCCACTCCAGTAAAAATGGATGTACCGTCATCTTTTTTTAGGACGGCCCATAATGCTTCTTCTCTACCCCACTTTCCTTGCAGTTCAGTTGCTTTGTAGTGGTTGTGAAAGCACAGATCAAAAGGCAGCAACATGAGTTCTTTGCTTATAAAAAGACAAATGGTTAGAAATAATTTCATGGCAATAAGAAATCTGTCTTTATGTCACCAGCTCGAGTTAGTCTGCAGGGTAACAATATTCTTTCTGTATAACTAGACTGCTCTTTTAGTGTTGCCTCTGTCTCTTTCTTATACACTGTCATTTCTTTATATATATATGTAACGTTTATATAAAATAAAGATCAAATTTTTCTGAATCCTTTTATCCACTCAGTGGATGCCTTTCTTGAAATACTATTTTCATTGTGCAAAGGTCTGCTCTTATGACTTTTACTTATCAATATGGATTAAGACGTGCATGAAGCATTTGAGAAAAGTGTTTCTCTGTGAGGATCTGTCATATTTTACTTTGAAAGAATAGACAATCAAGCTATATTGTGGTACTGTCACTCAAACAAAAAGAAAGACAGGGGGGAAGCAAGCATGAGAGAAAGGGACTGGAGACGGTTAAAACATAGATCAGCACAATATTCTGCAATTATGAGCACCCTCTAAAATTCTACATAGCTTAATATGTCTTTTGATTTTTGACTGATGTCTAGATATGGCTTTGATCTTTATTTTAAAAGAGGTCAGTATTCAAAAGGATTTGCCCAACTAAATTTTGGACTTAGCCAGACAAACCTGGGGAATTACTGTTTCCCCAGCACTGAAAAGGAGGTAGTGTAAGGGCATTTAGGGACAGAGCTTAAACTTAGCCAGGTAAGACTGATACTCAGCACTATTTGGCTGGATATGTCTAGTCATGTTGGAGAGTAATCTCAAGTTATCAGGGTAAGTGTTTGCCTGGATAATTTAGAACTTAACTAGTATATTAACTATATAGCCAAAACAAAATCCCAAACCCTTGGCCAGCAGGAGAATTCCTCCACCACCCATAAGAGTTAAAAGCAGGTGGGGGCACAGTGCCTGACCCCCTAACCCCCATCTTCCCAAAAGAATTAAAAATCATTGCAGGTCACAGCAGCCTAATGCCTGATGTAAGGTATTTAAATTAAAAGAATGGCATTGGGCCCCCTCCTCCACCCGTCCCACCTTTCTACCACACTGGCACCCCTCTAAACTTTGTAGGCTGTTCCGGGAGCCTGTAGGGGTTTTGCCACACTCCTGGCCGTGCTCTTTGTTGCTGTAAAGACTTTGACAGCTATTGTAATAGTGCAGGCTATCAGCGTTGCTCCTACAGCAAAATCGGACACCTCTGGGAGCACGGCAAAGACCCAGTCAGAACCCAGCGTGGCCTGGGAAGTTTAGGGGGGTTCCGGGTAAGGTGGGAGGATGGGGGCTAGGGGCTTCTATTGTGGTGGGGGAGTGCAATGGGAGAGGAGGGGGTCCCAAGGCCATTATTTTAAATATCTTGGGAGAGGCATTGAGCCACTACTGTCTGCAATGTTTTAAATTCTTTTGGGGAGGTGTGTGAGGGGGGGGGGGGGGGGCTGAGGAATGAACGCTATAGCCCCTCATTGTTTTAATTCTTATAGCGGATGGAGGTGTTGTGGGGGATTGGGCTGCAGGACAAGGGCTTTTTTTTTTTTGGCTTATCCAACTATATATTTAATATAGATTAGCTGGTAAAGTTCTAAGTTATCTGGATAAAGTTACTCAGACAGAGTATATTCATATGGAGCTTTCCTTCACTGAATATGCATGACAAGTTAATGGACTCATGTTAGCTGGATAATTTGTCCTCTCCCCGGTTTATGGAATATGGATTTCTAAATGCGTAGTTTCCCTTTTGAAATTTGCTATAAGGTATGTGGGTATATTTGAAAAAAAAATGCAGGCTGCCCTTAAAGGTTGAAGACAACATGGGTGAAAGACAACACGAAATGACAGAGATGACAGAGATTGCGATGATAAGGAAGGGAAATAAAATGAAATTAACTTAAAGAAAGATGACTCAATACATTTAAGGAATTTTTAACTAAGTAGATCCAAAGGATGGAGAGAAAACTATTCCTCAAATAAACAACAAAAAAAAGCACCAGATAAAACGATCTTTATGTACAGAATTATAGGCCAGTTGTAAACATCTTTTTTTTTTTTTTGTTTAAAGAAAGCAGGTAGGGAGAATGTGCCAATTACATCAATTTCTGAAGGAAGGGAACCTTATTGATTTCAGCCAGTGTGGCTCTTGTGTTGGCTATAGAGTGGAATCTGCTGTCCTGGCTTTGAAAGATGATCTTCACTGTAGGCTGATGAAAGAAGGGATTGTGCTCTTGATTCTTTTACACCTTTCTGCAGCCTTTGACACTGTAAATTGTGCTACTCTGATAAAAAAAAAAAAGAGGTGTGGGCTGGGTGTCAAGGACACAACACTTACAGTACAGTGCGCTCCGACCTGCCATTGGACGCGCGTTTTCCCTTACCCCTTATTCAGTAAGGGGCGGAAAATGCGCGTCCAACCCGCCGAACCTAATAGCGCCCTCAACATGGACCTCTTTTCTTAATGGTCCAGTGCAAAGAGTGATTGCTGACTCCATTTCTTATCCATGGCAGTTAAAATGAGGTGTCCTGAAGTGATCTGCAGTCTCTTCTCTGTAATCTCTCTTTACTATGCATGTCTCGTTGGGAAACTTGAATAAAAGCAAGGGACTGAAGTATCTCTTATATGCAGATGGCTTTCAGATTTATGCAGATTTCAGCCCCAGCCTTTCAGCAGATCTGGAACATGTCATCATGGCTTGTCATTGATAGCCAGTTGGATGAGGGCTAACACATTTAAGGTAAATGTAGAGAAAACTCAAGTCCTTTGGGTAAAACTGATTTTATTAAAGACTCTCTCACCATGTCTGATTCCGGGGAATACAATTCTGGAGGTCTAACTGGAAGCTTGATTCCTAAAAGTGATGCCTGATTTTGATCTCTCTAGGTTTGCTCACATTTCATCAGTAGTCCATTTATCCTTTTATAAATGTTTATTGTGTTATTTGTAGCCAACCTATAATGAAAGATAATGCAGATAAATATTTTAAATAAATATTTTAAATAAATAAATCCTTTGCATAATATGCATCATTCATCAATTGCACCTCTCCATAGAGAAAAATGACTGGATTATTGTAATTTATTGCTGGTGGCATGTCCTAGGAGACAGCTACAAAGATTGCAGCTAATTCAAAACATGCAGCATATTTCTTTAGGGTCTGTACTTCAGTGATCATATCTCTTCTGCCTTAGAGAGACTCAGTTGGCTCCCAGTAAAGTTCTGTTGTGAATACAAATTAATTTGAGTAATCTCTGTGCAACCCTTAGCAGCACACAAATATATTTGTTTCTTCAGGGCTGCTCTGGCTAGGGCTCCTCCCATATCCTGTGCTCTTTATCCCAGTGGTGGATTCTTTTTATGGGGGGAAACTTCCATTTATGGCCCAGACAGTGGTGTGATGATCCCTATGTGCCTTGATAGATGCAACGTTCTCTGAAGGGAGATGCTGGAACAAACCAAGCAGGACAAGGCACTGGGTGATAAATAATATGTTTACTGATTTGTTAAAGTCAAAATTGAAGTCCATTTTATCCATAAATATGAAGTTCAGATGAATTTGGTACAGACATGGATGTTCCCTCTGGGTAGGTGTCCTTTACTTCAACAATCTGAGCAGAGCTTCCAATAGTGATGAAAATGTGCACAATTCATCCATGTTTTTAAGTGATGTTTCTGTTTTTCTAATAAGATGAATTTGCTGCTAGAATTGTTATTAATTCTTTTATTATTTTATTGAATAAGGTGGTCCTCCATTGGTGTTATGATAATGGGACAAAGGGCTCCTCTTTTGGTCTGTCGCAGATATTTATTGCGGCTCACCACCTTGTTTTTCAGTTGGGCCTTGATGTCCTGGTACTGGTGGGCCACCTCGCTCCGCACTCCTTTTCATTTTGCTGTGCCGAGATATGGCCTGAGTGATAGTGCACTAAATCTGGCCCTTGGCTGCCCTCGATGTCTTGGCCGCATGGTTGCCAAAGAACATGGCATAGTTCTCAAGGACCCCAGTGATGACCATGTCGTCCTCAACACTGACTTTTAACGCCCGAAAATGACCACGCCCTGCTGCCTGGCTGCTAGATGAATGAGGGGCCACTTCCGCTTCCTGAGAGGTGTCATGTTCCTCGCTCTTGTTCCCACTCTCCACTCTCCACTTTCCTACCTTCCTCCCCCTCCTGCACCTCACCTACCAACTCCCCTCTCCTCTGATATCTCTGTCTATCCCTACCCTTCTTCTCCCACCACAGTCGCCTGCCTATCCCCTTCCCCCTCCTACTATCTCCTATCCCTTCTTTCTTGCCTATCTCTACTCCTGTCCCTACCCCTGTCCCTACTCCTACTTATCCTCCTACTAATCCTGCCCTCGCTCTCCCTCCTCCCTCCTCCTTCAATATATTTATAAATGATCTGGAAAGAAATACGACGAGTGAGATAATCAAATTTGCAGATGACCCAAAATTGTTCATAGTTAAATCACAAGCAGATTGTGATAAATTGCAGGAAGACCTTGTGAGACTGGAAAATTGGGCATCCAAATGGCAGATGAAATTTAATGTGGATAAGTGCAAGGTGATGCATATAGGGAAAAATAACCCATGCTATAATTACACAATGTTGGGTTCCATATTAGGTGCTACAACCCAAGAAAGAGATCTAGGTGTCATAGTGGATAACACATTGAAATCGTCAGTTCAGTGTGCTGTAGCAGTCAAAAAAGCAAACAGAATGTTGGGAATTATTAGAAAGGGAATGGTGAATAAAACGGAAAATGTCATAATGCCTCTGTATCGCTCCATGGTGAGCCCGCACCTTGAATACTGTGTACAATTCTGGTCACCACATCTCAAAAAAGATATAACTGCGATGGAGAAGGTACAGAGAAGGGCTACCAAAATGATAAGGGGAATAGAACAACTCCCCTATGAGGAAAGACTAAAGAGGTTAGGACTTTTCAGCTTGGAGAAGAGACGACTGAGGGGGATATGATAGAGATGTTTAAAATCATGAGAGGTCTAGAACGGGTAGATGTGAATCGGTTATTTACTCTTTCAGATAGTAGAAAGACTAGGGGGCACTCCATGAAGTTAGCATGGGGCACATTTAAAACTAATTGGAGAAAGTTCTTTTTTACTCAACGCACAATTAAACTCTGGAATTTGTTGCCAGAGGATGTGGTTAGTTCAGTTAGTATAGCTGTGTTTAAAAAAGGATTGGGTAAGTTCTTGGAGGAGAAGTCCATTACCTGCTATTAAGTTCACTTAGAGAATAGCCACTGCCATTAGTAATGGTAACATGGAATAGACTTAGTTTTTGGGTTCTTGCCAGGTTCTTATGGCCTGGATTTGCCACTGTTGGAAACAGGATGCTGGGCTTGATGGACCCTTGGTCTGACCCAGTATGGCATTTTCTTAAGTTCTTATGTTCCTCTCCTCTCCTCCCTCTCCTCTCTTCACGTCTATCCTATCCTATCCTATCCTCTATCTCCATGCCTCTTATGCTCCATCCTCTCCAGATCTTCTCACTCCTCCACATCACCACCACTCCTCCTCACTCCTCCACACCACCACCCCCATTCCACATCACTCCCCCTTCTCACCACTACCACTACCACCACTCCTCCTCAGTCATCCACACAAAAAGACAGACAGAGAAACTGAACAAACTAACAAAACCTTTCACTCAAAGACAAAAGACCCAGGAAAAGAGAAACAGATGACAACAGAAGACAAGATAACTCAATCAGGTAATCGATTCTCAAAAAGCTCCTACTGCCACTATCCAACTCACTAACTCCCCTCTCCTCTCTTCAACTTCTGACACACCCTTAAAGAGGCAAATGCAAGAAGACGGTATATATAAACAAAAAAATAAAAAGCCACACATAAATCATAGGGATGTGCAGACCAAAGGTTTATGTTCATAAGTCCATAAGTCGAAAGGGGGGGTCAATTTCGGTCAATATGGACATATGGAGAATTCCATAAGTTGAGTCTATGTCCATATGTGCAAAAAAAATTTAAACCCCTCACCCTCCTTAATTGCCCCCCCCAAGACTTACCAAAACTCCCTGGTGGTCCAGCAGGGAGTCAGGATGCCATTTCTGAACTCCTTTGCGAGGAGCACGTGACGTCGGCGTCACGTCGGAGTGACGCGGCGTCACGTCGGAGTGACGCGGCGTCACGTGATTCCCCGCGCGTTCGCTCCGGGACCCTCGTTGCACCCAAAAGGAACTTTTGGCCAGCTTGGGGGGGTCAGGAGGCCCCCCCAAGCTGGCCAAAAGTTCCTCCTGACCCCCCCTGACCCCCCCCTCCTGACCCCCCCAAGCTGGCCAAAAGTTCCTTTTGGGTGCAACGAGGGTCCCGGAGCGAATGCGCGGGGAATCACGTGACGCCGACGTCACGTGCTCCTCGCAAAGGAGTTCAGAAATAGCGTCCTGACTCCCTGCTGGACCACCAGGGAGTTTTGGTAAGTCTTGGGGGGGGATTAAGGAGGGTGAGGGGTTTAAATTTTTACTTAGAATCAACAATCGCGATTTCCAACGTATTCAACATAGCTATGTTGAATACGTTGGAAATCCGATCGTTTTCGCCTCATCACTTTTTTAAGTTAAAAAAAAAAAAAAGTTGCGTTTTACATTTAAGTTCAAAACGAATGCACACCCCTAATAAATCAATGCACACCATGCAAAATAACGCACAACATGCTGATGCTATGTGCAGTGTGCTGATGCATCGTGTAACGTGATAACGACTTATGCAAAATACCTTCGTATTGTGAAAGATCAGGTATTTTCTTAAACTTGGCCCTATTTTTAACATGGGTGCTATTTTTGCTATAGTTATAGGGGCGGATCTTATAAAATCCGCAGGATTTACGCGCGCAGGGCCCTCGCGCAGGGCCCTCGCGCGCCTATTTTGCATAGGCCGCCGGCACGCGTAAAGCCCCGGGAGGCGCGTAAGTCCCGGGGCTTTCTAAATGGGGAGGGAGGGGGCGTGTCCGAGGGCGTTCCAGAAACGACGCGGCGTTTCGTGGGCGGGCCCGTGGGCGTGGCCCCGGCCCGTGGGCGTGGTCGAGGCCTCCGGACCACGTCCCCGGGACCGGAGGACGGAGCGGGGCTGCCGGCGACGCGCACAAAGTTAAGGGGGAGTTTATATAGGGCCGGGGGGGTGGGTTAGGTAGGGGAAGGGAGGGGAAGGTGGGGGGAGGGCGAAGAAAAGTTCCCTCCGAGGCCGCTCCGAAATCGGAGCGTCCTCGGAGGGAACAGGCAGGCCGCGCTGGGCTCGGCGCGCGCAGGTTGCACAAATGTGCACCCCCTTGCGCGCGCCGACCCCGGATTTTATAAGATACGCGCGGCTATGCGCGTATCTTATAAAATCTGGTGTACTTTTGTTCGCGCCGGTGGCGCAAACAAAAGTACCAGCACGCGTATTGTTTTAAAATCCGCCCCATAGTGTTTTGATGATTCTAGGCCTTAGCTGGATACCAGGGATTACTGGATTCTAACTTTAAAAATAAAGAGCATATTGCATATATCCCTATTCTTTTTTTTTTTTGTATTGTACATGGGATTAACTCTTGCCAAATTGGGAAGAGGGAGCTTATCAATGTCTCTTTGTGGATTTCTCATTCCCTCACAAAAAGAAATCTCTACAGTTTCTATTTTAGTAACTCCTGTACATCTTTCTTTCCCAAAACTTTGCTGCAGTTTCAATATTTTCCTCACAGCAGGCAGACTCTGCACCAGGAAGGCTGGTTTCCTCTTCTCTAGTTTCACTCAGATTTCTGTCTGTTTCGAAGAAGCTCTGGTTAACACAGCTAAGCTTTTCCAAGCACTTGCTCTCGCAGCTCAGGGCTCTAACAGAACTTGTAAGAGAGGTTTTACATTCTACAGCAACTTTTCTCACATGCAACAAATTCCTATTCAGCTTTGCTGTCTCTCATAATTCTCTTGTTGAACTCAACCTGTGATTTCTTCCCATTCAGCAGCCATTATCTCCTACAAAACTCCTGCTGCTCTCTTCTTATCACAGCCTCTTTCTCTATCTCTTAGCACAGCACACACTTGCCTCTGCCTAGTGTTTTTTGTTTTTTTGGCTTATAAAATCACACATAGACATGTGCTATAGTGTCCCCATACTGAGCTTCCTAGTAGAAACTGCATGCTACCATGTTTCTTACAAACCTCTTTATGTGTCAGTGGCAAACTCTGCTTTAGTTCCTACAGGGACTCATTTCACTGTGCAGTTAACTTATTGCTGTGGACTTCAGGTTCCTGTCTCATAATAAAAGCAAAGATTGCAATTTCTCAGTCACTTCCTTCAGTCACTTCCACCAGTGTAGGAATACAAACAAAGCATTTTTCCCCTTATAACATGTTTGCATTTTAATCCCTGATTTCAATAATATGGATAAAGAATATCATAAAAGATCAAGAATGAATTGCACAAAAAGGGTTCCTTCCATATTGTAGCAATGGGGAAAGTGCTTTGTGCATGTGGACAAAAATCCATGGGAACAGTACACAATGGGGTATGTACACTGACAGGGAGAGAGACCAGGAGGTGATAGTGTCTAATCATCTTAAGACAGCTAAATAGTGTGAAGAGACAGTAGTCAGAGCCAGTTGGATGCTAGGGTCCATAGGTAGAGGTATAATCAGTAAAAAGTAAAGTTTGGGAGACCATACGTCCAAATGGATATTGACAGGATAGAGGTGGTCCATTGAAAAGCTATCAAAATTGTGCAAGGTCTACCTCAAAAGCCATGTAAGATAAAACTGAAGAACCTAAATATGTATTCCCTAGAGGAGAGAAGAGACTAGTGGAATATGATGGAGATATTCACATATCTCAGAGGTATTAATACACAAGATGCAAACTTTTGATCAGAGGAACAAATGCTGTAGAAAAATAGGATATGGTATAAGTTTCTCATGAGATAGACTCAGGAGCAATATACAAAATAAAGAATAGAATAGATGGTGAATGCATGAAATGGCCTTTCAGGGGAAAAGGTAGAGACTAAAATAATAATCCAGTTCAAAAAAGCATAGGATAAGTAGCATGGATCCCAAATTACACAGTAGTCAGGGGAAAGCCAGTGATAACTGGGCTCTATGGCAAGGCACCAGGCATGAAAATGAGAAGACTAAATGAGCCTTATGGTCCTTGTTTACCATTATCTTCTATTATTTCCACATTTAAGAGAAGCAGGAGTTTACAAAGAAGTAGAAGAAAACTCTTACTCTTGTAGTATTCAGAGAGTTATAGCATTATATCATGGAAAGAACAAAGTTCCAGTTAGGTTGTCCAGAAAGTTCTGGAACACATTGGCAGGATCAATAGGGCTTGAATCAATAACCTTAGACGGCTGAGGCTGGGAAGTTGCAAAGGAGCCATAAAAGCAGGGAAACGCCACGTAACATTTTTTCTTCAGTTGTCAGCTAGTAGGTATGCCCTTGGAAATTCCCATAGCATCAGCACAGGGCATGCCCTAATTGGTGATAGTATATAAGCAGAGGAACAGAGGCACACCTTTACTGATACAATAAACTCCTGGGATACATCCTCTAGAGTTTCTGCTCATCTAGTCTGTTCCTGTGCTACAGCAGCTCTGTAGTCCTATTCCTTTGATCCTGCTCTGCATCCAGCTTTACCCTCCTGCTCTGGCGTTCCTGCTCAATCCTTTAGCCTAGGGCTCCTGATCATGAATCTGCTCCAGTGTAACAGCTGCATTCTTGATGCCTTCCAAGCTAGTCCTATTTATACCAGCCTTGGCTCAGCCTTCATCCAGTAATCCAGCTTCTTCAAGTATGCCTCTTTCTAATGTACCATTCACTAGCCACTGGACATCCCTGGCAGCTTGTTATCAGCAAAGGTGTGTTTCTGTAGCTTTCCTTATATACTGTCACCAATTAGGGAATGCCCTATGTTGAACCAATGGGATCTTTCAAGGGCATGTCTGTCTTATTAATTATCTAATTATTATTATCTGTCAACTGGACGCTTTCCCTGCCTCTGTTTCTCCCATGAGTCCTTTGCATTTTCTTGGCCTTTATCTTCTAGAGTTGCTGGTTCAGGTCCCATCAATCATGATACTCATATAGCACGATATTAAGATAGAAGGAGGTATATACTAACTTATCCAGTCAGTGTAAAATGTTCTGGCATGGTGCTTCACATGAAGGAATAAAGGATCTTTAGTAATAAGGTATTAAAGAGAGGAGAGGGGTCTGTCTTGCACAGGTGCAGTTTAACAGGATTTCCAGGTATATGGAGATCCTAAAAGGAGCAGAAGTTCCCTGACCAGAGTCAGTAGGAGAACATGCCAAAAAAGGTGTAAGATGATCCCTGTTGAGTTGTTGGATGAGTGAAAGGAGACTAAAATTCTTTACCATACAAATGCACTGTTATCAAGTTATCTCTATTGAAGAAGTTTTATTATTTATTTACAAATGTTTATATTCCACAGCATTACAAAAATCTTGTTTGAAGTATATCACAACTGTATCAATACAAAAGATACTTATTTAGAACATATACTGTACATGTGGAGAGTAGTTTTGTGGGCCCTGGTCACTGCATATGAAGACCTTAAGAACATAAGAATTGCCATACTGGGTCAGACCAAGGGGTCATCAAACCCAGATTCCTGTTCTCAACTATGGCCAATCCAGATCACAAGTACCTGGCAGGATTTGAAATAGTAGATTCCATGATGCTTACACCCAGGCAAAAGCAGCAACTTTCCCCAAGTCTACCTGGTAAATAACTATTTAGGACTTTTCTTCCATGAACTTTACTCCTGGGAGAATTCTGCACACAAAATTTTAAAATTCTGTAAAATGCTGCATACGTTATATTGGTCAAAATAACACAATATACATCACAGAAAATTACTCAAAGATGCAGAGTTTTACATTTTTTAAGAAGAATTCCCCCTATAAGTACACTGTAGGAGTGCCTCTTCCTCCCTCTCTCCCTACTCCTCTGACCCTTTCACTCTGTCTTTTCTGGCTCTAACTCCTCTGCTCTCCACTATCTCTCCCCTCCCCATTCAAGCTCAACCCTTTCCATTCTATCTCCACTCCTCAGGCCTCCACTCCCAGAGTTTTATCACGTTCTCATATTGCCCCTCATACAGGCTTCCTCTGTTCCTCTCTCTCTCTCTCTCTCACACACACATACACACTCCCTCTCTCTCTCTCTCTATCACACTCTCCTCACACAGGCTCCCTCTCTTTCTCTCACATATACACCCTCACACAGGCTCCCTCTGTCCCTCTCTCACACAGGCTTCCTCTCTCTCTCTCTCTTACACACACAAAAAGACCCTCATATAGGCTCCCTCTCTCAGACACACACAGGCTCCCTCTCTCTCTCACACACATGCCCTCTCACACAGGCTCCATCTCTCTCCTGAGCACATACCCACAACCTTCACACAAGCTCCCTGTCTATTTTGCACAATCACATATCCCTGTAAATAAGTTCCCTCTGTCACAACCAAACATGCTCCCTCACTCCCTCACACACGCACATAATCCCTCTCTTACATTCTCTCTCACTCAGGCACACAGGCTCCAAATCTCTTACTCATATGCACACTTCCTCACACAGGCTTTCTCTCTTATACACACACACACATACCCTCATACACACACGTCTGCTGTTGCACTGTCTTTCTAGGCATCTCCATCATCTTCAGCTACAGGTGGGATGGGCTCTTCCTGCAGCTCTTCCGGGCCTCCCTCATCTTTGTTTTTATTCATGGGCAGGATGGACTCTGCCTGTGGTCTTGCTGGACCTTTCTGCTCCTCGGCCATGAGTGGGATGGGATCCCCTCACGGCCCACCAGGTCGCTCTCCAAATTCTGCACAGAACATGAAAATTCTCAGAATTCCCCCAGGATTAAAACTTGTCCAAACCTTTTTTAAACCCAGACATTGGAAATGAAGATTCTGCTCTGCTCAAGCATGAACCCAACCGAGTACCCCCCTTCAGAGTGAGGACATGGGATGGGGTTTATACAAAAATGACACCCACTGTGAGGTCCAATGGGTGTATGAACCCAAGAATATGCTTTTGTGTACCAAAATCATTAAGATTTTCTGTGCCAGAACTACTATTACTGCCACTAATTCTACTATTAAACATTTATATAATGCTACAAGGTGTATGCAGCGCTGTAAAGATACATAGAAGAGACAGTCCCTGGAGCTTACAATCTCATTCAAGACTGGATGTTGAGGACAGTGGCTGCTTTCATATAACAGGGGTTTCCACCTTCTAAAGTCTGAGAACTTAGTCAGTAGGAATGCAGGTAGGACCAGTTGCTTTCAAAGATAAATTCATTGTTCTGCTAATTGAGGTGAATTGCATGCAAACATCCCTCCTGCCAATGAAATGTAGTCAAGATATTTAATCAACATTTTTCTCTCTTTCTTTGGAGGAGTGCTGCAGTATCTTTTGTTTATTGTTATATGAATTCTTGTCTCAGATGAAGCAGATCCTTCCTTACCTGTGGCAAGTTTTCAAACAGTGATAGCTCTTCAGAAGCTTGAGGTCTGAATGAATTTGAAGAATGCTGTGGGAGGTAGTTTACTTTGGGATAAAGCAAGGATCCCTAAAATTAATCGATAAGAAGCAACCGAGTATAAATTAGTCTGTTGTGGATGTTATCTTTTTATTGGATTAATTTAATACATCTGTGATGAGCTTTCAAAAGTTAGTGGAAAAGAAAATTTCTCAGCCCTGTTCATCTATTATTGTGTCTGCCTAGAATGATTCTTACAATGATGACATACTGAAATTGTTTTTATAAGGATGTTAGAGATAAGAATTCATCTTATCTCTTAACTGGGAATCCCTTCATGAGATGGCTTATTTTTCTTTCTACACGGCTTCACTAGGTGGCACTGTAGGATGGCTGTTCAGAGCTTTGTCTTCAGTGCATGAATACTGTCTACCAGAAACACATTTTCTTTGTTAGAAAATTTATGAACCATCTCTGAGAATGTGACTTATAAAAGTGAGGAGATAAGCATAAGAACAGTAGAACAGCTCTTCTACTTATAACATTATTTACTAGCATGGAGAAATCTGTGTATTACCTTCAGACAATTAGACAAATTCTCCACTAGCTATATATTTAATAAAAATCTAAGAAAGGTCCAAGGATTTTTGAAAACTGCTTGTCATAATTACTTTTTATTATAAATAAACAATCCTCATCTCCCCAATAACAAGTCTGGTGGGTTTAATACTGTTAAATAAGAAGCAGTACTTTGGACAAGCCTCTCATTCTGCTTCTAGGTCAATTCACTCATGTGTGTGATATTTCATGCCTATCTAAAAACAGTTCTGTTAATATTTTTCTGGTTACTGTGTCATAATCTTAGGAAAATGCTGCATGTATATATTTACTGCTGTATTTACAGCTGTAAGCATGGTGGAAATGTTGGCAAGTGAATCTGCAGGCTTCAGAGAGCATACTGCTTTTTCCTTTATTTGCGTCAAACAGAAGATAGTGCATAATTCCAAAGCCATCAGACAAATAAGTTAAGACTTAAAAAAAAAATCTTTTGGGTTTTTGCTCTGATAAACGAAGCTGGTGCTTCTTTACTAGCATTACCTTTACATTTTTCTACACTCTAATGACATTTGGCAGACTTGACAGTGTAATGCCTGGCTGGTTTTATTGTTGGCTGCTCCCAGTGGGGAATAGTTGACACTGCTCTCTGTTTTCAATTGATATCCATTTTCAGCAATATTACTTTCTATTAGATGCCTGCACAGTTTGTTCCAGGCAGACCAAATGTTTACCGGGTTGACCTCAAAGCCTCAAATCAACAAACACTGAGATAATCAAAGTCTCCATTCATTGTCAAGTGCTTTATAATTTGGCCCTTTTTTCACATCCTGTACAGTACAATGAAATACAGATTAAGTAGCAATAGATTGCCACTTATAACAACGCTTTTGTTTTTGGGCTTCATAAAGACTAGGATTGAGTGTGTGTATGTCTACTCTTCTGTAGCATAGCTGTCAGTATTTCTTTTTCCTCTACGTTTTGGTGAGCCTTTAAGTGATACAGGGGTTATATACAGATGTAGTGCAAACAAGCTACAGGTAAGCTAAAAAATAATTGCACATGAATAAAAGGAACAGTGAAAATCAGCTGTGATGCAGGTGAGGTGTAATATCAAAGAGAATCAATATCCAAAGATTCTTTTTTGGGTGTTCATAAGCTGGTTAAACATGCTAGACCTCTTCAAAAGAGAGGTTGCCCAGCCCACTCAATCATCTATCCATTCGGCCACAAATTATGCTGCTATTGAATATTTTTTAAGAAGGTTTTCATTTGCAAATAAAACACGAGAGAGTAGTTAATCAATGAAAAACAATAATAAAGCCCCCTGAGGAAGCTTAGGGGCGTATTTTAAAAGGGTTACGCGCGTAAATTACGCGCGTAACCCTTAAAAAAACCTCCTGCGCACGCCGAGCCTATTTTGCATAGGCTCGGTGGCACGCGCAAGTCCTGGGACCCGCGTATATCCCGGGGCTTGCAAAAATGGGTGGGGCGTGGGCGGGACCGTGGATGGGGCCGCCGTCCGGGGTCGTGACGGCGGTCCGGGGACGGTCCAGGAGCGTGGCCGAGTTCCCCGACACAGCGGCCTGTGTCAGGGCCTGCCGGGGGCGGCAGGCATAACTCAACAAAATAAGGTAGGGGGGATTTAGGTAGGGCTGGGGGGTGGGTTAGATAGGGGAAGGGAGGGAAAGGTGGGGGGAACAGGGAAAGCCATCTGGCCTCCCGTAGGGCTCGGCGCGCGCAAGGTGCACATGTGTGCACCCCCTTACGCGCGCCGACACCGGATTTTATAACGGCAGCGCACGCATGTTCCCTCAGAGGCCGCTCCGAAATCCTTCCACCCCTCCACCTTCCCCTCCCTTCCCCTATCTAATCCACCCCCCAGCCCTACCTAAACCCCCCCTTACCTTATTTTGTTGAGTTCCCCTATCTAACCCCAGCCCTAACTAATTCCCTCCCCCCTACCTTTATTTTACAAGTTACGCCTGCCTTGCGCGCGCCGACTCTGGATTTTATAACATGCGCGCGGCAGCGCGCGCATGTTATAAAATCGGGTGTACATTTGTGTGCGCCAGGTAGCGTGCAAAAATGTACCCCCTGCGCGTAATTTTAAAAATCTGCCCCTTAGGGGTAGATTTTAAAAGGTGCGCACGGGAGTAGATTTCTTCGCGCAACCCGGCGCGAACAAATCTACTCCTGATTTTATAACATGCGCACGCTGCCGCGCGCATGTTATAAAATACAGGGTTGGCGTGCGCAAGGCTGCGCAAAAGCGGCAGCCTGCGTGAGCCAAGCCGCGCAGCCATCCTCCGTTTCCTCCGAGGCTGCTCGGCGCGCCATGTTCCGGTCCGGGGGCTGTCCGGAAGCCACGGCCATGCACCCGGAACTCCCCTGGGCCAGAACCACGCCCGCGGCCCCCGCCCCCGGAACGCCTCCGATGACACGCTGGCTGCGACACGCCCCCGACACACCCCAACACGCTCCCCCCAGGAAAGCCCCGGGACTTATGCTTGTCCCGGGGCTTGCGCCCCACCGAGCCTATGCAAGATAGGCTCGGCACGTACAGGGGGTGGAAGGGGCAGCTTTTCGGGGGTTACGCACGTATCTTACACTCGTAACCCTTTGAAAATCTGCCCCTTAATGCATAGTATAACTAAGAACAAAAACCTGTCAGCTGGTGTTTCGGAAGCCTGCATCAGGGGAACTTAGCATGTAAAGTCTTCATTCCATGACGGTTCGTATGATCTCAAAAGATTAGAGGAAGGTCCTGTAATCATTACCAAGACAAGAATGCAGTTAATCCATTCTCAGCAAACTACAGAGCTAGATAGTACTATAAAATATGCTCATGTATTATCCTGGGAACAAGGAAAACAATGGATATTATGTATGATAACTTTCTGATGAGAATAAACTGAAATGTGATTACTCTAAAAAGAAGATATAATACTAAGGGCATGCATGGCCCTAGTTAAGAATGTACAAAAATTAAAATTCATATTTCATGAATATTCCACAAAACTGACAAATTCATAAGTACATTTGTGATGGTTTGAAATCACCTACATCTTTTTCTTTTTTTTTTTTTACTTTTGGAAGGTGAATAAATGGAAATTTCACGTGTTTGGCAGATGTTTGACTGCCCCCACCTCCCATCCCTCAGATATTCAACTTGGCATTAATAAAGATAAGCAGGTCATGCAGGAGGAGTCGCCACCATATCCAGTCCACTGATGCTCTCCACTGCACCCACTGACTACTTATAAGGACTAATCCACCCAGTCACATATGTGCATTTTATTCACCTTCCAGAACCTTCACACACAACTATATTTACTCCTGCTTCAGACAGTCAACTTCTGGTTGGAAGGCTGTGCAAGTACGCAGCTTCTAATTATTTTAGTAAGTACTCTTAGGACACTAAAAAAGTCCCCAAAGCTTTCTCTGAATTTATACAATGGGGAATCTTGTTGTATTAACCCAATTTCTTTAGCTCTTTTCAAACATTCTAAACAATGTTTTTTTACATTCTTTCCCTATTTGCAAGTAGTTTTTAAAGTTTCCCCCAAAAAATATACTTTCAAAGGGCCAGTGCTGCTTTCAAATAAATGGTAGGACTTGCTTTATAATTTTATGGGTGTCGGTTCATAAAACAGAGAGAAAAGAATTTATCATGCTTTAAATTCTTTATCAGGTTCAATACTACCTTATTCACTAAAGAGTGATACCACATTCATGTCTCAGGCAAAGACTGTTTTATCTAATTGCAGCTACTTTAGTAAGAGATTTTAATGTGTAGTCAAATTCAAAATTAGCATAAATTTGAAAGTGTCATGCCTATTCACTAAAGCATGAAGTAATGGCCAGTGATAAAATATCACAATTTCTGCACCAAACATTTCTCAGCAACCAAAGGCTTCTGTTAAATCCCTGAAGGTCTTTTTTTTTCTATGGGAAATTTAAGCACTTTATAGTATGTTAGCAGACTAAAGTCATTTAATTATTTTGAATAGATTTCATGTAAAAATATGTGGTTTTATTTACATATTTAATATTATTTCTAATACAGTTTTTTTAAATTATTGTATTCAGTCAAGTAAAAAAATCACAAATGACAAGTATATTACATAGCCAGGAATTGTTTTATTTTAAATAGTAAAGTAAAAATAAATTAATTCAATAAGCATGCAAGTTTATTTTACAAGGATAGGAAAATATTTTTTCAAAATTATAGAGTGTATTTAGATAGAGGACTTCAATGTAACTACTATAAGAAGGCCACAAAGAGGTCTGTATTAAAAGGGGTTTGTCCAGGTATCATGCCCAGGAACAGAAGTTTATGAGCTTTGCCAGGAACAGACAGAGGAGGCCCCAGAGGAGATGGACTGCAGTTTCCCACACCCCAGAAAGACTCAGACTTGGATGTTGAAGAAGGTCAGGGTATACTGTGCCCTTTTGTTCTTTGGAAACAAGGAATAGTGCTTATTTGCTAAGGGAAGAGTTCCTGGGGAAAAATAGGACTGCATGAGTTTGTGCAGTGGTTAGAAGGGTTTTTTTTTTTCATTTTGTCCTTTTGACTAAAGGCTGCAATAGGGACTGAGCTTGTAGCTTAGTGTACCATTTGAGGGGAGAAAGGGAGAGAATTGTTCCAGGATCCCCAGACTGGAATTTTGTTCCTGCATTGGGGGGGGGGAACAATCTGTTCATCTGTTTTGCTGGAAAGCAAGCTAAAACGTTTTTGCTACTGTTTGTATAAGTAATCAGATTATTGATTAATTCCTGTGCTTTTCCTGCTGTTTTGGAAAAAAAAAAATTGGACTGCTATTTTTTTTTTGTTTTGTTTGTTTGATTGAGGAAAAACTGCACTACTAATTAGTCCCAGCCACTGGAAGCAATTGAACTAAGAGAGCTGTGAGAACTTAGGTTTGCTATGAACCTAGTCCACTATGGTGAGAGTTCTACTTTGCCCAAGAGCCTATTTTTGTGGCATTATAGTGCATCACTCCTGCAGAGGAGAATCACCGACTGAAGTCTGAGTGGTGTTTTATGACCTTGGAAGCTCCATCAAAGTGGGAACTTGTAGGGTCATTTATCAAATCACGTTATGGCGTTTTTGCATGCGTGATTAACGCATGCAAAGCACTGTAACGTATGGTGCGTTCAAAATTTTTAAAAAGGGAGGGATTGGGGAGGAGTCTGGGGCGGGATTTCTGAAAAGGTGGGCTGGCTTTGCAAAGTGTGAAGCCATAACCCCAAAAACAACAGGGTATTTTTAGGCTGGGAGGGGGGAAGAGGAGCAGGAGAGGGAGAAAGAGGTGACATCATAGGAAGCAGCTATTTATGCTACTATAGAAGGCCCACCTAGTAACTTGAGGTGAGGTTTAGGTGGTAGGGTAGGGGTTAGGGACCACTTTTACATGCAGATTGAGACATACAAATAGAACAGTACACTCTTGTGAAGATTTGATGTCATTCAGAGTGAGGAAACTCATACAAAGATGAGATTTGTACAATGTTCTTCCACCCTAGCTTGATGGACTCTCTACCTGGGTAACATATGTCCTGGGGCTTGCAAAAAGGGGCGGGGTGTGGGCGGTCCGGGAGGCAGGGTGGGGCATGGCCGGCGGCGTAAGTTACGCCTGCCAGAAGGCAGGCGTAACTTCGTCAACAAAGGTAAGGGGGGGTTCTAGGTAGGGCTGGGGGTGGGTTAGGTAGGGGAAGGGATGGGAAGGTTCAGGGGGTGGGGCACAAGGAAAGTTCCCTCCGAGGCCGCTCCAATTTTGGAGCGGCCTCGGAGGGAATGGAGGCAGGCTGTGTGGCTCGGTGCACCCAAGTTGCAGAATTGTGCACCCCCATTGCGCGCGCTGACCCTGGATTTTATAACATGAGCACGGCTGCACGAACAAATCTGCGCCCGTGCGCAGGTTTGAAAATCTGCCCCTAAGGGAATAGCCACTGCTATTAATTGCATCAGTAGCATGGGATCTTCTTAGTGTTTGGGTAATTGCCAGGTTCTTGTGGCCTGGTTTGGCCTCTGTTGGAAACAGGATGCTGGGCTTGATGGACCCTTGGTCTGACCCAGCATGGCAGTTTCTTATGTTCTTAAGACCAAATGATTACCAGGATGGTTAAATGGTGGAAAAGGCAACTAACATAGTGGGGTTCAAAAGAGGATAGAATAAGTTTCTGAAGGAAAAGTCCATAAAGAGTTATTAGCCAGGTAAATTTGGGAAACCAGTGCTCATACCTGGGAGTGAGGCATAAGAAATAAATCAACTATTTGGGATCTGCTAGGTACTTGCAATCTAGATTGGCCACTGTCAGAGACAGGATACTGGGCTTAATATATCTTGGTCTGACCCAGCATGGCCCTTCCTGTTTTTATGGTGCAGTGAAAGAGGCTATTAAACCCAAAAGTACATCTTTCAAAAACAACAAAATGGATCAAAATGAAGAAAATAGAAAGTGCATACACACTGGCAAGTTAAATATTGAGAGGTAGAATTTCAAAATCCATTTAGTAAATACTGGGGGCTTCGCAAGGGGGCGTGTCGGGGGCGTGCCGGGTGGGCGACGTGAATTTCAGGGTGGGGCAGGAGGCATGTCGGGGGCATGACGCCGGCCCTGGGGCATGGTCGAGGCCTCTGGACCAGCCCCTGGGTCGGGTGATGGCGCGCCAGCAGCCCGCTGGTGTGCGCAGAGTTACGCCTGCTTCAGGCAGGCGTAACTCTGCCAACAACGGTAGGGGGGAGGTTTAGATAGGGCCGGGGGGAGTGTGGGTTAGGTAGGGGAAGGGAGGGGAAGGTGCGGGGGGTGGAGAGAAAGTTCTCTCCGAGGCCGCTCCGAAATCCGAGCGGCCTCGGAGGGAACGGGCAGCGCGCATAGGGCTCGGTGCGCGCAAGGTGCACAGCACGTGCCGACCCTGGATTTTATAACATACGTGCATATCTTATAAAATCCGGCGTACTTTTGTTCGCGCCTAGTGCGTGAACAAATGTACACGCGCGCGTAAGTTTATAAAATCTACCCCTCAGTCTATTATCCGGCTAGATTCATTGTAGCCAGATAAGTCATTATCTGGCTAAAATCTAGCCAGATAATAAAAGGCATTCCAGAAGTGTAACTGGGAGGAGCGACTTATCTGGCTATCTTAGATCTTAGCTGGATACCTTAGCTGGATAAGTGATATTAAAACTTATCTGGCTAAGATATCTGACTTACTTTAGACCTCCTATTTAGCAAGTCTAAAGTTAGCCGGTTATCTTATCTGGCTAACTTTAAACTTATCTGGGTATGCTCAGCAGCATGGCTGCACCACTGAGTATCTTGGCTAGGTTAGTTGGATAAGTCTTATCCGGCTAATTTACTTAGCTGGCTATGTCTGAATTTGGACCCCAGAGCTTTAATAAGGAAGGGCAAAATTTGAAAAGAAGCCTGCCAGAGAAGTAAATAATCCAAAATACAAACTTTGTCAAGTATATATAAAGTAAGAAGCCTGTGAAGGAGTTGGTTTGACTGCTAGATGACTAATCTGCTATGATACCTGAGGATTGGAGAGTGGCCAACATGAAACCCATTTTAAAAAAGGGTTAGAGGGGTGTAAAAACTATTCTGAAGAATAAAATTAGATTTTTTAAAAGTGAGTTAATAAACATGTGGACAAGGATGAACCAGTTCAAACAGTGTATCTGGATTTTCAAATGACATTTGAGAAACTCCTGGATGAAAAACTCACCAGGAAATTAAAGAGTAGTGAGCTAGCAGGCAATATCTTATTGTGAATTGATAACTAGCTAAAAGATAGGAAACAAAGAGTAGGACTTAATGATCATTTCTCTCAATAGAGAAAGATAAATAGTGGTGTGCTCCAGGGATCTGTAGAAACATAGAAACATAAATGCAGAAAAAGACCGTATGGCCTATCCAGTTGACCCATCCGTCCAATCAATTCAGCATAATTCTCATCACTTCCTTAGAGATTCTGTGTATTTAACAAATGCTTTCTTGAATTCAGATACTGTTTTTGTCATCCACCAATTTTCCAATCCATCTAGTCTATTTTGCAGATATCTTATTCATACTGATTCTTTTAAATCGCCTGTATATAACATGTCTATTACTACTGTTGTTTTAATGTTATTTGTTATTAGTATTTATTCAATTTTCTCCAAGTTCATTTTCCTGTTCCATGTAAGACTCGCATGTTAAGTCACTCCAATGTTATATGTAAACCGAAATGATTAGCAACATTGTTGCTAGAATTTCGGTATATAAAAAATGTTAAATAAATAAATCCACCACTTCCACTGAGAGGCTGTTCTACATATCTACCACCCTCTCTGTAAAGAAATAGTTCCTAAGATTACTCCTGAGTCTACCCCCTTTCAACCTCATTGCATAATTCCTTGTTCTAGAGCCTCCTTTCCATTGAAAAATGCTCATTTCCTGTCAATGGAAACCTTTGAGATATTTGAATGTCTCTTTCATATCTCCCCTATCTCACCTTTCCTCTAGGGTACACATGTTTTGATCTTTGATTATCCCCATATACTTTAGAATGAAGACTACTGACCATTTTAGTAGCCACCCTCTGGACTGAATCCATCCTGTTTATATCCTTTTGAAGGTGTGGCCTCCAGAATTGTACACAGTGTTCCAAGGGAGATATCACCAAAGACCTATACAGATGTAATATCACCTCCCTTTTTCTGCTGACCATTCCTGACCCTATGCAGCCAATCATCTTTTTGGCTTTCACTCTCCCTTTATCCACATGTTTGGCCACTTTAAGATCATCAGATACATTTAGGAGCCATATCCTGCTCTTCCTTTGTGCTTAAAAGAATTTCACTTCCAATACTGGACCTTTCCTTGGACCTTTGCCTTCTAAATGCATTATTCTGCAATTTTTAGCATTAAATCTTAGCTGCCAGAGTTTAGACCATTTCTTGAGTTTCTCTAGCTCCCTCCTTATGGTTTCCACACCTTCCTGGTTGTGTCACAGATTTTGGTGTCATTGACAAAAAGACAAATCTTTTCTGACAATCCTTCCTTTATGTTGCTTACAAAAATGTTGAAAAGAACTGGTCCAAGGACCGATCTCTGAGGCACACCACTAATAACAACTCCTTCCTCAGAGGAAACTCCATTTACCACTACCGTTTGTTGCCTCCCACTTAGCCAGTTTCTAACCCAGTCAGTAACTCCAGGGTCCATATCAAGGGTGCACAATTTATTTATGTCTTCTGAGTGGAAACATGTTAAAGGCCTTGCTGAAATCCAAGTACACTACATCTAGCACTCTCCCTTGATCCAACTCTTTGGTGACCCAATCAAAGAAATTGATCAGATTCGTCTGACAAGGTTCACCTTTGGTAAAACCATGCTGCCTAAGATCTTGCAATCCATTGGATTCCAAAAATTGTACTATCCTCTGTTTTAGCAGAGATTCCATTGTTTGCTCACCACATAGGTCAGGTTAACTGGCCTGTAGTTCCCAGCCTCCTTCTTACTTTCACTTTTATGAATAGGAACTACATCTTCCTTTTTTCATTCCTCCATAGCTACGCTAGACTCTAAAGAAGCATTGAAAAGGTCAGCTAATGGAGCTGCCAAGACATCTCTAAGTTCCCTTAGCACTATTGGATGTATCCCATTCGGCCCCATCACTTTATCTATTTTAAGTTTAGTTAGCTCCTCAAAAACACACTGTTTTGAAAATCAGTTGAGGTTTACCTCACTTTCAATCTTATTTGTGTTTGTTTTATGTGGTCCTGCTCCTTGCCCTTCCACAGAGAACACCAAACAGAAATGTTTGCTAAGCAATTTTACTTTTTCCTCATCAGCCTCCTTCCTTCTATCACTAACATATCTAAAGTCTTGTCGTCCCCCCCCCCAGCTTTATTATATTTGATATTTTTCTTCTATTTGAATTTTTGCATTCCTATTTTCCCAGGTTCTCTTAATTTTTCCAGATATTGTCACCTGTCTTCTGCTTTCTGCGAACTCTTGTAATTTATGAATGCTAATCTTTTTCCCTTTCCTTTTCAGTTACTTCTTTAGAAAACTATAATGGCCTCTTTTTCCTCTGCCTTCTATTTACTTTCCTAACAAAAATATTAGTTGCCCTTATGCTATTTCCTTTTAGTTTTGCCCACCGCCCATCTACCTCCCTAAATTTTCCCATCCAGCTAATGACTCCTTGAGTTACTCCCCCAGTTTGAGAAAGTTATATTTCCTGAAGCCTAGGACCCTTGCCTTAGAAAGCACCTTCATCTCTTGCATCTGAATATTGAACCTCACCATTCGAAGGTCACTGGATACCAGATGATGATCCATTACAGCATCAGAAATACTGTCCCCATTGCTAAGCACCAGGTCCAGTATCGCTCCCTGCCATGTGGGTTCCATTACTAGTTTACAGAACAGTTCTCCTCGCAGAGAATCCATGATCTCCTTCTTCTAGAAGATACTGTAATTGGGATGTCCCAATCAATATCTGGAAGACTGAAATCCCCTAGCAGCAGAATCTCCCCTTTCACAGAATCCTGTGAATGTCCTCCATTAAATCTCTATGGAGATGGTATATTAAAGCTAAATAATCATGGAGCTAAGACACACATAAACTACAAAAATTACACAGAAATAAGCATAAAGTACCAACCACACTTAAAAATCTAGCTTAATATTTATAAATGTGAAGGAATTGATATCAGTCTGTGCATGTGCTCAATGATCAGTCTACAGTCTTTTGCATGCTATGGTAAACAAACTGTTTCATGCAAAAGCACCTCAGCTTACATCATTTAACCATTTCCAACCTACCATCCTATGTTTTAATTGTGTCTTTATTCAAAATCTATTGCACAAAAAATTGTCATCTTAAAAACCATCTTTAAAATTAGCTTCAATACTTTAGATACATGGTGCCACTGTAAAGTTTCCGACACTATACTTAATTGATTGTGAAGCTACTCAGTCACCAGCTTGTATGTAATGGGCTATGCGCCCGCAGTATGTCAAGTATCCGTATGAAGAAAGATACAGTCACCCAACTGTGAAAACATTGTTGGGATTACTGTATCTTTCTTCATAAGGATACTTGACCCATAGCGGGAATGTACTATGAGCATTAGTGTACATAGCTTTCTAAATATTACCTTTATTTCCATATTTTCTATTTCTATATGAGTATTTAATATTTAACTTACTTGAATGTTTTGTTCACCCATCTATGATAATTCTAGATTAAAACTCTCCTCAGTAGGTTTACCATTCTGTGTTGAAAGATGCTTCGCCCCTTCCTTGACAATTAGATCCCATCTCTGCTCAGCAATCCTTGAAATCTCATCCCATGATCCAGAAAGCCAAAACATTCAAGTCAACACTATCTATGCAGCTATTCATTTATCTCCAGAATATGAGCTTCCCTGCCTGGACCTTTATCCTTAACTGGGAGGATTGAGGAGAATACCACCTATGCTTTACCCTTTCTCGCAGAGTCATGTGGTCACTTTTGATACAATTTGTGTGGTGCCTAGCTGTATCATTCGTGCCAACACGGATAAGCAGCATTAGCTAGTGGTCAGTAGGCTTGAGGATTTGCAGAAATGTCTCGGTAATGTCTTGGATTTTGGCACCTGGCAGACAGCACGCTTCCTAGGAATACTTGTATGTTCGGCAGATGGATGCCTTCATGCACCTCAGATTCAAGTCACCAACAGCCACTAGCCTCCCAGGTGCAGTGATTGCTGTGCCCACAGCTTTGGGGTTTGCATATCCTGGTTCCTCCTCATCATGGGATGACATCTCCTCCTCCACTTCCAGGACTGTATACCAGTGCTTTTTAATATATTTATAAATGAGAAGGGAGTGATGAGTGAAGTGATAATATTTTCAGGAAATACACAATTATTCAAAGTAGTTAAATAATGAGCAAATTGTGAGGAACTGTAAATGGACCTTGCAAGGCTGGGTGATGGGGCGTCTAAATGTCAAATGAAATTTAATGTGGACAAATGGAAAGTGATGTATATAGGGAAAAAGAATCTAAACTATAGATACACAATGCTGAGTCTCTTATTAGGTGTCACTACCCAGGAAAAGAATCAGGGAGTCATTGTGGACAATACTTTTGCATTCTTGGCTCAATATGCAGTGGCAGACAAAAAAGCAAATAGAATGTTAGGTATTATTAGGAAAGGAATGGAAAATAAAACAGTGAATATCATATTGCCTCTGTATTGATTCATGGTGTGACCACCTGGAGTATTATGTGCAGTTCTGGTCACCCCCATTTCATCAAAGATATTGCGGAACTATGCATGTAGTGGAACGGGTAAATAGAGAATGGTTATGTAAAGGATACTTAGTTCTCTTACCATATATTTTCCCCTTTTTCTATCCTCAGGGCAAAATGTTTGCCATTTTTGGACCATCCCTAAGATTATTTCCTGCCTTGGGTGCTGGGATTTGTCAGGCTCCTTCTATATTACTTGGGTTAAACATGTGCAATGTGTGGTTGGTTGTAGGGTTTACTTTGGGAAGGAGTGGAGTTGTACAGGTGAGTCCCCAAGTTCAGGCCACAAAGCCTATTCCAGAGGGATAGGACTTTACCCTATTTTCCAGTGCTTTCATAGACCTGAAAGAGGGACTGTCTTGTGTGAAGAAAAGAAGAAAAGAGAGTTTTGTCTCTTAGGAGAGTCGGTTTTGTTTGGGCCTGCTCCCACATCAGGAGGGCTTTTACCCCCCTCTGCTTGAGGGGATTAGAGACGACTGCTGATCATACTTTTCCTATTGTTGTTTCTCTCGGGGCAGTGTCTTCAAATGGGTTTGTTATGCACATACTTTGTCAGGAGTGAACCTCATTCATAAGTCTGGGTATGTTAGGAATGATCTCAGTTGCTCAACTTTACAGCTAATGCCCTTCTTAGTATTTGTGTTGGGCCAAAGACATCCTCCTTCTGGAGTTCATAGGGTGTAATCTTTACAGGCAACGTATCAAGATGCAATTGGAAATTCTTCTTAATAGGGCCAGTGTCAATTAATATAACTGTGACTATTTCTGTATTTTTCTGACACATTTTTTTGGTCTCTGATTGCATTTCTTGTTACTTAAGGATCTTTATTTTTTCTATACAATCCACAGAATATTTGTGGTTATTTGACACTACTATCAGCAATGCCATTGTGTTTTCCTCCTTCACCACAATATCCAGTTTTCTAGCATTGATCTTCCTATTGGTGGGAATAGGAATATTAAAGTTGTGTTCCCAGTGCTTTTTTTGACTTCAATGTTATAATGTTTACATAGTTTTCAATGGATAAGCCCTGCAACCTTGTTGGGGCTTTCTATATATAACCCTTCTGTCATCAGCACATCAGAACCAGCAATGAAATGCATAACCATTTCCAGTTCTGTTCTTCAGAATCTGCATTTGTCTGTTTTACCATTCTTTTCTATGCTAGCTGTAAACTATCTTGCTGCAGTCTACTAACTTGTGCTGCAATTATCAATCTCTCATCTATATATTTGAGTTTACCTCTCCTTAACCACTGATGTGTCAGATTTGATCTATAAGGGGTATAGATCAAATCTGACACTGATGTGTCAGATTTGATCTATAAGGGGTATCAAGTACAACCTGAAAAACAGTACTTGCAGAGAAGAATAAAACGCAAGCAAACAAAGAGAATCAGTAAGGCATGAAACAGTAACAGAGAAAACAAGGATCAGCCCTAGTGGGAGCATTGAGAGAAGAAGATCATGTTGCTGGTGGCTGAAGAGAATCAGTAAGTATTTTGGAAATCTTAGGACTTAAAAACATTTGGGGAGAGGTGAAATAGTGGGGTATAGTCTTTAGTATGTGTGTGTGACTGAGATAAAAAGCAAGCCAGTGGGAGTTAATTCTAGTGTCTGTCATTCCCTCCGACCCACTTCTAGCTCATCCTTTGATTTATAGGCACGAGGTACTTTCACATTAAAAATCAATCAGACTCTTATATATTTCACCAGCCCTTATCAAGAGTTCAAATTATCCCCTTGTAGGTCACTACCAGATTAAACCAATAAATTGTACGCATTCCTAATTCTGTAGCAACCTAAACTTAACTAAGTACTCAACAAATTATGATGAAGGCAGCAGTACAGCAGCAACAGGAGGGCCTTCCAGTTTTTTGCATCGAGTGTCACATGTATGATTTTTTACCCACTGGTGAGAGGTTGTATGTGTGCACCCGGTGCAAAGGGCTCTTGGCTCTCAGAGAATGAGCCCAATCTCTGGAGACTAGAGTGGCAGACCTGGAAGAGCTGAGGCAGACAGAAAGGTATATCGATGAGACCTTCAGGGACATAATAGCTATGTCCTAACACCAGTCTGGCAGCCCTAATGCTGCCTTGGATCAGGAAGCTCTCCTGGTCAGACAGCATCACCCTGGTATAGCAGGAAGTGATCCTGTAGCAAAGACTGCTCTCCAGAAGATGCATTGTCCTCTCGCACCGAGGACGAGTCTCCCAGTTCTACTGCCCAAGAGGGAAGGGTTAGGTTGGCCGTCATAGTTGGTGGTTCAATTATTAGGAATGTAGATAGCTTGGTGGCTGGTGTATGTGAGGATCACCTGGTACCTTGTCTGCCTTGTCTGAAGGTGCTATATCATGCGTCATCAAATCACACTTAACTTGGAAGATGTAGTAAGCCAATGTTATGATTGGCGGTCCGTGGGCCTGTCCCATGGACCGCCACACTCACCTCCAGCACTGCCACTGGGCAGGCCACCTTGTGGATGTACGGTGCTTCACTGCACTAAGCTAGCCTTCCCTGCTGCTCGCCCCACTGCCAGGAAGAGTGCCTCAGCCTGCGAGGCAGGCCCCCACTCTGGCCTTGCCACTAACACTATTCCTGTCCCAGGTTCTCCCTAGGGTACATGCACACTGATGCCATTCCTCTTAAAGGGCCCATGGCAGGAAAATACCTAAGGTGCACTATGATGAGGTCACCGGCAGAGGCCTATAAAAGGCCAGCTCAGCAGCTCTTCCTAGCCTTGGCAATGGGTTGACTCCTCAGGGAGTAGGTATTGCCTGCGTTCCTGTCTTCGGTTCCTAATTCCTGCCTTGCTGTGGTTCCTGAGTCCGTGTCTTCGTTCCGTGTTTCCCATCATCCAGTTGTTCCTCTATTTCCTCGTCTATAGTCAGTTCTTCTCATCTGATTCAGCGTTTCTTCGTGTACCGGTGGTCCTCATTTTCTTTCTCCTTGTTTTTCTTCGTGGATTGATCTCTTGGCTTTGACTCCAGTTTGGACCCTGATACTGCATGAACTCTGCCTGCCATGACCACTGCCTGGACACTGACCTTGTTTCTTACTGCCTGCTTTCGACCACTGCCTGGACCCTGATGTTGCTTTGCTCCGCTTGTTCTGATTTCAACTTAACCGGCAGAGGCCTATAAAAGGCCAGCTCAGCAGCTCTTCCTAGCCTTGGCAATGGGTTGACTCCTCAGGGAGTAGGTATTGCCTGCGTTCCTGTCTTCGGTTCCTAATTCCTGCCTTGCTGTGGTTCCTGAGTCTGTGTCTTCGTTCCGTGTTTCCCATCATCCAGTTGTTCCTCTATTTCCTCGTCTATAGTCAGTTCTTCTCATCTGATTCAGCGTTTCTTCGTGTACCGGTGGTCCTCATTTTCTTTCTCCTTGTTTTTCTTCGTGGATTGATCTCTTGGCTTTGACTCCAGTTTGGACCCTGATACTGCATGAACTCTGCCTGCCATGACCACTGCCTGGACACTGACCTTGTTTCTTACTGCCTGCTTTCGACCACTGCCTGGACCCTGATGTTGCTTTGCTCCGCTTGTTCTGATTTCAACTTAACTCTTTCTGCTGCCTCCTCAGCATTCAGGCCTGCAGTTCTTCCTGCTTGCCTGGATTTCTATCACTGCAGAGGCCCCCACCTAAGACCAGTTGGCCCAGGCACCCGAGGGCTTAACCTAAGGGGAACGTGGGCTGGTATTGGCAAAGCTCCAGTTGGGCCTCTACTTCCATCAGTTCCATCTGCCAACAACCAGATTGACAAACTGAAGTGTAGCAAAACACCTGGACAGATTAATATGCATTCCATAGTTATGAAAGAAATGAAAAATGAAATATCAGACCTATTAGTAATAATTTGCAACCTATCATTAAAATCGTCCATTGAACCTGAAGACTGAAGGGTAGCCAATGTAACCCTGATATTTAAAAAGGGCTCGAGGGGTGATCCAGGAAAGTATAGACCACTGCACCTGACTTCATTGCTGGGAAAAAATATGGAAACTAATCTAAAGAACATATAGATAGTTATGGTTTCATGGGGCACAGCCTGCATGGATTTACCAATGGGAGATCTTGCCTCAGATATCCGCTACATTTTTTTGAAGGGGCTAATAAACATGGAGGGCCGGTGAAAGAACTAGGTAGACTAGGCAGCTGCCTAGTGTGCTGCGATCCAGGGGGTGGCAACATGATGGCTGGCATTTATTGGGCCGGGACTGAGATGAAGAGAAGTGGCTGCTGCAGCTATACAAATATTTACAGGCAGTGATTCGGCTGATCACAGTTCAAACACCTCTCTTTCCTCACTCACTGTTAGGCCCCTGCACCCCCCCACCCCCCTCCCCTGTACCAGTATCAACATTATTGGGAGCCTGAGGCTGGAATGGAAGGTAGGAAATCCTCAAGTGTGCATGCAACAGAGAAGCTCGTGCTACTTGCAGTGTTTGCACTTGAGGAGGAACAGAGCAGGAGAAGGAACAGGGATGCTTGGGAAAAAGGAGGCAGAGACCCACCCCGGCCAAGCAGACCCAGCATGAGGGAAGTCAAGTAAAGGGCAGAAGCAGTGCACTGAGCCATCAGAGGCAGCAGGACTGCAAACCTGAGTCATGGAGGACAGTTGCAAGCATGCAGTGCTGCAGGTAAGCCAGCCAGTGGTCATTCTCTACCTGGAAAAAAAAACTTCAGGGGGTTGCCAGACAAAGGTCAAGAAAGGCTGGTTCAAACAGCAGTGGTGGAGAGGGTGAGAGAGCAGCACCTAGGGGAGAATAGGGCCTCTGATAGCAGGACCCGGGAAATGGCATGGTGGGAGAAAAAGATAGCTGGAGAGGGGAGAGTGGGGAGACATTGAGGGATTAAGTGGGAGAGTGGAAATTTGCAGATTGAAGGGTGAGCAGGGACTCATCTTGAGTGAGGGGGGATTGAGGGAGAGAGGAGAAGGGAGGGAGAGAAAGAGAGTGGCACCAGGTGGGAGAGAAGCCTGGGTATGGGAGAGTAGGCATTTGGATTGGGGGTGGGGACAAAAGTGAGGACTGAGGGATTGAGTAGGAGAGCAGTAATGTGGAGAATGGAGAGAGGGGAAGATCGAGGACTGGGTAATGAGATAGGGTGAGAATGCCTGAGAAGGAGAGAGCAAAGACTTTGGAACTGAGTTGGGGGATGGGATGCATGGCTGAAGTTTTGCCTAGGGTGCCCAATACCCTTGTATCAGCCCTATAAACATATGGATAAAGGTGGCCTGGTAGATGCAGTGTATTTGGATTTTCATAAGGCATTTGACAAAGCCCCTCATGAGAGGCTTCTAAGAAAACTAAAAAGTCATGGGATTGGAAGTGATGTCCTTTTGTGAATTGAAAACTGGTTAAAAAACAGGAAGCAGAGGGTAGGATTAACTGGTCAGTTTTCTTAGTGGAAAAAGGTCAACAATGGAGTGCCTCAGGGTTCTCTTTTCGGACCGGTGCTTTTTAATATATTTATAAATGATCTAGAAAGTGATACGACAAATTGTTCAGAAGAGTTAAATCACATGCAGATTGTGATAAATTGTAGGAGGACCTTGCAAGACTGGAAGACTGGGCTTCCATATGGCAAATGCACACAAGCATGAGCAAGCTTGCTCAAACACATACTCAAACTTGCATGTATGCACAAGTGTGCACACAAGCTTGAGTTAGCATGCAGAAGCATACAGAAGCAAAGAAATTGTTTAATCTTTCCACGATGGCCTTATCTTCTCTAAGTGCCCCTTTAACCCCTTGATCATCCACTGGACCAACTGACTCCCTTGCAGACTTTCTGTTTTGGATATATTTTAAAAAGTTTTTATTGTGAGTTTTTGCCTCTATGACCAACTTCTTTTCAAATTCTCTTCTAGCCTGTCTTATCAATGTCTTACATTTAACTTGCCAATGCTTATGCTTTATCCTATTTTCTTCTGATGGATCCTTTTTGAATGAAGATCTTTTGGCTAAAATAGCCTCTTTCACCTCACCTTTTAACTATGCTGGTAATCGTTTTGCCTTCCTTCCACCTTTCTTAATACATGGAATACATCTGGACTGTGCTTCTAGGATGGTATTTTTTAACAATGTCAATGCCTGCTGCACACTTTTTACCTTTGTAGCTGTACCTTTCAGGTTTTTTTTAAAACTATTTTTCTCATTTTATCAAAGTTTCTCTTTTGAAAGTTTAGTGCTAGAGCCTTGGATTTACTTACTGTCCCCCTTCCAGTCATTAATTCAAATTTGATCATGTTATGACCACTATTGCCAAGCGGCCCCACCACAACTACCTCTCTTACCAAATTCTGTGCTCCACTGAGAATTGGATCTAAAATTGCTCCCTCTCTCATCGGTTCCTGAACCAATTACTCCACAAAACAGTCATTTTATTCCATCCAGGAACTTTATCTCGCTAGCATGTCCTGATGTTTCACTTACCCAGTCAATACGGAGGTAATTGAAATTTCCTATTATTACTGCACTACCAGTTTGGTTAGCTTCCCTAATTTCTCTTAGCATTTCACTGTCCATCTCACCATTTTGACCAGATGGACGGTAGTTACTCCTATCACTATACTCTTCCCCAACACACAAGGGATTTCTACCCATAAAGATTCAATTGTGCATTTAGTCTCATGAAGGATCTTTATCTTGTTGGGTTCTATCCAATCCTAGACATAAAGCGCCATACCGCCTCCCGGGTGTTCCTCTCTGTCATTGCGATATAATTTGTACCCCAGTATAGCACTATCCCATTGGTTATCCTCCTTCCACCATGTTTCTGAGATGCCAATTAAGTATATGTCATCATTCACTGCTATACATTCTAATTCTTCCATCTTACTTCTTAGACTTCTGGCATTAGCATACAAACATTTCAAAGGGTATTTTTCATTTGTATTTACATTCTGTTTTTCAGTTGGCAGAGAAAATTGGAATCTTTTAGCTCAGGTGAGTTTTTAATTATAAGTATTTGGACTACGTTTCTTATTATTGGAACCTCTCTGCTGGGATGCCTTAATTCTAATGCTTCATTAGTATCCTTTGAAGATACCTCCCTCCGAACCATGCACTGCTGAGTAACTGTCGGCTTTCTCTTTTGTTCTAGTTTAAAAGCTGCTCTATCTCCTTTTTAAAGGTTAGCACCAGCAGACTAGTTCCACCCTCGTTAAAGTAGAGACCATCACTTCAGAAAAGACTCCCCCTTTTCCAAAAGGTTCTCCAGTTCCTTACAAAACTGTTGATTTGAATTTGTTAACCATTCCTAGATGCTAACCTCCAGAAGACTCATAGGAGAGTTTTATCAATTATAGGTCCAATTCTTTAGAACTGTCCTCCACTTAAGCTGAGATTGATACAGGATAAGGTATTATTCAGAAAGAAATTGAAAGTATTTTTGTATTGAGAGGCCTTCACATTACATACAATGCACTTTGTTGATGACATTGGAATGTGACTTGTTTGTCTATTTTGATTGATTGTAATGATGTTTTAAGTTATATATTTTGTTAATTGTTTATTGTTGCGCTTGGAGGTGGACCCTTGTCCTGGAGCAGTGTAGAACGGCTCCCTGGTAGGGACCAAGAAGCACCTGCCCCCAGGGAGCGGAGCACAGGAGGAGACAGAGGCTAGGATGAGCTTCACCACTGGAAGCCTGCGGTCCCCCCAGGTGGAGCCTGAAGGGACCTGGGCCGCTTGGATTTGGATGGGCCTCACAGGGTCTCCCGGAGAGGTAGTAGAGAGGCGTGCCCACGAGCAGCAAGGGAGCATGGTTGGTCACTAGGCTGTAGCTCTGGAGAACCAAGAAAGGCCAGTACAGCATAGGCGATGACCAGACAAGGGACAAAGCCAGAATCAGGAGATGTGGTCAATGGCAGCCAGGGTCAGGTTCCGAGGATCAGTCCAAGGAGTAGTCAACGAAGCAGGGGTCAGGTTCCAGAGATCAGACGAGGTCACAAGGCAGGCAGACATCAAGATCCAGGCAGCGAGCAGAATGGTCAAGGAGCAGGCCAAGGTTAGTACCAGAGAGACAGTCTGAGGGTACTGCCTGGGGAGACAGGACAGACAGATGCTGGAATGGAAGGACGCTGGAACAGGAGGATGCTGGAACAGTAGGATGCTAGAACAAGGCTGGAACAAGACTGGAACAAGATTGTGAATGTGGAGGCAAACTAGTACACTTACAGTGCCGACCCGATTGCCAAGGGAAGGAAGTGCAGGCAGGAACTTCCTTATATCGTAATTTCAATCAAGGTGCGCTGCGGAGCTAGGACCCACCCCTGGCCCTACAAGAGGCTGGGCAGTCCGCGTACGTGTGTGTAGGGGCGTGGCCAATGCCCGTGAGGACGCTGAACTCCGGCTAGAGGCCTGATGTGCAGTGGAAGGCCCGGTGACCGCTGCCATGGGACAACGATGCCTGGAGGAGCTCGCGGCTGCTGCTGGGGAAGCCGACCCATGACCTGCAGAGGAGCTAGCGAGGTGAGCAGGCCTGTGCATGGTCTGGGTGCGGATGGGGTGCGCAACAGTACCCCTATTCTAGGTCTCCCTCTACGCGGCTCTGACTTTTCAGGATATGTCCTGTGGAAAGTCCTGAGGAGTTCTTTATCAAGAATGTTATGGGATGGTTCCCATGAGTTCTCCTTGGCCCCAAATCCCTCCCAGGCTAAGAGGTATTCCCATCTACCTTGACCCCGACGGACTTCGAGGACCTCTCTTACCTGGAGTGATGAATCTGGTTCAGTAGAGATCCGTGGAGGTGAAGAATCTCTGCGAGAGGGCCAGGAGAGGACCAATGGCTTTAAAAGGGAGACATGGAATGTGTTGTGGATGCCCATGGCACGAGGTAGTTGAAGTTGATAAGACACTTCTCCCACTCTTTGAAGAACTGGAAACAGGCCGATGAACTTGGGAGCCAGGTGATGAGAAAGGAGTCTCAACCTTATGTGTCGGATGCTTAACCACACCTTCTGACCAGGACGGAAGAGTGGAGCAGGATGTCTATGGGCATCAGAAGTGCACTTGGAGTGCTCAGCGGCCTGGGTAAGGCGTTCTTTGACTTGATTCCACACCTGGTGAATGGTGTGGACCACAAATTATGCGGCTGGAAAAGGAAAAGTCAGAGGAACTGGAAGTGGCAACCAAGGTTGTCACCTGAATGCCATGGACAATAGAGATACATCGGTGGCAGCAGTGATGTGGGTATTATGCAACAACTCAGCTCAGGGTAACAGATTGGACCAGTTGTCCTGCTGGTCATTCACGTAGGAACGAAGGAATGTTTTCAAGGTCCTGTTGGTCCTTTCAGCTTGACCATTGGCCTGTAGGTGATAGGCCGACGTGAAATTCAAGGCAATGTTGAATTTTTTGCATAGAGATTGCCAGTACCTGGCATAAAACTGTGGTCCTTGGTCAGATATGATTTGCTTTGGGAGTTCATGGACACGGAAGATATGTTTCAGGAACAACTTGGCTAATTCTGGGGCCGATGGGAGGCCCGGCAGGGGAATGAAATGACCTATTTTTGAAAAACAGTTGATGATGACCCAGATTACGATATTGTTCTGGGATGGAGGCAGGTTTGTGATGAAGTCCATTGAGATGCTGGAACATGGCCCAGTAAGTGCTGGAAGTGGTTGGAGTAGGCCCCAAGGCTGTCCGGTAGGTAGCTTCTATTGGGCACAGACGGGACATGAATCTACATAGTTACGAGAGTCTTGCACCATGTTGGGCCACCAGTAATATCTCCGCAACATCTCTAGGGTCCTAGTATGACCTGGGGATCCTGTCAACCTGGAATCATGAGCCCATTTCAGAACTCGTTCACATAACCTACGTGGAACGATGGTTTTCCCAACTGGAATTGTAGTGGTCACGGCAAGGGATACACAGGCAGGATCTTTGATGTGTCTGGGAACATCAGGAACATCCTCTGCTTCGAAGGATCTTGATAGTGCATCAGCATGGAGGTTCTTGTAAGATGGGCGATAATGTAGTTCGAAATTGAACCGTTCAAAGAAGAGAGCCCATTGGGCTTGTCTAAGATTCAAGAGTTGAGCTTCTTTTAGGTGCTCAAGGTTCTTATGGTCGGTGAAAATGGTAAATTTATGTTGTGCCTCTTCCACCCAGGGGCACCACTCTTGGAGCGCCAACTTGACAGCTAGAAGTTCTTGGTCACCAACTGTATAGTGCTGCTCTGTAGGAGAGAGCTTATGTGAGTAGAACAAACAAGGTATCAATTTACCCTTTGGAGAAAACTGACTTAAGATGGCTCCTGCTCCGATTGCAAAGGCGTCGACTTCTATGACGAATGGGCATCTTGGGTCTGAGTGCTGAAGACAGGGACCAGAACAGAATACTTCTTTTAGTGTCTGAAAGGTGGCTTATGCTTTGGGAGTCCACACATGAGTGTTAGCCCCTTTCTTGGTCATGGCTGTGAGCGGAGCAGCTAGGATAGAATAATTGGCCATGAAGGTCCTGTAATAATTAGTAAAGCCAAGGTAATGTTGTAAGGCCCATAGGCCTACTGGCTGGGGCCAGTCTCGGATCCCCTGGACTTTATCTGGATCCACAGAGAATCCTTGATCAAATATGATATACCCTAGGAAGGGTAAGCGATTTTGCTCGAAGAAGCACTTTTCTAACTTGGCATAAAAGTGATTTTCTCATTGGAGGATGATCTGAACATGATCTCGATGGGATTCAGGGTCTTTAGAAAAGATCAGGATGTCATCAAGATACACATCTACGAATGAGTATTTTGAGGTCTCGGAAGATTTCGTTGATAAGGCGTTGAAAGACCGCTGGGGCACTGCATAGCCCAAAGGGCATCACGGTATATTCATAGTGACCATCCCTCATGTTGAATGCAGTTTTCCAGATATCTTCAGGTTGGATGCGTACCAGATTGTACACACCCCTCATATCCAACTTGGTGAAGATCTGTGCCCCTTGAAGGCAGTCTAAGAGCTCACTGATAAGGGGCAAGGGGTACTGGTCTTTTTGGGTTATGGCATTGAGCCCTCTGTAGTCAATACAAGGGCGTAAACCGCTGTCCTTTTTCTTGATGAAGAAAAAGCCTGCTCCAGCGGGAGAATCGGAGGGTCAAATGAACCCTTTTTCTAAGTTCTCTTTGATATACTCAGATATGGCTAGGGTTTCTGGATGAGACAATGGATAAGTTCTGCCCTTGGGAGGCGTTGTGCCCGGAAGAAGTTCTATAGGGCAATTCAGCTTGCGTAGCGAAGGTAATGTGTCCGCCTTCAACTTCGAGACGACATCTTCAAACTCAGCATACTGGGTAGGCAAACCAGATAGGGTGGTAGCCTTCAAGACAGAGACAGCTGGAGATACTTGACATAGATTTGTCTTCTGGCATTTGGAACCCCAGTGTACCAACTGCAGGGAATGCCAATTGAACTGGGGTTTGTGGACCTGGAGCCAGGGCAGCCCCAGGATGACTGGATGTGTGGAACATTTTAACACATAGAGGGACATCTCCTCCTTGTGGAGAGTACCCACGGTAAGACGGATAGCCACTGTTCGATGGGTGATGAGCCCTGGAAGATGTTCTCCTTGAATGGAGGCGATGCAAAGGCTCACATCTAATTGCTGGAGAGGAATGTTCAGAAGCTTGACAATGCCATCCATGTTGAAGCTTCCACTTGCTCCTGTATCAATAAGAGCAGTGGTGGCGAAGGAGTGGGCCTCAATGCCCAGAGAGACTGGAATCAGGAGTTGGGGGGCCTGTGACAGTAGCGCCTAAGCTCAGGATCCCGTGGGGCTCAGGGATTGCAGTTTTCCGGATGGACCGAACAGGACTGCCGAAGATGTCCGGAAGCACCACAGTAAAGGCAAAGACCCTCCTTCCTTCGACGGAGACGTTCAGTTGGAGACAGTCGCCCACGATTCACCTCCATGGGTTCCACCATGGGAGGAGGTAGCGGTGATGGAGTCTTGACTGGAGGACTCTAGACACGCATGGGACGTGGTGTAGGAGAGCGAGAAGCCTTTACTTCTAGGCGCCATTGCCGGAGTCGATGGTCGATCTTCCCGGTGAGGGAAATCAGGTCCTCTAGAGACGTGGGAGTCTCTAGAGGACTCTCCAGCGCTCTCAAAGAGAGTCCATCTAGGAAGATGGCTTGCAGACAATCTTCTTGCCACCAGAGCTCGGTAGCCAGGGTCCTGAATTCCACCGTATACTCAGAGAGTGTCCGTGACCCTTGACGGAAGTGGAGTAGATTATGGCTGGTACAGCTTGGCGGCCTGGGTCTCTGAAGGTCTGCTTGAAGAGAGCAACAAACTCGGAAAGCTTGGAAAGAATGGGATCAGGCCATTCCCACAATGGAGAGGCCCATGCAAGAGCCTTCCCTTCTTGGTGGGAAAGGATGAAGGTCACTTTAGTGGTTTCATTCAGGAACAAGGAGGGTTGCAGTACAAATTGCATGAAGCACTGGTTGAGGAAGCCACGACAGGAGCGTGGATCCCCGTTGTATTGAGGAGGTGCAGGGAGTGCCAACGATGCTTTGGAAAGCATAGAGGCCGATAGGCCCACGGGATTGGCTAGAGCTGTATCTCGCAGCTGGGAATGAAGCTCTTCCACTGAAGAGGCTAGTGATCACAAAGCCCTGCAATGTTCTTGGACTGTGGTGGACAAACCCGGTAGGGCCCTGGAGGTGGGAGACTCTGCCGAGCCCATGGCCTTGGCAACCTGTTGCACTTGGAGGTAGACCCTTGTCCTGGAGCAGTATAGAACGGCTCCCTGGTAGGGACCAGGAAGCACCTGCCCCCAGGGGGTGGAGCACAGGAGGAGACAGAGGCTAGGATGAGCTTCACCACTGGAAGCCGCAGTCCACCCAGGTGGAGCCTGTAGGGACCCGGGCCGCTTGGACTTAGGTGGACCTCACAGGGTTTCCCGGAGAGGTAGTAGAGAGGCGTGCCCACAAGCATCAAGGGAGCATGGTCAGTCACTAGGCTGTATGTCTGGAGAATCAAGGAAGGCCAGTACATCGTAGGCGATGACAAGGCAAGGGACAAAGCCAGAATCAGGAGACATGGTCAATGGCAGCCGGAGACAGGTTCCGAGGATCAGTCCACGGAGTAGTCAACGAAGCAGGGGTCAGGTTCCAGAGGTCAGACGAGGTCACAAGGCAGGCAGAGGTCAAGATCCAGGCAGTGAGCAGAATGGTCAAGGAGCAGGTCGAGGTCAGTACCAGAGAGACAGGCCGAGGGTACTACCTGGGAGACAGGACAGACAGATGCTGGAACGGAAGGTCGCTGGAACAGGAGGACGCTGGACAAGGCTGGAACAAGACTGGAACAAGACCGGAACAAGACTGTGAATGCGGAGGCAAACTACTACACTTACAGTGCCGACCTGATTGCCAAGGCAAGGAAGTGCAGGCAGGAACTTCCTTATATCGTATGTTCAATCAGGGCGTGCCGCGGAGCTAGGACCTTCCCCTGGCCCTACAAGAGGCCGTGCGTTCCGTGTGCACCGAGTAGGGGCGTGGCCAATGCCACTGAAGACGCCGAACTCTGGCTAGAGGCCTGGTGCGCAGTGGAAGGCCTGGCGACCGCTGCCATGGGACGCCGAGGCCTAGAGGACCTTGCGGCTGCCGCTGGGGAGGCCGACCCATGACCTGCAGAGGAGCTAGCGAGGTGAGCAGGCCCGAGAGTGGGCTGGGCGCAGATGGGGCACGCAACATTTATTTTATTATGGATGTTTCATTATAATCTGCCCAGTGGCACTGATAGGCCCTGTCACGAGATAAGGGCAAAGGGCGGTTGGTGTAATTTTGAAAAATGGCAGCCGCCAGCATAGCAGCGGGAGGTGACTCCTGAGCCACTCACTAGAGCACCAGGTGTTTTTGTGAGTCCTGGGGGGATGGAAGGGTAGGCTATGGGGTCAGCTGATGGAGGGGCTCAATATTGAAATAAACACTAAGTGTTGGGGCAGGTTTTGGGGGGCTTTTGGTTAAACTTGCTTTCTTTTTGTTCCCCCCCTCAAAAATGAAATTTTGTGTTTTTTTCTATCATTTTTTTAATTCAAAAAATGCAGTGAAATAGGAATTATCATTGGTATTTCCTATTTCCTTGAAAATGAATATCCACCCCTACTGGCTGGGATAGAGATCTCAGGGTTATAATGACTGAAAACCTCAGGATAGTAAAATAGTGCAATAGGAGAGTGGTCAGAGCTAGAGGAATTCTGGAGTGCAAGGAGAGAAGCATATATCACAGTAAAAAAGAAAATAATATGCCTCTGCATAGGTGATTGGTGAGATCCTTCCTAGAATATTGTATTCAGTTCTGGATAAGCTAGAGGTGTTCCAGAGTAGGGCAACTAAAATAGTGCAGAGTCTATACTAGAAGTCATAAGAAATGAGACTTAAGGACCTAAATATGTATACCCCAGAGGAGAGGAAAGAAGAGGGGATATGATAGAAATATTCAAATACTAGAAAAGTATTAATAATGTATAAGAAGTAAACTTTTTTCAATGGAAAATAATTTGTCATGATATGAAGCTCCAAGCAGACCCAGGAGCAGTGCCAGGAAACATTTTTTTTCACTGAGAGGGTGGTGGATCCCTTGAATGCTCTCCCAGAATGGGTGGTGCATGCTAAATGATAATGGCCTTCAAAGAGTTATGAGATAAACTCCAAGGATCCTTATTTGCAAAAAGTGAATGGTTTGTGGAAGCATGATAAAGTGGAGCAACAGCCATAGGAATAACCTGGGGGTAACCTGCATGGACCAGTAGTTATGACCCTGATTAAAAAATGCACAGAGTGGTGGTGGTAACAATCCTAATAGAATCCGACTTCAAAGAAGGCACTGAGATAACCTGTATGGAGTGACCATGGTTAAAACCCCAAATTTAATGAGCATGGTGAGGCTGGATGTTTTGAACAATGGCTTTACTAGTTTCACTGATTGTGTGTACCATTAGAAAACTTGAAAATAATAAATGTTAGGGGACCTGGGTATGGGATTTAGTGTTAGTCTCTTAAGAATCATAGAAGAAAGATGACAAGGTCTGAGGTGGCCTAAAATTGGAGGTGGCGGAGGTTAGTATGTGAACAGATTCTGGGCATGCTTGGGATGGATTCAGAGGTAGTGGTGGGGAAAAAGATTGAGAAGTCATGTAAAAAACAAGATGGGGGTAGGGAGGATGGAATGGTGTTGGGTTGCATATAGGAATTTATAAGCTTATCTACCCCAGGGGGAAGAATCTCAGCTGGGAAGAAAAAATGGGCCAATTTGGTTTTTCTCTGTCATTTTCTATATGTTTGTTAACCAGCCCTCTGTTGAAATTTTGGTTCAGCAAACTGAGTTCTTTAAGAATTAGGTTGATCAAATATTATAGCTGACCTCAGATGGCAAGAAAGAAATGAATTCTTCAGGAAGAAGTAGTATTCCAATCCTGTTAGATTTTCCCAAGAAAATTGACTGTACTATCGGATGAATCCCATCTTGGCTGACTTCATTCTCTTCTAATAAATGATGACTTCTCTTTTTAGTTTTACAAATCCTCAGGTTTGTAAGTTCCTTAATTTTACAAACTACTGATATCTTAACTGACTGACTTTCTACTCCCTGAGCACTTACAAGGAGTTCTATATGTTTTTGTTTTACAAAATTACCACTCTGCTAAAATTTGTGAGGTGTGTCCTCTGGGATCCCTACTGAGGAGTATGGCCTAGTATCTAGGTCATGCAGTGTAGAGTAGAGGAATGTACTATCTCTGCCACAGCACTCCAACTGGAGACTGCTGCAATGGTTGATTCCTGCTTGCATATTAGCAAGTGACCCCTTGGTCTGTGTGGAATTTAGTTTGGATTTGAAAGGGAAGGAGCTTTTTTCTTTTGGTTCCCTTACGTTTGTATAGTAAAGGCCCCCAAGTCTTGGCTGAAGAATCTTAGTCCATTAAAAGATTTATTTCCAACACATCCAGTAGTTAGTAACCTATCTCTATTGTTTTCTCATTGAGAATTTTGTTGGTAGGAAGGTTTTATTAAACCACTCTTCCTAACTAACGGGCCGATACAGTAAGGAGCGGTCAGAAGAGCTGCATTAGTGCCGGGCGCACCCGCGTTTGCCGCATGCACAGTCCAGCTCTCACCGCTCGATACTGTATTTAAATAGCTTGCAAATGCAAGCCGCGTCCAAGAAGCGTCCAAGAAGGGTTAGGCCCACGCAATCCATTTTACTGTATAGAGCGCTATTCAGCGCCTATACAGTAACCTGGGTGCGCTGGTACCTGTCATTTCAAATGACATTTGAAATGACAGGTACCAGGAAGTAGACGGTTCTCCTATGCTCGGGATGGCCAGTCCTCTCTACCCTCCTCCCGAAGCAACGAAAGCGAAAAAGGAGAAAAGCGACACATGAAGTGTAACTTACTTTCTTGCAGCCCTCCTCCGGAGACGCACCGCGGCTCCCCTGCCTCCCGGGGGCTGCCCCCTGCCTCCCGGAGACAGCCAGCGGCGAAAAGACAGCCGGCGGCGAAAGCGGTCCCGTCGGTGAAGATGGATGCCTGCACGGGCCCTCTGACACGATCACTCCAGCTGTGGCCACTTCTCCTGCGTGCATTCAGCCTGTGCGTGCAATTTGGCTGTAGTGACGTCATGCCTTGAGCGGCCAAATTGCACGCACAGGCTGAATGCACGCAGGAGAAGTGGCCGCAGCTGGAGCGATCATGTCAGAGGGCCCGTGCAGGCAACCATCTTCGCCGGCGGGGCCGCTTTCGTCGCCGGCACCGGAAGCAAGGTGGAGAATCCCTTGCTCCTGTCAATCTAATGTAAGGGATCGAGGGGATCAGGAAGGTCAGAGGATGGGTGGGGGGTGCTGAAATCTTGTAAATTCTCATGGGTGGGAGGGAGGGAAGAGGGGGCCGGCCATCCATTACTCCTACCATGTGACAGGGGCCGGCCAATGGCACGGATACCCTGTCACATGGTAAGGGCAAAGGGCCATCGGCGCCATTTTGATTAGTGGCAGCCGACGGCCCGAGAGCGGGAGATCACTCCTGGGACTCCCTCTGGACCACCAGGTACTTGTAAAACGTTTTTGGGGGGGGTTTGGGAGGGTGGGGGAAGCTAAGGGATCAGTTTTAAAGGGTCGGGGTGGGTTTAGGGATTGTTTTGGTGTGCCGTTTTTCCCGCCCTCCCCCAAAACGATAAGAGAATGCCACGAACAATTTCGTGGGGTTTTCCTATCGGTTTCAGGGAGCCCCCGATTTCTGACGACTTTGAAAATATCATACGATATTTTCAATCGTCAGAAGCACGATTCATATCCCTAATATTTATATCCTTTAGTCTTTCCTCATATGTCTTCCAATACTGACCCCACATCATTTTGGTCACTGTTCTTTGGAACATATCCATCCTGTCTCTATCTTTTTTTAGATATGATCTCCAGAAATGAATACAGTACTCCAAGTAAGGCCTCACCAAGGACCCATATAAGGACATTATCACTTCCTTTTTATTGCTGGCTATTCTTCTCTTTATGCAGCCCAGCATCCTTCTGACTTTAACTATTGCCTTCAGATCACCAGCCAGTATTACCCCAAGGTCCCTCTCCCACTCCATGCACATTATTCTTTCACACCATCCCTCCCCAACCCATTGCATACAACTCTTTTGGATTACTGAACTCATATATATGTCTTTACACTTCTTGACATTGAATTCCAACTGCTAAATCTTTGACCATTCTTCAAGCTTTCTTAAATTGCTTTTCATTTTCTCTACTCTTTCAGGCATATCCACTCTGTTGCAAATCTTAGTATCATCCACAAATAGACAAACTTAACTTTGTATCCCTTCCTCAATGTATTGAACAGAACCATTCCCAAAACTGATCTTGTAGCACTCCACTCAATATTGTTTTCTCTTCAGAGTAGATTCCACTCCTGTCAGTCAACCAGTTTGTAATCCACTCCACCATCTTGTGCCCACTCTCAAACTTCTTGTTAGGATTCGTGGGTTTCGTGGACCTTTGGTCCGAGGTGGAGGTTGATGCTACCTGAGGGATAGGGCACCACAGATCCTCACCGTCGGGAGGCGAGGTCAGCTGCAGCAGGGTACACGACTGTAGTTCAGTAGAGTGAGAACGTTCTGCGTCACTGCCACGTGATTGCAGGTACCTGCACTGAGATATACTGAGAGGCACCCCGAGGAGTGGGATGAAGAAGCACAGTTCAGAGGGGTCACAGTATTTAGGCAGGACTGAAGATACAATGTCTCAGAGAAGGAACCTCTAAGGCAGAGGTGCACTAGGCAAGCACCGAGGAGCAAGGAGCATGGAGACAGGATCTCTGAAGGAGTGATGTAGGGACTGTCTTGAGGGGCGGGACAGCGTAGTGACAGAGTCTTTGGTGTGATGACAAAGGGGTTGCCCCGAGGAGCGGGGAAGCGTAGAGTAAAGTCACTGATGTAAATATGTTGAGACTGCCCCGAGGAGCGGGGAAATGTAGAGTCAAAGTCTCTGGTAAAGTGATGTAGAGGCTGCCCCGAGGAGCGTGGAAGTGTAGAGTCAGAGTCTCCGATGTTGTAAGGTAGAGACTGGCCCGAGGAGTGGGGAAGTGAAGAGATGGGATCTCTGATAGGCAGTGCTGAGGCTATCCCGAGGAGCGGAGGAGCGAGATGGCAGCAACTCTGGTGAGGAGCGCAGGAGCTAACCCGAGGATCAGGGAAGCCTGGAGACCCAGGTCTCCCGAAGGAAGCGTACGCAGGCCCCTGAGGAGCAGGTATCCGAGCCAGAGTCCAGATCAGCAGGTGGAGATCCAAGGCAGGAACCACGGATCCTGAGAGACAGGAATAAGCACCAGTGAGGCGAAGGAACTCGTTGTCAAGTCAGTTTGCTGGGCCAAAGGAGGTGCTTAAATATCCCAAAGTAATGATGTCATCAGTCAAGGACGGCCCAGGGATTCCCACCATTGGCCCTTTAAATAGAGAACAGGTGGTATGCCTGCGCGCCTAGGAAGGCCCGAAGTTGGAGCGTGGGCCGGCAGTATCCCAGCCACCATGTGGAGCAAGGAGGGCCAGGAACAGCGCGGCAACAATGGCTGGCCAGAGCTGCGAGTTCCCCTGGAGAGGAGGGCCAGGCATGGCATGATGTGAGTTGGGTTGGCCGTGGCCGCCCACTGCTGATGGTCATAGCACTTCTCATTTTATTCGTAAGCCTCCTATGTGGATTCATTTTAAAAACTTTGCTGTATTCAAAGAAAATCAGATCAAGTGCTCTTCCCTGATCCAGTTCTTTAGTCACCCTATCAAAAAAATTAATCAGCAGCAATTTTATAATTATGTGATAGCCGTTTCTTGTGAATTATTCCCTTCTATTCTCCCGTTTTTCTTTGCCCCTCTCCTAAGTTGTACTGTATGGTATTGGAGGATAGCACTTTCTTTTTGATTTCTTCTATTATTTGTTTTCCTTATGATAATGTTATATTTTATTGCTAAAGTCCATATATTTCTGTAACAATGGAATTTCTTTGCTCTGATTATAATTAGAAAATTTATAAATAAAATAATAATAATAATAATAATAATAATAAAAAATCAAACAGATTTGTCTGACAGGACCTTCTCCTGATGAATCCATGCTGCCTTGGGTCTAGCAGTTCACTGGGTTATAGATAGTTCACTATTCTTTCCTTCAGTAAAGTATCCATTAATTTTCCCACCACCGAGATGAGGCTAACTGACCTGAGGTTTCCAGCCTCCTCTCTGTAGGACCATAACTACTCTTCTCCAATCTTGTGATGCTGCTCCCATTTCCAGAGATCTATTGAACAGGTCATTCAGCAGACCCACCAACTCTTCTCTGAACTCCCAGGTATCCTGGGATGTACCTCATCTAGCCCCATGGCCTTGTTCACTTTCAGTTTTCCTAGCTCTTCTGGAACTGGGGTTGCATTTACCCTGTTGCCATCCATGCTCTTGTTAACCAGCAATGGTCCTTCTCCAGGGTTGTCTTTAGTGAACACTGAACTGAAGTATTTGTTAAACATTTCTGCCATTTCTTTGTTTTCTCCATACATTGCTTCTTGTCACCTTTCAATCTTACTATTCCGACTTGGGCCTTCCTCTTTTCTCTAATATATCTGAAAAATGTTTTGTCACTTTGCTTTATCTCTTTGGTAATCCTTTCTTTTGTTTGATGTTTTGCTTTCCTGATATCCTTCTCTTTGTCTCCCTCAGTTTGTTTAGCAAGTGAAACTATAGAATTGGATTGACCTTTGAAAAAGTTCTCAAAAAATCGTTTAAAAAACGTTTTCAAAAGTAATGTTTTTATACTATATAATCATTTAGATGTTATAATATTGATCTTTATATGTACTGTTTGTATTATAGATGGATTTTGAATGGCATTGTGGGATGTATATACATTACAGATACATATTGAATTTGTGGGTAAGACAGTGACTGTACTTGTCATTATTAAATTTATAAATATTAAGAAATATAAGATCTTAATTGTTAACATTTTTTTCTATAGATGTTGAGTTACTGAGGACAGTATAAACACAAAAGGTATCACCAAACAACCATATATCATTATCCCCGTTTGCCAAATCAATTATGGCAAACGGGGATAATGATATATGGTTGTTTGGCGACACCTTTTGTGTTTATACTGTTAAGTTTTGACAGGTTCGCAACATTTGCTCTTTGCGTTTTTTGTTAGAGTTACTGAGGACAACATATTTGAGCTCTTTAAAAATGTTCATATTTTTCAACAATATTGCATACTTCAGCCCTCATAGGTGGATTTCTACAACTTTATAGATCCCTTCACAATGTCATACACTTCAACCTACATAGTTTTTGAATTGATATATTAAATACCAAAAAACTATTAATACTTATTTGTGTGTTATACAGTATTTATGAAGTTGTTTGTGTACCATGCTTAGTATGATTATTATGTGGTACGCTGTAGTCCCCTGAGGAAGCTGGCTTTTGGCAAAATAAGGGTTCCTTGTTGGGATTGTTGAAATTGGGGGGGGGGGGGGGGGGGGGAGGGGTTGTTGGTTTGTTGTACTGGGGGGGGGGGTTCTTTTTGGTATCTGTTTTGGTATCTTGCTGAGTTGTACTGGGGGGGGTTCTTTTTGGTATCTGTTTTGGTATCTTGCTGAGAGGGGGATTTTTTAATAGGTTTGAAGTTTTGATTTTAATAGAAGGTGCTTTGGTGGTACAATATTATCTATATATTGTATGTGGCTATATAAAAACATATGTTCATAATATTTTCAATAATATTTTTGCACAGGTACTTTTTTTATTTTGTTGATGTGCATATTGGACCTGGGATATATCTACCTTCTTTGTATTTCTTGCACTGTGATAACATGCCATATACCATTCTTATCACTCCAAACTGGTGCACTGTGTAACTGCCAGGAATAACAGATGTTACTGTATTATACGCGGCACAGTATGGTTCTTACAAAGGATGAAATAGCGTAAGCAGGTTTAACAGACTTAACAGTTTTTCTCCCATGAAAAATATATTAGGAACTGAAGAGAGGCATAATTTAATTATCATTATACTTTTGTCAACTATTTCTCTGTTTACAACTTTCCAAGGTGATTTTGGGGCAATGTTTCCCATTCCAGATCTTATATTCCTTTCAATATCATCTTCTGCTTTTTCTCTCTCAATCTGTGGGTTAGGAAATGCTGCAATGCCCTCAAAAACTTTCAAAATACACCATCAGTAGATAGAAACAACATGAAGGATCTGTGTCTGAAATGAATTCAGTTTTGAAGTAAAGAGAATGGACTTAAAATGCAAAATACAGGTTTCTGCTCAAACTGCAGTTTATTTTTTTCTTTCCTATACAACCCCTTTCCATGAGAGACAAACCCTCCCATCACTTCAGTTCTCTCTGGAATATCTGGACTTTTTGAGTGGCAGAATACCAATATCACTTAAGATATACGACAGACAGAGAGGTTGCTAAATTGATCTGGTTAACTTTGAAGAAAATATAAAATGTATATAGCTTCTCAAAGGATAGCAGAATAGGACTAGTAATTTCCGTTTTTCAGACAACCCTTACATTACTAAATGAGCAGATAGAATAGAATCCTTGTTGGCAATTTGAATTTATCAATGCTTTTGGTAATATGTAAATTACAGAGTATGGTAGAATAATATCTCAAAGGCCTAGATGTTTAGCATTCTGCAGGGGAGCGCATAAGCAGGACACAAAGTGAAAATACACCAGAGCAGCAGCATTCCAAAATGTAATTTAAAGTGCAGCCTATAAACAGTGTGCTTTGTTTCACCTATTTATAAGCAGCATGAAAACAGTTAGGAATGTGGTTGTGTGGCCAACTGTTGAAAACAATTCTTCCCATGGAGACGACACCATTACCTGCATTCTGTGCATTCCACAATACTTAGGTGGCAAAATAGGCTGCCAAGCAACATTTATGTAGTCCAATTTTCAGCAAATTAATGTTTTGCAACATTGGCTCGCTCTCAATTGAAACAAAAAAGCTTAATTTATGCAATTTAATTCCAGCAGACATGTTTTAAACAGTACGTGGAAACTGAGTAAAATCCTTTCTTTGGCTAATGTGAACAAGGAAAGCTCATTAGACTTCTAACTAGAACAGAATGAAAACCATTCAAGTATTGCATTTGGGCTATATCAGCTCCCAGGATCATATTGCAACAGAACAACAGACAGCTATTGGAAATAATGATCCATTTACAGTCATTGACATTAGTGTTATATACTGACTGACCTTAGTTCATGAAGTATAAACCTGTTGTAGTAACACTTTGTATGAGTTTGACACATTTCAATTGTTCATTTTTATAAACATAAGAACTTAAGAAATGCCATGCTGGGTCAGACCAAGGTCCACTGAGCCCAACATCCTGTCTCCAATAGCGGCCAGTCCGGGTCACAGGTACCCAACAGGTCGCAAAAAGTAAATCTATTTCTCATTATTCACCCCCAGGGACAGCAGGAGATTTCTGTCCAAATCTCTTTTAAACACCACTCTGCTAGTTGCCTTGACCACATCCTCTGGCAACAGATTCCACAACTTTATTGTGCACTGAATGAAAAAATGCTTTCTATAATTTGTTTTAAATCTGTTGATTGTTAGTTTCTTGGTGTATCCCCTAGTTTTAGTATTATTTGAAAAGATAAATAACAAACTTTCATTTACCAGTTCTGTCCCTCTCATGATTCTATACATTTCTATCATCTTCCCTCTTAGCTGTTTCTTTCCCAAGCTGAAAATCCCTAACCTGTATAGCATCTCATCATAGCAGACCCATTACATCCCCTTTAATATTTCTGTTGCTTTTTTTTTTTTGCACCTTTTCTAGTTCTGCTATATCTTTTCTGAGATGGAGTGACCAGAACTGCACACAATCTTCGAAGTGCAGTGGGACAATGGCTCCATACAGAGGTAATATAATATTTCCTGTTTCATTATCAATTCCTTTTTGGATCATTCTTTACATTCTATTTGCTTTTTTGACTGATGATGCACACTAAGATGAGGATTTCAATGTATTGTCCACAAGGATTCCAAGGTCCTTTTCCAGGATGTCCCAATACAGAACACAGTATTACATTAGAGGCGCTAATCCCCTTATTGCAAAAGGAGATTAATTAGCATCTATACAACCTGCGTCCAACTGCGGGTTATACAGTGCACTTGGCTGAGTGCACTGTATTGCATCAGCCCCATTATGTTTGCCTTTCTATCTGCTGCCGCACACCAAACCGAAGATTTAAAAGTATTATCCACAAGGCCTCCGAGGTCATTTTCCTGGTTGATGATTCTTATCATGGAACCCAGCATTTCGCACTTGTATTTGGAATTATTTTTCCCTACATGCATTACTTTGTACTTGTCCACATTACATTGCTTCTGTCATTTAGAAGCACAGTCTATTAGTCTCACAAGGTCCTGTGTAGTTCTTTGCAAACTGCTGCCATTTTAATAACTCAAAATAAATTTTGTCATCTGCAAATTCGGTCACTTCACTTATTGTTCCTTTCTCCAGATCTTTTATGAATATGCTAACTAGCACAGGTCCCAGTACAGACCCCAGGTCACTCCACTAACACCCTTTCTCCATTCAGAAAATTGACCATTTAGTCCTACTCTCTGTCTTTTATCCAGTTACCAATCCACAATAGGACACTGCCTTCGCTCCCATGATCTTCTAATTTCCTGAATAGTCTCTTATTAGAGACAAGCATTCGTTTATAATGAATGTCCAATATGTGATAATATCCCCTTTCGTTGATTCGTTAGCCCCCAAAAATGAATACGCGCATCCTACAAATGAAATATATGCCGTCTCTTTCATTTGTTTTTGTTTCCTATAGGAAAGCATTGGCTACTTTGAAAAGAATGGAACCTGGTTGTCTGAGGCTCAGGCTGGTTATGTGGGAGTTTCCATAGCAACCAGCCCTGATTCCTATGACTCGTGTGAGGTCAGAGAATAACCAGGATCTGTTGTCTGGGAAACAGACTGACAAGTTAGAGACATATCACATTGAAGCACTTTTCTAAATCAGCGAATCACTGCTCTGTCTATTCTTATAGTATGTGCAGACTGTTTCAGCCTACATTTGAATCTTTCTTCCAAAGGAGACACTTGCTTAGCTGTTGAATTGAGCTCTGTGTGTGACACTCAGTGTTCTGAATCAACAGTGCATTCTTGTTCAACATTAGAAACATTTCATTCTTTTCTAATCCTTTAGGCTGTTGTTACACTGTGTTCTTTTGCACAAGTTTTTAATTTTTATTTAACATCTCACTGTCACTGCCACTGATCAAGAGGAAGGTTTGTGTTTTCCAGCCCTCTCTCCCCTTCTGGGGAAAGGCAAAGACAGTGACTAGTTGCAGTGATTTAATTTAATTTTAAACTTGTTGCTGTGAACCAGTCCAGCTGGATTGCCAGTGCTAGTAGTAGCTAGCCATGCCCTATTGACCAAGACAGAGAGTCTTTTATAACTCTCTGTGTCTGGGTCTGTGTTTACCAGAGTCAATGCATCTTCAAAGGAAGTAGTCTGTGCTAGTCACCACCACAGGTGCAGCCAGCTACTTTGTGGATTAACTTTGTTACTGCATTTAGTTTACTAGTGTATAGCTGTACTACGTACTCATGCCCATATTTGAGCATTATTCATCATTCTGAGCCTTGTATGTGTGTGTGTTTGTGTTTGTGTGTGTGTGTGTGTGCAGTGCACTAATCTGAACCTTCGGCTGCTTCTGTCAGTCAGGTGGCAGGCCAGCAGCACGTCCCCAGCTATTGCTAGGAAGCAACAGCCCACAATGGAGGAAATGGGATGGTATTCAGTGGCTCTGTCATGGGGAAAGAGGCAGGTGGCATCTAAAGTGGTGACCAGGAACATTGGTGAGATGATTGCTTTGGATGATCATGCCCTGCAGGTAATGGAGAACTTGGGTTTCATGTGTTTGCTGCAGGTGTTAGCACCAAACTATAAAGTGCCCTCCAGGACCACTTTCAGCAGAAACGTTATCCCCAGTTTGTACAATGATTGCCGAGATCACATCCAGGTGCTGCTGGCGAAGACACAGGCTGTTGCTTCCTAGCTATAGCTGGGGACGTGCTGCTGGCCTGCCACCTGACTGACAGAAGCAGCCGAAGGTTCAGAAGCAACTTGAAGAACACTTGTCCTCTTTTCAAATGGTGTCCTCTAGCTTGGAGAAGGGGTCCTCTGCCTACTGCTACAATCACCTCCAGCTGCACATTGAAGGGGTTGCTGCTTCTTCACATGAAGATCCATTCCAGAATTACTTAAATGGGCCACTTGTTTCCCTTGGCTGATGTCCTTCATGCAACAGTTACAACGAGCAAAGCATGGGTCCTCCCTCATTTGAAAATGCTGCCAGATCACGGGTTTCTTTTGTGATCCTTGGCCTCTGTCTGCATCCTTGGGGATGGATGATGCCAGCCTTGAAGGGGCAGTGGAGACAGATGGACCCTAAAAAAATGTAGCAGAGATTCTGCTCAACCTCTGATCCTGTACTGTCAGAGTGACCTGCTCTTCCTCACCAACATCAGCTCCTGCCTCTCTCTCCTCCATCACTGAAGTGGAGGCTAACACACTACTAACTAATCCTCCTAATATAGGGTCTTCAGCTAATGTTTTCCCCATCTCTGCTTCAGGATATACTTTCAAGGTACATTTTTCTGTTTCTGATTCAGAGAAGGAATATGAAAAAACTGTTTTTGCAGTCTGTGCTGCACTAGGCGCTGCTGTTGCTTTAGTTCTTACCACTTGCACTTCTACTTCTAAAGGCACTGGTGCTTGTACTCTGCTGCTGCAACTGGTGCCTTCCCTTTCCTTCTACTCTGACAATAGGGACTGGCTGAGACACAGCTGGTGCTAGTATATCCTCCCCAAATTCCAGTTTCTTAAGGTTTGACATACTTGCCTCTCCTGCTGGTGTTAGGAATTTGAAAACTTCCCTCTTTATTTTAGTTGGGAGGCTCACCATTGTTGTCTTGTAAAAAAAATCCATTACCAAGTGCAGGTTTGTCACGGCCTCTAGTACCTTTGCCTGACATGATTTTATCAGGTGCAGTGCTTGCTTGCTGGGATTTAAATGATGAGCAAAAGATGTTTTAATCTTTATTATTTTCTGTGATGTGGCAGTGTGCATTTTACAAGCGACATCTGGACATCCACAAATGTTTCACTCTCCTTCCTCTCTCTGACAGTACATTGGTGGAACCTGGTTGAGGTAGGGGCAGGCAGTAGTTCCATAGGGACCGGAGCAACAGAGTGCAGGTGGGCTTTAATGCACACTCACCTGGTGGTCAGTACCCATATCTCTGTCAATATTTTAGGAGCCATTAGAAAACTATTGGAGAGCTGGCTGCTTGCTCCCATAAGAACATAAGAAATTGCCATGCTGGGACAGACCAAGGGTCCATCAAGCCCAGCATCCTGTTTCCAACAGAGGCCAAAAACCAGGCCACAAGAACCTGGCAATTACCCAAACACTAAGAAGAACCCATTCTACTGATGCAATTAATAGCAGTGGCTATTCCCTAAGTATAATTGATTAATAGCCATTAATGGACTTCTCCTCCAAGAACTTATCCAAACCTTTTTTGAACCCAGCTACACTAACTGCACTAACTACCTTCTCTGGCAACAAATTCCAGAGCTTTATTGTGCGTTGAGTGAAAAAGAATTTTCTCCGATTAGTCTTAAATGTGTTACTTGCTAACTTCATGGAATGCCCCCTAGTCCTTCTATTATTCGAAAGTGTAAATAACCGAGTCATATCTACTCGTTCAAGACCTCTCATGATCTTAAAGACCTCTATCATATCCCCCCTCAGCCGTCTCTTCTCCAGGCTGAACAGCCCTAACCTCTTCAGCCTTTCCTCATAGGGGAGCTGTTCCATCCCCTTTATCATTTTGGTTGCCCTTCTCTGTACCTTCTCCATCGCAACTATATCTTTTTTGAGATGCGGCGACCAGAATTGTACACAGTATTCAAGGTGCGGTCTCACCATGGAGCGATACAGAGGCATTATGACATTTTCCGTTCTATTAACCATTCCCTTCCTAATAATTCCTAACATTCTATTTGCTTTTTTGACTGCTGCAGCACACTGAGCCGACGATTTTAAAGTATTATCCACTATGATGCCTAGATCTTTTTCCTGGGTGGTAGCTCCTAACATGGAACCTAACATCGTGTAACTACAGCAAGGGTTATTTTTCCCTATGTGCATCACCTTGCACTTGTCCAGAGCCAGACGTCTAGTAAATACATGGTTCTTTGTCACTTTCAATGGCTCTAATGTGATAAAGGCAGTCAGACAGGGATAGGGTAAATTATGCTTTTCTCACACCCTGCACCTAGCAGTGAAGGAGTCCCTGGCGCTGGGGTCCAGGGAGCCACAAAATGTCTACCTGCATGGTTTACTAGAGAAGTGTAGGAAAATAGCTCGGCAGTTCCACCGAAGTGTGAAGGCAGGGCAGTTTCTCCATGAAAATCAGGAGGAATTAGAGATGCCTCACAAGCAACTCATTATAGATGTGGGCACCTGTAGGAATTCTATATACATGATGCTGCAGAGGCTAGTGGGGCAGCAGACACCCCTGCTTGATGTGTTTCAGGAAATGGAGAAAGGTATTCAGGCTCCTTAGGGCATCATGGTTGGTCAGTTATGAGACAACTTGTGAAAACCATGAAGCCCTTTAAGGATACCTCAGAGGACCTGAGTGCCACAAGCATCAGCTTGGGAGATGTCATCTCCATAGTAAACATCCTGTTAGAAAAATTGGAGGGCTTTCAACAGGAAGAGGAAATGAGAGATGAAGTGCTGTGCTATCTGGAGTCCTCAGAAAAACAGGTGACAGAGAAATTAGGACCTCTGACCAGAAACCCCACATACATGCTCGCTACATTATGTGATCCACATCTGAAAGAGAGACTCATACTGCAGGCCAACAATCTGACACATATGAAGAGCTTGCTGACAGAAGAGGTCTGTCAACTAATGTACCAGAGGCTGAGGCAGTGAAGAGATGTAGCAGAGGAGGAAACATCATTATTGGCCGCACATTTTCCTTTCTGAATCGCACGGGAATACCTAATAGGGCCATCAACATGCATTTGCATGTTGCGGGCGCTATTAGGTTCGGGGGGGGGGGGGGGGGGTTTGGACGCGTGTTTTCGACCCCTTACTGAATAAGGGGTAACGCTAACGTGTTGAAAACGTGCGTCCAATCGCGGGTTAACAGTGTGCTCTGCCCTTCGTGTACACGTCCCAAAGAGGAATCTGAGATCAGCCAACAAAGCACTCCTCACTATTCCATCAGTCAAAACAGCCAGACTCACACAAGTAAGAGAAAGAGCTCTATCCTTCGCAGGACCCATACTTTGGAACACCATGCCCACAGAGTTGAGACTACAAAGCAACAACAAAACCTTTAGAAAAAATCTAAAAACCTGGCTTTTTAAACTAGCTTACCAAAAAGAGAAAGGAGAATAGTACTCAAGGGAAAGCAGGTACAAACAATTGAACTACAAACAACTGAACAACAAACACATAACCAAAATCAATATGTGTGTAACTTTTAAGCATTTTAAGTTTCATTCTTTTAAAGCTCAGCAAAAGAGTAAAAGTACAATGTTAAAGGTATTCTAGTAACCTAAACTGTCACAATGTGAATTGGAAATGAATCATTACACTTACCAATTAATATTATTTACAAACTATGTTACCGACCCTCAAATGGTACCTATGTAACTTAAGATACGTTAGCTTCTTTTTATGTGCCTTAATGTAAACCGTTGTGACGGTTCCCACCAAACGACGGTATAGAAAAATGTTAAAATAAATAAATAAATAAATAAATATCCCGCTTCTTTCTGTGGTATCTCCAAAAACACCAATGAGGCCAACATGTACTGATACTGTCTACCTGCCTTGCCTTATATACCACCATTGGGGTCAACTTGCACTAACACCTTTTGCCTGCCTTGCCCTGTTTACCACCACTAGGGGCAATATCCACTGATACCTTCTGCCTGTCTTGCCCTATATACCTTCACTGGGGCCTGTCACATCCTGCTGCCTTCTGACATGTCTCCATCAATAACAAGGGGGTCTGACTCAGCCTGTTGCCTCCTAGCACGTTCCCATCAACAACACTGGGGTATTTCACATCCTGCTGCCTTCTGACAGGTCCCCATTAACACCATTGGGGTCTAACCCACCCTGCTGCCTCCTGACGCGTCCCTAGCAACAACACTGGGGTTTGTCACATCTGCTACCTTCTGACACATCCCCATCAACAACATTAGGATCTGACTCAGCCTGCTGCTTCATGTTAATTCCCCAACAAAATAGGGATGTGCACACATTTTTTTTTCATTGGGGTTTCATTTTCGGGTCCGGGGTGGGCCATTTCGATCCACTCCCCGAACCTGAAAACTTTTTTCATTTCTATTTTGGGAAAAACCAGAGAAAACAAAAAACCCCTACCCCAACCCTTCAAATAATTTAACTATAATCCCCCCACCCTCCTGACCCCCCCCCCAAGACTTACCGAAAGTCCCTGGTGGTCCAGCGGGGGTCCTGGGAGCGATCTCCCCCTCTCAGGCTGTTGGCTGCCAGTAATCAAAATGGCGCCGGTGGCCCTTTGCCCTTACCATATGACAGGGGCTACTGGTGCCATTGGTCGGCCCCTGTCACTTGGTAGGAGCAATAGATGGCCTGTGCTGGGACCCCCGCTGACTACCAGGTACTTTTGGCAAGCCTTGGGGGGGGGGGGGTGAGGCAAGTCTTGGGGGTTTGGGATGGTGGAGGTTTGTAATTAATTAAATTTGAAGGGTTGGGGTGGAATTGGGTGCCCTTTCTCCCCCCCCAAAAAAGGATAGGAAAACCACACAAAATTTCATGGGTTTTCCTTTCGTTTTGTCAGCCCCCCAAAATGTAATGAAATAGGAAATATTGTCTTTATTTCCTATTTCGTTGCAAACAAATGCACATCCCTAATCAATAATACTTGAGTCTTTCACATCCTGCTGCCTCTTGAAACATCCCATCAAAAACACTGGGTTTCACTCCTCCACTTACCTTCTGACATGTTATGGGAATTTACAATACATTTTACAGCTTCAGATCTTCTAATAAATTTGTGACTTTCAGCTTCCATTTAATGTATTCTCTTACGATGTCAAATTATTTTCTTATCTCTAATCCATTCAAATTTTTGAGCTTTCTCCCACACTTTGATAGTTAGGATTAGAGATGTGAATCGGAACCTGAATCGGTTCTGATTCCGGTTCCGATTCACATCGTGTTTTTTTTTTGTCTGGCCCGATCGGGTTTTTTTTTATCAGCTGCACCCGAGCCGATAAACAAAAAACCCACCCCGACCCTTTAAAACTAATCCCTTAGCTTCCCCCACCCTCCCGACCCCCCAAAAAACTTTTTACAGGTACCTGGTGGTCCAGTGGGGGTCCCGGGAGCGATCTCCTGCTTTCGGGCCGTCAGCTGCCACTAATAAAAATGGCGCCGATGGCCTTTGCCCTTACCATGTGACAGGGTATCCGTGCCATTGGCTGGCCCCTGTCACATGGTAGGAGCACTGGATGGGCCGTGCCATTTTTAAAGATGGCGCCGGCCATCCAGTGCTCCCTCCATGTGGCAGGGGCCGGCCAATGGCACGGATACCCTGTCACATGGTAAGGGCAAAGGGCCATCAGCGCCATTTTGATTAGTGGCAGCTGATGGCCCGGGAGCAGGAGATCGCTCCCGGGACCCCCACTGGACCACCAGGTACCTGTAAAATGTTTTTGGGGGGTGGGGAGGGTGGGGGAAGCAAAGGGATTAGTTTTAAAGGGTCGGGGTGGGTTTAGGGGTTATTTTTGTGTGCCGTTTTTCCCGCCCTCCCCCAAAACGATAAGAGAACCCCCACGAACAATTTCGTGGGGTTTTCCTATCGTTTTCAGGGAGCCCCCGATTTCTGACGATTTTGAAAATATCGTACGATATTTTCAATCGTCAGAAGCTCGATTCACATCCATAGTTAGGATGGTATCCCAATTTACATGTGCTAACTTATAGTCTTCAGTCTTATACTTTTTGTCCAGTTGCTCATTACAAAATACTTATACCTTCTCCTTTCAACCCTGTTTATACCTAGATGATACGTCATCACTCCTTTCTTCAATATCCCAATGATGTAGATGTGGTTGTCACCGAATGAGTGCCACAGATCTTCTTTATCATTTCCTTCTCCCCAGGATTGAATGCAGATTAATTCCCTCACAGAACTGACAGTAGTCTATAGGTTTTCTCAGGGTGAGAGGCATCATTCCTTTCAGATGGAGCATCCCTGAGTCCCTGTGCACTAAGGAACTCAGGCAGATAGAAGAACTTAAAATCTTAACTAAGTATAAACAAAATATAGAGAGAGGAACATTTTTCTTATCTAAAACCAAAAAGTTCCAAAACAGGCATTTATAAATTAGGCAAAGTTACCCTTTCTACTTTTCTGTACCCAGGTCTCATTCTTAGAGACCCCAAGGGTCCTTCTCAAAGGAAAACAAACAAAATAGGAGACAGCATAATGGCATACTACCCTTACCAGGGATAACTAAAAAGTCCACATCCTAACATGGTGGTATAGGATTATATATTCTAAGACTTCACCACTTCTAGGCGCTCCCATGGGGGTGCTAAAACCCAACAAATTATTATTTTTATTCTTCCTATGACAATAGGACATTCCTCATAGTAGGCACCCATAGAGTTCTCTACACATGCAAACTATCAATACAGGAAGTGGAGGAGAATCAAACATAGTCAATCAGCTCAAAAAAGCAGAACAGGTGTCTAGGAAGTGCAACAAATTAAGGGAGAAATATTGGAAAGCTATGACTACAAATGCTTGGGCAAGAAAATCCCAGACCTACAGCCCTAATGGTGGAGGCAGACTTGGACATTGTTGCTGTTACAGAGATATGGTTCACGGATTCTCATGATTAGGATATGGCCATACTGGGCTTTAACTTGTTAAGGAATGACAGAGAGGACAGAAAATGGGGAGGAATAGCTCTTTATGTCAAAAACAATAATCAAGCAATGAACTGCAAGGAATGTAGATAGAGAAAAAGCATTAAGGGCCATCCTAAAGAAAGATGATGGTGCATCAATTTTTACTGGCGTGATTTACAGGCCTTAGACTCAAACAGAAGAACTAGACAGAGATCTGGTTAAAGACATCCAAAAGGTGGGAAAGCAGGGAGAAGTGTTGATTGTTGGAGATTTTAATCTGCCAGACAGAGACTGGAGAATCTCTTCTGCACAATCTACCAGAAGTAGAGAGATAGTGGATGCCCTGCAAGGGGCTCTGTTCAAACGAATGATAATGGAACCCATGAAGGGTGGAGAAACACTTGACCTAGTGCTCACTGATGATGATAATGTCTCTAATGTCCCAGTGGGTGCCCACCTTAGCATCAGTGATCATCAAACAGTATGGTTTGATATCGCAAATAGGATACAAAGAAGTCACACAAAGACCCCATGTACTTTGTCAAAATGGGGACATACCTGGAGGTAGAACTAGAAGACTGGGAGAAAATGAGAGTGGTGGATTAACAGTGGGTCAAAACTAAAAGAAGCAATTACAAAGGTAACAAATTTATATGTTAGACAAGTAAACAAAAGAAAGAGAAATAAGAAAGAAACTGATCTGGTTCTCAAAGGAGGTGGCTGATAAAATAAAAGCAAAAAACCCCCCAAAAAACAGCATTCAAGAAATATAAAGGATCTCAAAAAGAGGAACACGAAAGAATATCTGAGGGATATGAAGAAAGAAACCAAAAAAGTAAAAAGTCAGGAGGAAGAAAGGATTGCCAAAGAGGTAAAGTGAGGTGACGAAACATTTTTCAGTTATATCAGAGAATTTCTCCTTAACCACATAATTATATTTTCTCTCTCATTACAAAAATGTAAGTAATGAGAGAGAAAATATGAAAGTACTTTCAATATAATTTAAATATAAAACCTTTAATAATTAACTCAATTTATAAAAAAAAAATCCTGACAATAACACCTACACAAAAAATCACATATAATATTTTTCATGAATAATATGCAGAACTATAGGGTCATCTATTTATTTATTAATTATTTAGATTTTTTAATATACCGTCATTACAAATGAAGATCACAATGGTTTACATTACAACATGGATTAAAATAAATCTACTGTGTTCTTTTCTAATACATATTAACTAAGGTCTAGGCCAGAAAGTTTGTTGTACAGAGGTTCTATTTCCACAATTTTCACATAATTGTCAGATGATGATTTGTACACATACTTAAAAATATAAAAATCCCACCCACCTTTACACATACTTATAAAAACCATGGAATAACACTCACAGCATGTATTGGTAAATGGAACCTACTCTGAAGAAAGAACGGTGTCATAGGGATCAGTTTTGGGAATGATTCTGTTCAATATTTTTTTGAGCGACCTGGTGGAAGGGTTAGAAGGTAAAGTTTGTCTATTTGCATATGATACTAAGATCTGCAACAGAGTGGACAAGTCTAAAGAAGTAGAGATAAAGAAAACTTGAAGTGTGGTCGAAGAAGTGGCAGCTGGGATTCAATGTCAAGAAGTGCAGTCATGCATCTGAGTTGCAGCAATCCAAAAGAGCTTTATGTGATGGGCAGTGAAAGACTGAGAACATGACATACTGGGTCAGACCAAGGGTCCATCAAGCCCAGCATTCTGTTTCCAACAGTGGCCAATCCAGGCCATAAGAACCTGGCAAGTACCCAAAAACTAAGGGGTAGATTTTCAAAGGGATACGCGCGTACCCCCCGAAAACCTACCCCATGCGCGTCGAGCCTATTTTGCATAGGCTCGGCGGCGCGTGCAAGCCTTGGGACACGCGTAAGTCCCGGGGCTTGCAAAAAGGGGCGGTCGAGGGCGTGGCCAGGGGCGCGGTTAGGGATCGGGGGCGTGTCCGAGGCGTGGTCAAGTGCCCCGACACAGCGGCCTGTGTCGGGGCCTGCCGCACCGGCACGCGTAAGTTGCTACTACCCAGAGGCAGTAGTAACTTTTAAGATAAAGGTAGGGAGGGGGTTTAGATAGGGCCGGGTGGGTGGGTTAGGTAGGGGAAGGGAGGGGAAGGTGCGGGGGGGGAGGGTGAATGGAAAGTTCCCACTAAGGCCGCTCCGATTTCGGAGCGGCCTCGGAGGGAACAGGCAGAGCACGCCGGGCTCGGCGCGCGCAAGGTGCACAATCTGCTTGTGATTTAACTACTCTGAATAATTCCGTATTCCTTTCCAGATCATTTATATATATATATTGAAAAGCACCGGTCCAAGTACAGATCCCTGAGGCACTCCACTGTTTACCCTTTTCCACTGAGAAAATTGACCATTTAATCCTACTCTCTGTTTCCTGTCTTTTAACCAGTTTGTAATCCATGAAAGGATATCGCCTACTATCCCATGACTTTTTAGTTTTCTTAGAAGCCTCTCATGAGGGACTTTGTCAAACGCCTTCTGAAAATCCAAATACACTACATCTACCGGTTCACCTTTATCCACATGTTTATTAACCCCTTCAAAAAAATGAAGCAGATTTGTTAGGCAAGACTTCCCTTGGGTAAATCCATGTTGACTGTGTTCCATTAAATCATGTCTTTCTATATGCTCTACGATTTTGATCTTGAGAATAGTTTCCACTATTTTTCCCAGCACTGAAGTCAGGCTCACTGGTCTATAGTTACCCGGATTGCCCCTGGAGCCTTTTTAAATATTGGGGTTACATTGGCCACCCTCCAGTCTTCAGATACAATGGATGATTTTAATGATAGGTTACAAATTTTAACTAATAGATCAGAAATTTCATTTTTTAGTTCTTTCAGTATCCTAGGATGCATACCATCCGGTCCAGGTAATTTGCTTCTCTTTAGTTTGTCAATCTGGTCTACTACATCTTCCAGGTTCACAGTGATTTCGTTCAGTTCGTCTGACTCATCACCACTGAAAAACATCTCTGGAACTGGTATCTCCCCAACATCCTCATTAGTAAACATGGAAGCAAAGAATTCATTTAGTCTTTCTGCAATTGCCTTATCTTCCCTAAGAGCCCCTTTAGCCCCTCGGTCATCTAATGGTCCAACAGACTCCCTCACAGGTTTCTTGCTTCAGATATATTTAAAAAAGTTTTTATTATGAGTTTTTGCCTCTATGGCCAACTTCAGCTCAAATTCTCTTTTTGCTTGTCTTATCAATGTTTTACATTTAACTTGACAATGCTTATGTTTTATCCTATTTTCTTCAGATGGATTCTTCTTCCAATTTTGGAAGGATGATTTTTTGGCTAAAATAGCCTCTTGCACCTTACCTTTTAACCATGATGGTAATCATTTTGCTTTCCTTCTATCTTTCTTAATGTGTGGAATACATATAGACTTTGCCTTTAGGATTATATTTTTAAACAATATCCATGCCTGTTGAACACTTTTAACCTTTGCAGCTGCACTTTTCTGTTTTTTTCTATTTTCCTCATTTTATCAAAGTTTCCCTTTTGAAAGTTTAGTGTTAGAGCTGTAGATTTACTTATTGTCCCCCTTCCAGTTATTAGTTTAAATATGATCATGTTGTGATCACTGTTGCCAAGTGGCCCCACTACTGTTACCTCTCTCACCAAATCCTGCATTCTACTAAGAATTAAATCTAAAATAGCTCTCTCTCTTGTTGGTTCCTGAACCAATTGCTCCATGAAGCAGTCATTTATTACATCCAGGAACTTTATGTCTCTAGCAAGTCCTGATGTTACATTTACCCAGTCAATTTTGGGGTAATTGAAATCTCCCGTTATTATTGCACTGCCAAATTGGTTAGCTTCCCTGACTTCTCTTAGCATTTCATAATCTGTCTGACCATTTTGTCCAGGTGGACAGTAGGGATGTGCAGCCAGAAAGTATTCGTTGGATTCAGGATACGTATTCGTCGGGGCCCAGATACATTGCATTCGTTCAATGGCTCCCAGATACATTGATACGTGCATTCATTTTCTGGTTCCCATTAAAGTCAATGGGGGAAGTATTTGCAGCCTATTTTTGGCTGCAGAATTGGGGTTTTATTATCAATTTTGATGAAACTTCTGGGGAGCAATCATCAGAACAACAAAACAGCTCCAAGGTACTTAGACTGTGGCAAAGTGGCACCAAAGTGGCATGGATAGCCTAAGGTACTTTAAAGGAGCAAAGGGGTACCAGGAGTGGCAAGAAGAGTGCTTTAATAGAGGCACAAAGCAGCAGCGAGAATGTCAAAAACACACCACAGCTTCAAAAGAGAGCACCGATAAGAGATGCATGAACCCTCGAAGGCAGCATGACAGGCAAAGCGGCAAGACAAGTGGCATCGACATCCTACAGCACAATGAACAAGCAGAAAGACTAGTACCAACACACTGAGCAACCATGATAGTGGCCAGAACACCACAAGGAGTTGAGTGAGTCATCTGGTATATGGCAGCAAGGCACAGAGGCAGAGGGTAGATACAGGCTGGCTACACCCGGGGAGAGTTCCCTTTCCTTTGTGCAGGAAAGGGCTCCCTAGAATGGGTTCGCCCCTAGAGTGGGGTGTTTCCGTTGGCATCTAGTGAGCTCTCGCTGGTCTTTTAAAATCTGGTAGAGTTAGCAGATATACAAAAGAGAATTTTCAAGGCCGAGGCAGAGGTGGTTACCATGTAAATAGCGGTTCAACACGGGTCAGAGGGTAGATACAGGCTGGCTACACCCGGGAGAGTTCCCTTTCCTTTGAACCGGGAAGGGCTCCCCAGAATGGGTTGGCCTCTAGAGTGGAGTGCAAGCCTTCAAAGCATGGCGACCTGGAGCAGGGTCTCACTGTGAGCATGGTCTGACTGTGTTGTGTATGCCACAGTCTAAGTACCTTGGATATCTTTTCTTGGTATGAACATAGGTCAACAGGTGGTAAGAGATAGGCTGCAACAACGGGAAGAGTTCCCATTCCTTTGAGCAGGAAAGGGCTCCCTGGAATGGGTTGGCCCATAGAGTGTATAATGGTACAAATTGTTAGGATTTAAGCATTTGCAAACAGATCATGACTTCATAAGCAAGATGGAGGAAGTTCTCTTCTCTGCCCTGAAACTAAAGAAAACTGTTTGTTTTATTTAAGAATCCATGCTGTGAAGGATTACTAGTTTGAATTGCCAGAGACTGAGGTTTCCCTTTGCAGCGAGGGTTCATCCATTAGGACTGGACAAAAGGCCTGGAAGAACAGGCAAAGTAATCGAGGTCAAACCCTTGTAGGGACATAAGGCCTGGGCGGACAGGCACAGCAGTCGAGGTCAAACCCTTGTAGGGACATAAGGCCTGGACAGACAGGCACAGCAATACAGGACAGAGTCAATCCCACCTAGGGACATAAGGCCTGGATGGACAGGCACAGCAATCGAGGACAGAGTCAATCCCACCTAGGGACATAAGGCCTGGACAGACAGGCACAACAGTCGAGGACAGAGGTCAAGCCCACATAGGGACATAAGGCGTGGATGGACAGGCACAGCAATCGAGGACAGAGTCAATCCCACCTAGGGACATAAGGCCTGGATGGACAGGCACAGCAGTCGAGGACAGAGGACAAGCCCACATAGGGACATAAGTCTGGACGGACAGGCAAAGCAATGAGGACAGAGGTGAATCCTACATAGGGACATAAGGCTTGGATGGACAGGCACAGCAATTTTTTTTTAAATTTATTTATATTCCTTTTTTCACACTTTTCCAGTACTTCATAGTGGATTACACTCAGGTACTTTAGGTATTTTCCTATCCCCAGAGGGCTTACAATCTAAGTCAAACCCTTGTAGGGACATAAGGCCTGGATGGACAGGCACAGCAATCGAGGACAGAGTCAATCCCACATAGGGACATAAGGCCTGGACAGACAGGCACAACAGTCAAGGACAGAGGTGAATACCATGTAGAGACAAAAGGCCTGGATGAACAGGCAAAGCAATCAAGGTCAAACCCTTGTAGGGATATAAGGCCTGGACGAACAGGCATAGCAGTTGAGGACAGAGGTCAATCCCACGTAGGGACATAAGGCTTGGACAAACAGGCAAAGCAATCGAGGTTAAACCCTTGTAGGGTCATAAGGCCTGGACGAACAGGCACAGCAGTCGAGGACAGAGATCAAGCCCACGTAGGGACATAAGGCCTGGATAAACAGGCACAGCATTCGAGGGCAGAGGTCAAGCCCACCTAGGGACATAAGGCTTGGACGGACAGGCACAGCAGTCGAGAACAGAGGTCAAGCCCACGTAGGGACATAAGGCCTGGATGGACAGGCACAGCAATATAAGACAGAGTCAATCCCACCTAGGGACATAAGGCCTGGACAGTGGATGGACAGGCACAGCGTGTCAGGTCAGGCCCTTGTAGGGACGAACGGCCTGGACAGTGCACAGTCAGGCACAGCGTTTCAGGTCAGGTACATGTGCTGCAGTGCTTATATTATCTGGAGCATAGGAAGCAGTTAGAGCTGCTGCAAGGCTTTCAATTGCTTTTATTCATCTTGCCATTTCACAGGGAAAATTTGGAAACCCAAGCAAAGGCAGGTTTACTTTCAAAAACACTAGCATTTCCATCAACTCTGGTGCCAGCCTTGAGCGCTGAGGGCTCATGATATCCCCTGTCATTGAAAAGACATGTTCACTGGGCACACTGGTTGGTGGACATGACAGATATCACTGAGCCACTTTGGCTAGCTGTGGCCAGACAGTGGACTTGTGTGCCCAATATGCCAGCGGATCTGTCTGCATGTTCTCTGTCGGCTCTGAGAGATACCGTGTCACTGTCAGCTGTGCTGGTGTCTCTTTTGCTTGGGTGGGCTGAGAGTCACTCATGCCAGCTGCTTTCTCTCTCGCCTGTCGCACAACAGATGAATCTTTATGGGCAACATGCCTTTGGCGTTCTGAAGTGGAGGAGGAGGTACTATCTGTCGCTGACAGAGTGCTGGTCCTGCTTGGGCTAGCAGCACAACTCTCTGAAGTGCCCGCTGTTTCCACCTCTGCTTCACGCCTAAGCTTTCTCTGCCCATGGCGCGACTGTTCACGGACTTTTGCTAACAGCAGGTCCTTCAGCAATAAGAGACAATCGTACTGTAGGGCGAGTTTCCCTTTCACACAGGGATCACAGACTGTGGTGAGCATGTATGAGTTCTGTTCTCTTAAAGGCCTTAATCTCTCTTCCACCTGCTGCTGCAAAACATCCAGAGAATGCAGCACCTCAACTGTCATTCCCTCTTCCTGTTTAAAGGCCTCCAAATGTTCATCCAGGAGATTAACTATAGGGATGATGTCAGCCAAGGTGGCAGTTCTGGAACTCAGCTCCTCCGTGACATCCTTGAAGGGCTGCAGGATTTTTACCAGCTGACTCATGACTAACCAATCATGATGCCCTGGGGGATTCTGCACACCTATGTCCATTATACCAGAAAGTTCATGAAGGGGTGTCTGCAGCTCCACTAACCTGTCGAGCATCATAAAGGAAGAATTCCACCGGGTGGCAATGTCTTGAATGAGACGCTTGTGAGGCATCTCCAAATCAGTCTGCTTTTGTCGGAGAACCTGCCCCGCCTTCACACTTCTGTGGACATGCGCTGCTATGTTCCTGTACTTCTGTATTAACCTATGCAGGTACTTCTGTATTAACCTATGCAGGTATTCATTCTCTTCATCATTGGAATCCAACCCCAGAGCTGACTTCACTACCAGGTGCAGAGTGTGTGCAAAACATTGGATGTTCTTAAAGTGCCTGTCATTTATTGCCTTAACCATGTTTGCACCATTGTCTGTGACAAAGAACCCTGCCTGAGGATTCCTGTCTCGCTGGTGTAGTTGCCAGCCCTCCAGCATCTGTCTGATGCATGCTAGAATATTGGCTGTGGTATGGGCCTGGTCCATCAGGTGGGTGTGCAGCAAAAGCCCACCTCTGATACTTGTTCAGTAATAGAGCTGCTGGTTGCCCCTGCCTCAGCCAGGTCCCACCAGTGTGCTGTCAGGGAGAGGTAAGAGTGTGCAGCATTCATGGCGGTCCAGATATCGCAGGTGAAATGCACTCTCCCTTCTGCTTAGCTAGCAGCGCTTGCATGACTGTGACACTGCTTGTACAGGCTGGGGATGACCTTTCTGCTAAATGTGGTTCTGGGGGGGACTTTGTAATTTGGAACTATGACCTTCAGAAAATGCTTGAAACCCACATTCTCCACTAACTGCAAGGGCTGGTCATCAAGGGCAATCATTTCCCCAATGCTCCTGGTTACAACTTTTGAGGCTGCCTGCCTCCTACCCTGGGATAGCATTATAGCACTCCACCCCATTTCCTCCATGGTGGGTTGTCGCTTCTGCCACATGTCAGGGGATTGCTGGCCTGCCACCTGACTTCTAGAAGGGGATGAGGGCGTGGGCTGATTCTGCTGCTTTTGAACCACTTTACGCTGCTTGGAAGGGGTCCCCTGACTGGTACTGCCACCATCCCCAGATGGCAGTACTCTTGTTGGATGTTGCCTCATATGATGCGTCATGCCAAAATTAGATAGATGTCCCATTTGCTTGCCTCTGCTAATATCCCTGCCACAGAAATTACACCGAGCAAAACGCGGGTCATCCGTCACTTTAAAGTGGCTCCAGATCACAGATGTCTTTCGTGATCCTCCCTTCTCTAAAGCCTTGGGGGTGGTGCTGGCACTGGAGCCGAAGTAGTGGATGCACCCTGAGAAGCAATGCCAGGGGCCTCAGTCACCCTCTGTGCCTGCGCTGACTGCTCTTCCTCCTCCTCCTTATCAGTTTCATCTCTCCCCTGCTGCACTGAAGTGGAGGCTAAGACAGGACTAACTGATCCTCCTAAAGCTTTGTCAGCTATTATTTATTCCGTTTCTGATGAGAATCCCACACAAGATGATTCTTCATCTGAATCAGAAGCAAACAGTGACTGCGCTACATTGTTAATGCTAAGTGTTAGTCGAGACTTCTGTCCCCCTGCTGCTTTTAGGTGTCTACATTTTGTCTGGCATGACTCAGCCTCCCCTTCCTTCACCTCCAAAACTACAGGGTCAGAAACAGGTGATGGCGATGGTGATGCATCATGGTCCGATTTCATTTTTTTCTGGATGGAACTGCCTGCCCCTCCAAAGAGTTTAGATTGTGACAGGTCCCTTTTTAACTTTAATGGGGGAGTGGCACTAGTGCCTTTTGAAATGCCTCCTCTGCCAGTCCCAATCACTTGACTACATCTAGCTTTCCCTGACATTATGGATTTAATGTCACTGCCTAGTGCCTACTGACTGCCTACTGAAACAGTGCCTTGCTATGCAGTAATGTAACGCACACCCCTAGTGGATGGTAGTATACTCCTATCACTATACACTTACCCAACACACATGGAATTTCTACCCATATAGATTCTGTTGATCATTTAGTCTCTTGTATGCTCTTTATCCTGTTGGACTCTATACCCTCCCAGACATAAAGTGCCACATCCCCACCAAGTTGATCCTCCCTATCATTGCGATATAATTTGTACCCTGATATAGCACTGTCCCATTGGTTATCCTCCTTCCACCAAGTCTCTGTGATGCCAATTATGTCAATCCCATCATTTGCTGCTATACACTCTAACTCTCTCATCTTACTTCTTAGACCTCTGGCATTGGCATATAGACATTTCAAAGTGTGCTCTTTGTTTGAATTAATAACCCTTATTTTGTAACTGCTCTTATTGGAGCAAAGTCAACAGGTATTTGTTATCCATGGACTTTAAATTAATTTTCAATGTGAAATCAGTGAGCACTTTCACTTTGAAGATTACCTAGGAAAACTACCTACATATTGACACCTGCTAATTTGTGTGGATAGTTTTCCCAGAAAAATTACATGCATACTTTTGAAACTTTAAATTTATGGGCCTAAGTACAAACCCCTCCCCAGGCCCACACCAGGGAACACCTCCCCCTGATGTGGGTAAAGTTACATTGTAGTGTCAGTACATTTACCTTCACCCAGGGAAGGCACATTTCTATTTTTTTAAATTTTGTCTGGCTCAGGATCATTTCGGCCATTCCGAAGGGTATAGTGGTGCCTTGGGGGAAACATGGCAGTTGGATTGGCAGATTTTATGCTATTGCACTACTATCTCAATCTGTTGGTCTATTCCAGGCCACCACACATCACTGTGTGCTAATTCTTTCATTCTTACTATGCCACAATGTACTTTATGCAATAACTTTAGTACAACAAATCTACTCTCTGATAGTACAACTTCCCTAGCACCAAATAATAAGCAACCATCCTAAATACGTAATGACTCCCTATGCTGATAATAAGGTTGTAAATTATCAGGGCACCTTTTCCCCTTTTCCTTTTCATTCATGACTATTCATTGCTCTCTAGATAATAGAGGATCTTGATCAGTCTCTCATTTAATCTTTACTGCATCTATTGGGGATATGGATATCATTTTCATAAGAAAGACTGTTCAATGGGTTTGAGCACTGATTATAGACTGTCCGATAGTGTAATCATATGCAAACAATATTAAGGCCCATCTTTGACTTCTAGCAGATGTAATTGGAGGTACTGGCTTCTTTTCTCCCCTCAGCTCCTAAGGGTTTTATGATCTGATAATATAACAAAATGCCTACCATAAAGATAGGCGTGGAATTCCAAAAATCACTTTAAGCCATTCATGTTCTAGCTGTGAATAGCTTTTCTCTGCTGGGCTTAGAGATATTGAGGCATAATTAATTGGATGTTCAGATCTGTCAGGCATTCCATGTGCTCCTTTCAGCAATCATAATAAACCAGTAAGGTAGAGTTCAACAGATCCTTTGTTGCTGTGAAAGCTGTGGTCTGTACTTTACCCTAATTAAATTTCACCCCTTTTTTAACTGTTTATGCAATGAGGCAAGACTGATGCTAACATGTAAAAATTTGCTATAATTCAACAAGTCCATAAAGGATTTCATTTCTTATACCAACCTTTATGCAGGAGCGTCCATAACAACACAGACATTTTCTTCTACATAATATATTCCAGCTGCATCTATTTTGTGTCCTAGACATACCACTTCAGGGGCCTGAAACATACATTTCTCTTTCAGTCTGTGTAAGTGAGTTGCCTCTGTTTTTTCTGTAATCAAAATATCAAAGTACACACAGACATGTGCCATATTCCACAACAAATTGTCCATAGTCCTTTGAAAATTTCCACAAGCCACAGACCTTCTGAAAAGGAGCTGATTATAGCAGAACAGTTTTGTAGAAGTATTTATGGTTTCATACTATTTATTTATTTGAAAGTTTTTTTTATACTACTTTAAATCAAAGCAGTTCACAATAAAACATGTATAACCATTTTATTGCGTTTCTCTATCTGTACAACATTTCCATTGTTTTCCCCCCCTCCCCAGTTCTCTTATCAGTTCTTTGTAAAGCCCCGTTGGCCATTTTTTGTTACATGGAAACCGATGTGATGTTTTCTTAACGAATGTCGGTATTCAAAAACTTTAAATAAATAAATAAATAAATAAATAAATAAATGTATATAGTAAAAACAAACCAACAAAATACAACTTCAATACAAAACAATCTTAGTTACTGCATCTAACATATGGTTATATTATATTTCTAACCTGCTACAACAAAAATATGCACAACCCTCAATCGGTAACAATTCTTTCACACAACATTTATAGTTCACTAAAAGCTTGCTGTTATAGCCAAGTTTTAAGCTCTTTTTTAAATGCTTTTTTATCAGCCAATTTTCTTATAGCTCCAGGCATTGTGTTCCACGGGATAGGCCTTGCCACAGAAATCCCTCTCTCTTTTACCTCTCCCAGATGTACCTGTTGAATTGTAGGAATAGGTAATAATCTTTATTTGCAGAGTGAAGGTCCATGGGTGGTATTTAGAAATGCAGTCTTAGGTCTAACCAGGAAGTATCACTATTAAAGATCATGAAATGAAGTAAAGAGAGTACCTTGTACTAAATCCTAAATTGTATTGGCAACCAATGCAATTTACTCAAAACAGGGGCTATGTGATTGTATTTGCATGTATCAGAGAGAATTCTGGCTGCAGAATTCTGTAACAAATGGAGAGGTCTCATGGTATTCTTTAGTAATTCCCCAAAACAATGAATTACAGTAATCTAAACCCGTGAAAACCAGGGTTTGAAGCACTAACCTAAAAACATCCAGTTCTAGGAAAGGTTTAAGTCTCCTCAGCAGTCTGAGTTCATAATAGCCAGATTTAACTAAAATATTCACTTGAGGTTTCATAGAGAGTCCTGTATCTAACAAGATACCCAGGTCCCATGCCACAGTTTGAATTATTACCTCCTTGATTCTTAAAGTTGAAAATTGGTAAAGCGTCACTTGGTGTTCCTTGAGATGAGTAAAAATTTCAGTGCTTTTTGATGTTAAGAGTGAGTCTATTTCAATAAAGCCATCTCAAGATTGCTGACATATATATCTCGAGTTCTTGTAAGGTGATGGCCTCTGAAGATCCTATTGGAAATGAAAACTGAATATCATCCACATAGATCCAAAAATTAAGCCTCAGACCATTGAGAAGTTTACAAAGAGGGGCCAAGTGGATGTTAAACTTAGAATGTTCATGAAGAGGAAATCTGATGATATGCATTTTGGGGCAGATTTTAAAACCTGTGTGCGGGCGCAGATTTGTTCACGCAACCCGGTGCGAACAAATCTATGCCTGATTTTATAACATGCGCGCACAGCCACGCGCATGTTATAAAATTCAGGGTTGGCATGTGCAAGGAGGTGCACAATTGTGCAACTTGCGCGCGCCGAGTTGCGCAGCCTGCCTCTGTTCCCTCCCGCCCCCCCGCACCTTCCCCTCCCTTCTCTTACCTAACCCGCCACCCAGCCCTACCTAGAACCCCCCCTTACCTTTCTTACCCCCTCCCCCTTACCTCCTGGCAGGCGTAACTTATGCGCGCCGGCCAATGGCCGGCCCACGATCCCAGGCACAGTGGCAAATGGCCGCAGTGCCTGGAGGCTCAGGCCCTGCCCCGTCCCCGGACTGCCCCGGACCACCCATGCCTCGCCCCTTTTTGCAACCCCCGGGACATATACGCGTCCTGGGGCTTGCGCGTTCCGCCGAGCCTATGTAAGATAGGCTCGGCGCGCACAGGGGCAGCTTTTCGGGGGTTACATGTATATCTTATGCACGTAACCCTTTGAAAATCTGCCCCTTAATGTTTGTTTTTTAACATGGGAATTTTAATGCCTGGGTCAGGGCAGAAGTAAAAGTTAAATCACATTTGTGGTGACCATTTTAGTTGATTGTTGGCCATTGTGTAGCTGTGTGTGGGTGCTTTTCTGTTGCAAACATGGATTATTATGTATACTTTTTTTATGGTTCAATACATTTTGCAGGTCAGCCAAAGAATTATAGTGACACAAGCTATATAACGAGGAAAAGAGAGGGAACAGACCAAAAGAAAACAGTTTATCGCTGAAGAAGTGAGGAGGGTCTGAGAAGCATGGAACTTGGCTCAAGCTATTCACAGAAGGGCATGCAGGCAGTGGATATTCCACCTGAGGAGAACACTGCTGGGGTTGCCAGAGACAGAAGTGGGGAAGATGTATAGACTGAGCTCCAGGGAAATTCTCTCTCTCTATGAAGAGATCAGAGATGATATTGATCCTCTATCATAAACATGCCATTCCAGGCTCATTAAAGCTTCTTGGTGCCTTGCATTTTCTTGCCATAGGCTCCTTCCAGAATACAATGACTGTAGTGGCTGGTATGGACTAGTCAACATTTTCAGACATTTCAGCCAGGTACTGAGGGCCATGATGGAACGGGTCAGGCAGTACCTCAAGTATCTACAGTAGCTTTTGAAGTGTCAGGAGATGAAGCATCCTTTGTTATAGCTGCACTCATGTTACTTTTACCCCCCCAAATGGGAGAGTAATGGCATATCTCAACAGGAAGCATTTCCATTCCCTGAATGTTCAAATTGTGTGCAATGCGCACATGAAGATCATCAGTGCTGTCTCCAAGTTTTCCAAAAACAGCAATGACTCCTTCATTGTTGCACAAAGTCGGCACTGGTTCATAATTTCACTGAAGAGAAATATGGCAAAGACTGGTGGCTTGGTAAGTTTGAAATAAGAGTCAAAACAAAGTGCATGCTGAAAACTTTAAATATAAGCTCTCTGAGGTGGTAATCAAAAGCAGGTTAGCACATACTTGGTGATGCATTGAGCCAAAAATGCATACTATTCTGCTACAGAATCAAGTGTTGGTTAAAAGGTTTCATTGCAAACTCTCTGGGGTGGGTATGAAAGGCAGAATAGTACATGCTTTTTAATTTATGGTACAAAGTGTATACTAATCTGCTACATATGTAAGCTCTTAGGGGTGGGTGGCAAAAGCTGGAAATTTGCTGAACTATAGTACACACTTTGCTAAACAATAGTACTCACTTTCCATTTTTTTTTTAAGGAGATGCTGGTTTCAGCTGCAAATCATGGCTTTTATGTGCCATGTACAGCAGCAGAAATCCAGGATAATGAGATATATGCCAGAACCAGAGTGGTCATAGAATGTGCATTTGCTGTTTTGAAAAGCAGGATCTATGACCTTGACCACGCTGAAAGAGTGCTGCAGTATTCACTGGAGAAAGTAGTGGATATCATTGTGGTGTACTGCATGCTTCACAATATCCCCTTCCAGTATGACATTCATCAATCAAGATGTGAATCCGGATCCAGCGCCAGAGCCCAAAATGTTTGCATCTGCTGCAGATGGAGACAGTTTGCAAAGGGGAATGAGCTCTGTTGCATTGCAGTACTTTGGAGGTCCGTTTGTACTCCTGATGGGAGTGGGATGGTTTGACTGGGTGGTGTATGGAGTGGGATTCTGACTTAAAATCAGCACCAACCCCTGGGAAGATGAATGCCAGCAGAAAAACACACAGTTTCTAATATGTTCAAATTTTAAATGAACTTGTTTTTTGAAATGTCGTTCAAAATATTTTCCCATTTTAAATGCAATTTTAATAAAGTGAAATTTTTAATGACAGTCTTGTTATTCATTGTTCTCATTTTTCATTGGTGTGAATGCTGGGCCTGTGATATCCATAAACACAGACCTAGCTTCCTTGGTCCACAGACTTGCCATAGCTGTCACTTTCTTCCTTGCCTTGGCTACACCTAGGACCCTGTCCTAGCCTTCACATGTTGACGAGATAGTGGCCTAGGTATGATGGAACTCTAACAGGACTTAGGACATGGAACCAAAGCTGTGGAAGTCTTTGGACCATGTCCAAAGATTTGGACATGGTCCAAAGGTCTGTCACGGTTAGTCCAGACCTGCATCGTTACTCCTGAGATTTGCAAGACTGACTATCCTCTTGTGTGACTGCCAGTGTCTTACTTATCAACTGCAGACTTATGGTGGGTTCTTCTTCTGTTCCCATAAGAGGTGGATCCTGGGGCTCGCTCTCTTTGTCTGTGACAGGCCTCCTTCCACAGCATCCAAATCAGTACCCCCAGTATGGAATCTAATTACATAGTGCTGCTGCAGAGTTGCCTGGACCAGATCCTCTGCCAACATCAGCTGCACCTCACATGGTGGGCCATCTCCCGTTCAGCACAAGGACCACTCAAGCTGTGCCAGCTTGGATTTGACAGCTGCCCTGGAGTTCCACCAATAGTGCTTGAGATGCTCCACTGTCCTAGTGGCCATCAACAGTCTTCTGTCATCCTGGGTGATGCTCTTTCAGATCTTCTTCACCTTGATGGATGTCTTTGAGACCAAAAAGCTTAGTATGCTTTTCACAGACCTGCTGCACCAGAAAGTTTTTCTCTTCTTCCGAGAAGCACACATCACACTGACACTGCTTCTCCTCGAGCTGTTGGTTGCTGGTTCCCATCTGTTTATTGCTCTCAGATGAGTGGTATGGAACCCTACCTTCCTGGGCACTACTCCCACTCCCAGCTCCAATTCCTCCTTCTCCTCCTCTTATTTTGGCACCTCCATCCACCTTGTTTTCCTGTCTCCTCTATCTGCCCCCTCTGCCTCACACACACCTCACTCCTCATGCCCCATCTCCCCTCCCTGGATGTGCTTGACTCTCTAACCACACGTTTCCTATCCACTTCGTCAGCACTCGCCTGCCTGTCACACTCATTCTCTTCCCCACTCACACCCCTTCTATCATGTACCCACTCACACCCCTTCTATCATGTACCCACTCACACCCCTTCTATCATGTACCAGTCTCATCAAAGCCACGAACACCCATGCCACTCTTTCAGGAACCTAAGCAAGCAGACATAGACAGACAGACAGACAGATCAACAACCGATGCACTCAAAAGATTCACTTACTCAGAAACACAGACTAAAGGAAAGGGATACAGCAAGGGAAAAACAAGCAGCATAAAAGATACCACTCAGAAACATACAACAATGGGGGGGGGGGGGTGGTGGTTTGGAAGAGGGGAGAGAGACACTAGCCATAAATCCCTCATACTAGGTAGCTTTTTATACCTGTATATGAGGCCCACCTAGTCACTCGAGATGAGGTTTAGGTATTAGTGTAGGGGTTAGCGGCCACTTTGACATTCAAAGTGAGACGTATGAACAGAACAGTGCAAAATTGTGCACCTAAATTGGTTAAGATTTTTGAATTCATTGCTGTCCTTCCCGACGCAGCCTCATGACAAAACACGGGACCGTGTCACGGGATTGTTTAAAAACCTGCTGATATGTAATGTCTGAATCATGGGGTTGCCGTACTAACTAAAGACTTATTATACTAACTTTGATTTGAAGTGTGGATTCTTTACCTAGTCTTACTGCACTTTTCCCTTGGATTATTAATTTTTTTTTAAAATATGGACCACATAATTTCTACAGCAAATAGATTAACATGTACTGAATCAGTAAATTTTTCCCTGCGTGAAATGCAATGAAAATCACTCTCTTTGCGTCATATGAAACAATTGATATTGTGTTTTGACTTCTGTTAAGGTTATTAAGGCACAAATTTTGGTGGGATACTGAAAGCACATCTTGAAGAAAATGAAATAAATATTAAATGATTTGAAAAAGCAGCACAAACATGGATTTTGGAGCCTGACTGACAGAGTGACCAACACAGAGGCAATTTATTTATTCTATATATATACTGTATAGAGATAGAGTCCTTTCTTTTCTTTTTCTACACTATAATGACTGTTGGCATAAATCATGCAGATTAAGTAGGGAGCCATCTGCCCACACTTCCTTAAGAATTTCTGTGGCCTTGTAGAAGAAGACCTACTAATTATTTTCCCATTTCCCTCATAATAACCTTTCCTTTCCAACTGGCTCAGCAACCTTTTTGAGGTTCTTGGCCTGGTCCAGAAAGTTCTAGGCCTCTTCCAGTTCAAATCTAGCCCAGGGTCAGTCTAGCAGTACTAGGGAATATTAGATGAGTTTACTACTAACAGGTCCAGTCCAAATGAAAGTATAGGTAGACAAATATGCCTTTCCAATTTCATAATAAGCCACCTCTGTGGAAAGGTTGGGTCTGAGTCCCAAAGGACAGGACAGCTTCCTGTCTTCTCAAAAAAGCCAAAGGCTCAATCAGGTTCCTCAGTGGCATTGGTTATAACCCCTGGCATCAGATTCATTCCCTTCAGCACCTCAGCTTTCCCTATGCTGAAGCTTTAGCCTCGTGACCAGCGCTCTGGTTTGCTTCCCTAAGCAGTCCCTGGTTCAGACCTCAGCAGTTGCCAGCCTTGTTTCACGAGGGAAGGTTACTTATTTCTGTGGATATCACCTGTGCATTCAAGGGTTTTTTTCTTACTTGCTTCATTAGAAGCTCAACTTTTAAAAAATTCTTAGGGACTTACAAATGTATTTATTTATATATATTCTAGAGACAGAGCTGCTCCCTTTCAGCTTCTCCACACATACTTCCCTTTTTCTACCATATTTCTTTAGATAATAGCCTAAAAGAAGCTGGTGACTACTAGCCAACTTTTTAGTAGTGTGAGGGGAGTAAAGTCAAAAAATATATAATAAAAAACATTTCTTAGAGTAATAGTTTTCTTAATGGCTAATATGTTTAATTTGATATATTTCATTAAATACTTTAGCATATTCATTGGTAATTGATTTCTGAGAAAATGTTAATTATGTATTTTAATATTACAAAGGTATATAAAAAAGCAAAAGCTAAGACTGTACACTGTATTTTGAAAGTCAAAACATTCTTTTGTTACAATTAAAGGAAAATTGACAACCTGAAAAAAATAAAGGAAGCCTTTCTTATTAACAGTCTAGAGATGCCTCTGCTGTCAAACTCGGGGCTTGAGTTCCTCTGTGGAAGGATGATCTGACAGCTTCATTACCATGGCTAGATATAAAGCCTCCTGAGGCGAGCGATACTGTTCTCTCACCTTTGTGAAGATGTCATGGATAATCTGGGTATTTTACTAAATAGAGAGCAACTTTCAAAGCCATTTGCCTGGGTAAAATTGGCCTGTCTAAAATTTCCCTCTTCTGTCCAGTTTGAAGTACTTCTGCAGTGTGCCTGTGTTTAGCCGGATTGAGCAGTGGCATTCCTGGGGACAGGGAAAGGGCGGGCAAGGGACCAACATGCATAGATTGGATTCTCAAATCTATGTGTGCTGTTTGCCAGCAAGATTTTGCCCACTGAAAAATGCAGGTGTAAGATCTATGGGGTTTTTACACCTCTAGGAAATTTTCCAAGGGAAACTACACCTTGGAAAATGAGCTCACAATGTGCAGGTACAAAGGGGTAGATTTTTAAAAAAAGCACATTCGCATACTTTTGTTTGCGTAGCCGCGCGTATCTTCTAAAATCCTGGATCGGCGCGCGCAAGGCTGCCGATTTTGGGCAGCCGGTGTGCGCCGAGCCGCGCAGCCTGTCACCGTTTCCTCCGAGGCCGCTCCGAAATCGGAGCGGCCTCGGAGGGAACTCTCTTTCGCCCTCCCCTCACCTTCCCCTCCCTTCCTCTACCTAACCCACCCCCCCGGCCCTATCTAACCCCCCCCTCACAGGCGTAGATTTACGCCTGTGAGAAGCAGATGTAAATCTACGCGCGCCAGCGGACTGCTGGTGTGCCGTGCTCCGACCCGGGGGCTGGTCCGAAGGCCTGGACCACGCCCCCGGGCCAGCGCCCCCGAAACGCCGCGCCCCACCCCACCCCCAAAACGTCGTGTCGTTCGGCCCCGCCCCCGAACGCCCCCTTCCAAAAACCCCGGGACCTACACGCGTCCTGGGGTTCTGCGCGTGCCGGCGGCCTATGGAAAATAGGCGCGCCAGCGCGCAAGGCCCTGCTCGTGTAAATCCGGGCGGATTTACGCGAGCAGGGCTTTTAAAATGCGCCCAAAAATGCCTTCAGACTTTGCAGCTACACAGACTGTCTGAAACATTAACCTGGAGAATATCTTCTAGCAATCAAAGTTCCATAAATATGGTGGATATGTTTAGCATGCAGAATTTTGTATGCTAGTGTCTAACTAATATTATATCTTTTACATCTTTAGCACTTAAAGCTGCAGCCAAAACAGAGGTCATCCACAGTCTGATGGGTATATGTGAAAAGGATTACCCTATGGCTCCATGTCAAGAGGGACAAGCTCAGTCAATCCTGATTCTACCCCACTGCATGCATGGAGATTTAATTCTCATTTCTCTAAGAAAAAGATTATTTTGTTATGAGCGTAAGATGTGCCAAGCTGAATCAGACCAAAGGTCCATCAAGTCCAGCATCCGGTCTTTGACAGCGGCCAATCCTAGTCATTTGGAAGTACCAGGCAGATCCCTAAAAGTAGATTAATTCCTTGATGCCCACTCCCAAGGATAAGCATTGGCTTTCCTAAGTTGCCCACTAGATAACCCGAGATAATTGTGATAGGAATTATACAATTAGAGGGTGATACCATCATATCAGCACTTTCCTCAAAGTCTGTCTGAGATGGGTGGACCCCTTTCCTAGAAGTGGGGACTAGGAATAGGTGAGGCGTGGAATTTTTGTTTGGTGTTTGAGGAGTGAGGAGCTTTTGGGATTTGTTTTCAGAGTGAGGCCTGGTCCCCCTCACTGAGTATATTTTTGGAGGAAAGTCCTTTCTAGGCACTGCCTGCTTTTTAAGGATCTACCTCAAGTAGATTTTATTTAAGAAGATTTTCTCTGTGTGAGTTGTTTCTGGAGTGTAGCCTGCGTTTCCTCCTGGAGATGATGATTCCTTTGATACCGAGGACAGGACACCGAAGACCTGCTAGGTCCCTTCTAGGTCAGAGAAGGACTGCAGTGACAGTAGCACCCCAGAAGGGTTTTTTTTCCAAGACAATTGAATGCAGTATTTTCTCTTTTGTTTGAGAGGAGGTTTTTGCCACCCCTACTCTCCTTTGGAGACTGGGCTGTAGCCTGATCTCTGTCAGCTACAGATCTTTCCCTTTGAAAGGTCATGATGACCTAGATTGGATAAGAAAGGAAGAAGACCAGAATTGGAGAACCAACACTGGTTCTCTCTCTCTCTCTCCCTCTCCCCCCCTCCCCCCCCCAGGGGACATAGGCACAGGCTGGGTGAAAGAAAAACAACATGGACTCAGGTAGGTTTTTCTATGTTCTAAGGGAATCCCATGCAGATTGCAGAGTAGGAATTTCCCAAGAGGTTGGGCATCTTATACACTCAGTGCAGGAGTAGTAAAGAGTGTTCCAATGAACCTGAGCTCAAATACTTCCACAGAGGAAAATGGCCCTTCAGCTTACAGTCTATCCTTTTATTGATGATTGGACATTTATTTATTTATTTATTTTAAATCAGTTAAGTTTATTTGAACACCCAGTTCTGTGTCCAGCTAATTTGTCCTTGCAGCTCTGCATCACAAAGTCCACCGAGAGAAATACACCTAGGGAAAAGTGCAGCACTGCCTGGGCCAAGAAGGATTGCCTTGGGGAACTGTAAGAGGGGAAGAGGATAGTGAAGACTACCCCAAAAAACTTAAATTCTTTTGGGGCCGATGCAGTAATTTTCGCATAAAGCGGGCGCTGACTTTTCAGCACCCACTTTCTTATTGCACGCATGGCGCCCGCAAGGGGGGCGCCATGCAATATATAAATTAGGGGGTCACGCTAGGAAGGAGGCGCTAGGGTCATAACCGGCAGGCAGGCCGGTTATGAAAACCGATGCCGAGTTTACCGGCATCAGTCTTCATATTTTTTTTTTTACTATAAAAAAGAAGTACAGAAAAGCTTTTTTTTCTGCTTTTCTGTACTTCTTTACCTGTGCTCAGCTATTAACGTCTGCTCCAGGCAGCCGTTAATAGCTGAGTGATAAATGTGTGCATGCGGAATGAATGAGTAATAGGCTCATTCACATGCATTCGCATGTGATGAGTGCTATTACATTCACTCCGCTTCCAATGTGGGTTAAATAGGCGCTAATCCCCTTATTGCATTAGGGAATGGATTAGCGCCTATTTAACCCGCATTGGAGTGTGGGTTATACAGTGCACTTGGCTGAGCACACTGTATTGCATCGGCCCCTTTGTGTGCCCTTTGGGATATAGCAAAAAACATGAAGAAAAGAGTTACAATAGGTTGTGTATATTCCCCTTCAGGAACTAGTCCAAACTCCTTTTAAAACCAGTTATGTTAGATGACTTGATCACATCTTCCAGCAACAAATTCCACAGTCTGATTTGTATGTTGCAGTGAAAAAATACTTTCTCCTATTTGTTTTAAATCTATTACCTGTTAGTTTCGACATCATAAGCCACAAATTGCTACTGGACAGACTATCTGAAATTGGTATTTCAGGGATTCCCTTCCGATGGTTCACATCATACCTAAAAAACAGACAATATAAAGTCAGAATAGGGAACCATGACTCCAATGCAATCAACCTTCTACAAGGAGTTCTCCAAGGCTCCTCACTATCATCCACGCTATTCAACATTTACCTTCTGCCCCTCTGCCACCTACTCTCTGAACTTGGTCTCACACATTACATATATGCAGACAACGTACAAATCATCATTCCTATCAATGACTCCCTACCCAATGCCATCAAAACATGGGAGACCTCTCTCTCCGCCATCAATAACCTCCTCTCTAGTCTCAACCTCGCACTCAACACCATAAAAACTGAAATAATGATAATAACAACCCCCTCACACCCCCAATTCCCACCTCACAACACGTAAGAAATCTAGGCGTCTTCATTGATGACCAACTCAACCGCAAAAAATTCATCAATAACACCTTGAAGGACTGTTACTTCAAGCTACAAACCCTAAAAACACTAAAACCCCTCCTACACTTCAACGATTTCCGGACAGTACTACAATCTACCATATTCTTTAAAATAGACTACTGCAACTCCCTCCTCCTCGGCCTTCCCAAAAACTCCATATCCCCCCTCCAATTGATCCAGAACGCAGTTGCATGCGTCCTCACCAACACTAGCAGGAACGAGCACATCACCCCCATCCTCAAAGAATTACATTGGCTCCCTATCCAATATCGCATACACTACAAAACCCTCACCATAATACACAAAACACTACATAAACCCAGATATGCACTGGTTAAATAACTCCCTCACTTTCCACAGCACCAATAGACCCACCCGTTCACCCTACCTAGCAACCCTACACATTCCCACACCTAAACTTACCCACCACAATGCCACTAAAAACCACGTACTATCCATAGTTGGCCCCACACTCTGGAACACTATGCCTACCGACCTACGCCAAGAACACTGCCAACAAAAATTTAACCAAAAACTAAAAACTTGGCTTTTAACTCAAGCGTACTCATGACCCTCTACAACCATACCCAACACCTCCATTCCCTCATCCTATTTTGCTCCCACCCCCTCCTCATTTCCCCTCTTATCTTAACCCCTCCTATCTCTCAGACTTTAACCATTCCGAAAAGACTTCCTAATTTTACAAATATATCATTGACCATATACCTGATGATATGCTTAATGTTTTTCACCAAGCTTCTATGGACTTGAATACTAGCATACACCTAATTTGTTTTTAAGTAATTTTAACTCTGCTCCTTTTTGACTATTTTATTAATATCCTCAAGTCTTTCAATCCCCCTAGATTTAGCCACCCCCCCCCTCATTGCCACTGTTCTTTATTGTTACACTGTAAAACATTGTTGCTATTTTATTGTTTACCTGTAAACCGATATGATATTCTCCAACGAATGTCGGTATAGAAAAAAACATTAAATAAATAAATAAATAAAATAATAAGTAAATACTTTACATTTATTTTAAGAAAACAACTCATGAAGGTTTTTTTGTTGTTGTTTTTTTTATTTTGCTAAAACCAACATGTTGGTAGAAAGGTCGGTGCCTTATTAAATGCATGGGGGTAGATTTTAAAAAAGAGCGCAATCGTGTACTTTTGTTCGCGCAGCAGGCGCAAACAAAAGTACGCTGGATTTTATAAGATATGCGCATAGCCGCACGTATCTTATAAAATCCTGGATCTGCGCGCGCAAGGCTGCCGATTTTGGGCAGCCTGCGTGCGCCGAGCCGTGCAGCCTGTCTCCGTTCCCTCCGAGGCTTCTCCGAAATCGGAGCGGCCTTGGAGGGAACTTTCTTTTGCCCTCCCCTCACCTTCCCCTCCCTTCCCCTACCTAACCCACCCCCCCGGCCCTATCTAAACCCCCACCTTACCTTTGTCCCTCGGTTTACGCCTGCTAGAAGCAGATGTAAATCTACGCGCGCCAGTGGACTGCTGGCGCGCCGTCATCCGACCCGGGGGCTGGTCCGGAGGCCTCAACCACGCCCCCGGGCCTCGACCACGCCCCCGGTCCCGCCCCCGAAACCGCTGCGTCCCGCCCCCGAAACGCCGCATCATTTGGCTCCGCCCCGACACGGCCCCGACACGCCCCCTTAAAACCCCGGGACTTACACGCGTCCCGGGGCTCTGCGCGCGCCAGTGGCCTATGCAAAATAGCCGCGCCGGCGCGCGAGGGCCCTGCTCGCGTAAATCCGGGCGGATTTATGCGAGCAGGGCATTTAAAATCCGCCCGATTATGTTTTATATCATTTGAAGAGCTCAGTGTATTTGTGAGGGAATATATGGAAAACTCCCTCATACCACCTTAAGGCATCAGGCAGACCAGTCATCAAGACCCACAGGGAATACTGGGTGAAGGGAGGTGGCCTTCAAGAGTACAAGAGCTCAGGTCCTAGAAGGGTTAAGCAGGCCACAGAAAAGAGAAAGTCCCACCATATGAGAAGACCTGCTATGTTTAAGGTTTGAGAGTAACAGCTGTTATGACCTGCTAGCTTTAAGTTTGGAACTTGCCTGAAGTCAAGATGAGCTGCCTACCAGTGACTGTTTTGCTTTGCACTCTCCTAAGTTATTTGTGTGATATCTGAAGCCAAGGTGAGCTTCTTAAGTTGTTTTGTTTGGCTGTGCACTGTACTTTCCTTTGTTTTCACTGTAAATAAACTCCACTTAATGAACAGCCAGAGTCTGCCTCCTGTTTTCCTCTGGCTGTCCCCAAGCCACTACCACTCGAATACCACATATGGTGGTAAAAGTGGAATATCTTACATAAATGGGAAGCACAGACAAGAGTCCACAGCTGCAGCAAGAGAAGAAGAGGGGGAAAAAACCCTGCTGAGTTTTTTTTCTTTTCCTGGGGCTTCCCAATTCCGCTCTCCCCAGCTTAGCAAACTGGCCAAGGGGGCTATGCCCACATGTGTAGCCAGGGGTTAAGTAGTGAATAAGGGCTGGACAGGAAGATAATATCAAGCACTACCTTCATGGGAAGTAATATACTTCTTTCTATTTGTACAAGAGATGAGGTTGCATTTTATTAGCTTAAAAAATGTTTCAAACAAACAAAAAAAAAACTTGTGTTCCTCCCTATTTTGCAATGATAGGGGATTTACTTTGGCACACAAAGGGAAATGTGGAAGGGGAAGTGATAGAACAACTCCTCATTCCCAAACTTTGTTAACAGGTAATGCAGTTAGCACATAGTCACCTTCTAAGGGGTTACCTGGGTAAGGAAAAGACCCATGAAAGGATTCTGGCACAATTCTATTGGCTGGACCTTCATAAATAGGTCCAGTTGTATTGCCAGACTTGCCCACCTGTCAGCTCACAAAGCTTGGCGGAGTACAGGTGGCATCTCTTATACCAATGCCTGTAATACAGACCCCTTTTGAAAGAGTGGGCATGGATCCTGTGGGACCACTAGAGAGATTGACTTGAGGAAATAAATATATTCTTATCATACTAAACTTTGTCACCAGATAGACCCAAGGAATGCTGCTACAAAATATGAAGCCCCCGATGGTGGCGACTGCCCTAATCGAGGTTTTTCACAACTTGGGCTGCCTAGGGAAGTCCTGATGGATCAGGGTACTTCTTTCATCTCCAACATCTCTGCACCTTGCTCAAGGTAAAAACTCTGCAGACCTTGGTGCGTCATCCTCAGACCGATGTCCTGGTCAAGTGCTTCAATCAGATGCTCAAACAAATATTGAGGAAATTTGTGGATGATGAAGATGGTAAGAACTGGGACACATTACTTCCCTGTGTGCTGTTTGCAATCCAAGAAGTACCACAGAGCTCAATGGAGTTTTCCTCATTTGAGTTACTATATGGAAGGAGAATGAGAGGAATCTTGGACATAGCTCATGAGACCTGGGAAGATGAAACAAACCCCAGGCAGAACCTCATGGACTATGTGCTCTGAATGCAAGATCACATAAAAAAGGCTGGGGAGGCGGCCTGCCTATGTCTGGAAAAGATGCAGTTTTCTCAAACTCAAGCTTACAATTGTCCCATAGTCCAACGAGTATTCCAGTCAGGGGACTGCATCCTTGTCCTCCTTCACATCAGAAAGCAAGCTTGTTAGCCCATTGGCAAAGACCCTATGAAGTTTTGGAGAAAACAAGGCCCATGCATTACAAAATAGTTCAGCCAGTTAAATTAAAAAAAAAATCCACAAATCTACCATGTAAACCTCTTGAAGAAATGGGTGGCATAGTGGTGTGGCATGGTACAAGAAGGAGAGTTATCCCAGAGGTCGGATATAAAGTGGACTAAGCCCAAGTTCCTTTTGGAGAATAGCTGTCCACTACACAGACAGTTGACTTAAAGCAGCTGGTGGAGAAAAACAAGATCTTCTTGAACCTGCCCAGCTGTACCCAACTGGTGCAGCATGACATAATTACATCTCCTGGAGTTGTGGTACAGCAGTGACCCTATCATATTCCTGAGGCCAGGTGCCACGTCATTGAGACTGAAGTTAAGGAGATGCTCCAGCTTAGGGTAATAGAGGAGTCCAACAGTGATTGGTCCTCATTCATAGTATTAGTGCCAAAGCCAGATGAGAGCATAAGGTTCTGTATAGACTTTAAAAAGGTCAGCAAGATCTCAAAACTCGACGCCTATCTGCTGCCATGAATGGATGAACAAATTGAGCATCTGGGATCTGCTCAGTTCATCTCTACCCTTGATCTTACCAAAGGATATTGGCAGTTGCCTGTCGCGCCCTCAGAAAAAGAGAGGACTGTGTTTTCAATGTCCAGTGTACTTTTTTCAGGTCATCATACTCCCATTTGGCCTTCATAGTGCTCCCCCAATGTTTCAGTGATAAGTCAACAACCTCCTCTGCCTGCATCAAGGTCATGCAGCCACCTTCTTAGATGACATCGTGGTCTACAGCCCCGATTGGAAGACTCATCTTAGCCAACTCCAGGCCATGTTAACCAACCTGAAGAAATCAGGGCTAACAGCTAACCCTAAGAAGTGCTTGCTGGGAGGCATAAGGTCCAGTAACATGGCTACACCCTAGGAAAGGGCAAGGTTCATTCATAGTGAGAGAATCCCACCATAGGAGAAGACCTGCTACCTTTAAGGTTTGAGAGTGACAACTGTTAAGACCTGCTAGCTTTATGTTTGGAACTTGCTTGAAGCTAAGCTGAGCTTCCTAAGTTGTTTTGTTTGGCTATGCATTGCACTTTCCTTTGTTTTCACTATAAATAAACCACGCTTAAGGAACAGCCAGAGTCTGCCTCCTGTTTTCCTCTGGCTGTCTCCAAGCTGCTACTAATTGAGTTACCACAATATTGTTTACTTTTGTAAATTTTAATAATGCCATTGCACCATATCATTAGGGTATTTTCAGTGTTTTAATCTGAACTATGTAAAATACCCAGATATTAAGAATAGACGTACAGCATGGATGAGTCAGTCAAATTCTAGTGTTTGAAAAATGTTCAGGTGAAAGATGTTTATTGTTCAAATGAATACAAAAATTAATATCTAACTATAAAAAACACACTGTATTTGTAGCCTGATTCTTTAGAAATGAAAAAATATTTTGTTCCGGACTTTATATATGCTGATTAATCTATTTATTTATTTATTTATTTATTTAAGTTTTTTGTATACCGACATTCGTTAAGAAAACATCTAAGCACTTTTTCCTATAAATTACCCACATCATTGTATCCAGAATATCTTTTTCTTCTAATAATTTTTAATATTTATACTTGAAGTTTTTAAATATTATAGCCATGACTCCTTCTACTTGAAAAAGTCTCAAAATTCAATTATTCTTTGAGTGGTTATTTCTAGGGGTGAATAAGCATTTGGGAGCAAGGCTGGAAACTAATGGAAAGTTCAGGTAACTTGGCATTTTGTGCGCTCTGAATATTTATTTTTGGGACTTCCAAATACATGTTGAAATATTTCAAAACAGCATAAAGAGCAGTCAAATATTCCCTTATACAACAGTAGATATTTGGGAAAAACGGCTATTCAGTTGTATTGGCCTAGTGAAGGTTCAAACCTTCAAGCTGGGTTATTTTCCCCAGGTTAGCCTTTCTGCTATAAATATTGAAGCAAAAAAGTACTTAAAATTACTGTGGATAGGATCAAAGAAATTATTCTATCTCTTACTTCATCCACAAAGATATACCTATAGCAACCCTTATTACCATGATTTTCAGAATATGTCAGACAACTAAAAAAGATCTGCTGCAAGAAAGAAAGAAGGTAGAAATACTCAGAAAACCAACAGACTAAGTTAGACTGAGCACTGTCTTTCAAGAACTCTAGGAAGACCATCAATGAAGCAAAAAAAGAATTTCTTTGTCTACACCATAATAGGGGTAAAATCCCCCAGTAAGAAACTATTCCACATTGTAAATAGCCTCCTAGCCACACCCATAGCCTCATGTTAAGGTACCGAAAACAGTCCAGCTGTAATCAGTCAACAACTACTTCTACAACAAAATAACTGAGATCCAAAAATTACCAGATGCAGGGCACTGGCCAATGTGAAAACATAATCCAAAGTCAGAGACAGCAAACAAATGTCACTGACTTTGGAGGCAACAAGGGAAGATCAGATCCCTCTTTAGCCCCAAATAATAAGTGTGTAGACCTGTGGATGAACTGAATGGCTCCAATATTATGGAAAATGCTTCCAATACATTTGAGGAAAGAAGTTAATATTAAGGAATTTAGGCAACAGTGATGGAAATATTATTTAAAGAGGTGTATGGCTAAGACATTTGTTCATTTTATTTTTATATGAATGAATTGTTTTATGTAATTTTAACTTTTTAAATATATGTTAATGTTACAGTTTTGACTGCTGTGCAGCCTATCCTCCACCAGGGGATCTTAGTAAGTATACTCTACAGGCTGGCCAAGCTCCTCCTTCCTGCCTGCACTACACCCAAACTTCAGCCCTCCTTAATTCTGTCTGTTCCTTGCCTCAATGCTTCTGCATCGAGTCTCCTTTGGCTCCCTGCCTTAGCCCCCTTTGCCTTGTGGCCTACTCAAACCTTTTTTCATCTCACTTCATGGCCTTCAGGCCCTCTGACCTCAGCCTTGCCTTAACTTGTCTTATGGCCCTCAGGCCTTCCACTCTTAGCCTCGTCTTGCCTTGTGGCCATCCAGCCTACCTGTGCTCTCTCTTATCTAGGCTTTCCTTGCTCTGTGGCCTTCTAGGCCTATTCATGACCTCTGGCCTATCCAAGCCTTGCTTAGCTCTATGGCCTCTCTAGTCTTCTCTCTGTCATGCCCCTTGGGGCGTTCCTGTACTACTGTGTTCGAGCTTTATGTTCCATGTTCTGTCTTGTCCTGTCTTAGTCTGTTCCTGTCCCAGCCTCAGACCCAGTCTTACCTGCACACTGTTCCAAAGTTCCAGTCTTATCATCATGCTGTTCCAGTCCAGGCCTTAGTTACAGCATTATTTGCACTAAGAACATAAGAACATAAGAAAATGCCATACTGGGTCAGACCAAGGGTCCATCAAGCTCAGCATCCTGTTTCCAACAGTGGCCAATCCAGGCCATAAGAACCTGGCAAGTACCCAAAAACTAAGTCTATTCCATGTTACCATTGCTAATGGCAGTGGCTATTCTCTAAGTGAACTTAATAGCAGGTAATGGACTTCTCCTCCAAGAACTTATCCAATCCTTTTAAACACAGCTATACTAACTGCACTAACCACATCCTCTGGCAACAAATTCCAGAGTTTAATTGTGCATTGAGTAAAAAAGAACTTTCTCCAATTAGTTTTAAATGTGCCCCATGCTAACTTCATGGAGTGCCCCCTAGTCTTTCTATTATCCGAAAGAGTAAATAACCGATTCACATCTACCTGTTCTAGACCTCTCATGATTTTAAACATCTCTATCATAACCCCCCTCAGCTGTCTCTTCTCCAAGCTGAAAAGTCCTAACCTCTTTAGTCTTTCCTCATAGGGGAGCTGTTCCATTCCCCTTATCATTTTGGTAGCCCTTCTCTGTACCTTCTCCATCGCAATTATATCTTTTTTGAGATGCGGTGACCAGAATTGTATACAGTATTCAAGGTGCGGTCTCACCATGGAGCGATACAGAGGCATTATGATATTTTCCGTTTTATTCACCATTGCCTTTCTAATAATTCCCAACATTCTGTTTGCTTTTTTGACTGCCGCAGCACACTGAACCGACGATTTCAATGTGTTATCCACTATGACGCCTAGATCTCTTTCTTGGGTTGTAGCACCTAATATGGAACCCAACATTATGTAATTATAGCATGGGTTATTTTTCCCTATATGCATCACCTTGCACTTATCCACATTAAATTTCATCTGCCATTTGGATGCCCAATTTTCCAGTCTCACAAGGTCTTCCTGCAATTTATCACAATCTGCTTGTGATTTAACTACTCTGAACAATTTTGTGTCATCTGCAAATTTGATTATCTCACTCGTTGTATTTCTTTTCAGATCATTTATAAATATATAGAAAAGTAAGGGTCTCAATACAGATCCCTAAGGCACTCCACTGTCCACTCCCTTCCACTGAGAAAATTGTCCATTTAATCCTTCTCTCTGTTTCCTGTCTTTTAGCCAGTTTGCAATCCACGAAAGGACATCGCCACCTATCCCATGACTTTTTACTTTTCCTAGAAGCCTCTCATGAAGAACTTTGTCAAACGCCTTTGGAAAGTCCAAGTATACTACATCTACCGGTTCACCTTTATCTACATGTTTATTAACTCCTTCAAAGAAGTGAAGCAGATTTGTGAAGCAAAACTTGCCTTGGGTAAAGCCATGCTGACTTTGTTCCATTAAACCATGCCTTTCTATATGTTCTGTAATTTTGATGTTTAGAACACTTTCCACTATTTTTCCTGGCACTGAAGTCAGGCTAATTGGTCTGTAGTTTCCCGGATCACCCCTGGAGCCCTTTTTAAATATTGGGGTTACATTTGCTATCCTACAATCTTCAGGTACAATGGATGATTTTAATGATAGGTTAAACATTTTTACTAATAGGTCTGAAATTTCATTTTTTAGTTCCTTCAGAAATCTGGGGAGTGTATACCATCTGGTCCAGGTGATTTACTACTCTTCAGTTTGTCAATCAGGTCTACCACATCTTCTAGGTTCACCGTGATTTGATTCAGTCCATCTGAATTATTACCCATGAAAACCTTCTCCATTATGGGTACCTCCCCAACATCCTCTTCAGTAAACACCAAAGCAAAGAAATAATTTAATCTTTCTGCAATGGCCTTATCTTCTCTAAGTGCCCCTTTAACTCCTCGATCATCTAACGGTCCAACTGACTCCCTCACAGGCTTTCTGCTTCGGATATATTTTAAAACGTTTTTACTGTGAGTTTTTGCCTCTACTGCCAACTTCTTTTCAAATTCTCTCTTAGCCTGTCTTATCAATGTCTTACATTTAACTTGCCAACGTTTATGCTTTATCCTATTTTCTTCTGTTGGATCCTTCTTCCAATTTTTAAATGAAGATCTTTTGGCTAAAATAGATTCTTTCACCTCCCCTTTTAACCATGCTGGTAATCGTTTTGCCTTCTTTCCACCTTTCTTAATGTGTGGAATACGTCTTGACTGTGCTTCTAGAATGGTATTTTTTTAACAATGACCACGCCTCTTGGACATTTTTTACTTTTGTAGCTGCTCCTTTCAGTTTTTTTCTAACAATTTTTCTAATTTTATCAAAGTTTCCCTTTTGAAAGTTTAGCACGAGAGCCGTGGATTTGTACACTGTTCCACTTCCAGTCATTAAATCAAATTTGATCATATTATGATCATTATTGTCAAGTGGCCCCACCACCATTACCTCTCTCACCAAATCCTGTGCTCCACTGAGAATTAGATCTTAAATTGCTCCCTCTCTCGTTGGTTCCTGAACCAATTGCTCCATTTATAAGGATGTGAATCGGGCTTCGGACGATTGAAAATATCGGACAATATTTTCAAAATCGTCAGAAATCGGGGGCTCCCCCAAAACGAAAGGAAAACCCCCACGATATTGATCAAGGGGGTTCTCTTATCGTTTTGGGGGAGGGCGGGAAAAATGGCACACAAAAATAGCCCCTAAACCCTCCCCAACCCTTTAAAACTAATCCCTTAGCTTCCCCCACCCTCCCGACCCCCCAAAAAACTTTTTACAGGTACCTGGTGGTCCAGTGGGGGCCCTTGGAGTGATCTCCTGCTCCCAGGCCGTTGGCTGCCACTAATCAAAATGGCGCCGATGGCCCTTTGCCCTTACCATGTGACAGGGTATCCGTGCCATTGGCAGTGATGGCACTCCTGCCGCATAGAGGATGGCAGCAATGGTGGCAGCATTCGGGCCATGGGGGTCAGCGGCATCGGTGGCCTCCAGATCACAAAGGAGAGACCACAGCAGAGGCACTCCCGCTGTGAGGCAAGCCGCGAGGCAAGCGGCAATGCCAGCGACCTCTGGGCCGCAGGGGAGGAGAGCGACGTCAGTGGCTGGTGGGAGGTGAGAAGCTGCTTGTGGCTGGGCCCTGCGAGCAGAATCATAACATTTGAAACTACGTAGGCCCCTTCTTCAGATGTCAGATCATAGATATTCACATCTAAAGCATTCATACTGATGAGTTTTGGTTATGGCAATTCAGTGTTTATGGGTGTTCCTAAGGTTAGGTTCAGCTCCTTCAAAATCTTGCTGTCTGGTTGATTTTGAAGGCCTCTTTTTGTTAGCATGTTACTCCTTTGCTTTTTTAGTTTCTTTGGCTTCCAGTGGAGCAAAGGATACAATTTAAAATTGTAACCATTATCTTTAAGTCTTTACATGGGTTAGCTGCTTAATTTTTGTCCAGTCTTTTAAGATCTATGTACCTGGGAGAACATTAAGATCTCTGGGGGGGGGGGGGGGGGGGGGGGTGGAAATATTCACTAATTCACTGGAAAGACACTATGAGACATTCAATCTCAATCAATTTTGCGGAATACTCTGTCCGAGGATATTTGGGCTCTTGATGATTATATAAGGTGTTTTTTAAAATATTAAAAACTGGGAGACACAAAATGACCGCCCAGGCGTAACTTTCTGAACAAAGGTCGGGGGGGGGGATTTAGTTAGGGCTGGGGGGTGGGTTAGGTAGGGGAAGGGAGGAAAAAAAGTTCCCTCCAAGGCCGCTCCAATTTCGGAGCGGCCTCGGAGGGAATGGAGGCAGGCTGCTCGGCTTGGCGTGTACAGGTCGCACAATTGTGCACCCCCACTGCGCGCGTTGACCCTGGATTTTATAACATGCGTGCGGCAGCGCGTGCATGTTATAAAATTGGGTGTAGATTTGTTTGCGCCGGGTTGCGCAAACAAATCTACGCCCGAGCATAACTTTAAAAATCTACCCCTAGGGCTTTGTAATGACAAGACTGAGTGGTTTTCTTTAATATACTTTATTCAAGTTTTCGCAAAGAGCCAATTGCCCGATTATCAGTGACGCGGCATTTCATCACATCTGGCTATCAACTCTGACAGACGGAGGGATTCCCCTTTAAAAATGGTGCTTGTTCAGTGTCTGTTTGTCAGTTAAGGGTACAGCACCCTCTGAGGCAGATTTTATAAATTAGCTCAAGCGCGTATTTTTGTTCGCGCACCAGGCGCAAACAAAAGTACGCTGGATTTTATAAGATACGCGCGTATCTTATAAAATCCGGGGTCGGCGCGTGCAAGGGGGTGCACATTTGTGCAACCTGCACGCGCCGAGCCCGGCGCGCGCTGCCTGTTCCCTCCGAGGCCGCTCCGAAATCGGAGCGGCCTCGGAGGGAACTTTCTTTCCATCCCCCGCACCTTTCCCTCCCTTCCCCTACCTAACCCACTCCCCCGGCCCTATCTAACCCCCCCCTACCTTTTGTTGGCAGATTTACGCCTGCTGAAAGCAGGCGTAAATCTGCGTGCGCCAGCGGGCTGCTGGCGCACCATCACCCGACCCAGGGGCTGGTCCGGAGGCCTCAACCACGCCCTCGGGCCGGCACCACGCCCCCAGCCCCGCCCCAAACCACCCCCTGACCCCCAGAAACGCCCCAGACACGCCCCTCCCTGCCCCCGTCCCGCCCCTTTTACGAAGCCCCGGGACTTACGCGCGTCCCGGGGCTGTGCGCGTCGGCGGCCTATGCAAAATAGGCGTGCCGGCATACGAGGGCCCTGTGCGCATAAATCCAGCCGGATTTATGCGTGCAGGGCATTTAAAATCTGGCCCTCTCTGCGCCAGTAGCCCACAGCACCGAAATTGTAAGTACCAATGATTTCAGAGAGTCTCTCTACAATTTAGACCAGAATCTATTTTTGATGACTTCTTCTAAATTACGTTTCAGAACTAATTTTTAGCGCTAGCTGACCACACCGCTAGAAATCCTGTCATTAGATGTTAAACGATTCATCTGACAGCATTACAAGCAACAAGTACGTGTCCTTCACATTTATACTAGCCATATCAGTAAATTGTGTACACAATACTTAAGGACTTACTTATTTTCTTCTGCACAGATCAGTCCACTAACCGTCCACGCACACCAATGCTGAGTTTCCCTGAAGAAAGAATCGCCGAGCTCCGAAACATTTCAGTGTCGGCTTGATCATTGAATATCAGTGGACTTCATTCAGACAAGTGTGACTGACACCTGATAGTTTCATACAGAAGAATCATAAAAAATTGGGATGAAGTGACCTAATGATTACAAAGCCCTAGTGCTCACAGGGCTTATCATGAGGATAGCCATAAAGTGAATAGTGGCACTATATGAAGGTCACTTGAAACTAAATGAGTCTCCTTACATAGCAAGTTTGATTTATATTGTATTTTCTAGTACATGCTATATATTGAGTCTTTTCAAAAAACGTATAAACATTTTCCATGACATTTCAAATAATGACAAATTCTTGGGTCTCCCCCATCCAAAATATCTTGTACTACCAAATGAGAACAGGGCAGAATTGAAGGACCCCCACAAATAAATAAACACATGTTTCTGTTTTGTAACGTTAGCCTTTCATAACCTTAGGTCATCATGCCTTGTACCTAGTAATGCATGGAAGTTAGTTTACTGAGAAGAGACAAGAGGTTTTTTTAAAGTATGATTTCTTTATATTTTTCCTCATTATTTCATATGGAGCAGGGGCATGTGCTTCAGAGGATATGTAAATTAGCCCAATCAGGGATTGCAGTGTGGGCAAGCATTTGTAGATTCTTGTCCATACTTCATGCACCTCCTCTGTCCTACTTTGGATGTTGGTGGCATTAGGCAAGTGACTTTGCATGCCTGAATAGGAATAATGATCATGCATATATTTAATGAGCCTGATCATATATTATGCACTGGATAGTGGAGGCCAAAATAAAGTGTATAAAGGGGGTTTATTAAATTTATTTCAAAATACATGGAGCTATGTTTTTAAAACATAAGATGAATATTTTTATTTGCCCAATGTGGGCACTAAATGTTTACTAAGGTGGAATAAATCAAACCCTATTTGAATCTCTTACATTTTTTGGATAGATAAAAAGAAACAGGAACACAGAGAGACTGTAAGCCCCATCTAGCTTTCACATTTTTCGTGCTCCCAGCAGTAGCTGATCTCTGACATTAATCTAACATTCCATGGATTTGTCCCATGCTTTCATTAATTCTGTTACTCTACTGCTTCCATTAAGAGACTATTCTATGTATTCACTACATTTTTCTGTGAAGATTAAATTATCACAAATAAATTGGCTATACAACACTACAATTAACTTATTTGCCATTCAGCAGCAGGGCTTGGCAACTCATTACATAGCATTTTTCAGCTCAGTCAGGGCCAGTGCAAGAGTATTTGGCAGTGGCACCCTAGGTGAACCTTTGGTCATGCAGTCCCTCTCCAAGTTACCTATTGCGGTGGCAGGTGCAGCAGAGCACTCCCTCCTACCTGTGACAGCAGCGCCGGCAGAGTGCTCTCTTCTTTAGCGGTATGAGATTCAGGACAGCACCCCCTCTTTGCCTTGCATGGCAGGATTTTGTTGTCCCCCAAATGTTGGTGCTCTAGGTCAGTAGTTCTCAACCTTTTTTCGGCCGGGACACACCTGACAGATGGTTCTCACGTGCATGACACGCTGAACATGTGACCATCATGGGGCTAAAGTAAATATACATTCTGCATCCACAGGAACCTCCTTGACCCCCAACAATGGACGCAGAGCAGAAACTAGGGCATTACCCGTAAAACTCACCATACAAAAAAAGATATTCTGGTTCTGATGACATCTCAGTAAAAGCAAAACAAACTCCCTTTACTATCAGGCACAATAGCCCTCCTTATGAAAAGGCAATAATGTATCACTAATGCATATCCTATTGAGAAAACACAACAAGTAAGAATGATACAATTGCCTACATGCTAGTAAAATACCTCACCTCAGTCACACACACAGAACCGACCTTCACCAGGTACAGAAAGACCACACAAACAGGCCAATACAGTACATTGCGCTCTGGTGGAGCGCACTGTTAGCCTGCATTTGGATGCACGTTTTCAATGCTCTAGATTTACCCCTTATTCAGTAAGGGGTCGAAAACCCGCATCCAACCCCCCCCCCCCCCCCCCCCCCCCCCGAAACTAATAGCGCCTGCAACATGCAAATGCATGTTTATGGCCCTCTTAGTTATTCCCGCACGATTCAGTAAGTAAAAGGTGCAGCCAAGCCGCACATTTTACTTTCAGAAATTAGCGCCTACCCAAAGGTAGGCGTTAATTTCTCTCTGCACCGGGAAAGTGTACAGAAAAGCAGTAAAAACTGCTTTTCTGTACACCCTCTGACTTAATATCGGAGGTCACAAAAGTAAAAAATAATAAAAAAATAAAAAATTTAAAATCGGCCCGCGGCTTATGGGTTGAAAACCGGACGCTCAATTTTGCCGGCGTCCGGTTTCCGAACCCGTGGCTGTCAGCGGGTTTGAGAACCGATGCCGGCAAAATTCAGCATCGGCTGACAAACTCGCTGACAGCCGCCGCTCTTGTCAAAAAAGAGGCACTAGGGACGCGCTAATGTCCATAGCACCTCTTTTTACCGTGGGCCCTCATTTAAGTACTGAATCGCGCGCACAGGAGAGTGGCCTGTGCTTGCGCCGGGAAAGCGGGCGAGCGCCCGCCCTCCCGCAACTTTTATTGAATCAGCCTGATTATAAATATGGAGACAGAAACTGGAATGGAAAACCAAAAAAAGCCATTAGGTGCAAACCTGGAGAAATGGAAAGAGAAATATAGCACCTAACATAGTCCTAGGATCTGCAATAATGCACAGAAACTAATCTGCACAAAGTTACACCTGCATTATGGAACTCAAACAGTAACAATCCTATCTATGAAAAGGCAACACTACAAATATTAAACCAGGTCCTAAATACTAAAACACCTCCTTTTAGGAAAACAGAACAAGCTAAGCTGCTATAGATCCCCACTCAGAAATAATTGTAAAACTATATTAATAAATGTTTCAAAACAGCTGATGAACCGAATAAGGTCAAACAATTAAAACTCATAAAAATTATTAAAAATTGTCCAAATATCAATAAAATATTTCAAAACAGCAGACACATCACATAATACTCAATAATTAAAATGGCAGTCAATCAAGAAAAATAACTTAAAATGCCACCTTTACTTACCCTCTCCAGCAACTCTCCTACTCCTTTCTCTTGAAAGCACATACCAGGAGCAGCAGCGGCTGCTGAAGCTCTGTCCTCACGGTCCTCTTCTTTAGGGCCCACAACAAGTCACTCACACACACACACATACACACATACACACACCACACACACACATACACACACATACACACACACACACACACACACACCCAATTAAACCCTACAACCAGTCTCTGTCTCACACATAGACACCAGTCACCTCCCTGCCAAGTCTTATCTCTCTGTCTCTCACACTCACCCCAGTCACCTCCCTGCCCAGTCTCTGTCTCTCACACTCATCCCAGTCACCTCCCTGCCCAGTCTCTGTCTCTTACACACATCCCAGTCATCTCCCTGCCCAGTCCCTGTCTCTCACACACCCCCCAGTCACCTCCCTGCCCAGTCTCTGTCTCTCACACACACCCCAGTCACTTCCCTGCCCAGTCTCTGTCTCTCACACTCATCCCAGTCACCTCCCTGCCCAGTCTCTGTCTCTTACACACATCCCAGTCATCTCCCTGACCAGTCCCTGTCTCTCACACACCCCCCAGTCACCTCCCTGCCCAGTCTCTGTCTCTCATACACACCCCAGTCACTTCCCTGCCCAGTCTCTGTCTCTCATAAACACCCCAGTCACCTCCCTGCTCAGTCTATCTCTTCTCTCAGACACACTTTGCTTAAAGCCCTATGCTGTGTTCCCTTTTAATTTCACAGTGGCAGATTTTCCAGTGCTGCCGCTGCCTTCTCAGCCGCATTGAAGCAGCAAACATTTATTTTAGAAAAATATGCCATGGCACTCAGGCCTCTCTCCTAGCTGTTGGGACATCCCTAGGCTCCCGCGGTCCCCCATCTGCCTGCTTTTACAGCCGCTGGGAGCTTCAATTGCCCATTCTGTAATCAGCATGGCTGAGTGCCACTTTTACTTTAATCGTGGCTCTGCCATGTTCACTGTTGTATCGGGGGAGGGGGGGATTCCCCAGAGCAACGGCCTCTTCATGCTTGTGACTCACTGCCGCTTTGGGGAATCCCTACTCTATTGCGGTTCCCTGCCGCTTTGGAAGCGGGAAATCCTTGCGCAGCTGGCCTCTTCTCTTTGTGGCTCACCGCTGTGTTTAATTTCAGCACTTCCAGCCCGTGGCGGCCTTGCTTCGACAGGGTCACTGGACACTTGCTTCGACAAGGCCTAGACACTGCCACTCCTCCCAGCCCCCCTCAAACCACCCCACCCCCAGGCTATGAGATGCCCCCCTTTTTTCTGCCCCACCGGCCAATCAGAGGCTTCCTCCCTTCTTCCTACTCCCACTGGTAGAAAGAAGGGAGGAGGCTTCCGATTGGCCCATGGGGGCAGGAAGAAAGGAGGAGGCTTCCAATTGGCCCATGGGGGCAGGAAGAAGGGAGGAGGTTTCCCAGTGGTCCGCGGGGGCAGGAAAAAGGTAAAGGGAAGTATAACTGGGGCTGTGGGACACCGGGAGCCACGATGCACCAGCTGGTGCTTGGCGACACATTGGTGTGTCGCTACACGCTGGTTGAGAATCGCTGCTCTAGGTGACTGCCCAGTTTGTCTAATGGAAGTACCGGCCCTGAGCTCAGCCAGTGCTTGAGACTGCAGATTCACTGCTGTATCTATAGAGAGTAAACAACAGCTACAAATATTTTCCCCTTCCCCACTAAATGAATCATCACTTTCAGTTTTAGTCCTTCCTTTTTCAAATGTTACTTCAAAATTGTTTTCATTTAGAATTGAGCACCATGGAGAGAAGACAATTTGAAGATGAGTAATATGCTCCAGTAAAAGTAAAATCATTTCTAACATAAGAGAAAATTAGGATCATAGAATAACAGGCAGCTTTGAATTTTCTTCTGTGTGATTTTTTTTTTTTTTTAACAGACGAAAAATCTGTCTTTAATAGATCAGAATTTACACAAGGAAGTCAGCCTTTACAGGACAATCTTTCTCCAAACATAAATCATCTTGCTCCAACAGCTACAAGCAATAATTGTACCCTGGAGATATTACCGTCTTCTTTCATACAGCGAGTTCCTCACCAGCTCTCAGCAATCCTTTTGGAGGCTCAGTACACATCTGAGTGCTGATAGCTTTCTTTTTCTTTCTTTACGCTTTTATGCATTCATGTAATGCATTTATCTAATTTCATTTATTCCCTTATTTTTGCCAGACACTAATAACATACTAGAAAGTATATATATATATATATATATATATATATATATATATATATATATATATATATATAAAAGTGAGATTAGTTGGATTGGTTTTGCAAGATTTGAATGACTTCTTCAGTTCTGGATTTTATACCAACGGTAGAAACAATCACCAGATAGTTCAAAAAATGAGGATAAGTTATCATAAGATACGCACTGGAATAGTTTAACTTTTCTACCACGTTTATAGCCTGTACATAGTCAGCATTCAGATCATGAAATATGCACACTATCATATTAATCCAGTTGTTTTAGATATATCGAGCTTTTGTTAGTCTATAAGGTGTTCATCAAGCAGGGACTCTTGATTTTAACTGTTATGACAGTTTGAATTTGATCAAGGTCAGCTTCAATCATTCTTATTTTCTTCTTTTCTAAACATTAGAATATTAGCGTGAAATTATTGTATTTATACCGACTGCAGTATAATCTCCTGCTAAAAGAAGTTGAATCCAGCTAAAAACCAATATCTAAACAACTTCCAGTTGGCTGGCTTTTGGTAGTCCTGATTCAAAATCATACTGAAGTGATCCAGAAACATTATGGTAGCAATAATTAAGTGCTAACCCTTACTAGGGAGAGAAGGGTGGTGGAAGAGCAGGGTTTGTACATGCTCCATCATTATTAGTTTTGCCCCATTCCTAATTCTCGACCTGTTAAAGAAAGTCTGCAGGGAAGATAAATGCAGTATCTTACTTTCACATCAGAAAGCTTGAACATAGGGAAAATGCTATACAGTACTTGCATTTTAGAATATGTGTGTTAAAATGTATTTTCTGTCTTTCATTTGACACAGTTTTATTTATCATTGTTTAGTTTGTTTTTTTTTAAAGGATGAATGCAGTGAGAAAGAATTCATCTAAATCAAATCTGTGTAAAAATAAAAATGCTAAAGTCCCCTGGGTGTTTCAGAAATGACATTCTGTATATCACTATTCTCAGACCAGTTTGCTAGTAGTCCAAAATGTCAAGATGAAAAATGATTGGGATCAAGGGTCACTTTAAAATCCATGTCATGCAGCAGAAGTGGGAAACCTTCTAGTGTTTCCCATATAATGAGAATACTACTTTTAGTTGATCAATCTTTTAAACACTGAGATGCCAAAAAGGTACCAAAGATTGGTGTAGAAATCTAAAATAAATGTTGCCATGTTTTTCTTGATTTGCTCAGAATATTCATTCAGAGTTTGAGTAGAGGGTTAGATGAATTTTGCTTTAAGGTCAGAAGGCTGGTAACATTGATGGTATGACTGAAGACACTCTAGAACAGGGGTGGGCAAACCTTTTGTGTTGGGGCCACATTAGAAATTATCGATCACAATGAGGGCTGAGTGGGCTTGGTGGGATGGGAGTCCCCCTTGAAGCTCCTCAACATGACAACCAAACCCGCAACACTTGCTGCAGGCATTTTAGTATACAGCAGGCTTACGCACAATCATTTTTAGCACCCTGGCTAAGTTAGTTAGTTGGATATGTCTATCTGGTTAACTTTAGATCTGCCCTATGGCATGTCTAAAATTAGCCAGTTAAGTTAACCGGCTGAGTTTACTTAATCGGCTTACTCTGCTCTTCCCTGGAACACCTACCTCCCGCGTCAGGAACACCCCCGACTTATTCAGCCAAATTATAGCTGGATACGTCTTTTAAATTTGAAGCTAAGTCATTTAGATGGATAACTTTCCCATTATTCATCTAAATGGCTGTTGAATATCTACCCCTAAGAGGACATAGCTTTTATGGGAAAGGTGGAAGCAATGGGAAGTCTTTCTATATTTGGGACACCCATTAATTATAAGGGGTTAAAGGTGATATATTGATTCTCTGAGAAATGAAGCCTTATCAACAGCTGTCCTTTACAGCATGGTGCCTAGCTAGTAATATGGCATCTGAGGTAGCCCCTGTAGCAGGGAGGAATGTGTTGGAGTATTCTTTGTATTCCAGGCCACCAAAGGCCATGATGCAGACACAATTCAATGGGTTCTTATAGGAGGTGGGACATTGATATGCCCTAGTAAGGGTTAACAGAGTAGAGTTTAACACTATTCTTATTTCAATTGTTGGCCACAAATTCTTAAACAGTTTGTTCTTCAGCATAGTACTGCCCATGTTCCTGGAATTCTATAAGGAAGATGTTCATGTGAATGATGGATTCTAACAACTATTAGAGACAGGGTCTTTTAGATCGGCAGTGCAATAGCAGCATCTTTGGTGAAAGCAGGATTTTGTGTAACTAGACTGACTGACATGCCCCCAGTGGATGCTGAGTGAACTTACCGCCAGCTTCCACCTGCCTGGCATGCAGCTGGTCAAGCCAATTCTCCTCCTTCAAGCAAAGTTCTTGGGCCTTCTTCTTGAGGTCCTCAATCTATATAGAGAAAGACGAATAAAAAGCATTACATAAGAACATAAGATATGCCATACTGAGTCAGACCAAGGATCCACCAAGCCCAGTATCCTGTTTCCAACAGTGGCCAATCCAAGTCACAAGTGTTGTGGCTCCCGGCCACAGCAGGCCTCGGCCGGTCCCCCCTACCTTCCCTGCTGTCAGCCTCTGCCACAGTCCGGTGTGGCGTGCCCTGCTCCACGGCAGGTCGACTGTGGCCTCACACGTGGCTGCAATGCCATCCTCTTCCATCTGGTGGGGCTCTCCCTAGGTGCACGCGTTTGGGAGACTCCGCCCTTTAAAGGGGCCGTGGCAGGAAATCTCGGCCCGGCCCCGATGGATGATGTCACTCCGGAGGGGTATTTAAACCCCACAGCAGCCTCCAGCTCTTTGCCTTTGTAACAGGTCGTCTCCTCAGAGTGCTAGTTGCTGTTCCTGATGTCTCTCGTTCCTGTTCCTGCCTTGATCCTGATCCTGGTTCCGTTCCTGCTTCTGCTCCAGTCCTTGTGTACCTGAGTCCTGTCCTGGCGTTCCAGTTCCTGCTTTCCTGCCCATGCCTCCGTTCCTGTCTCCGGTCTTCTCCTTGTCCTCCAGTTCCTGTGACCCCTGCCTCGGCTTGTCTCCTCATCTCTGCTCGTCTGCTGCCCGACTCGACCCTTGGCCTGGTACTTCATTCTTGCTTGCCTGTTGCCTGCCCCAGATCTTTGGATTGGACTCCGTTCCTCCCCTTCACTGCCTGCCCTGACCTGGATCCTTGGCCCAATCTTCATCCTCAGCTTCACCGTCTTCAATGAGGCACCCGCACCTAAGTCCTGCTGGCCCCGGCACCCAAGGGCTCAACCTGTGGGGAACGAGGGCTGGTATAGACGAAGCTCTTGCCAGCTCCACCTGCCAGAGATGTGTTCCTCTGGGGGCAATCCCTCAGTGGTTACATCATCACTTGTCCCGGTCCAAGGGTCCACAACCATAACAACAAGTACTTGGCAAGTACCCAAACATTAGATAAATCACAAGATACTATTGCTTATTAATTACTATAATAGCAGTTTATTGATTTTTCCTCTAGGAATGTATCCAAACCTTTTTTAAACCACGCTACACTAACTGCTGTAACCTCATCCTCTGGCAATGAATTCCAGAGCTTAACTATGCACAGAGTGAAAAAGAATTTTCTTTGATTTATTTTAAATGAGCCTCTTGCTAACTTCATGGTGTGCCCCCTCGTCCTTCTATTATCTGAGAGAGTAAATAACCAATTTACATTAAATTGTTCATGTCCTTTCATTATTTTGTAGACTTCTATAATATCACCACTCAGTTGTCTCTTCTCCAAACTGAACAGCCCTATCTTCTATAGCCTTTCCTCATAGAGCAGCCGTTCCATGCCCCTTATCATTTTGGTCACCCTTCTCTGCACTTTCTCCAGTGCAACTATATCCTTTTTGAGATATGGTGACCAGAACTGCATACAGTATTTAAGGTGCAGTCTCACCGTGGAGCGATACAAAGGCATAATGACATCTTCTGTTTCATTTGCCATTCCCTTCCTAATAATTCCTAACATTCTGTTTGCTTTTTTGATTGCCACAGCACACTGAGCTGACGATTTCAATGTATTATCCACTATGATGCCTAGATCTCCATCCTGGGTGGTAACTCCTAAGATAAAACCTAAGATTGTGTAACTACAGCAAGGGTTTTTTTTTCCTTATATGCATCACTTTGCATTTGTTCGTGTTAAATTTCATCTGCCATTTGGAAGCCCAATCTTCCAGTCTCTCAAGGTACTCCTGCAATTCATCACAATCTACTTGAGATTTAACTACTCTACGTAGTTTTGTTTCATCCACAAATTTGATCACCTCACTCATCATACCCCTTTCCAGTTCATTTATAAATATATTAAAAAGCACCTGTCAAAGTACAGGTCCCTAAGGCACTCCACTGTTTACCTTTCTCCAAGGTGAAAACTGACCATTTAATCCTACTGTTACGCCCATCGATCGCAGATGGCTACGACCACTTATGCTCACCTCTTTCTTTCCTGCACCGTCTATCCTAGGAAGAATGGCAGCCTCCGCCAGTCACGGCTGACCTGCCTGGCATTCCCAGGATGTTGTGGGTGCTGCTGACTACCATCTTGTTTCAGGAATCACCTAGCCACGCGCACGCAAGGACCACCTTTGTACACATCATGGCGGAAACCTTGGGGGCGTCCCATCTGAGTCACATCATCTCCCTGCTGTACATATATGGACCGGCCCTATGCTTTGACGAGTTAGCAAGAATTTTCTTCGTTACTGAATTCTACTTCATCCTTGGACTTCCTGTTCCAGATTCCTTCCTTGGCGTGAAATGCTCTGGGTACCCGTTCCTCGGGGGACCTTCCACGTTCCTGGCTATCTGCTCCTTGGAGGTCCTTCCTGCCTTGGACTACTACCTGTCCCGCTTCCTGGGACACTCTCCTGGAACTGCCTCTTGTGAGTACATGACTATGGACTTCAATGATACCGAACCTATTGTGGGATTCTCTGCGGTGTACCCTATGCCTCGGGCCACTACTGTATCTTCCCCAGTAGCTCTGGTATACCCTGCGCTGCATGTTATTACCGCACCATCTACAGGAGCCTCTTCCGGTTCCTGCACCTCAGACTACTTTCTCATTATCAACACAGAACAGACATCTTCCCAGGATGGCGTGAGTGCTGCCGACTGCCATCTTGTTTCAGGAATCACCCAGCCGCACGTGCGCAAGGGCCATCTTTGTACATGTCATGGCGGGAACCTCGTGGGCGTCCCCTCTGAATGACATCATCTCCCTGCTGTACATATACGGACCGGCCCTATGCTTCGACGAGTTAGCAAGGAGTTTCCTCGTTGCTGAATTCTGCTTCATCCTTAGACTTCCGGTTCCAGATTCCTTCCTTGGCATGAGATGCTCTGGGTACCTGCTCCTCAGGGGCCCTTCCACGTTCCTGGCTATCCACACTTTGGAGGGCCTTCCTGCCTTGGACTACTATCTGTCCCGCTTCCTGGGACACTCTCCTGGAACTACCTCTTGTGAGTACATGACTACGGACTTCAATGATACCGAACCTATTATGGGATTCTCTGTGGTGTACCCCGAGCCTCGGGCCACTACTGTATCTTCCACAGTAGGAAGTTGTGCGCTCCGGCAGGCTGCTGGTGGGCAATCCCCTGGCACATCAGCAAATGGCTGCAGTACCGGCCCTCTCCAGCTCCGCCCCAGCCCGCCCCCCCCCAGACTGCCCCTTTTCTTCGGCCCAGCTCTTGTGCGTGTAATGAGGGTTACACACGTAGCCGGGCCCCTTTTAAAATGCGAGTGGCGCATGCAAGACCCAGACACACACGTAAGCCCCGTTTTTTACGCACCCAAGCATTTAAAATCGGGCCGTTAACATTTGCTGTTGCATCTTTCTGTTTATTCCTAACCATTTTCCTCATTTTATCATAGTCACCCTTTGAAAGTTAAATGCTTTCACAGTAAATTTCAGTTAAGTGAAATTTGATCATGTTGTGATCACTATTGCCAAGTGGCTCTAACACTGTTACCTCTCACACCAAATCCTGTGTTCCACTAAGGACTGGATCTAAAATAATTTCCCCTCTTGTTGGTTCTTGTACCAGCTGCTCCAAAAAGCAGTTATTTATTTCATCCAATAACTTTATCTCTCTAGCATGTCCTGATGTAAAAGTTATCCAGGCAATACTGGAGTAATTGAAATCCCCCATTATTACTCTGCTACTGATTTTGCTAGCCTCCCTAATTTCTTTTATCATTCATTGTCTGTTTGTTCATTCTGGCCAGGTGGATGAAAATACATCCCCACTGCTATTTTATTCCCCTTTTTAACCTGGAATAGGAGTTGTTTAATTCGGGGGTCCCTTTCCATTCATTTCAGGGACCCCTGAAAGAAAAAAAACTGGACTCAATTCACTTCACTATGCCCATTCATTTTAAATGAATGCACATCCCTACAAATATACAATGTTCAGAACTCCACACATAAATCCCAAAAAAATATAAATGCTTGTATATAGCTAATTGTTGCTTCCAATAATTAGCTTTCCATTGTTAACTGCAAAGCCCTTCAGTTCTTGCCCATTAATTGCTTAGGTTTAAATAGCCAGACCACAGATGCATTAACACAACCTTGCACGTGGTAGAATATTATGAAAAGCCATAGTAAATAGGTGGGCTTTTAATTGCTTCCTAAAGCGGGATAATGGCGATTCATGCTTAAGCTCTTCTGGGAGGGAATTTCAAAGATAAAGCCTAGGAATCCTGAGCAGACATTCTCGTGACTCAGCAAGATGAACTTGTTTGATGGAGGGATCTCTAACAGATTCCGAAATGATGAGTGGAGAGTGCAGCAAGGGAAATACATTTTTAATACACAGCACATCGTTATGCTAAACCATTAATGGCTTTAAACATTAAAGTAAGTACTCTGAATTGAATTCTTTGTTGATATCCTGAAAACCACTCCTGTTTGTGGCCCTTAAAGCTTGGAATTGAGATTCCCTATCTTTCATGCACTTTGTACTTCTAAACAACTTAATAAAACAGTTCAATTTAACTAACGGCATTGCTGGTTGAAAAATGTTCTTACACTTCCCTCATTTTCACAGCAAGCTCTTAAAATATGGTAAAATGACAAATAGCAAAAAGAATAATACTGCAACAGCACCATTAATTCAACTGAAAAGCTGGTTGGCAATCAAAATTACTTTTGCACCATTTACATTGAATATTTATCATAATTCTTCCTGATCTTCCTTGTTCTTTATAATATAAAAGCTGCAAATTTTACAGCTAAGATGGACTGTGGAGCTAAACAATATAGAAAAGTAACAAGCTAAACTCACCAGGATTCAACATAAAAGGTTTTCCAGTTGAAAAAATTTATACCAATTGTTCAAGGTTGTCTGAGCAGGAGGACACCACTCACTGCAATATTCTCAATCAGAGCACCAGTCATGACTGATCTACATATACATATTAGCATCAGTAGAAAATGGTATACCATGTCCCTTTTTTAATAAGCAAAATTATTCAAGTTTATGCAAATATATTGCAGAACTTTCTAATTCATGCTTTAGAGTCTACCCCTAAGCTGCCACAGGAAAATGGGAGCTCTGTCTATGCAGCGTCCTGAGCCACTGCTCTTTTTTCTCTCTTTCATCCTGGCCTGGGTATGTTTATGCTTTGCCTCCAAGAGCAGCAGGAGGAAAAAGAGGCTTCTTAGCATCAGAGAGAGGGCCCTTACCCCATCGGAGAGGTGCTGGAATATCAGCATCCTCATTTCCATGTTGTGGGAAGAAATTCTGCTGACTTTTTTTATCAATATATTTTCATATTGGTGAGTGTGCATGAATGACGGGTTAGCAGGTAGGAGTGAATGCATATGCACAGGCTCAATCCCAATAGTGCATACTTGTGAAAAGTGAAATGGAAAGAGTAAATGGAATTAACACATTTTCCATTATTTTCTATGGCAGAAAAAAAAAACAACCTAAAAATACATTTTTCTTTCTATAGGAAAAAATGTGAGCTACATGGGCAAAGGGGCAGCCAGTCACACTTACTCCTGACCTGAATTAGAGTAAATCTATTTGAGGTAGAGTGGGACTTCCCAAAACTGTCCTGCTGACCCCACAGCCAGTCAGATTCTCAGAATAACTACAATGAATATGCATGAGTCACATTTACATAGACTGGGTCTATAGTTTATGCACATTTATTTCATGCATATTCATTGTGGCTATCACCAGGATAGGTTTGGGAAACCCTGGAGTAAAGGTCCCAGGCATGCAAACAAAAGCTGCTTATCTGTTATGCTGCTACGCAGTCGGTGGACCCTTGGGCCGAGACGAGGTCGGTGCTTCCTGTAGGAGGGCTTTCCACAGGCCCTCGCCATCGGGAGGCGGATGCTAGAGATGGAGAGCCAATTGGACCTTCACCTGTATCAGCCCTCGTTTCCCGCAGGTTGAGCCCATGGGTGCCGGGGCCGGCAGGACTTAGGAGCGGGTCCCCGGACGAAAGCGGGCCTGAAGACGAGAGGCAAAGGCAGAGTCGAGCTTACCAAGGGTCAAGGCCAGCGGCAGGCAGGAGGATCCAAAGATGGGCCATAGGTCAGGGCAGGCAGCAGGTGAGGCAGAATCCAAGAACGAGCCGAGTCGAAACCAGAGAAGCAAGCCGAGGGTCCAAGAAAGCAGGAGCACACGAAGATGGAGCTGGAAGACACGGAGGCAGGCGCTGGAAGACATGGGGTTGGAAGGCACAGAGGCAGGATCTGAAGACATGGAGGCAGGAACTGCAGGGCAACTAGTGACTCCAGAGAGCGAGACCTGTTGCTGAGGCAAGGGTTGGGCAGCAGGAGCTGCCTTAAGTCGTGCTGGTAGCTCTGGATAGCAACCGGGTCGCTGAAGGCCTTTCCTGCCGTGGCTCCTACCCCTCTATCAGCCATTCCACTTCAAACAACCTCCCTCTCCCCCCCCCCCCTCCCCGTTCACCTCTTTCTGCCACTTCCTCTGCCTGAATGTACTTAATTATACATAGATTGTATATTATTATTTGTACATAATACACCTAATTTTATATTGTTGTAATTATACATAGTTTCTCCTATGAGATTAGATGGGACTCAATTGTACCATATGTTGAATCATTGCCTTGTTTATTGATATATGCTTGTTCTTTCTGAATTGATTGTAAAGCCTGTTGCTAAATTATTGTTCATTGTAAACCGAGGTGATGTTTGAAACGTTCTGCGGTATATAAAAAACCTTTAAATAAATAAATAAATTTGGGGGCAGGAGCTGGGCCTATGGCGCTGCGGCGGCATTGTCGGCTCCCCGCCGTGTTTGGAGAGGGCGGCGGCAGCCCGTGGAGCTACAAAGAAGGCCAGGACTGCTCTGGGGGAGTAAGTGTAGCCGGCCGTGAGGCCCCACCGCTGGCTACCATAACATTATCTGAATGAGTGAATAGAAATTTTTGGGAGGAGGAGAGATAGAGAAGATTCTTACAATGGAAAAGATAAGTGGGTTCCACCATCTGCTTGCTCTGAATATCTTTATTTGTGCTAGTGGTTTGGAATCGACACATTGTATTGTTTCATTTTTGTTTTGTTCTTTTTTCGGTTCTGTTTTTGTTGTTTCATTTTAATGCACGACATTTTTAATTCATGTTTAAAATCTACCTAGGGGCTAATTTTGTAACAGCCCACATACATTTTATTTCAGATATGTGCATAACTTAACACCAATTTTCAAAGGGGAAAGTATGTGCATATGGTCCTTTTGCTAATTATTTTAGCACAACTACATTACACACATTTGCATCTGCTAATCTGTGATCAGGTTATTTTGTTGGGAAAATGTATGTGCAAACTTTTGAAAATGTAAAAGTATGCATGTAAGTACAAACCGCTCCCCAACTCTGACCCCTGGAATATCTCTGCACTCACTGCTAATAAACTTATGCGTGCATTAACAGGCAGGCATATTTATAGCAGGCTGTTTCCACAGGTAAACAGTGTTACACAAGCAGAAATACCTTTGAAAATTACCCTCAGGGCACATTAACATGATTTGAAATAAAATTAGTGGACACTAAATGAAATAAATATCAGCACATCCATAATTCGCGCCTTTGAGAGTTTGAATACTCACCAGATAAAAAATAATGTGGAACAGTGCAATGTGATGCACATAGGGAAAAGTAATCACAAGTAAGCAATACTGGGTTCTGTACTGGGAGTCGCCAGTCAGAAAAAGGACTCAGAATCTTTGTGGACAATACATTGACATCCTTGGCTTGGGCTTGCAGTGGTAGTCAGATAAATAACTAGGAATGAACATAAAAGGAATAGAGAATAAAACAGAAAATATCATATTGCCTGTCTATTGAGCCATGGTGCGACCGCACCTTGAGTATTGTGTGCAGTTCTAGTTGCCCCATCTCAAAAAAGATATAGCGGAAATAGGAAAGGTGCAGAGGAGGGCAACAAAAATGATAAAGGAAATGGAGTGGCTCTCCTCTGAAGAGAGACTATGCAAGTTAAGGCTCTTCAGCTTGGAAAAGAGACCGCTGAGATAAGGACATGATGGAAGTTTATAAAGTCATGAGTGAGATAAACAGGGAAATAAAGAACAGGTATTTACCTTTTCAAATGATACGAAAGCAAGGCGATCTGTAGAAAATACATTTTCACTCAGTGAACCATCAGGCTGTGGCCAGAGGATGAGGTCAAGGTGATTAGCACAGCGGGTTTTAAAAGAGAGTTGGACAAGTTCCAGGAGGAAAAATTCATAAAACATCATTCGGCAAATAAACTAGAGAAAGCTATTTCTATCCCTGGGACTGGTCCACTTTTTGGGATCTCCTTGCTACTTGTGACCTGGACTAGCCACATTTGAGGACAGGATGCTGGGCTCGATGAACCTTGGCCTGATCCAGCACGGCATTTCCTATGTTCTTATATAGTGGCTCAATATCCCCTTTGAAGACAGGAAATATCAAGGAGAACTCAATATTTTCCTGGTATTCATTTCCTGGAAGGCAATGATTCAATTGATCCCCTAATTTAAAACTGAAGGTATGCTTATTCCTGATGCTTTGTGCAGCATAAAATAGTTAAAATAACAGACAGGAAGAAAAGGGGGGAAAAAAAGCTTAGTTTGTTTACTGCAGTTTTACTCCATTAATGTTTTTTTTCTCAAGTACTTGACTTGGTGAGTCTCAGTGAAAAAAACAGCACTGATTGTGATGTTTGTGACAGTGCCATGGGGCGTTTGAATTATTCATTTCAGGCTGCATAACCCATACCCAGCTTTCCCGGAATATCTGCAGACAGAATCACTAATTAGCACATATGTAAATCTTCTTAAACCAGTTTTGAACTATTCTCATTACTTTTGCTTTCATTCCTTCTTTTTCAGTATTTAGCTAACACACATCAAGGATGATAATTCATGATGATGTTTTGAGAGACCTTCCCTTATTATACTCAAATGTATGTGTGCATATGAGGTAGAAGAAGAAATGAGTTCAAAAACAAAAGAAGACCTTAATCCAGGGAGTGAGACATGAGAGACAATTTATTTTATGTAGATGTAATTCACTTATTTTTTCATCCCCTGTATAACAACACATACATATACACACACACACACTCACACTAGGCAATTTTTAAAACCATTTATGTGGGTAAATTGACTGTCTGAAAATTGTCCTCCCTTAGTATGGCTAAATGTACGCATGCTACGCGGGTTAGGAAAATAATTCTTCCTTATTATCATGCTGCACCAACCAGCTCAAATGCATGGGTTATTACCTCCCACTAGTAAATGGAGAAGGAGCAAGACAGAGAGCACACCCTTTTTCAATGACTTGGTATATAGGCTGATGCAGCTTCAGCCATGGCTAGTATTTCTCTGTCTTCAGTAGATGGTGGATCATGCTGGATTGGTTCAGATAGATTCTTTAGCTCCCAGGTCCCTGGTCTTCAGGCCCAGTCCCTATTGGAGCTTGCTCCCAGAGCAACAGCTTGCATGTTATTTTCTTCTGGTGGGATAGGATCTCAGCAACAAAGACAACATTTTTTGTGATTCTTCCTATAATGGAACAGGCCTTGGCTCATGGGTCATGGCTCCTGAATTCCCTTCAGGGCCTGGTTGAGCAAGGCATGGTAAGTGGCTCCCAGGTTCCCTTCAGGGCTTGGTTGAGCAGCATTTGGTAAGCGGCTCAAAGGTTCACTTCAAGGCCTAGTTGAGCAGGGCTTAGTAAGTAGTTCCCAAGTTCCCTTTGGAGACTGCTTGAGAATTACTTGGTAAACGGTTCCTGGGTTCTCTTTGGGCCTGGTTGAGCAGGGCCTGGCAAGTTGTTCAGGGCCTTGTGGGTGGCTCCTAGGCCTCCTTCAAGAGTGGACAGTAAAGGCCGCTGTAGGGAGACTTCAGAGTATGGTAGCACTCTCTTGATCAGAAGGAGGTTGAAAGATGTCTTGGGATGTCCCACTTTGGTGTGGAAACCTTTGCCTCATCATTTGGCATGAGGGATGAGTAATTCATTTTTACCTGAACCTTTTGGAAGCTTCTGTTGAATTCCCATCTGGGAAGTCCTCTAGAGGATCTCTTCGTTACTTTGTAATTTGTACTTGCAGGGAGCATTTCTGCTTTTGACCTCAGCTCTTTGCACTTGCCTCCGTGGCAAAGTTCTTCATTCTGGGATTGGAAGGACATGTCCTATCCTGATTTCGATCCATACCTCCACATTTGAAAGCTATGTAGTGCCTGTAAACGTCATTCAGGGGCTCAGATTTTTGGAGTCATGGACCAAATGGTGAGCTATGCAAGAGGTCTGGTGCCTTTTAGTCTCTGGGTTTTTTCAGGGGGAGTGGAGCTTGCCATGATCCCAGGGTAGGCAGAGGCTTTGTGACTCAAGTGAGAGTAACTGTATGGTGAGCTCAGGTGTGAGACTTATCCCTCAGACATCTCCCAGGGGGTAGGAGTATCGCTAGTGCCTGGGTTCCATGATGGCCTCTTTGGATTTTGATCCTTGAGGCCAAAGTTCACCTGTGGCTTCAGATGTCACTGTTGTCTCACTGGACTTGCAGTTAAAACACTGTGGGATGCATTGCCGTCTTCCACTCCATCAGGGATGGCTTGACTTGGGTGGCAGGTATCATGATCACTTGAAGGGAATGGGTCTGGATCCTCCCAGATAGGTTGAGGGCACATCTGATTTAAGTATGGTGCACTGGGGTGCATTCTGTCACCTCTGCATAATTCAAGGGATCTGTTTCAAGAAAGAAGCAGCTTTTGGTCTATAAACAGACTGGAAACCAAAGCTATCGAGTTGGTTTGTTGCAGTTCCTCTCCTTAATGGTTACTTATGTGAATGGGCAAGGAGATGCTTGGAGCCCAGAACACAAGCAGATTGTTCTGGTGGGTGGAGCAGAATTTACTGCATTTCTTAGCATTTCACATTGCGGATAGCACATGTTTCAAATGATTTTTTTTTCTTACTATAAATAAGTTAGATCCCAGTAAGTGTGAACTCAGTCCAGAAGCTTTCCCAAACAGAATAGATTACCCCACAATTGGATCTGATGACAAATCACAAGTTTCCTATGGCTGGCAGGTTCTTCAGCCATCAGAAAGAACAGAGTTCCAGCTATTCCTTGCAGCCTGGTATGCCAAGAACTGACTCAGATTTTTTATCTAATATCCTAACACTTGAGAAGTGTCTTAGTGTAGAAAGGAATATTCTTCAGCGGTGAGTCTCTTTTCTGGAGTCTCATTAAATTTGAGGCTTCCAAAGCCCTGGCTGTTTCACCTTAGCAGTGGAACATCCTGTCCATGCTAACTTCCCTGGGAAGGAATGTTTGACAAGGGCTAAGCTCTTAATTCCCTGGGAATCCTAGTTGTAGCTATTTCATGGAGCTCAGTTTCAAGTGCATTTGCCCTCCTCTATAGACTCTGGATCTGGATCTGGTTCTTAGAACTCTTGCCTCCTCCTTTCAAGATGCTTAGCCACACATTCTTGAATAATGTTCCTTAAGGGCAATATCCCTAGTGCCTAGAGTTTCAGACCTTAATTAGCAACTATCCCTCCTTGTCTTTCCACTGAGTTGTTCATTTTTAATCATCACAGGCAGTATCTCTTTCAGTGTCCCATAAAAGGGAATGGACCCAAAAAACAAGAAGAAAGACGATTTATTGAAATCTTAGGGTAAACAAAGAAGGAGATAGATCATCCAAGAGCTTATAACTTGAGAGGTCTGGCTCTCAAGTTATATATATATCGACTGTAGCGATGTCACAGGGATAATACACGGATACTACTGCTAAATGTGCCGGGCCTCTGCAACAGGTCTTCTGCACATTTAGCAGTAGTGCTTCTAGGATGGTATTTTTTTTAACAATCTCCACACCTCTTGCACACTTTTTACCATTGTATCTGCTCCTTTCAGTTTTTTTCTATTTTCCCTTTTGAAAGTTTAGCACTAGATCCGTGGATTTGTTTACTGTCCCCCTTCCAATCATTAATTCAAATTTGATCATATTATGATCACTATTGCCAAGTGGCCCCACCACCGTTACCTCTCTCACCAAATCCTGTGCTCCCTCTCTCATCGGTTTCTGAACCAATTGCTCCATAAAACTGTCATTTATTCCATCCAGGAACTTTATCTTTCTAGCATGTCCTGATGATACATTTACCCAGTCAATATTGGGGTAATTGAAATCTCTCATTACTACTGCACTACCAATTTAATTAGCTTTCCTAATTTCTCTTAGCATTTCATTTTCCATCTCACCATCTTGGCCAGGTGGACGGTAGTATACTCCTATCACTATACTCTTCCCCAACACACAAGAGATTTCTACCCATAAAGATTTGATTGTGCATTTAATCTCATGCAGGATGTTTATCCTGTTGGACTCTATGCCATCCCAAACATAAAGTGCCACACCGCCTCCCGGATGCTCCTCTCTGCCATTGCAATATAATTTGTACCCTAGTATAGCACTGTCCCATTGGTTATCCTCCTGCCACCATGTCTCTGAGATGCCAATTAAGTTTATGTCATCATTCACTGCTGTACATTCTAATTCTCCCATCTTACTTCTTAGACTTCTGGCATTAGCATACAAACATTTCAAAGTGTGTTTTTTGTTTGTATTTTCATTCTGCTTTTTAATTGATAGGGATAAATTGGAATTTTTTAGCTCAGGCGACTTTTTAGTTACAGGCTCTTGGACGACTTTTCTTATTATTGGAACCCTACTGTTGGGATGCCCTAATTCTAATGCATCATTAGTATCCTTTAAAGATACCTCCCTCTGAACCATGTGCTGCTGAGCGACTGTCGGCTTTCCCCTTTGTTCTAGTTTAAAAGCTGCTCTATCTCCTTTTTAAAGGTTAGCGCCAGCAGTCTAGTTCCACCCTGGTTAAGGTGGAGCCCATCCCTTCGGAAAAGACTCCCCCTTCCCCAAAAGGTTCCCCAGTTCCTTACAAAACTGAATCCCTCTTCCTTGCACCATCGTCTCATCCACCCATTGAGACTCTGGAGCTCTGCCTGCCTCTGGGGACCTGCGCATTTCAGAGAATGCTACCCTGGAGGTTCCGGATTTCAGCTTTCTACCTAAGAGCCTAAATTTGGCTTCCAGTACATCCCTCCCACATTTTCCTATGTTGTTGGTGCCCACATGTACCATGACAGCTGGCTTCTCCCTATCACTGTCTAAAATCAAATCTAGGTGACGCATGAGGTCTACCACCTTCGCACCAGGTAGGCATGTTACCAGGTGATCCTCATGCCCACCAGTCACTCAGTTATCTTCATTCCTGTCCCCCTTCCGGTCATTAATTCAAATTTGATCATATTATAATCATTATTGCCAAGCAGCCTCACCACCATTACCTCTCTCACCAAATCCTGTGCTCCTCTGAGAATTATATCTAAAATTGCTCTCTCTCCCGTCGGTTCCTGAACCAATTTTTCAATAAAATTGTCTTTTATTCCATCCAGGAACTTTATCTCTCTAGCATGCCCTGATGTTTCACTTACCTAGTTAATATTGGGGCAATTGAAATCTCCCACTATTATTTTATTACCAATTGTCGCGTTCGTGCCTGTTCTCGCCCTCGCTCCACCCTCTCTACCATAGTGGTGACTCCCTTCGGGTCTGACGGACAGATGCTGCCGTGGCTTCTCCTCGCCGATTTTCCTGGAATCCCCGGGCTGTCCTGACGCTGCGGATCCGCCATGTTCCTGATGACATAAGGGCGTGTGCGTGCGCTCCAGAGTTTGTACCGGCAAGGGCGATCGCAGACGTGAACACTGTGAGTTCTATTACAGATAGGAACCGGTACTCGCTCCACGAGGGCCTAAGTTCCTAATCTCCAAAGACTCCCTTCTGTCTAAGACGTTATCGCAGGTACAGAGATCGTGAGTCATTATTGCAGATTGCAGATAGGAACCGGTACTCGCTCCACGAGGGCCCATTTTCATAAAACCTTTCTCAATTCTCTTCTATTTCAGAAGCTATCACCTACCTACATCTTGTGAATTACTATTATGGTTTGCAGATAGGAACCGGTACTCTCTCCATGAGGGCCTATGTTCCTAAAACCCTCCAAAGACTCTCATCTATTCCAGAAGCCTCAGATACACAGATATTGTGAGTTCTCATTCCAGACTACATATAGGAACCAGTACTCGCCTACGGCTCTTGTTCCTGAATATACTGAAGCCATTACAGATATCTACCATTGTGAGTGTATCATCTACTACTGGTTATGTATCCAGCATACCCTGTCTACTCACTACCTATAGTCTCTCTCTACAGCGCAGCAACCCAGAGACCGCTATTCCAGTATCTGAGGGACTTCAGCCCTGCCGGGCACATCAGCTCACTACTGCCACCTCTGGTGGTTCTACTTCCTGTCTAATAAAGAACTATCTGTGTTTGTCTCCATACTCCAGCCTAGCCTGTGGTCCCTCTCAGGATATCCTCTTGGGAGCACTGTCATCTGCCATCGGCCCAGGGATTCACCAATTTACATTAGTGTTCATTCCTTACACTACTAGAACTCCGCCTACGGAGTATTATTATTGTTAGCCCTTCCCCTTGGCAGGGGATCCATAACAGATTACTAAACTCCCTAGTGGACTTGTATCAGATTGCCAACTCCTCCCCTTGGTGGGGTGATTTGTTACGATTGCTGGCTCCGCCCCCCTGGGGAGCAGATTCCTAACGGATTGCTACTTCAAGCACCAGAATTATAACAGATTGCTAACTCCTCCCACTACAGGAGTGTCCAGCAGCAGATAATATAACAGATTGCTAACTCCTCATGGAGAAATACAACACCAATTTAGTTAGCTTTCCTAATTTATCTTAGCATTTCACTGTCTGTGTCACCATTTTAGCCAGACGGTACTATACTCCTATCACTATTCTCTTCCCCAACACACAAGGTATTTCTATTTTCTACCCATAAAGATTTGATTGTACATTTAGTCTCATGCAGGATCTTTATCCTGTTGTACTCTATGCCATCCTGGACATAAAGTGCCACCCTGCCACCAAGATACTTCTCTCTGTCATAGCATACAAACTTTTCAAGGTGTGTTTTTTGTTTGTATTAACATTCTACTTTTCAGTTGTTAGAGATAAATTGGAATCTTTTAACTCAGGTGAGTTTTTAATTACAGGCACTTGGACTACTTTTATTATTAGTGGAACCTCTCTGTTGGGATCCCCTAACTCTAATGCTTCATTAGTATCTTTTGTAGATACTTCCCTCTGAATCATGCACTGCTGAGCGACTGTCAGCTTTCCCCTTTGTTCTAGTTTAAAAGCTGCTCTATCTCCTTTTTAAAGGTTAGCTCCAGCAGCCTGGTTGCACACTGGTTAAGGTGGAGCCCATCCCTTCGGAAAAGACTCCCTCTTTCCGAAAAGGTTCCCCAGTTCCTTACAAAACGTAATCCCTCTTCCTTGCATCAACCTTATCATCTACGTATTGAGACTCCGAAGCTCTGCCTGCCTCTGGGAACCTGAGCGTGGAACAGGGAGCATTTCAGAGAATGCTGTCCTGGAGGTTCTGGATCTCAGCTTTCTAGCTAAGAGCCTAAATTTGGTTCCAGAACATCCCTCCCACATTTTCCTATGTCGGTGCCCACATGTACCATGACAGCTGGCTTCTCTCCAGCACTGTCTAAAATCATATCTAGGTGATGCATGAGGTCTGCCACCTTCGCACCAGGTAGGCATGTTATTTATTTATTTATTTAGAACTTTTCTATACCGACTTTCCAATAACAGAATTACTGATCAATTCGGTTTACATTTTGAACAATAACAGTGACAAGCAAATGTCTTACAGAGAACAGGAAGAATAACTTGGAAATAAATATATGGGGTTAAACAAAGAAATACAATATACATAGCCTAATATAGGCAGAGGCAGATAACTTCTGTGTGGGGTTGTGTATAGCTTTTAAGACTGTCAGGAGGTTGGGAATTGCATTTTGTACTTTTGGACTGCCAAGGAGTTAGAGTTGAAGAATTCTTTGGGGAATTCTTTGTGTTGTTCTATGGGGTATTCAATAGGGGTTATTGTAATGTTACCAGGCAATCCTCATGCCCACTAGCCACCCAGCTATCAACATTCCTAATAATTGAATCACCAATTATGACAGCTGACCTGACCCTTCCCTCCTTGGCAGAAGCCCTGGGAGACACATCATCGATGTGCAAGGACATTGTACCACCTGGAGAGGAGATCCTTGCTACAGGATCATGTTCTGATGCAGGTTGATGCTCTCCTCTAAGGCAGCACCAGGGATGCCAGACTGGAGTTAGGACTTGGCTACAATGCATGAATGGCTCATCTATATACCTCTCTGTCTGCCTCAGCTCCTCCAGATCTGCCACTCTAGCCTCCAGACATCAGACTCATTCTCTGAGAGAAAGAGAATGCATGCACACATACAATTTCTCACCGGTGGGTAAAAAATCATACACGTGACACTCGATGCAAAAGACTGGGAAGCCCCCCTCTTGCTGCTGGTCTGCTGCCTTCATCTTAAATTTGTTCAATTCCTACTTAAGTTTTAGGTTGCTATGGGTGTAGGATTGCATACAATTAGGCTCCTTTAAATGTATTAGTGTATTTACTATATATCTGGTAGTAACCTACAAGAGAATGATCAAACTTTGGATAAGGCATGGGGAATTTCTGAATTTAAGTTAAACGGCTGATTTATTTTAAGTGTAAAAGTGGCACCTGCCTATAAATTAAAGGATGAGTGAGGGATGGGTGGGAGAGGGATGGGAAAGTTGGGAAATATAAACACACAAAGTTCTGTTTGTTGCCTGACTTTCTGACTACCTATTCAAAATAAGACGCACAAAGTTCAGTTTGTTGCCTGATTTTATAACTGCCTATTTAAAATAAAGCACACAAACACACTAAATAATATACCTCAATAGTTTAGTTCTCCCCAATTCTTTTAAGTTTTAAAAATTTCTCCAAGCAGTACTTACTGATTCTTTCCAGCCTCCAGCAAGTTAATCCTCTCCTCTCAGTGCTCCCACTGGATTAAAAAGATAGAGTCACAGAAGCTTCTTTGTTCCCCAAAAATCCTTAACATCAAATTAATTGATAGAAAGTCAGGTTAAAGTGGGAAGAACATCCCAAGGCTTCAAAAGAGGCTTCAAACGAGGGCTCATGCTACAACAGTAGCAAGAACTCTCTAAGGCTGTATGAGAGGGACAAAGTGGCACCAAGTGCAGAAGGCACCATAAAGGGGAACAAAGCACCAGAAGAGGCAGAAATTCCCCAAGGCAATGATAGAAGGTGAAAGCAAGTGAAAGAGTGGCATGAAGACCCCAAGACTTAAAATTAGGGGCAAAGGGCACCAACCAAATTGGAAGAAAGCACTAGGCAGGAAAAAGCCTGAGGAAACCCCTAGAGGAGGCCTGATATAATTTCCAAAGATACTGGTCTATTTGGGCTTGGAGTTGGACTTCACTGAGGTTAAAATGCTACCAGGTAGAGACAGCAAATACTCCTTAACCACAAATTATTTAATATCCTGTGATTCAGGAATCCACGAATAAGAATGCTTCTGAATCAGTGTTTGAAAATAATGCCTCCATTACTTCAGAAGCAGTAATCATGGAGGAGTACAGTCCTAGTGAGTCAGTGTACTGCATTTTTTGTAACCCTTGCCTTTTGCTGTAGTATAATCCATCAAAGCTAAATATAGGAAGGAACCAATAATCAGAAGAAAATGTCCAAAAAATCATGAAATTGTTAAAGATAACTGAGTAGCTAAGGCCTATGTAAAGCAATGGATGAACAGGGCAAGAGCAAGGGTCAGCAAGTACAGTAGGGGAAGGGGATTTGGAAGAAACCATGTAGACAGCTTTTATGGGGCATGCCTATCCTAGACAAAGGCTCTATATGGTTGAACATATCAATAGCATATGATCCTATAAAATAGTAAAAGGTTGAGGGGCACCTGGAGTTACATAAAGGGTACAAGGGGTGATGCAGCAAGCATGCAGAGCAATGGATAGCCAGGGTAAGCCCAAAAGTCAGCAGGGTAAGACCAAATGTCAGCAGGAGGAAGAAAGGCATCAAAAGTCTGAGGAGTGGTGCAGCAGGCTTGCAAAGCAACTGATGGCCAGGGCAAGAGCAATACTTACGAAGTACTATAGGGGAAGGTGATTTGGAAAGAACTTCATAAACATTCAGAGCAGTGGAGGAAGCACCCTAAGCATCAAGACTGGCTTTGAGCAGCATCAGCAGCAGTGGATCTGGTGATTATTATAAACTGAAATGGTAAGAGCAGAACTATGCAGCAAGAAGAGTAGCCAAAAAATTGCTAAGATGTAACTTGAGGGCTGAGGAACAGGAAGAATTATATCAAAAGCCTGAGGACTGGGGCAGTAATGTCACTATTTTCCCCAGGGCCAAAGAGGATGCTGCCATTGCATTCTTCTCTGGAAACCATCTCTCCTCCTGAGGGGGGTGGGGGAGGAGTAAATGGGGAAGGGGGCCCACTACTCCTGGTGTGATTGTCAACTGGAGAAGATTGTCTTCAGCGCATCCTTATTGCATCATGCCACCAGGCAAGGAGGCCCACTTTGGGCCCCAGGATTCTGCGGTGATGTCAGTGACCTACCCAATCCATCTTGACACACTGACCAAGGAGTCTAACACATTTGCTAGTTGGGAAAGCGATTATTAGAGATCTTGGGGCTGAAGCAATCTCAACCTATTCTCAAACTTTAAATGGGTAAAATGCTTGGTTTGCTGGTGTATAGGGGGAAATAAAATTAAAATAAATACCTGCCCAATTGTTGCTGAGGCCACAGGAACTTGGGGACCTCCAGGCAGCCAGAGAGAGCCCAGAAGTGTGCAATGAGTTTTTCTAAAATAGATAAATGCCACTTAGTGTAGTTGGTGCCATGCCGCAGCAGAGGTGCTAGGAATGCTGCTGCTAGCTTAAGCCAACAGACAGTGTCAGGGCTGTAATGAAAGCCCCGGCATGATTACAGTGCAGGCCAAGGGGTTTTTACAGACTTAGGGCAGTGATGTCAGCGAAAGGCTGCCTACACAGGAAAATTAAAGGTTAAAAGTTAATTAAAACCTGTCAGAAACTGGGGTTTGGTACTGGTGGTCACCAGGTAAGATCATATAACTATGGATTTAACCCTTGGTTTGTGGAAAAAATGTTTATTATGTAAGTTAAAAATATAATTAGCTGTAAAAATGTTAAAATAGCTAATATGGTCATGAAAAGACACAGAACTACTGTTACATTTACATTTATTTAGAAACTAACCTGAAAGTTTGGTGTGATTTTGAATTGTGCAAGTAGAGTTTTTTTTTATTGGTTTCATTTTTCAGCTCTCAGAGATAAATAAAAGGAAACTCTTTGCTATCCCATAGACAATACCATGGTAATGCCATGGTAACGCTAGCTCACCACAGGTTCCTTGCAAGGCTTCTGGGTGATTAGGTCTGTGTAATAACACAACGTTGAAGCAAAGTACAGAAAGATTTGAGAAGTAATTTGCCTTAAAAGAATGTTTTGAACATACTAAAAATTCTTTTGAAAGTTGTATTCCTTAGTCAAGGTGTTTTTAAATGGTTTCTTGGTGGATAAGAAGGTTTGTTAAAGTAGTTGAGAACCATTTCTTGAAGAGATTTCAGAGGAGTAAGGATCTCTTCTGAGGATTTTTTCTGAATGCATGTGGAGACTGAGGCAGAGAGAGGCTGTGTTAGAAGTTGCAGAGGGAAAACATGTGGAGACTGCCGAGAGAGTTGGCTGGACTGCCGAGAGAGTTGGCTGGAGCCTGAGGCAGAGAGAGCTGTGTGCCTGGAGGCTGCAGGGAGAGCTGCTATGCTGGAAATCTGAAGCAGGGTTGTGTTAGAAATTGCAGAGAATGTACATGGAGCCTGAGACAGAGAAAGTTGTGTGTTAGAAGCTGCAGGGAAGCAGAGCTGTTGTGATAGTGTGTGAAAGTTTGCTCATTGTAATTCTAATCATTTTTGAGGTAAGAAATTAGTTAAAATTTAAGATAACATCCTATAGCTGGTCCACTTTAATTTTGCCAGCTTTGATAGATAAGTAGATGTGAGAAAAGTGGGTGATTGATGGTCTGATTCTGAGCTGATTTAATTGAAATACATGCTACCTCAGAAAGAAAATTTTCTTCAAGTCTCACAGTCTTCAGATTGTGTACACTCCAACTGTAGATAAAGGTGCTTCAGTGTTTAATCACAGGACCTGTAAATAACGATATTTCTGTGTTGTTTCCTCAGTGGAAAATTGTTTTTTGACATAACTCGTAATATAGAAGTCCTACAACTTGTTTCTGCCTTTATTAGCAAATAAATGTGGAATGTGAGAGAGAGAGAGAAAGAGATCAAATATTTTCTTTACTTTGTGAGTTCTTTCAAAGCCAGCATCCTTAGACAGGGTTGAAATAAATTTTTTTTTTAAATTTCTAACAGCATGAACTCTAGTGTCATTTATATATACACATGCTAGCAACATTATAGACTGTGGGAGATTGGCGGTGTGAGGCAGTCAGTCTTTATTATTGATTTGGTTTGAGATAGCATAGTAGGTGAACCACTGTATCTTGAGACTTTGTGGTCAAGAGTGATAGATCAGGTCTAGTCTGCACCATCAAGCAGTATGAGCTGTTCACAAGCACAAGCCACCAAATCTTCACATCAATGCTGGGTCAGCACTCTCTACCCAGCGTTCATAAGTAGCGCTCTCAAAAATGATTACCCAGAAATCGAAGATGAATGCGCACCAACAAACTGTGACACAATTTTGGTAAATTGCACTAGTTCAACAAACATGGACACACAAGAGGTCAAAGTCATTGAGTTAAAACAGGTTAAAGATAAAAGTTGTTAATGATTTCCAGAAGTGCCTAAAGAGCTTGTAAAAACAAGTTAACAGAAAGAATCAGATTTCTTGAATTAAAGTTGAAATTCAACCTTTGTTCTCATTAAGAAGTAATCATTATACAGGAACAGGTTTCTATTCCAAACTGTGTTAAGAATTAGAGGGAGAATCATATATGAAAAATTATTTTTTGCGTACCCGAAGCAAATTATTTCTCATTGAAATTATTGACATTATTGAAAGATAAGTTTGTTCAATAACTGCACTTATTTCTAGAGGTGAAGAACCTAGAAATTATCCATTTGCCAGCAAAATAAAATCCTTTAATTTATTTATAAAAGTGCCTCTGAAATAATTTTTCTATTGTGCTTTATTTTCTGGTGAAGACACTCTGAGTGTGCAAACTATCTCCATACCATCTTTAAAAGCAGAAACCAAAATAGCCTTACCATCTGGCTATCCACATGACAGTGCCCAAGATAGTTTGATGCCCAAGGGTGTTTACACTGGCGTGGAGGAGAGCATGGGATGTGAGTGCCTAATGAACACTTTTTTGTACAGAGCCCTGGCACTGCAGGTTAATATGCCTGATTGCAATGATTATCAAACCGAGAAAAAGTGTTGGCTGATATAGAAAGTAGGACGGTGGCCACTGAAGTTGAAATCCACTAAGGAGTATATATAACTCAGCTGCCTAATCAACTAACCCTATAGTGAAAATTGTTGGTGCATACTGTAAGTAAAGTTGATTTAGAGGGAAGCTTCATGTACATCCTTCTCTGACCAAAACTATAGAGGGAATACAGTACTTCTTGCACATGCTTAGAGCAGCAAAGGAAGCACTGTAATGTACTAAGACTGGCTTGGAGTAGTGGCTGCAGTGGTGTCACTGGCAATTATTAAAAACTGAAACAGTAGGAACAGAGCAACACAGAGAAAAGAGTAGTAGTAAAACTCCTAAGATCTACCTTAAGGGCTGAGATGGAATAAGAATGACATCAAATGCCCAAGGAGGAGTACAGCAGGTGTGCAAATCAATAGATGACAAGGGCAAGGGCAAGAGGAAGAGGAAGAGTCTCCACTACTGTTCCCTCTAAGCAGTGCATGTGTGCACGCACACACAGATTGTGAACTCCACTCACACAGCAAAACATAGCGTGCTCAAGATATCCCGGTATTATTTGCATTATGCTGGCTCGTAGTGCACAAATTTGAACTTGGCTTTTTAAAAGTTGCAGAAAATTGTGGAAGTGTGCCACTCGCTCCTTCTGTTTTGTTTTTAAAAAGTTGCATGTAAAGAAACATTTTACACATGCAGGCTTCCAAAAGGTTGAGGGAACATCGGTCGCCATGTACCATAGGGAAGGGGAATTGGAAGGAGTGCCAGAATGGGGGGTACCTGCCCCATATGATATATAGCATATGCATATATCAAAGAGTATAGGTCAAGAAGTACCTGGAGTGGCATGAAGAGTCCAAGGAGTGGTGCAGCAAGTATGCAAATCAACAGATGGTCAAGGCAAGAGCAAGAGATGGCAAGTACCACAGAGGAAGAATGGTATTAAAATCCCGATGAGTGGTATAGCAAGTGTGTAAAGTAATGGATAGCCAGGACAAGACCAAAAGTCATCAAATACCATAGGGGAAGGGTATTTGGAAAAAACCTCGAAGACAGCTGCAGCAATGGAGTAAGCACCCAACGGTACCAAGACTGGCATGGAGTGGCAGCAGCAGCAGTAGCACTGGTGATTATTAAAAACTGAAATGGTAGGAGCAGAGCAAAACAGCAAGAAGAGTAGTCATAAAACCGCTAAGGAATACCTTGAGGACTGTGGTGGGAGGAGGACCTCAGATTAGACATGGCACCCCACTGAATTTAAGCATATTACTAAATTGTGCACTAGTTCTGGCAGAGTCCACACACAAAAAGAGACTGGCAGCTCGATACAGACTCTTTTCTTTAGTCCACTGCACTGCTCAATCACCTCACTGATGCTTAGACAGACTGAGAAAAATAATCACCAGCAGTATTCCAATTTCCCACACCTTCTCTCATTCATACCTTCCCCCAGTGAAGAGAAAAATCAGCAGCAAATGCCACTGCCTATTTTTCTCTGGTGATTGGCACAGTTCATAAGACCAATACAGCACAGACTAAATTAGAAGCAGCCAAAAAGCTTTTTTATAAACTCTGAGAACACCAAAATACAGCGTTCCTCTCAGTTCAAGTCTGGAGAGGAATGCAATTCCCCCATAACACCTTAAAGAGCTGTCCCAGCTATCTAGCCTGGTCCTTTTAAAAAACTGCCAAGCAAGGGATTCTGGTTCCAGGGAGTCTCCTTGTCCCTGGTGATAAGAAGTCAAGGCTTAGAAGTGTTAGAGAGGCCTCAGAGAAGAGAAAGAAGCCTAGAGAAGGATAACACTGTTCAGGTTTGAAGCATGTTCTAAATTTTGTTTTGAAATTGTATAAGCAGGACTGTTTCTATTTGTTTTTCCCTGTAATCAATAAAAGTCTATGAGAGAATCACCAGAAGCCAGCCTGCAGCCAAAAGACCAGCCAGTGTCACATATGGGTGTTAGGTGTGAAAAGTGGAAAAAAAAAAAAGAGGAGAAAATGTTTTATTCCCTTTTTCTTGGGGCTTCACTGCAGTAGCAACCAAGAAATTTATTCACAACAGGCTAAGGAGGGGAGTTGCGCCTGAAGATAGGGACATATATATACATATATATTAAGTCAGAGTCAAACAGTCAGGATTTTTTGTATTGTTTTGTTCTTCAGCAGATAAAAATGAAAGATTGTTCTCTGAGTGTTCTAGAACAGAGCAAAACCTTCTAAGAAAATATAACATTACAGCAGTCCAGTAAGCCAACTTGAAGCGAGTAATGCAAACCCTTGCTGAAGTGCAGCAGCAAATACAGAGAGGGGTTCTAATTCTACTCTAAGTCTTGAGCCAGCAACAGGGGGTTCTGACACAATTAGTCCAAGTAATGCAAGCCACCATAACACAGACAAGCTCCTCATTTCCTGTTTTGTTTAAGATAAAGGTCAGTGAAGACCCGTATGTATTCTTGAAAACGTTTGAAACAATTGCCCGCATGACTAGATGACCAGAAGCCACCTGGATCACGTTCCTGGCAAATCTACTTACCAGCAAGAATTAAGCAGCCTTTCAAGCTACCAGTCTTGATGGGAGAGCTAACTATTCTGAGGTCAAAGCTGTCATCCTGGAAAGAGTGGGTTACACAATGGAAAAATACCGGTATTACTTCAAAAGTAGTACCTTACAACTTGGGGAAGCTCCTGCAGCATTTTTCATCTGTTAAAAGATGCAGAAGGAAGTAGCTATAGCCAGAGGCAAAGACAGGCCTCAAGGTGGCCAATCAGGTCATACAGGAGCTGGACCTGCCCATGCTGAATTGGGAAAAAGCTTTGGAAGTTGTGAATGCCTTCCATCAGGCTCAAATGATGCCAGAATTGGTGCAGAAGCTAGAAAGGCAATCCTAACAGGTTCCCTGTTGAGGCAGTGAGCATGCAGGACCCCAATAATGGTTATCAGAGCAGGACAGTTCTGCTTCCATCCCCAGATCACAGCCACCAGACTCTTCAGCTTGTTTAACTGTAGAAAATGTTGCGGTCCTGGTCGCGACCGGGGCCTTACCTTCTCTTCTCCCCCGGTCCCGGTGACGCAAACATCGACAGCGTCCCTGCGGAGGCCGCCACGGGAACGTCCTTCCTCTAGGCGTGCGCGCGGGAGTAGCACTGAAATAGCCCACTTCCTGCCGTGCGACGCTCCGCCCCTTCTGCTGACGTCAGACGCCGGGGGGGGGGGGGGGGGGGGGGATTTAACCCCGGTATCTGCACTCACTCAGGGCCTGCAGCCGGGTCCCTCCTTGGTCCCTAGTTGCTCCTGGCCCCAAGGTGTGCCTGCTACAGAGTCTGCCTTCCAGCTACAGAATCTGCCTGCCTGCTTCAGAGTCTCCCTGCTTGCCTGCCACCGTACCTGCCTGCTTGCCTGCTACATTGCCCGCTTGTTCCAGTGGCCGGGCCCCTACGGGCTCCTCCCGGGGGGGCTCCGGTCCCGGCGCCAGCTCCGCGTCTTGCCTCAGTTCCTGCCTGGTTCCAGTTCCGAGTCTTGCCACAGTTCCTGCCTGGCTCCAGTTCCGAGTCTTGCCTCAGTTCCTGCCTGGCTCCAGTTCTGAGTCTTGCCTCAGTTCCTGCCTGGTTCCAGTTCCGAGTCTTGCCACAGTTCCTGCCTGGCTCCAGTTCCGAGTCTTGCCTCAGTTCCTGCCTGGCTCCAGCTCCGAGTCTTGCCTCAGTTCCTGCCTGGTTCCAGTTCCGAGTCTTGCCACAGTTCCTGCCTGGCTCCAGTTCCGAGTCTTGCCTCAGTTCCTGCCTGGCTCCAGTTCTGAGTCTTGCCTCAGTTCCTGCCTGGCTCCAGCTCCGAGTCTTGCCTCAGTTCCTGCCTGGTTCCAGTTCCGAGTCTTGCCACAGTTCCTGTCTGGTTCCAGCTCCAGCCCGCTTCAGTTCCTGCCTGAGTCCGGATTCCTGCCTGCTCCAGTTCCAGTTCCCGTGATCTCCTAAGTCCCAGCGGCCGGGCTCCTACGGGCCCCTCTCGGGGGAGTACCGGCTTCCAGGGTGAAGTACACCTCCAGCTCCTGCCTGGTATCCGCCTCCCAACCTGTCAATCACTAGAGACTATAGTACACCTCTCCCCAGTCTCTCACAGGTCAGCCCAAGGGTCCACTAAACAGCTCATTCACAACAGAAAAAGCGGTCATTTGGTCAAAGACTGCAGATACCAAGAAAGCAAAGCCATGGTTGTCAACCTGGTGACTCAGCCAGTACTAGAACTAAAGTATAGAGTAACAAAAGAGAACTCTCTAAAGATGGATGACCACAGAGTCAGAGCAGAAGAAGAATGCCAGAGATACCTGCACAGTCAAGCTGCAAGGCTACAGATATCTTTTAGGGACAGGAATTTAGGAGAAACAAAATAGAAAATGAAACAAAAAATCCTATTTTGTTTCATTTCATTATCAAAGTGAAACAAGTGAAAATCTGATGATATTTCATCGGTTTCCACATTTTGTTTTGAAAACAAAAAAGTGATCCATCAGGTCTAGGCCCAGTTTTGAAGCCAGGGCCTTGCCTAAGGAATAGACTAAGGCCCAAAGCAGGGGGCTTGGCCTAGGCCTGAGGGTGACACTGGAGTAAGGAAGACTGCGGCTTTGAAACAAGAGCCATGGCCTAGGCCCAAGTACGATACCAGGGTCTCAGCCGAGGCCTGGTACTGATTCCAGGACCTTGGCTGAGACCCCAAATTGTACAAACCTACCTGCTCCTTCGGGGATCCAGCATAGTGGCCCAGGCCCAGTTCCAATGCCACGGCCCAACCTGGATACCAGTCCCAATGCCTGGGCCTCAGCCTAGGCCAGGGCTCAAGCCCAGGCCCAACATGGGGTGCAGTTTGGAGACCAGTTCCCGATGCCAGGTCCTTGGCCCAAACCCAGGCCTGAAGCCAGGGTAGGGACCCAAAGGCCAGGTCCCTAAGCTTGGGCCTTGGCGTTGGCCAGGGTCCAGACCCAGGTCCAATGCTGAGGCCTGGCCTGAAGTCTATGTCCTGACATCGGGTCTCAGCCCAGATCTAGGCCAGATGCTAGGGCCTAAGCCTGGAGGCCAAGTCCCAGTGACTGGACCTCAACAGGGTCCCAGGCCCAATGGCAGGGACCAGCCTGTGCCTCGGTCTGGACCAGGGCCCAGGCCCTAGACTGATGCCTTGGCCCATTTCCGGTCCCAACACGACCCGGCCTAAGGCTGTGTACCTACTGATGCCAGGATCTCGGCCCAGAATCAGGCCCAGAACCAGAGCCCAGACCTCAGAGGTGTTCTTTCTTCTGTCTTTGCAGTTGAAATGATGCCATCCTCTCGGGAGGTGCCAGAGTTAATTAACTCTGGTGCATCCTCCCCAGTGGATGGCGTCATTTCAACTTCAGAGGCAGAAGAAAGAAGACCTCTGAGGCCTGAGTGCTGGGCCTTGGCTGGACCCTGGGCCAAGGTTAAGGCATTGGCACCTGGCCTCCAGCCCAGGCACTGGTGTCAGGCCTGGGCCCTGGTATCAGATTTGGGCCTGGGCCTGGGCCAAGGCAAAGGCATCGGAACTGGGCTCAGGACAGGCCCTGGCCTAGGCTGAGGCCCGGCACCATGACCTGGATTCCAGGCCAAGCCCCGATGTCAGGCCTGTGTCTGGCCAAGGCCGAAGCATTGGGGCCTGGTCCAAATTCTGAGCCCTGGCACCAGGATAAGATTAGGCTATAACTTAGACCAAGGCCCAGGTGTCGGGATCTGGTGTTCAGGTCCAGCCCTGGCATCGGGATCTGGGTCCAGCCCTGGCCTAGTCCAAGGCCCAAGTGTTGGGATCCGGCCTCCGAATTGGGCCCCAGTGTTGGCCCAGGGTCCGATCTGAGGCCATGGCTTCATGACCCGGACTCTAGAGTGGGCCCTGGTGTCAGGCCTGGGTTCAGGCCCTGGCCGAGGCCCAGGCCCAGGCTTTGGATCCTTGCCTACTAGCCTGGGCCTTGTGTAGGGCCTAGGCTGAGGTCATGATCATGTACCATGGCATAGGCCTAAGCAAGGCCAAAGCTTCAGCTTGGTCATAGGAGTCAGGACTAGGCTTTGAGGCCTGATCCTGATACCTTGGCCTTGCTTAGGCCTAGGCCATGGTAGGTTTCTGCAATCTTGGCCTAGCCCTATGCAAGGCCCAGGCTTCTGCCTGCCCCTAGGGTTCAACATCGAGTCAGTGGGGGCTGGGGAGGATCCTATTCCTGGCATTTTTTTGGGTGGGAGGGATGGATAGGGGACACATGAGGTCTCGAGAGATCTCATTTCTTTTTTTCCATTTTCTTTTGCTTCTTTCTTTCTTTCTTTTTTTTTTTTTAAATATAAATAAATGAAATAAACATTAAATGAAATAAAATTCATGGGGAACCCCCCCCCCCAAAAAAAAACAAAACAAAATGAAAAATGAAACATTTTTTCTTCTACCACCCCTAATATCTTTTCCTTTTGCTCATTCTGTGCAGTAAATGGGCATCAGGAGGAGTTTTGCCCTTATGTGAAAAAGATAATAATGAACCCTTTGTGGGAAATTGTAATTTAAAAGCCAAAATGAACCAATAAAATAACAGCCAATGAATCTCATACCAATTAACTCACTGTCCTTCAGTGATTATAAAACGGCAATTCGTTTTTCGGTTCATTTTGACCATTGTGATGTGGACAGTGCTGGGCTTTTTCTTGTGGTTTGGGTAATCTGTAGACATAATTTAAAAGCCAAACAAGTCCCGCAGGCATGCTTCCTTTGTAGAGGGAAAGGGCACAGTGTCAAAGAATGCCCCTGGCTCCAAGGATGAAAAGTGGGAGAACTAGCTAATAACAAGTCACAGTTGTAACCTGATGGACATAATAAATTTGTAGTCCCGGTAGAGTTGGAGGAGTCCAATACACAAGTCCTGGAGGACTCAAGAAGTCTATATACTTTTTTCCAGAGGGGCCTAGTCAAAAGAATATTGAACTATCTGAAAAAAGCAGTAACCCTCACCTGTATACATGGGAACCAGAAGCAGTACCTGACTGGTCATGTATTATTGATGACCCTGGCTTGTCAGGCCAGGATAGAGGTTGGAATACTTCCTCATCTCCCAAGCCCCATGGTATTAGGATGAAACTGTCCATAATATGAGGCACTCTGGAGACTCTTCACATCTAGCCCGAGTAACTCACTTTGTAATTGTTACGCTCTCCTCCTCCAGAGGGGAGGAGTTAGCAATCTGTTATCACTCACCCGGCCAGGAGGGTGGAGTTAACAATCTGTTCTGCTTTCCTCCTGAGAGGGGGAGGAGAAGCAATATGTCAAGATCTGCTCCTCCAGAGGGGAGGAGTTAGCTATCTATAGTGCTTATCCCGCCAGGAGGGCGGAGATAGTAATCTGTTAGCAAATTGCTGTAGATGCTCCTGTAAGGGAAGGAAGTAGCAATCTGTTATGGATCAACTCCCCAGGGAAGAGGAGTTAGCAGTCTGTTCAATGATACTATTCTGAGGAGAGGAGCTAACAATAGGTATATTGTACTTCGCTACTTGAGATAGCAATCTATCATGCCTCCGCTACGGAGTAGCAAACTGTTATATATAGGCTGCTGGCAAGTCCCATAGAAAGAGAAGTTAGCTATCTATATAATACTTCCATAAGCGGTGTTAGTGGTCGGTAGTGGTTGGCTCCCACAGAGTGACAGTAGTGTAAGGAAGGACCACTTGGAGGAAATGGTGAATCCCTGGGCCGATGGCAGATGACAGTGCCCCAGGAGGAGATCCTGAGAGGAACCACCGGCTAGGCTAGAATATGAAATAACACAAATAGTTCTTTATTAGGCTAGAAACTGGACCACCAGTGGTGGCAGTAGTGAGTCGATGTGTCCGGCAGGGCTGAAGTCCTTCTGATACTGGAATATAATCTCTGGGTTGCTGAGCTGTAGAGAGAGACTAGAAGTAGTGAGTAGACAGGGTATACTGGATACAATTTACACTCACAATAATAGATGTCTGCAATGGTCTCTATGCCACAGAGAGTCTTCAGTACATTCAGGAACAGGAGCCGTAGGCGAGCACTGGTTCCTATAAATAGTCTGTAATAAGAACTCACAATAGTTGTATATGAAATGGCTTCTAGAGTAGAAGAGAGTCTGTAAAGGATTCTAGGAACACTGGCCCTAGTGGAGCGAGTACCGTTTACTATCTGCAATCTTGCCAATTTAACTCTTGATCTCCGTACCTGCGATAACATCTTGGACGGAAGGGAGTCTTCAGAGCTAGAGGAATATAGGCCCTCGTGGAGCGAGTTCCGATTCCTATCTACAATAGAATTCACTGTGTTCACGTCTCTAATCGCTTCCAGGCAATGAGGTGTCTTCTGAGAATTCAGGCCCTCGAGGAGCGAGTACCAGATCCCATTCTGGCAATCTGAAATCAAGAAGAGAGAGCGGAGCCCCCGTGGAGCGGGTACTCCTGGTAAGTTTGAAAAGGCTGAGCAGTGGAGAAGAATTCCCCTCGCTGACTCGGATCGTTGTCGCAAGTATCGTGGACTGCCAAAGCAAGTCCTGTTGGAGTTCCTTGCTAACTCATTAGAGGTTAGCAAACAAAGACCTTTAAAAGTGAAAATGGATGATGTCACTACGGGGGGACTCCTCCAAGGTTCGCGTCCTTGCTGGTACAAAGTATGGAGCGCACGCGCACCCTTACGTCATTGGGAACATGGCAGATCCATAGCATCAAGCCAGCCCGGAGACACCAGGACCAAGAGGCAGAGAGAAGCCGTGACTGCATCTGTCCGTCAGAGCCGAAGGGAGTCGCTCCCAAGGTAGAGAGGGTGGAGCAAAGGCAAGAAGAGGCACGAATGCAACAGTAATGAACCATCATTGCTAGAGAGTTCCTTGTACAATGATTTGAGTTTATACTGTAAGCAAGTTAAAGTGGATAAGCCATGTAGGAAATGCAATCAGTTCCAAAGTTGCTGTGGATAGTGCCCCAGCAGAAGGGAGCAAGGAAGTTCACGTGGGTTGTTAGCAGTTTTTAAACTAAATCAGTGTGGAAAGCCAATAGTCACTCAGCAGCACATGCGGGCCGATACAGTACAGTGCACTCTGATGGAGCGCACTGTTAACCCTCTATTGGACGCGCATTTTCGACATGGTAGCATTACCCCTTATTCAGTAAGGGACTGAAAATGCGCGTCCAACCCCCCGAACCTAATAGCTCCCGCAACATGCAAATGCATGTTGATGGCCCTATTAGGTATTCCCGTGCGATTCAGAAAACAAAATGTGCAGCCAAGCCGCACATTTTGCTTTCAGAAATTAGCACCTACCCAAAGGTAGGTGCTAATTTCTTCGGGCACCGGGAAAGTGCACAGAAAAGCAGTAAAAACTGCTTTTCTGTGCACTCTCCGACTTAATATCATGGCGATATTAAGTCGGAGGTCCCGAAAGTTTCCAAAAGTAATAAAAAAAAAAAATTTAAAGTCTGCCCGCGGCTGTCGGATCGAAAACCGGACGCTCAATTTTGCCGGCATCCGGTTTCCAAGCCCGTGGCTGTCAGCGGGCTTGAGAACCGACGCCGGCAAAATTGAGCATCGGCTGTCAAACCCGCTGACAGCCGCCGCTCCGGTCAAAAGTTGCCTCCGGTGACTGACCTTCTTGGTTGGAGGTTATGCCTTGAACCTTCTGTGTGTGTAGTTGATGAAATGCTGAAGAAAGCTTCTCCAAAGTGTCTTGCTGCTCCACAATGCATTGGGCCAGGCCCGGTATGGTCTGCAAAGCACTGAGTTGTGCCGGATCCATGGAGTTAGCAATCTGTTGAGTTCGGAGTTAGCAATCTGCTAGGGAGTTAGCAATCTGTTATTTTCTGGGATTTATTTAGGAGAGTAGTGGGTGGATCCTTGGGCCGGTGGCAGATGACCATGCCCCCGGGGGAAGATCCTGAGAGGGACCACCGATCAGGCTCAAAGTTAGGAGACAAACACACACTAGTTCTTTTATTTAGACAATATACTGGACCACCAGAGATGGTAACACTCACACAATGTCCCAATGAAGCCCAGGAGCTGGAAAGTATAGGCCCTCGAGGAGCGAGTACCTGGTTCCAGGGAAAGCTCAGAGAGAAAGATGGAAACTCACTGATGTAGCTGATATAGTTGGTAGTGATGACTTCTAGGCAGAAGAGTATATGAAGCAAGTCAGAGAACAGGGCCCTCAAAGAGAGAGTACCGGTTCCAGACTGTCACCTGAAAAACAAAGAGAGAGCGAGGCCCCCGAGGAGCAGGTACCTCTAGTAAGTCTGAGGAGGCAGAGTAGCTTAGATAGACAAGAGAGTACATTGTCAATCCTTGCTAACTCGATGTGTTAGCAAATTCTGAGACCTTAAATATCCGTTGCGGGTGACGTCATCTTCGGGGGACACCCCCGAGGTTTGCGCCAATGCCGGTACTTCAATCAGGGTCGCACCGCGCACGCGCCCCTAGGCCTCCAGGAAACATGGCGGTTGCAGCTTCGAGCCTGTCCACGAATGCCCGAGGACAAGTGGCAGGAGAAAGCCGCGGCAGCCAATCTTCCCGCGGATGGAGAGGGAGGCGCCAGAGGGGTAAGGAGGGTAGAGAGAGGGCGTCGGGCACCGACAGACACAACACTGGAAGGGGGAAAGTAAGTAAATCCACAGCTCTAGCACTAAACTTTCAAAAGTAAAACTTTAATAAAATGAGAAAAATAGTTTTAAAAAAACCTGAAAGGTGCAACTACAAAGGTTAAACGTGTTCAACAGGCATGAACATTATTAAAAAAATACCATCTTAGAAGTGCAGTCCAGATGTATTCCAATGCATTATTCCATGCATTATACCAATAGAGCAGAGAGTTATTGAACTCTCTGCTCTATTGGTATAATGCATGGAATGTATGTATGTATAATGTATGTATGTATAATGTATGTCACATAAAGCAATTCACAGTGAAAATGTCGAATGGTTAAATGCGGTAATAAGATTGCACACACTGCAGAGAAATTTAAGATCTCCCAATAAAGAACTTTATCTATTCAATCATTGGTATCTGCAAAACTGACATCTGCAAGGGAAAGAGCTCTGTCATTAGCTGGACCAACAATTTGGAATAAGTTACCATCAGAATTAAGATTAGAAACAAACATTAGACAATTTAAGAAAAAATCAAAACGTGGCTATACAAGCAAGCCTTTGGGACAGATATAACAGAGATAGAATAAGCATTTTTCAGTAACAATGAGATTTCAGCATGCACTATTTGTGTTGAGACTGCAAACAGGATGAATGTTTAGATGAATGAGTCTAAATTTGATTTTAAATTGTAATAGTTACTTAATTTTAAAAAGTAAGTGTCATTTTTTTAAAATTTTGTACTGTCATTTAATATTTGTCTGATAATTTTAAATATTGTAAACCGTTATGATGGTCATATCCAAATAGCGGTATATAAAAGCTTTTTAAATAAAAAAAAAAAATTAAGAAAGGTGGAAGAAAGTTCAAATGATTGCCATCATGGTTAAAAAGTGAATTGAAAGAGGCTAGTTTAACAAAAAGATCTTCATTCAAAAACTGGAAGAAGGATCCATCAGAAGAAAATAGGATAAAGCAAAAGCATTGGCAAGTTAAATGTAAGATATTGATAAGACAGACTAAGAGAGAATTTGAAAAGAAATTGGCCATAGTGGCAAAAACTCATGATAAAAACTTTTTAAAATATATCCGAAACAGAAAGCCTGTGAGGGACTTGATTGGACCTAGATGATCAAAGGGTTAAACGGACACTTAGGAAAGATAAGGGCATCGCGGAAATGTTGCGCTTGGAGGTGGACCCTTGTCCTGGAGCAGTGGACGGCTCCCTGGTAGGGACCAGGAAGCACCTGCCCCCAGGGGGAGGAGCACACGAGGAGACAGAGGCTAGGATGAGCTTCACCACTGGAAGCCCACGGTCCCCCCGGATGGAGCCTGTAGGGACCTGGGCCGCTTGGACTTAGGTAGACCTCACAGGGTCTCCCGGAGAGGTAGTAGAGAGGCATGCCCACAAGCAGCAAGGGAGAGCGGTCAGACTCTAGGCTGTAGGTCTGGAGGAGCAAGGAAGGCAAGTACAGCGTAGGCAATGACAAGGCAAGGGACAAAGCCAGAATCAGGAGATGTGGTCAATGGCAGCCAAGGTCAGAATCTGAGGATCAGTCCGAGGAGTAGTCAACGAAGCAGGAGTCAGTTTCCAGAGGTCAGATGAGGTCACAAGGCAGGCAGAGGTCAGGATCCAGGCAGCGAACAGAATGGTCAAGGAGCAGGCCAAAGTCAGTACCAGAGAGACAGTCCGAGATTACTACCTGGGGAGACAGGACAGACAGACGCTGGAACAGAAGGATGCTGGAACAAGGCTGGAACAAGACTGGAAAAGACTGTGAACGCGGAGGCAAACTAGTACACTTACAGTGCCGACCCGATTGCCAAGGCAAGGAAGTGCAGGCAGGGACTTCCTTATATCATATGTTCAATCAGGACGCACCACAGAGCTAGGACCCGCCTCTGGCTCTACAAGAGGCTGAGCGGTCTGCGCGTATGCGTGTAGGGGTGTGGCCAACCCCATTGGGATGCAGAACTTCGGCATGAGGCCTGGTGTACAGTGGAAGGCCCAGCGACCGCCGTCGCAGGACACGATGCCTGGAGGAGCTCGCAGCTGCCGCTGGAGAGGCCTACCCATGACCTGCAGAGGAGCTAGTGAGGTGAGCAGGCCCATGCATGGGCAGGGCGCAGATGGGGCGCGCAACAGTACACCCCCTTCTAGGCCTCCCTCTACGCGGCCGTGGCTTTTCAGGATAGGTCCTATGGAAGGTCCCGAGGAGATCTTTATCGAGAATGTTGTGGGAAGGTTCCCATGAGTTCTGCTCATCACCATATCCCTCCCAGGCTAAAAGGTATTCCTATCTGCCTCGATGCCGACGGACGTCGAGGACCTCTCTTACCTGTAGTGACGAATCTGGTTCGGTAGGGATCCACGGAGGTGAAGGATCTCTATGAGAGGGCCAGGAGAGAACCAAAGGCTTCAACAGAGAGACATGGAATGTGTTGTGGATGCCCATGGCACGAGGTAGCTGAAGTTGATAAGACACTGCTCCCACTCTTCGAAGCACTGGAAAGGGGCCGATGAACTTGGGAGCCAGGCGATAAGAAGGGAGTCCAACCTTATGTGTCGGGTGCTAAACCACACCTTCTGACCAGGACGGAAGAGTGGAGCGGGACATCTATGGGCATCAGAAGTGCGCTTGGAGCACTCAGTGGCCTGGGTAAGGCGTTCTTTGACTTGATTCCACACCTGGCGAATGGTGTGGGCCATGAATTGCACAGCTGGAGAAGGAACAGTCAGAGGAACTGGAAGTGGCAGCCGAGGTTGTCGTCCGAATACCACGGAGAATGGAGATACATCGGTGGCAGCAGCAACATGGGTATTATGTGACAGCTCAGCCCAGGGTAACAAATCGGACCAGTTATCCTGCTGGTCATTCACATAGGAATGAAGGAATGTTTTCAGGGTCTGGTTGGTCCTTTCAGCTTGACCATTAAAAACAGCAAGTTCATACACATCTCTTGACTCTGTTAACAAGCTACCATTATTTTTATTTTATTTTACTACTGTCTTACTACTAATTTCATCTTAATGCTTTTATTATGTTTTTAATTTGATTTCTGTTTTATGAGTTTTATTGTTTCGTTCATTTTATTAACAGCTAATTTATTTTTTATTCTGCGTAGTTTTTAGCTGTTACTATTTTATGAATTATTGTATTTTTCTGAATATATTGTAACCTTTGTGAACCGGTGTGATGGTTCGTCTGATACATCGGTATATAAACACCAATAAACTAAACTAAACTAAACTAAACCATTAGCCTGTGGGTGATAGGCTGCTGAGAAAGTCAAGGCAATGTTATACTTTTTGCATAGAAAGCGCCAGTACCTGGCGGCAAACTGTGGTCCTCGGTCGGATATAATTTCCTTTGGGAGTCCATGGAGACAGAAAATGTGTTTCAGGAACAACTTGGCTAGTTCTGAGGCCGATGGGAGGCCCGGCAGGAGAATGAAGTGACCCATTTTCGAAAAACGGTCGATGATGACCCAGATTACGGTATTGTTCTAGGACAGAGGCAGGTCTGTGATGAAGTCCATTGAGATGCTGGACCATGGCTTGGTAGGTGCTGGAAGCGGTTGGAGTAGGCCCCAAGGCCGTCTGGTAGGTGGCTTCTGTTAGGCGCAGATGGGATATGAATCTACATATTTACTAGAGTCTTGCACCATGTTGGGCCACCAGTAATATCTCTGCAACATCTCTAGGGTCCTGGTATGACCCAGGTGTCCTGACAACTTGGAATCATGGGCCCATTTCAGAATTCGTTCACGTAATCTACATGGAATGACGGTTTTCCCAACTGGAACTGTAGTGGTCACGGCAAGGGATACGCAGGCAGAATCTTTGATGTGTCTGGGAACATCAGGAACATCCTCTGGTTCAAAGGATCTTGATAGTGCATCAGCACAGAGGTTCTTGGAAGCTGGGCGATAACGTAGAATGAAATTGAACCGGGCTTGTCTAGGATTGAAGAGTTGAGCTTCTTTAAGATGCTCAAGATTCTTATGGTCGGTGAAAATGGTAAATTTATGTTGTGCCCCTTCCAAACAGGGGCGCCACTCTTGGAGCGCCAACTTGATGGCTAGAAGTTCTCGGCCACCAATGGTGTAGTGGTGCTCTGTAGGAGAGAACTTGTGTGAATAGAATGAACAAGGTATCAATTTACCCTTTGGAGGAAACTGACTTAAGATGGCTCCTGCTCCAATTGCAGAGGCGTCGACTTCAACGACGAATGGGCATCTTGGGTCTGGATGCTGAAGACAAGGACCAGAATAGAAAGCTTCTTTTAGCGTCTGAAATGCGGCTTGTGCTTTGGGTGTCCACACGAGAGTTAGCCCCTTTCTTGGTCATGGTGGTGAGTGGAGCAGCTAGAGTAGAATAATTGGCAATGAAGCTCCTATAATAATTAGTAAAGCCAAGGAAACATTGTAAGTCCTGTAGGCCTAATGGCTAGGGTCAGTCTTGGATCCCCTGAACTTTATCTGGATCCATGGAGAATCCTCGATCAGATATGATGTACCCTAGGAAGGGTAAGTGATTTTGCTCGAAGAGGCACTTTTCTAACTTTGCAAAAAGGTAATTCTCTCTTAGACGTTGGAGGACAATCCGAACATGATCTCAATGGGATTCAAGTTCTTTGTAAAAGATCAGGATGTCGTCAAGATATACGACTATGAATGAGTACAAGAGGTCACAGAGTATTTCGTTCATAAGGCATTGAATGACTGCTGGGGCATTGCATAGCCCAAAGGGCATCACAGTATATTCATAGTGACCATCCCTCATGTAGAATGCGTTTTTACAGATATCTTCAGGTTGGATTCGTACCAGATTGTATACACCTCTCATATCCAACTTGGTGAAGATCCGTGCCCCTTGAAGGTGGTCAAACAGGTCACTGATAAGGGGCAGGGGGGACTGGTCTTTGCGGGTTATGGAATTGAGCCCTCTGTAGTCAAATCAAGGGCGTAAACCTCCGTCCTTTTTCTTGACAAAGAAAAATCCCGCTCCAACGGGAGAATCAGAGGGACGAATGAACCCTTTTTCTAAGTTCTCTTTGATATACTCAGACATGGCTAGAGTTTCTGGATGAGACAATGGATAAATTCTGCCCTTGGGAGGCATCGTACCCGGCAGAAGTTCTATGGAGCAATTGAACTTGCGTAATGGAGGCAAGGTATCCGCCTTCTGCTTTGAGAAGACATCCTCAAACTCAACATACTGTGTAGGCAAACCAGATAGAGTGGTACACTTCAAGACAGAGACTTCTGGAGATACTTGACATAGACATGTCTTCTGGCATTTGGAACCCTACTGCACCAACTGCAGGAAATGCCAATCGAACTGGGGTTCATGGACCTGGAGCCAGGGCAGCCCCAGGATGACTGGATGTGTAGAATGTTTTAACACATAGAAGGACATCTCCTTCTCATGGAGAGTGCCCACGGTAAGTTGGACAGCCACTGTTTGATGGGTGATGAGCCCTGGAAGTTGTTCTCCTTGAATGGAGGCGATGCGGAATCTCACATCTAATGGCTGAAGAGGAATGTTCAGAAGCTTAACAATGTCATCCATGATGAAGTTGCCACTTGCTCCTGTATCGACAAGAGCAGTGGTGGCAAAGAAATGGGCCTCGATGCCCAGAGAGACTGGAAGCAGGAGTTGGGGGGTAGGTGACAGTTGCGCCTAAGCTCGGGACACCCGCTGGGATCATGCATTGCAGTTTTCCGGACGGTCAGGACAGGACTGCCAAAGATGTACGGAAGTACCACAGTAAAGGCAAAGACCCTCCTTCCTCTGACGGAGATGTTCGGTTGGAGACAGTCGCCCACGGTTCACCTACATAGGTTACACCATGGGAAGAGGTGGTGGTGAGAGAGTCTTGGCTGGAGGACTCTGGACAAGTGTGGGACGCGGTGTAGGAAAGTGGGAAGCCTTTATTTCTAGGCACCTTTGCCGAAGATGATGGTTGAACTTGCCGATGAGGGAAATCAGGTCTTCTAGAGACGTGGGAGTCTCACGGATGGAGAGTTCATCTTTGAGAGCGCTGGAGAGTCCATCTAGGAAGATGGCTTGCAGAAACTCTTCTTGGCACCTGAGCTCAGTAGCCAGGGTCCTAAACTCCACCGTATACTCAGAGAGGGTCCATGACCCTTGACGGAGGTGGAGTAGATTACGGCTGGCTACAGCTTGGCGGCCTGGGTCTCCAAAGGTCTGCTTGAAGAGAGCAACAAACTTGTATAGCTTGGAAAATATGAGATCAGAGCGTTCCCATAATGGAGAGGCCCATGCAAGAGTATTCCCTTCCAGATGGGAAAGGATGAAGGTCACTTTAGTGGTTTCCTTCAGGCACAAGGAGGGTTGCAGTACAAATTGCATGAAGCAAAGATTGATGAAGGCACAACAGGAGCGTGGGTCCCCATTGAGTAGCATAGAGGCCGACAGGCCCACGGGATTGGCCAGAGCCATATCTCACAGTTAGGAATGAAGCTCTTCCACTGAAGAGGCTAGTGATTCCAAAGCCCTGCGATGTTCTTGGACTGTGGCAGCCAAACCCGGTAGGGCCCTGGAGGCAGGAGACTCCGCTGAGACCATGTTGCACTTGGAGGTGGACCCTTGTCCTGGAGCAGTGGAGGATGGCTCCCTGGTAGGGACCAGGAAGCACCTGCCCCCAGGGGGTGGAGCACAGGAGGAGACAGAGGCTAAGATGAGCTTCACCACTGGAAGCCCGCAATCCCCCCGAGTGGATCCTGTAGGGACCCGGGCCGCTTGGACTTAGATGGGCCTCGCAGGGTCTCCTGGAGAGGTAGTAGAGAGGCGTGCCCATGAGCAGCAAGGGAGCACGGTCGGACTCTAGGCTGTAGGTCTGGAGGAGCAAGGAAAGCCAGTACAGTGTAGGAGATGACAAGGCAAGGGACAAAGCCAGAATCAGGAGACATGGTCAATGGCAGCCAAGGTCAGAATCCGAGGATCTGTCGAGGAGTAGTCAACGAAGCAGGGGTCAGGTTCCAGAAGTCAGACGAGGTCACAAGGCAGGCAGAGGTCAGGATCCAGGCAGCGAACAGAATGGTCAAGGAGCAGGCCGAGGTCAGTACCAGAGAGACAGTCCAAGAGTACTACCTGGGGAGACAGGACAGACAGACACTGGAACAGAAGGACGCTGGAACAGTCGGATGCTGGAACAGTAGGACGCTGGAACAAGACTGTGAACACGGAGGCAAACTAGTACACTTACAGTGCTGACCCGATTGCCAAGGCAAGGAAGTGCAGGCAGGGACTTCCTTATATCATACTTTCAATCAGGATGCACCGCAGAGCAAGGACACGCCCCTGGCCAACGCCACTGGGGATGCCGAACTCTGGCGTGAGGCCTGGTGCACAGTGGAAGGCCCAGTGACCGCCACCGTGGGATGCCGAGGCCTGGAGGAGCTCTCGGCTGCTGCTGGGGAGGCCAACCCGTGACCCGCAGAGGAGCTAGAGAGGTGAGCGGGCCCGTGCACGGCCTGGCACGGATGGGGAGTGCAACAGGAAAGACTAAACAAATTATTTGTTTTGATGTTTACTGAAGAGGATGTTGGGGAGATACCAGTTCTGGAGGCGATTTTCAAGGGTGATGATTCAGATGAACTGAACCAAATCTCGATGAACCTGGAAGATGTGGTAGGACAGATTGGCAATCTGAAGAGTATTTAATCACCTGGACTGGATGGTATACAACCCAGGGTTCTGAAAGAACTAAAAATTGAAATTTCAGACCTAAATTAATTTGTAACCTATCATTAAATTCATCCATTGTACCTGAAGATTGGAAGGTTGCCAATGTAACCCTGATATTTAAAAAGGGCTCCAAGGTGATTCGGGAAACTATAGACTGATGAGCTTGGCTTCAGTGTCAGGAAAATTTGTGGAAATTGTGATAAAAATAAAATCACAAAACTTTTAGATAGACATAGTTTAATGGGACTCAGCCAGCATGGATTTACCCAAGGGAAGTCTTGCCTCACAAATCTACATTTTTTTGAAGGAATGAATAAACATGTAGACAAACATGAACTGGTGTATTTGGATTTTCAGAAGGTGTTTGACATAGTCCCTCATGAGAGTCTTCTAAGAAATCTAAAAAGTCATGGGTTAAGAGGCGAAGTCCTATTGTAGATTGCAAACTGTATAAAAGACAGGAAACAGAGAGTAGGATTAAATGGTTTGTTTTCACAGTGGAAAAAGGTAAACAGTGGAGTGCCTCAGTGATCTGCACTTGGACCGTGCTTTTCTTTTCTGGAAAGGGTACAAAAAGTGAGTTGATCAAATTTTCAGATGACAACAAAATTATGCAGAGTAGTTAAATCTGAAATGGATTGTGATAAATTGCACGTGGACCTTGTAAACCTGGAAGATTGGGCTTGCAAATGGCAAATGAAATTTAATGTGGACAAGTGCAAGGTGATGCATATAGGGAAAAATAACCCTTGCTGATGTTACACAATGTTAGGTTCTATTTTAGGACATACCACCCAGGAAAGAGATCTAGGCATTATAGTGGATAATACATTGAAATTGTCGGAACTGTGCTCTGGTGGTCAAAAAAGCAAACAGAATGTTAGGAATTACTAGGAAAGGAATAAGAAATAAAACTGTGGTACGTCATAATGCCTCTGTATCGCTCCATAGTGAGACCACACCTTGAATACTGTGTGCAAGTCTGGTAGCCACATCTCAACAATGATATATTTGCATTGGAGAAAATGAGGAGAAGGGCAACCAAAATGATAGTTGCACTAGAGAAAGTGCAGAGAAGGGCAACCAAAGTGATAAAGGGTATGGAAGGGCTCCCCTATGAGGAAAGGCTAAAGAAGTTAGGGCTGTACATTTTGGAGAAGATTTGACTGATGGGGGATATGATAAAGGTCTAGAAATTCATGAAAGAATTTGAACAGGTTAATGTGAATTGGTTATTTACTCTCTTAGATAATGGAAGGACTAGGTGGCACTCCATGAAGTTAGCAAGTAGCTCATTTAAAACAAATTGAAGAAAATTAATTTTCACTCAGTGCATAGTTATTTATTTATTTGTTTTTTTATACTGACATTCAATTCAGAATATCACATCGGTTTACACAGAACAAAATTCTCATCAAATATACTACTGAGGACAGAATACAGTAAAACAGTTCAAAATGTTAAATATGAAAGTAAAACATCTAATTAAAAAACAACTTAGATTAAAAGTAGACCTATATAAAACAAGAACTTATTGTTCTAAAACAATACTAAGTATCTAAAGAAAAAAAAAAGGAAAATCATAGAATGGGGATGATACCCCTTAAATTAAGTTAAGCTCTGGAATTAATTTCCAGAGGATGTGGTTATGGCAGTTACTGTAAATAGGTTTAAAAAAGGTTTGGATATGTTCCTGGAGGAAAAATCCATAAACTGCTATCAATCAATAAGGAGTAGTAGCTGTTTGAGTTCTTTCCAGGTACTTGTGACTTGGATTAGCCACTGTTGGAAACAGGATACTGGGCTTGATGTACCCTTGGTCTGACCCAGTATGGCATATCTTATGTTCTTATCTTATGTTCTTATGTTATATAGACATCACCTAGGTGACAACAAGCTAACCTTTTCTGTTCCCAAGGGGTAAAAATTACTCTCTTTCCAGAGAAGTAGCCCTGGGACAGGCAGATGCTCCCCCTAGGAAGGTTTAGCTGAGGGGGAGTGTATGTGAGGGAGTCTAAGGGAATTCCTCCAGAATGCCTTAAAGGATTATTTATTTATTTATTTAAAGTTTTTATATACCGCACATTTGGGCATTCACATGTCCGTCTAGGCGGTTTACAATCTTACGAACATAATTAAAACAAACTTAATATAATAATTAAACAAAACAGGTTTTAGGCAAAGTGACTTCATAGTGGTATCTAAAAGTGTTAGTTGTTATACTTGTAGGCATCATTAAACAGATAAGTTTTTAATTCTTTTTTGAATTCTTTACGCTTGATGTCATTCGGATTGATTCAGGAATAGGAGGACCTAGCCCCAGCTATGTGGCTTGGTCCTCCTTAAGAAACTGCCTAACAAGGGATTGTGGTCCAAGGAAGTTTCCTTTTTCTGGGGAGGTAAAATGTCAGGTCCTAGAAGAGTTAGGAAGGCCCCAGAGAAAAGAAGGAAGCCAAGGGAAGACTAGAATTATCTAGGTTTGAAGTGTGTTCTGAATTTTGCTTTCAAAATAATGAGGTAAGCAGGATTGTTTCTATTTGGTTTTCCCTGTAATCAATAAAAGCCTATGGGCCTGATTTTCAAAAATATTTGTACATTAAAAATGGGTTTTACATATATAAATGCACTTTACTTGTGTAAGTGGGCTTTTGAAAATTGCTGCAATATGTGCCATTGAATCGTCTATAGGATTTATCCATGTAAGTGAACTTTATGTGCGTAAATGCCTTTTGAAAATTGCTTCAATAGTATGTTACTGTTACGTAGGAGGTGGATCCTTGGGCTGAGGCGGGGTTGACGCAACCCGTAGGCGAGGGCCTACGTGTCCCCACCATCAGCAGGTAGAGTGGGCTGAAGCTGGAGGTCACTGGAGCTTCACCTATACTAGCCCATGTTCTCCTCAAGTTGAGCCTTCGGGTGCTGGGGCCAGTAGGACTTAGGTGGGCCTCAAAGTTAAGTACAGGTGGCAGATGGTTCAGCCCAGAGACAGCAGCAAGCAGATGGCGTGGTCCTATCCTGGATGGGATATGGAACAGGAACTCAAACACCAAGGTACAAGAAGGAACTGAAGGTACCTGAGCAAAGGGAGGCCAAAGCCTTAATAGTCCGTGTCCAGAGGATAGGGACTAGAAGAGCTGACGGCACTTGGAAGGTGTAGCAAGCAACGTGGAACTCTGGACTCAATAAAGTCTGAGGCGAAGACGTTCGTAGCAATGGTCAAGGCACGGAGAAGGCAGACAAGGTCAGGCATAACAGTGGTCAGGCTTGGAGAAGGCAGGCAAGGTCAGGCGTAGCAGTGGTCAGAACAAGGAAGTCAATCAGCACACAGATGAGACAAACACTGAACAGGAACCAGGAACTTGGAGAAACAGGAACACGAAGCAAGGCTCATGGAGAAGCAGCAAGTACGAGGAAACCTGGAACAGGAGACCAAGGAGACCTGTTGCAAAGGCAACGCTTCAGTGTGAGGCCTGAGCATTTAAGTGATGAGGGAACTGACATCAGCATCCGGGTCCGCGGCCAGGTTCCTGCTGCAGGCCCTTTAAATGATTCACTGGTGTGCGAGCGCACGCCTAGGGAGGAGAGCGGCGCCACCGGCGGTGTCTCTCCGCGAAGCCCGTAGAGAGGCCCGATGTATGGAGGCATCCTGACTGGAGGTCCCAGGAAGTGGAGCAGGGCCGGAGGTGCTGGCGGAAGTCCAAGGTCGGAACTGGTGGCCCTCCGCCACCAGCGATGAGGAGCTGGAGCCTGAAGCTTGTATAGAAAGGTGAGAGGGCCGCACTGCGGGGCTGCCACGGGCGGCGAGCATAACAGATACATTTAAGCTCGTATCTCCTTTGAAGGTTCATCTGTATGAGAGAATCGCCAGAGTCCAGCCTGAGTCTGTCTTCTGGCAACCAAAAGACCACTCACAATATCACAAGGAAATGCAATCCTTCTTGCACATGATGAAAGCAGCAGAGAAAGCACCCTAAGATACCAAGACTGACTTGGAGCAGTGGCAGTAGCAGTGGTGCTTGTGATTATCAACTGAAACAGTAGGAGCAGAGCAATGAGGTGAGAAGAGTAGTTGTAAATCCCTAAGGTGTATTTTGAGGGATGAGGTGGAAGAAGAATGTCTTAAGAAGCCCAAAGATATATTACAATGGATTGCCAGAGCAAGAGTTGCCATATACCGAAGAGGAAGGAACCTTGCAGATGGACAGAGCAGCAAAGGAAGTATCCTAAGGTACCAAGACTGGCATGGAGCAGTGGTGGCAGCAGTGATGCTGGCAATTATTAAAAACTGAAATGGAGAAATGGTAAGACATTTTGCACATTGCTCCAGTGAAAACAACATATTTTTTCATACCAACTTTTCATTAGTACAGCTGCTTTAGTAAGCATTGCTTTATAAGTGCTGATAAATGGGACTAAAGCTGTGTAGTTCAGTGAATTTCATGTAGCATTTGGAAAATACCTCTGTAGGCACAAAAGGTAGCATTAATAAAGACTGCCACATTTATTTCAGATTATTTCTGATCCTGGCCATTGTTGGTACTGACTGCCTTCCTCTGCTCTACCATAGTGGGTGAGATCAGTGTAACAGATTAGGAACAGCCAAAATGTTGAAAACTCTGTGAGAACTCAAATACTGTGTCCTTCTCAGAAAAAGTCTACTGAAGAAATGCACAGTACTTCTTGAATATGCTCAGCCTTCAAGCTCAGTGTCATGATCCAGGTTGCAGTGAAAGACTAGATTAGTAAAATGTTTCACTGTTATACATCTTGCCTGTTGTCTCCTTGTCAACATGTGCTTCCCAGGCTCTAATAAGGCAGTGAGATCATGAATCACAGTTACAGGCTGGTTACTATAGTTACTCTTTGTTGCGACTGTCGGTCTTCGACGGCTTCGCCCCGCCTACCCTTCACTACTTGTGGCTCCTCCTGCTCACCTCGGACTACTGGCTGCCACAGCGTCTGTTTGCCATCCTCTCCGGTATCCCCGGACTGGCTTTGGTGCTGCCTCCCGCCATGCTCCTGCAAGGACCTTAGGGCTCGCACGCGCACGCCGCCCTCATCTTTATTTCCACGTTGGCGCGAACCTCAGGGGCGTCCCCCTGATATGACGTCACACTGCCCAGATATTTAAGCCTACAGTCATCCAGTTAGCAACGGTAACTCTACGGATGGGATTCGCTCTCCGTACCGAAGCTGCTCTGCCACTCCAGTGCTATCTGGAACTCTTACACCCTTCGGGGTTTACTAACGGGGTACTCTCTCCTCGGGGGCCTCTTCTGCTTCTTTCAGGTGCTGTCAGGAAACTGGTACTCGCTCCTCGAGGGCCCATATTCTCTGAGTCGCTGCCTGCATCTTCAAACTAACACTCCATCTGTGAGTACAACTACCATCTATTCCACAGTACTGCTTCACTGGAACCAGGTACTCACTCCTCGAGGGCCTACCCTCTGTTCCGGTGCCAGACCTCTCGTCTAGTGGAATCTCTGTTGCTGCTACGTAAGGTCAATACAATGGAGTCTCTCTGCTCTAAGGGATCAGGTACTCGCTCCTTGAGGGCCTGCTCTCCCTGTCTCGAAGTTTCTCCTGATTCTACCTGGGACTCTGAATGCTTCTTATCGTGTACTCATAACTCTCAGTCTCTTTCCACTACAACACAGCCTAGCAGAGGATTCGCTGTTCCAGCATTCTGTGGGAGACCTGCCCAGCCGGGCTCAACATCTACTACTCTCTACTGCCACCTCTGGTGGTTTCCAAATAAAAGATTCAAATCTGTGTTTGTGTGTCCAGAGTCTTGCCTGACACTGTGGTCCCTCACGGGACTACCCCCCGTGGGCGTGGTCAGCTGCCACAGTGTCCAAGGATCCACCCAAACATCAATAACCATAACACTCTTATACCTGATCCCATCCATTTCTATGGCCCATAGATTTCAATGGGTTATAGCAATGAATAGGGATTGAAAACAAATGCAAAAATATGAATTTTTTTTAAATTCATGGAATCCTCTATTTATTTTGGGGACCCCATAATTAAAATGAATAGGGTCTTATTTTTTTCAGGATGTCCATTCATTTAAAACCAATGCACATCTCTACAACTTTTCAATTTGAAAATTGGTGCAAAGCCCATGGGTAAAATGTATGCACAATCTTTGTCTCAAAGAGGACAATTTGAAAATTGATTTAACATACACAGACTTCCAGCTTTATTACCAACATTATTTTATTAGTCTTTTCTTTGGAGGCAATTGATAAAACAACCTGCAAGATATCTAGCTTTAATATAAAGTTTTATTTGAATTCTGTTACAAAGCTTGATCTTCAATATGCTACCACAGAAGCAGGTCTCAGCTTGTTTTTCAGATTTTTCTCCTTATCTCACTATACAATTCACTTGACAGCTGTGCTTTCAAACATGACACAGGCAGACAGGTCAATGTAATTACAGATTGGCCAACACAGGATTTTTCTTTAATTTGCTTTGCGTTTATCTAATGAAAATACCTGGGAGACCAATCTGACTTCAAAGTAGTACCCAAATACCCTCAAAATCAATGACATTTTCACTCTGGCACTTAAGTCAAAGAAATGCTACTTAGTCTGAAAGGCATGTCTCATGCAATCAATATTTCTAGCAAGTGACTAAAGGGGTGATCCTGGTATAATTATCTGAGTTTGGCTTCAGTTAAACATTATTATTTTCTTCTTTAATTACTATATATAAGTATTTATCTGCAAAATAGTTACCAATCAAAAGCAGAAATATAGAAGTTGATTCACCACCACAGATATTTTGCATCAGGAGATCAAAGGTATGGAGATATTTCAGTTTTCTGCATATACCTCTCATAAAAGCAGAAAACAATTGAAAAAATTCACAGCTTGAAAAAATATATTTGGAGCATGCAAAGCCATTACATATGCTCCAGTAAGACCATCCACTCTGCTCACAGAACTGCCCACAAACACCTGTTCACTTATAGATGCATGTAACTTTTATTTGCCTCCCAGAGCCCCAAAACAGAATAGATTTTCTTCTGCTCCAAGCTGGCATAAGTCTGGGTCCAACTGTTGATGCAGTCTGGCAGCTCATGTTATAGTAAATGAAACCACTTTTTACAAACTCATTCTTTTTTCTATAATTGGAAAAATTAGAAACCCACCTACAAAGACTCATAATATTTTACTCTATTTCATGCCAAGAGAAGGAAATCTGTACTAACTGCCTTCTACTTAAACACAATGGCTACTTCTTTTCCCTGCAAAAGCCATGTTGAGAGAGATAGTATAATTTTTCCATAGAGGATTGTAGCACTTATCTTTCAAAAATTGCTTGGGCTTTACCTTAACTGCTATACTTTCCTTCTCAACAAGACTAATTGAAGTCTGAAGCTATTACTCCTTTTCTTACACTGCAGACTATTACTCATCTCTTACATATAATCAAAGCTCATACTCACAACTGTGTTCCATACCATCACACAGATGTAGTTAAGATTTTGTATTACCAGTGAAAAATAACATAGATGAATTAGTTATTGCTAAACATGTTTTTAAATCCTAATGTACTAAAGGCTATATTCCTCTTAGTACATCAGTATTAAAAGTAGAGATGTGCTTTGTTTTTAGGGTTCAAGTCAAGCTTCGGTCAGCTGCTTCGTTCAAAGATTTAGTTTTTCTATGTGTCTTTTTTTTTTTTTTTGACGAACTACATTAGTGTGCACTAACGGGTTGTACTACGCACTATCTCGGCGTTAGTGCGCACTAACAAAAGTGCAACTTAAAAATTAAAACATATCAATTTATGAGGAGTTCGTTAGCTAGAGGTATGGTTCTGGGTTCCCACTGGTTCGCTCCACCTTTAAGTCAGCCAATGGGAATGTAGAACCATTACTTTAACTCATCTGGGTTAGTGTGCACTAACTTGAGTCAGTGCGTACTAAGGCATAATGGGGTACATTTTAAAAAAATGTACCCCATTATGCCTGGTACATGAACAAAAGTATGTGAGTGCGTACTTTTGTTCGTGTACCAGGCGCAAACAAAAGTATGCCGGATTTCAATAGATACATGCGTATCTTTTAAAATCCGGGGTCAGCGCGTGCAAGGGGGTGCACATTTGTGCATCTTGCACGTGCCGAGCCCTGCGCGTGCTGCCCATTTCCTCCGAGGCTGCTCCGAAATCGGAGCAGCCTCGAAGGGAACATTCCCTCCGAGGCCGCTCTGATTTCGGAGCGGCCTCAGAGGGAACTTTCCTTCCACCCCCCTGCACCTTCCCCTCCCTTCCCCTAACTAACCTGCCCCCCGGCCCTAACTATTTCCCCCCCTACTTTTATCGCGAACGTTATGCCTGCCCGAGGCAGGCGTAACTTGCATGCGCCGGGCCGGCTGTCGGCGCGCCATGGTCCGGTCCGGGGGCTGGTCCGGAGGCCACAGCCATGCCCCTGGAATGCCCCCGATGATGTGCCAGCCACGACACACCCTCAGACATGCCCCTGACATGCCCCCGATGACGCGCCGGCCGCAACACCCCCACCCCCGACATGCCCCCCCCCAGGAAAGCCCCGGGACTTACGCACATCCCGGGGCTTGCACGTGCCTCCGAGCCTATGCAAGATAGGCTTGGCACGTGCAGGGGGGGTTTGGGGTAGGTTTTCGGGGGTTACGCATGTAACCTACACGTGTAACCCTTTGAAAATCTATCCCAATGTGTGCACTAATTTGAGCATGCTCTGTGGTGTCCCCAGGGGCCATTTTGCTTCTTCATGTGCACTAACAAAGCCACAGACAGACACAAGTGATATTTATTTGTCTTTAGTTATGGTACAACAGTGACAGTACTACGTAAGCACAAGCAGCACATCTCTAGTCTCTCTCTATGTAATATGTAGAGTGCTCAAATTCTACCACTCTAAGTATATAAGGTTTTGTTTTAGTTTTTGTACAGTATTATAGTTACTTTACTAGTTACTTAGTTAATTTAGTTATATACGGGCCAATACAGTAAGAACGCGTAAGAAAGAGTGCGGCAGTGCGGAGTGCACCCTCGTTTGCTGCGCGCACAATTTGGTTCACATAGCGCTCGATTCAGTATTCAAATGAGACACAAATGAAAGCGGTGTCCAAAGGGTGCCCATGAAGTGGTAGGCGTGCGCAATCCATTTTACTGTATAGAGTGGTATACAGCACCTATACAGTATCCTGGGTGCGCCAGTACCTGTCATTTCAAATGTCATTTCAAATGTCATTGGAAATGTCATTTGAAATGTCATTGTAAATATCATTCCACCAGGTAAGTGGATGGTTCTTTTCTCGCGGCTTGGATGCCATTCGTGGACCTTCCCGCTGCCTTGAGCACCCGGCTGGATGTCCGTTCATGGGCGCCCAGCCGTCCGTCCAAAGTCGCCGGACATCCAAAGTCACCGGCTTGGACATTCAGACAGGTGCTCAAGGCAGCACGAAGGTCCACGAACAGACGCCACGACCTTGGACATTCATGGACCTTGAGCGCCCGGCTGGACATCCAGTCGCTGGACATCCAAAGTCGCCGGCTTGGACATCCAGACGGGCGCTCAAGGCAGCGGGAAGGTCCACGAATGGACGCCGTGACCTCGGATGTTCATGGACATTGAGCGCCCAGCTGGATGTCCAAAGTCACCGGCTTGGACGTCAGGACGGGTGTCCACCATTTCCGGATGTCCAAAGTCGCCGGCTTGGATGTCCAGACAGGCGCTCAAGGCAGCAGGAAGGTCCACGAACGGATGCCACGACCTCGTACGTTCATGGACCTTGAGCGCCCGGCCGGATGTCCAAAGTCGCCGGCTAGGACGTCCAGGTGGGCACTCAAGGCAGCGGGAAGGTCCATTACTGGACACCGCGACCTCGGACGTCCGAGCCTGACCTCTGCTCTAACAATCCTGTTCCATGCACATCTCTGTCTGACCCCTGCTCTAACAATCCCTGTTCCATACATAAGTGTTCCTGACCTCTGCTCTAACTCCTATCTTATATCCAGCTGTGCCTGACCCCTGTAACAATCTGCCTTTATGGACGCCTATCTTTATGGACGCCCATCTCTCCGGCGTCTGTAGGGACGTCCGTGTCTCCACCTTTACGGACGCCTATCTTTACGGATGCCCATCTCTCCGGCGTCCATAGGGGCGTCCGTGTTTCTGCCTTAATGGACGCCTATCTTTATGGATGCCTATCTCTACAGTGTCTGTAAAGGCATCCATGTCCGGAGCCTCAGAGAGGCCCAGAGATGGATGGATGGTACAGTTGAACTGAAACATATCACATTCCTCCTCCAGTCTTGCTGCTGGGTTCTCCAGTCAGATGCGTTCTCCTTGCTGGTGGGCTCTCCTGTTCGCCTCTCCAATCTGCCGAGCATTTGGAGCATTTCTCATTCGAGCATTTCTCATTCTGCTTCTCAACCGAATGAAAAATAGAGCCAGAGCAGTAATATACATGTTGTCCATGGCGCTGTCCGGTACGAAGCTGACTGAACACCACACTAATGCCAGGGCAAGGGTAGGCGGTAAATTTGCAGGTTAAAGACGTGGCAAAATAGCTGGTTAAAAAGGCGATAATCTGGGCACACGTTACTGTATAGGAGGGAATAGCTAAATCGATCATTAACATGTCATATACATGCGGCGGGCGGAGACGGATACGCGTCTATTTCAGTAAACGGTAAGGACGCGTAAAACCGGATACTGAATCGCGGGTTAGCCATACGCGTCCAAAATGTGCGTCCAAAGCGGGCTAAAAACAGGGTAACCGCAGCCGCGCTTTAATGTATCGGCCCGATAGTTAATTAATGCACTTTTTCGGTAAAGTAGCATAAAATAATATAAAAACAATATTAAATGAAGTTACATTAGGGGAAATTAAATGTTTAACCCACAAAGTACTTTATTTTATTTTATGCTAGTTTAGTGAAAACAAAATGTTTAACACAGAGATTGTCAGTGTCCCCAGTGAGGGGGGAGGGGGAGGATGGTGAAGGGTGAGACAGCTCCCTCCCTGCATTACTAGTGTGAGGCTGGCTTCTGAACAAACAGCTTTCCTTCACAGACAGGGGGTGGAGAGCTGCCTGGCCCCTTACTCCTCCCCATCCCCATGTCCCAGCCAGTGAATGGTGTGTGAGTGAGGGGGGGGGGGGGAGGATGGTGAAGGGTGATACAGCTCCCTCCCTGCATTAGTGTGTGAGCTTCTGAACAAACAACTGTCCTAAAGCACATACTTTTTTTAATCTTCATTAATCTCATTCCTGATATTATATCAAAATCACTTGCTGAAATTATAAACTGTTCACTATCCCAGGGTATCTACCCAGATGAGCTAAAAACAGCTTCAATCAAACCCCTCCTAAAAAAATCAAATCTAAATCCAAATGATCCCAACAACTTCCGCCCTATTTCCAACCTTCCATTCATAGCCAAAATAATGGAGAAATTGGTGAACACTCAACTTTCCAACTACTTGGAAGACCACGGAATTCTGTCTCCAAACCAATATGGCTTTCGAAAAGCTGCAAGCACAGAAACACTACTTCTTTCACTCTCAGACTTCCTCCTCTCCGGAATCGATAAAGGCAAAGCATTTTTACTAATCCTCCTTGACTTCTCGGCGGCCTTTGATACCGTCAACCATTACCTCCTGCTAAAACAACTGGCAAATATTGGAGTGACAGCTACTTCACTAACATGGTTCAAAACCTTCCTGGAAAACAGAGGTTACAGGGTCAAAATACATAATACAGAATCCCAATATCACCCCTCCACCAGAGGGGTGCCACAAGGTTCTTCCCTGTCACCCACTCTATTTAATATATACCTTCTACCACTTTGTCAATTACTCACAAAATTAAACCTGAAACACTTCCTCTTCGCTGACGACGTACAGATTGTGATCCCTTTAAAAGAATCAATCTCGATAACAATGGAATACTGGGACAATTGCTTACTAGAAATCAAACACCTCCTCAACAGCCTAAACCTAGTCCTCAATGCGTCGAAAACGGAATATCTCCTTATAGCACCTGAAAACAACAATACACTTTCAAAGCCTCCAACACTCCTACAAACCACCCATGTAAGAGATCTAGGAGCCTTCTTAGATAATCATCTTAGCCTCAAACCATTCATTAACAGAACTACCAAAGACTGCTTCCACAAATTACATATCCTGAAAAGAATAAAGCCACTTTTCCATGCGCATGACTTTAGATCAATCCTGCAAGCAATAATCTTCTCCAAACTAGATTATTGCAATTCTCTTCTGCTAGGCCTCCCAGCTTCCTACACCAAGCCTCTACAAATGGTACAGAACACAGCAGCCAGAATCCTCACAAACTCCAGGAAAATCGACCACATCTCCCCCATCCTCAAAGACCTTTATTGGTTACCGATCCACTTCAGAATTATGTATAAAACCATCATGATTATCTACAAGAACATCCATCAACACACTCAACTGGACCTACAAATCCCTTTTAAAAAACACACATCAGACAGACCCATCAGGGAACACTACAAAGAATCACTACAGGTTCCACATGCCAAAACCTACCATCATAAATCCTACAGCTCAAGAGCTCTCTCATCAGCAGGTCCAATCCTTTGGAACTCCATCCCACCGGACTTAAGACAAGAACCATGCGCTCCAACTTTTAGGAAAAGACTAAAAACTTGGCTTTTTAAAAAAGCTTTCCCAGATCTGGATTAAATTCCCCACTCATCATCAGCATAAACACAAAAGTTAGGAACTGTAAAAAAAAAAAAAAAAAAAAAAAAATCCCACTAACTTCACACGCAGTCACAGCAACATTTTATTATACTTCACAACAATATCTTATCTAATCATTTTGCTACACATCTACATTTTATAATATTATACATATTTATTAATTGATACAGCTGGTTAAAATGCTTATAGTCGTTCTACAATTCTTCTCCTTTCATATCCAAGTTATTTTTCCATGTTTTTTGTAACTTTCTCACATCCAAAATATTGTTATAATATTTGTTAAGTTTCATACTATATTTGTTCTTGTATTGGGAAATGTTCTTTACTTTGTTACTCTCTGCCTTTACTCACATTGTTAATTGTAAACCGGGTTGATGTGATTCCTATCATGAAACTCGGTATAATAAAAATAACAAATAAATAAATAAAAATAAATAAAATAAAATTTTCTCATGGTAGGATGGAACGTGACAGGGAGGAGGAGAGGGAGTCTGACGGGGGGAGGGAGAGGGACACTGACTCTCTCCCCCCCCCCCCCCCCCCACTGTCCTCCTCTAAGGTGGCAGCTGCCAAGAAGCAAGACAGGTCCAGGAATGTCCTGGCTTGGCTAATCCTCCTGGATGAGAGGAACATTTACACCCCCCAGGCAGCAGGGCTAACCTGGAAAGGGAGACTGCTGCCTGGGCCTCTCTCCAGGAGGAGTTTTGCCGACGGGCCTCCTACCCTTGTGAGGTTGAAGACCTCACGAAGAAAGGTGAGAGATAACAATGTTGGTCATATTATTTAATTATTATGTATATTTTGTAATTGAAAATTGAATAGAGTATGATAGTAGTACTAGCTACAGTAGCTAGTAGCATAGCGTGAGTTATATAATTATAAAGTAATAACTACTATAACTACTAACAGTTATAATTTTAAATAAATATATTTTAGAAGAACAGAAATAGTAGTAGCTACACATTACCAGTACACACACTCCAGGGTGTGTATATTTTTATTTTAATCAATGTATTACAGTGGTGTGATATAACAGGCATAGCTAGCTACTAGTAGTAGCTAACATCATTAGTAGCCACTAGCTAGCAACCTCTCTGTGCATTGTAAGTGCAATTTAATGTTGCATTGGCCTGAAATTCTTTCATACTTCATTCACATAATTATTTTGTTTTGTAAATGAGTCTGAGACTCATGCCTCGGAGATGGATGCTGAGGCAGAGGAACCCAGTGAGGACTTGCCTGCCTCAGAGGTGGACACTGGGGGAAAGAAGCCTGGGAGGGAGAAGCCTGTGTGTGTATGTGCCATGTCTGTTGGAGAGAGAGCCTGGGAGTAAGAAACCTGTGTCGGGGACGCAGCAGGATGGAGTGTTCGTGTCTTGTGACTCCCGGACTGGCTTTTCCTGGGGACCACAAGAGGCAGCAGTGGCACTGTAGTGGTAGCGGCACTGCCGGGTGCCCCAGCGAGCGATGCGAGGAGCACAGCTGCATAGAGCCAAGCCTCTCTTCCAGCCCTTGACCTTGGATATTGGGCCTCGACAAGAGGCTCACTCCTCCCAGTCACAGGGAAAGTCCGGATACCCAAGCAGTGGAAAGTTCATTTTGATGAAAACCAATTGCTCTACTAAATCTGGAGACAAACGTGCACTGTGTGGACTCACTATTTCCCTGTAATTGAAAATACTCTTTCACTTTGCACACTGGTTGGCGGGCAGGAAAGAAAGTGTTGTGCTACTATTGCAAGATGAGGCCACATTGAAGCTTTCTGTGCCCAATATCTCAAGGGATCTGAGTCTATGCTCTGAATTGGCTCAGACAGAAAACTCTTAACATGCATTTCTGAAACATTCTCTTGTAGGTAGGGCTCAGCAGTCACTCTTCTGCCAACAGCTGATGTGATTGCTTGTGCAATGGCAGCCAGTTCATTAAACTTGGAATGACTAATAATTTGATGTATCATCAAAACATCATCTTTGACAGCTGATCAATGTTTGTGCACTGATGTCTAATTAGTTGAGTTTTGTATATTTATTATTTTTTGTTTTTATTTTTAAAATAAAAAAAAATAAAAAACAAAAAATAAATATTCAAAAACTCAACTAATTAGACATCAGTGCACAAACATTGATCAGCTGTCAAAGATGATGTTTTGATGATTCATAAGATTGGGTTTTACATCATCACATACAGTTTATTTATAGTAATAATTTGATGTATCATGGAAGGGTAGGGGAGTAGCTGATACTAATACTTGAGCAGGATGGAGTTGGAGTCTGAGAGGATGATCCTAATTCTTTTTCATCATTACCAGTGGCACAGACCCTGTTTGACATTATGTTTTCAACCATTGTAATCAACTTTTTTTTCCAGTGTATAATAGCATTGCACTTGAGAGCAATACTGCCTTTCACACATGGGTCACACATCGTGGCTAACATATAGCAATCCCTTTGCATGAGAGGTTTCAATCTTTTTTGAACTTGCTCTTTTAAGCATTTAAAAAGCAGTAACACTTCCTTAGAGAAATCTGGCTGATATAGAAATCCTCTAATACCTCCTCCAGATAGTTTATTACAGGGATGACACCACCCAACGTGGCCATTGCTGAACTGAATGCATCAGTATATATTTTGAAAGGCTTGAGGACATGCACCATCTGTGCAATGTTTGTTCAGTCCAGACATCCAAGAGGATTTTCCAATCCAATTTTAGTTGCCATTGCCAAATCATGAAGAGGTGTCTGCTGTTCAGACAACCTCTCCAACATAAGATAGGTGGAATTCCATCTGGTAGGCACATCCTGAAGAAGGTTGTGCAAAGGTGTGCCAACTGCTACTTGCCTCTTTCTGAGTTGCTTCCCACTTTTCACACTGTGGTTGAAATGCCCAGCTATTTTGCGACACTTTTCAATCAACCGCTTCAGGAGTTGACTACTACAACTAGTACCACCTTCCTTGCCACTAAGCCCAAAGCATCCCTCACTATCAGATGCAGGGTATGTGCAAAGCATCGGATGCCCTTGAATCCACCATCAGCCAGAGCCTTAATAATATTGGAACAATTGTCAGTAATGAAATATCCATTTAAGCATTCCATATCACTGCTTCTAAGGAGCCCATTCCATCTTTCCATCATCCTCTGAATTGCGTGTAAGATATTTTCTGAAGTGTGGCTCTTGTCTAGCACTTGAGCATGCAGTAAAGCCCACCGTTATCCTGGCAAAACCTTTTTGGAGCTGCTGGTGCTACTGCTGCCACTGCTAGTGCTTACAGGTATTAATGCCTCATCCAGCTGCCACCAATGTGCTGTTAGAGACAAATATGCATGCATTGTATTCATACTAGTCCAAATATCAGTGGTGCGATGGATGCTCCTCCCCTTTGCCCTTGCCATCACAATCTGCATTTCAGCACGACATTTTCTGTATAGGGAAGGAAGCACCTGACGGCTAAATGTACTTCTTGAAGGAAGTTTGTAGTAAGGGGCAAAATAATGGAGCATCCACTTAAATCCCTCATTTTCTACAAGCTGCAGTGGCTGATCATCCAAAGCAATCATTACAGGAATATGTCGTGTACCCACTTTGTACATTGCCTGCTTCCTACTCTGTGACATTGCAGAAGAACACCACCCCATCTGCTCAATGGTAGCTTGCTGCTGCTGCCGGGGATGATGAGGAGGAGACTGCTGCTTCTGCTGATGCACACAATCTGTATCTTCTTTAGTACTACTACTTTCCTTCTGTGGCTGCTTCCCTGTTGCTTTACATGAAGCCTGGGTAAGAACAGTGGGATCAGCTTCTTCTGCAAGTAACAGTGCTTTATGTTCTCTTTCAAGGTGATATTTCATGTTGCTGTTAGTAAGATGTCCAATAATTCTTCCATGGCTCACTATCTTTTTACAATGGATACATTGTCCAAATCTCTGGTCAGCCACAACATGATAATGATTCCAAATCTTTGATGTCCTTGTACTGTTCCTTACTCTAGGCTGGATACTTGTTGCCATTTTCATACTAGTAGTAGAAATAGTAGTAGTAGTAGTAGTAGTTTTAGTCATGTGCGGATGTTCAAATGGTGTAGGGGAGAGGGTATCATCAATACTGCTGGCACTGGCAGTAGTTGTTTGTTTTGCAATCTGACTAGTAGTACTAGTCATTGTCATTGGTGGTTTTGCAGTCTGACTAACATTGTCATTGCTGGTGTTCTCCTCCTCCTCCTCAGAATGTTTACTAGCCAAGAACCCCTGATCATCAACATCATCCTCCTCCTCATCAATATCTGATTCATCATCATCATCCAAGACTTTCTGTAGCACCATTCTTTCATCTAAGAATTTGACCTTTGCCTCACATTTAGCTCATTCCTCCCCTTGCAACAAGTAACCTTGCGCTTCTACATCCTCTTTCTTCTCAAAAATATCACAGTTTTTTCCTAGGGACTGGCAGACTGCTCTTTCCGGTAGCACTAGTACTAGCGCCATGTTTTTTTCCAGAGGGTACTGGTAGTGGCATGATGATCCTGTGGTCAAAGAAGGATATAATAAATCTAGTAGATTAAACAAGTTAATAAATTAGTTTGGTATTTATTTTTTAAACTTTATTGAGCTAATAGCTAATAGCTGGCCCCAGACCACAGGACAAAGAAGGATATAGTGATTATTAATAGTCAGTGAGTGACACTGACAATTGATAATTTGATATAGTATATATATTATATTGCAATTGCAGTATTATATATTTATCATGCATTGGCCAGAGCATCAAATTGCAGCAGACTGAAACTAGGCTGCAGTAACTCACTCATTAGCATCCTGGCAGTGGCTACTGGCTGCTATGGCTAGTGCTACATGCAAGCACTGAGGTTAGCAGTTGTGACACTGCAATCCTATTCCTATCCTTTTCAGACCTATTCTGTTCTTTGGACTAAAATAACTTCTCCCACTCACTTCAAGTCTTACCCGTAAGGGTTTCCCTATCTATCACTTCTCCTTACCTCCCATCCCCCAAATCTTACAAATAGGGGCAGAAGCCAAGCATCAAAGGGATGACAGGTCATGGTGTCCAGGGAAAGTCTGCAACTTCCAGCCTCATATTTCTGGAAGAACTCACATTACATGAATCCCTGATAAAAGCAAGAGGCCTTGCATACTTCTACAATAGTGGGAAAAAATACTGAACTGGGACTGCCACCTCCAGGAATGGAAACTGGATGATACACCTGAGAGCAGAGCAGAGACATGAGCTGGAATCAGATTCACAGGACAGGAAGGATACTAACATATATAAAAAAAAAGAGCCAGCTCCAAGAACATGTTAAGATGAAAGTATTTTTTAGGGATGTGAATCGGGCTTCGGACAATTGAAAATATTGGACGATATTTTCAAAATCGTCAGAAATCGGGGGCTCCCGATAAGAGGACCCCACAATTTTGTTCCTGGGGTTCTTTTATCGTTTTGGAGGAGGGCGGGAAAAACGGCACACCAAAACAATCCCTAAACCCACCCCGACCCTTTAATACTGTTCCCTTAGCTTCCCCCACCCTCCCAAACCCCCCCCCAAACTTTTTACAAGTACCTGGTGGTCCAGTGGGGGTCCCAGGAGCCGTCTCCCTCTCTCGGGCCGTCGGCTGCCACTAATCAAAATGGCGCCGATGGCCCTTTGCCCTTACCATGTGACAGGGTATCCGTGACATTGGCTGGCCCCTGTCACATGGTAGGAGCACTGGATGGCCCGCACCATCCAGTTCCGATTCACATCTCTAGTATTTTTAGATATATAGCTCCAGACCACAGAACAAATACATAATATAGGATATTGGATGTATAGGATATAGGTGTGACACTACACCTATTGGCCAATTATAGGTTTAGTGCTAGAATCTGATTGATATACTATACTAGTAGTGGCTCACTGGCTTTAATAGCTAGCCACTAGCCATTGACACTAGGCTAATAGCCTAGCTAGCTATAATAAATCTAGTAGATTAAACATGTTAATACAGCTATATAATATTAATAAATATAATATTATATAATATGATGTAATATAAATCAACTAAAACTCTACTGCTGCAATGCACAGAAAGCACCTACCTTTACAAGCACCCATTCCTTAGCAGACCTATGGGTCTGCTAAGGAATGGGTGCTTGTAAAGGTAGGTGCCATTCCTTAGCAGACCTATGGGTCTGCTAAGGAATGGCAATGTTATGGTGTAGACTGCAGAGTTGGCAATCTGTACCAGCGGAGCACTAGATATGGTGCTCAGCTGGACAGAAAGTAGATAGGTGAATCCTTGGGCCAATGGCAGATGACAGCAATCCCAGGAGGCAGTCCCGAGAGGGACTAGGATGGCTAGGATAATGCTGCGAAGTGCTCACTCACTGCTAATTAGAAACAGAAAGTAGCAGTACTAGCTAGCAAGCTCACTGGTAGTGGCTACTACTGGCTAGCTATATAGGCTACTGTGGCTACTGGCCGGCTAGTAGCAGCTAGCTAAGCTAGCTAAGCCAGCTACCCCTTAACAATAAAGACTGTATTAACCATCAATCAACAGCTGCAGCTAATGACTGATTGAATAAAGAGCTGATGTTTTCTCCTCAAACCCACAAAACAAAAGCAACACACAAGCAGAGCACCCCTTATTATATAGCTATTATAGCTAGTGACTAAAAGTAGGAGGGAAAATAAACTATAATTGGCCACTCTTGGACTCTTTCCTCAAAAACCCTTACATTACTTACTGATTATTTATCTTGCCCAGTATGTAGCCTTCGCTGGCTTATAACCACCTTTGCTGGCTTATAATCACCTTCATTGGCTTATAACCACCTGTTTTAGGCTGCATTCTCAAGCAAATCAACTAAGAGAAAGCCTGATCCCTATAAGCCATGGGACTTTACCAGCCTAACACCATCCAAGCTCTAAACCACAGTCTGAAGGACTTGGGTATGCAAAATGCAAATGGCATCGAAGAGGCAGCCTGCTGTATGCCATACTTCTTCCACCCACCAGATCAACAGATGGGAGGAGAACTGGCAGTGGGTTGTCTTGTTGCATTAGGCAAAGCAAAGTAGAAATCAGTTTCCAAACCCAACTCCTGCAGACTTCCCTTCTGCTACTGTTGGTACTGGGAAACTACACCAGGACTGATACATTTCTCCTCCAGAGATTTCCTCTGTCTTTCCTCTGCCAAGGGTTAGTAAGTTTACCATCTTATGATTTCTAGATGGTCCAATAACTCTTTTGCCCTATATCCAGGTCTGAGGACTGATTGTCAACATGACTTTCTCCAGAGTTTTCTCTGAATTCAGATCACTGTTCATGATGTTTTACCCTTCTTGTAGTGGGGTCTTTATATCGCTGTTGTTGATGCTGTTTTTTTTATGTTATGTTAATACTTGTATACTGCCTGACTCAAACCTAGGATTAACTCAATCCTCTTGGTGCCTTTGGGTCTTCATATCAATTTTATAGTTACCTTTGCCACTTTTTTGGTACCTTGAGGTGCTCATACCACTCTGGTGTTGCTCTGGTGATCTTTTCGTGCCTTTGATTGTTCATGCCACTGTTATGGGTGCCCTTTGCACCTCTTGTGGTGCCTTGGGGTTTTCATGCCACTATTTGTGCTTCTTTGACTATTAATGTTTTGGGTATTCCTGCCACTATTGTTGCTGCTTTATTCCTCTTGTGGTGCCTTTGTATTTTCATACAACTGTTTTGATGCCCTTTGCCCCTATTTAGGAGCCTTGGGGTTTTCTGGACACTGTTGGTGCTACATTCCTTCACTCAAAATGCCATAGGCTATTTATGCTAACCTTGGAGCCACTTTGTTCCAGTCTTGGTATCTTGATTGTTCCTTACTGATGATTTATGCCTACAAGTTTCACTAAACTTGGATAGAAACCCCTGATTTTAGAGCCCAGAATAGAACTTACTGTTTCCCCCTTTGATTTAATAGAAAATGAATGACAGAACTACATCAATAATTTTAGACCTGAACTAAATATTTAAAAAAGCCTCCAGGGGTGATCCTGGTATCTATAGACCAGTGAGCCTGACTTCAGTGCCGGGAAAAATAGTGGAAACTATTCTCAAGATGAAAATTGTAGAGCATATAGAAAGACATGGTTTAATGGAACACAGTCAACATGGATTTAACCAAGGGAAGTCTTGCCTAACAAATATGCTGCATTTTTTGAAGGGGTTAATAAACATGTGGATAAAGGTGAACTGGTAGATGTAGTGTATTTGGATTTTTAGAAGGATTTTGACAAAGTCCCTCATAAGAGGCTTCTAAGAAAATTAAAACGTCATGGGATAGGAGGAGATGTCCTTTCATGGATTGCAAACTGGTTAAAAGTCAGGAAACAGAGTAGGATTACGTGGTCAATTTTCTCAGTGGAAAAGGGTAAACAGTGGAGTGCCTCAGGGATCTGTACTTGGACTGGTGCTTTTCAATATGATCTGGAAAGGAATACGATGAGTGAGGTTATCAGATTTGCAGATGATACAAAATTATTCAGAGTAGTTAAATCACAAGCGGATTGTGATACATTACAGGAGGATCTTGCAAGACTGGAAGATTGGGCATCCAAATGGCAGATGAAATTTAATGTGGACAAGTGCAAGGTGTTGCATATAGGGAAAAATAACCCTTGCTGTAGTTCCACAATGTTAGGTTCCATATTAGGAGCTACCACCCAGGAAAAAGATCTAGGCATCATAGTGGATAATACTTTAAAATCATCGGCTCAGTGTGCTGCAGCAATCACAAAGCAAATAGAATGTTAGGAATTATTAGGAAGGGAATGGTTAATAAAATGGCAAATGTATAATGCCTCTATATCGCTCCATGGTGAGACCGCACCTTGAATACTGTGTACAATTCTGGTTACCGCATCTCAAAAAAGATATAGTTGCGATGGAGAAGGTGCAGAGAAGGGCAACCAAAATGATAAAGGAGATGGAACAGCTCCCCTATGAGGAAAGGCTAAAGAGGTTAGAGCTGTTCAGCTTGGAGAAGAGACTGCTGAGGGGGGATATGATAGAGGTCTTTAAGATCATGAGAGGTCTTGAACGAGTAGATGTGAATCAGTTATTTACATTTTCAAATAATAGAAGGACTAGGGGGCATTCCATGAAGTTAGCAAGTAGCACATTTAAGACTAATCGGAGAAAATTCTTTTTCACTCAACGCACAATAAAACTCTGGAATTTGTTGCCAGAGGATGTGGTTAGTGCAGTTAGTGTAGCTGGGTTCAAAAAAGGTGTGTAGAAAAGATTTTTTTCTCTGGAAGTACTGTTTAAAAGAAAAATATTTGTTGAGATATATGGTTTATTGCCAGACTGTTTTTAAAAATAAGGTTTTATTTGCCTAGTTAATAAACTGTTAAGATTTTTTCTTCAAGGTTCATTTATTGCAGAGGTTCTTTCTGGACCAAGAACATAAGAACATAAGAATTTCCATGCTGGGTCAGACCAAGGGTCCATCAAGCCCAGCATCCTGTTTCCAACAGAGGCCAAACCAGGCCACAAGAACCTGACAATTACCCAAACACTAAGAAGATCCCATGCCATTGAAGCAATTAACAGAGGTGGCTATTCCCTAAGTACATTTGATTAATAGCCGTTAATGGACTTCTCCTCCAAGAACTTATCCAAACCTTTTTTGAACTCAGCTACACTAACTGCACTAACCACATCCTCTGGCAACAAATTCCAGAGCTTTATTGTGCATTGAGTGAAAAAGAATTTTCTCCAATTAGTCTTAAATGTGCTACTTGCTAACTTCATGGAATGTCCCCTAGTCCTTCTATTATTCGAAAGTGTAAATAACCGATTCACATCTACTCGTTCAAGACCTCTCATGATCTTAAAGACCTCTATCATATCCCCCCTCAGCCGTCTCTTCTCCAAGCTGAACAGCCCTAAACTCTTCAGCCTTTCCTCATAGGCGAGCTGTTCCATCCCCTTTATCATTTTGGTTGCCCTTTTCTGTACCTTCTCCATTGCAACTATATCTTTTTTGAGATGCGGCGACCAGAGTTGTACACAGTATTCCAGGTGCTGTCTCACCATGGAGCGATATAGAGGCATTATGACATTTTCCGTTTTATTAACCATTCCCTTCCTAATAATTCCTAACATTCTGTTTGCTTTTTTGACTGTTGCAGTACACTGAGCTGACAATTTTAAAGTATTATCCACTATGACACCTAGATCTTTTTCCTGAGTGGTAGCTCCTAATATGGAACCTGATTTTTCACTTACCCACGGCCGCCTCCGACCCCGACCACTAGGCAGCCCCTGCCGGCCTCCGTCGAACCGAGACGCTGACGACATCCGTCTCACCTTCCTCCGCCTCTGAGGGGCACGCCGACCACCTTCAGCCAATCAGGGGACAGCCCTGATTGGCCTTTAAATTCAAAGATTTCCCGGACTGAGCCCTCTTCCTCTGGACGCAGCACGGCAGAGCAGTGAAGCAGGGCCTGCGCGATCGGCGCCGGAGACCCGCCGGGGTAAGGCCTAATTTTTCACTTACCCACGGCCGCCTCTGACCCCGACCACGAGGCAGCCCCTGCCGGCCTCCGTCGAACCGAGACGCTGACGACATCCGTCTCACCTTCCTCCGCCTCCGAGGGGCACGCCGACCACCTTCAGCCAATCAGGGGACAGCCCTGATTTGGCCTCCTAATTTAAATTGAGAGACACCCAGGCGTCGCGCGCCTAAGGAGCTCGCCAAAGGAGCCTGCTCCTTTGTGCGCTCCTTAGTGCACTCCCTTTGTGCACTTCCTATTTGTAGGACCAACCCGGGACCCATTCCTCCCAATAGGAGGCCTTTAACAGAGCAAAGGAACCGATGCTACCCAACTACCATACTAGCATATTATCTATCAACCTAATCATCGGAGCCCGGAAATATAATAGTCCTCGATGTAACTGCTGTGACCAGAATCATCCCAGCAACCAGTCAGGCAACCACTCAAGCTTACAGAGGACAGAGCACTCTACCAGCCGAACCAACTAACTTACAAACACCTTCAGCAATTCATCCAAACATCTACTCTTACAGACAGACACCTCGCTCTCACCCACCCTCAGACACCTCTTGAATTCCTACAGACTCACACCTTTGGGCCTCCAAACCCAGACCCAATCAACCGCATCTCAAAACAAACCTCCACCAGAACCACTCTCACCATGCTCACTTTTAATATCCCAATCATCCATAACCAAAGGCGAACCCCCTTAACTAACTTCACCAACGTCATACAAAAAAGAATCATCCCTATTACGACATCACCATTGAACCAACTTCTAGGCCTCACGCTACTCTCAGTAACTCTCATCAATGCGCAATCCTTAACTAAGAAGACACACATCCTCAATGATTACCTCTTGGATAGCAATCCAGACATCTGTGCCATCACAGAAACCTGGTTAAAAAACTCGGACATTGCCTTAACCAATCAACTACCAATTCAGACATACGACATCTTCACCTTCCATAGACTCAAAAAAAGAGGAGGCGGACTTCTTCTAGCCACGAAGAAAGAACTCAGATTGACCACACATACTATCAAGACAGAATCCAAATTAGAATTGGGTCTAGTCAAATCTAAACACCTACAAATTCTGTTAGTCTACGCTCCCCCGGGAGTTCTAGAAACGGACCCATCACCCCTCGTAGAATCCATCGTGAAACATATTAATGCAGACCTCCCAACAATAATTATGGGGGATTTCAACCTCCACACAAATGCATTACCTCGCTCTACCAACTGTGAAGCTCTTCTCACCACCCTCGGCGCGATGGGATTCACTCAGACCATCAATAGCCCCACACATAAAGCTGGTCACACCCTGGATCAAATATTCATCAATTCTAATTTCACTTGCACAATAGAACCTTCCGGTACCCCAATCCCTTGGCCAGATCATTTCCTAATAGAATCTTCCTTTTCCACACACAAACAGACACACACCTCTCCACACACCTCTACCATTCAATTCAGGAAAGCATGTCCTTCTGACATACTCGGCGATCAGCTATCCAAAGAACTCTCCAACCTAGACCTAGCTAATCCTGACTCAGCCCTATCCTCTTGGCAAAAGATTACAGAAACAGTCGCAAACAAATGGTGTCCAATAATCTCCAAATCACTCAACCCAACAAAAAAGGGAAACCAACCTTGGTTCTGCTCGGAACTGAAACAAATGAAACAGGGCTTACGCCAGAAAGAAAATAGATGGCGCAAAACCCCAAACAAAACAACCCTCTCATCATACAAGGGACTCTTAAATCACTACAGGACAACCATTCTACAGAAAAAGAAGGAATACTATGCAAACAAAATACACCATTTTCAATATGATGCCCAGGCCCTTTTCGCTTACGTATCACAAATCACTAAATCAACCTCACCACCTATTCCAGATGAACAAGCTCTCTCAAAAGCTATAGAACTCGCTTCTTACTTCCAACAGAAGATCTTAAATACCCTCGCCCTCCTTCCTACAAATACAACTCCCATCAAGTCAGGTGAGAATTCCAATTCTCTAAATAGACCCAAATTTGACTGTTTCGAATCAATCTCCACCAAAGAGATTGAATCCCTTCTAAAACAACTGAAACCTGCTAGTCATCCGGCTGACAATATTCCATCGAGACTCCTGCTTCTAATCCCAAACTTGATCTCAGGACCTCTGACCAGCATAATAAACAGCCTCCTATCCCAAGGAAGCTACCCAGACATCCTAAAAACCGCTTCATTCAAGCCCCTCCTCAAGAAACACAATTTAGATCCAAATGTACCAGCAAATTTCAGACCCATCTCTAACCTCCCTTTCGTCGCTAAACTAACGGAGAAACTGGTAAACACACAGCTTTCTGACTATCTGGAAGACCACAAGATCTTACACCCTTTGCAATATGGTTTCCGTAAATCACGCAACACTGAAACCCTCCTCATCTCACTAACAGACCATATTATTATGGGGTTAGATAAAGGACACTCCTTCATACTAGTCTTGTTAGACATTTCGGCGGCTTTCAACACCATCAATCACACCATCCTGTTGGATCGCCTAGCAGATATCGGCATCTCTGGATCAGCGTACAAATGGTTCAAGTCCTTCCTCAGCAATAGGACTTACAAAGTCAAAATCAATAATAAAGAGTCACCCCTAACAAAATCTAATCTTGGCGTACCACAAGGATCTTCTTTATCCCCAACCCTCTTCAACATATACCTCCTCCCCCTCTGCCAAATGTTAACAGATCTCAACCTAATTCATTATCTGTACGCAGACGACGTACAGATTCTAATCCCCATAACAGAATCAATCTCAAAAGCGCTCACCCATTGGAATAACTGCCTACTTTCCATCACCAATCTACTCAACAGCTTAAACTTGGTCCTTAACGCTTCTAAGACAGAGCTTCTCCTCATCTCCTCAAATGATAACAATATCCACCAACCAACACCACTCAACTCTCACATCACATGTAAGCAGGTTAGAGATCTTGGGGTGATTCTAGACAACCGACTAAACCTAAGGAAAATGGTCAATACAACAACGAAAGATTGCTTTTACAGATTACAGGTCCTAAAATGACTTAAACCTCTCTTATTCTTCCACGACTTCAGGACAGTCCTCCAAGCGCTACTGTTCGCCAAAATAGACTACTGCAGCGCCCTTCTATTAGGACTTCCCAAATCCTCTACTAAACCTCTGCAGATGATTCAAAATGCGGCAGCAAGATTGTTAACCAGTACCAGCCGCTACGATCACATATCACCAATTCTCAGGAACCTACACTGGTTACCAGTAAATTACAGAATTATATACAAATCAATCACCTTAATCCATAAAACCATCCATCATCAACTTCAACTTGACCTGGAAATACCTTTCAAACTCTACTCTTCTATCAGACCAACTAGAGACATTTACAAAGGCACTCTTAATGTTCCCCCCACTAAAGCCACACGCCTCGCTACGACCAAAGACAGAGCCTTTTCGACAGCAGGCCCATCGATCTGGAACAGTATCCCATCAAACCTCAGACTGGAGCCATGCCTTTTAACTTTCAGAAAAAGACTTAAAACCTGGCTCTTTCAACAAGCCTTCCCTGAACCACCAGACAATCACTAGTTGGCCTTCATTCCTACCCGGTCTGGCACTCCGTTTCTCAAAGAAAAAATAAATGGACTCTGAGACATTCAGGTTAAAGCACCGTCCTTAAGTTTTTTAACTTGTACACTCTATGGTAAAATTTCTTTTACCGGCCTATCTTCTTTCCAGCTTGCTGCAAGCTTCCAAGTTCTCTCCCCCTGTTGATTGTAACTTTGACTTATTCCTACTTATTGTTATCTTTCTTTTACGTGAATTTGTTACTCTAGTTTTTTCCCTTTTGTTAAATTGTAAACCGATCCGATATGGTAATTTACTATGAAGGTCGGTATAAAAAACTGTTAAATAAATAAAATAAATAAATAACCTAACATCGTGTAACTACAGTAACGGTTATTTTTCCCTATATGCAACACCTTGCACTTGTCCACATTAAATTTCATCTGCCATTTGGATGCCCAATCTTCCAGTCTTGCAAGGTCCTCCTGTAATGTATCACAATCCACTTGTGATTTAACTACTCTGAATAATTTTGATAACCTCACTCATCGTATTCCTTTCCAGATCATTTATATATATATTGAATAGCATCGGTCCAAGTACAGATCCCTGAGGCACTCCACTGTTTACCCTTTTCCACTGAGATATTTCCTAACTTTATCTCTGCTTGCCCTTCCTACCTACAGGAGACAGACTGGGTAGATCACTTTATTCGGCTACACAACGCCTGGCAAGAAAGGTTCCCCATCAAGGGAACATTGTTAGTCCCTATCTACCATCACAATTCCACCTAGGACACCCAAGTGCAAAGGACTCCACCCTGAGGTGATTTACAGGATGGTCACTGTTTCCCTAATCCTACCTGTCAGAGGGCTTCAAGCTGGAGTCAGACTGCACCCTCACAGGAGTGATGCAGGTCTTCTACCTGGCCAGCCCCTCCCCCATAGGTTGAGCCCTTGGATTCTGGGGGCCAGCAGGATTTGTCACTGGCTGAACATCATGATAGGTGGGAACGGACTGGAAGCTCTTGTGCCAGCTGGAAGCTGGAGTCAAACACACCCTGGAAACTCCAGGTACTGACTGAGAGCATGTGTCCCGATAATATCTGGGAGCTTGGTTCAAATACTGATTGGAAGCTTGGATTCAGGCACTGACTGGGGCTGGCTACGGACCCATTGCCTCTCCAGTGCTAGGCAAAAAACGCTGGGATGCAAATAACAGCTGCTACAGTATGTCAAACCAGAGTATATCAGATTGAGAATGATGATGTTAGGGATGTACATTTATTTTTAAATGAAAGAATTTTTCGTAATGAAAAAACCTATTTTCACTTTGTTCCAAATGGAATAAACTGAAAATAGTTTTACCTGAAAAACCTTACTGGGACTTACCAGGGCCTCCTCAGGACCCTTTCGGCATCTTAACCCTGCTTTGCAAATAAGCTGGGTCCTCCTTGGGCTTCTCTGATCCACATCCTTGAGATTGGCACCTTTTTGACATCACACTTGGTACTAGTCTCAAGGCTGGCCAGTGCCATTTTTTTAAACTATTTATAGATTTTCAAATATAATATTTGAGAAACAATCTTGAATTAGGAAAAGCACAATGATCCATTACATAATAATCAGAAGCAAAAATAATTAATATTAAATAGTTAAGGAGATCTTGATCTCTAGACCACATGTGGGAAGAAGTTTAAAGAAGATGATAAAAAGAAAAAGAAGCCAATTTTCTAAACTGGTCCAGGTGAGGATTACTTTTAACTCATTAAAACATGTTAATTCTGAAGAAACCCTTCAAATCGAATTGGGTCATAAAACAAATATCTGAGCCCTTAAAATGTAATAATACATTTGCATAGAAATCTCAGTTGGAAAGTGAATTCCAAGGACAAAACCCTCTCTCTTTTTAAGAAGAACAGTTTTCTACATTGTTGCATTTTCCTAACAATATCTAGGAAGAAAGATATTTTATGTCTTAGGAATCAAGTATCCTTAAGTTGGAAAAATACTCCAAGTTTCCATTTTTTGTCAGATTCTCGAGTGTGTTCCACTAATAAAGTGGCCCTATCTTTAACCAAAGAATTAGATTGTTATAAGAACTGAAAGATTGCTACGTTTCGTGACTTGCGGGTAGGATCCGCGAGCCATGTCACTCACCCCATGCAAGCCAAGCCTCACCGCAGTTGGAAGCAGCCAGTGGCAGGTAGCCACTAGGATCACTGCCTCTGGATCCCCCTCCTAGACATGCACGCGCCTGACTCCTCAGCTTTAAAGGGCCTGAGCCAGAAAAAGCCCACAGCGCCCTTGGATGACATCAGGATGCTTGGCCCTATAAAAGAGCTTCCTCGATGTTCCTTCTCTGCCTCAGCAATGGGTCAACTACAGTTTCCTGTAGAATGTGTTTCTGCATTGCTGCCTGATCCTGCTTCATCTCTTCAGTTCCTGCCTGACTGCCTTGTGTCTCCAAGCCCTGCTTGCCTGCCTCATCTCTTCAAACCCTGCCTACCTGCTTCGTCTCTCCAAGCTCTGCTTGCCTGCCTTGACTCTACAAATCCTGCCTGCCTACCTCATCTCTTCAAGCCCTGCTTGCCTATCTCGTCTATCCTTTGACTGACTCTCGGATTAACCACAGCCTGGACCTCAACCATTCTCACTTGCCACCTGCCTCTCATCCTGAATCATGACCATCCCTGCCTCTGCCTGTCTCTAACCCTAACTACTACCAGGACTTCCCACATTGCTATGCTTCATGAGATTCATGCCTATGTCCTGCTGGCCCCCAGAACCTGAGGGCTCAACCTAAGGGGAAAGAGGCTGGTATAAGTGAAGCCCTAGACCAGTCTTACATTAACCTAGTCCTGCCAGCTGAACGAGATGACCTACAGGGCCTTCCCTGTAGCTTGAGTCAACCTCCCTACAGCAACAAGGGTCCACAGCCCTTAAAAAGATCAAAGGAATCCAATGTAGGATGCCTTACATCTTTAGACAAAACATGATTAAGTTCAGGCAAATATATATCGTATTAACAGAAGGAATTATTTCTTTGGAAACTCTCAGAAAATCTAGATAGAATTTCTTAAACATCTTGGCTGGAGGGATCATAGGGCATCTAAGAAAGTTAAAAAATAGAAAAAAGAAAAAAATCTTTAATTTAACCTCCTGTTATAGTTCTCTAGATTTTCACTTTTTTATGTAGTAAATTATTATCTTTTATAAGTGAACCATTATTTTAATACAAGCTAGCACAATTCTCCTTTATAGACACAAATTACTCAACATATTCTTTAATCAGCTGAGAGTTTGCATTAATCTGGAATATCACATCTCCCATAGAAGACAACTCCAAGTTTATCCTTGATGAAAGTGAACTTTCCATCTTAGCAGTCCAAAGAACTCCCATAGATATAACCACAGGTCTATCCCTCTGGAGTAGACACCACCAGTCCAGAAACTAAGGGCGACTCCCCGTGTTGTCAGGGAGAGGAGGAACCATCTCTAGTAGGGATGTGCATTCGTATTGACCGCATATGTAAAACGCTACTCATATTTTTTTTTAACTTAAAAAAAGGATTCGACATATACGATCGGATTTCCCACATATCCAACATAGCTATGTTGGATATGTGGGAAATCGCGATTGTTGAGCCAAAATAAAAATTTAAACCCCCTCACCCTCCTTAATCCCCCCCCCGACTTACCACAACTCCCTGGTGATCGAGCGAGGAGTGAGGACGCCATTTCTGCAATCCTTGGCGAGAAGCATGTCACGTCGCGCCACGTCGAGTGACGCGGCGCCACGTGATTCCCGGCGAGTTCACGCTGGAAGGCTCGTTCGGCCCAAAAAGAACTTTTGGCCAGCTTGGGGGGACCTCCTGACCCCCCCAAGCTGGCCAAAAGTTCCTTTTGGGCCGAACGAGCCTTCCGGCGCGAACTCGCCGGGAATCACGTGGCGCCGCGTCACTCCGACGCGGCGTCACGTGATTCCCGGCCAGCTTGGGGGGACCTCCTGACCCCCCCAAGCTGGCCAAAAGTTCCTGGGGAAGGGGAATTTTTTCAGAAAAGGGAGAGGTCTGGGTAAGAAGTAGGGCATTGCTATACAAATTTAATTTAGCAATTTGTGATTTTGTTTACTTCTAGACCGCTTCTAGAAGGAGCAGGCAGATGAGCGGGGTCTTTTCCACATGGGGGGAGAGCCAATTTAGGGTCGCTGCAGGCTCTTTAAGAAGAATCCAAGGAATGTCAGGTTGCGCATTACCCCCCCCCTTTCCCTCCCCCCCTTTTTTAAAAGATCCTCCTCAGGTATTAAATCCTTCATTCTCCCCCCCCCCCCCCCGAACAGAGTCTACAGCCCTTCTCCTCGCTGTTTTCCTTTTCCTTCCCTCTTCCAACTCCTTTAATCCTGCAGTAACAAACTCATGCCATGTCCTTACAATACATCTTCAATTGCCTTAGATCGTCCTCCCATATTGTCCCACATAGCAGCTTCTATATTAGCATTAGATTATGGCATTAATGAACGCACATAATACTGTTTGTATTATTGTATGTATTTCCTCTAATCTTATCAAGTTGTATATATATATATATATAATATATATATATATATTTCCTCTGTTGTATATATATATATCCTCTATCCATATCAAGTATGTATATCCACTATTCTTATCAAATTCTCTTGTCATCCCACGCCAAGTTACGCCAAGTTACATGCACCCTGTTCCATGTACTGCGTTTAACTTCCATGTAAACCGATATGATGTTCCTACTAATACGGGTATATAAAAGCTTTTAAATAAATAAATAAATAAATAAATAAATAAATAAATGTCCTCAGGATCAGTTAGGTTCATCTCCTGAGCTTTCATTAAAATAATGCGGCTTGCTCTGAGGCAAGCTCCAGTTTTTTAATTGCATAGGATTGCCTATGCATTAGCTGCTTTGTATGCATCCAAATGCATGCAAAGTAGCTAATTTCAATAGGAAGCAGTTTTTAGGTCAAAATATTGCACAATATGTGATTATTATTGTTTTTCACATATCACAACTTAGTAAATGTATGCCTAAGTTTGCACCTGAGGCACTGGAGGTTAAAGTGACTTGCCCAAGGTCACAAGGAGTGATGGGGGGATTTGAACCCTGTCTTCCCTGGGTCACAGCCCACCGCTCTAACCTTGAGATCTCTTGCCCTTACCAATGACCCCTTACCTGTTCAAAGCAATGAGATTGGATTGCTCCTAAAACACAGTTAGGTTATGGATTTAATTGTTAACTGCACCATATATTACACTTTTAAATCATAACTATTCAGGAACTTTTCTTCTAAAAACAAATATTTATCACATTGGATGCTATGAATAAAGAATTGTTTTAGGGTTAGAATATCCTGCAGCCTGGTTTTTGGTGCAACCATTCAATGATCTTGTCTGTAAAGAGTCTGCTGAAATATATGCTTTAAAAAATGTGCTTAGGGCTGGTATGGAAGCTCTTTAAGCTTGACTCACTTTTATATTTAGCTTGATCACCCCAGGTAATTTAAAGTCAAAGCACATATGACTCATTTTCATTCATTATTAATGCAAGACACGTCTGAGATGCAACAGGGATATCTATGTGCCTGCAATTCAAATTTGAGACTTCTTTGTCTTTTAGAATCAATTCACCTCTCACAAACACAGACATTTGAGCTCTGTTATGAAACAGAAAAACACACTAAATGATGAACAATAAGGACTGCAAGACCCATCCAGTTTGTCCATTCCTTATGCAATACTGTAAACCTACCCAGTCTCATGTTTTACCCTCATTTCCTCACATTCAAAGATCCTCTCTGCTTATACCATGCTTTCTTAAATTCGGATAATGTTTGGGCCTCTACCACATCCACTGGGGCACTAGTTCACATATCCGCCATCTTTTCTGTTAAGAAATCCTTACTCCCAGCAAGGACCCCACTCCCCACTTCCTCCTCCCCACATCCCTTATCAGTTCCCTCACCTGGAAAGGACTTTCCCTGTTCAGTGCCAGCATCAATCCAGCGACAAATCCTCGCCTGGCAACAAACCCACTGTGTCATCTCCCCACGAGAGCCACACTTCAAGAAAACTCCCATGTCATCCTCCACTGGAAAGAACCTCCCCATCCCTTCATGTCAGACCTACCCAGCAAGTAACCCCCACCCCCCTTCTCAGACCCAATCCTTCCTGGCAAGAACTTCACCCAGCAAAATTCACCCATCCAAGGAGAATCCAGCCCACTCTCCCCCAAAGTTTATCCCTTCCAACAATATTTCTTGTCTGAGTGTGTTAACCTACATTAACAGTGGATTTGAATGCAGCTTAGTGCATAGCCTCCCATATATTGTGATAGAATATTGGTTCTCTCAAGACCCATCGGAGATGGAATCCAGATAAACCCTAGGTTAATACTAGAAAGGCAGAGACAAATTACATTTCTCAGAGATCCCGGGAAGTGCTGGACAAATGGGGGCTTTTTCGGGGGTGAGTCCCCTGCAAGCTGGGTGGGCAGAGACTCCAGACCTTGCTGAAGGAAGTTAGTGAGGTGTTTAGGAAGTGATCAAGCTAGGGGGGAGGGGAACGGTGAGATAGTAAGTACTCTTTGGAGACAAGGCTGAAAGACGCTGCAGAGGCAGCAAGGTGAGTTCCTGCAGCGAAGCCTTGCCATTAGGTAGGCCATCTGTAGGCTGTGTTTATTTTGTGTGGGAAAGGGAGCAGAGAAAAGCCCCTATGGATTATTTCAAATTGCTGCCAGAGACTTTCAGGAAAAGGGCTGTTTGCAGGCTGTGTTTACTTTACAGAGGGAAGGGAACAGAAGAAAAGCCTTCATGGATTGTTTGGAATCTCTACGAGATACTTTCATTGAAGCACTGCAATTTAACAAGCTGTCTTTATTCATTTATTATTATTGTTTTGAGGGGAGGGAGCAAAGAAAAGCCTTCACAAACCATTCTGAATCATTGCTGCTGACATTCAGAGGAGTATCATTGCAGATTGGTTATATTTTCTATGTGTGAGGAAAGAAGAAAAATTTGTGTGGGAGAGGAAGCACGTGCAAAGGAAAGCATTTTGCAATGTAGATGTAATTTAATATATATATGACATTATACAGGTAAACATATTTACTCTAGTGTTAGATTTTGGCCAGTTCTGGCCTTGATGTTTACATACAGCCAGTCATACATTTTTAGGGCCTGTTGCATGGTTCTTTGTACTCCACAAAGCTGTCCCCTGTATGTAAACGGATATTCCCTCTGCCGGCACTGCACAGCTACCTTAACAGTGACCTAGGGTATTAGGGCCCTTCATGCAGAATGCCTGTGCAGGTATACTTTGGGTGCAGGTGCCTTCGCCTCACTTCTGTGTACAGTAATGGAATGCAAAGAACCATGCTACCCACTTCAGACATCAGTAGGATACATTATGACATACCATTATGGAAGTCCTTGTTACAGTTATAGTGCACACTCAGTTTTTTCATCCTACTCCTTCCTATAGATTGAGGACCTAACGAAGAAGTCCTGGTGGTTGCGCCTGCGTAAAAGGAGGTGACTGGAACGGCTGCGGCTCGGCGGGCTGGGGTTGGAGGTAAGTTCTTTCTCTAGCCGTGAAGGCCATATTTACATGGTCTGTATAGGTCCTGTTTCTAATAGCACATACACATGGGCCTGCTGCTCTGCATGACCCTGCCTCTGCTGTCAGCTAACAAATGTCCTCATTGACATATACTTATATCGAGAATGCTCTCAGGGACACAGGCAGTGCTGTCATGAGGTGTTCTTTGAAAGGTACATTCGGCCTAGCTGGGGAACCTTCAGGTTCTTCTCAACCACTCAAACATTTCTTTGCATGCAAATTATATGAGTCTTATCCAACAAAACTGGTATGTACAGCTTCATGGTCCTAGATAGCTTACTATATAGACCACTACCCATCATTTTAAACCCTCACAGAGTAAAACACATAGCCCATTGCACATGCAAGGAGGCATCAAACAACAGCCAGCTGAAATAGATATTCTGAATTTCAAAAGATTTTTCTATCGGTTAGGCACTACATATACGATGTTAGAGCCTCATACCTATTGTTAGGAAGCACTAGGAGAGCGGTTCCGCTTTCCAGGGGAATGTGTGTTCTTGGACCACGGCTCGACCCCAGAGGAACTCTGAAGAGGTGCCGCGGCAGGCGAGGCATGCCCGAGCATGGGCTGCACAAGAGCGAGATTGGACTGAAGATAGGTAATTGGAAATACTGACCCTCCTCCGGACCTGCACACTTCGGGAAGACCATCAATGCAATAGTTGTCTTATGAACAGTCCGACGACCGTTCCAAGCCCTTTCGGACCTGCTGCTGGGTAACGGCAAGAAGCAGCAGGCCGGATGGAAGCCAGGGCAATGAATACCGGAACATGGAGATTCAAACGAAGACTCACGAACGAGGTACTTGAATGCACAGACGAGACTCAGGAACAAGGTACTTGGATGCACAAGGTATTCAGAATATTCAAACTAGGTTCAAGATATTCAGGAGAGTCAAGCAAAGTTCAAGGTATTCAGGAGAGTCAAGCAAAGTACTGGGTTGAGGCTGCGACACAGCGTGCCCTTCACAGCCCACCCGCGGGACTAGTCGCGGACCACGCTGGACTCGAAGTAGCCTCTAGACGAGAAGTGGAGTAATGAATGGAGCATGTCTCAGAAGCTGTAGAGGCCTACACTGGGACGCACCCTACACAGCCGCCAGTGGCTGGTTGCGGACCACGCTGGGACGGCACAGGTACTAGCAGAGTCTTTGGCATGGACGGAGCAAGCACAAGGGACTCCGTAGACCAGGGACAAGGATACAAGCGGAAGTCTCCCAGAGGCTTGTGCTGCAGAAGTGAGGAAGGCATTGTACCAAGGGGCGCCCTGCACAGCTCCCCCGTGGGACTGGTTGCAGACCACAATGTGGCACGCCAAGAAGGGTGACAATGAGGAACCTGGGGTTCAGGACATCTGGACTGGAACACGGACTTAAGGAACAGGAGAAGAACACCACGGACATCAGGAACAGGAGACGAACATCTGGACTGGATCATGGAAATCAGGAACTGGAAGACAGACAACAAGACTGACCATGGGTATCAGGAACAGCAGGCAGACATCTGGACTGGAGCATGGACAAATGGACAAGACAAGGAGCTCCAACAAAGAACAGGAAACACAGGACCTTGAAGAAGAGCTGGAACAGGGACAACTCCTGGAGCGAAGGACAGGAAGATCCCAGGAGCGTCTAACTCCTTGCGAAGGCAAATCTGGAATGAACGCTGGGCCCTTTTGTAGGGCTGAAGTGGACAATGCCCACGGAGGAGCTAGCAGGGGGCCACACCTGGCTGGCCCCTGAAGAGCAGGAGAGAGGCACTCGCCCGCACTTTGGAAGCTGGAGGAGAAGAACAGGAAGCTGGTGGCATCCTCAGCCACGTGGAAGGCCTGAGGAAGCAAGGTAGGCAGCGGGGCAGCCCTGCCATGAAGGTGGAGAGATGGCAGGCTGCAGGAAGAGCAGGAAGCTTCAGGTACTGGCAGGGACGGCTTCCCTGCCAGGCAAGGATCTGGGCAGCAGCAGGCACCGGCAGGGATGCCCTCCTTGCCGGCTGAAGACCCCGGCATGGCAAGGATGGCTCCCCACCATGCTAGGACCCCGGGAGCGGCAGCTGTGGTCCCGGCCGTGAGCGAGAGCTCCCGGCGGCTCGACCCTGCTGCGCAGGGCCAGGAGCTGCTGGGGAGGAGCCCAGCAACGGCGGCACACCTGCCGCGAAGGAAACGGCGTCAGCGGCCCATCTGGCCGCGGGAGGTAGGGGATCACGGGCAGGTTCACAACACCTATTAGCTTTTCCCTTCCCCTTCATCTTCCCAAATAGAGCAATACCCTCTAACAGAATGGAAGCACATGACACACTATTGCTGTTCTCTTTACAGTTGATAACTCATTGCCGGAGGAGGAGGAAGAGGAGAAGGAACAGGAAGAAGCCAGTGAACACCCAGCCCCAGACCCCACCAATGCAGCTGCCACCATTGGGGAGGAACAGATTGCTTTTTCTGTTCTTGTAAATAGTTTTGATCCCTAGTTTTTCCCCACTCCTGTCATTTTTTATTTTATTTATTTTAAATGTATGTAAATAATTCTCTTTTAAAAATTTTATAAAAAATGTTATATTTTCAACTTTGTGTGTGTGTGTGTGTCCTTCCTTTTGTAGGGCTGGATTAATTATGTTTCACAGGTTGCCGAGGTTTATCTTCTTTGTTTAGAAACCCCCCTCCAATGCTAACAGTGCCTTTCCACTGAGAGCCTCAATTCCTCTGTCATTCCCATGGTTCAAATCTCCTACAGGTTGATGCAATAATCTTGGTGCTAATAAAATGGCGCAGGTTTTCACTGCATATTTTGTAATGCCAATATTATTTTGGGTAAACTCCCAATACAGTAAGCTAATATGCTAATGTTTCTGGAGTTTATAAATGGTGAGAAACTATAAACTATGTGTTTGGCAAAGCTGAAATGCACATTTCAACTTGGGAAGGGGGGTGGAGGTATCCCTGACAGGCTATCAGGGTAAATGGTGGCTGCTGCCACTTACTTGGATAAGTCCGTTATTATCCGGGTAAATGGGTGTAGCTGCCTGCACCGTGTTAGACTATTTTTCATCTTTGTGTTAACTTTTTGACTTTTTTTTAATAATAGCACTGCAAACAACTCCAGCTGAAACCAGGGGTTAACTTTCCAGTGCAAAATAAGGCACCCTGGCCAGATGCAGTCTCTCTGCATCTGGTGGTAATGCTTATGTCTTCACTGAATGGCATTTCTCTGCGAGGGAGCAAAGGAATACTCCCATTTAGAAATACAAGTTTTCTGCGTGCAAAACTCCTTGCTACATCAGCATTAATTTTTGCCTGCAGAGAATGCTTGTTGACGTGCATGCAGAAAGGTGTGCTTAGCTGAACACGTGCCTTTCTGCATAGGATAGAGTCACCCTGGCAGCCTTGCGGGGCCTCCTTTACTTCGGGGCCGCCAGAGGGATGTGAGGAAAATACCGAATGGCTTAATACAAAAATTCGATTACATGTCCCTGTCAGTACAGGAGCGGCGCTTTATTTGCGGATTGCGGATTGCAAGTTTCTTTGTAAGGGATAGTGTAAGGGATAGAGTGATATCACTGGCAGGCCCAACACTGTGGAACACAATGCCACAAGATTTAAGAGCAATCACAGAGCACAAACATTTATTATCTGATCTTAAAACTTGGTTGTTTGCATCCGAGAGCAATGACACATAGAATCGTTTTATTTCATTTATTTTTATTAGGTGTATAGGATTTTAAGAACCTTTATTTCATTAGTTTTACTCTGTGTATTGGATTTTAAGGTTGCTTGATATTTTTATGTTATAGATTATGGTTTTAATATTACTAACATCTAACGTTTTATTGTTTTTTTATTATGATTCAATGTAACAGTGTTTTTATTGAGATGTCTGGCACTTGAGTTAATTTTATTGTTTGTAATTTATTAATTTATATTACGTGCCCTGTAAACCATTGTGAAGGAATTGCTCCAAATGACGGTATATAAACCTTACTAAATAAATAAATAAATAAATGAAAAATAGGCCTGCAAGTAGGGGTTCTCATATGTCGTTTCTTGTCCTACTTGCACCACTTCTCAGGAATGTGGAGCACTGAGCAGGAAGCCCAACTTCCTACTTGGTGAGATGGATATGCTAGTAGAGCATATCATGCAGGTCCAGAATCTGCGTATGGTTCCCAGTCCAAGAGAGTGGGGGCTTACAGGAAAGAGCAGGTTTGGAAGAGGATTGGGCATACAATTAATAGTGTGTACTACCACAACTGCAGCATTGGTGAGCTAATGCATAAGTGGAGGGACCAGAGACAGCTGGTAAAAAGGAAGCCGACGAGGATGCTGAGGGACTAGACAGCCACATTACCTTGACCCCATCCGAGCAGCTGGTGCTCAGAACTCTTTCCGAAGCTGTCCTGGGAGGAGTTAGCCTCGTAGATATCATGGAACCTCAATGGCAGTAAGATGAGCATAGTATATACCATATTCAAATGTGTATACCCAATACTGTTTTTTCTAGATTGTACCTTCTTCACATAAACCTTGTTATTCTTAAGTGACACACTAGTGCAATAATATACAGCTGAAGCACTAGCAATCCTCCTTGGATTCTACAAATGCAGGTTTTTCATATAGGCTACAGACACTACAGCAGTCTAGTCATTTCCATCATGCACTTTTATTTATGAGATGCCAAATGCTTAAATGCTTCTTACAACTAATGACCCAGTAAACATTCTGCTCACCTATGATATAGATAAAGCATAATGGTTAGATGTCTACCTATCTCTATGCAGACTGTATCAACTAAAAAGCAGTTAGCAGTCATCTCCTAATCCACCACACAAGACAGGTGTGTGGTGGATTAGGCAACATTCTGGCTGTTCTCCACATATAGAGTTAGAAAGCAACCATTCTAAAGTGTCACAGCTTTTTGTACTTCATGTCTGCTGCTTGCCTCACTGGTGCTCAGGGGACTATATCATTTGTATGGGAAAGCTTTCAGTACTATTCATGGGGTGTTAGAAGGTATGCTATCAGGAATTATAGAGCTGCAGTTTTCTGAACAAAGGAAAGTGAAGTACTTGTTACTAGAGATGTGAATCGGAACCGGAATCGGTTCAGATTCCGGTTCCGATTCACATGTGGTTTTTTTTTTTCATCGGGCCCGATCGTGGTTTTGTTTATTGGCTGTGCCCGAGCCGATAAACAAAAAACCCACCCCGACCCTTTAAAATCTTTAAAAATGGCGCAGGCCATCCAGTGCTCCTACCATGTGACAGGGGCCGGCCAATGGCATGGATACCCTGTCACATGGTAAGGACAAAGGGCCATCGGCGCCATTTGATTAGTGGCAGCCGATGGCCCGGGAGCGGGAGATCGCTCCCGGGACCCCCACTGGACCACCAGGTACCTGTAAAATGTTTCTGGGGAGGTAGGGAGGGTGGGGGAAGCAACGGGATTAGTTTTAAAGGGTCGAGGTGGGTTTAGGGGTTATTTTTGTGTGCCGTTTTTCCCGCCCTCCCCCAAAACGATAAGAGAACCCCCACGATCAATATTGTGGGGTTTTCCTATCGTTTCGGGGGAGCCCCCGATTTCTGACGATTTTGAAAATATCGACGATATTTTCAATCGTCCGAAGCCCTATTCACATCCCTACTTGTTACACTTTTTGTTGCATAGGCTATAACGTAAAGGGACTTAAAAGATGTTCTTTCTTGGGACTATCTTTAGTGTGTATTACCAGAGCTCTTTGGGAAAAGCACACTTACAAAGGAGGCTGGATTCACTGGATGGGTATTTAAAACAAAGTTTACTGTGATAGCTCTGAAAAGAAATAAGTGCCTAAAATGGGTGTCCAAGTACCTCCAGGGCCCCCAGATTTTCCAGAGTCAGGATGTAAAGGTTTTCTAATTCTAGGAATGTGTCCCTCAAGGCAGGAGCTGGGAACATGCCTAACCTCCATTCGATGGGCTGATATCACCTAACAGTGACTGCATCCACTATCATAGTACCTGGAGTCCATGGTGAAGCCCAAAGTGCAATCTGGCAGTATCCTGTGTCTCAGCAGTAGAAACTCCTTTCTGGGTGTCCTGGTTACTTTCTCTGCTTCTCTCTCTTTCTCTCCTCTTCAAAAGATAGGGCAGTGTCTCCCTGTCACTTCTAGACTGGGGACCTAACATGTTGAGCACACTGAAACAGCTCCTTCTCCTTAGAAATCCAAAATACCCTGTCACTATCTAGCCTGGACTAGCCCCTCCTTCTGCCTTAGGGACTCCCAAATCCAGTCTACTTCTGGGGAGGTGCCATATAGAATGGTATAGGATAGTATAGCTCGGTTCCCAAGGGCTAGGAACTAGGGCCACCTAGTGGAGACCATTGAGGATCTCTAGATAAGGAAAACACACATATCATAGCAGTGTTTGACATTTACCTATTTCATTTTGTAGGAGAACTTGCTGAGGAGCATGCTGGTTCTGCACCTAGAGGTACTTATAGGCTGTACTGCCGCATGCAAGTCAGGAATGACACCTCTGATGAAAAGAGCGAGGGTGAGGAAGCCCCTGCAGTGCAGCAATGGCCCATGGTAGAGGAGGGAGAGGAGGAAGAGGAGGAAGAGCAGCAAGAAGAGGAGGAAGAACAGCCAAAGGAGGAGGAGCAGGAGGACCCAATGGTTGATTTCCTAGAGGGTGGCCCACAGGGAAGCAGTTTGTATGACCTGGGGCAAGACCATCAAGATGAAATTATGGTCAGTCAGGTAGAGATACTGTTGATACAGCAAAGCAGCAGCCTCTTGAAGGAGATACATGGCCTTCAGGATGCGGTGAGGCAGGAAGTTCAGGGCCTCCATGACACAATCTGGGAGGTAGCGCAGGGCCTCTGTGACACCATCAAGGAGGAAATGCAGGGTCTTCAGCACAAGTTACGGGCCCTATGCTAGGCAACAGTGACCTAAACTACAGTGTGGAGGGAGATGCTGCAGAGGATGCCCCCCTTCCAGTCGCAACCACCAGTAGCTCCATGGCATTTCATGGGGTCCCAATGTTGCATCCTTCACTTTATGCTGCCCCATGTGCATGGATGGGACATCACCATGCCTGGTGCCCCGGTGCCCCTGCAACCTGCATCACCTTGTGCCTGGATGCCACCTCACCATGCATGGTCCACCTGTACCACAGCTGCTTGCACCACATCTCATGCTGCCGCCACCACCACCACCACCAGTACATAGTCTATGCTGCCTCCAACAGAACCCTCCCACAGCCATGAACTGCAACTGCCATAAGCTCTTTGCCCTCTGAGGGCAGCATGAGCAGTGGCAGAACTCCACTATGGAGGAGCTCTGGTTAGGGCAGCCTAAGCCCTGTGAGCTTCCTACAGCAAGAAAAAGAGACTGTCCAAGGAAGACATAGTTTCTTAGAATTTATTTTGTTTCACCTTTTTTTTAAAATAAATACACATTCACCTTCTGAAATATCTTTGAATCAGAGTGCTCCTTTCTGTATAGTGCAGAGTGCTCCTTTCTGTATAGCTCCTTTCTGTATAGTACATTGCATGAATCTTAGCTGCCATGACGATGTGTCAGCAAATGGAGACCCCATTTTTGGCTATTAGTTTTGATGCTGACAAAGGATTTGACTGGGTAGAATGGGAATATTTATTCCATATCCTATGCAAGATGGGATTTGAGGGGCTTTTTCTTAATGCAGTCTGTCTTTTATATCAGGCTCCTCAAGCGGTTGTAATAGCGGGTGGCTCCAAATCCGAACTCTTTGCTATTGCTCAGGATACTCGTCAGGGCTGTCTCCTGTCCCATCTATTGTTTATCCTTCAGTTGGAGCCCCTATGACGATCTATTCAACAAACTACGGTGATAGGGGGGTCCAGTTTCAGTCGGTTCTTTTCAAGTACGCAACTTTTGCGGACGACATACTTGTTTTTCTCACAGATCCCCGTAGATCTCTTCATCTCCTCCTTCAATTAATTTGGGCTTTTGGAGTGTTTTCGGGTTTACAGCTAAATATGCTTAAATCCACGGCATTGGCATCCCCGCCTGATATTCAGCAGAACTGGGGAGCGGATTTCCCGCTTCAATGGGTGGCTGATTCGTTTATTTACCTGGGGATTGTTATTCCCCTTACGGTCTCCCAACTATACAAATTGAATGTGCATCCCCTCCTTAAGGCCACTCAAGATAAGTTAAGTACCTGGGCCTCATTGCCGTTGTCGCTGGGGGGGATGGGTCAACCTTTTCAAGATGAATATCCTGCCTAAATGGCTTTATTTATTTCAGTCTTTACCTCTTTTACTGTTAAAAGTGGACCTGTTGCAATTAGATAAAGCTCAGCGGAGGATTTTTTGGCGGGGTAGGAAGGCTAGAGTCCCCTTGACCATGGAGGTCTGGGGGTGCCAGATTTGGCATTATACAACTTGGCAAGCAACCTCAAACTCATCTGGGATTGGCTCCTGGATACGTCCACTTTTATTACTGTCATAGCTGATAAAGTGGTAACTACCCCTCTAGTGCTCTCCTTTGTTTTGCAATCTGAGACTTACTAAGCTGCATACGTTTCTGGTACAAAATGTTATTACTAAACCCCTTCGTCAGTTTTGGCTTAAACTTGTGCGATTATTAAAGATGGATCGAATTTGTGCCTATCTTTTGCTGGTGAAAGGGAATCCTGACTTTATTCCAGGCTCCCAAACGAGTGCCTTTCGCCGTTGGGAAAGCCACGGAATAACACAGTTGGGATATCTCTTAACACCCGAAGGACGGATTTTGCCATTTTCAAAGCTTCGCGAGGTCTATGCTCTCTTCATGACAGAGGTGTTCCCGTATTTACAAATTCAACATTACATTGCCGCGATACCCTTGATTTCCTGCCATGCTCTGACTTTTCACTCCTTGGATAATATTTTTTTGTTTGAAAAGACAAAGGTACCCTCGCTGTCCATCTATTACTGCCTATTTAAACAATTAACTGTAATTGATACTTGTTCTATTTTGATGGAGAGGTGGAATAAAGATGGGGTTTTCATGGTTACTGAATACATTCTCAGAATGTGCTTCAAACGAGTATCCCAAATTTCAGAAAACATGTACTACCGCGAAATGCAGAACAAATTTATTCGACGCGGATATATTGCTGCCAAAGACACATTTAACTTTAAGATGTCGCCCTCCGCTGCTTGTGGCAGTAGCTAAACTCTTTTAATAGCATGAATTCATCTGGTCTGAAGCAAGCATTACATTTTAGGGTTTAGCCAGCCCAAGATAAATTACGTGTGGAGGAATGCATAACACACTATTTACTGTGGGTCCACTAAAGCCCAATTTGTATAACACTTTCCTTCATTTCCATGCTAGCCTTCTCTGACCCCGGTTTAGCATGCTTAGTAGGGTCCTAGTGCATAGACAGTTTTTTTTAGGTGCATGCTAAATGATCTTACCATGCACACTAACCTTTAGTGCTTAGGCCCCTTAATGTAACTATAACTTGCAAAACTGGTGTTATATATTAGTTGTACATACCCAGTAGAGGAATAATTTGTGCCGGTAGAATTTAATACCAATTCTGAGTGCAGATGCTCAGAGTCATCCTTAGCAATACAGTCTGTTTAAGAGGAGATCCTGTTATCAGGAAGAGATATATATGAGGGTACTGTAACCAACTGACATTAAAGGTAAAACTATAGCCGAGAACCTGCCATTATTCAAAATGAGTCCTAGGGAAAAGAAAGAAGGGGAATAATCCAGCGGTGCAATGAACTTTCAGCAGGATTGCTGCTCCAGCATTTATTGCCACTCATATAATGAAGCAATTGGTTTTACTCCTTGGTAATGGCTTGTCATGCATGCTGAGTTCAGGAAGTGGAGGTGGGGAAAGCCATTACAACTACAATAGTGTGACAAGACCTTAATTGTCCCAGGAGTCCTTCTATATCCTTTAGTAGAGCTGAATTGGCAAAAGCTTGCCAGCTGGTGGCCAATAGCAGGGTATATGTTCCCAGCTGCCAGCTTCACTTACATCATATAGACACACTGTGGCTCCAGGTAGAACATGCAGTTTATTTTCTTCTTTATTTTGTGAGGATTCCTGTATTTATGACTCCTCACATTTTATTTATTTGTATTTATATTTCATCTGCATTACATCTTTTTCATTTATCAAGAGATAGGTGGCTACAACAGTGATGAAACTAGCTATTCACTGAGGCTCTGCACCATCAATTCATAAACAATGAGACATGAAATTTGTCTGGTTAATCCATGCAAAATATTCACTCTAACTTTAAAACCTGGTTTAGATATGATCAAGACTATAGATTAGATATGTTTTCAAATTTAATTTATAATGCTGGAAAATGCAACACACATCTGCTAAAATAAATTTGTACAATATCTTTATAACACTGCAATGAATCACATTCTTAAGAGATTATATGAATCTTTCTCGATTTACTTCTTTGTCCACTATGGTACATATCACGGTTTCTTCTCTTCCTTTTATTTATTGTGGCTGTGTGGCAATTCATTCCAAAATCATATTCTGTGTCACTGCTGGAAAATGATGATGACTAGCTCAGAGCAGGTACTATGCAATGCTGCAGGGCACTCTATAATTTAATATATCATTAAAAAATGTCTATTGATTTATAGAGTGTATGAGTACAGGGCAGCCATAAACCTAACTATGTGGCTGTCAACAAGACAGTATCAGGTTCACCAGTGATATATATTGTATCTTGGCAGTATGCAGCATGACCATTGTATTTTTTTTTTAATTTTAATTTTAAAAGTAGAAAATTACCTTTCAGCAAACAACTGGGTTTGCATCTTTTGTTAAACATCCATGATTCAGGAAAAAAAAAAGTCCTAATCTGGTCTTTCCATTGAAATGAATAGCCTTCTTGAAAAGTGCTTTTCTGTGAATCCTCTGATGAAAATCTCAGATGAAAGACTACAAGAAGACAGTATCATGGTAGCCTCTAAATATAAGGTTATTTAACAGAAAAAAAAACAAACACAAGCCACTGGGCATAAATGATACATTGATAGTATATGGCAAGCTTTCAGGACTACAAAGAAAGTAGCAAGGGAACCTTAGTGTCCCTGAGAGCTTTCATCTTCAGGCATTCTTAAATCTTATAAAAGTGCCATCAGTACCCTACTATTTTGTCAGCTTTCTATTAACAAACTTTAGATAAAAGATAGTAATGATATAGCATGATGTAGCTGCCACAAAAAAAAGGAATATTTTCCTAACATCGTAAACATACATATTTTCAACTTTTAAAAATCCTGTAGCCCTCCCGCCCAAAATAGATCTTTTTGTATATATGGTACACAAATTCTTGAAATATTCAAAACAGAGGTATAAATGGATTTATTTGATCATTTCTTCACATACTGAAAAAAAAAGATATTTTTGTTGCCTTGAAGGATTATTAGCTTTTGTCCTGTGGAGATTTTTCTCTTCTGCATACCTCTGAATACCATGGAATGGGAAGATAGGTTTTAGGAAAAAATTGCATATATATATATTGAGAAAACCCTGATTTTCAACAGAAATTCTCATTTTATTGTATTTAGTTTTTCACATCCCTTTTGCTTTGTAAAATGCACCCACATGCTGGTGTTTCATAAATATATGCATTGAAGATACTGCATCTGTCCTTTAACTATATGCCACACAGATGGGAAAGGGGAGATGCACATCTGCAATTCTGCACTTTTATATAAATGGATTTTAAAATGAACATCCCCAAATACAATGAACATAGGATCCCTCCATACCACCACATTTTAAACAGTGGCCATAATGTGCAATACAAGACTTCTTTGCTCAAAGAGGAGAAAATACAGTCTGTACAAAAATGTAAACTGCATTTATCTAAGATTGACAAAGTCATATTTTGAATTCCCTGAACATTTGAAATGATAGGCTCTGTATCAAGGGAGGTGGGTTGGGGAGCATGGAAATGTTAGGGGAAATATATGAACCCTGGGATTTTTCAGTGCTTATTGTTGTTTTATATGCTTTGTATTCATTTTGTTGATTGGTTGTAATTTGCTGATTTCAATAAAAAGATTTTTCCCTAAATGCTGTAATCTGATTTCCATGCTTTATCCTTTTTCTGGTACAGATCTCTTTCAAATAGCATCTTGCACATAGGAGTAGGATTAAAGAGACACAGTGGGCATGCTCAGATTATGATATGAGAAGGAGAAAGAACAAAAAGACAAAATCAGATGTTGCACTTCAGCCTAAATTAAGTCTATTTTGCTTAATTTGAAAGCATTTTTTGCAACATAACTCCATAGCAAAGAATGGTGAATGGGTTCTATTGACTTGCAAAAAATGAAAAAGATATCAATGGAATCAATGGATAATTGCAAAAAATCTTAAAAACCTGTCAGAATGAATTTACAGAGAAATAAAGAATAGACAAGTGAAAAATTGGTAGATCATATAAAACATAAATCTATAAAAGGTAAAACAAATTGCTCAATATAGTGATTCTGTTGATTGAGAGGTTTCCATTTGAACATTGGCTCAATAATTTATAGCAGGGAATAGCAACATTTAAAATAAGATATTTATTCTTACCTTATCTATCAACCTTGTTGTTTTAAGCTCTATTTCCCTTGACACAGGTCCCTTAAGGACCAAAATTCAGGTGAGTCAGGGTTTGCAGTGCAATTAGTTTTGTTTTGGATAACAAGATGTTCTTCTTTCTTTAGAAGTGAGTTTTTTTTTTTGTGTGGAAAAATTATCAACACAATCACTTTTAATGCTAAACTGTCTTATACATAATTTATGTATTTGTTTATTAGCTAATTAGGTGTTATTTATTTATTTATTTGTTTGCTTATTGCCATTTGATAGTCCACCTTTTACCAACTAATGGTCACAAGGCAGATTAGAAAAAAAGTTAATTACAATTACAGTTAAATCTTAGTTTACAGTTAGTACCGATTTAAGACCAAAAGGAGTAGTGGTCAACCAGGGTGTTTGTGGTTGTTTGGTTTATGTCAGAACAGGTCCTAGGAATTGTCTCATAGATGAGCGAAATTAAAATGGGTATAAGGGAGCGATGCAAGCATCTACAATAAGGAGAATAGAAGATACATAAGATATTAGAATAAAAGTCCTTGGGGAAGAAGGGTGCCTCATGATAAGAAAATAAGAATATAAGATATGTCATTCTGGGTAAGATCAAAGGTCCATCAAGCCCAGTATCCTGTTTTCAACAGTGGCCAATCCAAGTTACAAGTACCTGGCAAGTACATTAAAAAGATCCCAAGGTACTAATGCTGGTAACAAGCAGTGGCTATTCCTTATTGATTAATAACAGTTTATAGACTTTGTTGTGTTCTGCGGCCGCAGACGGTCACGGCCCCCTACCTGACCTGAGGCGGCGGGCCGCCGCAGCAGCATCGGGAAAGCCACGGGAATCGGGTGCCTGTTGTTCCCCATGCACCGGAATGGGTCTCCGCGGTGGCCGCTGAGTTGGGAGCCATCCCTGCTCCTCCCTCGCGGCGTCGGGCAGCTCTCCTCTGCGGCTGGAAATCCAAGATGGCCACCACCATCTTAGGCGTGAGGCCGCGCCTCCTTACTGGATTTAAAGGGACCTCATTCCTTTAATTGCTTACACCTGTTTCCAATGCACCGGACCAGGGGAAGTATATAAGGAGACTTCCTCTGCTCATTCCTTGACTTGGCAACTTCCTTGGTTGTTCGAGTCTGCTTGCTTCGGTGAGTCTTCTTGTGCTTTGGATCCTTGCTTCCTGGTTCGTCTCTGTGATTCCTGGTATCTGTCTTTGGATTGGCAAGCGGTGATTCCTGGTGTGTGACTTCGGATTGGCAAGCGGTGATTCCTGGTGTGTGACGTCGGACTGGCAAGCGGCGATCCCTCAGTGTGTGACCTCGGACTGGTAAGCTACGAACCTCTGGCACGCGACCTTGGCCTTCTTCTGGACCATCGTCTGCAAGGGCCCACCTAAGTCCCAGCGGTCTGGGTCCCAATGGGCTCATCCTGGGGGGACCGCGGGCTTCCAGTGGCGAAGCTCCAGTTAGCCCTTTCACCGACCTCACGACTCCTCGACCTCTCAAAGGTCCACCTAAGTCCCAGCGGCCCGGGTCCCTATGGGCTCCTTCCGGGGGGACCACGGGCTTCCAGTGGTGAAGACCCAGTTGGCTTTTCTGACGTCTTGACTCTTCGGCTTCTCCACAGTCACCTCAGTCTTCAGTGCCGAGGGTCAGCTGGTCACATCTTCTGTTCCGCCTCACTTCCCGATGGGGAAACCTCAGGATCCACCTCCTAAGGCATACCATCCTCCCATCGGTCCAAGGGTTCACAAGCCTGATCATAACAGATTGCCAAATCCATGAACCCGGCGGAGGCATCTGCCCGCCAGGCCATTCCAGGAATGGCCCAGTGTCTGATGGACCAGCAAAAGAGCCTGGATGCCCTTGTCTCTGCAGTGGAGGGCCTGAACCAACGCTTCGAGGCGTTAGGGCCCATGAACCCCACTCTTCCGCCCCCACCTGTGGCTTCCGGGAGCCACTCAGTAAGCCGCCTGCCTACACTGCCATGTTTCTCTGGGGAACCCCGGGCCTGCAGGGGTTTCATTAACCAGTACAACATGCACTTCCGCCTGCAGTCGGCCCTTTTTCTCGACGATGCTACCAAGACCACCTTCATTCTCTCTCTCCTCGAAGGGAAGGCCCTAGAGTGGGCTTCCCCCGTGTGGGAATGGGATGACCCCATCCTGTGCAATTTGAGAGAGTTCTGGGAGCTCTTCCGAATGAGCTTCGGTGATCCCACTCAGGAGGTTTCCGCTGGGCCCAAACTTCTCCAACTGCGCCAAGGTTCAAGGACGCTGGCCGAATTTGCCATTGACTTCCGGACCCTGTCTTCGGAGCTCGGCTGGGGCCCTGACTGCCTACGTACCATCTTCCTTCAGGGACTCAGTCCCAGAATCAAGGACAAGCTCGTGGGCCGGGAGCTACCTAGGTCCTTAAATGCCCTCATCGATCTGGCAGGGCGTATCGATAGGCGCCACCAAGAATGCTGTCAAGAGGCCAAGATGACACCGAAAGCCGCAACTCCTTCGAGGCGTCCTTGACGCTCTCCTTCTCCCAAGGGTGAATCGGGAGTCCCCCGAACACCGGTCGACGAGCCCATGAAATTGGGCCGTGGGAGACTCCACACAAGAGCGCCAACGCCAAATTAGAGAAGGACTTTGCTTTTACTGTGGCACGGCGGGCCATCGAGTGGCCGCATGCCCGGTGCGGCCAGGAAACTCCTGGGACTAGGACCTGAAGGAGGTCTCTTCCTGGGCTTAACCTCACCTGCACCTCCATTAACCCTACCAGTTGCACTAAAGTCCGCGGACGGTGAGTTCCACAAGTTAGCTCTGGTAGACTCCGGGGCCGGCGGCAACTTTGTTATGAAGAGTCTGGTGGAACACTTAAAAATCCCACAGATCCGTGTTCCAGCTCCATTGGTCATCTCTTCGATTCAAGGCAAGCCCCTCCCGGGATGAGTGACACATATCACGGAACCCGTCTGGTTGAGGGTTGGGATCCTTCACTGCGAGCAGATGCCCTTCCATATCCTGGAGCATTCCATTCACCCTGTGGTCCTGGGACTTCCTTGGCTGCAAGAACACTGTCCCCAGTTCGACTGGAGAACTTTATAGTTAGCCCAATGGGGGCCGGATTGCCATGACAACTGCCTTCAACCGGTAGTTCCAGTTCAATGCTCCACCGCTCTCACTAGTCCCCAAGGCCTACTGGCCTCCTATGCCATGTACACGGACGTCTTTTCCAAGAGAAAGGCCAAGACACTTCCACCTCACCGGCCATTCGATTGTGCCATCAACCTCCTCCCTGGCACAGAACCTCCTCGGGGCGCACCTATGCCCTTTCGCCTGCGGAGACGCAATCCATGTCCCAATATAATAAAGAGAATCTGGAAAGGGGCTTCATTCGCAAATCAGCATCCCCAGCGGGGGCTGGATTCTTCTTCGTTGTGAAGAAGGATGGAACCCTTCACCCTTGCATCGACTACCGGGGCCTGAATGCCATAACGGTCAAGGACCGGTACCCCTTGCCCCTCATCTACGAGCTCTTCGATCGTCTGCAAGATGCAAAAATCTTTACCAAGTTGGATCTCCGAGGGGCCCTGAAGAATCTCTGATAAGACTGCAAACCAATCAGAGGTAGACTCAGCAATTTTAACTAGCTGCTCCCTCTAGTTATAGCACGGCCCACCCATTCAGCTACCTCATAAAGGGGAACTGTAAAATGGCATTCCCTCTGGCTAGTTGTTTTTTCTACAGGGACTAGGTGACATCAAACAATTGATGGATGATGCCACCCAACCCTATATGCCTAAGGTGTACCAGGAGTATTTGGTGAGAGACCATGTAGAATGTGGCTGATACATCAAGAAAGATTCCATTAACAGAATGATCATGTTGCGATTGAGTTCATGGAGCAAATAGTAAGTTACTGAAATTAGTAAGGTTTTTGTGCTCTGATTTTGTCAAAAGCCAAACTGTGAAGGATCTTGTTTTGACACAAAAATGTGGAAAACTTGTTATAAACTAGTTTTTCCAACAATTTCCCCAGGATGGACAAATTTTAAATAGGACCATAACTGACTAGTCTCTGTTAGCAAATTACCTCATTTGAGAATAGGTCAGATTGCTGCTTGCTTAAAAATGGCTGGACAATATCTGAGGAGAGGAAGATGTTAAAAAGTGACATCAGAACATCTAAAAAATCATCTTTCAGAAGGAGTACTAGTAAAAATGGGTAGAGTCCAGGAAACAATTGGAATTTCTAAGCTGAGTCAGATATTTTTCAATTTCAGTTTATCAGTAGTTTCAAATGATTGATTGAAGTGGAAGAACAATTTAGTAAGGCAGTGTCAATCCCATCCAGTTGGGTAAGGGGTATCCAACTTTTGAATTGAAATTGCTCCAACTTTACTAGTTAGGTAAGTAACAAATTCATTCAGGGAAAACTTTAAATTGGTATCAAGTTTCTTTGGACCATCCACAATGTGTTTTTAATCGTGGAAAATGGTTAAAATGGTCGATTTAAGGATTTTTGTAAATGAGAGTTAAAATATATTCTTCAAGCGCCTACAAATAATATTTTGAAGGCTGCTCATGTTGGATTCGTGGACCCTAGGGCCGGCTGGGACAGATGAAGACTCACTGTGGGAAGGCCCACAGTGGATGTTGAAGCCGGGAGGTGGCACTGAGCAGGAGACTGGAGGGATCTTCACCACTGGAAGCCCGAGGTCCCCCCAGGAGGAGCCCATGAGGACCCGAGCCGCTTGGACTTACATGCGGTCTCCTGAAGGCCAGTGTCCAAAGAGGAGTTCCAGAAGATAGAGAAGAGTAGGACCAAAGCCAGGAGGCCAGCTGGAACTTTACCACTGGAAGCCTGCGGTCCCCCTGAGAGGAGCTCGTGAGGACCCAAGCTGCTTGGACTTAGGAGGGGCCTCCTGGACAAAGGCCAGAGACAGGAACCAGAGGACCAAAGCCGGAATCAGAAGCCAGTGGATGAGCTGAAGTCAGAAGCCAGTAGTCGGAATCCAAAGTCAGAAGCCAGTAGTCAAAGCCGAGGTCAGAAGCCAGTAGTCAAAGCAGCAACTAGAAACTCTCAAGGAGAGTGAACTTCGTTGCAAGCAAAGGCACAGGACTGGCTGTAGGGTTTAAATACCCTTACAGCATTTGATGTCATCAGGAGGCTGTCCTGCAACTTCCTGCGCTGTCCCCTTTAAATCTAGAGCTCCTGCGCGCGTGTGCGCCTAAGGGGTGGGGCCAGATGCGATGGATCGGCGGCATCTCTCTCGAGGGAGCGCCGTGGCAGAGGCCAGGACAGGTCCTGCTGGCCGGAGAGTGCTTCAGTGGGTTGGGCTGGCCCTGAGGTGAGTGGAGGGACCGAGGCATGGTCCGGGACCGTAACAGCTCAAGCATCCAAAAACAGAGAAAATGTAAGTTCAGATGAATATTTTCTCCACTTCCTTTCTGCTTTCCTCATGTGACTCTTACTAATAATGAGCTCTTGAGTAAACCAGGCTACTCGAGAATGGTCTTGCTCTTTATCTTGGTGATTACAGGATGTTTTATCCTTAAGGAAGATACGAGATGTTTTACCACCGTATGCAACAAAATATGAATTTTACCATCTATGAATACTACCTCAGAGGGACACAAACTTTAAAAGATGGATGCTGACATTTAAGTATCAAACAACATATAGTGACAGTGGATGAGCTGAAGTCAGAAGGCCGGAGACAGGAACCAGAGGATCAAAGCCGGAATCAGAAGCCAGTGGATGAGCTGAAGTCAGAAGCCAGTAGTCGGAATCCAAAATCAGAAGCCAGTAGTCAAAGCAGCAACTAGAAACTCTCAAGGAGAGTGAACCTCGTTGCAAAAATGAGAAAAATTGTTAGAAAAAAACTGAAAAGAGGAGCTACAAAAGTAAAAAATGTCCAAGAGGCGTGGTCATTGTTAAAAAATACCATTCTAGAAGCACAGTCCAGATGTATTCCACACATTAAGAAAGGTGGAAAGAAGGCAAAATGATTACCGGCATGGTTAAAAGGGGAGGTGAAAGAAGCTATTTTAGCCAAAAGATCTTCATTCAAAAACTGGAAGAAGGATCCAACAGAAGAAAATAGGATAAAGCATAAACATTGGCAAGTTAAATGTAAGACATTGATAAGACAGGCTAAGAGAGAATTTGAAAAGAAGTTGGCTGTAGAGGCAAAAACTCACAGTAAAAACCTTTTTAAATATATCCGAAGCAGAAAGCCTGTGAGGGAGTCAGTTGGACCGTTAGATGATTGAGGGGTTAAAGGGGCACTTAGAGAAGATAAGGCCATCGTGGAAAGATTAAATGATTTCTTTGCTTCGGTGTTTACTGAAGAGGATATTGGGGAGGTACCCATACTGGAGAAGGATTTCATGGGTACTGATTCAGATGGACTGAATCAAATCACGGTGAACCTAGAAGATGTGGTAGGCTTGATTGACAAACTGAAGAGTAGTAAATCACCTGGACCAGATGGTATACACCCCAGAGTTCCTAAGGAACTAAAAAATGAAATTTCAGACCTATTAGTAAAAATTTGTAACTTATCATTAAAATCATCCATTGTACCTGAAGACTGGAGGATAGCAAATGTAACCCCAATATTTAAAAAGAGCTCCAGGGGCGATCCGGGAAACTACAGACCGGTTAGCCTGACTTCAGTGCCAGGAAAAATAGTGGAAAGTGTTCTAAACATCAAAATCACAGAACATTTAGAAAGACATGGTTTAATGGAACAAAGTCAGCATGGCTTTACCCAGGGCAAGTCTTGCCTCACAAATCTGCTTCACTTTTTTGAAGGAGTTAATAAACATGTGGATAAAGGTGAACCGGTAGATATAGTATACCTGGATTTTCAGAAGGCGTTTGATAAAGTTCCTCATGAGAGGCTTCTAGGAAAAGTAAAAAGTCATGGGATAGGTGGCGATGTCCTTTCATGGATTGCAAACTGGCTAAAAGACAGGAAACAGAGAGTAGGATTAAATGGACAATTTTCTCAGTGGAAGGGAGTGGGCAGTGGAATGCCTCAGGGATCTGTATTGGGACCCTTACTTTTCAATATATTTATCAATGATCTGGAAAGAAATACGACGAGTGAGATAATCAAATTTGCAGATGACACAAAATTGTTCAGAGTAGTTAAATCACAAGCAGATTGTGATAAATTGCAGGAAGACCTTGTGAGACTGGAAAATTGGGCATCCAAAAGGCAGATGAAATTTAATGTGGATAAGTGCAAGGTGATGCATATAGGGAAAAATAACCCATGCTATAATTACACAATGTTGGGTTCCATATTAGGTGCTACAACCCAAGAAAGAGATCTAGGTGTCATAGTGGATAACACATTGAAATCGTCGGTTCAGTGTGCTGCGGCAGTCAAAAAAGCAAACAGAATGTTGGGGATTATTAGAAAGGGAATGGTGAATAAAATGGAAAATGTCATAACGCTCCATGGTGAGACCGCACCTTGAATACTGTGTACAATTCTGGTCGCCGCATCTCAAAAAAGATATAATTGCGATGGAGAAGGTACAGAGAAGGGCTACCAAAATGATAAGGGGAATGGAACAGCTCCCCTATGAGGAAAGACTAAAGAGGTTAGGACTTTTCAGCTTGGAGAAGAGACGACTGAGGGGGGATATGATAGAGGTGTTTAAAATTATGAGAGGTCTAGAACAGGTAGATGTGAATCGGTTATTTACTCTTTCGGATAGTAGAAAGACTAGGGGGCACTCCATGAAGTTAGCATGGGGCACATTTAAAACTAATCGGAGAAAGTTCTTTTTTACTCAATGCACAATTAAACTCTGGAATTTGTTGCCAGAGGATGTGGTTAGTGCAGTTAGTATAGCTGTGTTTAAAAAAGGATTGGATAAGTTCTTGGAGGAGAAGTCCATTACCTGCTATTAAGTTCACTTACGGGCGGATTTTCAAAGCCTTGTTCGCGTAAATCCGCCTGGATTTACGCGAACAGGGCCTTGCGCGCCGGCGAGCCTATTTTCCATAGGCCGCCGGCCCGCGCAGAACCCCGGGACACGCATAGGTCCCGGGGTTTTCGGAAGGGGGCGTGTCGGGGGCGTGGCCGAACGACGCAGTGTTTTGGGGTGGACCCGGGGGCGTGGTTTTGGGCCGGGGAGTTCCAGGGGCGTGGCCACGCCCTCCGGAACCGCCCCCGGGTCCGGTCTCAGCGCGCCAGCAGCCCTCTGGCACGCGTGGATTTACGTCTCCCTCCGGGAAGCGTAACTCCATGGATAAAGGTAGGGGGGGTTTAGATAGGGCCGGGGGGGGGGGGGTGGGTTAGGTAGAGGAAGGGAGGGGAAGGTGAGGGGAGGGCGAAAGAGAGTTCCCTCCGAGGCCGCTCCGATTTCGGAGCGACCTCGGAGGGAACGAAGGCAGGCTGCGCGGCTTGGCACGCGCCAGCTGCCCAAAATTGGCAGTCTTGCGCGTGCCGATCCAAGATTTTAGAAGATACGCGCGGCTACCCGCGTATCTTATAAAATCCAGCGTACTTTTGTTTGCGCCTACTGCGCAAACAAAAGTACGCGATTGCGCAGTTTTTCAAAATCTACCCCTTAGAGAATAGCCACTGCCATTAGCAAAGGTAACATGGAATAGACTTTTTTTGGGTACTTGCCAGGTTCTTATGGCCTGGATTGGCCACTGTTGGAAACAGGATGCTGGGCTTGATGGACCCTTGGTCTGACCCAGTATGGCATTTTCTTATGTTCTTATATGTTCACCGACTCTCACTTTTCAACGCCTCTTGAATGAAATCTCAGAGAATACCCACTCTTATCTAATGGCGACCACTTCCTTTGTATGTTACCCCACCAATTTTTCAAAAAGACGCCGCCGCCTCCGTAGCGTTCAAAAACGCCGCCATCGAGCGAGTCAGGGATGATAAACATTTAAGTATCAGCAGGAAAAAAGAAACAACAGATAAGGAACTTTGACCAGGACAAGAATGCTAGCCAAGTTATCTGATCTGCTTTTTGATTAAGAGCTATAAGTGACTCCAGGGCAGCCAGGTTAGAAACTTAAAAACAATTTAATCCCCCAGAGTATAAAATCAGCCTATCCAAGGACAGTTCATCAGATAAAGAGAGAGAGGGTCAGCAAGAAACCTGTGAGGGAGTCAGTTGGACCATTAGATGACCGAGGGGTTAAAGGGGCTCTTAGGGAAGATAAGGCCATTGCAGAAAGATTAAATTAATTCTTTGCTTCCGTGTTTACTAATGAGGGTGTTGGGGAGATACCAGTTCCGGAGATGGTTTTCAGTGGTGATGAGTCAGACAAACTGAATGAAATCACTGTGAACCTGGAAGATGTAGTAGGCCAGAATGACAAACTAAAGAGCAGCAAATTACCTGGACTGGATGGTATGCATCCTAGGGTACTAAAGGAACTAAAAAATGAAATTTCTGATCTATTAATTAAAATTTGTAACCTATCATTAAAATCATCCATTGTACCTGAAGACTGGAGGGTGGACATGTAACCCCAATATTTAAAAAAGTTTCCAGGGGCAATCGGGTAACTATAGACCAGTGAGCCTGACTTCAGTGCTGGGAAAAATAGTGGAAACTATTCTCAAGATCAAAATCGTAGAGCATATAGAAAGACATGGTTTAAAGCAGGGGTCGGGAACCCATGGCTCGCGAGCCAGATATGGCTCTTTTGATGGCTGCATCAGGCTCGCAGACAAATCTAAATCAGTGTGTCCCCACACTTTCCAGTCCCCCAATGACCCAGCTGCTCCCCGGTCCTCCTCCGCCCGGGCTTAAAATGCTGTCAGCCCGGGCGGAACGCGCCAGAATAGCTGGAGTCGGTGGCACCGGCATGCTCTCTTCTTCCCGCCCCCGCCCCCCCCCCCCCCGCGGCCCGGAAGAGGAAGTGGCAGAATAGCTGGAGTCGGCGGCACCGGCATGCTCTCTTCTTCCCGCCCCCGCCTCCCCCCGCGGCCCGGAAGAGGAAGTGGTGAGCATCGGGTGCGTGCGCGGGAAGAAGAGACCACGCTAGTGTGGTCAGCGTCAGTCCGACGAAAAGAAGACTGTGCAGCGCGGCTCGGAGGAAAATAAAGAAGAGCTTCAACCGTGGCCGATGGGATTCCTCCTCCGCGAGGGCTGAAAATGAAGGAGGTTAGCGTTGGGAGGAGGCTGCTGCTGCTGCGAGTTCCTGGGGTGGGGGGGGGGGGAGAGAGAGTGAATGAACGAGCAAGCATGTGTGTTTGAGATCCTGTGTGTGTGAGTGAGAGATTGCATGTATGTGAATGATTGAGAGCCTGTATATGTGAAAGAGAGTATGTCTGTGATTGAGAGCCTGCCTGTGAGAGAGAGAGCATGAATGTAAGTTTACCATTGGGAACCTGTATGTGTAAGTTTGTGATTGAAAACCTGTTTGTATGAAATATAGGGATGTGAATCGTTTTTTTGACGATTTAAAATATCGTCCGATATATTTTAAATCGTCAAAAATCTTTAGGGCCACGATACAATACCAATTCCCCCGATTTATCGTCAAAAAATCGTAAATCGGGGGAAGGGGGAGGGCAGGAAAACCGGCACACTAAAACCCCCTAAAACCCACCCCCGACCCTTTAAATTAAATCCCCCACCCTCCCGAACCCCCCCAAATGCCTTAAATTACCTGGGGGTCCAGCGGCGGTCCGGAACGGCAGCGGTCCGGAACGGCCTCCTGCAATTGAATTGTCTTGTCTTCAGCCGGCGCCATTTTTCAAAATGGCGGCGCAAAATGGCGGCGGCCATAGACCAACACGATTCGACTGCAGGAGGTCGTTCCGGACCCCCGCTGGACTTTTGGCAAGTCTTGTGGGGGTCAGGAGGCCCCCCAAGCTGGCCAAATGTCCCTGGGGGTCCAGCGGGGGTCCGGAAAACGATCTCCTGCCGCGAATCGTTTTCCGTACGGAAAATGGCGCCGGCAGGAGATCGACTGCAGGAGGTCGTTCAGCGGGGGTTGCCGCTGAATGACCTCCTGCAGTCGATCTCCTGCCGGCGCCATTTTCCGTACGGAAAACGATTCGCGGCAGGAGATCGTTTTCCGGACCCCCGCTGGACCCCCAGGGACATTTGGCCAGCTTGGGGGGGCCTCCTGACCCCCACAAGACTTGCCAAAAGTCCAGCGGGGGTCCGGAACGACCTCCTGCAGTCGAATCGTGTTGGTCTATGGCCGCCGCCATTTTGCGCCGCCATTTTGAAAATGGCGCTGGCTGAAGACAACACAATTCAATTGCAGGAGGCCGTTCCGGACCGCTGCTGTTCCGGACCGCCGCTGGACCCCAGGTAATTTAAGGCAGTTGGGGGGGGGTTCGGCAGGGTGGGGGATTTAATTTAAAGGGTCGGGGGCGGGTTTTAGGGGGCTTTAGTGTGCCGGCTCACGATTTTCACGATTTTCACGATACTTCAAACACCCAAATGGCAACAATACGATTCCCTCCCCCTCCCAGCCGAAATCGATCGTTAAGACGATCGAGGACACGATTCACATCTCTATGAAAGAGTATGTGTGTATGATTGAGATCCTTTGTGTGTGAGAGAAATCATGTGTATGTATGATTACGAGCCTGTGTGTATAAGTAAGAGAGAGATCATGTGTGTTTGTGTGTGATTGAGAGCTGGTTTAGGTGTTGGAGCATGTGAGTATGTGATTGGGAGCCTGTGTTTAAATGAGAGAGAGAGACCATGTGTGTCTGTGTGTGATTGAGAGCTGATTTAGGTGAAGGAGCATGTGAGTATGTGATTGAGAGCCTGTGTGTAAATGAGAGAAAGAGAGGACATGTTTATAAGCATGTGAATGAGAGTCTGTGTGTGAGAGAAAAAGACAGCATGTATTTATGTGATTGAAAGACTGTGTGTATGTGTGTAAGCGTGAAAAGATAGACAGCATGTGTGTAAATGTGTAATTAAGAGCCTAAATAAGTAAAAGAGAAAAAGCATGTGTATATGTGAGTGACTGAGAGCATGTGTGTATAGGTGTGTAATTGAGAGCCAGTGTGAGAGAGAGCGCTGGTATGTGACTGAGAGAGGAGAAAGTTCCAAGCAAACCACCCCTCCTCCTGCTAATTCAGAACAATCTCAGGACACCTGGATATCAAACGTTCCCAGGTATGCAGAGCAAAAAATGTTTTGTATCCTTATTATTTTTCATTACTGGGTCTTTGTGTCTGCTATTTTGAAATATTTTGTTGGTATCTGGAAATTTTTTATATGAGTTTTTAATTATTGGATATTCCACTCATCAGCTGTTTCGAAATATGTTCTTTTTGTTAGTACAGTTTTACTGCTGATGATTTTATATTTCTTGATTTGTTTTATAAGGATGGGTGATGTTTCTTTTTTCCTTTGTTACACTGCATACAGAGACTCTGGCTTGTTGCAGTTTCCAATTCAGTTTTTTCTGCATGCTTCTAGTTATGCGTTTTGGTCTCTTTATTCTATGTTAGGTGAGGGTCAGCACGTGATTCAGGTGAGGTTTTCTGCTGGTGTGTAGTTTCTGTGTAGGACTCTATAGCAGCCTGACTTGGTCCATTTTCCTAATAGGAGATGTATTGGTGTCTTAAGGCCTGGTGTAATATTTTCAGAGACTTATTGTACTTTAAAAGTGTGATCTTACATAAAATGCACACATTTACTTGTATTTAGTTTTAAACATATTGTATGGCTCTCATGGAATTACATTTTAAAATATGTGGCGTTTATGGCTCTCTCAGCCAAAAAGGTTCCTGACCCCTGGTTTAAAGGAACACAGTCAACATGGATTTACCCAAGGGAAGTCTTGCCTAACAAATCTGCTTCATTTTTTTAAAGGGGTTAATAAACATGTGGATAAAGGTAAACCGGTAGATGTAGTGTATTTGGATTTTCAGAAGGTGTTTGACAAAGTCCCTCATGAGAGGTTTCTAAGAAAACTAAAAAGTCATGGGATAGGAGGCGATGTCCTTTCGTGGATTACAAACTGGTTAAAAGACAGGAAACAGAGAGTAGGATTAAATGGTCAATTTTCTCAGTGGAAAAGGGTAAACAGTGGTGTGCTTCAGGGATCTGTACTTGGACCGGTGCTTTTCAATATATATATATAAATGATCTGGAAAGGAATACGACGAGTGAGATTATCAAATTTGTGGATGATACAAAATTATTCAGAGTAGTTAAATGACAAGCGGATTGTGATACATTACAGGAGGTCCTTGCAAGACTTGAAGATTGGGCATCCAAATGGCAGATAAAATTTAATGTGGATAAGTGCAAGATGTTGCATATAGGGAAAAATAACCCTTGCTGTAGTTACACGATGTTAGGTTCCATATTAGGAGCTACCATCCAGGAAAAAGATCTAGGCATCATAGTGGATAATACTTTAAAATCATCGGCTCAGTGTGCTGCAGCAGTCAAAAAAGCAAACAGAATGTTAGGAATTATTAGGAAGGGAATGGTTAATAAAACAGAAAATATCATAATGCCTCTGTACCGCTCCATGGTGAGACCGCACATTTAGTACTGTGTACAATTCTGGTCGCCGCATCTCAAAAAAGATATAGCTGCGATGGAGAAAGTACAGAAAAGGGAAACCAAAATGATAAAGGGGATGGAACAGCTCCCCTATGAGGAAAGGCTGAAGAGGTTAGGGCTGTTCAGCTTGGAGAAGAGACAGCTGAGGGGGGATGCGATAGAGGTCTTTAAGATCATGAGAGGTCTTGAACGAGTAGATGTGATTCGGTTATTTACACTTTCGAATAATAGAAGGACTAGGAGGCATTCCATGAAATTAGCAAGTAGCACATTTAAGACTAATCAGAGAAAATTATTTTTCACTCAACGCACAATAAAGCTCTGGAATTTGTTGCCAGAGGATGTGATTAGTGCAGTTAGTGTAGCTGGGTTCAAAAAAGGTTTGGATAAGTTCTTGGAGGAGAAGTCTATTAACGGCTATTAATCAAGTTTACTTAGGGAATAGCCACTGCTATTAATTGCATCATTAGCATGGGATCTTCTTAGTGTTTGGGTAATTGCCAGGTTCTTGTGGCCTGGTTTGGCCTCTGTTGGAAACAGGATGTTGGGCTTGATGGACCTTTGGTCTGACCCAGCTTGGCAATTTCTTATGTTCTTATGTTCTTATGAAGAGAATTGCTGACATGACGAGACCCCAGTCCAGGGTCACATGCAGCAGAAGCAGCGATACCCCCAATGGAGAAAGGGGGGCCAGCACTCTGGAGTGAAGAAATGATCCCATCCATCCCGCTCTTGACTATGCATAAGCTGTTTACATATGCATGTCTGGGCTAATTGTTAGATTGGAAATACACAGCTCATCTGAAATAAGTAAATTGTATAGTATTTGACCGCCATGATGAGTTGCTGTAGTGATATATTGTTTTGACTGTAAAGCATCCAGTAGGTCCTCATAATCCCCAAATATACTCTGGGGTTTACCATCCCAGTGAATATTAAAATCACAAATTATGAATATCTTATTGGAGAGGAGTAGAAGACTTGCAAAAAAAGTGAGAAATGGGCAAGAAGTCATTGCCAAAAACCCCTGGAGGGAAATACAGAAGGGCAAAAACTCAGGACTCAATTTTAAAAGTAATACTCTCACACCCATGAGAGTTGCTTTATAAAACAATAAGACCCCCTCCACCTCGTTTCCCCTCCCTTGTTTGCTGAAGGAAGGAGAAACCAGGGGCACAGTTTAGATGTAATTAAGGCAAATCAATGGGTGATAACCATTTTTTCTGTTAAAATTAGCAAGTCAAAAGAAGCTAGGGGGTGTGCATTCGTTTTGAACTTAAATGTAAAACGCAACTTATTTTTGTTTTTTAACTTAAAAAAGTGATGAGGCAAAAACAATCGGATTTCCAACGTATTCAACATAGCTATGTTGAATACGTTGGAAATCGCGATTGTTGATCCTAAATAAAAATTTAAACCCCTCACCCTCCTTAATCCCCCCCCCCCCAAGACTTACCAAAACTCCCTGGTGGTCCAGCAGGGAGTCAGGATGCCATTTCTGAACTCCTTTGCGAGGAGCACGTGACGTCGGCGTCACGTCGGAGTGACGCGGCGTCACGTGATTCCCCGCGCGTTCGCTCCGGGACCCTCGTTGCACCCAAAAGGAACTTTTGGCCAGCTTGGGGGGGTCAGGGTCCCGGAGCGAACGCGCGGGGAATTACGTGACGCCGCGTCACTCCGTGACGCCGACGTCACGTGCTCCTCACAAAGGAGTTCAGAAATGGCGTCCTGACTCCCCGCTGGACCTCCAGGGAGTTTTGGTAAGTCTTGGGGGGGGATTAAGGAGGGTGAGGGGTTTAAATTTTTATTTGCACGTATGGACATAGACTCAACTTATGGAATTCTCCATATGTCCATATTGACCAAAATTGGCCCCCCTTTTCAACTTATGGACTTAAGAACATAAACTTTTGCTCTGCACATCCCTAAAAGAAGCATCATTTAGATATGAGTACATAATGTGTATATGTTTTTAAAGATAAAACATTAATGTACCCAATGTGTTGCGGTCTCGGTCGCCACGGTGGCGTCCGAGGCCTTACCTTCTCTTCCGGTCCCGGAGTCTCGCCGCGTTCCGCGGACTCGGGACCCTGACTGCAGCTCCCTTCTGCCGCTCCGACCCTGCACCACAGCTCCCGCTCTCTGCTCTGACCCTGCACGGCCTGCAGGGCCTTCAGGCGCCATGCACCGGCTCCCTCTTTGCCGCCGGCGTCCTCCCGCGGCTAGCCCCGCCCTAGGCACGCGCGCGCGGTTCTGCCCTGTTTTTAAAGGGCCCAGCGCGGGAAAGCACGGCTCCTCCCTTTCCTGACGTCAGACGCTGCAGGGCTATTTAAGCCCTGCAGTTCCTAGCCTTCCTTGCCTTGCAACGAGGTTCCCTACTTCTGGTAGCTCTGAGTTGCGTTCCTGGATTGCCTGCTTCCTGCCTGACTCCGCTTTGCCTGACTCTGCTTGCCTGTCTCCTGCCTTGACCTCGGATAGCTTGACCACGCTTGTCTTCAGCCTGCCTTGACTCCGGTCCGTGACTTCGACTCCTGTTGTCTTCAGCCTGCCTCGACTCCGGTCCGTGACTTCGACTCCTGTTGTCTTCAGCCTGCCTCGACTCCGGTCCGTGACTTCGACTCCTGTTGTCTTCAGCCTGCCTTGACCCCGGTCCGTGACCCAACGTCTCCTTGCTCGCCGCCCGCCCAGACTCCTGTCTGGGATCCACTCCTGGGTTTCTTCGTTCTCGCCTAAGTCCCAGTGGTCCGGGTCCCTACGGGCTCCTCCTGGGGGACCTCGGGCTTCCAGGGCGAAGACTCCTAAGTCCTAGCAACCCGGGCTCCCACAGCTCCTCTGGAGGAGTCACGGGTTTCCAGGTGAAGCTCCAATTGCCCAGAGGGAGTTCTGCCTACCGACTGTTCCTTCGGGTCGGTCGGCCTAAGGATCCACAACCGGATTGTCTCCATCGCAACAGTTTTGCAAGGCCATGGATCCGGCAGACCTCGCCGGGCTACAGGCCATTCCGGGTTTGGCCCAGCGCCTAGTACAGCAACAGCAGGTCCTGGATTCCCTGGCTGCAATGGTAGAGCGGCTGGCCGCTCGCATGGATGCTGAGCCACCCGCACCTGTTCCGGTACCAGCACCTGCTCCAGCACCACTGGTAACCCTCCAGTCCACTACACAGCTTCCAGCACCCTCTCGCTACGCCGGGGATGTCAAGGCGTGTCGAGGGTTCTTAAACCAATGCTATGTGCGCTTTGCCCTTCTGCCTAACCAGTTTCCTACGGATGGCACCAAGGTGGCGTACATTTTTTCCCTTTTGGACGGAAGGGCCCTGAACTGGGCTTCTCCCATGTGGGAGAACAATGATCCAGCGCTGGGGAATTTGAATCGTTTTGTGGAGGAGTTCAAAGCGGCTTTTGATGAACCAGCACGACAGGCATCCGCTACCTCAGAGTTACTCCAGCTCCGGCAAGGAACGCGGACTCTGGCGGACTACGCCCTGGAATTCCGCACGCTCGCCCACGAGGTAGGCTGGCAGGATGAGGCTCTCCGGGGCGTGTTCCTGGAGGGATTAGCCGGCCGTATTAAGGACGAGCTAGCGGCTCGGGATCTGCCAGAGACTCTGAGTTCCCTTATTGATTTAGCAGGCCAAATTGATCGGCGTTTGCAGCAGAGGGCGAAGGAGGGGCGCCTTTCCGACGCTTGACGTCCGTGACTTCCAGGATCTCAAATTCGGGGTCACGGGGAACTACACCTGCACCAACAACTTCCCCTGACGAGCCCATGCAACTGGGCCGCTCGTCATTATCACCCGAAGAAAGGCAGCGACGTCGCGACTTGAGGCTGTGCCTGTACTGTGGCGGTAAGGGCCACTACCTAGCACAGTGTAAGGAACGAGCGGAAAACTCCCGCGCCTAGGTGTAAGGGAGGAGTGTCCCCTAGGCTGCCTTAGTCCTGCTCCTCAATGTACCATACCGGTAACCTTGGAGTATCCTGGTGGTTCCTTCCTCACGCAAGCTCTAGTCGACTCCGGGGCAGGAGGCAACTTCATTACTAAGGATCTGGTGCAACAGCTGAATCTGCCTACACGATCCAGGACCCCGGCCTTACGGGTAACTTCTATTCAGGGTACTCCTTTGTCGGGGTGCATTTCCACTGAAACCTTGCCGTTGATTTTGCAAACAGGTTTATTGCACACAGAGGAGATTTCGCTGCTAGTGTTGGAGAGAGCCGTACACCCGGTGGTTCTTGGTTTGCCCTGGCTCCAGAAACACTCTCCTGTGATTCGGTGGAAGGACTTTCAGATTACCCAGTGGAGTTCTGAGTGTTTCCAATCCTGCCTCCAAGCGAAAGGATTACAACGGATTCCGCTGGCTCTCACTTCTCCGGTATTACCGGCTCCGTATGCTGACTTTCTGGACGTCTTCTCCAAGGAAAGAGCAGAATTGTTGCCACAACACCGACCTTTTGACTGTGCGATAGAGTTGCTCCCAGGTACTACTCCCCCGCGGGGTCGGGTATACCCATTGTCTCAGCCGGAAACTCGGGCTATGTCGGAATACATCACCGAGAATCTGGCTAAGGGCTTCATCCGCCCTTCAAAGTCTCCCGCCGGAGCGGGTTTCTTTTTTGTTGCTAAAAAGGACGGAGCCTTGCGGCCTTGCATTGATTACCGGGGGCTCAATGCTATCACCAAGAAGAACCGGTACCCGCTTCCTCTCATTCCAGAATTGTTGGATAGACTTCAAGGAGCCCGAGTTTTCACGAAGCTGGACCTCCGCGGCGCATACAATCTGGTCCGTATCCGTCCCGGGGATGAATGGAAGACGGCGTTCAATACCCGGGACGGCCATTATGAATACCTGGTCATGCCGTTTGGACTGTGCAATGCGCCCGCCGTTTTCCAGCACTTGATGAACGAGATCTTGCGAGACTTATTGCACTCCTGCGTGATCGTCTACTTGGACGATGTTCTTATACATTCCCCGGATCTTACCTCTCATCGGCAAACATGTGAGACAAGTACTTCAGGTCTTACGAGACCATCATTTGTACGCAAAGTTCGAAAAGTGTCTCTTTGAGCAAGAGTCGCTACCCTTCCTCGGGTATATTGTCTCATCCACTGGTTTCCGGATGGACCCCTGTAAGGTCTCCGCCATCAGGAGATGGCCCCGTCCTAAGGGGCTAAAAGCGTTGCAACGTTTTTTGGGGTTTGCTAATTTCTATAGACACTTTATTCCCCAATACTCTCGCTTGGTGGCACCTTTAACCGCGTTGACTCGGAAAGGGGCTAACACCTGCCTTTGGCCTAAGGAGGCTTGTGAGGCTTTCGAGCAATTAAAGGAGGCGTTTCTCCGGGATACTTGTTTACGCCACCCGGATCCCACACGGCCATTCTTCGTTGAGGTCGATGCCTCTAACATTGCTGTAGGGGCGGTCCTCTCGCAAGCCTCTACCTCCGGACATCTCCTACCCTGCTCCTATTTTTCCAAGAAATTCTCGTCAGCCGAGTGCAATTACGGCATTGGGGATAAGGAGTTGTTGGCTGTCAAACTTGCGCTGGAGGAATGGAGACAGTGGTTGGAGGGCTCCCTTCATCCGGTCACGATTTATACAGATCACAAGAACCTGGAGTTCCTCAACCAAGCTCAAAGACTTAACCCCCGACAAGCACGCTGGTCCCTTTTCTTTAACCGTTTTGATTTCATTTTGAAGTATCGGCCCGCTTCAAAGAATGTACGGGCAGATGCGCTCTCCGGTTTCGAGATTCAGGAGGGGGAGGAGGACCTCCCACAACACATCATTGATCCCGCTAAAATCCAGGTAGCCAGTACCACAGTTTCCACCCTAGGACGAGTGGTGGTTTCCCGCAAAGACCGCAGGAGGGTGTTGGCATGGCCCATGACTCCCTTTCAGGAGGTCACGCCGGCAGGGAGAGGACGCTCGATCTGCTTAACCGCTATTACTGGTGGCCTCGAATTCGCCAGGATGTGCGAGTATATGTAGATTCATGTCCAGTATGTTGCCCGGCAAAAAACCGCCTAGTGGTCGGCCCTGGGGGCTCTTGCAGCCACTGCCTATTCCCGCGGAACCATGGTCCCACATAGCCACGGACTTTGTCGTGGATCTGCCACCGTCGGACGGTAATACGGTGATTTGGGTAACCGTAGACCGTTTTCTAAAATGATTCATCTGGTACCTTTGCCTAAGCTACCCTCTGCGCCTGAACTCGCGCTCTTGTTTACCCTACACATCTTCCGGGCTCATGGACTACCTCAGAGTATCGTATCGGACAGAGGGCCACAGTTTACGGCCCGTTTCTGGCGTGCCCTTTGTAAAAAATTTGGGGTCCAATTAAATTTGTCCACGGCGTTTCACCCCCAAGTCTAATGGCCAGACAGAGCGCATGAACCGCACTCTGAAAACCTTTCTTCGTAGTTTCATCTCCGAAAGAGGAACTAACTGGGTTTCTCTTCTGCCTTGGGCTGAGTTCGCATACAACAATCATACCCATGCTGCCACGGGACAAACTCCGTTTCAGGTCGTCTTTGGACGTCACCCAAGGCCTCCAATACCGCTTCCTATTTCCATTCCATCACCAGCGGCTTTAACCACAGCACGTCAAGTACATCACCTCTGGAAGGGGATTCAACGCAAACTGACCACTGCAGCAAAAAAGGCCCAGCAGTTTACTAACCGTCATCGACGTCCAGCGCCAGTTTTCCTGCCAGGTACCACCCAGAACCTCCACTTTCCTAACCGTTCGCGTAAGTTGGCCCCCAAGTACTGCGGGCCTTTTCAAGTTGCGGAGCGTATAGGAACGCTATCCTACAGACTTCGCCTTCCGTCTTCACTTCGCGTTCACAACGTGTTCCACGTCTCCTTGTTGAAACCAGTGGTACTTTCCCGGTTCCACCGTCCCTCCACCGACGCACTATCATCATCTTCTTCTACAGAAAATACATATCAGGTACGAGAGGTGTTGGACGTTCGCTTCCATGCCCGTCGCTGGGAATACCTGCTGGCATGGGAGGGGTGCGGCTCCGAGGAAGACTCATGGGAACCAGCTCGGAACATTTTGGACAAATCATTGCTAACTCAATTCCATCTGGACAATCCCGGAAAACCCGGTCCCCGACGGAGGGGGCGTAAGAGGGGGGGTACTGTTGCGGTCTCGGTCGCCACGGTGGCGTCCGAGGCCTTACCTTCTCTTCCGGTCCCGGAGTCTCGCCGCGTTCCGCGGACTCGGGACCCTGACTGCAGCTCCCTTCTGCCGCTCCGACCCTGCACCACAGCTCCCGCTCTCTGCTCTGACCCTGCACGGCCTGCAGGGCCTTCAGGCGCCATGCACCGGCTCCCTCTTCGCCGCCGGCGTCCTCCCGCGGCTAGCCCCGCCCCTAGGCACGCGCGCGCGGTTCTGCCCTGTTTTTAAAGGGCCCAGCGCGGGAAAGCACGGCTCCTCCCTTTCCTGACGTCAGACGCTGCAGGGCTATTTAAGCCCTGCAGTTCCTAGCCTTCCTTGCCTTGCAACGAGGTTCCCTACTTCTGGTAGCTCTGAGTTGCGTTCCTGGATTGCCTGCTTCCTGCCTGACTCCACTTTGCCTGACTCCGCTTGCCTGTCTCCTGCCTTGACCTCGGATAGCTTGACCACGCTTGTCTTCAGCCTGCCTTGACTCCGGTCCGTGACTTCGACTCCTGTTGTCTTCAGCCTGCCTCGACTCCGGTCCGTGACTTCGACTCCTGTTGTCTTCAGCCTGCCTCGACTCCGGTCCGTGACTTCGACTCCTGTTGTCTTCAGCCTGCCTTGACCCCGGTCCGTGACCCAACGTCTCCTTGCTCGCCGCCCGCCCAGACTCCTGTCTGGGATCCACTCCTGGGTTTCTTCGTTCTCGCCTAAGTCCCAGCGGTCCGGGTCCCTACGGGCTCCTCCTGGGGGGACCTCGGGCTTCCAGGGCGAAGACTCCTAAGTCCTAGCAACCCGGGCTCCCACAGCTCCTCTGGAGGAGTCACGGGTTTCCAGGTGAAGCTCCAATTGCCCAGTGGGAGTTCTGCCTACCGACTGTTCCTTCGGGTCGGTCGGCCTAAGGATCCACAACCGGATTGTCTCCATCGCAACACAATGTACAAGTTCTGAATAATTGGATCACGGTGATCATTTCGAGGAGAAATGGGAAGTCTTTCTGGATAAATAAGATCTCTGACTTTGGGAATGTAAACATTCTGGGAGCTTTAATATGTTTCAGATCTTCCTCTACCTATTAGAACTGGGATTGTACAAGCCCCCATTAATCAGAAAGCCAACCCTCTATTTTAGTTACAACAGCTGTTAATTAATATTAGAGATGTTGTGAAATCCCAGGGTAACTTTTTTATTAATTCTTTTGACACTTTTCTTTTAAGGAAATATTTAAACCTTCTCAGTATAAATCAGCTTTTTATATACTAGGCTTGCCATTAGGGGTTTTTTATCCAGCACTTGCATGCCACTGACTTCCTATACAACATAAGTAATCGAATTGTCAGAAACTCTTTTTCATATAATAAACCTTTCAATAAACTTCAGGGTTTATTAAACTGAGGTTCTCCTTTGGGAATGACTTAAGTGAACTTTCTTTCTCAGGAGACTCACAATGGTTTATTTGATTACTTTTATACATTCACTTGTCTCTCTTTCTAACACAACCTATAAAAGCTGATTTCAAAATCACCATGGATCATCCATATTTATTTTACTCTATCTCCCCTCACCTTTTACCTTTTCAGGAAATCTACACAAATAATTTATACTCGCACACTTTCATTCTCACTCTACAGTGTGTTTTACTGCTTTTTCTAATTTAAAAGTGTGAATTTTTGTTTCTACAGATCCTCAGAGCAGAACTTAAAAAATACACTTCTACTCAGAAACTATCACAGCCTTTCTCTGACAGGAGATATCTTTACTTTAATAATATCAGAGCTGAAAATAGTTCCTACCCTCACTAGTTTCCCTATAAACCAATAATTATTCAATTTTTAAACCTCTTGTTACAGATAATGATGATATCAAGAAAATTTTATTAACTTTAGAAATTTTCCAAACTAATTTAATTATTAAAAAATTACTGTAATTTGACCAGAAACTGTACCATTACACTAACCTATTCACATGTTGTTTTCCTTGTAAAAATTCTGTTGCTTTGGTATTACTATGGCAATGGCTTGAGAATATGGTCACTTTTGAGCTCTGCTGAAATGCACGGATCTAGTTTTATAAGGTTTAGCCAAGGAAAACCCAAGTTGGACTACTAAAAATAACTGGATTGGAGTAAAAAATTACAATAAATTTAAGATTCAAAATCCCAAATCTCACATATTCTTACACTGATAAAAGATTGCCCAATGGTATTTAATGTCATTTTGAGACTATTTAACCCCCAGAAAACCCATAAAATACCCCAAAAGTACCAATGATACATTTCAAAATCTATAGTATTTATGACCAAAATCAGCGCTAAATAGGGGTTATTAATCCTATCTTTAATTTTCCTTTACTTTAATTAAATTTTTCTGTGGCAATTTCCATGTTTTTAACCTCAAAATCACTCCATGAAAAACAGGTCATTTTTTGCTTTTATACCCAAATGAAAATCTGGCAGTGTCCCTAGCTTATTCTCATATGCCTTCTAAACATCTTCTACTTTAATTTTGTGTACTTAGACAGTTTTTAAACTTGTAGGCACTGGGATCATTAGGGTACTTCCTGGAAGTTAAAACGTCTGTGGCGGCCTCCCCACCTCAAATTGGAGATTAATTTATTTTCATGCATTTTGTATGTTTTTAAAAATACTTTTAATTCATCTCCAGGCCAGCTAGATGAACCCACTGACATCATTGATGATGACTCTGGATTGCTGCCTGCTATCCATCTTCTCACAAGGGGCATTCCCATGGCCTTTGGGAGCCTAAACACACCATCCTGCTGTGGCACTTAAGTTTTTATTCACTGCCACAGCCAGCCACTAAATCCAGCTGCTCACTCTAGATCTAGAGCATGACCTGTTTTGTGGGTGACAACTATGACTAGTTGAATAAGGCTAAGGTCCCAAAGGCATTGCCTTTCGGGGAGATCTATATATGGTAGCCGGAGTCACAAAGGACAAGAAATATGAATTTGGATAGCTTGAAAAATGAATCAGGATGAATCAGGATGATTACCTGGAGGACAGTAGATTATGGCAAGTTCAGGTCCCTCATTCTGAAATTTCAATATGAGACAGTTCAGTTCTCCAGTTTGTTTGTTTGCAACTAGTTCAAGGGCAAGGGAAAGATGGAAGATGATAACTACACCCCCACCATGACCCATGGGTCAGGGTGTGTGATGTATTTGGTATCTTGCTAGACAAAGATGTGAGAAGGTGATAATATCACCTTTTGCTATCCAAGTTTCTGTGAACTATATTAGGATGTGTAGCTTGCATTTATCAATTATGAGCAGGATAAGGTGAGAATTACTGTTTGCTAATCTTACATTGAGGAGTCCAAGAAGTAAGGAGGTGGTATTGTTTGGTTTCACTAAGTTCTAATTCATGGGCTGTAGTTTGATGGGACAAAGGTATATTTCATGGTTTTTTTTTTATTCTTGAGATTTCCTCCATCACTAGATTATCCCTATGGGCCTGATTTTAAAAAGCATTTACTTGAGTAAGTGGGCTTTTGAAAATTGCTACAATATATGCCATTGAATTGTCCATGGAATTTACTCGAGTAAATGGCTTTTGAAAATTGCTATGATAGTATGTTACATTTATGCATGTAATTCCTTTGAAAATTACCCCAGATCATCCCTATATGTGAAGTTGTTTCACTGAAGCACATTGTGGGAAAGGAAGGATGACCATTATGCTGGAATGGTTTCTTTTATTCAATACAGTGGGTTGATTTGCTGATTAGGAAGGGAAGTGCATCTTGAAGAATATAAGAACATAAGACTTGCCATACTGGGGACAGACTAAAGGTCCATCAAGCCCAGCATCCTGTTTCCAACAGTGGCCAATTCAAGACACAAGTAATGTCACAAGTACAATAGCTTGGTTTCTCTTGTTAAGGATGTAGTAAACCAGGACAAGGAATTTAGAGCCATTAGTAGTATTCATGATTGGAGTTGTAGTACGTATATTCTGTGGAGTAGCATGTTGCATTAATGTGGTAGCTTCCAATTGGGAGAAGAACTAAAGATTACAATAATTGTTCTCAAAGTTGCACATAAAGATGCGCAAGGAGAAAGATAACAACAATATCTTCAAACTATCTAGGCATACATTGGCTGGGCTAACCTATAATGTCAAACAGCTTGTACTCTGACATGCAATTTAAAATAAATGCTCAGAGACCAATATTCAGTGCCATTTGTCCATAAATTTGCACAAATGAAAATTCCTCTGGGAGCCAGATAACTTTTTAATCAGATAAAAAATAATCCAGCTAACTCAGGGGCCGGGCAGAACATTCTGGGGTGAAGTCAGCTATCTAGTAAACAGGGTCATTCATCATTTTGAGATAGGCCGTAACGCACGCGATAAACAGCGCATCGCAAATTGTGTATGCAAATTGGGCATTTTTATTTATGTGGGCAGAGTGTGGACAGGATAAATGTAAAACAGGGAGTGGTAGCGCTGTGTGTGATATCTATCACATGTTATCACAGGCTTTTTTTGTGGGAAATAATAACACCGTTTTTCTTGGTGTTTCGGCTCAAAAAATAATAATCACACCCGGTATGGAACTGCACTGTATTATTGCGGTGCGTATCATGCATAAAAAACTCCAAACATAACACACACCTATCATGCCTTCCTGGAGCAATAGAAATGCTTGTTTTTACCAGGTCACCTCTACTAAAGCCATTTTGTTTATGTCAAGTGTACTTATAGAGGCATACATGATGCCTCACCGGGCTTGCCGCAGACGAGAACATGTGGAAGCAGAACAACGTGAACAACAGCCAAGAAGACCTCTGAGGGGATCTGGATCCAATCACCCAAAGGTCCCACGCTGTCCGTAGCCTCACCAAACTCTTGGCCACTCTCCATTTCACGGCAAGCAGCTCCTTCGAAACCAAAGTAGGGATCGTGGGGGAGATGTCCCAAACCACTTTCTCACGCTGTCTTGACCAGGTCATTGAAGCAGTCATTGACTACATTAATCGTTAAATCAAATTTCTTCTCAAACTCAGGAGCTGATTGACTTGAAGAGAGGCTTCTATGCCTTTGCACACTTTCCAAATATTGTCGGAGCTATCGACTGCACTCACGTGGCCATCATTCCACCCCGTCAGAGGGAGAAGACATACCACAACACATAATGGCACCAAAATGGGGGATGAATGTTGGGGAAGACATGATTAGTGTCCTGTCAAGTGCTTTGTATTCACGTTCGTTGGCCATTCGCCCAGGCCATGCCTTTTTGTCTCCATGTTTCACAGGCTGACAAAATGAGTCAGGACAAACAATGCATGTGACATAAAGCAGAGGTTCCCAACCCTGTCCTGGGGGCCCACCAGCCAGTCGGGTTTTCAGGATATCCACAATGAATATGCATGTTATGGAGGCAGTGCATGCAAATTTTCTCTCATGCATATTCATTGTGGATATCCTGAAAACCTGACTGGCTGGGGGGCCCCCTAGGACAGGGTTGGGGACCACTGATCTAGAAAATCAAAGGTAGCAGAAATGTTGAGAAGGATGAGGATGTAATCTATATTGGAATCGAAACCTCGAATTATGAAATCAAAGGATGAGAGAAGGAGTGATTCGGTACTGTGACCTTTATGGAACTCATATTGGTTTGGATGTAAAATGTTATTATCTTAAATATATTCATTTAATTGATGTAGGTTGACAGATTCAATTATTTTGGCTGGAGTGGTGAGAGATGCAATTGGGTGATAATTGCTTAAGAGAGTAACATCGGTTTTTTTTTCCTTGGGAATCGGCAAAATTGAAGTTTTTTTGAGAATGGTAGGAAAAATACCAGATATTAAGGATGAATTGATTAGGTGGGTTAACGAGGGGCCAAGTGATTCACAAATGTTACATAATAGTTTACCTGGGCAGGGGTTAAATGGGCTATTCAAAATTTTTGTTTTAGAGATGATATGAATTATAGTATCAACTGAAATGGTAGAAAATTCAGACCAGGAGTAGGTAGGTGGAGAATGTTTGTTTCTTGGGATAGGTAGATGAGTGAATTTTGATGATAAATTTTGAATTTTATCTTTAAAGTTATTTGCTAGATTGTTACAGAAGGAATGAGAGAGGTGGTCTAAACAGTCATCTTTTATTGTTGTCAAAGATTTCACAATGTTAAATAAAACACTATTGTTACTGTTAGCGGCTGAAATTTTCTTTGCATAGTATGACTTTTTACTGAAGTTGATTTGTGTTTTGTAGTGTTTAAGACATGTAGTATGCATTTTTATGTTCAAGAATTGGATTTTTTTGCCATCATCACTCAAGGAGACATAGCTTAGGTTTTAAGTGCCGTAATGTTCATGTGAACGTATTGAACAAAGTTTTTTGGGTGCTAACTTATCATAGGATTTAGATATTATATTAAACCAGTTTTCAAATTCATTATCCCACCAATTTTTCAAAAAGACGCCGCCGCCTCCGTAGCGTTCAAAAACGCCGCCATCGAGCGAGTCAGGGATGATAAACATTTAAGTATCAGCAGGAAAAAAAGAAACAACAGATAAGGAACTTTGACCAGGACAAGAATGCTAGCCAAGTTATCTGATCTGCTTTTTGATTAAGAGCTATAAGTGACTCCAGGGCAGCCAGGTTAGAAACTTAAAAACAATTTAATCCCCCAGAGTATAAAATCAGCCTATCCAAGGACAGTTCATCAGATAAAGAGAGAGAGGGTCAGCAAGAAACCTGTGAGGGAGTCAGTTGGACCATTAGATGACCGAGGGGTTAAAGGGGCTCTTAGGGAAGATAAGGCCATTGCAGAAAGATTAAATTAATTCTTTGCTTCCGTGTTTACTAATGAGGGTGTTGGGGAGATACCAGTTCCGGAGATGGTTTTCAGTGGTGATGAGTCAGACAAACTGAATGAAATCACTGTGAACCTGGAAGATGTAGTAGGCCAGAATGACAAACTAAAGAGCAGCAAATTACCTGGACTGGATGGTATGCATCCTAGGGTACTAAAGGAACTAAAAAATGAAATTTCTGATCTATTAATTAAAATTTGTAACCTATCATTAAAATCATCCATTGTACCTGAAGACTGGAGGGTGGACATGTAACCCCAATATTTAAAAAAGTTTCCAGGGGCAATCGGGTAACTATAGACCAGTGAGCCTGACTTCAGTGCTGGGAAAAATAGTGGAAACTATTCTCAAGATCAAAATCGTAGAGCATATAGAAAGACATGGTTTAAAGCAGGGGTCGGGAACCCATGGCTCGCGAGCCAGATATGGCTCTTTTGATGGCTGCATCAGGCTCGCAGACAAATCTAAATCAGTGTGTCCCCACACTTTCCAGTCCCCCAATGACCCAGCTGCTCCCCGGTCCTCCTCCGCCCGGGCTTAAAATGCTGTCAGCCCGGGCGGAACGCGGCAGAATAGCTGGAGTCGGTGGCACCGGCATGCTCTCTTCTTCCCGCCCCCGCCCCCCCCCCCCCCCGCGGCCCGGAAGAGGAAGTGGCAGAATAGCTGGAGTCGGCGGCACCGGCATGCTCTCTTCTTCCCGCCCCCGCCTCCCCCCGCGGCCCGGAAGAGGAAGTGGTGAGCATCGGGTGCGTGCGCGGGAAGAAGAGACCACGCTAGTGTGGTCAGCGTCAGTCCGACGAAAAGAAGACTGTGCAGCGCGGCTCGGAGGAAAATAAAGAAGAGCTTCAACCGTGGCCGATGGGATTCCTCCTCCGCGAGGGCTGAAAATGAAGGAGGTTAGCGTTGGGAGGAGGCTGCTGCTGCTGCGAGTTCCTGGGGTGGGGGTGGGGGAGAGAGAGTGAATGAACGAGCAAGCATGTGTGTTTGAGATCCTGTGTGTGTGAGTGAGAGATTGCATGTATGTGAATGATTGAGAGCCTGTATATGTGAAAGAGAGTATGTCTGTGATTGAGAGCCTGCCTGTGAGAGAGAGAGCATGAATGTAAGTTTACCATTGGGAACCTGTATGTGTAAGTTTGTGATTGAAAACCTGTTTGTATGAAATATAGGGATGTGAATCGTTTTTTGACGATTTAAAATATCGTCCGATATATTTTAAATCGTCAAAAATCTTTAGGGCCACGATACAATACCAATTCCCCCGATTTATCGTCAAAAAATCGTAAATCGGGGGAAGGGGGAGGGCAGGAAAACCGGCACACTAAAACCCCCTAAAACCCACCCCCGACCCTTTAAATTAAATCCCCCACCCTCCCGAACCCCCCCCAAATGCCTTAAATTACCTGGGGGTCCAGCGGCGGTCCGGAACGGCAGCGGTCCGGAACGGCCTCCTGCAATTGAATTGTCTTGTCTTCAGCCGGCGCCATTTTTCAAAATGGCGGCGCAAAATGGCGGCGGCCATAGACCAACACGATTCGACTGCAGGAGGTCGTTCCGGACCCCCGCTGGACTTTTGGCAAGTCTTGTGGGGGTCAGGAGGCCCCCCAAGCTGGCCAAATGTCCCTGGGGGTCCAGCGGGGGTCCGGAAAACGATCTCCTGCCGCGAATCGTTTTCCGTACGGAAAATGGCGCCGGCAGGAGATCGACTGCAGGAGGTCGTTCAGCGGGGGTTGCCGCTGAATGACCTCCTGCAGTCGATCTCCTGCCGGCGCCATTTTCCGTACGGAAAACGATTCGCGGCAGGAGATCGTTTTCCGGACCCCCGCTGGACCCCCAGGGACATTTGGCCAGCTTGGGGGGGCCTCCTGACCCCCACAAGACTTGCCAAAAGTCCAGCGGGGGTCCGGAACGACCTCCTGCAGTCGAATCGTGTTGGTCTATGGCCGCCGCCATTTTGCGCCGCCATTTTGAAAATGGCGCTGGCTGAAGACAACACAATTCAATTGCAGGAGGCCGTTCCGGACCGCTGCTGTTCCGGACCGCCGCTGGACCCCCAGGTAATTTAAGGCATTTGGGGGGGGGTTCGGCAGGGTGGGGGATTTAATTTAAAGGGTCGGGGGTGGGTTTTAGGGGGCTTTAGTGTGCCGGCTCACGATTTTCACGATTTTCACGATACTTCAAACACCCAAATGGCAACAATACGATTCCCTCCCCCTCCCAGCCGAAATCGATCGTTAAGACGATCGAGGACACGATTCACATCTCTATGAAAGAGTATGTGTGTATGATTGAGATCCTTTGTGTGTGAGAGAAATCATGTGTATGTATGATTACGAGCCTGTGTGTATAAGTAAGAGAGAGATCATGTGTGTTTGTGTGTGATTGAGAGCTGGTTTAGGTGTTGGAGCATGTGAGTATGTGATTGGGAGCCTGTGTTTAAATGAGAGAGAGAGACCATGTGTGTCTGTGTGTGATTGAGAGCTGATTTAGGTGAAGGAGCATGTGAGTATGTGATTGAGAGCCTGTGTGTAAATGAGAGAAAGAGAGGACATGTTTATAAGCATGTGAATGAGAGTCTGTGTGTGAGAGAAAAAGACAGCATGTATTTATGTGATTGAAAGACTGTGTGTATGTGTGTAAGCGTGAAAAGATAGACAGCATGTGTGTAAATGTGTAATTAAGAGCCTAAATAAGTAAAAGAGAAAAAGCATGTGTATATGTGAGTGACTGAGAGCATGTGTGTATAGGTGTGTAATTGAGAGCCAGTGTGAGAGAGAGCGCTGGTATGTGACTGAGAGAGGAGAAAGTTCCAAGCAAACCACCCCTCCTCCTGCTAATTCAGAACAATCTCAGGACACCTGGATATCAAACGTTCCCAGGTATGCAGAGCAAAAAATGTTTTGTATCCTTATTATTTTTCATTACTGGGTCTTTGTGTCTGCTATTTTGAAATATTTTGTTGGTATCTGGAAATTTTTTATATGAGTTTTTAATTATTGGATATTCCACTCATCAGCTGTTTCGAAATATGTTCTTTTTGTTAGTACAGTTTTACTGCTGATGATTTTATATTTCTTGATTTGTTTTATAAGGATGGGTGATGTTTCTTTTTTCCTTTGTTACACTGCATACAGAGACTCTGGCTTGTTGCAGTTTCCAATTCAGTTTTTTCTGCATGCTTCTAGTTATGCGTTTTGGTCTCTTTATTCTATGTTAGGTGAGGGTCAGCACGTGATTCAGGTGAGGTTTTCTGCTGGTGTGTAGTTTCTGTGTAGGACTCTATAGCAGCCTGACTTGGTCCATTTTCCTAATAGGAGATGTATTGGTGTCTTAAGGCCTGGTGTAATATTTTCAGAGACTTATTGTACTTTAAAAGTGTGATCTTACATAAAATGCACACATTTACTTGTATTTAGTTTTAAACATATTGTATGGCTCTCATGGAATTACATTTTAAAATATGTGGCGTTTATGGCTCTCTCAGCCAAAAAGGTTCCTGACCCCTGGTTTAAAGGAACACAGTCAACATGGATTTACCCAAGGGAAGTCTTGCCTAACAAATCTGCTTCATTTTTTTAAAGGGGTTAATAAACATGTGGATAAAGGTAAACCGGTAGATGTAGTGTATTTGGATTTTCAGAAGGTGTTTGACAAAGTCCCTCATGAGAGGTTTTCTAAGAAAACTAAAAAGTCATGGGATAGGAGGCGATGTCCTTTCGTGGATTACAAACTGGTTAAAAGACAGGAAACAGAGAGTAGGATTAAATGGTCAATTTTCTCAGTGGAAAAGGGTAAACAGTGGTGTGCTTCAGGGATCTGTACTTGGACCGGTGCTTTTCAATATATATATATAAATGATCTGGAAAGGAATACGACGAGTGAGATTATCAAATTTGTGGATGATACAAAATTATTCAGAGTAGTTAAATGACAAGCGGATTGTGATACATTACAGGAGGTCCTTGCAAGACTTGAAGATTGGGCATCCAAATGGCAGATAAAATTTAATGTGGATAAGTGCAAGATGTTGCATATAGGGAAAAATAACCCTTGCTGTAGTTACACGATGTTAGGTTCCATATTAGGAGCTACCATCCAGGAAAAAGATCTAGGCATCATAGTGGATAATACTTTAAAATCATCGGCTCAGTGTGCTGCAGCAGTCAAAAAAGCAAACAGAATGTTAGGAATTATTAGGAAGGGAATGGTTAATAAAACAGAAAATATCATAATGCCTCTGTACCGCTCCATGGTGAGACCGCACATTTAGTACTGTGTACAATTCTGGTCGCCGCATCTCAAAAAAGATATAGCTGCGATGGAGAAAGTACAGAAAAGGGAAACCAAAATGATAAAGGGGATGGAACAGCTCCCCTATGAGGAAAGGCTGAAGAGGTTAGGGCTGTTCAGCTTGGAGAAGAGACAGCTGAGGGGGGATGCGATAGAGGTCTTTAAGATCATGAGAGGTCTTGAACGAGTAGATGTGATTCGGTTATTTACACTTTCGAATAATAGAAGGACTAGGAGGCATTCCATGAAATTAGCAAGTAGCACATTTAAGACTAATCAGAGAAAATTATTTTTCACTCAACGCACAATAAAGCTCTGGAATTTGTTGCCAGAGGATGTGATTAGTGCAGTTAGTGTAGCTGGGTTCAAAAAAGGTTTGGATAAGTTCTTGGAGGAGAAGTCTATTAACGGCTATTAATCAAGTTTACTTAGGGAATAGCCACTGCTATTAATTGCATCATTAGCATGGGATCTTCTTAGTGTTTGGGTAATTGCCAGGTTCTTGTGGCCTGGTTTGGCCTCTGTTGGAAACAGGATGTTGGGCTTGATGGACCTTTGGTCTGACCCAGCTTGGCAATTTCTTATGTTCTTATGTTCTTATGAAGAGAATTGCTGACATGACGAGACCCCAGTCCAGGGTCACATGCAGCAGAAGCAGCGATACCCCCAATGGAGAAAGGGGGGCCAGCACTCTGGAGTGAAGAAATGATCCCATCCATCCCGCTCTTGACTATGCATAAGCTGTTTACATATGCATGTCTGGGCTAATTGTTAGATTGGAAATACACAGCTCATCTGAAATAAGTAAATTGTATAGTATTTGACCGCCATGATGAGTTGCTGTAGTGATATATTGTTTTGACTGTAAAGCATCCAGTAGGTCCTCATAATCCCCAAATATACTCTGGGGTTTACCATCCCAGTGAATATTAAAATCACAAATTATGAATATCTTATTGGAGAGGAGTAGAAGACTTGCAAAAAAAGTGAGAAATGGGCAAGAAGTCATTGCCAAAAACCCCTGGAGGGAAATACAGAAGGGCAAAAACTCAGGACTCAATTTTAAAAGTAATACTCTCACACCCATGAGAGTTGCTTTATAAAACAATAAGACCCCCTCCACCTCGTTTCCCCTCCCTTGTTTGCTGAAGGAAGGAGAAACCAGGGGCACAGTTTAGATGTAATTAAGGCAAATCAATGGGTGATAACCATTTTTCTGTTAAAATTAGCAAGTCAAAAGAAGCTAGGGGTGTGCATTCGTTTTGAACTTAAATGTAAAACGCAACTTATTTTTGTTTTTTAACTTAAAAAAGTGATGAGGCAAAAACAATCGGATTTCCAACGTATTCAACATAGCTATGTTGAATACGTTGGAAATCGCGATTGTTGATCCTAAATAAAAATTTAAACCCCTCACCCTCCTTAATCCCCCCCCCCCAAGACTTACCAAAACTCCCTGGTGGTCCAGCAGGGAGTCAGGATGCCATTTCTGAACTCCTTTGCGAGGAGCACGTGACGTCGGCGTCACGTCGGAGTGACGCGGCGTCACGTGATTCCCCGCGCGTTCGCTCCGGGACCCTCGTTGCACCCAAAAGGAACTTTTGGCCAGCTTGGGGGGGTCAGGGTCCCGGAGCGAACGCGCGGGGAATTACGTGACGCCGCGTCACTCCGTGACGCCGACGTCACGTGCTCCTCACAAAGGAGTTCAGAAATGGCGTCCTGACTCCCCGCTGGACCTCCAGGGAGTTTTGGTAAGTCTTGGGGGGGATTAAGGAGGGTGAGGGGTTTAAATTTTTATTTGCACGTATGGACATAGACTCAACTTATGGAATTCTCCATATGTCCATATTGACCAAAATTGGCCCCCCTTTTCAACTTATGGACTTAAGAACATAAACTTTTGCTCTGCACATCCCTAAAAGAAGCATCATTTAGATATGAGTACATAATGTGTATATGTTTTTAAAGATAAAACATTAATGTACCCAATGTGTTGCGGTCTCGGTCGCCACGGTGGCGTCCGAGGCCTTACCTTCTCTTCCGGTCCCGGAGTCTCGCCGCGTTCCGCGGACTCGGGACCCTGACTGCAGCTCCCTTCTGCCGCTCCGACCCTGCACCACAGCTCCCGCTCTCTGCTCTGACCCTGCACGGCCTGCAGGGCCTTCAGGCGCCATGCACCGGCTCCCTCTTTGCCGCCGGCGTCCTCCCGCGGCTAGCCCCGCCCCTAGGCACGCGCGCGCGGTTCTGCCCTGTTTTTAAAGGGCCCAGCGCGGGAAAGCACGGCTCCTCCCTTTCCTGACGTCAGACGCTGCAGGGCTATTTAAGCCCTGCAGTTCCTAGCCTTCCTTGCCTTGCAACGAGGTTCCCTACTTCTGGTAGCTCTGAGTTGCGTTCCTGGATTGCCTGCTTCCTGCCTGACTCCGCTTTGCCTGACTCTGCTTGCCTGTCTCCTGCCTTGACCTCGGATAGCTTGACCACGCTTGTCTTCAGCCTGCCTTGACTCCGGTCCGTGACTTCGACTCCTGTTGTCTTCAGCCTGCCTCGACTCCGGTCCGTGACTTCGACTCCTGTTGTCTTCAGCCTGCCTCGACTCCGGTCCGTGACTTCGACTCCTGTTGTCTTCAGCCTGCCTTGACCCCGGTCCGTGACCCAACGTCTCCTTGCTCGCCGCCCGCCCAGACTCCTGTCTGGGATCCACTCCTGGGTTTCTTCGTTCTCGCCTAAGTCCCAGTGGTCCGGGTCCCTACGGGCTCCTCCTGGGGGGACCTCGGGCTTCCAGGGCGAAGACTCCTAAGTCCTAGCAACCCGGGCTCCCACAGCTCCTCTGGAGGAGTCACGGGTTTCCAGGTGAAGCTCCAATTGCCCAGAGGGAGTTCTGCCTACCGACTGTTCCTTCGGGTCGGTCGGCCTAAGGATCCACAACCGGATTGTCTCCATCGCAACAGTTTGCAAGGCCATGGATCCGGCAGACCTCGCCGGGCTACAGGCCATTCCGGGTTTGGCCCAGCGCCTAGTACAGCAACAGCAGGTCCTGGATTCCCTGGCTGCAATGGTAGAGCGGCTGGCCGCTCGCATGGATGCTGAGCCACCCGCACCTGTTCCGGTACCAGCACCTGCTCCAGCACCACTGGTAACCCTCCAGTCCACTACACAGCTTCCAGCACCCTCTCGCTACGCCGGGGATGTCAAGGCGTGTCGAGGGTTCTTAAACCAATGCTATGTGCGCTTTGCCCTTCTGCCTAACCAGTTTCCTACGGATGGCACCAAGGTGGCGTACATTTTTTCCCTTTTGGACGGAAGGGCCCTGAACTGGGCTTCTCCCATGTGGGAGAACAATGATCCAGCGCTGGGGAATTTGAATCGTTTTGTGGAGGAGTTCAAAGCGGCTTTTGATGAACCAGCACGACAGGCATCCGCTACCTCAGAGTTACTCCAGCTCCGGCAAGGAACGCGGACTCTGGCGGACTACGCCCTGGAATTCCGCACGCTCGCCCACGAGGTAGGCTGGCAGGATGAGGCTCTCCGGGGCGTGTTCCTGGAGGGATTAGCCGGCCGTATTAAGGACGAGCTAGCGGCTCGGGATCTGCCAGAGACTCTGAGTTCCCTTATTGATTTAGCAGGCCAAATTGATCGGCGTTTGCAGCAGAGGGCGAAGGAGGGGCGCCCTTTCCGACGCTTGACGTCCGTGACTTCCAGGATCTCAAATTCGGGGTCACGGGGAACTACACCTGCACCAACAACTTCCCCTGACGAGCCCATGCAACTGGGCCGCTCGTCATTATCACCCGAAGAAAGGCAGCGACGTCGCGACTTGAGGCTGTGCCTGTACTGTGGCGGTAAGGGCCACTACCTAGCACAGTGTAAGGAACGAGCGGAAAACTCCCGCGCCTAGGTGTAAGGGAGGAGTGTCCCCTAGGCTGCCTTAGTCCTGCTCCTCAATGTACCATACCGGTAACCTTGGAGTATCCTGGTGGTTCCTTCCTCACGCAAGCTCTAGTCGACTCCGGGGCAGGAGGCAACTTCATTACTAAGGATCTGGTGCAACAGCTGAATCTGCCTACACGATCCAGGACCCCGGCCTTACGGGTAACTTCTATTCAGGGTACTCCTTTGTCGGGGTGCATTTCCACTGAAACCTTGCCGTTGATTTTGCAAACAGGTTTATTGCACACAGAGGAGATTTCGCTGCTAGTGTTGGAGAGAGCCGTACACCCGGTGGTTCTTGGTTTGCCCTGGCTCCAGAAACACTCTCCTGTGATTCGGTGGAAGGACTTTCAGATTACCCAGTGGAGTTCTGAGTGTTTCCAATCCTGCCTCCAAGCGAAAGGATTACAACGGATTCCGCTGGCTCTCACTTCTCCGGTATTACCGGCTCCGTATGCTGACTTTCTGGACGTCTTCTCCAAGGAAAGAGCAGAATTGTTGCCACAACACCGACCTTTTGACTGTGCGATAGAGTTGCTCCCAGGTACTACTCCCCCGCGGGGTCGGGTATACCCATTGTCTCAGCCGGAAACTCGGGCTATGTCGGAATACATCACCGAGAATCTGGCTAAGGGCTTCATCCGCCCTTCAAAGTCTCCCGCCGGAGCGGGTTTCTTTTTTGTTGCTAAAAAGGACGGAGCCTTGCGGCCTTGCATTGATTACCGGGGGCTCAATGCTATCACCAAGAAGAACCGGTACCCGCTTCCTCTCATTCCAGAATTGTTGGATAGACTTCAAGGAGCCCGAGTTTTCACGAAGCTGGACCTCCGCGGCGCATACAATCTGGTCCGTATCCGTCCCGGGGATGAATGGAAGACGGCGTTCAATACCCGGGACGGCCATTATGAATACCTGGTCATGCCGTTTGGACTGTGCAATGCGCCCGCCGTTTTCCAGCACTTGATGAACGAGATCTTGCGAGACTTATTGCACTCCTGCGTGATCGTCTACTTGGACGATGTTCTTATACATTCCCCGGATCTTACCTCTCATCGGCAACATGTGAGACAAGTACTTCAGGTCTTACGAGACCATCATTTGTACGCAAAGTTCGAAAAGTGTCTCTTTGAGCAAGAGTCGCTACCCTTCCTCGGGTATATTGTCTCATCCACTGGTTTCCGGATGGACCCCTGTAAGGTCTCCGCCATCAGGAGATGGCCCCGTCCTAAGGGGCTAAAAGCGTTGCAACGTTTTTTGGGGTTTGCTAATTTCTATAGACACTTTATTCCCCAATACTCTCGCTTGGTGGCACCTTTAACCGCGTTGACTCGGAAAGGGGCTAACACCTGCCTTTGGCCTAAGGAGGCTTGTGAGGCTTTCGAGCAATTAAAGGAGGCGTTTCTCCGGGATACTTGTTTACGCCACCCGGATCCCACACGGCCATTCTTCGTTGAGGTCGATGCCTCTAACATTGCTGTAGGGGCGGTCCTCTCGCAAGCCTCTACCTCCGGACATCTCCTACCCTGCTCCTATTTTTCCAAGAAATTCTCGTCAGCCGAGTGCAATTACGGCATTGGGGATAAGGAGTTGTTGGCTGTCAAACTTGCGCTGGAGGAATGGAGACAGTGGTTGGAGGGCTCCCTTCATCCGGTCACGATTTATACAGATCACAAGAACCTGGAGTTCCTCAACCAAGCTCAAAGACTTAACCCCCGACAAGCACGCTGGTCCCTTTTCTTTAACCGTTTTGATTTCATTTTGAAGTATCGGCCCGCTTCAAAGAATGTACGGGCAGATGCGCTCTCCGGTTTCGAGATTCAGGAGGGGGAGGAGGACCTCCCACAACACATCATTGATCCCGCTAAAATCCAGGTAGCCAGTACCACAGTTTCCACCCTAGGACGAGTGGTGGTTTCCCGCAAAGACCGCAGGAGGGTGTTGGCATGGGCCCATGACTCCCTTTCAGGAGGTCACGCCGGCAGGGAGAGGACGCTCGATCTGCTTAACCGCTATTACTGGTGGCCTCGAATTCGCCAGGATGTGCGAGTATATGTAGATTCATGTCCAGTATGTGCCCGGCAAAAACCGCCTAGTGGTCGGCCCTGGGGGCTCTTGCAGCCACTGCCTATTCCCGCGGAACCATGGTCCCACATAGCCACGGACTTTGTCGTGGATCTGCCACCGTCGGACGGTAATACGGTGATTTGGGTAACCGTAGACCGTTTTTCTAAAATGATTCATCTGGTACCTTTGCCTAAGCTACCCTCTGCGCCTGAACTCGCGCTCTTGTTTACCCTACACATCTTCCGGGCTCATGGACTACCTCAGAGTATCGTATCGGACAGAGGGCCACAGTTTACGGCCCGTTTCTGGCGTGCCCTTTGTAAAAAATTTGGGGTCCAATTAAATTTGTCCACGGCGTTTCACCCCCAGTCTAATGGCCAGACAGAGCGCATGAACCGCACTCTGAAAACCTTTCTTCGTAGTTTCATCTCCGAAAGAGGAACTAACTGGGTTTCTCTTCTGCCTTGGGCTGAGTTCGCATACAACAATCATACCCATGCTGCCACGGGACAAACTCCGTTTCAGGTCGTCTTTGGACGTCACCCAAGGCCTCCAATACCGCTTCCTATTTCCATTCCATCACCAGCGGCTTTAACCACAGCACGTCAAGTACATCACCTCTGGAAGGGGATTCAACGCAAACTGACCACTGCAGCAAAAAAGGCCCAGCAGTTTACTAACCGTCATCGACGTCCAGCGCCAGTTTTCCTGCCAGGTACCACCCAGAACCTCCACTTTCCTAACCGTTCGCGTAAGTTGGCCCCCAAGTACTGCGGGCCTTTTCAAGTTGCGGAGCGTATAGGAACGCTATCCTACAGACTTCGCCTTCCGTCTTCACTTCGCGTTCACAACGTGTTCCACGTCTCCTTGTTGAAACCAGTGGTACTTTCCCGGTTCCACCGTCCCTCCACCGACGCACTATCATCATCTTCTTCTACAGAAAATACATATCAGGTACGAGAGGTGTTGGACGTTCGCTTCCATGCCCGTCGCTGGGAATACCTGCTGGCATGGGAGGGGTGCGGCTCCGAGGAAGACTCATGGGAACCAGCTCGGAACATTTTGGACAAATCATTGCTAACTCAATTCCATCTGGACAATCCCGGAAAACCCGGTCCCCGACGGAGGGGGCGTAAGAGGGGGGGTACTGTTGCGGTCTCGGTCGCCACGGTGGCGTCCGAGGCCTTACCTTCTCTTCCGGTCCCGGAGTCTCGCCGCGTTCCGCGGACTCGGGACCCTGACTGCAGCTCCCTTCTGCCGCTCCGACCCTGCACCACAGCTCCCGCTCTCTGCTCTGACCCTGCACGGCCTGCAGGGCCTTCAGGCGCCATGCACCGGCTCCCTCTTCGCCGCCGGCGTCCTCCCGCGGCTAGCCCCGCCCCTAGGCACGCGCGCGCGGTTCTGCCCTGTTTTTAAAGGGCCCAGCGCGGGAAAGCACGGCTCCTCCCTTTCCTGACGTCAGACGCTGCAGGGCTATTTAAGCCCTGCAGTTCCTAGCCTTCCTTGCCTTGCAACGAGGTTCCCTACTTCTGGTAGCTCTGAGTTGCGTTCCTGGATTGCCTGCTTCCTGCCTGACTCCACTTTGCCTGACTCCGCTTGCCTGTCTCCTGCCTTGACCTCGGATAGCTTGACCACGCTTGTCTTCAGCCTGCCTTGACTCCGGTCCGTGACTTCGACTCCTGTTGTCTTCAGCCTGCCTCGACTCCGGTCCGTGACTTCGACTCCTGTTGTCTTCAGCCTGCCTCGACTCCGGTCCGTGACTTCGACTCCTGTTGTCTTCAGCCTGCCTTGACCCCGGTCCGTGACCCAACGTCTCCTTGCTCGCCGCCCGCCCAGACTCCTGTCTGGGATCCACTCCTGGGTTTCTTCGTTCTCGCCTAAGTCCCAGCGGTCCGGGTCCCTACGGGCTCCTCCTGGGGGGACCTCGGGCTTCCAGGGCGAAGACTCCTAAGTCCTAGCAACCCGGGCTCCCACAGCTCCTCTGGAGGAGTCACGGGTTTCCAGGTGAAGCTCCAATTGCCCAGTGGGAGTTCTGCCTACCGACTGTTCCTTCGGGTCGGTCGGCCTAAGGATCCACAACCGGATTGTCTCCATCGCAACACAATGTACAAGTTCTGAATAATTGGATCACGGTGATCATTTCGAGGAGAAATGGGAAGTCTTTCTGGATAAATAAGATCTCTGACTTTGGGAATGTAAACATTCTGGGAGCTTTAATATGTTTCAGATCTTCCTCTACCTATTAGAACTGGGATTGTACAAGCCCCCATTAATCAGAAAGCCAACCCTCTATTTTAGTTACAACAGCTGTTAATTAATATTAGAGATGTTGTGAAATCCCAGGGTAACTTTTTATTAATTCTTTTGACACTTTTCTTTTAAGGAAATATTTAAACCTTCTCAGTATAAATCAGCTTTTTATATACTAGGCTTGCCATTAGGGGTTTTTTATCCAGCACTTGCATGCCACTGACTTCCTATACAACATAAGTAATCGAATTGTCAGAAACTCTTTTTCATATAATAAACCTTTCAATAAACTTCAGGGTTTATTAAACTGAGGTTCTCCTTTGGGAATGACTTAAGTGAACTTTCTTTCTCAGGAGACTCACAATGGTTTATTTGATTACTTTTATACATTCACTTGTCTCTCTTTCTAACACAACCTATAAAAGCTGATTTCAAAATCACCATGGATCATCCATATTTATTTTACTCTATCTCCCCTCACCTTTTACCTTTTCAGGAAATCTACACAAATAATTTATACTCGCACACTTTCATTCTCACTCTACAGTGTGTTTTACTGCTTTTTCTAATTTAAAAGTGTGAATTTTTGTTTCTACAGATCCTCAGAGCAGAACTTAAAAAATACACTTCTACTCAGAAACTATCACAGCCTTTCTCTGACAGGAGATATCTTTACTTAATAATATCAGAGCTGAAAATAGTTCCTACCCTCACTAGTTTCCCTATAAACCAATAATTATTCAATTTTTAAACCTCTTGTTACAGATAATGATGATATCAAGAAAATTTTATTAACTTTAGAAATTTTCCAAACTAATTTAATTATTAAAAAATTACTGTAATTTGACCAGAAACTGTACCATTACACTAACCTATTCACATGTTGTTTTCCTTGTAAAAATTCTGTTGCTTTGGTATTACTATGGCAATGGCTTGAGAATATGGTCACTTTTGAGCTCTGCTGAAATGCACGGATCTAGTTTTATAAGGTTTAGCCAAGGAAAACCCAAGTTGGACTACTAAAAATAACTGGATTGGAGTAAAAAATTACAATAAATTTAAGATTCAAAATCCCAAATCTCACATATTCTTACACTGATAAAAGATTGCCCAATGGTATTTAATGTCATTTTGAGACTATTTAACCCCCAGAAAACCCATAAAATACCCCAAAAGTACCAATGATACATTTCAAAATCTATAGTATTTATGACCAAAATCAGCGCTAAATAGGGGTTATTAATCCTATCTTTAATTTTCCTTTACTTTAATTAAATTTTTCTGTGGCAATTTCCATGTTTTTAACCTCAAAATCACTCCATGAAAAACAGGTCATTTTTTGCTTTTATACCCAAATGAAAATCTGGCAGTGTCCCTAGCTTATTCTCATATGCCTTCTAAACATCTTCTACTTTAATTTTGTGTACTTAGACAGTTTTTTAAACTTGTAGGCACTGGGATCATTAGGGTACTTCCTGGAAGTTAAAACGTCTGTGGCGGCCTCCCCACCTCAAATTGGAGATTAATTTATTTTCATGCATTTTGTATGTTTTTAAAAATACTTTTAATTCATCTCCAGGCCAGCTAGATGAACCCACTGACATCATTGATGATGACTCTGGATTGCTGCCTGCTATCCATCTTCTCACAAGGGGCATTCCCATGGCCTTTGGGAGCCTAAACACACCATCCTGCTGTGGCACTTAAGTTTTTATTCACTGCCACAGCCAGCCACTAAATCCAGCTGCTCACTCTAGATCTAGAGCATGACCTGTTTTGTGGGTGACAACTATGACTAGTTGAATAAGGCTAAGGTCCCAAAGGCATTGCCTTTCGGGGAGATCTATATATGGTAGCCGGAGTCACAAAGGACAAGAAATATGAATTTGGATAGCTTGAAAAATGAATCAGGATGAATCAGGATGATTACCTGGAGGACAGTAGATTATGGCAAGTTCAGGTCCCTCATTCTGAAATTTCAATATGAGACAGTTCAGTTCTCCAGTTTGTTTGTTTGCAACTAGTTCAAGGGCAAGGGAAAGATGGAAGATGATAACTACACCCCCACCATGACCCATGGGTCAGGGTGTGTGATGTATTTGGTATCTTGCTAGACAAAGATGTGAGAAGGTGATAATATCACCTTTTGCTATCCAAGTTTCTGTGAACTATATTAGGATGTGTAGCTTGCATTTATCAATTATGAGCAGGATAAGGTGAGAATTACTGTTTGCTAATCTTACATTGAGGAGTCCAAGAAGTAAGGAGGTGGTATTGTTTGGTTTCACTAAGTTCTAATTCATGGGCTGTAGTTTGATGGGACAAAGGTATATTTCATGGTTTTTTTTTTATTCTTGAGATTTCCTCCATCACTAGATTATCCCTATGGGCCTGATTTTAAAAAGCATTTACTTGAGTAAGTGGGCTTTTGAAAATTGCTACAATATATGCCATTGAATTGTCCATGGAATTTACTCGAGTAAATGGCTTTTGAAAATTGCTATGATAGTATGTTACATTTATGCATGTAATTCCTTTGAAAATTACCCCAGATCATCCCTATATGTGAAGTTGTTTCACTGAAGCACATTGTGGGAAAGGAAGGATGACCATTATGCTGGAATGGTTTCTTTTATTCAATACAGTGGGTTGATTTGCTGATTAGGAAGGGAAGTGCATCTTGAAGAATATAAGAACATAAGACTTGCCATACTGGGGACAGACTAAAGGTCCATCAAGCCCAGCATCCTGTTTCCAACAGTGGCCAATTCAAGACACAAGTAATGTCACAAGTACAATAGCTTGGTTTCTCTTGTTAAGGATGTAGTAAACCAGGACAAGGAATTTAGAGCCATTAGTAGTATTCATGATTGGAGTTGTAGTACGTATATTCTGTGGAGTAGCATGTTGCATTAATGTGGTAGCTTCCAATTGGGAGAAGAACTAAAGATTACAATAATTGTTCTCAAAGTTGCACATAAAGATGCGCAAGGAGAAAGATAACAACAATATCTTCAAACTATCTAGGCATACATTGGCTGGGCTAACCTATAATGTCAAACAGCTTGTACTCTGACATGCAATTTAAAATAAATGCTCAGAGACCAATATTCAGTGCCATTTGTCCATAAATTTGCACAAATGAAAATTCCTCTGGGAGCCAGATAACTTTTTAATCAGATAAAAAATAATCCAGCTAACTCAGGGGCCGGGCAGAACATTCTGGGGTGAAGTCAGCTATCTAGTAAACAGGGTCATTCATCATTTTGAGATAGGCCGTAACGCACGCGATAAACAGCGCATCGCAAATTGTGTATGCAAATTGGGCATTTTTATTTATGTGGGCAGAGTGTGGACAGGATAAATGTAAAACAGGGAGTGGTAGCGCTGTGTGTGATATCTATCACATGTTATCACAGGCTTTTTTTGTGGGAAATAATAACACCGTTTTTCTTGGTGTTTCGGCTCAAAAAATAATAATCACACCCGGTATGGAACTGCACTGTATTATTGCGGTGCGTATCATGCATAAAAAACTCCAAACATAACACACACCTATCATGCCTTCCTGGAGCAATAGAAATGCTTGTTTTTACCAGGTCACCTCTACTAAAGCCATTTTGTTTATGTCAAGTGTACTTATAGAGGCATACATGATGCCTCACCGGGCTTGCCGCAGACGAGAACATGTGGAAGCAGAACAACGTGAACAACAGCCAAGAAGACCTCTGAGGGGATCTGGATCCAATCACCCAAAGGTCCCACGCTGTCCGTAGCCTCACCAAACTCTTGGCCACTCTCCATTTCACGGCAAGCAGCTCCTTCGAAACCAAAGTAGGGATCGTGGGGGAGATGTCCCAAACCACTTTCTCACGCTGTCTTGACCAGGTCATTGAAGCAGTCATTGACTACATTAATCGTTAAATCAAATTTCTTCTCAAACTCAGGAGCTGATTGACTTGAAGAGAGGCTTCTATGCCTTTGCACACTTTCCAAATATTGTCGGAGCTATCGACTGCACTCACGTGGCCATCATTCCACCCCGTCAGAGGGAGAAGACATACCACAACACATAATGGCACCAAAATGGGGGATGAATGTTGGGGAAGACATGATTAGTGTCCTGTCAAGTGCTTTGTATTCACGTTCGTTGGCCATTCGCCCAGGCCATGCCTTTTTGTCTCCATGTTTCACAGGCTGACAAAATGAGTCAGGACAAACAATGCATGTGACATAAAGCAGAGGTTCCCAACCCTGTCCTGGGGGCCCACCAGCCAGTCGGGTTTTCAGGATATCCACAATGAATATGCATGTTATGGAGGCAGTGCATGCAAATTTTCTCTCATGCATATTCATTGTGGATATCCTGAAAACCTGACTGGCTGGGGGGCCCCCTAGGACAGGGTTGGGGACCACTGATCTAGAAAATCAAAGGTAGCAGAAATGTTGAGAAGGATGAGGATGTAATCTATATTGGAATCGAAACCTCGAATTATGAAATCAAAGGATGAGAGAAGGAGTGATTCGGTACTGTGACCTTTATGGAACTCATATTGGTTTGGATGTAAAATGTTATTATCTTAAATATATTCATTTAATTGATGTAGGTTGACAGATTCAATTATTTTGGCTGGAGTGGTGAGAGATGCAATTGGGTGATAATTGCTTAAGAGAGTAACATCGGTTTTTTTTCCTTGGGAATCGGCAAAATTGAAGTTTTTTTGAGAATGGTAGGAAAAATACCAGATATTAAGGATGAATTGATTAGGTGGGTTAACGAGGGGCCAAGTGATTCACAAATGTTACATAATAGTTTACCTGGGCAGGGGTTAAATGGGCTATTCAAAATTTTTGTTTTAGAGATGATATGAATTATAGTATCAACTGAAATGGTAGAAAATTCAGACCAGGAGTAGGTAGGTGGAGAATGTTTGTTTCTTGGGATAGGTAGATGAGTGAATTTTGATGATAAATTTTGAATTTTATCTTTAAAGTTATTTGCTAGATTGTTACAGAAGGAATGAGAGAGGTGGTCTAAACAGTCATCTTTTATTGTTGTCAAAGATTTCACAATGTTAAATAAAACACTATTGTTACTGTTAGCGGCTGAAATTTTCTTTGCATAGTATGACTTTTTACTGAAGTTGATTTGTGTTTTGTAGTGTTTAAGACATGTAGTATGCATTTTTATGTTCAAGAATTGGATTTTTTTGCCATCATCACTCAAGGAGACATAGCTTAGGTTTTAAGTGCCGTAATGTTCATGTGAACGTATTGAACAAAGTTTTTTGGGTGCTAACTTATCATAGGATTTAGATATTATATTAAACCAGTTTTCAAATTCATTATCAATGTCTGTTTGAGTTTTGAGAGTAGTGGGTGGAGGAAGGTGTTGAGAAAGATGATTACCAAATAGATCTGGGTCAATTTGTTTTCTTTTATAGATTAGTTTTTTGTTAGGCCTTGGGAATGTGGAATTCAGAGTAGTGAATCCTGTTAGTTTAATGATGAAATGAACTGACCATGGAATTGGAGAGACAGAAGCAGTTAGGGAAATAAAAGATGTATTATACAATACAAGGTTGAGTGTATGTCCTAATTTGTGTGTGGGCTGATCTATCAATTGGGTCTAGCCTAATCCAGCAAATTCATCAGAGAGATGTGTAACTAGTGATGGGCAAGGATGTGCATTGTAATATAAATTAAAGTCACTGGTTACAATTGTTTAGTTCAGGTTGTGTTATGCCCGTCAGTCGCAGATGGCTGTGACCACACTTACTTCCTGCACTGCTGTCCAGCCCTCCCCGGACTTACTCATGGCACTAGCCAGTCTTCACCGTCGCGTTCACTTGACTCCTCATGATGGCTTGGACGCCGCCACCACCCACATCATCTTCTGGCCTTCCTAGGCCCACGCCACCGGACCCTCCTTTGAAGCCTCTTCAGCAGGAACCTTGGGGGCGTCCCTGCTTGATGATGTCATCTGACCTGTGTATTTAAGCTCCACCTTCGCCCTCAGCTAGCCGACTTGTCAACAAGTTCTGTACGTCTCTACAGCTCCTGCACTGGTGCTCCTTGGACTTGGACTCTGTCTGGTACCGCTCCTCAGGGGCCAGTGTGCGTACCTACAGGAACGTATTCTCCTGGCCTACCCTGCTCCTTGGGCTGGCTTGGCGCCTCCTGGCTCCTATCCTGCAAGGTCTCCCACTTCTCGGGACTGCCCCTGGAACACCTCAGGGCTTCTCCGCTCCTCGGAGTTGTGCCTGTGTGCTTTTCAAGACTGTCCACACCTTCCTGCTCCTCAGGGCAGTGCTCTCGTGTTATTCTGTGACTGTTGGTGCCTCCTTGCTCCCGGGGATCGCGTCTACATACTATACTGAGACTGCTGGTATGCCTCTGCTCCTCGGGGCTGTGCATACGTCACCAGTGGAGACCTAGCTCGAGCTTCCCTGCTCCACGGGTTGGCTTTCGTCACTACCTCAACAACCTCTATGCTGTATAGCTCCGCCCCTCAGGGCCGCCTCTCCAGAGTACCTCCTGCATGGCCAGTCTCGCCTCTTCCGCTCTGTGGCCTGTCTGGCACCTTCCCCTTCGGGGTCTCTGCCCAGGTATTGTCTCCAGCCTGCCACCCTACTGGGATATTGTTCTGACTCCGTGGGACCTCTACATAGTCTCACCCAGAGCTCCCTGCTGTGCCTGACCCCACCTCCTGACGGTGTGGACCTGTGGAGCTCCTCCCCACAGGTGGTAACAACTTGCATCTCGCATCTTGCAACACAACTTGCAACTTGCATCTTGCATCATAACAGAGTGGTTAATGATTCAAGAAAACTAGAAGGGTCTTGGAGGATGTGGGAAATATGCGCTTGCCAGCAAGCCATTTCATCAGGGTTTAAACACGTAACTTCCCTTCTCCCTGACCTTTGCCTGAATAAAAGCATCACTTGTGCTTAAAGCCTCTCTGCCTAGGAAAGGATACCTGACTATCATGTATTTCTCTGGCTTGTGCTTGGCCCTGAATTCCTGGGGGAGGGGCTGGGTGTTCCCTAGTCAGAGGCAGGACAAAGTCAGGAGGTATAGATTTCAGCAGCCAATGATATGATCCGTGCACACCCCCTGAGCCAAGCCAATAGTGTAGAGACTCATCTATTGCTATGGGGAAAGTAGCCAATCATGTAATGACACATCATCTGCCTTTGTATGAATGTACAATAAAAGAGAGCGCTGAATTGTGCTCAAGTCCTTTTTACCTGCCTGCTATGAAAGCTGTCTGAAGCGTCTTCATTACTCCTACATCTGGTGAGCCCACACCTGATGATAAACTCTCTGCTCATTTCGGCTGGACATAGCTTTAGGTACGTACCATTCAACAGATTTGCAATCGTAAGTATTTTTAAGGTACTTTTTAGTAATTTTTAAGTATTTTTCAGCAAGTTTGTTCCCCACATTCATGAGCATGGGAAGTGATTTGACTGTACAGCAAAGGCTACATGCCAAGGAGCTGCAGAAAATAATCAATAATCATTATTTCATCACCAGAAGGAAAAAAGCACAAATCAGCCTGGGGGACTTAGAAAAATTAATAAGTGAAATAGCTTGCCGTTGCCCTTGGTATTCAATGGAGGCTGGAACTCTGAATATCCAGGACTGGATTTTAATAGGCAATTGTCTTCATACGGCTCCAAGGTCCCCAATCAGGCAGTTATTGTTATGTCAAAAATGTACAGAGGCCATAGAACACATAGAAAAAAAAAGTTTCAAGGCAGCATTTTCAAACCATGTGCTTTTAGAAGCAGGCAGACTCAATCAGAATACCCTTCCCCCATCTTATGCTCAGTCTCCCTCAGAGACAGCAAATTCTTTGTATCAGCTCTCCATACCCACACCCAAGCCCATTCACACCTTCCCCACTTCTTTAGAAAAGCAGTCCTTGAGAACAATTGAACCACAACCTGGCCTGGGTGGGGCGATTAGCATTGAATTTCAGCAGAAACAGCAAAAAGAAAGCCTTACAGAAAAAGAATTGTTGGAAGGACTTCAAGCCTTCCCCATCACAGAAAAGAACCATGAACAAAGGGGGACAGAAAATGAAATAGAACATCTGGGGACACACACTCACATGGCTCCTGTGGCTTCCTCTGCGTCCATCTCAGAGAAAAGACCCCAGGAAACTGAAAACACTGAGGTCAGAAAAACTAGCCTTCCTCCATCTTGCCTGCAACCCCCTTCCCCCACCAACCACTCCCTGTACCCCCATTTGCCATTGCCTGAGACAGTCATTGACTCTGCATCACCAATTTGTCCAGGTAAATTACCATCTCAAACCACTGCTCCCGGTAACAATTTATATGCCGCGGTCAGCAAGGGATTTCACCTAGATCATGGAAATCTCACAAGAGAGGAATTATTGAAAGGGATTCAAGCCTCTCCTATTACAAAAGGAATTAAAGAGCTGGGTGTGGCAGCAATAGAGTTGAGTGCCGCCCGGAGTGCCATGAGCAGTGGCTATGCCCCCAGGTCTTCAAAGAAATCAGCGTATAAAACCTTGGGCCAGGCAGCTGCACTCCTGCGTTACAAGCAAAGAAAATATCAATATGAAAAAAATGATTTAATTAGACTCCTGCGTTACAAGCAAAGAAAAAAGCACTATGAAAAAAATGATTTAATTATACACTTCAATGACCTATTGCAGTCCAGATTAAACAGAGTAATTGCACAGACAGTACAGATTTGGAAAAAATGGTTTCTCTTAGTCTTTGAATTCAGTTACAAAAAATCTGCATACTTTGAGAGTATTCCCCACACAAAGTGAATGCAGAACCTTATGTTAAAACTGTACTGAAATTTGAGTAATATACTGTATAAATTACATGTGGAAATCTCCCTTTTACAAAATTAATTTGGCTCACATTTAAAATGACTCCATTTCTCTGAGATTTAAGTTTATAGCTTGAATTGCCAGCGCACAGATTTTTATTGTAATTTTCTCTACAGGAGAAAGATAGAATCTGTCTGCAAGAAATCAGCAAGAACTTGCCAGCCATTGTCTCTAGATGATGCAATCTAAATTGTTAAACAATGCTATCTTTAAGTTCCTATTGACTGAAGGATTAATTCCTTGGGTGCAGTTCTTTTCTTTTGAGAAACACTGCTCCTTCCCCCCTTTACTGTCTTTCTGTTAACTCTTGCTTGCCACTCATGGGGGAGGAAGGGAGAACTTTTGAAAAAAAAAAAACAAAAAACTGGACTTAGTCCTGCAGTTTCTCTCTCTAGTTTCTATATGTTATAACTCAGACAGATTGATCAGACCTGCTGATCCAAATCTTTTCCCTCAACTTTTAATGCATTCCTGCACTAGCCCTTCCTCGTCTCACTCTCTTTCTGTTAATCTTTTTAATACTTTCAAACATACTTTCAAACTTCTTCAATACTGAACTGAGGTTACTGACAAGGACATTTAATAGTAGTTACAGTCACTTTAGCGCGAACAGCGTGTTTAATTATAAGAAGAAATTCTATTCTGATATTCCACATTGAAAGTAAGCTCAGAGTATTATTGATTGCAACCTGGAACAATAGTTGCAATCTATAAAGTAATGATGGGGTCTCCACTAGGAGGCGCTATGCTATTCTACAAGTTATATTATATTATTGTTTTAATAATTCTGTTGTATACTAGTTTTTATTTTTCAGGCCTACAGCCCTCCTGTCTTAAAAGAAACTTCAGTTTTATTTTCTTTTTCACAAAATTTATACAGAATTCTGAACCTTAAAATTTTTACTGACAGAGGTTGCTACATCTAAAGCAATCCCTCCCAAGCCTTTTCTTGCAAATCCAAATTGATTTTATTAAATTGAATAATAGAATTGATTTCTTCAAGGTTAAAAAAGTAATAATTTCACTTTAATCCTTACCTTAATAATTTTTTGCTGTATGCCAGTTTTTGATATTTTCCAGATTTACAGCCTTCCTGCCATGAGGAGATGTGAAGGTGAACACTTTGCAGTTTATTTTAACATTTTTCTAACACCTTTTGACTTTTGACTTTTGATCCTTGATCTAATTTTGTTTTTGATAACTTTTTGGTAAGATTTTTAGCTCAAATTATGTGTTATCTGTTGTCTGTCTTGATGCCAAGAAGACTATGAATGAATATTTGCAGAATGAATATGAATATGTGTCAGTTTTGTGTGAATGAATATTTGCAGGATGAATGAATATGTGTCAGTCTTGTGTAACATATGTTTAATGTAATGTAGTGACATACTTGTCATTTGTGATTCTGCTTACTGCAAATGACTTTTCCTTTAAATGATTAATTTACATTTATTGCTAATTTACTGAATGAAAATTGATCACTGCATAAAAACTTTCTTGATAATGGGGTTACCCTCTGTTCTGAAAACTAAAAATGGCTCTGCTTACTGCAGCCATTCCTTTACATGAATTTTGTCAATAATTGAACATTAAATACATATTTGGCATCCCCTACAACACCACAGGGCAAGCCATTGTGGAGAGAGCCAATCATACCCTTAAGAGCTCTGGACCAAACAAAAAGAAAAAGGAGGGATTGCCCCTGGATTTTCCCCTAATCAGGTTTACTTTAAATCATCTCAAACATATCAGGATCAAATTTAAGACCACAGCCATGAATAATCATTATGGGACTAGGGTTAGTCACCCACAGCCATCAGTTTTGTATAGAATATTTAATGTCTGGTACGGTCCCGTTCCCTTAAAATGGGGAATGAGGATATGTTTCTCTGCTTGCTTCCACAGGTATCAAGCCGTGGAAAGATGGAAAGGTGTCCAGGTCTACAGGACCCGATCCCAAACCTCTCCCTGAGCTTCCACAGCCCTCAGAAGGACAGAGACCGGACTCCTTGCAAAAAGCAGCACCACATGACCTGGGGACAGATCAAGGCCCTATCCAACCAATCTGCACAACTCTTAGAACAGCAAGGCCTTGAGAAAACTCCAGAGAACTTATTAGCCGCTTTTTCTTGCCTGAATGCCAACTCATTAACAATTGTGTTCTGCACCCTCATCTTTTGCCTTGTTTCTCCAGCTATGGCGATTTCAGAACAAGGACTCTGACAGAACAACAAGTACATCCTCGATGCACAGAACTTTTCACACCTGTTGAATCGAACAGACTGTTGGATCTGCACACACATGCCAACCCATGCCTGCGGAGAACTACTGATGCACGCTGTACCATTTAACCTTACAGTATGGACTAATTATCCTTTACAGAGAGGTGTTTTCATTAACTCTCCAGTTAATAATACCATACTACACATTGGTAGCCGTATTCAAGAGACTGCCGCTCTTTGTTGGGACTATGATACAGGGGATGGGAAGGGACTTCAGGTGGGAAATATCCATATTGTAACCGAACCTTTGTATTAATCACTGAACACTTGCATAATTATACCACATATGTATGCAATTGGCAGATTTCAGGATGTGCAGTGGGAGACCCAAGCAGGTGCAGAAAGTATAGCGGGGACGAGGGATTTACCCTTTGTAGTTATATAGCCCAAATGATAACCAATGACATGTCCACTAATCTGTTAGGAAACATATGGATGTTATGTGGGCGTAGAGCATATATGCACATTCCCCCCAGATGGAGAGGCAGATGCACTTTAGGCTACATCCTCCCCTCATACTATGCAGTCAAAAATTTACCCAAAGCAAGGCTCCGTAACAAAGGGGAGGCGATAAATAATCCCATAGAAAAGTATACAGAAACTCAGATAGCTAGAAGCCTGTTTCCTCCAATGGGGACAGATATGAATTACAGAGACTTACACATCCTAGCTAACTGGACGACTGCCCTATTTAATCAGACAGTCCATGCATTAAAACTACTCACAACAGAAGTTTCTCAGATTAGAGAAGTAGCATTACAGAACAGCTAAACCTTAGACACTATTTTAGCTTTAAAGGGTGGTGTTTGTGCATTAATTGGATCTCATTGCTGTGTATACATATCAGACTATAAAGCAAACCTCACACATACCATAGAGCAGATAGAAACCATGGTTGCTGATGCACCACTTTCAGGCAGAATACCAACTTCTCCATGGGACTGGCTATGGTCCTGGCTCCCTGATATTTCTGGTCTCAAAAGGGTGATTTCTATTATAATGACCATAATTGTTTTAATTATTTGCCTGTGATGCTGTATTCAGTGCATACCCAACCTCATATCCATATTGAAACCTTGCTCTCAGCCCGAATACAAAGATGTCTTGTAAGATGCCTAATAGGGAATCCTGAGCCCTGCAGCGTTGGCACACCACGCTGCACCAGCTCTGGGTGATATGGAGATTCAGGAGCTCATCGGCAGCTGGCACACCACGCCGAATCAGCTTTCTTCCCTCCATAATCCCCCTTTTTCCTATTTCCAGCCCATAGGAAGACATAACAGAATTCCGTAAGGGTCTAAAGCTTTATTGAGCTACCTAAACAAAAACAGAAAGGGTGAGATGTGGGAAATATGTGCTTGCCAGCAAGCCATTTCATCAGGGTTTAAACACGTAACTTCCCTTCTCCCTGACCTTTGCCTGAATAAAAGCATCACTTGTGCTTAAAGCCTCTCTGCCTAGGAAAGGATACCTGACTATCATGTATTTCTCTGGCTTGTGCTTGGCCCTGAATTCCTGGGGGAGGGGCTGGGTGTTCCCTAGTCAGAGGCAGGACAAAGTCAGGAGGTATAGATTTCAGCAGCCAATGATATGATCCGTGCACACCCCCTGAGCCAAGCCAATAGTGTAGAGACTCGTCTGTTGCTATGGGGAAAGTAGCCAATCATGTAATGACACATCATCTGCCTTTGTATGAATGTACAATAAAAGAGAGCGCTGAATTGTGCTCAAGTCCTTTTTACCTGCCTGCCATGAAAGCTGTCTGAAGAGTCTTCATTACTCCTACAGAGGATAGATCCAGGAGGACATTAAACTGTACAGAGATTAAAAGCAGAGGTGGTGATAAGTAACATTTCAAAAGGACTTTGATAGTCTATTATTTTTTTTTTAGAAGGACAGAGAGATGATTTAATAATGGCTAGCATACCTCCTCCCCATCTATTTGGGTGGGGTTCAGAGTAAAGTATAATTATTATTAGGGCAAATGGAATTTAATACAATATTATCATAATCATGCAACCAAGTTTCAGTACTGAGAGCAGCATCAGGTGAGTGTGAGGAAATTAGATCAGATATTACGGGAATTTTTTTCCTAACTGACTGAGCATTAAAGGTCATCATGCAAAGAGCAGTGCATAAAAGAACTGAAGGTTTATGGAGAGTTGCAGGTAGAATTGTCACCAATTTGCGATGTAAAGGAGGTTTATAGTGGCGTGGGGGAAGGCTACCATATCTACCACATCCAGAAACAACAGTAATTTCCATGATAGCGTATGTAGTTAACAGAACGTAAATAAAAAACTTACTGAAAAGAGTAGTCATAAGGACAAAAGATTTTCTTTGAAAACATAGCTGTGGTGCACTTATATCTGCCTACAAATGGAGGGGGCCAGTCTTTCCTAAACACTATACAAACTTTTACTTCCACAGCAACCAAACATTTGCTCTGTACTTGATAACGCTTCAAAAATATTTCATCTGCTGTGTGATAAGTAGGAAGGAGGAGTGAGTGACTATTGTGTGGTAAACAATGTGCACAGGTGCAGAGTAGAGAATGAACAGTGGTGATGCTAGTACAGTGGACCAGACACTCCTCCACATACTGACATTCCTGTAGTGACCTGCCTTTGGGATCTTGATGCTAGCTGTAAGCTCATCCTGACCTTACAAGTCTTATACAGACCCCCAAGCTATGCTAGTACAGGTATGGGAGCCAGAATATTTAAGTCAGCCTTGTACCCAGCACCAGCAGTACCCCTCTAGGCCGTCTGGTGGTTGGCCGTGGACATTGTACAGCGGATGGTATTCCCTCATTCCTCATCCCTGCTTGTGACCCAACAGCTGACAGTGGGTATGAACACTCAGTATATCCACATCGTATTAGGTTAACTGTGAATGCTACAATTGTATCTGGTCACATACCCTTGCACTCCTTTCCAAAATAATTGGCCTGAAAAAAATTGTTGTGTCATGCTGAGACAAATTTTGGCTTCACAGCACCCAAGATGTACATGCACACTATATAATATGTTGGCCATGAAGGTAGTGAGTATGTAACATACAGGCGCATGTAAGCTGGAGGAACCAAACGGAATGCTGTGTGAATAAGGCAGTAAGAGGCAATAGTCAAGGGCCCCAGTAAGGAGCTTCTTCTTTACCTCTGCCTGTCTTCCTTACCAACAGACATGCAGCTTTCATTCAGGGAGATTCTATAAGGTGCGCTTGGCTGAAAGCACTGTTTATCATGCCTTCGGACGTATGTTTTAGACTCGTGTCCAGTGCCCCTTATATTGTAAGGGATGTAGCGCATTGAAAATGCGCAGCCAACCCCCCCAGAAACTGATAGCGCTCATCACATGCAAATACATGTTGATGAGGCTATTAGTTATTCACTCGGGATACTTAAAGTAAAATGTGCATCCAATCCACATATTTAATGCTCAGAAATTAATGACTGCCCAAGGGCAGGCATACATTTATGAGCAGCCCTAAAAAGTGTACAGAAAAAGTGAAAAACCAGCTTTTCTGTACACCCTCTGACTTAATATCCCAGTGATACAAAGTCAGAGGAACCCCAAAAAAAGAAAGATAAAAAAATGTTATTAAAAAACATGTGATGGCTGGTCAAGTTAGGAGAATGGATGCTAAGTTTCAATGGCTGTCAGCGGGTTCTGAAAAGCCATGCTTGGAAAATTGAGCATCACTTTATTTTAACCCGCTGACAGCCAACTCTCCTGGGTTTCTGCTAAAAAGGCGGTGCCTCCTTTTTAGTGTGACCCCTCATTTAAATACAGGATTGAGCGCCCAGGAAAGGTGGCTGGGCGCGCATTGGGAGACCAGGCACTTAACACGGAGCGCCCATTCTCCCTTGCTTCTTATTGACTCGGCCTTATTGTTTTGTCATAGCCCATATGGTCTTGCATGCTCCTTCAATGTGCAATTGAAATGAGGCAGGCCATTGTAGCATGCACGTCATGTGGAAAGCAAACCTTTAACCTTCGATGTCATAATCACTTAAACCACACAATGAAAGGACATAAACATAAATTAGTGTTTTCAAAACAGTGAGCACTTTATTAGCAAACCCATGTAGTGCACAGTTTGAAATAAAGACAATTTCTTAGGTAATCACATTATGCAAGAACTAGTTAGCAAATAGTAAAAAACATTGCACATTTCCTGAACAGCACATTCTGTATACAGCTGTACATTAATAGATTGAAATGGCATAATGCATATTCATACATTGCATTTTATCCTTTACGCACAATCATGATTACTACTAAAAACACAGAAAGAGGAATTGGCACCCCTAAAACTATAGTAATGCTGCAAAGTAACAGCTATATTCATCACTACTATGTGATCTGAAGCCAAAGGCCCCAGACAGCCAATGTTGAAAGATTGCACTCAAAGGGGACAGTCTAAGGGCCACGGCAGCAAAGTTCAAGTAAAGGCAGCTCGACCAGTGCAGTAGAGTGCATCAGCAAGGAGATAGGAGGCCCAGATGAAGATGCAGCAGCATGGAGAGAGGAAGCCCAGGTGAAGACGCACCAGCATAGAGACAGGAGCATCAGTAGGTATTGAGATGAGAGGAGATAGCATCCAGAGCAGGAAATAAGACATGAGGAGAAGAGGCAGCAGCTGCAACACAGGATAACACTTTAAGGAAGATGGAATACAGGCAGAGCATGGAGGAGGGCTGTACAGTTAGTCTGCAGGACCTAAAAAGCATAGTTGAAACTATCTTCTTTATGCCGGCACAGGAACTCTGTAGTGAAGACAGGCCCAGCAGGTTACTTCAATCTAGCTGACACAGGAACTCTGTAGTGAGGATGGGCCCAGCAGGCTTCTTCCATCTAGCCAACACATGAACTTTGTAGTAAGAACGGGCCCAGAAGGCTTCTTCCATCTAGCTAGAACACAAACTCTGTAGTGAGGATCGGCCAGCAGACTTCTTCCATCAAGCTGGCACAGGAACTTTGCAGTGAGGGTGGGCCCAGAAGGCTTCTTCCATCTAGCTAGCCCAGGATCTCTGAGGTGAGGAAGGGCCCAGCAGGCGTCTTCCATCTTTCTGACACAGGATCTTTGTGTAGGGCACAGGCCGGGCTTGGCGTATACGTGTGGATTTTTTACCTTAGAGGCCATGTGGCTATACTGTTGGTGGGGGCATGAGTTTGGGGGGGGGGGGGCTACCCCTTGCCTGTCTGCCACTACGGGGATTGCTCTGTGGTGTCGATTCCACTGATGGCACTGAGGACTCAGATGGAGGTTCTAGCATCCTTTGTAAAATTTGTGTCAACACATTGGTAAGAGTGTTTATTAGAGATGTGAATCGTGTGATCGATCGTCTTAACGATCGATTTGGCTGGGGGGGGAGGGAATCGGATTGTCGCGGTTTTGTTTTTTTAAATATCGTGTAAATCGTAAATCGGGGGAGGGCGGGAAAACCGGCACACTAAAACAACCCTAAAACCCACCCCGACCCTTTAAAATAAATCCCCCACCCTCCCGAACCCCCCCAAAATGTCTTAAATTACCTGGGGTCCAGTGGGGGGGTCCCGGTGTGATCTTCCACTCTCGGGCCATGGGTGCGTTGATAGAAATGGTGCCGGCGCTACCTTTGCCCTGTCATATGACAGGGCAAAGGTAGCGCCGGCGCCATTTTGGTTCCTGTCCCCCGACGTCACGAGCATAGGAGATCGCTCCCGGACCCCCGCTGGAGCCCCAGGGACTTTTGGCCAGCTTGGGGGGGCCTCCTGACCCCCACAAGACTTGCCAAAAGTCCAGCGGGGGTCCGGGAACGACCTCCAGCACTCGAATCATGTTGCCGAATTGCAAAATGGCGCCAGCCATACGGCCATACGGCCGGCGCCATTTTGCAATACGGCAATATGGCCATATGGCCGGCGCCATTTTGCAATACTCGGGCCGTATTGCAAAATGGCGCCGGCCGTATGGCCATATTGCCGTATTGCAAAATGGCGCCGGCCGTATGGCCGTATGGCCGGCGCCATTTTGCAATACGGCAACACGATTCGTGTGCAGGAGGTCATTCCCGGACCCCCGCTGGACTTTTGGCAAGTCTTGTGGGGGTCAGGAGGCCCCCCCAAGCTGGCCAAAAGTGCCTGGGGGTCCCTGGGGGTCCGGGAGGGATCTCCTACGCTCGTGACGTCGGGGGACAGGAACCAAAATGGCACCGGCGCCATTTCTATCAACGCACCCGTGGCCTGAGAGTGGAAGATCACACCGGGACCCCCCACTGGACCCCAGGTAATTTAAGACATTTTGGGGGGATTCGGAAGGGTGGGGGATTTATTTTAAAGGGTCGGGGTGGGTTTTAGGGTTGTTTTAGTGTGCCGGTTTTCCCGCCCTCCCCCTTCCCCTCCCCCTTCCCCCGATTTACGATTTTTGACGATAAATCGGGGGAATTCCTATTATATATCGCCTCTAACGATTTTTGACGATTTAAAATATATTGGACGATATTTTAAATCGTCAAAAAACGATTCACATCCCTAGTGTTTATAGCTCCCATCAGATTAGTGACATTGTGGGTTTGGCCTGACATTTGCTGTTGGAGAATGTGGGTTTGTCTGTTTACAGCCCTCCTTGGCCCCAATAGCTCTGCCCATATGTATTTGTGGTGTTCTACTTGCCTCCTTTGTAGCTGGTGCAGCTGCTCCAGTATGGACTGTTCAGGTGAGGGGATGCTGATAGTGCAGGTGCTGCTGGCAATGGCTGGGTTCAATGGCCTTTGTGGCTGCAAAATTGGCTTTAGTGGGCTTGGGCCTCCTCTTCATGGCTGACTAGTGGTGGTTCAGGATGGCCCTCTGGTGTGCTCACTCTACCTTCACCTGATCCTGGAGGCATCCACTCCAGGCTCTGCTCCTCCATTAAGTGGGATAGGTTAGGGACACATTTAGTTGGCTTGGACAACCCAGGGGTTCGAGCATAACAAAGGCTGCTGCTGCTGCTGCTCCTCCTCCTCCTCAGTGCTGACCAGTGTCTCTGCATCCATGACAAAAGGCTTTTGAAAAGCAGGTGGGGGCTGGCTGGTCCATGGCCCTTGCTGGCTGGTCCCTGGGGCATCCAGGCTACTCCCTGGGGCATCCTGGCTCATTCCTGGTGCCTCCCGACTAGGACCGGTTTGTTGTTGGGTGAGAGCTGTGGAAACAAAAACTAACACATAAGTACCAATGGAAGTAAGTAACCTTTTTCTTTTGTCATCAGAGGTGCACTTTGCTTCTTTGCATTGTGAGAATCTGATGCCAAATGATGTGTACACCTGTTGCTGCCTTGCATTTTATAGGTGATATGAACTTACCTGCTGCAGTTCTTGTGGTGTCCAGCTGCTGCTCATTCATTCCCGCAAATACCTCCGGTTCCAGCCTTTGTATAAGGCGATTCTCCATCTCATTGAGGAATATGGAACATGGGGCTCCTCTTTCCGTCATTCTTCGGTGTTTGTTTTGGGCCGCCACTTTGGCTTTAAGCTGCGCCTTTATATCTCGATACTGGTGGGTGACCTGCTCCCCGCTTCTTTGGATGCCGCTATGTCTGGTGATGCTCCGGGCTAGGCTTCGCCAGATCTGGGCCTTAGCTGCCTTTGATGTTTTAGCTGTCTGGTTGCCAAACAGCGTGGCATAGTTTTCCAGGACTCCTGCTATTAGAGATGTGCATTCGTTTATGACGAATTAGGCAATTTCAACGAAATTGCCTAATTTGTCGTGGTTTGGGGGCCCTGCCCCCCGAAACAGATTTTCCCTGAACTACGAGAAAAATTAGTTTTTCAGGTTTGTACGGGGGGGAGGGACACATTTTATTTTTTTAAATAAAAAACCACCTCAAGCATTAAAATTTAGTATAATACAACCCCCCCCCCAACATCCCGATCCCTCCCAAGACATACCAACATCCCTGGGGGTCCAGCGGGGCCCCACGAGCGATTTGTCCCTCCATGCCCTCGGGCTGTCTGGCCTGCCTCGCTCAAAATGCCGCCGATAGCCTCTGACCTACTATGTCACAGGGGCTACCAGTGCCATTGGTCAGCCCCTGTCACATGGCCATTGGCGGGTTGAGAAAGCAACAAGGAAGGCTATCTAACAAAGCCATTGGGGCAACAAAAATGGGGATTAGAAGCCAATATGTCAAAAATTCCGATCTTTTATTGAAGACTTAAAATTTAACCACGCCCGACTCAGGCCGAGTTTCGCCCTATATCAATGGGGCTGCATCAGGGGCTACAATACATAAATAAATACACAAATAATAATAAATAAATAAAACAAATTATAAAAGCACATGACAAATGACATATAAAATGGTAACATGAAAAATGAGAGCATAGAGTGTGTACAAGCATACCTCTGTTAAAATCAAATCATATTCATATCGTTACAGGTGGAATATGATAAATTGCATCAAACTGGTCTGGAAGATGTAACAAAAACATATCAATTATTATGTAATAGGTCAGATTATGGAAAAAAAACACAAAAAATAATAAATAAATACATAAAATAAATAAATAATTAAAGAAGAAAAAATATTTTGATCTTATTTTGTTTACCTTCATGTAAAATTGTAAATGGAACAATGTGTTGGAGTCACTGTTGTTCTTTCATAAACACATACAGCAGCATGCTATATTAAAAAAGTCAAAATAATGATGTAAGGAGAAAATATATTTCTTATATGTAATCTTACGCAGAATTACCATGCAAAGTTTATTTGTTTATAAATGTTGTTAAAAATTCAATAAACATAATAAAAAAAAAAAAAAAAAGTCAAAATAATAAAAATATTGTAGCGTGCTATTATAAAAATCAATGAATACACTAAATAAAATATCTCCAGTGCCAAAGCAACACCTGTTCTCATTTAAAATATGCTATCTTTTAACACACTGGCTTTAATGTGACATCTAGTATGCACTGAGATATATGTGCAAAACACACTATCTAAAGTGACTAAAAAATGTGGTATAATTTTAAGCAGTGCCGCTTGTATCAAATCACATACACTAGTAGCTCATTGTTATGTAGTACTGATCACGTCAGTAATGAAATATAATGAGATGAACTGTAACAAGCGGACAAATCTACTAACTAAAAATATATCAACAAGCACACAAACGCAAAAAAGGCACTCTTATTTATCTCAACTCATATAAACAAACAACACGCTAGTTGGAAATATAAGCGCAAAATCTCAAGAAAGGCACTCTTATTTATCTCAACTCGTATATATTATATTGCATATGATAAAACTTACCCATTCATTTATTAGCAGCGAGTACGCATCTCTACAAGGTGCATTCGCAGATAACTCAGAAAAGAAAGAATTGACTCAATACTGGGATTTAAACGCCGAAAAAACGCGCGAAAAATCACGTCAAACAGCTGAAGGGGGCGTGTCCTCAAATACCCCATATGTGACAACTAAAAAAAGAGGCACATCAATCACAATAAAAGGGGCGTGAACTCCAAAACCCCGTATGTGACAGTTAACAGATAGCTTAAAAAACACTACCGATTAGGTGCTTACGATTACTGCTCATGAAACTTGAACATTATTGTGAATGATAAATATCCACAAGCTAAAATCGTCACTGTTCATAAAATAGAATAAGGGAAACAATTAAAAAAATTAAGTAGTTACAAGATCGTGCCGAACACTGTGTCAGACAAATACAAGAGGAACTGTATGAGGGACAATACATTGTGTTCAAAAAGGAAATTGACTCAACTGTACTAAAATTGAATGGAATACGGGAGAAATATAACTATACTATACTATTTGGTATGAGTAAAAATAAAAACAAATTAGACATACTGGTCAGCTGTATGCGCATGAAATATTAATATGAACAGTTAATAGACAGTACAATTATTAACACATAAGAATAAAGCACCACATAAAAAATGTTAAAATAAATTGAAAACAATGATGGACTGTGCAAAATTGAAAATTAAAAAATAAAGAATAAATAATAAATACATAAGATATGAAGTGTAAGAGAAAACTAATAAATATAAAAAAATGATAAAACATAAAATAAATGAAATAGGTGTATCTTGTAAAAAAGAAAAAATATAAAAAATAACAAATAAATAAATGAATTACATATGTTGGAAATAAAAAGAAGGAACAATTTTTTTTTGTAAAAACTAAAACAAATATATAACTTCCAGACCAATATTGTGCTTTTTCATAAGAAAACCGAATAATCAACATCAAGATTTAAACCATGAGGTTCTACAGTGTTGAATTCAAATATGTATTTTTGTTCTAATTGTAACAATAAACTGTCTAAATCTCCACCTCTCCAATTAAACACAGGCTGTTGCAAAACACAGAATTTATATTCTTCAAATTTGTGATTTTTCTCTAATGTGTGTGCTACCAAAGGTTTTGTTTCTATTTTTCTATTAATACTATTATGCTCTATTATTCTCTTATTAAATTGTCTTATAGTTTTGCCAATATACATTTTTCCACATGGACAAAATACTATATAAATGACGCCTTTACTTTTACAGTTAGTAAAGTTATTAAGATTAAACACTTTATTTCTACCTGGAATATTTAAAGTTGTTGTTTTCATGTTAACATTACAGACTGAGCAATGACCACATGGCCAATGGCCCACAGGTCTTATATCTTTCAATCTTTTTTCTGGTAAAGCTGATGGTGAAATGTACTCCTTAATATTTTTTTCTCTTTTATTTGCTATCATTAAGTTCTTATCTTTAAAATGAGGTAAAATTTGTAAAATAGACCAGTACTTTTTTAAAATTTTGGTAATTTGAAATGACATGTGAGTGAAAGTAATTGGGCAGACAATGCGATCGTTACTTTTTTTGTCTTTGGTCTGTAATAGATCCTTTCTATCCTGTTTGGCAGCTTTGTTAAAACCCTCAAAAATATATTTCTTTGGGTAAGATTTATCCAAAAATCTATCTGTCATCTCTAATGATCTTTCATAAAATGTTTTCTCATCGCCACTCAGGCGCTTCAATCTTAAAAATTGAGAGTAAGGCAGATTACGTTGTAAGGATTTATTATGATAACTTTCATAATGTAATAATTTATTTGTGTCTGTTGGTTTTCTAAAATGTCTGTTGAAAAATAACCATCCTTAAAATTCACTAAAACATCTAAAAAAGAAATACAGCTGGAATTAAAAACTAAGGTGAATTTCAAATTAGGATCATGGGTATTCAACCATGAATGAAAACCATGTAAAAGCTCACTGCTGCCCTTCCAGATTAAAAAAATATCATCAATATAACGTTTCCAAAAAAGTATGTTGTCTTTAAAATCATGATCAATTAAAAAGGATTCTTCAAATTTTGCCACATATAAATTAGCTATTGAAGGAGCCATAGGAGACCCCATGGCTACTCCTTTGAGTTGTTTATAAAACTTCTTATTAAAAGCAAAAAAATTAAATTTTAAAGGAAATACTGCCAATTCCATCAGAAAATGATTAGGTATTCTTTTATATTGGTTGTGTAATAAAAGTTGCTGAAAGATAATGTCCAGGGCTGCGTCTTGTGGAATGTTGGTGTACAATGATTCAATATCCATAGTTACCATTAAAATGTCATTATTAAAATTGTTAAAATAATTTAAAAGATTGATAAAATGTGTGGAGTCTCTTAAAAATGACGGAATCTTCTCTACCTGTGGTTTTAAAAACGTATCTAAAAAAATAGCGAGAGGTTCGAGGAGAGATCCATTTGCAGAAATGATCGGTCTTCCTAGGGAATCTGTCTTAGATTTATGGATTTTCGGTAAAATATAAATAGTTGGCATGATTGGATGTGCAACTGTTAAAAAATCTAATTCTTTACTTGTAAGATACCCACCTTCTTTCGCACTTGATAGAAGGTTGTCAATGTCCTTTTTTAAAACTGCAGTGGGATCTTTATCTAGAGTCTGATAAAAAAAACTCCATCAGACAGTTGCCGATCAATTTCTTGAACATATTTATATTTGGAAAGTCTTGGGGGGGTCAGGTGCTATCGGCGCTATTTTGATTACTGGCAGCCAATGGCCCGAGGGCAGGAGATCGCTCCGGGACCCCCGCTGGACCCCCAGGGACTTTTGGCCAGCTTGGGGGGCCTCCTGACCCCCCCCCCAAGACTTGCCAAAAGTCCCTGGGGGTCCAGCGGGGGTCCGGGAGCGATCTATACATCGGCTGCCAGTAATCAAAATGGTGCCGATAGCCTTTGCCCATACTATGTCACAGAGGCTACTGGTGCCATTGGTCAGCCCCTGTCACATGGTAGAAGCACAAGATGGTGCTGATGGCCATGTGTCAGGGGCTGACCAATGGCACCAGTAGCCCCTGTGACATAGTAGGTCAGAGGCTATTGGCGCCATTTTGAGTGAGGCAGGCCAGACAGCACAACAGCATGGAGGGAGAAATCCCTTGCGGGACCCCGCTGGACCACCAGGGATCTTAGTAAGTCTTGGGGAGGGATCGGGATGGTGTGGGGGGGGGGGCGGGTTGTATTTAATGTATTAAGGTGAATTTTAATGCTTGGGGGGGGGGGGGTTTAGCTTCATTTTCCCGCGTCGTTTTTTGGGCCGGTTTCGTTTTTCCCCGTTTAGTTTTTGTTCGTTTTCCCAAAAAACTAACTGAGGAAAAACAAACTTTACCCCAAAGTTTCCGACTCAAAAAACGACCCGGTAGTAAAAAATGAAGCTCATCTCTACCTGCTATTACCATTTTGTTCTCTGTGATGCTGAACTTAATGGCACTGAGACAAAGGCATCCTGCTGCCTGGCTGCCAGATGGGGGTGCCACTTCCTCTTCTGGAGAGGTGTCCTCCCTGTCCTCAGTCTCCATCCCACTCAACTCTCCTCTCCCTTCCTCCCCTCCCCCCCCCCCCCCCCCCCCCGCCGGCCCTGCCTTGAAAACTCCCTTCCTCTCTGCCTATCTCTAGCCTGCCTTACTCCTCCCTCCATGCTTGCCTGCCTATCCCCTTCCCCCACTCGCCTCCTCCTATCCCTTCCATGCTGCCTCTCTCTGCTCCTGTCCCTACTCCGACTCTTACTACTCCTTCCCCTACTACTCCTGCCCTCATCCTCCCGCCTCCTCTCGTCCCTCCTCCCCCTCCCCACGACTATCCTCTCATCTCTTCCCTTGCCTTTCATGCTCCATTTGCTCCACCTCCTTCACGCCTCCACTCACCATCTCCACCACGCACCACCTCCACCACTCCTCACCTCCTCCAATCATCATCTCCACCACTCACCACCTCCACCACTCCTCACCTCCTCCAATCATCATCTCCACCACTCACCACCTCCACCATCTCCTCCACTCACCATTTCCTCCACTCATCATCTCCTCCATTCCTTCACAGAAAAAGATAAATGGACAAACTTCACAAACAGATACTTTCACACACACACAGAGACAAAAGACAAAGGTAAAGGTTCACAAAAGGAAGAACAGAAAAACACAGGAGACCACACTCAGAAATCGCAAATAGAAACTATCTCTAACCACTAGGGATGTGAATCGTGTCCTCGATCGTCTTAACGATCGATTTCGGCTGGGAGGGGGAGGGAATCGTATTGTTGCCGTTTGGGGGGGTAAAATATCGTGAAAAATCGTGAAAAATCTAAAAATCTAAAAATCGCAAAACCGGCACATTAAAACCCCCTAAAACCCACCCCCGACCCTTTAAATTAAATCCCCCACCCTCCCGAACCCCCCCCAAATGACTTAAATAACCTGCGGGTCCAGCGGCGGTCCGGAACGGCAGCGGTCCGGAACGGGCTCCTGCTCCTGAATCTTGTTGTCTTCAGCCGGCGCCATTTTCCAAAATGGCGCCGAAAAATGGCGGCGGCCATAGACGAACACGATTGGACGGCAGGAGGTCCTTCCGGACCCCCGCTGGACTTTTGGCAAGTCTCGTGGGGGTCAGGAGGCCCCCCACAAGCTGGCCAAAAGTTCCTGGAGGTCCAGCGGGGGTCAGGGAGCGATTTCCCGCCGCGAATCGTTTTCGTACGGAAAATGGCGCCGGCAGGAGATCGACTGCAGGAGGTCGTTCAGCGAGGGTTCCGGCACCTCGCTGAACAACCTCCTGCAGTCGATCTCCTGCCGGCGCCATTTTCCGTACGAAAACGATTCGCGGCGGGAAATCGCTCCCTGACCCCCGCTGGACCTCCAGGAACTTTTGGCCAGCTTGTGGGGGGCCTCCTGACCCCCACGAGACTTGCCAAAAGTCCAGCGGGGGTCCGGAAGGACCTCCTGCCATCCAATCGTGTTCGTCTATGGCCGCCGCCATTTTTCGGCGCCATTTTGGAAAATGGCGCCGGCTGAAGACAACAAGATTCAAGAGCAGGAGCCCGTTCCGGACCGCTGCCGTTCCGGACCGCCGCTGGACCCGCAGGTTATTTAACTCATTTGGGGGGGGTTCGGGAGGGTGGGGGATTTAATTTAAAGGGTCGGGGGTGGGTTTTAGGGGGTTTTAGTGTGCCGGCTCACGATTCTAACGATTTATAACGATAAATCGTTAGAATCTCTATTGTATTGTGTTCCATAACGGTTTAAGACGATATTAAAATTATCGGACGATAATTTTAATCGTCCTAAAACGATTCACATCCCTACTAACCACCACCACAGCAACTACCCTCCTCTCCTCTAAAACATGCCTTTTGACACATCCTCAAAGAGACAGGAAGGCTGTATATATAACCTTCAAAAATAACGCACTGCATGATGATGCAATGCGGTATATGATGACATAGCGCTGTGTGTGATACAATTTCGCCATGGGTAATAAAATTTTGCCGCAGGTGATGAAATTTCACCATGTGCGATAAAATGTCGCCATGTACTTTACTTTGCTATAGCCATTACATTATCCTAAACACATCCCTTTTTTTTCACGAGTGCTATGTTTATAGCATTTTGATGAATCTAGGCATAAGTTAGCCAGATAAACTAAGCCACTTCTCTTATATTATCTGGCTAACATAGCCAGATTACTTTAGCTGACAAGCTAAATTTAAGATAGCCAGGGACAATCAGCTACATGCCTGTGCTGTTGAATCATTTTGCTAGCAAGCCATCAATCAGTAAAAGGATCTATGCATTATCGTTAATAATATGTTGAAATCTTCTGCTCATTGTGCAGCAGTAGCCAAAAAAGCAAATAGAATGCTAGGAACTTTTAAGAAAGGAATAGAGAATAAATCTGAGAATATTTTAATAAAAACATAAAAATGATGGCAGAAAAGGACCAGTTGGCCCATCCAGTCTGCCCAGCAAGCTTCTTATGGTAGTATCTGCCACTCTGTGCAGAATACCCCCCCATGTTTCTTTCAAGGATAGTAACTGCCATTCCATGCAGTTACCCCCAAGCCTTATGACAAAGGTAGTAATATTTACAATCAAAACCAAGCCACTGTCAAACCCATAACAAATTACTGCTAGCAGCATTTTTATTTGGTGAGGAGCATTCTTGATAATTCAGACAATGCTGCTTTACTTTCTTTGCTTTGGGATTTGCCATAGAAGCCATCCTGTGCTTTTTCCATTATGTCTGCATGTCAGTACCCCAAACCATAAAAGTCAGGGTCCATGTTGGTTATTGTCAGTATCCAGTTCTTCTTTTTCCCCCAACCATTTCCTCCCTGATGCTGTTGAAGCAGGGAGGGATGCTGCAGTTGTGTCAAAAGCATCAAGGCTATTGATTGAGGGTAGTAATCTCTATGCCTTCTGTTAAGTGTCATAACTGCCTCTCTGTGCAGGTTACCCCCATGGACTCTTTTCTTCATTTCCGTCCTCTAGCCTATAGAGATCCACAGTGTTTATCCCATGCCCTTTTGAATTCAATGACTGTGTTCTTCTTCACTATCTCCTCTGAAGGGCATTCCAATTATCCACCACCCTCTCCATGAAGATATATTTCCTGACATTTGTTCTGAGTCATCCCCTCTGGAGTTTCATTTCATGACCCCTAGTTCTACTGTTTCCTTTCTGATGGAAAAGGTTCCACATTTGTGCATCATTAAAACCTTTTAGGTATTTGAGGTCTGTATCATATCTCCCTTGCACATCCTCTCTTCCAGGGTATACATATTTAGGTCCTTCATCCTCTCCTCACAAGTCATTCAATGAAGACCCCACACTATTTTGGTTGCCCTTCTCTGGACCACCTCCATCCTGTCTCTATCTTTTATGAGATACAGTCTCCAGAACTGAACACAGTACTCCAGGTAAGGTATCACCAAGGACCTGTATAAGAGCATTATCACCTTATTTCCTGCTGGTTATTCCTCTTTCTATGCAACCCAGCATTCTTCTGGCTTTAGCTATTGCCTTGTCACATTGCTTCAGCTCATCAGATACTATTAACCCAAGGATTCTCTTTTTGTGCATGCAAATTAGTTTTCCATTCCCCATCGTATACAGCTGCCAAATATTGAACCACACTTCAAGCTTTCTTAAATCACTTTTCATTCTCTCTATTCCTTCAGGCATGTTCATTCTGTTGCAGATCTTATTATCATCCACAAATAGATAAACATTGTCTTCTATTCCTTCTACAATGTCACTCACAACGGTATTGAACAGAACCAGCCAAAAAAAAAAAAGATCCGTGTAGCACTCCACTTAACACGGCTCTCTTCAGAGTAGGTTCCATTTACCATTACACGCTGTCCCCTATGTCAGCCAGTTTGTAATCTTGCCACTACCTTGGCACTCACTCCCAAGCTTCTCATTTTATTCATAAGTTTCCTATGCAGGACCATATCAAAAGCTTTGCTGAAATCCAGGTAGATCACATCGAGTGCTCTGACTTGATCTAATTCTCTTGTCACCCAATCAAAAGAATCAATAAGATTGGTCTGACCGGACCTTCCCTGGTAAATCCATGCTGCTTCAGATCCAGCAAGCTACCTGATTGTAGATATTTCACTATTCTATTCTTTAGCAGAATCTCCTTTAATTTCCCACCACTGAGATAAGACTAACTGGTCTGTAGTTTCCAGCCTCCTCTCTGCTAACACTTGTGAAGAGGGACCACAACTGCACTTTTCCAATCTGTCGCACCACTTCCGTTTTCAGGGATCTATTGAACAGGTCTTTCAGTGGACCTGCCAGCACATTTCTGAGCTTCCTCAATATCCTGGGATTACCTCATCTGACCCCATGCCCTTGTTCACTTTTAATTTACTTAGCTCATCCTATACATTCTCTTCTGTAAATGGAGTTTTGCTAACCCCATCCCCATCTATGGTCTTATCAACCAGCAACGGTCCTTCTGTAGGGTCTTCTTTAGTGAACACCCAACTGAAGTATTTGTTTAATTTTTCTGCTAATTCTTCATCTCTCTCCACACATTGTAATTCATCACCTTTCAGTTTTGTTATACTAATCTTTGGGCCTTTCTTCTTTCTCTGATATGTCTGAAAAATGTTTTGTCACCTCACTTTACCTCTTTGGCAAACATTTCTTCTGCTTGATCTTTCACTTTCCTGATTTCTTTCTTCACCTCCCTCAGCTTCATCAGATATTCTTCCCTGTGTTCCTCTTTTTGGGATCCTTTATACTTCTTGAATGCTGTTCTTTTTGCCTTGATTTTGTCAGCCGCTTCCTTTGAGAACCAGATCGGTTTCTTTTTCCTCTTATTTTAGTTTGCTTTTCTAACATATATATTTGTTGCCTTTGTAATAGCTCCTTTTAATTTGGCCTACTGTTGTTCCACCTCACCCATTTTCTCCCAGTTTTCCAGTTCGTTTTCCAGATACATCCTCATTTTGACAAAGTCATATTTGTGAAATTCAAAGCTCGGGTCTTTGTGTGACTTTTCTGTATCCTGTTTGTGATATCAAACCATACCATCTGATGATCACTGGTGCTCATGTGAGCACCTACCTGGACATTAGAGACATTATCTCCATTAATGAGCACTAGATCAAGTATCACACTCTCCCTCATAGCTTCCATTACTATTTGTTTGAGCTGAGCCCCTTGAAGGACATCCTCTATCTCTTTTCTGCTTATAGATTCCATAGAAGGGACATTCCAATCCACATCCATAAAATTTAAATCTCTGAGCAACACTACTCCCTTCTTTCCCACCTTTTGGATGTCTTCGATCAGACATCTGTCCAATTCTTCTGCTTGAGAAGGAGGCCTGTAGGTCACACCAGTAAAAATAGAAGCACCATCTTCTATTATTAGGATGGTACATAATGCTTCTTCTCTACCCCACATCCCTTGCAATCCAGTTTGTTGGATATTGTTTTTGACATAAAGAGCTACTCCTCCTGCTTTTCTGTCATTTCTGTCCATCCTGATAAAGTTATAGTCTGGGATGGCCATATCCCAATCAAGGCAATTAGAGAAACATGTCTCTGAAACAGCAACAATGTCCAAGTCTGCCTTCACCATTAGATCCTGTAGATCTTGGATTTTATTGCCCAGACTATGAGTATTTGTGGTCATAGCTTTCCAGCTGCTCTTCCTAGTTACCTTTTCTGCTTTTTTGAACTCATTGACTTTGTTAATGTCTCTTTCCACTTCCTGTATTTCTTGTGGGTGACCTGCCAATTTCACTGGCCACCTCCTGCCACTCCCACTTTCTAGTTTAAATGCCTGATAATGTATGATCTGAATTTCTCACTTAGCATCCTCTTTCCTTCCTCAGACAAATGTATGCCATCTCTACCATATAACCTTTTACTGCTCCATACATGGCTCAAGTCTCCAATGTATCCAAAATCACTTTACACAAGGTTTTGAGCCAGGAATTGAAATTATCTATGTGGCATAGCCTTTCCTTTCCTTTTCCAGGAACAGGTAATACCTCTGAAAAGGAAACAGTTTTTGCCATGTGTCTAATCTTTTTCCCTAGATTTTGAGGTAATTCTGTACATTTCTAACAAGGTCATTGTTCCCCAGATGGATGATAACATTGATATCAGAGTCCCAGTTTCTTCCATAATTGCTTTCACTACCTGGTTGGTATTTCCACTGGCTGAGGATCGTGGAAGCATTTAACTGTTGTGTCCCCATTAAGTGAGTTCCCAAATTGCTTCCTCTAATGACTGAGTCTCCAAGCATAAGAAACTTTCTTTTATGACATTTGATCCTGTTGGAGGGTTTCTGGGTGCATTGGGTGACTACTTCCCTTTCAGACATTACTTCTTATTCTCTCACTGGAGCATCTTCATTTTCCAGTGCAGAAATGGTGTTATGTAAGGGTAACAGCAGGGAGAGAGGGTATCTCTTCATCAGAGGCCTTAATATGCCAGAGCCCACTGTTATCCAATTGTCCAGGTTTCTGAATCCTGTATGTTTGACTTCTTTTTGGGAGTTGGGGAAGATATATAGATGCTACAAAGATGGGGACATTTGGTGTCTCATATTCAACATATAGCTGATTAAATAAAAAAAAAAAAAGTGGCAGGGAAGCCGGGTAATCTTGTAACTCCCAAAATAATTAAAGCAATGTTTAGTCATAGCACCTGATCCTCCAAGTTCCCAAATTCATTTTTAAAAAGTCGCAGGTCATAGCAACCCATGAGTATCCCCTGACCCCTACCCCCCAAGATATTTAAATTCTAATGGATTCTGGATGGGGTTGGAGAGTGAATTTAAATATCATTTGGCAGAGTGGGGGGGGGGGGGGGGGAGGCGGTGACCCTCGGGAAACTATGGCTCTTGAATTTAAAGTTATCCAGGTAAACATACCACATTATTTTAGGACTGTTCTGTACTATGACCTGACTTAGGCCTGGATTTATCAAAATGCGATAAGTATCGCATGCGATAGTAAAAGGGGCGTGTTTTATGCTAATAGACAGTTATCGCAATTTGCACTAATTACCTAAGCGAAGAGCTAAGTTAGTGCAAATTGCGATAACATTTTCACCCTTTACGATAAGTGCCAGACCTGTTGTATTTCCTGCATACAACCACTGGGGACCATTTTTAATGGTCCCAGGAAGCTCAGACGAGAGAGAGACTATCAAGCTAGGTTGAGAGAACATTGCACAAATCTAATCTTTGAGTGAGTTTCCTCACTCCGAAGGTCATCAAATCTTCACAAGAGACAACTGTTCTGTTCGTACATCTCACTTTGAATTTCAAAGTGGCCCCTAACCCCCTACACTAATACCTAAACCTCACCTCGAGTTACTAGGTGAGCCTCCCATAGGGATATAAATATCTATCTAGGGCAAGGACTTCACGGCTAGTCTCAGTCTCTGTCTCTGTCTCTGTCTCTGTCTCTCTCTCTCTCCCTCCCCCATACAATATGGTGCTATTGCATGCATTATTAACAGCACTTTATGTATTGTAGACATTAGAAACTCATCTTTAGGAGGTTAACAGAAGTACGTAAGGGAAAGTTGAAAACAACTTTCAAGAGCGAGTTCAAAAGGGCGGGAAACCGTTAAGAGTAAACGGGTGAGGTGCGTGCAGTCCGCGGCCCCAGCACCGTCCAGGAATAAAAAAATAAAGTAAATATATAAAATCAATAAGTACGTAAGGGAAAGTTGAAAACAACTTTCAAGAGCGAGTTCAAAAGGGCTGGAAACCGTTAAGAGTTAAACGGGTGAGGTGCGTGCAGTCCGCGGCCCCGTCCCGTCCAGGAATAAAAAAAATAAAGTACAGTAAAATCAATAAGTACGTAAGGGAAAGTTGAAAACAACTTTCAAGAGCGAGTTCAAAAGGGCGGGAAACCGTTAAGAGGTAAACGGGTGGGGTGCGTGCAGTCCGCCTGGAGGATTCAACCCGCGGCGGGTTCGGTGGGACCGGGGGGGCTTTCGGCGCATCCCCCACCCCTTTCGCGGGGGGGGCGGGGAACGCCTCCCGGACGGCCGCAGGGCGCATTTCCTCCGCGGCGGAGCGCCGCAACCGGCTCCGTGTCGGCTGGGAAGGCCCAGGGGGGGCAGGTGGCCCGCCGCTCCGGCGCGTGTTATGCCCCCCCTGGCAGCAGCTTTGCCGTTACCCCCGCCGTTTCCTCCTTCCCCTTTGCCAACTGTTAAGTAGTCTTAACCTCATTCACTACATCTATGCAGACGATGTTCAGATTCTTATTCCCATAACAGAATCTATTAAGAAAGCCATCGCACTTGGAACAACAGCTTACAAGCCGAAGCCACCACTAATCTCCTCAACAGTCTAAACCTGGTCCTCAATGCCTCTAAAACTAAACTCCTCTTCATTTCCTACAAGCAAGAAAACCTCCCATCTCAGATCCATCACAAACACCTTCTCACCCACAACCATGTGAGAGACCTGGGAGTAATTATAGACAACCGTCTTGACCTAAAAATGATCCAAACCACAACTGTAAGATATAATATTATATCTTAATGGGCCTCGACAAAGGAAACTCTTTCCTATTGATCTTGTTAGACCTTTCCGCAGCGTTCGACACGGTCAACCACGCCATCCTCTCCTAAACCAGCTTTCGTCCATAGGAATCATCAGCGGCACCGTCCGATCCTGGTTCAAAACGTTTCTCGATAACAGAGGTTACAAAGTTAAACTCCAAAACAAGGAATCCTCAAGATTTGACTCTGTCATAGGAGTCCCTCAAGGTTCTTGATTATCTCCGACCCTATAATATCTATCTTCTTCCTCTCTGCCAACTTCTTACCGACCTCAATCTAAAGTACTTCCTTTACGCAGATGATATTGAAATCATCATCCATATCAAAGACACATACTCTAAAACTCTTGACTACTGGGAAACATGCCACCAGAAAATCAAACAAGTAGTAAACAACCTACACCTCATCTTAAACTCATCCAAGACAGAAATCCTACTCATCTCTCCTGAAAACAATATCTCCAACACTACTCTTCCCACCAACCTACCTACCACACAAGTTACAGACTTAGGAATGATAATAGACAACCGGCTAAACTTCAAGGCACATATCAACAAAACAACCAAAGACTGCTTCTATAAACTCCAGGTTCGGAAGAGGATAAGACCTCTTTTCCATGCTCAAGACTTCAGAACGATCATCCAAGCAGTCATTTTTGCGAAATTAGACTACTGCAGTTCCCTATTGCTAGGTCTGCCCTCATCCTATTCCAAACCACTACAGATGGTTCAAAATTCAGCAGCCCGATTACTAACAGGCGCAAGAAAGAGGACCACATATCTCCCATTCTGAAAGAGTTACATTGGCTACCCGTCCACTTCCGTATCATCTATAAAGCCATATGTGTCATCTTCAAAACTATTCATCAACGCATCTTATGCACTTTAGCTGATGACAAAGGAATCGGAAAATCTCTCAGAAATAAGAATACGCGTGGGAACACAAGGTCTGGATGAACAGGCACATCATTTGAGGACAGATGTCAATCCCAGCTAGGGACACAAGCAGCGTAGGAAAAGAACTAACCAGGATTCCCTCAGTAACGGCGAGTGAAGAGGGAAGAGCCCAGCGCCGAATCTCCGCCACTCCGGGTTCGGGGATCTGAACCCGACTCCCTTTCGATCGGCCGAGGACGACGGAGGCCATCGCCCGTCCCTTCCGAACGGCGCTCGCCTATCTGTTAGGACCGGCTGACCCATGTTGAACTGCTGTTCACATGGAACCCTTCTCCACTTCGGCCTTGAAGAAGAATGCTCAGTCTGTTTAAAAGAACAAAATTAACGGACCCACTCAAGGAATATGCTCAGTCTGTTTAAAATAAGAAAATTAACGGACCCACTCTGAAGGTCAATGCTCAGTCTGTTTAAAAGAACAAAATTAACGGACCCACTCAAGGACTATGCTCAGTCTGTTTAAAAGAACAATTAACGGACCCACTCTGAAGGTCAATGCTCAGTCTGTTTAAAATAGCAATATCAACAGACCCACTCTGAAGGACAATGCTCAGTCTGTTTAAAATAACAAAATGGAACTGCCCAGCTAGGGACACAAGGCCTGGAGGAACAGGCACATCATTGGTGGACAGAGGTCAATCCCGGCTAGGGACACAAGGCCTGGAGGGACAGGCAGGCACAGCAATGGAGTTAAAACACCAGTAGAAACACAATGGCTGGAGGTACAGGCAGGAACAGCAACGGAGTTAAAACACTTGTGGGAACACAAGGCCTGGAGGAACAGGCACATCATTGGAGGACAGAGGTCAATCCCAGCTAGGGACACAAGTCGCATAGGAAAAGAAACTGACCAGGATTCCCTCAGTAACGGCGAGTGAAGAGGGAAGAGCCCAGCGCCGATTCTCCACCACTCCGGGTTCGTGGATCTGAACCCGACTCCCTTTCGATCGGCCGAGGACGACGGAGGCCATCGCCCGTCCCTTCCGAACGGCGCTCGCCTATCTGTTAGGACCGGCTGACCCATGTTGAACTGCTGTTCACATGGAACCCTTCTCCACTTCGGCCTTGAAGAAGAAAGCTCAGTCTGTTTAAAATAAAAATTAACGGACCCACTCTGAAGGTCAATGCTCAGTCTGTTTAAAATAGCAATATCAACAGACCCACTCTGAAGGACAATGCTCAGTCTGTTTAAAATAACAAAATGGAACTGCCCAGCTAGGGACACAAGGCCTGGAGGTACAGGCAGGAACAGCAACGGAGTTAAAACACTTGTGGGAACACTAGGGCTGCACAGTAGATGCCGGTCAGACACAGCGATTCATGTCAAGAACATGTGCTGCAGTGCTTACTGCTTACATTATCTTGAGCATAGGAGGCAATTGGAACTGCTGCAAGGCTCCTTTCAATAGCTTTTATTCATCTTGCCATTCACAAGGAAAATCGGGAAAGCCAAGCACTGGCAGGTTTACTTTCAAAAACACTAGCATTTCCATCAAGACCGGTGAAAGCCTTGAGCGGTGAGGGCTCATGATATCCCCTGTCATTGAAAAAACACGTTCACTGGGCACACTTGTTGGTGGACATGACAGATATCCTTCAGCCACTTTGGCTAGGTGTGGCCAGACAGTGGATTTGTGTGCCCAATATGCCAGCGGATCTGTCTGCGTATTCTCTATCGGCTCTGAGAGATACCGTTTCACTGACAGCTCTGCTGCTGTCTCCTCCTGTGCTTGGGAGGGCTGAGAGTCACTCAATCCAGTTACTTTCTCTCTCGCCTGTTGCACTACTGATGTATCTTTATGGCCAACATGCCTTGGGCGTTCTGACGTTGAGGTGGAGGCACTAGTAATAGTATCTGTCACTGACACAGTCCTTCTCCTGCCAGGGATAGCAGCAGCACAACTCTGTGACGTGCCTGCTGTTTTCACCTGTGCTTCAAGCCTAATCTGTCTCCGCCTATGGTGCTCCTGTTCACGGACCTGTGCTAACAACAGCTCCTTCACAAATGACAGACAATTGGTCTGTAGGGCGATTTTACCTTTCACACGGGGATCACAGACAGAGGCGAGCATGTATGTGCTGTCCTCTGTTAAAGGCCTTAATCTGTCTTTCACCTGCTGCTGCAAAACGTCCACACACTGCAGCACCTCAGCAGTCATTCCCTCTTGCCGTTTAATGCCTTCCAAATGGTCATCCAGGAATTTCACTATAGGGATGATGTCAGCCAAGGTGGAACTTCTGGAACTCAGCTCCTCCGTGACGTCCTTGAAGGGCTGCAGGATTTTTACCAGCTGACTCATGACTAACCAATCGTGATGCCCTAGGGGATTCTGTACACCTATGTCTATTGTACCAGAAAGTTCATGAAGGGGTGTCTGCAGCTCCAATAACCTCTCCAGCATCATAAAGGTGGAATTCCACCGGGTGGGAACGTCTTGAATGAGACGCTTCTCGGGCATATCCAAAGCAGTCTGATTTTCTCGGAGAACCTGCCCCGCCCTGACACTTCTGTGGAAGTGTGCTGCTATGTTCCTGCACTTCTGTATTAACCTACGCAGGTATTCAGTCTCCTTGTCCTTGGACTCCAAGCCCAAACCTGACTTCACTACCAGATGCAGAGTGTGTGCAAAACATCGGATGTTCTTAAACCGCCCATCGCTTATTGCCTTAACCATGTTTGCACCGTTGTCTGTGACAAAAAAGCCTGCCCGCGTTTTACTGTCTCGCTGGTGTACTTTCCAGCTCGCCAGCATCTTTCTGATGCATGCTAGAATATTGGCAGCGGTATGGGCATGGTCCGTCAGGTGGGTGTTCAGTAAAGCCCACCTCCACCCTGATGCTTGTTCAGTAATAGAGCTGCTGGCTGCCCCTGCCTCTGCCATGTCCCACCAGTGTGCTGTCAGAGAGAGGTAAGAGTGTGCAGCATTCATGGCGGTCCAGATATCGCAGGTGAAATGCACTCTTCCGTCTGCCTTACCTAGCAGTGCTTGCACGCGACTGACACAGTGCTTGTACAGGCTGGGGATGACCTTTCTACTAAATGTGGTTCTGGAGGGGACTTTGTAATTTGGAAGTACGACCTTCAAGAAACGTTTGAAACCCACATTCTCAACTAACTGCAGGGGCTGGTCATCAAGGGCAATCATTTCCCCAATGCTCCTGGTTACTACTTTTGCGGCTGCCTGCCTCCTACCCCGGGATAGCGTTACCGCACTCCACCCCATTTCCTCCATGGTGCATTGTCGCTTCTCCCACATGTCAGTGGGTTTCTGGCCTGCCGCCTGACTGCTAGAAGGGTATGAGGGCGTGGGCTGACTCTGCTGCTTTCCTACCACTGCACCCTGGTTGGAAGGGGAAGGGGTCCCCTGACGGAAAATGCTACCATCCCCAGATGGCAGTAATCTTGTTGGGTGTTGCCTCTTAACATGATACTCCATGCCAAAATTTGACAGATGTCCCAGTTGCTTGCCTCTGCTAATATCCCTGGCACAGTAATTACACAAACGCGGGTCTTCTGTCACTTTAAAATGTGCCCAGATCGCAGATTTCTTTTGTGATCCTCCTCTCTTTCCCGCCCTGGGGGTGGATGGTGGCACTGGAGTTGAGGTACTACTGGGTGTGGGTGGTGCACCCACTGCACCCGGCGAAGCAATGCCAGCGGGGGCAACAGTCACCCTCTGTCTCCCTTCTGACAGCTCTTCCTCCTCCTCGATATCAGTGGAATGTCTCCCCTGCCGCAGATTTCTGGAGGTGGAGGCTAAAACAGGACTAACTGACAATTCTACCAACGAAGATTGCTCAGGTATAACATCTTCCGTTTCTGATGAGAATCCCATCCAAGAAGATTCTTCTTCTGAATCAGAAGCTAACAGTGCCAGCGCTACCTTGTCACCGCAAAGTTTTGCAGGACACTTCTGTCCCCTGGCTGCTCTTGGGTGTGTAACTTTTGTCTGGCTAGACTCTGCCTCCTCTTCACTCTCCTCCAAAACTACAGTGCCAGAAACAGGTGCTGGCGATTGCAAAGTTTCATGGTCTGATTTCTTTTTTTTTGCCATGGAACTGCCATCCCCTACAAAGACGTTTGATTGCGACAGTTGCCTTTTTACCTGTACTGGTGGTGTTGCGCTGGTGTCTTTTGCGGTGCCCTCCGCTGCCATTCCCACTCGTCTTGCATCTCCCTTTCCCTGACATTATGGATTTAATGTCAATGAGTACTAGTGGTAACACTGCCCACTGTCCCACAATAATAATGTTCGGTCAGTTTAAAATAACTAAATTAACAGACCCACTCAAGAAGAATGCTCAGTCTGTTTAAAATAACAAAATGAACGGACCAAGTCAAGGACAATGCGGTTAAGTCTGTTTAAAAATAGCAGATTGAACAGACTCGCTGAAGGCCAATCTTCACTCTGTTTACAATGCCCACTGCCTCACTGCCTGCCTGGCAATGCACGGAATGTGTCTGTCTGTGTGTGTGCAGTGAGTGCACAGAGAACAAGCTTCCTTTTCAGTAGATATGAGGCAGGGTACTCCCAGCCCTGGAACTGCTGCCCACCCAGCACTGAACCACTCAAGGACAATGCGGTTAAGTCTGTTTAAAAATAGCAAATGTAACAGACTCGCTGAAGGCAATGTTCACTCTGTTTACAATGCCCACTGCCTGCCTGGCAATGCACGGAATGTGTCTGTCTGTGTGTGTGCAGTGAGTGCACAGAGAACAAGCTTCCTTTTCAGTAGATATGAGGCAGGGTACTCCCAGCCCTGGAACTGCTGCCCACCCAGCACTGAACCACTCAAGGACAATGCGGTTAAGTCTGTTTAAAAATAGCAAATTGAACAGACTCGCTGAAGGCAATCTTCACTCTGTTTACAATGCCCACTGCCTCACTGCCTGGCAATGCACGGAATGTGTCTGTCTGTGTGTGTGCAGTGAGTGCACAGAGAACAAGCTTCCTTTTCAGTAGATATGAGGCAGGGTACTCCCAGCCCTGGAACTGCTGCCCACCCAGCACTGAACCACTCAAGGACAATGCGGTTAAGTCTGTTTAAAAATAAAATGTAACAGACTCGCTGAAGGGCAATGTTCACTCTGTTTACAATGCCCACTGCCTCACTGCCTGCCTGGCAATGCACGGAATGTGTCTGTCTGTGTGTGTGCAGTGAGTGCACAGAGAACAAGCTTCCTTTTCAGTAGATATGAGGCAGGGTACTCCCAGCCCTGGAACTGCTGCCCACCCAGCACTGAACCACTCAAGGACAATGCGGTTAAGTCTGTTTAAAAATAGCAAATTAACAGACTCGCTGAAGGCAATGTTCACTCTGTTTACAATGCCCACTGCCTGCCTGGCAATGCACGGAATGTGTCTGTCTGTGTGTGTGCAGTGAGTGCACAGAGAACAAGCTTCCTTTTCAGTAGATATGAGGCAGGGTACTCCCAGCCCTGGAACTGCTGCCCACCCAGCACTGAACCACTCAAGGACAATGCGGTTAAGTCTGTTTAAAAATAGCAAATGAACAGACTCGCTGAAGGCCAATCTTCACTCTGTTTACAATGCCCACTGCCTGCCTGGCAATGCACGGAATGTGTCTGTCTGTGTGTGTGCAGTGAGTGCACAGAGAACAAGCTTCCTTTTCAGTAGATATGAGGCAGGGTACTCCCAGCCCTGGAACTGCTGCCCACCCAGCACTGAACTGAACCACTCAAGGACAATGCGGTTAAGTCTGTTTAAAAATAACAAATTGAACAGACTCGCTGAAGGCCAATCTTCACTCTGTTTATGCCCACTGCCTGCCTGGCAATGCACGGAATGTGTCTGTCTGTGTGTGTGCAGTGAGTGCACAGAGAACAAGCTTCCTTTTCAGTAGATATGAGGCAGGGTACTCCCAGCCCTGGAACTGCTGCCCACCCAGCACTGAACCACTCAAGGACAATGCGGTTAAGTCTGTTTAAAAATAGCAAATGTAACAGACTCGCTGAAGGGCAATGTTCACTCTGTTTACAATGCCCACTGCCTCACTGCCTGCCTGGCAATGCACGGAATGTGTCTGTCTGTGTGTGTGCAGTGAGTGCACAGAGAACAAGCTTCCTTTTCAGTAGATATGAGGCAGGGTACTCCCAGCCCTGGAACTGCTGCCCACCCAGCACTGAACCACTCAAGGACAATGCGGTTACGTCTGTTTAAAAATAACAAATTGAACAGACTCGCTGAAGGCCAATCTTCACTCTGTTTACAATGCCCACTGCCTGCCTGGCAATGCACGGAATGTGTCTGTCTGTGTGTGTGCAGTGAGTGCACAGAGAACAAGCTTCCTTTTCAGTAGATATGAGGCAGGGTACTCCCAGCCCTGGAACTGCTGCCCCACCCAGCACTGAACCACTCAAGGACAATGCGGTTACTCTGTTTAAAATAACAAATTGAACAGACTCGCTGAAGGCCAATCTTCACTCTGTTTACAATGCCCACTGCCTGCCTGGCAATGCACGGAATGTGTCTGTCTGTGTGTGTGCAGTGAGTGCACAGAGAACAAGCTTCCTTTTCAGTAGATATGAGGCAGGGTACTCCCAGCCCTGGAACTGCTGCCCACCCAGCACTGAACCACTCAAGGACAATGCGGTTAAGTCTGTTTAAAAATAGCAAATGTAACAGACTCGCTGAAGGGCAATGTTCACTCTGTTTACAATGCCCACTGCCTCACTGCCTGCGGCAATGCACAATGGTGTGTCTGTCTGTGTGTGTGCAGTGAGTGCACAGAGAACAAGCTTCCTTTTCAGTAGATATGAGGCAGGTACTCCCAGCCCTGGAACTGCTGCCCACCCAGCACTGAACCACTCAAGGACAATGCGGTTACGTCTGTTTAAAAATAACAAATTGAACAGACTCGCTTAAGGCCAATCTTCACTCTGTTTACAATGCCCACTGCCTGCCTGGCAATGCACGGAATGTGTCTGTCTGTGTGTGTGCAGTGAGTGCACAGAGAACAAGCTTCCTTTTCAGTAGATATGAGGCAGGGTACTCCCACCCTGGAACTGCTGCCCACCCAGCACTGAACCACTCAAGGACAATGCGGTTACGTCTGTTTAAAAATAACAAATTGAACAGACTCGCTGAAGGCCAATCTTCACTCTGTTTACAATGCCCACTGCCTCACTGCCTGCCTGGCAATGCACGGAATGTGTCTGTCTGTGTGTGTGCAGTGAGTGCACAGAGAACAAGCTTCCTTTTCAGTAGATATGAGGCAGGGTACTCCCAGCCCGGAACTGCTGCCCACCCAGCACTGAACCACTCAAGGACAATGCGGTTAAGTCTGTATAAAAATAGCAAATGTAACAGACTCGCTGAAGGGCAATGTTCACTCTGTTTACAATGCCCACTGCCTCACTGCCTGCCTGGCAATGCACGGAATGTGTCTGTCTGTGTGCACTGCAGTGCACATAGAACTAAAGTAGATATGAGGCAGGGTACTCCCAGCACTGGAACTGCTGCCCACCCAGCACTGAACCACTGAAGGAGAATGTGTTCACTCTGTTTACAATGCCCACTGCCTCACTGCCTGCCTGGCAATGCACGGAATGTGTCTGTGTGTGTGCAGTGAGTGCACGAGAACAAGCTTCCTTTTCAGTAGATATGAGGCAGAGTACTGCCAGTGCCAGCCCTGGCACTGCCCACCCAGCACTGAACCACTCAAGGAGATGCTTTTAAGTCTGTTTAAAAATAGCAAATGTAACAGACTCGCTGAAGGGCAATGTTCACTCTGTTTACAATGCCCACTGCCTCACTGTCTGCCTGGCAATGCACGGAATGTGTCTGTCTGTGTGCACTGCAGTGCACATAGAACTAAAGTATATATGAGGCAGGGATTCCCAGCCCTGGAACTGCTGCCCAGTGCCCACCCAGCACTGAACCACTCAAGGAGAATGCTTTTAAGTCTGTTTAAAATAGCAAATGTAACAGACTCGCTGAAGGGCAATGTTCACTCTGTTTACAATGCCCACTGCCTCACTGCCTCCTGGCAATGCACGGAATGTGTCTGTCTGTGTGCACTGCAGTGCACATAGAACTAAAGTATATATGAGGCAGGGTATTCCCAGCCCTGGAACTGCTGCCCAGTGCCCACCCAGCACTGAACCACTCAAGGAGAATGCTTTAAGTCTGTTTAAAAATAGCAAATGTAACAGACTGCTGAAGGGCAATGTTCACTCTGTTTACAATGCCCACTGCCTCACTGTCTGCCTGGCAATGCACGGAATGTGTCTGTCTGTGTGCACTGCAGTGCACATAGAACTAAAGTAGATATGAGGCAGAGTACTCCCAGCCCTGGAACTGCTGCCCAGCCAGCACTGAACCACTCAAGGAGAATGCTTTTAAGTCTGTTTAAAAATAGCAAATATGAGGCAGAGTACTGCCAGCCCTGCCTGGCACTGCCCAGGATAAAATGTACAGACTCACTCAATAAGAATGTTCTTTTTTTTTTTTCCCTAACAAAGAATCTGTTCTGTGTTGTCTATCAAATCTGGTTCTGTTCTGTGTTGTCTATCAAATCGGGTTCTGCTATCTTCTCTGCCTCAGCCTGCCTAAGCCCACCCTGCACGATCCCGATCCCACCTCCCCACTGAATCGCTGACAATGTCCGTCAGTCCTCGTGCTGCTCCTGCTTTTATAGTGCTGCTGGCTCGTCAGGAAATCCTCAGAGAAGCACGGAATGACAGCGCGATTCGCTGCATTCAGTGCTTCTCTGAAAAGGTGAACGCAGATTCGCTGCGTTCCGGTATCCATGCCGACCTGTCCCACCCTTTCCTGTGAGTCACTGAGACTCACAGGACAGGGTCAGACAGGTTGGCATGGTTACCGCAGGGGCGCCGCCATTTTCAGGTAATCCGGGGCTCCGAGCTCGAGTCGCAGGTAATGGCGGCGAGAAAGCGCGCGCATGGCGATTCGCCGTATCTATGTTCATTTATGTCGGAAATCTGCTCGTATACGCCCCATCTTTTTTTTAAGTAAAAAAAAAATTTGAGTTGCGTTTTCCATATGCGGTCAATCCGAATGCACATCCCTATTAACAGTATTCTAAGGATGAAGGAATGGAGTCAAGCAGCAAGGGGTATATCATATCACCTACCAAAACACAATAAGAAAAGAAAAACAGAATACTGATTTTGCCCAGAACATGAACAGGACAGGTACATCAAGAAAATCATGAATATAACATTTATCTAGGAGCACTTCTTCTTGGTTATCTTATCTAGAAATGAAGTCAGAAAGCCCACATTGTCTTAATGTGAGTTTTATAGGCTGACCTTAATTATAAACTAGTTCAATAAGCTCATTCAAGTGTATGGGATTATATTAATTATACAAGGGCTTTTTAAGGGTACTACCTCCCTCTCCTTTTCATCGTGTAGACTAGAGGACCATGATATAACTTGTTATGCATGATGAAATCTGCACTTCCTTACTAAACAAATCTGAAGTAAAAGAAAGACAGCTTGATTTTAGAGGGCAATACTAGGACTCACTAGGTTATGTGAGTAGTTCATATAGTTTAACAAAAGTAATATATATGGGTTGACTGGGTTTGAAAGTACAATATTTTAAGTTTTAATGAATGTACTTTTCAATTTAGCTTTGTGTTCTATCAAGGATAAGTCAAAAACCATGTTGCTTCTCTGGCATAAGAACCAGAAAATCCTCTCTTATATGCTTCCTGAACACCACTGGGTTCCTATGGTAATGAATTCACTGCAAGAAAGTTATTATGGCTATGAAAGCCCCATATAGAAAACCTGGTGGGTATTTCATAATAATATGAATAATTGCCAGTGACAATGTTTGAGTGTTGCTCACTTGTGCTCTCACAAGTGAGATTGAATATATTGGATATGTAGGGAATTTTAAATATATATTTATTTATTAAAAAATGTGTAACTCGTTCGATCATAAACTCTCGGCAGTTAACAAAAAACAGTAAGGCAGGAGGTAGATGCTAGAGATGGGGGAAAAGACGCTAGAGATAGGGGGTGAATGGATGCCAGATATCAGGAAAGTAAGATATCAGGAAAGTAAGAGTCAGGAAGAGGATGCTAAGAATGGGGGGATTAAGAAGCAGAGGAGATGATGCTGGGGATAGGATGAGTTAGAGGCAGGTGAGAGGCTGCTGGAGATAGGAGGGGGGCAAGAGGCAGGGCAGCGGATGCTGGAGGAGGAGGGAGAAAGCTTGTGTACCCCTCACCCCTGCCCCTGATAATCCATGCCAAGGACCAGGCAGTAGGAGCCAGAGACAGGACAAAAGCAAGACAAGGAATATACAAACTAGGCCACTGGAAGACCTAGACAGGACAAGAAAAAGGCCAGGAACACAAGAAAAAAAGCAAAAAAAGGCAAACAGGAATAATAGGCAAGGCAAGGAAATTGAAAGGAGGGCCAAAATAAGAAGCCAGGGTGACTTGATGATGAAGCCCAAGCTGAGAGTGAGAGAGGATTTTAAAGGGATGGCGTAGTTGCATCATGCAGCCTTCAAGGTGGAAGCTAGAGCAGGTCTGAGCATGGCCCCATGAGGATCCCTGCTAGCGGGGAGGCTGCCTAGCAGCCAATATCATTATGTGCACCTTCCTATAACATTGGTACTCCTATTTACCACTAAGGTCCTCCCCAGCACTTTCACAATCTTATCTAGGTGGCACATGAAATATGCTACCTTCGCATCAGGCAGACAAGCTACCAAGTGATCGTCATGCCCACTAACCATCCAGCTATCTACATTCCTAATGATCAAATAATCCACTACAATAGCCATCCTAATCCTTCCCTCCTGGGTACATGGCTTTGAAGACACATCTTTGGTGTGAAAGGATAAAGCATTGCAGGGAGGGCAGGTACAGGATCACTTCCTGCCAGGTTATCTTATTCCTCCAAAGCAGCACAAGAGCTGTTTAACTGGAGTTGGGACTGCTCTACTATGTCCCTGAAGGTCTCCTCTATATACCTCTCTCTCTCTCTCTCTCTCTCTCTCTCTGCTTAAGCTACTTTAGGTTTGCTACTCTGACCACCAGAGATCTGACTCCTTCTCTGAGAGACAGGAGCTCTTTGCACCAGGTGCACTTATACAACTGCTTACCAACAAGTTCATACATTAGGCACTTGATGCAAAAGACTGTATCGCTCCCAACTCACTGCTGGACTTCTGTTTGCATCTTAATTTAATTGAGTTGCTAAAGTTTTAAAAGCGGATTAAGGAATAGATATGTCTCTCACTTTAATTCTTTTTAAATTTAGCAAGGTTTTTAAAATTATTTATTGGTGTCTTAAATTTAAGGTTTTTAAATTAATAACTAAAAAGCAAGTTAGTTTGAAAGTAAACAGCACTAACACAAAAATTAGTCAATCATTAAAATCAGGATTAATTGCATGTTATTCTAAATCACTAATTAACTCTTATTTTGGAGATTTTCCTCCTAACTGAGTGGGGTGGGAGTTATCTATATAATAAAACAGTGACTGGGGTGGATAGAAATCAAACTTGTGACTACTTGCCCAGGAGCCAGGATTATCACTTTATCAGATCAAGCAGCTGATCTTTGTAATTCTAGTATATGCAAACAAATATAAACTTTTACTATCTCACAAAATGAATCAATTTCTATTATCCCTAAATACTAACAATTCTTTACATTTGAAAACAAATGCTAACTTTTACTACCTTATAAAATTAATCCAAAGTTTATTATCCCTAAGCACATGTTATGGCTCAGATCCCAGTTGGATCTAAGAAACACCAACCTAGGAGTGGTGCAGGACTGCAGGGCTGTTATGTTTAGGGAAGGTTGTGAACCCCTTGGGACCCTTTATCTCTTGCACATGCTCACGCAGGCGACGATCAATTCGCCCTACAAGATCAATGCGGGAGTCCAAGGTAACAGGAAGCTCATGGGCGGCTAGTTCGTCCTTAATGTGGTAATTAAGACCTTCTAGGAAAATAGTCATTAGACAACACAGGTCCCAAAGCAACTCAGATGACAAGGTTTTAAACTCAATAATGTAATCATCCAAAGGTTTGGTACCTTGCTGAAGGTGTAGGAGTGCTGATCCAGTGATGGTCTGATGGTCAGGGTCATCAAACACTGAATGAAATAGGGCAAGAAACCCCGTCAAATCGCTGAGCATAGGATCATTACGCTCCCAGAGAGGTGAAGTCCAGGCCAGGGCTTTCCCGTCTAAAAGAGACAGGATGGATGTAGTTTTGGACACTACATCTGGAAAGTAGGTAGGCTGTAAGGAGAAGTGCATACAGCACTGGTTCAGGAAGCCTCTGCATAATAAGGGATCACCAGTAAAACGAGTGGGTGCAGGTAAAGGCACTGAAAGTCTTACGGATCCAGTATATGGAAAGGTGATGGCCTTGTCAGGCGAAGATGTAGCATTCAGTCGAGAACTGAGCTGGTTGACGGCATTAGCCAGTGTATCCAAAGCCCTTTGCTGTTCAGTCAGTCACTGGGCCAGGCCAGGGATGGCCTGGAGGGCTGAGAGCTGAGCCGGGTCCATGGAGTTAGCAATCTGTTATGTTTAGGGAAGGATGTGAACACCTCGGCTGAGATGAGCGATGTCTTCACCCACAGGAAGGAGCCCTGTGAGCCTCACCGTCAGCAGGCGCAGTCTCAGTGGCGTGGCACACAGCTAGAAGCCGATACTTTATTAAAGTAGGAAGGAAAGTAATGTCCACATTATTAGCAATATAGAAGTACAGTCCTGGGCACAGGGAATACCCAGAATGAGACACAGTGGAGAAGATCCGGTAGTGGGCTGTGGAATGGGGTACGCCGTGGATCCCCTCTGGCGAGAGTAGGCACCTCAAGATACAGGTCCGGTAGTGGCCTGCGGAGCGGTAGTGATGCCAGACTCAGAGCAGCCCTGTGCAGGTGATGAGCAGGAATACTGTAGAGTAAGAATGATGAAAGGCTCTCACTGAAGAAAGGCGGTAGTGGCCTGAGGATCAGGGTACGCCACACAGGCTCCACAGTAAAGTCCAGAATTAGAGATGTCTGTAGAGGTACTCACAGTAGGTGGTTCCTGGAGCAAGTAGATCAGAGAAACAGATCAGCAGCAGACAGGCAGGAAGGTCCTCCAAGGAGCGGATAGCCCTGAACGCAGGGGAGCCCCCGAGGAGCGGGTACTCAGAGTGTCCAATTGCCAAAGCTGTAACAGGAACAGGAAGTCCTTGAATGAGAGAGTACAGCAAGACTGAACTCCTTGCTAACTCGAGGAAGGTAAGGGCTGGCTCCATTAAATATTATAGTGGATAAAAGTCATCAGATGGGGACGCCCCCGAGGTTCTCGCCTAATGACATATTCAAATACAGCCTTTGCGCGCGCATGCGCATACCTAGGTAACTCCAGGTCCAAGATGGTGGCCGGAAGTGCCCATGCTGTCCCGGGAACGCTGGAGAGGTCAGCTTGAACTGGCAGACACAGCCATTCTTCCTAGATTTGATGGAGCGGAGAAAAAAGAGGTGAGTATGAGAAGTCACAGTCGTCTGTGACCGACAGGCATAACAAGGGCAAGATTTGGACCAGTCTCCACTTAACCAGCCCCTCTCCCATAGTTTGTGGTGGCAGTACATCATGATGACTATAGAGCAAGGCTTGGACAGGCTGGTAAGGCTGGAGCAAGGCTTGGACAGGAACAGAGTGCATGAAAGGGCTGGAATTGAGGCTTGGACAGGAACAGAGTGCACAAAAGGGCTGGAACTGAGGCATGAGTATAGGCAAGGACTGGAACTGGCTTTTGAATGCAGACAAGGACTGGAACTGAGGCTTGAGTGCAGGCGAGGACTAAAACTAAGGCTTGAGTGCAAACGAGGACTGGAACTGAGGCTTGAGTGCAGGCAAGGACTGGAACCAGATCTTGAGTGCAGGCAAGGACTGGAACTGAGGTCGAGTGCAGGCGAGGACTGAAACTGGATCTTGAGTGCAGGAAAAGACTGGAACTAAGGCTTGTATGCAGGCAAGTACTGGAACTGAGGCTTGAGTGCAGACAAGGACTGGAACTAAGACTTGAGGGTAAGCAAGGACTGGAACTGGATCTTGAGTGCAGGCAAAGACTGGAATTAAGGCTTGTATGCAGGCGAGAACTAGAACTGAGGCCTGAGTGCAGACGAGGCCTGGAACTTGATCTCAGCTAAGACAGGACAGGAGAGGGTGAGACAAGGACAACTTGGAACATGGAACATAAAGGTCCAAAGATAGAATTAAGCAGGGAAGGCCCAGAGGGCAAGGTAATGGAAAGGCCTAGATAGGCTAAAAGGCAAGGCAAAGGGTAAGAAAGCCCTTAAGCTGCAAGGCAAGGCAAGGAGCAGGAAGACCCTTAGTCTACAAGGCAAGGCAGGGACTAAGAAAGCCCTAAGGCCACAAGGCAAGGGAAGGATAGTTCTGGGTAGGCCACAATGCAAGAGTGGCTAGGGCAAGGAGCCAACGGTGATGATGCGAAAGTGAGGAGGATTTGGAAGGCTGAATTATGTACAGCTGAGGCTTGGGTGTGGTGCAAGCAAGGAGAAGGAGCTTGCCAAGGCTGAAGATATTAGGGATGTGAATCGTGTCCTCGATCGTCTTAATGATCGATTTCGGCTGGGAGGGGGAGGGAATCGTATTGTTGCCATTTGGGGGGGTAAAATATCGTGAAAAATCGTGAAAAATCGTGAAAAATCTAAAAATCTAAAAATCGCAAAACCGGCACATTAAAACCCCCTAAAACCCACCCCCGACCCTTTAAATTAAATCCCCCACCCTCCCGAACCCCCCCCAAATGACTTAAATAACCTGCGGTCCAGCGGCGGTCCGGAACGGCAGCGGTCGGAACGGGCTCCTGCTCCTGAATCTTGTTGTCTTCAGCCGGCGCCATTTTCCAAAATGGCGCCGAAAAATGGCGGCGGCCATAGACGAACACGATTGGACGGCAGGAGGTCCTTCCGGACCCCTGCTGACTTTTGGGCAAGTCTCGTGGGGTCAGGAGCCCCCCACAAGCTGGCCAAAAGTTCCTGGAGGTCCAGCGGGGGTTCAGGGAGCGATTTCCCGCCGCGAATCGTTTTCGTACGGAAAATGGCGCCGGCAGGAGATCGACTGCAGGAGGTCGTTCAGCGAGGGTTCCGGCGCCTCGCTGAACAACCTCCTGCAGTCGATCTCCTGCCGGCGCCATTTTCCGTACGAAAACGATTCGCGGCGGGAAATCGCTCCCTGACCCCCGCTGGACCTCCAGGAACTTTTGGCCAGCTTGTGGGGGGCCTCCTGACCCCCACGAGACTTGCCAAAAGTCCAGCGGGGGTCCGGAAGGACCTCCTGCCGTCCAATCGTGTTCGTCTATGGCCGCCGCCATTTTTCGGCGCCATTTTGGAAAATGGCGCCGGCTGAAGACAACAAGATTCAGGAGCAGGAGCCCGTTCCGGACCGCTGCCGATCCGGACCGCCGCTGGACCCGCAGGTTATTTAAGTCATTGGGGGGGGGGGTTCGGGAGGGTGGGGGATTTAATTTAAGGGTCGGGGTGGGTTTTTAGGGGGGTTTTAGTGTAGATATGGTTGCTGAGAATTCCTGGTGGCTAGGAGGCTACACTACTGGCTATTTGATGTGTTGTGAGTAGCTGAAGGAGATAGCACAGAAGGGAAATCCTAGGAGACCTCAGCTGGTAAGGAGGCATCATAGACAGGGTATGATGAGGCTGTGTAGCAGATGAAATCATAACAGTACACCCCCTTTAAGGCCCCCTCCTCCTGGGTCTCATTTCACATAGGGATTATTGCTTGGTAGGCAAGGCATGGCTTGGCTGGAGCAACAAGGTGAGGCTTGGCTGTAAAGCTGTTTGTCAGGACTGGCACATCCTGCTTGGAGGACTGGCAGTAGTAGGTGCCCCCTGCTAGGTGGACTTCATCTGGGTGAGAGTTGTCTGCTGGGCCGACTTTGTCTTGATGACAGCCCTCTGCTGGGCTGACTGGATCAGAGCTGGAGCCCTCTCCTGAGCTTATTTCATCTGGGCAAAAGCCCTCTGCTGAAGTGGCTGCATATGGGTGAGAGCCCTCTGCTGGCCTGGCTGGATTAAAGCTTAAGCCCTCTGCTAGAATGGCTGGATCAGAGCTGGGTGCCTGTGTAAAAGACCAGATGACTCGGAGTGTCTGAAAGGCAGGTCCACTGGCACAGGATGAGAGGGATGTAAGGCCACTGGATCAGGATCATTTACACTTCCATTTATTAAAATTTATGGATCACTTAATGCTGGAAGAAGGTCTAAGCAATGCAGAAAATAACAGTCACAGAATGCAATAATAAAATATACATTAAATTAAATTAATTAAAACTTGGCAACAGAACTAAAAACAAAACATAATGCCAACTGAGCAGTTAAAATATAATCAAGTAAAACTAAACATAAGACATAAAAGATAATACTAAAACAAGTAATAAATAACGAATACAAATCAGACTTAAAAATAAGCAATTTTAAAGAGAAAAGTTTTAATATGTTTTCTGACATCTTTTGGGTCACACTGATGAAGTTCTATTGGAAAAGAGTTCCAAAGAATAGGACCGGCCACTGAGAAAGAGCACTCTCGAGTGATATGCAGGTGTGCGACTCTGGGAGATGGAAATCTCCCACAGCCTAGCAAGCCAAGCTGAGATGAACGTAAGGTTCTAGTTGGTTAGTAAAATTTTAATATGGCATTGGTGGTCTGGTCATTAAGTCTGGTCATTAAGTAGTTAAAAATTGTAATTCCAATTTTATATTTAATTCTTTCATTAATAGGGAGCCAGGGTAACTCAATCAAAGCTGGCGTGATATGATCGAAATGCTTCAGTCCTGATATTAATCGAGCAGTGGAATTTAACAATAGTTGCAGTGGTCTAAGTGTTGTAAATGGAATGCCAGCATATAAGCAGTTGAAATAGTGGATTGTGGGAAATATGGAAGCTTGTAACACTGTACAAAATTCTGGAAGGTGTAGGCGTTTCTTAAGACCACAAAGAAGGCAAAGTCTGCAAAATCCTTGTGATATGAATTGTTTAATTTAGGGATGAAATGAAAGTGTACTGTCTAGTGTCATCCCAAGACTTTTAATCTGATTTTTGATGGGGAAATTGGAATTTTTGAGTGAAATATTATTTTCAGTGAAAGATAAGTAAGGGCTATGGATAGCAAGAAATTCTGTCTTGGACATGTTGAGTGAGAGTTTGTTGTTTTAGCCAGTTTTTGATGGTAGAAAAACAAATCTTAAAATATTTCAATAGTGTCCTGCCAAGAAGAACGAACATGGAGAATAAAATATACGTCATCAGTGTATGTTTTGTAGCAATTGGTTAAGTTACACAAACTTTTAGCGCAGATCCCTGTGGAACACCAGTTTTGATTAGAGAAACAGAAGCATGCTCATTTTTAAATTTAACTGTTTGAGAAAAATCAGAGAGGTAAGAAAGAAATCAGTTTAAAACAGTGCCGAACAAACTACATTCTTGTGAGCAGAAAAGAAGGATATCGTGATTCGTAGTCAATAGTGTGAAAGCTGAAGAAATGTCAAGAAGCATACTGGACCCACCGGCACAGGATGAGTGAAGAGTGGACTCACTGGTATAGGATGACTGGCAAGTAAGGCCACTGACTCAGGATCCTGGGAAGACTGGACCATTGTGCAGCATGAGTGGAAGGCTGAACCACCGGCACAGGGTCTTTCTGACAGGGACCAGCAAGACTGAGTTTCTTATGAAATGGAGTAGGTGGAATGAGTTTAGGGTCACTGCCTGGCTGGAGAGCTGATTGTTTCTCGATGACTTGTTAGCAGTGACAGTTTCCACAGGGAGTGGGATAATTGGAGCAGCATCTCCCAGAAGAAGAGTGGTTAGAACCATATCCCTCTGGCACTGGATATCTGAAGTAGATGGTCCTCCCTGGAAAAGATCAGCCGGAATGGAATTAATCACAGCAGCTGATCTCCTCTGAAGGTAGTCTCAAGTAGCAGGGATGAGAAACTTGCAGACTACTCACTTAAGACACCAGGGTAGAATAATTAGTAGCCTATTAATTGCAGGTGTGAACTGCAAAGCTCCAGAGATGCGATCAATTAAGTCTTATTTTAATGTTGCTGAAGAGGAATGCAGTGACGTGAAGGTAGAGGTTCTTGGCACATTTGTCAGCCTTGGGTTATTTTGGCTGAATTCAGGAATACTTTTTATTTCTTCAGGTAAGGAATTAAAATTATTTTGCCTTCTTGTATGCACCCTATTTGAGCTTTTCAGAAGAGTTGAGCAACCAATTGTGGCAAGGCCACTCTGCTGCTGGAAGAGTCAGAAAGGTGCAATCATAAGAATAAATGTAAGCAGTAGTATGTTGATCCAGAACAGGAAGAGAACCAGATTGCAACAGACTTTTGCTCCCACAGGCGTGGATTTCAAGTTTTTTTTGGTTGCCTTTCAACTATGCTTGGCTCCTGCAGAGGATCCCTGGTAGTCAGAGGCTGACTCTGGAGACCAGCAGTGCCTTTACTGGTAAGAAACCAAGGTTTCTCGGACAAGTTATTGTCTACAGCAGGAGTTTTAACCGTTTAAGGGTGAACAGGATTTTACTGGCACTGGTCTATTTCTTTTTCTGAGGTTTTTTACAACTTTCTTTCACAGGACTTAGAAAACAAACAATGGGAGCAGGAAGAATAGGCTGGGGAACTCCAGGCTTGGCACTCAGGACACTGATAATAGACATTATCTGGTCTGTCCTTTGAATTGCTTTTGCAAGATGTGTTTTTCAGTACTGCAGTGGGAGCTGGTTTAGTGGCCACACAAAAGAAACAGGTCTCGGCTGAGTAGCTGTTTTTCACAAGGCAGTTGTTACATATCCAGAAGACTCTGGGTTTGGGTGTTCACAAATTCAACAAACTGGTTCAGAGGTGGGATCACATGATGGCACATTTTACATTCCCAGTTAGGGAGGATAGTAGCCTGACGGGGACCCCATCTAAAGAGTTGAATTCTGCTGCCGAATCTTCAAGAGCAAAAGCAGTCTTTAGAGGTCTCTGGTTAGAGCTTACTGAAGCCTGGAAAAGTGTCACGAGTTCATGGGACTCACTGAGCTGGTCAGAGATCCTACATTCTAGCTGGAGGGTAGTTGTTGGCTTTTGTCTATGTTATGGCAAGGGTCCTCGCAACGTTTTTTAAACTGATGTAGCGAACTCCATCCTAGGAGTGGCAAGGTCTTCAGGGCAAGAATTGGGCCGGTCTTCCACCTATCCAGCCCGCTCTTGCAGGTTGAGCTCTTGGCTCTGGGGGCCAGCAGGTATCTGAGGGCAACAGTACAATATTGTGAGTCTGGAGCAAGGCTTGGCGAGGCTAATATGGCTGGAGCAAGGCTTGGACAGGAACATAGTGCAGGTAAGGGCTGGAACTGAGGCTTGAGTGTAGGCAAGGACTGGTACTAGATTGTAATGTTCAGGCAAGAACTGGAACTAAGGCTTCAGAGCAGGCAAGGACTAGAACCAAGGCTTTAGTACAGGCAAGGACTGGAATTGGATCTTGAGTACAGGCAAGGACTGGAACTAAGACTTGATGCAGGTGAGGACTGGAACTAAAGCTTGAGTGCAGGCAAGGACTGGGACTGGAGCTAGACTAGGACAGGGCGAGACAAGGACAACACAGAACATAAACACCCAAAGGCAGAATAGGCATGGAAGGCCTCCAAGAGGCAAGAAAATGGAAAGGCCTAGGTAGGCCACAGAACAAGACTTGGCCTAGATAGGCTAGAAGGCAAGGCAAGGAGTAAAAAGGCCCATAGGCTGCAAGGCAAAGAGCAGAAAGTCCCTTAGACCACAAGGCAAGGCAAGGAGCAGGAAGGCCCTTAGGCCACAAGCAAGACAAAGATAGGCCTGGGTAGGCTGCAAGGCAACAGTGGTTAGGGCAAGGAGCCAAGGGCAACTTGATGTAAAAGAGAGGAGGGTTTGGCGAGGCTGGAGTTTGTAGAACTAAGGCTTGGGTGTGGTGTAGGCAAGGAGGAGGAGTTTGGCAAGGCTGGAGTCTTGGTTCACTGAGGAAGCTAGGAGGCTGCTGCTCCAAGGAGACCTCTGCTGGCAGGGAGGAATCATAGTCAGGATACAATGTGGCTGCATAGCAGGTGAAATCCTAACATACGCACATTCTTTACTCTTACAAACAATGCTAAACTTATATACTAGCTCACAAAATTAATGCAAAGTTATCCCCTAAACCCACAACAATACAAACCTTAAAAAATAACACACATTATACATAGCCAGTAAGAGTTTAATCCTTTTTTTCAAAATGTAAGCTTTCTTTCCCAGCAAGTTCAACTTACCATCTGCAGATAAAGGTTCTGCAGACAGCACTATTGAATGACTAGAAGTGAAATTTTTGATAAACAGTATTTGATCTGTGACAATATCGAACAGAAATCCTTAGGAGATAGATTATTCTGTATCATCCTATTTAGATTCAAATGGTGTTAGAATCAAAGTCAGAATCCAAGCTTCAGTTAGAGAATCAAAACTATAATGAGACCTGGATCACAGAGTGACAGAAGACAGCATTTTAGGGAGTTAAAAGAAGGATACCTTCAGTAATTAGATACTATATATGGAGCATGTGAATGTTATGTAGTTAAATGAAAGAGACGACCCTGCAAATGGCTTTACTCACCCCGACACCGCCAGCCCATCTCTGCTGCTCTCTGTGGCAAGGAATTGCTGCTGACACGTGGTAGATGCCATTATTTCCTTGATGCTGTTCCTTGGGTGCATGGGCTGATGATACTGTTCCAGTTAAAGGGTAAATGGTGGGAAAAGCCTGGGGTGCCCCTGAATGATGTCACTGTGGGTTGCACTATAAAGACTTGCCTGGTTCTTGCCTCATCCTGGTTCCAGTCTTCAGTCTTGTTAGCCAGCAGCCTGCCTCAATCTTCATTTCCACTCCAAGTCTTCATCCTTCTTAGTCTTCAGCTTTGTTCCAAGTCTATAGCCTGCTTCAGTCTTCACCTCCACTCTGTTCTAAGTCTTCAGATTTGCCCCTGTCTAAACTTCAGCCTCAGCCCTGTTTCTGTCAATTCTTCAGCTTTACTTGTACCTGTCCTAATTTCTTGGACTCTACCACAGCATGGCCTGGGCCAAGACTTGCTCATCCACCATCAGTGCAAACCTCCGGGGCCAACCCATGAGGTTGTGCCAATTGCACCATGGCAAGAGGGGCTCAAGCTCATGTCATTCACAACAGTACATGCCTTGAGCCAGGAAAGATGTATGTCCTCTTAAAAAAGGGCCAAGAAATCTGAACTGTTATAATGAGAAGATATTGTCATCTGTGCAAAATGAAGTCCTGAATCCTTCCCACTATTTCCTCCATTAAGTGGAATTTTTATTGGCAGGAATACCAATTCAAATGTTGCCGAGTACCATTAGTGAAAAGTGACTTATGAAAGATATTGTGTATGGCTTCCCTAACAGGAGAGATTATTCTTAGTGTTCTATTTAGAGGAAAATTAGGATTTAGAAAAACAATATAATTCTATACAAATTCTAAATCCACTAATTCACATACCCTACTATGCCAATCATAAGAATAATCCAAAAAACATCCTTTTAAGCATCAACATTTGACCATAGTATTAGCAGCCTTTGTGAATACACTCATGTGTAGACATGATGAAAGGCTTACCTGGGTTCAGATTAACCCGTTTCCCTAAATATGGACTGTCTGTTGAAGGAAAAAAGGCAAAAAACTTCTTTATAAATATAATCAGTTTGTTTCTGTGCATTAGAGAAACTGTTTTACCCTGAACCATCCCCATTTTTGACTCAGGGTAATGTCTCCACACAGGTTACATTTTGTTCATACCTTGACAGGAATGAAACTGACTAGAAAACCAGAGTATGTTGAGTATGATTTTCTATGGGGTCGATTGTTATTCAGATAGACAGCTGGAAACAATATGAGGTCATAGGTGATTTGCCTAATCCAAACATTTATTCTTAAATTATATTACGCGCACACGTGGTGCAGTATTTTGATGTAACACTTTAGAAAAGCCTGGTTGGAACAAATTGGGTTATTTCAGTTTGAAGAAATGTAATGCACTGATCTTGAGGTATTTGGAGCGCTACATTTCTCACTCATTGTATATGTGTGGCAGGAAATTCAGTGCCTAAGTGAAAGCAGTATTGGTCAGATTATGTGCTAACCAGGAATATAATATAGTAAATATCAGCAGAAAAAGTTCCAAGTGGTCCTTCCAGTCTATGCAACAAAGTTTATTTTTCTTTTAAGCTAATAATTAATTACCACTCTGTCCAGGTTACATCCCCACGCTTTCTGTTATGGGTAGTGACAGTGGCTCCATGCAGGTTATCCTGCTTGACTTCTGTTATGGGTAGTAACTGCTTTTCTATGCAGTTATCCCAGTTAATATAAGTTACTCTTTCTCTTCATTTCCATCCTTTAGCTACAAGGGATCTTATATGTATATCCATGTACTTCTGAATTTCATTACCATTTTAGTATTCACTACCTCTTCTGGGAGGGCATCCCAGGCATCCGCCACCCTTTCCATGAAGAAATATTTCCTGAGTCTACACCCTTGGAGTTTCATATATACTGACCCCTAGTTCTACAGCTTTCTATCCATTGGAAAAGGTTTGATGCCTGTGCCTCATTAATTCATTTCAGGTATTCTTGCACTCCAGAAGCCACATAAGTGGACTACATTTCCCTATGGGCTCCACCCAGGGGGACCACTGGATTCCAGTGGTGAAGCTCATCCTAGCCTCTGTCTCCTCCAGTGGTCCTCCCCCTGGGGGCAGGTGCTTCCTGGACCCTACCAGGGAGCCATTCTACACTGCTCCAGGACAAGGGTCCACCTCCAAGTGCAATACCTAGTCCTTGAATTATCTGAAAGAGTAAATAAATTATTCACACTTACCCATTCAAATCCTTTCATGCTTTTGTAGGCCTCTATTAGCCATCTCTTCTCCAAGTTGAACAGCCCTAACCTCTTTAGCCTTTCCTCATAGGGAAGCCAGTCCATGCCCTTTATCATTTTGGTTGCCATTTTTTTTGAGATGCTGCAACCAGAATTGCACACAGTATTCAAGGTGAAGTCTTACCATGGAGCGATATATAGGTATTATGACAGCCACCATTTTATTTGCCATTCCCTTCCTAATTCCTAATATTTTGTTTGCTTTTTTGACTGTCACAGTACAGTCAATGTATTATCAAATATGATGCCCATATCTTTTTCCTGGGTGGAAACTCCTAATATGAATCCTAACATCAATCAACTACAGCATGGGTTATTTTTCCCTATATGCATCTCATTGCACTTGTTCACACTATATTTTATCTGCCATATGGACACCCAATCTTCCTGTCTCACAAGGTCCTCCTGCAATGTATCACAATCTGCTTGTGATTTAACTACTCTGAATAATTTTGTGTCATCTGTAAATTTGATCACTTCACTCATCATACTCCTTTCCAGATCATTTATACATTTTTTAAAAAGCACTGGTCTTAGTACAGATCCCTGAGGCACTCCACTGTTTACCTTTCTCCACAGTGAACACAGGCCATTTAATCCTACTCTCTGTTTCCTGTCTTTTAACTAGTTTGCAATCCACAAAAGGATATCATCTCCTATTCCATGAGGGATTTTGTCAAACACCTTCTAAAAATCTAAACACACCACATCTACTGGTTGACTTTTATCCAAGTTTATTCACCCCTTCAAAAAAATGTAGCAGATTTGTGAGGCAGGACTTCCATTGGGTAAATCCATGCTGGCTGTATCCCTTTAAACCATGTCTATCTCTATACTCTGTTATTTTATTCTTTGTAATAGTTTCCATGATTTTTCCCAGCACTGAATTCAGGACCACTGGTCTATAGTTTCTCAGATCACCTCTGGAGCCCTTTTTAAATATTGGGGTCACTTTCCAGTCTTCAGGTACAATGGATGATTTTAATGATAGGTCAGAAATTTCATTTTTTAGTTCTTACAGAACCCTGGTATAAATACCATCTGGTCCAGGTGATTTTCTATTCTTCAGTTTGTCAATTTGGCCTTCTACATCTTTCAGGTTCATCTGAATCATCATCCTTGAAAACTGTCTCTGGAATGGTATCTTCTACTGTCATTGTTATAAGCCATTGCATTATAGCCTATTTTTTACACCTAGGGAGTGGGATCTCTGCATCTACAATTCCTATTTTCAAACTAGCTATTTTACCATTAACTTGAAGCAGATATTTTTCTTCTTTACAGGGTCATTTATCAACTCACGTTAGCTTGATGTTACCCAGGTAGAGAGTCCATCAAGCTAGGTTGAGAGAACATTGTACAAATCTCATCGTTGTGTGAGTTTTCTCACTTGAAGGATATGAAATCTTCACAAGAGTGCACTGTTCTGTTCATACATCTCACTCTGTATGTAAAAGTGTCCCCTAACCCATACACTACTACCTAAACCTCATCTCGAGTTAATAGATGGGCCTCCTATAATACCATAAATAGCTAACTACTACAAGGACCTTGTATATAGTCAGTCTAAGTCTCTCTCTCGTGAAATGAGCACTTTGCAGGTAGGAAAATGCAATTATGTAGGTATTACCACAAAGTGTGAAAAGTTAACACACTGCAGTAATACCTATGCAAAGCAGTAAGATAACACACATTGTGATAATAGGCTATTACCATAAAACATGCCCCTTTTCCTATCACATGTGTTATTTACTGCATTTTGATATATCTAGGCCTTAGCTTGGTCACTAATCATTGCCCTTCCCTTATCACCCTACTTTTTCACATACCCTCCTTTTCAAAGGAGGAAATAGCTTTCTTTATCATGCCCATCTCACCCTGTGTCAAAGACTGGTTTTTGGATCCCAGCAATGCCAACAAATGTGTGCATTCTGTTCTCATTGTAGTATCACACTCTACTAAACCTATTTTTCCAACCTTAGCGTTAGTACCTTCTGACTCCTAATCACAGATCTAAATGAGAATCTTCCTAACTGACTTATTATGGTATTCAGTTCCATCCCCCTCTCACTCTACCTTCACACACTTCCCAACAGGAAGACTTCTCATCTGTCTCTCTCATAAGAAGAAATACAATTCTGCTTATGACCAGGACCTCATTTGGGTAACTCTGCCTATGCCACAGATCATTTATCTCTACATACTAAAAGGTGTTGCATCCATCGCTGCTCGATGCCCTCACTCGCCGTCTTTACCTCTGTGGTGATTCCCTCTGGGCCTGATGGACAGTTAGCTGCCGCGGTGTCTTCTTGCCGTCTCCCTCCGGCAGCCCCGGACCAGCACGACGCTGTGGATCCGTCATGTTGCCTGATGACGTAGGGAGCGTGCGCGTGCGTGCTCTGATTGATGTACCAGCAAGGGCGCGAACCTCGGGGGCGTCCCCCTGAGATGACATCATCCGCTTCCAATATAAAAGGTCTCAGTATTTGCTAACGAATCGAGTTAGCAAGGGGATTGCTTCAGCTTTTCTCCCAAGCTTTTCTCCCAAGTGAGGCCCACTCCTCGGGGGCCTCGCTCTCTTTTCCTTATTTCAGATTGCAGATAAGAACCGGTACTCGCTCCTTGAGGGCCCATGTTCCTGAACACTCTGAAGATTCTCTGCTGCCTGGCAGCTATCGCAGATACAGACATTTGTGAGCTTTCCCTGGATCCAGGTACTTGCTCCTCGAGGGCCTAACCCTTTCCAGCTACTGAGCTTCCTTAAGACCTTATGTGAGTTTTGTCATCCAGTTCTGGCTATGAACACAGCATACCCTGTCTACTCACTATCTATAGTTTCTCTACAGCTCAGCAACCCTGGGATCGCTGTTCCAGTACCTGAGGGACTTCAGCCCTGCTGGGCATATCAGCTCACTACTGCCACCTCTGGTGATTCTACTAACCTGTCTAATAAAAGAACTATCTGTGTCTGTCTCCATACCCAAGCCTAGCTGGTTGTCCCTCTCAGGATATCCTCCTGGGGGCGCAGTCATCTGTCATCGGCTCAAGGATCCACCTATCTACATTCCTCTACAGCTGGGTGCCCTCTCCAAGCACTCCGCTGGTAACAGATTGCTACTCCTTCCCCATCAGGAGTCTTCAGCAACAGATTCATAACAGATTGCTACTCCGCAGTCTATACCTTAACAGTTTGTTAACTACTCCCTCTACAGGAGCTGAGCATATCAGATTGTTAACTCCTCCTTCCACAGGAGCCAGTTCATAACAGATTGCTTACTACTCCCTACCTGAGGAGTAGAGCATAACAGATTGCTAACACCTCCTACTTCCAGAGCCGATTCGTAACAGATTGTTAACTTCTCCTTCTACAGGAGTCGATTTCATAACAGATTGCTAACTCCTCTCTCTACAGGAGTCATTTCATAACAGAAGGCTCATGTACTAACTTGCAAAATAGTTTTGTAAGAGGGGCTATGTATGGAAAAATATGCAAAAATTCCATGAAGCCTGAAAAAAACAGTATAATGTCAGTACTGGAATTTGTTGCCAGAGGATGTGGTTAGTGCAGTTAGTATAGCTGTGTTTAAAAAAGGATTGGATACGTTCTTGGAGGAGATGTCCATTACCTGCTATTAATTAAGTTGACTTAGAAAATAGCCACTGCTATTACTAGCAACAGTAACATGGAATAGACTTAGATTTTGGGTACTTGCCAGGTTCTTATGGCCTGGATTGGCCACTGTTGGAAACAGGATGCTGGGCTTGATGGACCCTTGGTCTGACTCAGCATGGCATGTTCTTATGTTCTTTCTGCATCTACAAAAATCTTTCACAGTCTCCATAGAAAATTATTACACATAATCCTTAATGTGCAAAAGTTTATTTGAATGCATAAATAATGAGCTGCTATGATGCAAAAGCACACAAACCAGCTCATTATATATGAATTAGTGGAAAAAAAGAATAAAGTAATGTCTTTGCATGCCGTTTTTCTCAACATCATTCTTAAGTTATAGTTATCTTTTCTCTAACCATTCCTAGAGCAAATTTTCATGAGATGATTTGCTACCCAGCTCATTTGAATTGGTAGCAAACATTCACATGAAGAGACCACTCATTCATCTGTGGGAAATCCTGTCAGTTAGTACATCAGCCCGTGGCTGTCAGGCTGCAAAAAAAAAAACAAAAAACAGGAAAACTAAGAAAATGTGCACTTCTTTATTTAGTCCTTAAAGATTAATATTGTATTCTTCATTATGTAATTTCCATGATAAACTCATTGCCTGCCTTTTTTCTATCCTTAACCTGCTCCCTACCCACTTAAAGAACATTTTTTTCCCAGCATTTATTTGCTACTGTCTGACGAAGTAACACCTGCAGCCGATCACACTCAAATGGCTGGGTATAAATGTAGGTGCAAAGCATTAGGATATCACTAATGCTTGCTGACTGATCTTGTTAGTATACAAAGTCTGTCGTAACAGATTGTCAAGAACTCAAGATCTCAGAACTAAACAACCAACTGAGAAAAAAAGATTTTATATCTATTGCGGCGAGAGCTGCTTTTCACTGTGACTTGATTGTCAGCATTATACATGAACTTAGACAGTACTTTCAATAGCTGCCCTTTTGCAAGACAATTGTGCAAAGCATGATAACGGGATTTGTCACCCTGATGGTGCTGGTATTTCTGCAATCATCAAAAATAAAGAATGAATGTTTTACTAATTGAAAATGTGAATGAATTTCAGCTGCCTATTTTTTTTTTTTGGTTGCTGTTGTTTAGAATTCTCTTGGACAGAAGCCAATTAAGATCATCTGTCTAATGCATCTATTCATCCCTCTGCAACAATGTGTCAATTATAATGGATGTCTCACTAGCTGGGGCTTCTTCGGGCAGACTGCTAAGCTTATAAAACCAGTGAGCAACAACGAATGGATACCTTGAAAAATAGTTTAGAACTAAAACCTTTCAGATGGCTTCTTTTCATTTCTGTCAAATGACTGCAGGGTTAGAGCTTGCCAGCTTGAATGTATATTGCAGAAAACCAGTTTCTTTTGAGCTATTTTTAGCTTTTATTCAAGGTCAATTTCAAAGTACTGGTCTGCACAAATAATTCTTATTATGGCAACATGAACAGATGGCTCACTAATATCATATATGAGATTCTTTCCATTTTTTTTGAGGCAGTTCTGGTTTTCTAAATGCATTTTCCCTGCTAGTGTGTTATGATGCTTAAAGTTTTGCATTTCATTAAAAAAATAAAATGGTCATGTGAACAAGGGTCCGATGCAGTCTCAAAAGCTCATTTACTACATCTTTGACTAATTTGCATGTTTGTGCATTAAAAAGAGAATCGGACCCTGAAAATAATTGTATAAGAAAAGAATCATTGTCTATTTTATGAAAGATCAACTAATAAAAATCAAAACAAAACATGTTATTAATAGGCCTAGAAATCCATAAATATATATATATATATATTGTAATATTTTTCTCTAAAGGTAAATTATTTTAATGATTTTTGTGCATTCCAATCAGTAGCTGAAAAAAAAAATAAAAAAAATGCTGTACACTCTGCTTGCTCCAGAAAAACAACTGTGCTCAACATTGCATATTTAATGAAAAGCTCACTCATTGTTTTAGGGTAGATATTGTGGGTATATATTTGATCATTTTCTGAGCATTGTGCTATATATGAAATGGGTGATGTCCTCATTCATCTACAATTTGGTATCTGACAAAAAGTAAGAACAAATGTAACAACCATGTAATTCCCAGTCTGAAATTAAAGTGCCCTTCATGCATTAAAATATTAGATTTTATTCCTGAATTTTTAGGTCTATGATTTTCATGCATAAAATAAAATTTTCATGCATAAAATACTATATGTAGGCCACAAAAGAAATTCACTCTTCTTTTTTGGCCTATATTCTGCATAATTCATCTTAAGTCAAATATATTCACTAAAATATTCAGCAGGTCCAGTAAATAAAAATTGTCACATATTCAGCAAGGATATGACCATAGAGGTTCTATACACCTGATCTTTTATTTACATGTTTTGTATGGATGACACCTCACCATAACAATCATACAAGAAGTGCAGCCAAATTAAGTAGTCCAGAGTTAAGAAGGACAGTTCTGGAACTAATGACAATGCCATACTAAGAGTTAGGTAAGTGGTTAGGTGCATTTGAAGAGCTGAAGATTTAACATGGACCTGAAGAAAGTTAAAATAGGAGTATCTTGAAATGTATGCCCAAGAAAAAGTACAAGAAGGGAAAGTAAAATAAAGCAGATACATACATACATACATAAAAGGCCCAAAAGTGGAAGGTCGCTTGCTTGTTATGAGGAATACTGATGAGGGTATGCAACTGATAACAAAGAAGTCGAGGATGAAAATAATGGTAGAAGATAGGAAATATTATTATTATTGTTATAGAGAAGACAGACAAATACATTTATAAGTAAAAACCAGAAATAATTGTAATTGGGATTTACTGGACTTACCAGTCTTACTGCTTTTGAAAGCAGATAACATTTTCTCTCTCTTTAAAGCATTTCAGCTTTTCAAACAAGCAGATAGCCTTTTTCCAGGTACAATAACTTTGGCACCTCCATATACTCTACATGTATTCCCCTTCATTGGGGTTCTAAGTTTTACATACAGAATTGAATGGCAAATGCTGTAATGATACCTCTGTGCTTCCTACCAACAGACTTTGAGGCAATCTCACAAACTCTTCGTAACAAGGTTCTGCTTTCCATCTCACCCTACATTTCATATATTTCCCGGTCTCAGAATATAACATCAACTGCAAGAACAGAATATAAGAACATAAGAAATGCCATGCTGGGTCAGACCAAAGCCTGTTGAGCCCAGCATCATATCTCCAACAGTGGTAAAGTACCTGGCAGATCTCATAAAGTAGATCTAATTCTGTTACTTATTCCCAGGGATAGCAATAGCTTTCTTTAGTCTACCTGGCTAATATTGTGTTATGGACTTTTCCTCCAAGAACATGTCCAAAGCTAAGAAGATAAGAAATTACCATACTAGGTCAGACCAAGGGTCCATCAAGTCCAGCATCCTGTTTCCAACAGTGGCCAAAACAGGCTACAAGTACCCAAACACTAAGAAGATCCCATGCTACTGATGTCAGTAGTAACAGAGGCTATTTCATAAGTCAAATTGATTAGTAACAGTTAATGGACTTCTCCTCCAAGATCTTATCCAAACCTGTTTTAAACCCAGCTACTCTAACTGCACTAACCACATTTTCTGGCAACAAATTCCAGAGCTCAATTGTGCATTGAGTGGAAAAATTTTTTCTCTGATTAGTTTTAAATGTGCTACTTGCTAACTTCATGGAGTGCTCCCTAGTCCTTCTATTATCTGAAGGAGTAAATAACTGATTCACATCTACCAGTTCTAGACCTCTCATGATTTTAAAGACCTCTATCACCTTGATTATGTCCTCTGGCAAGAGATTCTACAGTTTGATAAAGCATTCGGTGAAAAAGTATGTTCTAAGATGTATCTTGAATTTGCTGGTTGTTAGTTTCATGGAGTGTCCCCTTGTTTTAGTATTGTTTGAAATGGTAAATAACCATCCTTTATTTACCCATTCCACCTCTCACCTTCTATCATGTCCCTAAGCTTTCTCTTTTCCAAGCCTAAGAGACCTAACCCACAAAGCTTTTCATCATAGGAGAGATGTTTCAACCCTTCTATATTTGTTGCCCTCCTCTGCACCCTTTTTTCATTTCCAATTTCCATTATGTCTTTTTTTTTTAAATGGGGCAACTAGAATTGCACACAGTACTCAAGGAATGGTTGCACCATGGCTTGATACAGAGGCAATATGATATTTTATATTTTATTCTCCATTCCTTTTTGGATCCTACTTAACATTCTATCTGCTTTTTTACTACCACTGCACACTGAGCCAAAGATTTCAACATATTATCCCCAAGGACTTCAAGGTCCTTTTCCTGGGTAGTACCTTCCAATATAGAACCCAGCATTGAGTACCTGTAGATGGGATTATTTTACCCTATGTGCATCAATTTGCACTTTTCTACATTAAATTTCATCTGCTATTCAGTTGCCCATTCTTCTAGTTTAATAAAACCTTTCTGCAGTTCCTTGCAATTAGCTGCTTTTTTAACAAATTTGAATAATTTTGTATCATCTGCAAATTTTATCACCTCACTCATCATTCCCTTTTCAGACCATTTATGAATATGTTAACCAGCACATATCTCAGTACCTATCCCTGTGGTACTCCACTAACATCCTTTCTCCATTTGGAAAAGTGACCATTTATGTCCTACTCTCTGTTTCTGACCTTTTAACCAATTACCAATCCACAAAAGAACAGTGCAAGCTATCCCATGACTGTGTAGTGTCCTGTGGAGCATCTCAGGGGGACTGTGTCAAATGTGTTCTGAAAGTCCAGATGTACTATCTCAGTTTGCTTACTGTGGGATAGCCAAGCAAATCTTCACAGGTTAGAGACAGAAATCATGCTGATTTCAACCTTTCTTCATACAACTTAAACTTATTCTTCTATTCAGTCAGCAAAAAAACTAGTATACTGTTTACCTTCTTCTAGCAGTGTACTCTTACAATACTTTTATGCAAAGCTGTTTACAGGAGCTCCTCTCCTAAAGACACTGGAACCTCCTGATACCAGCTGGGCTCACATTCTTATCCTGCCCCAACAGGGTTCCACCCACAGAGCTCTCTTTCCCTGTAGGATTTAAGGTGGACCAGGCTAGGTACTTGGTCCAGCACTTGTTAAGGAGGGAAAGTAGGGCCACTCCTTCATACTCATCTTTATCTATATGTTTGTGACCAGCCCTTTGGTTTGTGACTAGATGGCCCTAGGTGCCTTACCAGTAATTAGGGATGTGAATCGTTTTTTGACGATTTAAAAAATTGTCCGATATTTTTTAAATAGTCAAAAATCAGTACAGTGCGCAATACAATAGAAAATTTCCTGATTTATCGTGAAAAATCGTTACTCCCGTTAGTGGACACTAGCGGGAGTTATTTGGGGGGAGGGCGGGAAAACCGGCACTCCAAAACAACTCCTAAACCCACCCCGACCCTATAAAATTAATCCCTTACCTTCCCCCACCCTCCCGAACCCCCCTTAAAACTTTTTACGAGTACCTGGTGGTCCAGTGGGGGCGTGGGGACTGATCTCCCACTCTCGGGCCATCGGCGCCATTTTGGCTGCCACTCAAAAATGGCGCCGATGGCCCGATAAAAAAATACCCCACCCGGCCCTTTAAAAATGACCCCTTAGCTTCCCCCACCCTCCCGATCCCCCCAAAACATTTTAAAATTACCTGGTGGTCCAGTGGTGGTCCCGGGAGCGATCTCCCATTCTTGGGCCGTCGGCTGCCACTCATAAAGATGGCACCGATGGCCCTTTGCCCTTACCATGTGACAGGGTATCCGTGCCATTGGCTGGCCCCTGTCACATGGTAGGAGCACTGGCTAGCCGGCACCATCTTTAAAGTGCTTATGCTCCTATTTTCATCATTTGAATGATGCCTTTTAGATTTAACTGCCTCTTCTTCCTCACCATTAAACCACATAAGCAGTCATTTAGTCTTCCTTTTATTGCAATCTAATCATTTTCCTAGAATCCCAACTTGGCCATGCTGTGACGTAAGTCTGTATTGGGGTATAGAAAAGTTTTAATCAATATTCTCTCTTATACCTAAAATATAAAAAAGAAATAAATAAAAAAACAGATATACAATAGAAAATGGAAAAAAGATAACACATACTACATTAAAATAAACATTAAAATTAGACAGCATAGGCCGCCGGCACGCATAAAGCCCCGGGATGCGTGTCGGGGGCGTGTCGGGGGGCAGGGCCTACTGACGCGGCGTTTTGGGGGCGGGGCCAGGGGCGTGGTGCCGGCCCGGGGGCGTGGTCGAGGCCTCCGGACCAGCCCCCGGGACCGGAGGACGGAGCGGGGCTGCCGGCCGACGTGCGCAAAATTACGCCTGCTTCCAGCAGGCGTAACTTTGCTGACAAAGGTAAGGGGGGGGTTAGATAGGGCCGGGGGGTGGGTTAGGTAGGGGAAGGGAGGGGAAGGTGCGGGGAGGGAGAAGGAAAGTTCCCTCCGAGGCCGCTCTGAAATCAGAGCGGCCTCGGAGGGAACGGAGGCAGGCTGCGCGGCTCGTCGTGCGCAGGCTGCCGATTTTGCGCAGCCTTGCACGCGCCGACCCCAGATTTTATAAGATACGCATGGCTACGCGCGTATCTTATAAAATCAGGCGTACTTTTGTTCGCGCCTGCTGTGCAAACAAAAGTACGCGCTCGCGCAACTTTTTAAAATCTGCCCCATTGTGCAATACCCAAGATTGGATAAGAAAATACCATATCCAACTACAAAATAAAATACATTGCTAAAAAAAAATGCCTTTATTACATCATCAATAAACCATTAAATATTAAAATCAACAATAAAAAATATATCAAAATAAAACAGGTATTAAAATATATTAAAAATAAAACAAATAAATCAATTCTATAAATAAAATGAGGCAGATTTTAATCCTACGCACGTGGGGTACATTTGTGCATGCTACCCCAATACAGACTCGCTCCGAAATTGGAGCAGCCTTGGAGGGAACTTTTCTTTCACTCACCCCCACTTTCCCCTATCTAACCCACCTCCTAGCCCTACCTAAATCCCCCCTACCTTATTTTATTTTTACGCCTGCCTCTTTCAGGCGTATCTTGCGCGTGCCAGCCAGGCTGCTGTGCTGGAGGACTCGGGACCACCCCCGGACCACCCCAGACCGGCGCCACAGCCACAACCCCACCTCCTTCTTGCCCCTTTTTCAAAGTCCCGGGACATACGCATGCCCCGGGGCTTGCGCATGCCGCCAAGCCTATGCAAAATAGGATAGCGTGCGCAGGGGCAGGTTTTCGGGGTTATGCATGTAACCCTTTGAAAATCTACCCCAATATGAATAACTGGGAAAATACAGGGGAGGGAAGAAAAGGAAGGTGAAGGAAGAAGGGGGAAAAGAGAAACAAAGGAAGTAAAGGGTCTAGTGGTTGGGGAGGTGAAAAGGAAAGGGATGAAGAAAGGACAAAAAGGGAAGGAGGAGGAAAGAAAGAAGAAAAGGGATAAATCAAAAGTTTGTACACACCACCCATCGCTACTACTGATTGGATGGTTTAGTGAGGTCCTCGGATCGGCCCCGCCAGGGTCAGCGATGACCCTGGCGGAGCGCCGAGAAGATGATCAGACTTGACTGTCTAGAGGAAGTACCCTACTTTACCCTCCATTGCCTCAGGTACAAACTTAGGGCCTCATTTCTGAGGGGTGGGGAGCCGAAACGGGGGGGCGGTCCTGCGCTAGCCGGCAGCGATCGCACCACCACGGTGAGATTGCTACTGGTTTCGCACCCAATAGTGCCACCATAGAAGGTGTAGCTATTGGGCGTGAAATAGGACGTGAAAAGGCCCTTACCTTTTCGTCGTCCGCGGCGTCTTCACGGAGTCGACCCCGGTGACGTCCCAACTCCTCCTCTTCTGGGGCCGACTCCACCCCCATCTTGGTATCGCACGTGATAAGGGACTTTTCGCATGCGAAACATCCCTTATCGTGTGTGATCCGTCTGGTAAATGACCCCCTTAGATTGTAAGCCCTCTAGGGATATGGAAATACCTACAGTTCCTGAATGTAAACCGATGTGATATCTCAGATCGATAAAAAATAAATAAATAAATAAATAAATAAAAGTTTATTCACCTTTCCTTACATTTGTTGGCTTGTAGTATTCATCCACTGCTTAATTCTAACCTGTCACATATGGAATTTCTACACATAAGGATTACACACTGCATTTTCTTCATGCAGAATTTTTATCATGCTTGACTCTTTGCGATCTTTACATATTTTGCCACCTCTCCACAAATTTGATCTTCCCTATCATGGCGATATAATGTATACACTGGTATCACAGCTTCCCTTTGGTAATCTTCTTTCCACCATGTCTCTGAAATGCCTATAATGTCTATATCCTCATACAATGCCATACATTCTAATTCATTAATTTTACTGTTCAGACTTCTGGGATTTCCATACAGGCATTTTAAAGTATGTTTTTTAATTTGTGCTTTCATTTTTTCTTTTTTCTCAAAATTGAAAAGCTTCGTCTAAGTTTCATTCATGTCCATTCTTGGTTTGATATAATTGATTTTTCACTTTGTCCTTCCTGGATGTCCTTCTCCATCATATCATGAATGGAGGTGGGTAAATTAATCTCCTCAATGAGCAATGTCTGTTGTCCGAATAATTGTTCGGTTGCTCTTTTTAAGACTTCTAAAAAAGCAATCATCCCACAGTGACATAAATTGTCAATAAATCCCTTGAGACAGGATGTTTTCCAGATAGCCTCAAAAGAGTGGTAGTTAGACCATTGTTGAAGAAATCTGGCTTAGATTTGACTGATTTGAGTAATTATACACCTATTTCTTCTCTGCCTTTTTTTTCCAAAATCACTGAGAATGCTGTTCTACGTAAATTGAAAGAATTTATAGGAGAAAAGAGATTTTAGACCCCAACCAGTTTGGCTTCAGAAACTAAATGGGCCGGATTTTCAAAAGGTTACTCGTACCGGGCCTATTTTCAAAAGGCCCAGCGATGCACATAAAGCCCCAGGACACGTGTAAGTCCCGGGGCTTTATTAAAGGGGCGGTCCGGGGGTGGGGCACGGTCAGAGTGGTCCAGGGGCAGGGGCGTGATTAGAGGCTCCTGGCACAGCAGCCATTTGCCACTGTGTCTGGGATCGCGCGACGGCAGTTGGCTGGCGTGCGCAACTTGCTTCAGCCCTAGGGCTGAAGTAAGTTTTGTGACAAAAGACAGAAAAAGGAAAAGGTAGGGGAAAAGGGTGGGTGAGGTAAGGGAAGGGGAGGTGGGATGAGGGTAGGGAAGTTCCCTCCGAGGCTGCTCCAATTTCAGAGTGGCCTGGGAAGGAACGGGGGAAGGCAGCGTGGCTCGGCATGTGCAAGGTGCACAATTGTGCACCCCCTTGCGCACGCTGACCCCTGATTTTATAAAATGCGCACGCACACATATACGCTGTGCGTGCTTCTTTTAAAATCTACCCCAATGAGTACTGAACTTCTTTCACTATCCTTGCTTGACACTTTTAGATGAGGCTTGGACAGTGGGCACCAATTCCTGCTTGTCTCATTAGATATTTCAGCTGCATCTGACACCGTTGACCATGTCATTCTCTGGTACCATCTGCAAGAATGTGGCATTGAAGGAAATGTGCTTGACTGGTTCACAGCAAATCTCACCAATCATTCTCAACAGGTAAAACTTGGGAATGACCAGTCACAATGGTCTATTATGAAGTCAGAAGTATCTCATGGCTCTGCCTTATCGGCAGTTTATTTAATATCTATTTATCCCCAATCATGAAATTGTTAGCGAGTGTTTGCAACGGTTATAAAATATATGCTGATGATCTCCAATTCTTCATTTGTTTGTACCCATACTTGGTGTCAAACACTAGAACATTTGCATATCTGTATGACTTCAATCAATAATACATTGACAATTAATATGTCAAAAACTGAATTTTTGTTGATCCAAAGACCACATTCTATGTTCCATTGTAATACTATCTTGTTCAAAAATTTGACTTTTTCGATTAAAAACCCTATTAAAGGTCTTGGAATTTGGATCAACCCTCATCTTTCTTTTCATACCAAAATTAAAGCTACAATTAAATTAGGGTTCTACAAGTTGCGTGTTCTTGCAGGGTTAAGACACTCACTGCACCACTGTGATTTTTGCACAGTAATCTAAACTTCCATCTTCCCACTGTTAGATTATCGCAATTCTCTTTATTTGGGTCTTCCGTTGCTTTCTTTGCATCCTTTGCAACTTCTCTTAAACTCTACTGCACATCTTCTTTCTGGAGTCAAATGTTATGAACATATTATTCCTATGCTTGTTGATTTGCACTGGCTTCTGATATAGCAGAGAATTGTCTATGAAATCAGGATGACTATATTTAAAATTTATCAACCTTCTCGTCATTTAAGATCCTCATAGTGTGGTTTGCTTGATGTGCCCTCAGATAGGAATGCTCAACTCACAATGACAAGAGAATCCGCTTTTTCTGTAGCAGCGCCTTCTCCCTGGAATACTCCACCAATAGAACTTAGAATGAGTGACTGTTTAAAGAAGTTCAGATTTTTTCTGAAAAGTTTTCTGCTAAAACAGGCTTTTGGGTAGAGGTACTTGCATGTCTCCTCTCATTCTATAAATCCACAATTCTTGTACCCCTCATATGGTTTCAGTGAATTATGCCTCCAGAAGCTGTGACTCTAGTGAACATCCAAATGTCTTGTTGATTATGTATTGCTTCTAATGTTTTTATTTTTATATGTTATTTTATATAAATGTTTTATTTTGTACATCACTTAAGCCTTAAGTGATAAGTGATAAATAAATTTTAATAAATGAAATGAAAATGAAATGAAACAACCTACCCATTAGCAAAAGGTACAAGCCATTTAGAGTCATTCATATCTGGGTACTTTTTGTCTAAATCTCTCTAGGCTACGTCATTCTTAAACACAACCTCTCTATTGGGATAATCTAACTTCCCTGTTTTGCAAGTATCTTTGGAAGATACAACCTTTCAAATCATGTGTTTCTGATTGATTGCTGGCTTTCCTTCATTGTCTAGTTTAAAAGCTGGTGTACCTTCTTTTCAAATGTTAGTACCAGTAGCTTAGTTCCACTCTGGTTAAGGTGGAGGCAATCCCATCAGAATAAGCTTCACCTTCCCCAGATTTTTGCCCAGTTTCCAACAAATCTAAAACCTTCTTTCTTGCATCATTGTCTCATCCACGCATTGAGACTCTGGAGCTTGGCCTGCCTCTAGGGTCCTGTACTTGGGACAGAGAGCATTTCTGAGAATGCAACCCTGAAGTTTTGGATTTTAGTTTCCTAAATCTCTAGAATCTCCCTCCTGAACTTTCCTATGTCATTGGTACCCATATGTACCATTACAGTTGGCTACTCCCCAGCACATTCTAAAATTTTATTTAGGTGCTGCATGAGGTTCATTATCTTTGTACCAGGCACACAAGTTACTAAGTGATCCTCATGCTTACCAGCCACCCAGATATCTACATTCCTATTCAAATCACTCACTACAATGACCATCCTAACCATTCTATCCTGGGCATATGGCTCTGGAGACATATGCTCAATGTGAGAAGATAAAGCACCATCTGGAGAACAGATTCTAGCTACAGAATCACTTCCTGCAACAACAATGGTCTCCCACTGTCCTTGCTCCTCCAAATCAGCACAAGTTCTGCTTGACTGGAGTCGGGTCTGCTGTACTGTGAGCTGAAGGTCACTTTTATATACAGCTGTCTACTTCAGGTACTCTAGGTTTGCTAATTTGACCTCCAGAGATCAGACTCATTCTCTGATAGCCAGAAGCTTTTTGCATTGGGTGTACATACACAACATTTTACCAACAAGAGGGTAATCATACATATGGCACTTGGTGCAAAAAACTTGATAGTCCCCAATTTACTGATAGACTTCTGTCTGCATCTTAAATTTATCGAGTTGTTAAAGTTTTAAAAACTGATTAAGGGTTAGATATGTCTCTCAATTTAGAGGATTTTTAAAATTGAAAAGTGTTTTAAAATTATTTATTTGGTGCCTTTTAAATCTAAAATTTTTAAATTGATATCTAGGTGACATATGTTAGTTTGTGAATGATTGGCAACAACACTAAAATTAGTCACTGATTTTGTCTCTTAAACTGTCTCTTATTTTGAAGATTTTTCTCCTAACTGAGAGAAAGAGGGTAATGTATATAATAAAAAATTGATTGGGGTGGGTGGGCATTAAATTAGTGACTAGTTTCCGAGAAACTAGTATGTTCACCTTAAGTAAGTGACATTTTCAAACTCTCAATTCTAATACTTACAAATACTAACTTTACTAACTCAAAAATTAATCCAAAGTCTATTTTCATTAAAAACACTTAAATCTTTATACTTGAAAACAAAAAACTAAACTATACCAGCTCATAAAATAAATTCAAAGTCTATTATCCTTAAATATACACAACTCTTTACACTTGCAAACAATAGTAGTCTTAAAAACTAACATGCACACACACATGGATGCGTCAGTTTTATAACATGCACGTGTGTATGTTATAACACATGTGCGTATATACACATGTGTTATAAAATCAGCTGTCTGAGCATACATGCGTACACAATTTTATATTGATGCATGCATGTGGGCATAAGTGGCAGGAATTTTAGTAGATATGCATAGTGACACGTTAGGTCTTTTTCCAAGTTTTGTCCCAGTTCACCAAAGTAAAGGAGAGGACTTCCTAAATGCCCTAGCTAACTTGTCTCCCTTTCACCCTATTACTGCCATCCCTTAAAACCGTACTAACCTAATTTATTTTTTTTTGTTACATGACTTACACCCCGGCCAAAGCAGAAGTAAAGTTACACAGTAGGGGACCCCGAAGCACACTTGTGCATGTAAATACTCACTGGATGCATGCTATTGACCCGGCCCACCCAAGTCCCATCCATGTTCCATACAGACCATGCCACGACCCTCCCCTTTTGGTAAGAAAAATGTTTATGCGCATACCAGAACTGGTTTTAAAATCAGCATGGTGTGCACCAGGCCGAGTCATACGTGTATTTCCCATCTTTAGGTGCATGTAGGGCTTTTAAAATTCACCCAAATATACATAGCCATTAATAATTCAACCCTTTAAGAATTTCTTTTTCAAGATTTAAATGTTCTTTTTCAGCAAATCCAACTTACCACCAGCAGATGAAGATTCTGCAGTTAGCACGCTCTCTGGACTTGTTCCAAATTAAATAAGAAAGCTAACTTTCCTCATCAGAAGGTAAAGATTTGGGTTGAAAAAGTGACTGTGAATTTCCAGCAATTTAAAAAGGAGCACTCAAGAACAGATTCAAAGATAAACAGCAGATCTGGGTACAAATACAACACTCTGAAATCACTCATAGGGAGTTCAAGCAGTTGAAATATAAGTAGAGGGTTTGCAGTTAAAGGTGGCGAGCAAAGAGATCAGCATCTGCTCCCAAGCCCAAGGGACTCTCAACAGTTCCCCCTACTAACATTTTCTTTCTGTTTTAAAGAATCTTTATTGAGATGTATAACCATAGCATATATTGCTAACAATATAGTAAGAAAAGTTTACATTAGCAAACAAGACCAAAACATTGCAATATAAAAAATAATAAAAATAAACTCTAGTCCTTCAAAGATATTATTAAGATTATAAGAGAAAATAATGATTTACCAGATAGAATCATCATTATCTCATTTCTTGGCATTTTCATTTTTTCACCCACAGGCATCCATCACCAATCACATCACCATATATACGCCACAAATCACTGATGTCCCACTGTGTGATGTTAATAGTCACATAAAATTAACTTTTCAAGTCTATTTTATTACATTTCTAATTACCTTAGCATCTCATTGATGCTTCCAGCTAAATCTTTGATGTAGATCCAATAATACCCTTGTTGTTCCAAAGGTAAATAATCTAATAAAGGGATTCCAGCATTTCAAAAATTTCTTGAAACCTTTCAGTGTGGTCCTCCATATTTTTATTGTCTCCTTCTTTAATTTATTAAATATATTTTTAAATCATAATGCTTCGGTGGGTGGATCCTCTCCTATCCAATGCAGTAGAATATATCCCTTAGCTATGAAGAAAGCTAGATTAAATGTATGTTGATTCAAGTCTATATCCTAAGCTTCAGTTTTCTTTAAACCAAGCTCTTACACCAGTCATTTGTACTATGGCCTGAAAAATGGCATTTAATGTATCAAATACCTGCTGCCAAAATATCAGTATATATTTACATGCATACATACAGTGTATGAAGGATCTCTTCTCTTCCTTACATTTTGAACATATGTCTGAATCAACTAGTTTCATTTTGTATAAACTACTGATGCCAATATATGTTGTATTCCAGAATTTTAACTCATTTCCCATTGACAAATGTCAGATGGAACTTTGTATATTTGTTCAAAATAGTGTTCTACATCAGAGGTAGGAAATGTTGGTCCTGAAGCGCTACAACCAGATCTGGTTTTCAGGATATCCACAATGAACACACATGAGGTATATTTGCATGCACTGCCTCTATTGTATGTAAATATCTCATGCATATTCATTGTAGATGTCCTAAAAAGCAAACTTGCTTGACACTCCAGGACTGAAGCTGCTACCCCTGTTCTATATCCTCTTTCTCAAGTGGAATGTACAAATTTTCCTGCCAATATTTACCATATTGCTCTTAAATCATATCTTATGTATTATTCATATTCCTAAAATTATACCAAGTTGATATCTTATTCATTTTGGGGCAGATTTTAAAACCTGCCTGCGGGCGCAGATTTGTTCGCGCAACCCAGCGCAAACAAATCCACGCCCAATTTTATAACATACGCGTGCCACTGCATGCATGTTATAAAATCCAGGGTCGGCACGCGCAAGGGGGTGCACAATTGTGCAACTTGCGCGCCAAGCTGCGCAGGCTGCCTCCATTCCCTCTGAGGCCCTCCGAAATCAGAGCGGCCTTGGAAGGAACTTTTCTACCGCTCCCCCCACCTTCCCCCCACCTTCCCCTCCCTTCCCTTATCTAACCCACCCCACAGCCCTAACTAGATCCCTCCCTTCTTTGTTTCAGAAGTTATGCCTGCCTGAGGCAGGTGTAACTTGCGAGTGCTAGTGCGCCATCCCCCGGCACAGGCCACTGTGCTGGAGGAATCGTGACCACCCTGGACCGCCCCCAGACTGCCGCCATGCCCCTGGACCCACCCCCGGATGTACCCCCGGACCATCGCCATGCCCCCGGGCCCTCCCCCTTCCCACCCCTTTTTAGAAGCCCGGGGACATACGCGTATCCCGGGGCTTGCACGTGCCGCCGAGCCTATGCAAAATAGGCTTGGTGCGCACAGGGGCAGATTTTCTCGGGTTATGCGCATAGCCTTTGAAAATCTGCCCCTTTAGCTTTGATTCTATGAAATCCCAATACAAATCCTTTTTCTGCTGAAATATGAATTCCTTTATTGTACTACATTATAAAATGTCTAGTCTGAAGAGAGGAAAATAATTGTGATTTCTCAATATTAAATTTGTTGAAAAGACACATTATGACTTTCTTAACTCAACCTTGGCAGAACCTGAAATTGAAGAGTCATATCCAAATGAATCTTCACTTTCCAGTTTCACATATACATGCACACTTTTACTCATACTTGTCTTCCTATAGATACCAAGGCCTAGATTTATCAAACTGCACTAAATATCACATGTGATAGGAAAAGTGATGTGTTTTAGGGTAATAGCCTATTTATCACAATGTGCATTATCTTAGCATTTCAGATAAGTATTACTGCAAAGTGCATTAACTTTTCATACTAATACCTACATTCTCACACTTTGAAGGTAGGAAAGAGAGAAAGAGAGAGAGAGAGAAGACTATCTACAATGCTCTTCTAGTAGTTAGCTAGTTATGCTACTATAGGAGGCCCACCTAGTAACTCGAGGTGAGATTTAGGTAGTAATGTACGGCTTAGGGGCCACTTTTACATACAGAGTGAGATGTACGAACAGAACATTTCACTCTTGTTAAAATTTGATGTCTTTCGGAGTGAGGAAACTCACACAAGAATGACATTTGTACAAATGTTCTCTCAGCCTAGCTTGATGGACTCTCTACCTGGGTAACATCAAACTAGGTTGAGAGAACATTGTACAAATCTCATCTTTGTGTGAGTTTCCTCACTCCGAAGGACATCAAATCTTCATTAGAGTGCACTGTTCTGTTCATATCTCTCACTCTGCATGTAAAAGTGGCCCCTAAGCCCTACACTTCTACCTAAACCTCACCTCGAATTGCTAGGTGGGCCTCCTATAGTAGCATAAATAGCTGCTTACTTTGTTGCCCCCTAGAGATGCTCTATCTCTCAGGCCCTTCCCCAGCCTAAAAATGCCCAAACCAGAATTTGCAAAAGAATCACAAATTGTGTTATGGGCACATCGCAAGGTGTAGTTATGGTATTATCAGCATTAAAGCTGTGCGATGTTATAGCTTTGCACTTTGTGAAGCCAGCCCACTTTTACAGAATTCCCGCCCCCAATCCCTCCCCTTTTAAAAATTTGTATTGCATCATGCGTTATGGTGCTTTTCGCATGCGTTAAGGCATTTTTCTCATGTAAAAATGCCTTAACACATGTGAAAACGCCATAACGTGATTTGATTAATGACCCTGCAAATTTGTTCACATTAGCAAACAATCTCTTTCTGCTACATATCCTTATAGTCTTCTATTTGTTTTACTCATGAATATACACACATACTAAGACAACTGTACTTTTACACAATTGGAAGATTCTATTGAATTTTAGGGATGTGCTGTCATCCATACTAATAAAATTTGCTGTTTCATTCTATGTAATTTCCCATCTGAAATGACACAAAGCCTACTGAAATTTTGTTTTGTTTCATTATATTGTTTTAGTGCATGCTTTTTGTTTACATGTGCAATTTTGAAATATACACAAAATCATTTAAGTGTGCACTATTCACAAAATAATGCATGATGCAAACATAGCATGTGCTAAAAATAAAGCAAACATGAATTAAATAGATGGAAAATATAAAATGAAAGAAAAAGAAAACAAAATGAAAAAAAAATAAACAATTTATTTTCCATGCACACCCCTATAGAAGTTTCAGTTCCAGTTGGCCTCATTCCACTTTTAGCTTTGTATTGTCTTCTGCCTTCCTTGCATAGACATATATACAGAAGCCTGCATCCCATCTGAAGAACTCCACACGATCCTGCTCCAAAAGAGACACCAAAAGGACCTTTCCTTTCTCCAGGGAACATTCAGAGCTGGAGACACAATTCCCAAGTTCAGTTGTAGTTGCTCAGCTTGTATAGAACTGGTGGCTCAGCAGCTATGATGGCTCGTTAAAGGCTTTGCTTGTATATCGGAGGTTGTGGGTTCTTGTCTACCTTAGCCAGAAGCTAGGTGGGGCTAGTGCAGGTAAGCAGGTGTGGGTGGATGAGGAGGAGGGGGTCAGTTAGACCTGTGTGCCAAGTATTTGCCATACTGACCCAGTATGGCATGTTCTTATGTAATCTTCCACATCCTACATCGAAGCAGCATGAAGCCACCCCCTTCATAAACCATACTGGACATGATCTAATCTCATACCTTCTAGGGGTTTCTCTTTTTTATCATCCTTTCTTCAGGAACTTCTGAGCTCCAGAGGGTTAAATATGCAAACCAAGATTTAAATTATTTATTTATTTATTTATTTATTTATTTAGACATTTTATATACCATTGTTCCATATAATATATATATAAAATATACATATATAAAATACATATAATAATATATAAAAAACGTGGCTTTTTAAAAAAGCGTTCCCAGAACTGGATTAAATTCCCCACCCATCAGCACAAACTCAAAGTTAGTGAACTGTAATAAACCCACTAACTTCATACGCAGTCACAGCATCTTATTATTATAATTCACAACAGCATCATATTTGATCATTTTTGCTACTCATCTATATTTTTATAATACTATACATATTTATTAATTGATACAGTTGGCTAAAATGTTAATATTCTTCCTTCAATTTCCTCCCCCTTTCAGATCCTAGTTATTTTTCCTTGTTTTTTGTAACTTTCTCACATCCTAAATATTGTTATTATATCTGTTAAGTTTCATTCTATATGTGACGTTGAATTGGGAAATGTTTTACTTTGTTACTCTCTGCCTTTACTCACATTGTTAATTGTAAACCGGGTTGATGTGATTCCTATCATGAAACTCGGTATAATAAAAATAATAAATAAATAAATAAATAAATAAATAATGATCACAACGGTTTACAAAGTGACATTCATAGTTATAACTCCACAGACAAAGAAAGATTAGCTACAGGGGTGGCATTAATATCTATCAGGTTAAAGGTTTCTAGCACATATTAAAGTTGATCTAGTTTATATGACAAAATGATAGTTTTCACATCATAGTGAATGAGTTGTTTTGAGAAGCTCGCATTCTCATGTTTAACTTATTCTTCATTATTCAATTATTATCTTTTGTCCTTCTTGTCTTTGTGGTTCTGTATATTTTGATGTTTTTAAGTTAAAGTATATGCATTTTTGAATAGTCATGTTTTAATTCACATTTAAATCTCTTTCTGTCCGGTAAAATACGTAACATCTCAGGCAGAGAATGCCAGAGCTTTGGACCCGCTGTGGAAAATACTCGATCTTGTGTGCTCCATATTGTAGGAATAATCAGTAGTCCTTTATTTTGAGATCTTAGTGTTCGTTGAGGATTGTAAGGTTGTAGTTTCACTCCTAACAAGCCGGTGTTATTAGAATGAATGATGTTGAATATTAATTTTAATACTTTATATAATAGATTCTGGATTGTACTGGTAACCAATGCAATCTCGTCAGATATCAGGGGGTCCCTGATAGCAATAGGAAACCTCATGATTAATTTCGTGGGTTCTCTTATCATTATGGGGGGGGGGGGGCAGGAAGAAAGGGCACTTACAAAACACAGCCCGACCTTTTAAAATTAGTTCTTTAGTATCCCCCCACCCTCCGGACCCCTCCAACCCCCCCCCCCCCCAATTTTTAAGTACCTGATGGTCCAGTGGGGGTCCTGGGAGTATTCTCCCGCTCTCGGGCTGTCAGCTGCCAGTAAACAAAAAGGCGCCAATGGCCCTTTGCCCTTAGTATGTGACAGGGTATCCGTGCCATTGGCTGGCCCCTGTCACATGGTAGGAGCAATGGACAGACGGCACCATCTTTAAAAATGGCATGAGCCATCCAGTGCTCCTACCATGTGACAAGGGCCGGCCAATGGCACAGATACCCTGTCACATGCTAAGGGCAAAGGGCCATCAGCGCCATTTTGTTTACTGGCAGCCGACGGCCCGAGGGTGGGAGAACGCTTCCGGGACCCCCCACTGGACCAGCAGGTACTTAAAACGTTTGGGAGAGGGGATTTTGGAGGGGTACGGAGGGTGGGGGGATACTAAAGAACTAATTTTAAAGGGTCGGGCTGTGTTTTGGGGTTATCGGCTCGGCACAGCCGATAAAAAGAAAAAAACGATTGGACCGCGGGAAAAATAATTTCCCGATAGTCCACGAATCTGAAACCGGAACCGATTCCAGTTACGATTCACATCTCTAGTAAGGAGTTACAATAACTGTGGTAGCTGGGAGTGGTCGTGTCTGGGAACAATCCAGAGGAAAGAGTGAGGCAGACTCTGGCTTTTCCCACATACAAATTTTATTTACAACAGAATAGTACATAACAAAAGGCTGCCTACCTTTGCAGACCTTAGCAGTTCAATGTCCTTAGCCATATGTAGTATCTCTGTACAACAGCTTCCTGCCTTCTCCCTAGAGCTTCCCTGACTCTTCTGGTCCCTACCTTCTTATGCTGCGCTGAAAGGAATCCCTTGCTAGTTTGTCCCTTAAGGAGGACCATGCCAGATAGCTGTGGCTGATCCTTTAAGGTATTCTGAGGGAGTTTTCTTTATACTCCCTCACACAAGGTTAATTACAGTACAAGCATGTTAGTGGTTAGAGTGAAAAAGGTTGTTAACAGCATCATCAGCACATTGTATCATCTATTCATTGGAAATAACATCTGTCTCTACACCGTAGGTATATATTTCTTTATTATACTGCCATCCTGTGTCATCTTGTGATATTGCATAGCTTAGATTTTTTGCAGGGTTTTTAAGTTCTTTCCTTATTGGTTATTGTTAGTTGCTATTTGATTGTTTTAAACATCCTTATTGGACTTGTTCCTGCCTTGCCCTCTCTCTTTCTTTCTCTGTGTTCTCACTCCTCTTCCTATTGATCCCTTGACCCAAAACATCCTGGGACTGTTTACTATCTGGAGAGATTTTCAGTTGGTGAAAAGGCTGTTCAAGCTCACAGCTCATCTTGAGTCCTCCTACAGGCTCCTAGATGCATCACTTTTTCACAATCCACTAGTAGGCACAACTTCTACTACAGCTGTAGTTACCTCCCTCTGACTACTGGGTTTCTAGAGACTCATAACAGCTGTATCAGGCTCTGCTATCTAAACAACTTTTCTTGGTGCCTTGCAATTCACAGTGAATGCTGAACTGTTCATCAATTTAATAAATTATTTGGTATTCCAAAAAATGAGTTTTCTCTGGTATCTGAAGCTGAGGAAAAAGGTTTATCTATCTGTCTAGGAACACAAAGTAAGACATTTTATTCCATGAGCAGCACAAACATCAAGAAGAAAAGAGAAAGTTAGTAAATTCTAGTTCTACTAAATGGGAGAAAATCTTCATTCTTTGTTATCTTTATACAGCTGAACTTGACTCAGTGATCCCAAAATTACATAGATGGCACTGAAATTTTAATCGTAAGGTATACTACACTGAGGGTAAGTTTATACTATAATTCTCTTATATCAAATGATTATATCCACAAAAGAGAATACACGAATTCACCAATACAATCTCAAATTTATAATTTATTAATGAAACATATAAAATAGATCCTATCTAGACAATAATTTCTATCTAGCACAATCATTCCTCCATACCACAATCATATCTCAATTACAATCATACCATACCTATAAAAACATCATATATAAAAATCCCAACACCAATGTGTAACACTTCTTATTTTTATAAACCTAATATCAAATGTCTTATTGCAATAATCTCTGTAATACTTCTAATAATTTTATCACAAACTGTAATAATGGTGATGCGATATGATTCCGTGTCAGCAGAACCCGATAAACACAGGTTCAAACATCACACTCTATACTTTTCTAAATGTTCCAAAAACGGTGACATCGTCCATTGGACCCGCCCGACAAGGACTCCTTGTTTCGCCCGAATCACCTGGGCTTCATCAGGGATATTTTCGTCACTGTCGTCTTAAGTATACCTATATAGAATACAACCATCAATATAGGTAAAAATCACCACCATTGCCTATAATCCCTCTTCTCTCCAAGCAAACAATAAAAAAGGATCTACCTTTGTAGAATCTTTTTTAAATTCTTAGCAGCGTTCCAAGTCTGCAACCTCCGTTGCCGGATTTAAAGTGCTTTGTACTTCATTTAATTTTAATGACACATTCCAAACAATAGTGCAGTAGGAGAAAGGGATCCTTCTGATTTTCTACATACAACCTTCATCCTCATCACAAACCTCATCCTGCACCTTCCCCTGCTAGCAGACAACATAATTAGGAATATTGACTAGAGTCAGGAGAAAACAACATGTTTAAATTTGACTGAGTACTGGGGTTTTTGAGATAGAAGTGTAAACAGACATTTTTGTCTTGTTGCTCTTAGTGCATCAGTGTCATGGCTTATACACATTCAGCATGGTTTGGACAGATTTGTTGTTTAGAGGATTGGCATTGTGTGAGCAACTTTACATGCCTGAAATGAAATTATCAGGCTCATCCCAAAGAAAACTATGCAGCCAAGGTGTTCTATGGCTTGGAGCAGGGTGGGCAACAAATGCTTCAGCATATTCTCTCTTTTTAGTGCCCAAATTGCTACTATTTGCCCTCTCATGTAATCTCTGCTTTAACTTTGAATAATAATTTTTTTTTAAATGTGCCAACCTTTCCAAATATTTATTTGCTTCAGCCCCTTTTTCAAATTATATGAATCAAGCCTTTTAGATTTTTATGGTTTTAGAGCATATTTGGTTCTAAGGCTTCAAAGAAGACTCTATTCAGCGATAAGGATGCACCAAGCTAGAAGTTTTTAGTAACCTACATAAGCATATTAATGTTAAAATCAAACTGCCTAATTTGTTCCTAACAATCAGGTTTAATTTACACACCTAGTTTATTATTTTACATTGTTACTGTACTATGATGGCACACGAGTAATTTGTAATCTATACCACCCATATTTCTCTTTATCGTGCCCTTCTGTAAACCGTTGTGATGGTATTTAACTTAACGACGGTATAGAAACATTTTTAAATAAATAAAATAAATAAATAAATTGATAAAAATGTGGAGTTGCTAAAAACAATTGTGCACAGAAGTACATCTCTGCAGAACAGAGACTCCTATTCCCTGAATTGTCTGAAATATATTTTTATGCCATGGCCCAGATGGTTTCATAATATTTCTCATTTTTACCTACAACTTGAGGGTTATAGGTTTTTGTTCTCATGAATACTCAACAGTGTTCACATGAAAAATCTTCTTTGATCTAGACATGGTTTGAGTGCTTCCAGTATACCAGACGTATTCTATCTGAAAGAGGAAAACCTTTACATAATGTAGGCTTTGTCAGTTGTTAAGAAGAGTGAATATGTTTCATGGTATTATACAAGTGAAATGATAAAAAAACAACCATAGCAATTTGATTCATATTTTGACATAAACTTATTTAAAAGGTTACTTAATACAACAATCCATACATACAAAATACAATTAGATGCCAGATGTTGTCAGTCACAAACATGCATGCGCATCCCAAAAGATCCTGACAGACAGACCTGACTACCACAAAACCTTCAGGAGATCACTGTAGCTGGTGTGTCATAAGCAAGCACACAGGAGCACACATGCACACTTCACCAGCCACTTATCACCAAATAATATTAAATAAGAATCAGGGTTCCAACTCTGATCCCTCACCAGCCCATAAAACCACTTTACAAAAAGCCCCCCCCCCCCCCCCCCCGCAGCCTCTCCGGCCCCCTATAACCCCTTTCTATTAGACAGGGAGTGAAAATATGAAAACATGTCAGTGTTATGAGTCAGGGGCAGTTAGCCCCCTGGAAACTGAACCATTAGCTTAGCTGTATAAATTGTGACTACGGTATATATTTTTAGGATTTATTAAGCTTTTTAGCTTTTCTTTTCTGTTAAACTCTCTGTGTTTTCTGGAAAACTAAACCACTGAATTTTGTGTACTAGTGGTGAGTTGGTGAAGCCCCCAGGAAACCTGCATTATTGAGTTACCTATAGGAAACATACCACTGACCTTTTTAAGCCAATATTGTAAATATTGTAAATATATAGTTTTGATTTACCTATTCTATTCATATACTTTCTTATATCTTATCTTCTATTATACTTGTATTATTTCGCCTTGTTTACATTCAGGCCAATACAAAACGGTGCGCTCGGCCGAGTGCACCATTAGCCCCCGTTTGGACGCGCTTTTTTGACGTGCTATTATTAACCCTTAAGGGGTAATAGGGCGTGGAAATCGCGCGGCCAACCCCCCCCCCCCCCGAAATTAATAGCACTCATTACATGCAAATGCATGTTGATGAGCCTATTAGGTATTCACCCGCAGTACAGAAAGCAAAATGTGTGGCCAAGCTGCACATTTTACTGTCACAAATTAACTCCCTCCAAAGGCAAGAGTTAATTTCAGACAGCACTGGGCAAGTGTACAGAAAAGCAGAAAAAACTGCTTTTCTGTACACCCTCCGACTTAATATCATAGCGCTATTAAGTTGGAGGCCCCCCCCCCCAAAAGAAATCTTCTTAAAAACAAAAAAAAATAAAATCTGCCCGCTGCCAGCGGGTTGGAAAATGGATGCTCAATTTTACCAGCGTCCGTGTTCCGAACCCATGGCTGTCATCGGGTTTGACGCTGAGAGTTTGACACTGAGAGTTTGCTGGGGTTAGGCTGGGGAGAGGGTTGGGAAGTACAGGTTGGTGGGATAGAATATGATAGGGTGCAGTATGTGTTAGGGGATGATCTGGCGGGGTACGGTGTGTAGTGGCTTGGCTGCTGAGCAGGGAAAGAGTGTTGAAGTTAGGCAGGAGGGGGCTTACAGAGTGGTGGGGTTAAGCTGGGGAGTCAGAGTGTGCTAAAATTGAGCTGTAGAAATGAGTCAAAGTATTCTGGGATCAAGGGGGGACTGATTGTACTAGGGCTGGACTGGTGAAGGGGTAAGGGAGTTCTGGGGCTAGTCCACTGAGAGGGATTGGAGTGGGTTGGTATTAGGCTGGGGAGGGCAGGTCAGAGTGTGCTAAGGTCATACTGGGGTTGCAGATCAGAGTATGCTGGGAGTCAAGCTGTGGAGGGGAGCAAAGTATGCTAAGATTGGGCAGGTGAGGGGGAAGACATTGCTGGGGTCAGTCCAATGATGGCTTTCAGAGTGACTGAGTTTGTTCCAGGAAGGGCAGGGCAGAGTGTGCTGAGGTCGGGCTGGGAGGGGCGGAACTCACTCAGAGTGTGCTGGGTTTGGGTTTGAGAAGGTGATGAAAGTATACTATTGCTGGGCCAATGAGGGGGGAAGAGAGTGCTGAGGTCGGGTCAGTGAGAAGGGTTAGAGTGTGCTGGGATCATTCTGGTGTGAGAGTGCTGGGCTAAGCCAATGAGGGGGAAGAAGGAAGAGAGTGCTGAGGTGGAGCTGCAAAGGGGAGTCAGAGTGTACTAGGTACAGGCTGAGGAGAAGGGAAGGAAGTGCTGGGTGGAACTGAGGAGGGTGGAAGGGTTCAGGCTGGGGAGGAGAACAGTGAATAGGGGCCTCTAGGGAGTTTCCAATGTGTTTCAGTTAATTAATCTAATTATTTTTCAAATTGTTTATAAGGAACATTCCTTGAGATTTTACATTATAAATAGGACTTCTGATTTTAGTTGTTTATAAATTTAAAATTTAGTTGTTAATTTTCCAGCTAATTAGGGGTCCTTTGGCGGTACCAAAAATTGATGTTTATCAGTGTTTTTGTGGTGTAGGTACTATTTTTGGATACTTTTTTGGTTGAATCAAATAATACACTTGTGCAGCTGAGTAGCTATTAGAATGGAAAAAGCACAAAAATAAAGCTGAGGTAGACAAAGGAGGGGTAAAGTGAGCATTAGGGGAAGTGGTGCTTTTCCAGTGTTTATCTAAATAACACCCATTTTATTTATTTATTTATTGCATCAGGGGTATTTTATCAGGGATTTATCAGTTAAATCTAATATCAGAAGCCTTATTATTCTATTATCTGAAAGACTAAATAACTGATTCACTTCTACCCGTTCTAAACCTCTCATGATTTTAAACACCTCTATCATATCCCCCCTTAGCCGTCTCTTCTCCAAGCTGAAAAGTCCTAACCTCTTTAGTCTTTCCTCATAGGGGAACTGTTCCATTTCCCTTATCATTTTGGTAGCCCTTCTCTGTACCTTCTCCATCACAATTATATCTTTTTTGAGATGCAGTGACCAGAATTGTACACAGTATTCAAGGTGCGGTCTCACCATGGAGCTATAGAGGCATTATGACATTTTCCGTTCTATTTACCATTCCCTTCCTAATAATTCCCAACATTCTGTTTGCTTTTTTGACTGCCACAGCACACTGAACCGATGATTTCAATGTGTTATCCACTATAATGCCTAGATCTCTTTCTTGGGTGGTGGCACCTAATATGGAACCTAACATTGTGTAACTATAGCATGGGTTATTTTTCCCTATATGCATCACCTTGCACTTATCCACATTAAATTTCATCTGCCATTTCGATGCCCAATTTTCCAGTCTCACAAGGTCTTCCTACAATTTATCACAATCTGCATGTGATTTAACTACTCTGAACAATTTTGTAGCATCTGCAAATTTGATTACCTCACTCGTCGTATTTCTTTCCAGATCATTTATAAATATATTGAAAAGTAAGGGTCCCAATACAGATCCCTGAGGCACTCCACTGCCCACTCCCTTCCACTGAGAAAATTGTCCATTTAATCCTACTCTCTGTTTCCTGTCTTTTAGCCAGTTTGTAATCCACAAAAGGACATCGCCACCTATACCATGACTTTTTACTTTTCCTGGAAGCCTCTCATGAGGAACGTTGTCAAACGCCTTCTGAAAATCCAAGTACACTACATCTACTGGTTCACCTTTATCCACATGGTTATTAACTCCTTTAAAAAAGTGAAGCAGATTTGTGAGGCAAGACTTGCCTTGGGTAAAGCCATGCTGACTTTGTTCCATTAAACCATGTCTTTCTATATGTTCTGTGATTTTGATGTTTAGAACACTTTCCACTATTTTTCCTGGTACTGAAGTCAGGCTAACCGGTCTATAGTTTCCCGGATCACCCCTGGAGCCCTTTTTAAATATTGGGGTTACATTAGCTATCCTCCAGTCTTCAGGTACAATTGATGATTTTAATGATAGGTTACAGATTTTTACTAATAGGTCTGAAATTTCATTTTTGAGTTCCTTCAGAACCCTGGGGTATATACCATCTGGTCCAGGTGATTTACTACTCTTCAGTTTATCAATCTGGCTTACCACATCTTCTAGGTTCACCTTGATTTGGTTCAGTCCATCTGAATCATTACCCATGGAAATCTTCTCTGGAACGGGTATCTCCCCAACATACTCTTAGTAAACACTGAAGCAAAGAAATCATTTAATCTTTCCACGATGGCTTCATCTTCTCTAAATGCCCCTTTAACCCCTCAATCATCTAACGGTCCAATCAGAATAGAACCTTCTCAGAGGAAAAATTGTTGAAAACACGTTAAATGCAACACAGGCAGCCATGACCTGCATGTATTGTACATATAGAACAGAAAAATACATAATGACCTAAATATGTGTGTTTTGAAAAGTTAGAAATAAGGATGAAACAGAGACATTCATGTACCTCTAAGCCTAAATGATAAATAATATAGCAAAGGCTGCATTTTGAAATGGAAAGGAAGCCTGAGAAAATGGAGCATGAAATAAGGTCATAAGGAGGTAGCTTCAGAAAGGGTGCTGGATGCATGGAACAGAATGTCATTGCCTGAGTTCATGTCATAGCCTGGGAGCAATCACAACCAATTCACCCAAAACCACTGTATTCCAGTGTACCGAATTGTCTAACAACAATATCAGAAATCAAATAGTACCACCAGTATATTTTAAACACCTCACAAATGTGCAAAACCAAGTATATGTAGGCCCCTTACTTCAAGGGTCTGTATTGTGCAACAGACTCTATTATTGTATAGGGTCACCTTGCTTTAATTTAAATTTTTTATCAATTGTCCATTTTTGTTAAGATTTTTTCTATTATAATAAAATCACACAACTCCAGGAAGGGGGACACAAATACTCATCTACTCCATGGTAGTTCACCCGACACAGCTGTGTTTCGGACGATGCCGTCCTGCTTCAGGGGGTGTCCTTCAAAATTTAATTTTGAGAGCGTCGTAGGGAAGCCTTTTGTACATTCATTGGTATTGCTTCTTTCTTATAATCCACGGCAGCCCCGTTGGACTGCGTCTCCTGCCTGGGAGCAGCCATGGTAGAGTATGCTGAGTTTTTTCTGATTTTTTGTTTCCCAAAGCAGCAGCAAATTTTCACTATGGTCTTCACATTAAACTGGTAGTATTCATTGACAACATTTTGTTGAGGAAAATACTTTTCTGACACACGAAAATTCAGTAGGCAAAGACTATTGAAATTCAAGAAAACATGGGACCAGAACAGCTGGGAAAACAAGGGTAAAACTGGAGATCAAGAATATTATAATAGGGAAAATGTATAACTAGATGGGTATAGCTGTGTTTATCTGAAATTAATTTTTATGCTGTGTTCATACATATCAGGATTTCCAGTTTATCTTTGAGGAATATGTATAAAGCTGCAAATGGCTTCACAGAAATGGATCAGTATCTCATGAAAAATGTAGTGCATCACAGACCCATTTTTGTTGTACTTCATCCCGTGGCTGGAGACATGGGCGGCTTCTTATCTCTTCCCGGTGACAGCCCTGCTCCTGACGCCGCTGCCATCCGCGGCACAGACCACCGCCGCTGCTTTCTGGCCTGCAGCCTGGAGGCCGCTGAAGCCGGGACCTTTCCTGTGGCATGGAGCCGCCGACCAGTCTTCCTCCCACAGCCTGGAGGCCACTGTTGACGCCGTCCTCTTCCATGGCCGGTGGGCCACTCCAGTGCTCCTCTTCAGTGGCAGGAGCCGCCCTCCATCTCCTCTTTGCGGGAGGAGCTGCTCCGACGCCTCAGGGCCTGCTTCTCCCGGTGCGGCAGCATGGCCGCTCTCCTTGGTCCTGCCCCTTCCACTAAGGGGCGAGGCCGCACCTCCTTTCCCTTCTTAACGGGACGGTGCAGGTGTGGCCTTCTGGAAACTCCTCCCTGGGCATTCCTGGTCCAGCCCTACAAAAGGGCTTCTCAGCCATTCCATCCTTGCCTTGGCAAGAATCCAGTCCTCCTGGGAGCTTCTCCTCCATGGATTTCGCTGCACCTTGCTTCTGCCTGGCATCCGAGTTCCTGATGTCTTTGTCTTACGTCCCAGGTCCTGAGTACCTGTGCCTCCGGAGGTTCCTTGTTTTTACATGATCCGAGTTTCTGGTTCCAAGTTCTTGTTTTAAAGACTGTATCCTGTTCCGACTCCGGAGGATCCAAGGGGTAACTTGTCCTGACCTGTGTCTACGTCCAGAGCTTGCCCGCTCCTCTCATGGTCCGCAACCAGCCATCCAGCTGTGTAGGGCGCGTTAAGGACAGTGTGGTCCATGACCAGCCTACGGGCTGTGTAGGGCGCCTGAGGGACCTTACTCGCCATGTCTCGCCCCTGTGTTCCAAGCTCCATGTCTTGTCTTCAGATTTCCAAGCTCCATGTCTTGTCTTCAGAGTTCCAAGCTCCACGTCTTGTCTCCGGACTTCCAAGCTCCACTCCCAGACAAGGCTTCGTCTCACCGCAAGGGCACACATTTGTCGTCCCGCTATGGGTAGCGCCCCCTAGCGCTCCCTTCCATTGTAGCGCAACAGATTTGCCAAGACCATGTGTGTGGTGGGACTCTACTTGTACTGGGTCTTGTCCTGGACTTTGTTTTGGCCCCCTAATTTGTTTTTTGGGATCTTCTTCGTACGACCTGCTGGAGGCTCCAGCAGTCTGGATTCCATGACCTGCAGGAGGCGTCTGCATCCAGACTTTCATCTCCATGGCGATTCCAGGTTGGGGTTCCACAACCGGCAGGAGGCGCCTGCACCCCACCTGATGACCATTGCTACAGCCTGATCCAACCCTGGATTCCCTCCTGTGTCTTCTTCATTTATTTCCTTGTTCTTTGTTTGTTTCCTTGTCCCTTGTTTATTTCCTTGTTCCTTGTTTGTTCTGTTCTTCGTTTGCTCCTTGTTCCCTTATTTGTTCCTCATTCCTTGTTCTGTTTCTTGCTCTGCTGTTCCTTCTGTGCTCCGCTGTTCCTTGTCCTTTGCTCCGCTGTTTGTTCTTTGCTCCGTTCCTTGTTCTGTTTGTTCCTTGCTCCGTTTGTTCTTTGCTCTATTGCCTGTTCTCTTGTTCCATTGTTTGTTCCTGTGTTCCTTTGTTGTTTCTTTGTTTGTTCCCTTGTTCTGTGTTCTGTTGTTCCATGTTTTTCCACACGACCTGCAGGAGGCGCCTGCATCATCCTTGTTCCAGGTGCCTTTCCTGGATCTTCTACCTCCCGATGGAGGGGAGGAGATCCCCCTTGAGGGAGGGGTACTGTTGCGCTTCCTCCCGCAGCTGGAGCCACGGGAGGCCTCTTACCTCTCCCGACACCGCTGCCATCCATGGCCCGGACCGCTGCCACTGCTTTCTGGCCGGCGGCCTAGAGGCCGCTGAAGCCAGGGCCTTTCCTGCAGCATGGAGCCACTGACCAGTCTTCCTCCCACAGCCTGGAGGCCGTTGTCAACACCATTTTCTTCCGTGGCCAGTGGGCCACTCTGGAGCTCCTCTTCAGCGGCAGGAGCCGCCTTCCATCTACTCTTCATAGCAGGAGCAGCTCCGACACCTCAGGGTCTGCTTCTCCCGGCATGGCAGCATGGCCACTCTCCTTGGTCCTGCCCCTTCCCCTAAGGGGCAAGGCGGTGCTTCCTTTCCCTTCTTAAAGGGACAGCGCAGGTGTGGCCCTCTGGAAACTCCTCCCTGGGCATTCCTGGTCCAGCCCTACAAAAGGGCTTCTCAGCCATTCCATCCTTGCCTTGGATGTTCCTGATGTCTGAGTTCCTGATGTCCGAGTCTTGATGTCTTCCTCTTACGTCCCAGGTCCTGAATACCCGTGCCTCCAGAGGTTCCTTGTTTTACATGATCCGAGCTTCCGGTTCCAAGTTCCTGTTTTAAAAACTGTATCCTGTTCCGACTCCAGAGGATCCAAGGGGTAACGTGTCCTGACCTGTGTCTACGTCCAGAGCTTGCCCGCTCATCTCATGGTCCACAATCAGCCATCCGGCTTGTAGGGCACGTTGGGGACAGTGTGGTCCCTGACCAGCCTGTAGGCTGTGTACAGTGCCTGAGGGACCTTGCTCGCCATGTCTCGTCCCGTGTTCCAAGCTCCACGTCTTGTCTACAGATTTCCAAGCTCCACATCTTGTTTCCGGACTTCCAAGTTCTACTCCTAGGCAAAGCTTCGTCTCCCTGCAAGGACACACGTTCCTTGTTCTGCTATGGGGAGCGCCCCCTTGCGCTCCCTTCCATCGCAGCGCAACAATTTTTCTGCTACACAAATTTTCCATGGCCCAAAATTTTGAGAAAAATTTCACACAAAATCACTGATCTTTCCAGAATGAAACTTAACTACACTTCTTTGAGATGTAATTATGATTTGCACATAAAAATCACTTCTGCAAAATTTTGTGCACAAAAGTTTGCTGATGCAGAATCACTCATGAGCTAATTTGCATGATTGTTCTGTTCATTTAGTGATCTGCGGCATGTACACAGGCATGTAAGTATTGTGCTCACATTTCTTGGCCACACCCTGGAATTCCCATGCCCTGCCCAGAATCCGCCCAGACCATGCCCCTTTCTGAATCACAGCGAGGTGCATGCTGCAGGAGATACACATGTATCTGAGTGAGCTTGACATATGCTGGCTTCCTCTAATTGATGCACACTCCTGGCTTTTAAAATTTACCTTACTGAGGGCAACTTTAAAACCACTCTGCATGGTTGCATGTATGCATGTACTATGGCCGCGCAGTGATCTATGATAGTATATTGTAACCCGCACGTATTATTAAAATACGTGTATGTCTGCATATTCGTGAATACATGCAATACATTGAGGAGGTAATTTTCAAAGGAGTTACGTGCGTAAATATTACATTCTATCATAGAACTTTTAAAAGCAATTTACTCGAGTAAAGTGCACTTACACGAGTAAAGCCTTTGGACAATTCAATGCAATATATTGTAGCAATTTTCAACAGCCCACTTACTTTTAAAATCAGGCCCTAAAGCGAGTATTTCAATTCATTGAGTGCACATACTTTTTCTACCAATTTTTAGGAAAATTATCTTTATTAAAAGATAAGGAAAACAAAGTAGGACTTGCTTACGTAAAAACTGATTTATGCACATTTTGGCATATTTTAAAATGTGTACATAATTGAAATTTCCAGTTTTTTGATTCCTGTGCCAGTTCACCCAGTCCTTCTCTAGGTCATCGATACCATACTGATTCTTCAGCCTAAACTCCCCCCAGGTCACCCATGCCTCCCTCCCAGCCAATGGGACATAATAAAGTAGTCTGATATTGATTATGCAAAAATAATTAGCAAGTGTACGGTTACATTAGCAAGTTGCCAAATGTACATGTATCTCATAAAATAGCAATGTATGTATGTAACTGTTGACCCTGACCTGGAACAGACCCACATTGCCCCTTTCTTTATGCTTATAAGTGCACGAAACCTAAAGTATGTGTGTAATTTCTATCTTTATAAAACAGCTATTTTGCGAGTACAGGCTACTTACGCATGTATACTAATTTTTACATGCATGACTCTGAAACTTCACACCTAAGCTTTTAATAATTTTCCCAAACACTAAAATCTATAAATTTTAGAATTTAAATGTGCATTAAATTGTGGTAACCATTGCATCAGTATTCCTGAGATATTACAGAACGTTTATAGAAGAAAATCTTCCAGAACAACAAAACTCCTCATATTTAAAATGAATCGGAAAGACATAATTATGTCAGCAAAAGAAAAGTTAGAGAAATGAAAAGGCATGAGTATAGGTTGCAATATGTGACTCAAACATTCCACATACAGCGTATGAGGATTTTCAATTCATTTTAAGTGATTCTAAATACTTACTATGTATCGAAGCAGTATATGTGGATATTTAGCACACAGAAGTTCCAGCAATCACTATATGTAGTTTTTCAATATGCATTGCATATATTTAATTTTAAACTTGTAAATATTTTTCAGTACTTTCAATATGCCCTAGTGGAGAGGGTATCTGGAGTTTCATTACATATAGATTTCAATAAACATGAAATTTGTTATGTGATTTCTCAATATATTTCAGGTATATTTCAATGCATGTATACACTAACACACACACACACACACATTATATATCGATATCTATATCTATGTATGGGTGTGTGTGTGTGTGTGTCTACCTGTTCCTGTGCCTGTATGTGTGTATGTTGTGGGGAGGCCCATGTCTGTGTGTGTGTATGGGGGGAGACCTGTGCCTATATGTTTATATCTGCCTGTATGTGTGAGTACCTATTTGTGTGCATGCATGTGTGTGTTTGTATCTATGTGTATGTGTGCTCGTATGTGTGTGCGTGTGTGTGTGTGTGTGTGTGTGTGGGGGGGGGGTGTTTGAGACAGGGCTTTTCAGATGGAGCAAATTGTCTTTGCATTGTGCACCTTCCACTGTTCTGGGTACCACCTGGTGACCAAACACAGACACAACAGTGTGACAGACTGACGGACAACATGACACAAATCTTATCGAGAGAGAGAGAGAAAATACATGTATCTATCTAGAATGTGTAATTTTCATATATGCATTTTATCCTATATTGTAGAAAATACATTTTTGCTATAGACTCCTGGGGCCAAATAATATCTCTCAAATTTGTTCATCACCATATAAGTGGCAGTAGAAATCAAGATGAAAGTAGAAATGTAGTTGTTACAGCAAACTTCCCCTTCATTTATAACTGCAACTTTACTGTACTTTTATTTTCTGTAAGTGCCTTCACCTTAAGGACTATGAACTGAAGATAATGTTGGTTTATGTCACACTTTATTCATTGAAACATCTATAGGTGTATATTTAGGAAAATATCAGAAAGTGTTCATGATTATGTTCATTGCTGTTCCTACAGAGAAGCAGAATACAAATTGCTATTTATTTTCAGCCTTTCGGTTCTTTCTTTGTTCACAGATCTCTGGCACAAGGGCTGCTTATTCACACTGCTAATACTGGCTAGAGTAGCAGAATTTTCCTGCCAATTGGAAAAAGAAAACCGCGTGTGTTGTGTAAGTAAGGTATTCATATAGCTTTCCAGAAACACCATGTTCTGATAGACTGACAAGAAGTACTTAGATCTGTCTGCAGCGCAGCTAGATGCTTTGAAGATATACCACAGATTAAACTGTGTAATTATTATACAGTAGCTGCACAAACATAATGCAAAGCCCTTGAACACAATACACTATTCTAGAACTCTGCTTAAAGGTGTTTATAAATAATAAGATATCTGAATAAATGACAAAGATAGACCAGTGTGTGAGCAGAGTGGAGTTAAAAAAAACAATGCATTAAAATTGTTTTAGAGGGTGTAGAAGGAGTAAGTATAAAAGTTATTATATGAAGCATTATCTAAGATGTAATATATCTTTCACAGGAACAAAACTTCCCTTAAGAACCTCATTAAACATAGTTTCCCATGCACAATTCATTTTACATTCTGTACATGTTTGATTTTAAATAATCAAAACTGAATTAAATTATAATTGGGGCTACTTTGGTGGCTCAAGCGGTAAGAGCTATTATGTGGTAAGGCCCCTGCTTCAAACCTCAGCAGAGAGAGTGTGAGTGTGAGTGTGAGTGAGTTATGGTTATTGCTGAAGGGTGACACTTATGTTTCCAGAAAAAGTCCTGCTGCATGGACACCCATTCCCAGGAAGTTACAAATCCAGATCCTAGCCCTCTTCTGATTGAGCAGGAGGAAATTGCTAGGTCAAACAAATTGAAAAAGATATTAGCATATATGTTAAAATGCTCCTAACACATGGGAAATGGTTGCCAGATAGCCTGCAGCAATTGCAGTGACATCATTCTCCTGCATCAAACCTTCCCAATAAAAAAGGAGGCCTTTTGGCCATCAAAAACTGTGCCTGAACAGACCTGCAAGAACATTTACCAGCTCCTGGATTCCTGCCTGCCTTGCTCCTGAGCAGTTTCTGGTCCCGAATAGCCCACAATGGAGCCAATGCAGTAAAAGATGTGCAAAGAAAATGCATTCATTAGAAACGCATATGGTTTTAACATGAGCACAATTTCTCGCTGGTACCGCGCATGCAATATTTAAATGAATCAGAAATGAAAAGAACATGAAAAAAGCACGCATGGTTCAAAATGGAGCGTTCGTAGTGCCATACATTTTATTGCATTGGACGTCCAATATTGTATCGCAAGTGCAATCAGTGTCTCTATATACCTATCAAAAAAGGCTTTTTTCAACCTTAATACAATAATACAATTGTTCAATTACAAAAGTAACAATATTTTAATTAGAAAAGCAATATTTGAAACCGGCTTTGCTCTCCCACTGTGACATCAGTAAGCGTATTATAATCCTATTCGCAGGCTATGTAAGTTGCTGCCGCGAGGTAAACTTTCCTTTTATGCTGAGTTCAATTGGACCTGTACTGGCTACAGACTGGTGTGAGCTGGTCCCTTGAATTCATGCGACTTCTGCTTTATTTAATCTCTTCATTTTCTTTATTTTCCAAAGGTAAGAGGTGGTTGCTTTCTACTTATTTAAATTTTGTTTTCATGCTGTATTTTTTTTGTTGGTGTGTAGTAAATGGTAGAGATGTGCATAGTTTTTTTTTTTAATTGTTTCGGGCTTCATTTTGGGGGTCCCAGTGGGAAATATTGTTTTTCCTACGGTTCAGGGGTTTTTTTCAGGGGGGGGCCCCCCGATTTTCGATTTAGTGCATGCTAACCTTTGGTCCATGTAAACTGGCATGATGTCACTGACGAATGTTGGTTAAGAAAAACTTTAAATAACTCTTGATAGTGCGCACCAATAGGTCAAAGTTAGTGCGCACTAATGGGTCAAAGTTAGTGCTCACTAACAGGTCAAAGTTAGTGCGCACTAACCCGAAAAATGAATTTTTCCGAAATTTCAGAAAAATTCCATTCATTTTTCAGTTCCCCCGAACCATACTGAATTAGGCAATTTTGTTGAAATTGTGTTGAAATTGTGTTCATTCTATCAATCGATGTCTGATGATTGAGCATGTATAACATGGCTTGAAGGACCAACGTCCAAGAATTGGGAGTCACTAAATCGATATCAGGGGCCTGAATGCAAGGATACTGAAAAAGTAGATGCAGTAATGCCATTCTTCTGCAACAAACCTGCCCAATAAAGGGGGAAACCTTTAGGTGGGACATTGCTGAAGGGCTTGCTTCACTGTGGGCCAAAGACTCTGTTATAGAAATGTGGTTTTATTAAATTCCTAGTCAGTGAGTACTATCAAATCTAAATGAGATTATGTGGGTGTTGTATTTTTTGGCATTGTGAAATTGGGTAGGATCTTTGGATATATCACAACAACATTCTTTTTCACTCAACACACAGTTGAGTTCTGGAATTCATTGCCAGAGGATGTGGTTAAGGCAGCCAGTGTAGCCGAGTTTATAAAAGTTCCTGGAGGAAAAGTCCATAAGCTGCTATTAATCATGTTGACTTAGGGAATAGCCTCTGCATATTACCGGCATGGGATCTAGTTAATATTTGGATACTTGTCAAATACTTAAAGCCTGGATTGGCCACAGTTGGAAACAGGATCCTGGACTTGATGGACCCTTGGTCTGACCCAGTAAGGCAACTTCTTATGTTCTTAACATATTCCTGTAGTGCTAGGGAGAGGGAGCTATGCAGGTATTAGAGGAAGAAACTCTCTGTATTAGGTCTGTTTTCACCTCAAGGTGGATCATTCCTTTAAAACATTATGTGGATGACTATAATAAATTAAATCACATGAAAGGTTTAATATAACCCACAGTTTTACACCTTAATTAAAAACGGATGTGAAAAAGACAATCATTCCAAAAATTTGTTTTAGCAACTTAGGATGCTTTAATATTTGTAATCATTTTGAGCCAGAAAAGAACACTACAGTATGAACTATGATTGAAAAACACTTCAAAAACACTTCAAAAAAAAGAAAACTTCAAAAAAACATGTTACAAAAAACTATGAATAAAGTGTTTCACAAAATTTAATATCACAGCACATATTGGCAAATGTCCAGTACTTTTCAGGTCTCAGAATGAATGCAATCACACTTCACAAGCATACTGATCCTAGCAGCACAATAAATGTGAAAGAGTTATAGATTTCAACTTCAGTCCCCTGACAAAGGACCTTTGTTTCACCCTAGTGGCTTTTTCAAGGAGGTGTAATAAAGTTTTTGAAAAACTATATTAAACAACAATATACTGGAAAATCTTAAATTGGTGCCAAAAGTAGAGAATACACTGGCATGACTTGAAACTTGCTGATTTTGTATATATCATTAAAAGTACATATCTGACACTGTTCTTGATTCATTAAGGTCTTCATTAGAAAAAATACTCAAGCTGACGCCATTGCCAAATCCCATAGATTCATTATTCTGAAATATTATTTACTTGTTTCATCTAAATCTGACTTTTCCCCCAGAAATTTGTCCAAACCCTTTTAGAACATTGCTCTGATAATTACTTTCACCCCATCCTTTGGTAACAAATTCCATAGTTTAATTGTGCACTGAGTGAAAAATACTTTCTCCAATTTGTTTTAAATGTGCTACCTCTAGTCCTAGTACTAGTTGAAAGGGTAAATAACCATCCCCTCTTTACCAGTTCCACTCCACTCACAACTTTGTAGCCCTCTGTCATATCTCTTCTCACATTATCTCTTTTCCAGGCTGAAGAGCCTGAACCTGTATAGCCCCTGTTACGCGTGCCGTCCACGGCAGACCCACGGCACGGTCCCCTCACCTCTCTTCAGTAACTCCAGCGCCTGGTCCCTCATCTCTGGCGGCAATAGGACGCCGGCTCCGTCCTCGGGCCACCCCTGGTGCCTCCGGCTCACCTATAGACCCTGGTGTCTCCAGTTTAGCTACCACCGCTACTGCTCCATGCCACTCCGCCTGCCAACGGTGGAGACCCGTAGGTCCCTACCTATGGGTTGCGTCAACCCCACCTCGGCCCAAGGGTCCACCTCTGGCGCACACAGCCTCACCTCACAGGGGAGCCATTCCATTTAATCATTTTGGTCAGCCTTTTCTGGACCTTTCCTAGCTCCACTATATCTTTTTTGAGATAGAGTGACCAGAACTGTACACAATACTCAGATTGCAGTCACACCATGGATCGATACAGATGCATTGTGATATCCTCCATTTTATTTTACATTCCTTTTCTAATAATACCTATCTTTCAGTTTGCTTTTTTGACTGCTGCTACACACTGGGATGAGGATTTCAAAGCATTGTCCACAATGATTCCAAGATCCTTTTCCTGGGTGGTGATGCCTAATGCAAAAGCAGGATTGTGTACCTAAAGTTTGGATTATTCTTCCCTGTAAGCATCACTTTGAACTTTTCCATATTAAATTTAATTTACCATTTAATTTGGTCACTTTGTAAGGGTGCTTGAAGTGGTTCTCTGTGGAGACAGACCAATTGGTGGCAGTGAAGAAGTAGAAAGATAATAGCAACATAACAAGATTGAACTGATCAGACTTATGGAAATAGTCAAGGCTGTAAGAATACAAAAGTATATCAAAGGTCAGCATTAAGTTTTGCTTCTGTTCTGGGCTGAACTTACAAGAAATCATATGACTTACAAGAATGCAATATTTGTATGTATGAGATAAGATACCAATTGAAAAATATTATTCTTACAAAGAAACTAACCATTGGTTTGCTGGTTTGGGGAAGGTGACATATAACTTGCAATGCATTCACCTTATTCTGCATAGATCTGTAAGATATCTTACTAATAAAAGAATTTCTCTTTGCCGACTGTTAGTGTTCAGTGTTTATTCTTACAGTGGGAAGTGCCCATAACAAACTCATTTGTCCCTTTTCCAAATCATTTATAAATATATTAAAAAGCACTGGTCCCAGTACATATTCCTGAGGCACCACTATTTACTTTCCTTCAGTGAGAAAAAGTGACCAGATTGTCCTACTTTCCGTTTCCAATCCTTTAACCAGTTTGCAGTCCACAACAGGACATTGCTTCCTATTCCATGATTTATTAATTTCTTAGGAATCCCTCATGAGGGACTTTGTTAAATGCCTTCTAAAAATCCAGATACACTTTAACTAGGAACTTTCATTTTCAGTTGTGATTGTTCTTTATTTTTCTTGGAAATGTATCAAGGTTTACTACGATAAGAACAAAAACAGGAGAAACTCAGTTGAAAAAAATGAAACATTTTTCTGTGTTTATCTTGGTGGACAGAAGCTAGGATAATAAAACATTAAGCAGATTCTCCTACCCACCCAATCAGCAGCATCCTCATCTAGAAACGTAGAAATGAAAGCAGAAAAAGACCAATGGGCATCCAGTCTGCCCTGCAAACTTCCCATGGTAGTATCTGCCATGGGAAGTATGGGCAACTGCCATGGGAAGTATTGGGAACTTGCATGGTACTTGTAGCCTGGATTGACCACTGTTGGAAACAGGATGTTGGGCTTAATAGACCCTTGGTCTGACCAGTATGGAAATTTCTTATGTTTCTTATGGATTTAGACAGCAACCAACGAGGGCCCTGACCTTTATGATTTGGGGAACTGATAAGCATGGGAGTAACCTGAACAGAGCAGCAGTTACTACCCTTAACAGAAGACATGGATTACAACCCTTAACAAATAAGCCTTGATGCTTTTAGTGCAACTGCAACATCACTCTCTGTTTCAAAGGAGGGGGTGGGAGGTGGAGGGAAAGAGAAATTTGGATTCAGGGACAACCAACGTGAGCCACTACTTTTGTACAATCTGGAGTACAGATGCACAGACATTAAGGAAAATAAAACACAAAACTGCTTCTATGGCCAAGTCCATAAGCAGAGCACATCAAGCACATGGTAGGAGCACAAGAAATCCCGGACCCCCGCTGGACCACCAGGGACTTTTGGCAAGTCTTGGGGGACCCTCCTGACCCCAAGACTTGCCAAAAGTCCAGTGGGGGTCCGGGAGCGATCTCCTGCATGCGGACCATCGGCTGTCAGTAATCAAAATGGCGCCGATAGCCTTTGCCATTACTATGTCACAGGGGCTACCGGTGCCATTGGTAAACCCCTGTCACATGTTGGAGCACAAGATGGCGCCAGCCGTCCATTGCCCCTACGTGCTCCTTCGTGGAGCGAAGCGAGTAGATGGCAACTTCAATCTAAAGTGCTTCGTAGACAACAAGACCTTATCACCAGGATTGAGTTCAGGAGCCTTGCCATGATGAATGTCATAGTCTCATTTTGCTTGAATTCCAGATTTGATGAGCATCTCCTTTGTCTTCTTCCAAAGTTGTTGAATCTCATCAGCAGTGGTTGTGCTGCCGGGGACAACACTGAAAGCGGAAGTGGCAAATGTGGTGAAAGTAGTCGTCCATATACCACTTCGAATGGTGTTGATCCAGTAGATGTTGCTGGATGACAGTTGATGGAAAAATCGGCCCACGGTAGAAGTTCAGCCCAGTCATTCTGGCATGAAGAAACGTAGGCTCTGAGAAACTGTTTGAGGGTACGATTCATCCTCTCAGTTTGGCCATTGAATTGCGGATGGTAAGATGAAGTAAAGTCGAGTGTGATATCAAACTTCTTGCAAAGAGCCTTCCAGAATTTGGCTGTGAATTGTACGCCTCGTAGAGATGTGAATCGGAACTGAAATCGGATCCGATTCTGGTTCCGATTCACATCCTTGTGGAATTCGCATTTGGACAGCTTAGCGTAGAGACGGTTCTCCCGCAGTCTTTCTAACATTCTCTTGACATCCATAATGTGGGTATTCAGATCTTGAGAAAAGATCAGGATGTCGTCCAAATAGACAACGACAACGACACATTGGTAGAGTAGGTCACACAGGATGTTGTTCATCATGTTTTGGAAGACAGCTGGGGCGTTGCAGAAGCCGAAGGGCATCACCACATACTCAAAGTGTCCATCCCTGGTGTTAAAAGCTGTCTTCCCTTCGTCACCTGAATGAATATGAACAAGGTTATATGCTCCTTTAAGATCCAGCTTGGAGAAGATCTTAGCCCCTTGCAGGCAGTTAAACAGCTCTGAGATGAGTGGTAAGGGATAGCGGTCTTTGACCGTGATCTCGTTTAGACCACGATAATCAATGCATGGACGTAGGGTTCCATCCTTCTTCCCCACAAAGAAAAACTCTGCTCCTGCAGGAGACTTGGATGGCCTTATGAAACCTTTTTGCAGATTTTCTTGGATGTATTCAGACATCACTTTATTTTCCACCACCAAGAGGGGGTAATCTCTTCCCTTGGGTGGCTCGGTATCTGGTTTCAAATTAATTGCACAGTCATACGATCTGTGTGGGGGAAGTATATCAGCAGCTTCTTTAGAGAACACATCTTGAAACGATGCACATTGGGTAGTAACCCGGGCATCAACGGAGTCGTGGGCATACAGGGTAATGGTGAAACTTCCTTCAGACATTTGCCATGACAATCTGGGCCCCAATGTGAAAGCTCCAGAGTAGCCCAGTTGAATTGAGGCATGTGCTATTGTAACCATGGTAACCCGAGTACTAAAGGATGCATAGCCTTTTTGAGCACGAAGAAGGAAATGGATTCCGTATGAAGAGCTCCAGTCCTTAAACTGACCAGTTTTGTTTGTAGGGTTACTTCACCCGGTAAGGGCTCCCCATGGATAGAGGATAACAGAAGCGGAGGCTTCATCATCTTAGTGGGGACAGATGTTCCACTAGACGTCTCAGTATAGAATTCCCTCCTGCCCCGGAGTCCACTAGGGCAAGAGTCTGGAATTCAAGTGGTCCATTTATCAAGGAGACTGGTAGAGAGAGTGGAGGAGAAGGTGTAGTTAGACCTAAGAAGAGTCCTCCCACAGGACTTAGGTCTGCCCGTTTCCCGGACAGATAGGGCATGTTTTTACCGCATGGCCTGCTTGACCACGATACATGCAGAGGCCTAAACTTCTCCATGTTCTTCTCTCCTTAGAAGTCAGGTGACTATGGCCTAGTTGCATAGGTTCTTCTTCGCTAGCAACCGATTTAGACTGAATAGGCTTAGGTAAAGTTTTGACTCAGATTTCTCCCTGGCTAGGTCTCTTGGAACCTTTAACCTCTTGAAACTTATCCTGAAATCGTTGGTCAATTCTTGTGGCTATCTTCATCAGGTCCTCCAAGGTCTCAGGCATTTCTCGAGCCGCAAATTCATCTTTCAGCTGGGAGTTCAGGCCTTCAAAGAAAAGGGTCTTCAGGCATCTCGAGTCCCAATTCAACTCTGAAGCCAAAGTCTTAAACTCGATGGCAAAGTCTGGTAAAGGTTTATTACCTTGCTGTAGATGACCCAATGTGGATCCTGTGGTTGTGTACCTGGCAAGGTCATCAAATACAGATTTGAACAGCTCCAAAAACCCAGCAAGGTCCCGCAGGATGGGGTCATCACGCTCCCACAGCGGAGAAGCCCAAGCTAGTGCTCTTCCATCCAGATAAGACAGTATATACATGATCTTGGCATAGCTGTGGGAAAATTATTAGACTGAAGTGCAAAATGCGTACAGCATTGGTTGAGGAATCCCCTGGATCTCCAGGCTTCCCCTGAGAAGCAAATAGGAGCAGAGAGGGGTACAACAGTTTTAACCATCACTTCTGGCGGTATTTCTTCTTTACCGGAGGTAGTAGAAGCGTTCATCTGTGAGTGCAGTAGATTAAAGGCCACAGTCAAGCTATCCAGCTAGTTCTGTTGTTCGATGATTCGCTGAGCCAGGTCTGGAATGGCCTGCAACGCGATGAGCTGAGACAAATCCATTGAGTTAACAATCTGTTATGATATTGAGGTGTTTGGTGGATTCTCAGGGGCAACAGTGATAGTGACTCTCACGGGGAGGAGCCCCGTAGTGAACTGTAGCACCAGGCTAGACTCAGATGCACAAACACAGAGAATATATCTTTATTATGCAGCTTGTATGGTTCACTAGAGGTGGCAGTAGAGAGTGGATTAGATATAGATAGCAACAGTCTGTGATCCTCGGCAGAGGAGACCCGTCCCACAATGTTGGTATAAGGCCCCAATGCAGGTGTCCAGTGAGGACTGTAGGAGAGACAGACTGGCAGATGTTATAACATACTCCCTTGTAGCTGAGTAGATAGAGTTCCCAATAAGCAGTAGAGAGAGGATAGGTAGCAACAGTCTGTGATCCTCAGCAGAGGAGACCCGTTCCACAATGGTGTAGGGCCCAATGCAGATAGACAACGAGGAGCTGTAGATGAACAGACTGGAGAAGTAGTACTCACTCTCTGTAGCTGATAGGTAGTGTTCCAGCAGGTAGAAGAATTGGTAGCAGGCACCAGGATAGACAATCAGGCCCTTGAGGAGCGAGTACCTGGATTCAAGATAGGTACCTGGAAATAAGCAAAAGAACTCCCGAGGAGCGGGTACCCAAGTTAGTAGAACCCTGGAGGGTGTAGATAGCTTCCAGCAGCAGCAGAAGCAGCAGAGCAGCTTCAGACCAGAACGAATCAAATCCGTTGCTAACTCGGCAAGAATCAGCAAATAGGTAATCTTTTGTAGTCAGAAGCAGTGACGTCACTCGAGGGGGACGCCCCCGAGGTTCGCGCCAACACTGCTATAAGATGTGAGGCATGCACTCATGTGCCCTAGGAGGCTTCAGGTCAACATGGTGGGACGCCGCACCAAAGCTGCTCTGGGGACACTGGAGGGTGCGGCAAGGAGACGCTACGGACGCCATTCTCCTGAGGCTGGTGGAGAAGGCTGAAATAGGGTGAGGCATGTCGGGCGAAGCCGTCTGAGACCGATGGACGCAACACTAGTCTGGTCAGACCTAGGGTGTGCCACTTCAATGTGTGTACACACTTATCTGTGGTCCAAGCTCTGTCTGTTGCTGTGCCTACTCTAATTTGACGGTCTCTGGTGTGGCCTCCTCAAGGAGAAAGGTCCTGTTGTCTTGAGCGTCAGGCTTTCTTCCATCTGTGTCCACTTTCAGGAAGAGATACATACTATCTGGCTATAACAAACCAATAACAGAGACTACTTCCCTGGCACCAAGTATCTTCCTGCAGCTAAGAGTTCCCAATGAGGGTGTTTGACTGTTTGGTGTAACTGATGATCAAGTTACAGAAAACAACAGATAATCAATAATTCCCTGTCTTTAATTTCCTGGGGGAACAGAATTTATTTTTTCTTAGTCTTCCTACTCCCTCTAACAAGGACAGATTAAAATAATCCACGTTCCTGCTCAGCTCTTTACTGTTAGCCTCCAGTAGTTTGAGTATTGGTGAGGCTAACAGTAAAGAGCTGAGCAGGAACGCGGATTACTTTAATTCTTTATTTTAAAATGTTTTTTTCCCCATAGGCTGTGCTGCTTTATCTTCTGGGTTTTATCATTCTCTCCCAGGCACACTCTAGCACCAGGGGCTCTCCCCCTTCCTGCTTTCCCTGCTGTCGCTTATGCCCTGGTGCATGCTGATACTCCCGGGGGCTGGGGGTATTGTATCATGATGGCAGGGCTTGCTGTATGCCTTCTATCATTTTCTGCATTCCCCACATATCTTTAGTTTATTTTTTTGCTTTATTATTTTCTTTTATTATTTGTGCCGCCACCATGGGCCTGATGCCACCCAGACCCCTTTAAGAGGTGCTGAGTGAAGATGTTATCGCAGGGCCTACAGGCCTGACAGAGGCCTCCTCAATCAAGTGGGAGCTTGCCTAAGGCTCCTTGCCGCTTGTTCCTGCCTCACTGCTCAGCCCTATGCTGCAACAAGCAAAACAGGAGCCCTCCTTCACTGCTGCAGCTGTTGGAAACAGTTATGTTAAACTTTGTTATGTTAATATCTGTTATGTTAAACTTATTCCTTTTGCTCTCAACTCTCCCACTCTGTAAATCCCTGTTCATTGTAACTTTATCTTTCTAGTTAATTGGTTACCCCTTGTTTCGCTGTAAACCGGTACAATAAGACCCTAGTCTTGAGTATCGGTATATCAAAAGAATCTAAATAAATAAATAAATAAATAAATAAATAAATAATGCATGCCAGGCAGCTCTCCCTTTACTGCTGCAGCTGGACAGTGTTGTGGTAGCTACAGCATATGTTCCAGGACCTCCCCTCCCTCCCGAGGTGAGGTAGGAGCAAGGCCACCCTGTGGTTGCCAGTACCTCCTCTTTCTTTCTGCCATGGCTGCTGTGTGTGCTGCGGCAACTCTCTGCCAGGTAAACACCCTTTGTTTTTTTAACCTGTCCACAATGAGAAAAGAGAGGAAAGATGAGAGAAAGATTGTATGGGAGTGGACAGTGTATGTGTGTGTTTGTATCGCAAATTCATCATCCTGCCTTTTACCTGCCCCCCCCCCCCCACTACCACCACTACTACTATTCTAGAGGTCAGAAGCAGATGCTGAAGAAGGGGGGGGGGGGGGGGGAGCATGTGGTAGGGCTTCTAGTGGTGTGACAGGATTGGCAGCTTGTAGAAATATTTTTACTGACAGCCTATCTTCCATACTTCTGAGTGAATCCTGCTGCCAACCTCCCCCTTCCACAGGATTTCAAATCACAGAAAGGGCCAGACTGCAAGGGAGAATCCGCCACCCTCCTCCCCTCACTCATCCAAACTCTAAGGGACGCGCCACCTGGCTTTCTCAGTAATCTAAATTGTTGCTTGCAGCCCTTTGATTAAAATGTTTGGGGATTTAATATCTAAGGAATCAATAACACAGATAAACAAAGAGGGAAACCAGAACAGGCTGGAAAAGTAAAAAACAAAATTTTGAATCTGATGCAATGTGAAACAGATAGCCAATGTAAATGTTGCAAAACCGGAGAAATGTGGTCAAATTTATGAAATCGAAAGATTACTCTAACAGTTGTATTTTTGAAGAAGTTGATGGCTGAGGGGGGATATGATAGAGGTCTTTAAGATCATGAGAGGTCTTGAACGAGTAGATGTGACTCGGTTATTTTCACTTTCGAATAATAGAAGGATTAGGGGGCATTCCATGAAGTTAGCAAGTAGCACATTTAAGACTAATCGGAGAAAATACGTTTTCACTCAACACACAATAAAGCTCTGGAATTTGTTGCCAGAGGATGTGGTTATTTATTTTATTTTTATTTTTTCTATACCGACATTCCTGTAAAAATACAAATCATATCGGTTTACAATGAAACTTCAACATTCGCTCAGGGGCTGTACAAGGAACATTGGTGCCAGTTAACAGCAGAAACAGGTCAAAAACTCGACTAAACATATCCTGAAAATCATATAACTCATCTTAACATGACATAAAATAAAATCCTCTCAAATCATCTCTGAAACAGAAGAGATGGTAGCTGGAGTAAGCAGAAGAACTGAGGTGTGGACTGAGGTGTCCAGCTGGAGTGTTCGCTTGGGAGAGAGAGGTTGAAGATGAAGGGCGTTATTGCAGTTAGTGTAGCTGGTTAGTGCAGTTAGTGTAGCTGGGTTCAAAAAAGGTTTGGATAAGTTCTTGGAGGAGAAGTCCATTAATGGCTATTAATCAATTTTACTTAGGGAATAGCCACTGCTATTAATTGCATCAGTAGCATGGGTTCTTAATGTTTGGGTAATTACCAGGTTCTTGTGGCCTGGTTTGGCCTCTGTTGGAAACAGGATGCTGGGCTTGATGGACCCTTGGTCTGACCCAGCATGGCAATTTCTTATGTTCTTATGTTCAATTGATAATTAGGAACTCCTATAGGCAACTAATTACAATAATCCGATTTAGAGATGTGCCTGAGTTAATAATTTCAAATCCAGAGGGTCCAACAGAGGGCATATCCATCATATATACCTCAAATAAAAAAATGATTTTTGAAATATTAAGGAAATATATAGGCTCATTGAAAGTCCAGAATCAAGCTGTACTCCCAAGGCAGAAACGACAGATTTTAAAGGAATAGGATTGCCACAAATAATTGGAATATCAAGTGGGGTGGAAAGTTTAGAGCTAAACCACATGGCCTCAGATTTTGAATGATTAATTTGTAGTCTATTGTCTTGTAGTCAAGTGGCTACATGATCAAGACATTGGTTAAATCTGGAGAGATCCAAAGTAGATTTGGAGCTCACAAAGGCTGTAATCTGAATATTGTCTCCATGGAAAGAAGGGCAGAAGCCACAACCTTCTATGAGAGTGGCTAGTGGTGAAAGAAATATATTAAACAATAAGGGAGAAAATATTGAACCTTGTGGGATCTTGAAAGGTAAAGATATTGAATTGTAAACCTGCTGGTTCTATTCAACTTGAAAACACCTAGCTGAAAGATAGGAGGTAAACCAATTTAGGGCAACACTATGAAGGCCAATTTCCTTATGATGCTCAGTCAGTAAAGAATGATTGACTGTATCGAACGTTGTGCCCATGTCCAAAAATACTGTGTGAGCTTCTCTGAGACCAAATTAAGTCTAATATCATTGATATTGTACTGGCTGCCACATATCAAAAACGATATAGATGCACTGGAGAAGGTACAGAGAAGGACAACCAAAATGATAAAGAACATGGAACGGCTCTCTTATGAAGAAAGGCTAAAGAGGTTAGGTCTATTCAGCTTGGAGAAGAGATAGCGGAAGAGGATATGATGGAGGTCTACAATTTCATGAAAGGAATAGAATGGGTAAATGTGAATCCGTTGTTTATTCTTTCAGATACTAGAAGGACTAGGGAACACTCCATGAAGTTAACAAGTAGCACATTTAAAACAAATCGGAGACTGTTCTTTTTCACTCAATGCACAATTAGCTAGGTTTTAAAAAGTTTGCATATGTCCTGGAGGAGAAATCCATAAACTGCTATTAGTGACATTCACTTAGGGAATAGCCACTCCTTATTACCAGCATTAGTAGCATGGGATTTACAGTATTTAATGTTTGGGTTCTTGCCAGGTACTTTTATCCTGGATTGGCCACTGTTAGAAACCGGATGCTGGGCTTGATGGACCCTCGGTCTGACTCAGTATGGCAACTTCTTATGTTCTTATGTTCTTAAATTGCTCCCTCACACTGGCTTTGTGTTTTAAATGTATTTGAAAATGTTTTTAGTATGTGTTTTTACCTCTACAGCAAACTTATTTTCAAATTCTCTTTTGCATACCTTATTACTATTTTGCATCTATTGTGCCAGTGCATATGATTTTTCCTATTTTCTTCATTTGGTTCCTCTTTCCATTTTTTAAAAAGTTCTTTTCGCTATAATAGCCTCTTTCATTTCACCTTTTAACCATGCCAGCCTTCCTTCCACCTTTTTCAATGATGGAATACATCTGGTCTGGGCTACCAAGATGGCATTTGTAAACAATGTCCACAAATGAAGTAAATTCGTAACCTTTGCAACTACACCTTTTAGATTTTTTTCTATTTTCCTCATTTTATCTTAATCTCCATTTTCATAATTAAATGCTAGAGCAGTAATTTTCCTTAATGAATTCCCTCCAGTTATTAAGTGAAATTTAAATAGAAACATAGAAACATGAAAGCAGAAAAACCTATTTAGCCTATCTAGTGTGCTCATCAACACCAACTTCTCAACTTTACAGTCCCTACCACTCCCTCAGAGATCCTTTGTGCATATCCCATGTATTCCTGAGTTCAGATACTGTTCTTGTCTCTATGACCTTCACAGGGAGGCTGTTCTACCACACTCTCTATAAAGAAATATTTCCTTAGATTACTTGTGAGTCTACCCTTATCCTATGTCTCCTATTCTAGAGCCTCCTTTTCATTGAAAGAGACCTGCCTCCTGTGCATGAAAACATTGGAGGAATTTAAATGTCTTTCCCTATTCTGCCTTTCCTCTAGGTTATATAAGTTTAGATATTTAAGTCTATCCCCATATGCACTGACCATTTTAGTAGCCACCTTCTGGGCTGACTCCAATTGTTTAAATCCTTTTGAAAGTATGGCTTTCATGACTGTACCCAGTATTCCAAATGAAAGCTCACCAGGGGCTTAAACAGAAGCAAAATCATCCCGTTTTTGCTGTTGAATATTCCTCTTCTTATGCAGCCAAGCATCCATCTGGGTATTGATGTCACCTTATCCACCTGTTTGACCACCTTGAGACCATTGTAACATTTGGCCAGCTGTGAGACAGCCTCGCAACCGGCCACACTCACCCTAGGAGCTGCCAATCTACCCAACACTGAGATCGCATCCTTCGTGGCATGGATGCCATTGCTCCTACATACGTGCTCACACAGTACATTTAAAGGTCACACAGCAGGAAATTTGGCTCGCTGCTAGAAGAATTATATTTATTTATTGATTTATTTATTTATTTATTTATAGGCTTTTATAGACCGAAGTTTAGCTAGAGGCCTTCACTCCGGTTTACAGGTAGAACAACATATTACAGGTTGATATACAAGTTATAGAACAACAAATTATAAGTTAAGGAACATTAGGTAGAACAGTATAACAGGAAAGGTAATATGCATGGTCGGGTTATTACACCAGAAGCAAGATGTTTATCGCCGGCTTCATGAAGCGACGCAAAGTAAAGATGACATCACAGGGGGCTGGGCATTAAATCTCCAGCTGTCCCATTCACCGATGCCTCAGCAAAGGTCCACCTGCCTTGAAGTTGCGTGTTGCTCTCTTTGTTTATTTGCCTTGCCTTGTCTCTGTGCCTTCCTGTTTGCTTTGCCTTGAGCTTTGCCTGTCTTGTGACTGTGCTTTGCCTTGGTCATGCCCTGCTCCTTGCTGTATCCATACCCTTGCCTTTTACTGCCCTGCTGGTCTTTCTTGTTTTGTCTAGGTCTGTCCTGTCTTGCCTAGCCTCTGCTGTCTTGTTGTCTTGGCCTGATTCTCTGTATTGACCTCTGCTAAGGACCTGGACCATGCTCTTGCCTGCCGCCTGATACTGATCGCTGCTGCGGACCCCAACCATTCTCTGCTCACTGCCTGCCCTGACCCTTGGCCCAAACCTGGTTACTGTCTGATCATAGCCTGCCCTGACCTCTGCTGTGACTGGATTCTCTCTTTCTCTACTACTCCTCTAGAGATACTCACCTATGTCCTGCTGGCCCATGGAACCCAAGGGCTCAACCCATGGGGAATGGGGCTGGTACAGGTGAAGCTCCTGTTCAATCCCAGTAGGGCATGTCCACCAGCTGTTAGCATGGGCCTAGTAGGTTCGCTTACTAGGCTGATCAACCACACCACAGCTCACTTCCATGACAATCATCAGATATGATCACCCCCATATCCCACTCTTCTTTTATGCTTAGAAGAATTTCATCCCTAAATTATACTGTTTCCTTTGGTTTTTGCAGCTGAAATACATAACTCTGTATTTTTTAGCATTAATTTTAGCTACTGGATTATTGACCATTTCTTGAGTTTTTTTCAAATTCTACCCTATTGCAGATTTTGGTATCATCCATAAAAAGACAAACATTCCCCCACAATCCTTCTGCAATGTTGCTTACAAAAATGTTGAAAAGAACAGGTCAAAGGTTCCATCACTGTGGAGCACCACTAGCAATGCCCCTTCCTCTGAGTAAACTCCATTTACCATGTCACTTTGTTGCTTCCTATTCAACTAGTTGCTAACCCAGTCAGTCACTTTAAGGACTAAACCAAGGGCACTCAATTTCTTTATAAGTCGCCGATGTGGAACTGTGTTAAAAACACCAGCCACATGTAGACAGGTACCAATGTTTTATCATTTTGGAATCTCTCCCCATACAGTCAGCACCATTTTTAATTCTGGCTTCCAGGTGATACTGGTGAATGGCATTGCTTCTACCCTTTACATCATGGCAATCCCACAGAAGGGGATAAGTGGGGGCCAGTGAGGAGGTACCCAGCCCTGGCACATGGTTCTGTGATGGAGTGGGTGGGAAGGGTCCAGGGAGGCTCCAGCTGGGTAAGCCTAGACTCCAGGCTCCATTTTTACCTTGAAATGGGAGGCTGAAGGGAGGTTTTAGCTTGACCAAGCTCATCCCAGCTAGGTAGACCTGGGCCCTAGGGATTTCCTGCGGGTGCAAGAGGGGTCAACAGGGTCTCTTGGAGGCCTGTTTTGGCTTCTTTTTTGTTTTATGATTTTCTTTTTGTTTCTTTATCTGTTTTCAGTTTGGAAAATTGAACAAACTGAAAAAAAAAATTACATGAACCAAAAAAATGAAACTACCCCAAACAGAAAAATGAATAGAACTTAATTTTTTATTGCTGTACATCCCTATTATTTTTTAGACTTCTAAGGGATAATATTCAGTTACTGGCTGGATTACAAAATTAGCTCTGGAGGGATATTCAGTGCTACAGCTGCACTATTGAATATAACTGGCTAGCTTAGAGATAGGTAAGTTTATCTGGCTATCCTTAGGACTACTCTACAGCATGAGTATTTATTTATTTAAAAAATTTGTTACCTACCCTTCCATAGTTCAGGATGGGGTACATAGCATACTCATAAGAAAGAAAAATGTTCATAAAATAACAAATGAAACAGCAAAAAACATTCTTCAAATAAGGCCAATGTAGGCGAGCTGAAAGAAGTGAGTCTTAAAAGCCTGGTAAAGAGTTGCATAAATACTTGAATAAATTATCTGGCTAACTCTTAATATTATGGATAACTTAACTCTTAATATTATGGATAACTTAACTGTGCCCCTGAATACTCCTATATAATGCAGCTAAATATGTGTCAGATAAAGAGTTATCCAGCTAAATTTTAGCCAATGAACCGGGGAAAATATTGAGAAATCGGCATTTAGCCAGATTACTTTTGAGTTATCTGGCAAATAGCTGCTGAATATTGCCCTTCCTCTAGTATTTGCATGCTGGCCTTTCAAGATATGTGTTTTGTTTGTATTTCAAATATTCCTAGCAGTTGACAGGGATAATTTGAATGTTTGTACTTGGTGGCACTTAGACCACTTTTGTCTTTATTGGAATCTCTCAATTACTTGTTTAACTTTCCTGTTATGTTTTTATCCTTTGAACATACTTCTTTCCAAAGCAAGGGCTGCTGAGTGATTATCAGCTTTTCCCCATGTTATCTCTAGCATTTAAAAAGGTCTAGCTCCTTTTAAAATGCTAGCACCTATAGCCTAGTTAAAGTGAAAACCTTCCTTTCATATTATGCTTCCCTTTCCATAAAATGTAGCCCAGTTTCTTTGCACCATCATCTCATCCACACATTGAGACTCTAGAGGTTCTTCCTGCTTCGGGGCATGTGGACCAGAAAGCATTTCCAAGAATTCTACCCTGGAGTTTCTTGATTTCACTTTTCAACCTAAAATCCTCCCACACCTTCCTAATTCATTGGTACCCACGTGTACCACAACAGGTAGTTCCTTCCCAGAGCTGTCTAAAATCCTATCTAGGTGACACATGAGGTCTGCCACCTTTGCACCAGGCAGGCAAGTTACCAAGCAATCCTCACATCCGATAGCCACCCAGCTAGCTTTATTCCTATGAAGGCTGTTCTAACACTTCCCTCCTGGGCATAAGCCCTTGGAGATCCATCCTCAGTGTGAGAGGATACTGCATCACCTGAAGAACAGGTCCTAGCTGCAGGTTCACGTTCTGCTACACCTAGATGATGCTCTCCTTCCAGGTCCTTGCTCCTCCAAGGCAGTATAGGGACTGTCCTTGTAGGCCTCCACTATGAACCTCTCTCCTTCAACTCCTCCTGGACTGCCACTCTAGCTTCCATAGATTGGACTCATTCTCTGAGAACCAGGAACTCTTTGCACTGGGAGCAAACATACAACCTCTCACCAACAGGTAGATAATCATATATATGACACTCGGTGCAAAAGACTGGATAGCTCCTATCTTGCTGCTGGACTACTGTCTGCATATTTTCGCTTTTGATCAGCTATTTCTTAGATTGATTTAGTCAATTTAACTATCCTGCCAATCACCTATAATAGGTCAACTGTTTTTTTTTTTTATATACTTTGGTCAGTGTCATTCAATTTTGCACTTGTGTAAGGCCTTTAATTGACTGCCAATCTGAAAAATGTCCCAAATCCCTAATTATACAGAAGCCTATATATATTAAGATTTGAGCCTGGGTGGGCGAAAGATGGGGTGGGAGGGGAGGAAAAGTTCAAACAATCCAGAATTACCTTTCAAACTGAACACGTAGGAAAAGATTTGTCTGGTATTGTTTCTATGGTGCTTTTTCCAACCAATAATTTACATTGTATTTAAAAATTGTTTTTAGGTATTAATGATTTTGAACTTCTGAAGTACTTGTTAGTTCCCGCACAATGGGGTGGATTTTAAGAGCCCTGCTCGCGTAAATCCGCACGGATTTACACGAGCAGGGCCTTGCGCGCCGGTGCGCCTATTTTACATAGGCCTACCGGCGCGCGCAGCGCCCCGGGACTCGTGTAAGTCCCGGAGTTTTTCAAGGGGGGCGTGTCGGGGGCGGGGCCGATCGGCGCGGCGTTTTCGGGGCAGGACGCGGCGTTTCGGGGGCGGGCCCAGGGGCGTGGTTTCGGGCTGGGGCGGTCCGGGGGCGTGGCCGTGCCCTCCAGAACCGCCCCCAGGTCCCGTCTCGGTGCGCTAGAGGCCCGCTGGCGCGCGGGGATTTACTTCTCCCTCCGGGAGGCGTAAATCCCCTGACAAAGGTAAGGGGGGGGTCTAGATAGGGCCGGGGGGTGGGTTAGATAGAGGAAGGGAGGGGAAGGTGAGGGGAGGGCGAAAGCAAGTTCCCTCCGAGGCCGCTCCGATTTCGGAGTGGCCTCGGAGGGAACGGCGGCAGGCTGTGCGGCTCAGCACGCGCCGGCTACACGAAATCGGCAGCCTTGCGCGCGCTGATCCAGGATTTTAGCGGATACGCGCGGCTACGCGCGTATCTACTAAAATCCAGCATACTTTTGTTGGCGCCTGATGCGCCAACAAAAGTACACTAAGGCGCGCTTTGTGAAAATCTACCCCAATGTCTGGTATGACCATTTGCTTACTACTGTCTCTCTGGTATGCTGATCCAGGTATCCAGTACCTTCTTATTAAATATTTCCCTCAAATTTCTTCTGTGTCTCCTCCCTTCAGCATCTCAGCATGATCCCTTGTCATTGAATTTTCTTTCTTTTGTAGGTCATGCTCGATTCTTGCATTTAACTGAAGCCCGTTAGATATTTGAATGCTTCTACCATATTCCCTCTCTATTTCTTTCCTCCACAAAGGGTATTAGAGACTCCATAAGTCTTTATTTTGGATTGGATTTGCATACTCTTTACCTTTTGGGGTACATTACTCTGAACTCTTGCCATGTCTACATAATAACAAATTAATGTGGTAGATGTTAGCAAATAAAGACTAATTGGTCCATGCAGTCTGTCCAGTATTCACTACCTGCACTGCTTTAGTTCAGGATGTCTCTCATCTATTATCCATACATGCCTGATTGCCTGCAGAGATGGCTCTTTATCCAAGTTGGTTTTGTTCTCTTCCCTTTTAAGTTCTCTATCATTCTGAGTTGATAAGTATAGTGTATGTGTTTCCATACCTAAATTAACACCCAAGTCTTCATTTCTTTATAAACCACAACAGTATATGTGTAATTTCAGTGTCACACACAAATGTTAACAAGGAAGAAAAAGGGGGGTGATTTAGATGCGCTTCAGGGAGGGGTTTGGAAGAATGTGTACAAGTCGCTAGTATTTTGTATTATCAAACTTGTCCGTACAATTTAACACCTGCTAATTGACTGGCTCAGCTGAAATCACACTAATGTTTTCTCTGTAGTTTTTAGATAGGAGGACTTGGTGAACCAGTGGGGGTTCAGGGTGACATGATGGAGGGTCTAGGTGAATTGAAGAAGGTCTGGGTAAACTGATGGATATATCAGGAAACTGGTGATTCCAAGTACAAATGCAAGTAAATGTTTTCATAAGTGTAATTGTAATTTATGTGCATACCTTATAAAATACCTGGCTCCATGTTTAATTCTAGGTTATTACAAATGCTTTGTTATAATTGTTATGTACATAAAATATATGCGTGTAATTATATTAAATGGGTAGAGAAAATATATGTTTTCCTACATTACAAATTTATGCATGTGCTGAAACATAAAAGTATTTTGGGGGCAATAATACTTGGCATTTTATAATCTATTAATTTATGTAGGGATTTACGGTAACAGAAATAATTGTGCAATAATTATAATCTGCTGTCTCTCACCCGCAATGGGCCTCAGGGAGTATCAAGGTTTATTGCACTCTAGGTTTAAATCATTTACCGTCAACTTCCAACCAATCCAATTATTCCAATATCCTAAATTTTATTGCTTCCAAAATCCACCCAAGTGGTATCTTAAAAGTCAATCCACAAAATACTTAGCTGTACAGGCATCCATGGCCACTCACAAACTCTACCCAACATGGACCATGTTTCAACGAATACTGTCTTCCTCAGGGATATATAAGCATACTCATTGTTCACAGAAATGCCTAATACAGATTAACCAAAGCATTCTGTTATTCACTGGAAAGCATAATGTAGAAACTGCATTTTTGTGAACAATGAATATGCATATATTCCCCTGAGGAAGGCAGTATTCACCGAAACATTGACCATGTCGGGTAGATTTTGTGAATGGCCATGAACACCTGTACAGCTAAGTATTTTGTGGATTGGCTTTATGGTACCACTTGGATGGATTTTGGAAGCAATAAAATTTAGGATATTGGAACAATTGAATTGGTTGCAGGTTGACGGTAAATGATTTAAACCTAGAGTGCAAGAAATGTTGATACTGCCTGAGGCCCATTGCGGGCGAGAGACAACAGATTATAATTATTGCACGATTATTTCTGAAACTGTCAATCCCTTCATAAATTAATAGACGTTTATTAAATACACATTTTTTGTTAAATAAGTTGGGGTTTTTTTGGAAGAGTTTGGTTTTTTCTCTTATTTTTATTTTTGTTTTTGGCAATTTTAGAGAGGTGTTACTCTGTATTGTGATTTCATAATCTATGCCACTCCTGCTATGCAGTTTATAAAAGACTAGCATAAAGTTTCATGTACTCACTTATACATGGAAATAGTGTACTATGGACAGTTTTGAAAGCTGGGCTCATAAATTTTCCAGCGTGAAAATAATTTATAATTTTCTTTAGTAAAATATTTTTGGTTTGCTCTTACAACATAAGTTATACATAAGATTTCATATTTGCTAACATATTAGGATTAGTGTGAAAAATAACTAGCAATATTTTCTCTTTGATTATATAGTACTAGTTGATTTAAAATATATTCTTTTAATATATAAACATCTGATCAAAATGTATCTTTTTTGTATCTTGTTTGTTTAATGTAAAGACCTGTTCAATACTATATCTATTGTTTAATGTAACGCCTTACGGCGAAAGTTTTGTTCTTTGGAAACCGTCTTGATTTGATTTGTATATCTAGAAAGTCGGTATATAAAAACCATAAATAAATAAATAAATAAATAAATATCTTTGTTAATTTGCCTTTTACAAGAATTTTGGAAATTTCTTTCTACATACTGAACATAGGTATGTTACAGTGGTAAGATGCATAAGTACAACCATTTGGATAATTACAACAAATGCATCTAACTCTGAAAATCAACTTCATTTTTATGCATTAAAAAGTGATTTTCAAAATGAAATGATCTTTGAAAATTTCCAATATTTTTATGCATCTAAGTTTAGACCCTTTACTTAGGACTTAGATTGATGAACTGCTGAAAATTTGTCCTAATGACATTGACAACTCTCGCTTAATTATTCTCTGGTTTTTCTTGTGTAGAAACTGTCTATATTTTTCTGCATAGTGAAATCACTGGCTCCCCTTCTGAGGGTTCTTTGAAAATGTAATTCTTTTTTATTTATAAAGATGCATGCAAAACTCTGAAAAACCACTTCTGGCAAAGGAAAAGGAAGCATAAATAGCCCGAAAGTTCAAAGTACTAATTTTTTCATATTTAGTTACTGGAAAACCAGACTTCATATTGTTTTTGGTGATTACACAATTAGAGAAGCTATTGCCTGCTGTCTCAGTCTGCATATGGATCCAGATACACAGCTGCAGACGCAAACCATGGTTCTGCTCTGCTCTAAAGAGACATAAAAGGATACACTTACAATCAGGTCTCCTGGAAGATGAAGGAGTGCAAAAGCCATTGATCACAATGTGAAATGCTGAAAACAGAAAAGGAATCCAATTTATTTTAAATAAAACTACTCTGTTCTCTGGTGACAGATTCCAGAGTCAGACACCAGTGAGGAACTGACAGCAGATGTTTTAGAGTCAGGACACAGAGAGGCTGAGTAATGGTATTGAAAAGAAATTGCTTTGAACTTCACCCGTGCTTTAAATACTTCAAATCAATAGGGTCACAGAGCTCTTTAATAGAGTGATGAGGTCCTGCCCCAGCAGATCTTCATAGTGACAAGCTGATGTGCTTCCTAGCAGTGGGGTCATAAAAATTCAGGCTTCTTCCTGAAAGGGAGCATTGTGTATGGAGGTCCATTTGGAGTAACTCCCTTATATGGCTACTCTCAAAAAGCTGAGCCCCGGCAATGCTCATCTACTTGAGACTGACCTCATGAATTACCGCAAGAAACTTAATCTATAAACTAGCTTCTCCTTATGCAGACTGATTAATTCTTGTTTATTCCTAAATAGCTGTCACAAGACCTATTCATCAAACTCTTAAAGAAGGAGAGACTCACATAAGCCTGCTTCAAGTGCGGCACCATTAAATAATCATTAGACTGCACTGCTGGTCTTGGAACCCACTCCAAATCCACAAAGCAAGCTTTTTACCATTCATCAGAAGTGCATTTAGATGAGATTTGGAACTGATAAAGAAAAAGAGTGTTTTCTGTCACTATCAGTTTCATGGCTATAGTCTTTTTCTTTTGAGAGGCATTTTTTTTTCCTTTTGGGAGGCATTTTTTTTCTTTTTTTAACAAAAGTAAAAGAAAATAAAGGCAGATGGCCAACTCTTTTCAATATCCGTTTGCTTTGTTTGAGCAGTTTAATGTAGTGAAACAGAGTGAAATGTTTCTACTTGCTAAATGGTAAACAACGATATTACCCAGAGTTCATCAGCAGATTGGTGCAAAACAAGGTGCTGGTGATTAATTAAACAGTTGTTGTAATTGTAATGCAGGATACATAATGGATAGTGTGATATGTACTTTCAAAGCTGCAAATTGGCAAATAATAACTTCCCTATGTGGCACATCTCTATTCCATGCTGTTAACTGCATAAATGATCAAAAGGAAAAGGTTATTGCAGTTAATCAATACCAACAAAAGAAAGCCTTCTCTTTGGTTTTCATCAGTCTTTATAGATATCTATCTATATATTGTTTTATACTACCAGAGCTGCATATTGTAGAATGAGACAACAAACATCTCAGTAGGGTCGCTGCAAAATAAATAAATAAATAAACATCTCTCCCCTGCATCTTTTCCTGGCTCCATCTAAAACCCAGCATGCATGCGCCTCTGAAGAACTTGTAAGCTAGGTGACTTTTTTCTCTTTTTCCCATATACAAAACAAAATGTAGGCAGCAAAAAAATGTGATTTAATTTTCTTGTGTGTTCTGTCTGCTTCAGATTCTCACAGATCCTATTGTTCAGTCAGTAGAAGAGGCTCAGGGACCTGAGCGACTGGGACTGTGGCCTAAAGGCCATGAGAACCATCTCCATGATTGGGCTGGTTATCACCAGACCAGACAAGACACGCATCTAAGTATGTATACCCTAGAGGAGAGAACAAATAGAGAGGAGATGATAGAGACATTTACTGTAAATACTGAAAAGTATTAGTAATGTACAAGGATTAAACATTTCAGTGGAAAGAAAGTTGTAAAAGTAGAAGCCATGATATGAAGCTCCAAGACAATAGACTAAAGAACAGCATCAGGAAATATTTCTTCACGGAAAGGGTGGTGGATGCCTGATAATCCCCTTCCAGAGGAGGTGGTGAAAAGAAATCTGCAACAGATGTCAAAAAGGCATTGAATAAACATAGAAGATGGTGATGAAGCACTGGAGCAACCTGTGCAAAGCAGTGTTTCAGCCTTCAACAGCAGTGAAATGACTGCATTGTGCTATCAAGAAGGCATGGGGTAACTTGCATGGAGCAGCAATTATAACCCAAAACAGAAGGCATGGGGTAACCTGCACAGAGACAGTTATAACCCTAAAGGCCTGGCTGGGCTTACAGGATGGACCATTTAGTCTTTATCTGCCATCATTTAATATATTACCATGGTGATGTTGAAGATTATGGTCTGAATGTATAATATTAAGAGTTAGCCAGTAGGTCTATAAAAGAGATTATTTAATAAAAAGGACTATTGAAAATATACACTCAAGATATTCTTATTTGAAAAGTCTTACAGATAAAAATATGCAAATTATCTTCTTGTGATTAATGAAGAACAACATCACAAATAGTATGAACATCCATCCGAAGTGGCAGTTTTGATAGGGGCATCAATCCACAATTACATTTATTTATTTTATTTATTTAACAGTTTTTCTATACCGACATTAAAATACACATCATATCGGTTTACATTATAACAACAGGTAGAAAATACATAGAATGGGGAGGTGGGAGTGGATAACCAGCAAAAACAAGAGTTAGAAAGGGCTCTAACTGGGACCCCAAGGCAATAGTTAAAAAATGAGGGGGGGGGAGGGGGGGCGTAATAGGGGAGCTAATTTACACATTACATATATAAATAAATAAATTACATATATTTCCAGGTTAAAAACAAAATGTGTACAACCTATTCAAAAATAATCAATAAGTGAAGGCATTAGAAACTATGACTGGGTGAAGAGGGCAACACCAACAAGGAAAGTAACATGATTTTAACGTCAGGGAGTGGAAAGGTTTGTTATGGGCAGCTGCTGAACACTCCAAACGGCAACCAGAAAATACCAACCGCTTGCTTTTTAATTAAAAGTCATGATGGGTAAAATAGAGAAAGGAAGAGAGGTAGTTGAAAAAGAAGGGAGGAAAAGGAGTGAAAACTATTCTGCGAATGAAGGCCAAATTGTTGTACCATAATTATAGTAATTTCAAACAGGATGAGAAGTGGACACAGGGAGTGGAAAATGTCAGAGGGGCGAGGGCATGATTAAAATATTGGCAACATTCATCTCAAACACAGGTACATAAAAACATTATTTGCAATAACTACATTTTGGCTTTTGCAGAAGATTTCACAAAAAAACTGCTTTTGTGAATCTTTTTTGCATAGAACTTAACTGAAAAATTAGTGATGACACAGAGAAATCAATAGCAAAATTTGCCAGATTTTCTGCTTTGGAAACCTGTGCCCATCCCCTCTTTTTTTAATACAAATTACTTTAAAAAATTGATTATATACTTGCACCTGCTGAATTTTACCATTCTTAACATTTCAGACTTCTCCCTTTAAAGAAGTGGTTCCCAACTTTGGTCTTCATAGTCCCCAAGTAAGTCTGATTTACAGGATATCACAATGAATATGCACAAGATCTATTTGCATATATTTGAGTCAATAATTTTCTTAATTTGCATACTCTGGTTACTCTGAAAAAAAGGCTTATTTGGGGGTTATGAGAATTGTAGTTGAATTACAGTGAATATTATTTAAATTATGAAGATTTTGTGAAATATTAGTATAAATATTCAGAGAAAATATTTATTTAAATATATTCAAATGTATAGATTACATCTCCTGCAGGTGTTGCGGCTAGACTGCTGTGAGGGTAGATGGTGGACCCTTGGGCCGGCCTACTGAAGATGATAGGGCAGGCCGGGAGGCGGAGACTCAACCTGGCAAGGTTTCACCCGGAGCCTGGGACCCCCCCGGGAGGAGCCCATAGGGGCCCGGGCCCTTGGGACTTAGGCGCTGCTGTGAATGTCCAGAAAGGCTGATGCGTAGGGAAGGCAGGAGGCCTACCAGCAGCAGGGGCGGCTCGAGGATTGCCAGAGAGTCACAGTGAAAGGCCAGGTCAGGAAGCTGGCCCAGAAGGGACACTGGGGCTAGCGCAGGCAGGCAGAGGTAAGAGTTCGTGGCAACCCAGGTAGGGTTGGCGGCAGGCTGCAGCGAGGTCGAAGGTAGACCGGAGACACGGCAGGCCACAGGCTGCGGCGAAGTCAGAAGCAAAACTGGAGACAAGGCAGGCAGCGGGCTGCAGCGGAGTCAGAAGCAAACCGGAGTCAAGGCAGGCAGCGGGCTGCAGCGGAGTCAGAAGCAAACCGGAGTCAAGGCAGGCAGCGGGCTGAAGCGGAGTCAGAAACAAACCGGAGTCAAGGCAGGCAGCGGGCTGAAGCGGAGTCAGAAGCAAACCGGAGTCAAGGCAGGCAGCGGGCTGAAGCGGAGTCAGAAGCAAACCGGAGTCAAGGCAGGCAGCGGGCTGAAGCGGAGTCAGAAACAAACCGGAGTCAAGGCAGGCAGCGGGCTGAAGCGGAGTCAGAAGCAAACCGGAGACAAGGCAGGCAGCGGGCCGAAGCGGAGTCAGAAACAAACCGGAGTCAAGGCAGGCAGCGGGCTGAAGCGGAGTCAGAAGCAAACCGGAGTCAAGGCAGGCAGCGGGCTGAAGCGGAGTCAGAAGCAAACCGGAGTCAAGGCAGGCAGCGGGCTGAAGCGGAGTCAGAAACAAACAGGAGTCAAGGCAGGCAGCGGGCTGAAGCGGAGTCAGAAGCAAACCGGAGTCAAGGCAGGCAGCGGGCTGAAGCGGAGTCAGAAGCAAACCGGAGTCAAGGCAGGCAGCGGGTTGAAGCGGAGTCAGAAACAAACCGGAGTCAAGGCAGGCAGCGGGCTGAAGCGGAGTCAGAAGCAAACCGGAGTCAAGGCAGGCAGCGGGCTGAAGCGGAGTCAGAAACAAACAGGAGTCAAGGCAGGCAGCGGGCTGAAGCGGAGTCAGAAGCAAACCGGAGTCAAGGCAGGCAGCGGGCTGAAGCGGAGTCAGAAGCAAACCGGAGTCAAGGCTGGAACCAGGAAAACAACAGGAAACGCAACTGGAAGCAACTAGTCAGCTGGGAACCTCATTGCAAGGTGTTTAGGGAAAGACTGAACGCCGGTTATATCGGGAGCAGAGCGTGACGTCAGCCGAGAGGGTGGGGCCGGGCTTCTGGGAGCTGGGTGCACAAGAAGAGCGTCCTCGCACGCGTGCGAGGCCGGAGAGGAACAGGCCTGCAATGGCGTCCGCCATGTGGGAAGTGCACGAACAGAGGGCCCCCCGGGGCCTGGGCCAGGCGGAATCCTGCGGCTGCCGAAGCGGAGGTAGGCGGGCCTGAGCCCGATCAGGAGGGGGCGGTCGGGACCACAACAGCAGGGCTAGCTTCTTACTTTTCTCACATCCTTAATCTCAAATAAGATAACACAAAGTAAATTTATAGGATCATTCATCAAAATGCGTTATAGCATTAATGTGCACGACAGTAATGCTATCGCACTGTGTGAATGCACATTTTTCATAAGGGTGGGATTGGAGAGGGGTTTGGGTGGGATTAATTAAAATGAAGGGCATTTTTGCACTGTGCAATAGCATTTATTTATTTATTTATGGTTTTTTTATATACCGGAGCTCCTGTATACAATACATATCGCTCCGGTTCACAGAGAACAGTAATAATTACTGCCGGGTGGCAGTTTACATGGAACAGTTTACATGGAACAGTTTACAAGGAACAGTTAACATGGCCATTTACATGGAACAAATCAGAATCATTAAAAGCATAATGCATGCTTTTAATGCCAGAAATAACTAGATCATTTTTCCTGATATTAAGCTGCATGAAATGCCCCAAATCACCATAGTGCAAAGGCAAACTGCATTTTGGCCATTTCTAAGTGTAAGAATGAGAGAGAGAGACAGACAGACAGACAGACAACCTCTGGGGCGATCTTCATAGTATTCAATTATTTCTATCACTATAGGAGGGCTAGCTAATAACTGGAGGTGAGGTATTGGTGGTGGTTTAGAGTGTAGGGGCCAGTTTAACATGCTGAGTGAAATGTACGAACAGCACAGTATACCTCAGTGAAGATCTGGAGTCATTTGGAGTGAGGAAACTCTCACAAACATGAGATTTCTATAATGCTCTTTCACCCTAGCTTGATAGTACCCTGTTATAGAGTCCATCAAGCTAGGGCGAAAGAACATTGTAGAAATCTCATGTTTGTGAGACTTTCCTCACTCCAAATGATATCAGTTCTTCACTGAGTAGTGTGCTGTTCATAAGTCTCACTCAGCATGTCAAACTGACCCCCAAACCATAAACCACTACCAAAACCTCACCTCGAGTTATTAGCTGGCCCTTCTATAGTGATATAAATAGTTGACTACTATGAAGACCTTATGAACAGCTTCTCTCTCTTTCTTACACATCACAGTGTATAAATACACTATCTAGGCATTTTCCATGTGAAATTATCACATTTTGATGAATTTAGGTACGTCTTCAGCTGTCTCATTTTCAATGTACATTCTGTTCAATCCCTTCATTCTACTTTTGCCTGATGCACCTTTTCACCTTTGGTCACTTTTACTTTCCAGCATCCAATTGTTTCTTGAAAATGAAAAGTATTGATAAATCTGTGAAAATGAATTTTAAAAAATGTGCAAAATTGACTAGAAGGACTAGGGGGCATTCCATGAAGTTAGAAAGTAGCACATTTAAGACTAATCAGAGAAAATTCTTTTTCACTCAACGCATAATTAAGCTCTGGAATTTGTTGCCAGAGGATGTGGTTAGTGCAGTTAGTGTAGCTGGGTTCAAAAAAGGTTTGGATGAGTTCTTGGAGGAGAAGTCCATTAATGGCTATTAATCAAGTTGACTTAGGTAATAGCCACTGCTTTTAATCACATCAGTAGCATGGGATCTTCTTGGTGTTTGGATACCTGCCAGGTTCTTGTGGCCTGGTTTGGCCTCTGTTGGAAACAGGATGCTGGGCTTGATGGACCCTTGGTCTGACCCAGCATGGCAATTTCTTATGTTCTTAAACCTAAACTTGAGAGAATTGCTGTCACATTCTGCTAGCAATTCGGCTTATTGCAAGATGCAATATTATTTAGCATGTTACTTATTTCTTTACAAATATATTGTTCTTTTTATGCATTGGCTTAATTGCTCCATTCATGTCCAAATTATTACTTAGCTATCTGTATGCATTCTCTCACCTACATAATGATTGTACAAGGAATACAATCTCACAATTTCCATGAAAAGATTTACTGTCAGTGTTACTGGAGATTCCTCCTGCTCATGTGTAACAAAAGCAGCAAAACATCTGCAGTCCATAAACTGATTTTCTGGGTCTGGTACAGCCCTCTCAGCATTCTCAGTAGTAAAGATGTTAATCGCTCATTTATTCATCCAGCCAATTATCAAACAATGTGCAAATCTTAGGGCTGTAGGAAGAAATCTGCTATATAGTCAAGACATAGTATGCCCAAAATGTGTTGTTTTAAAGTGATTTGAGATATAAATACTGGCACATAATTCACAGAAGAACATTTTTACAAATTTGCCAGTTCATGCACTATGTACCAGTATTCAAGAAACTATGATCTCCAGTTTATACCATGGGGGTCAACCCTGTTATCATCTATAATGTAGCTGCACAGTGATGAATTATGGGAGATGTAACTCAGATGTAACTCAGCAGACCATCTACGTAATAAAAATAGCATCAGATATTTATGACTCTCATATATAAACAATATGCAAAACACTAATGACATGTTAATGAAATAAGATAACAACATAGTAGCATGAAGAAATGAATTCTAAACCATAGCACTAGTCTATGGGGGAGATTTTCAAAGGGTATCTTACGCGCGCAACCCCGAAAACCTATCCCTACCTCCCCCTGTGCATGCTTTTTCACTCAATGCACAATTAAACTCTGGAATTTGTTGCCAGAGGATGTGGTTAGTGCAGTTAGTGTAACTGGGTTCAAAAAAGGTTTGTATAAGTTCTTGGAGGAGAAGTCCATTTCCTGCTATTAATTAAGTTGAATTAGAAAATAGCCACTGATATTACTAGGATCAGTAACATGTAATAGACTTAGGGGTACATTTTCTAAGAAAGCACGAGCGCGTACTTTTGTTTGCGCACCAGGTGCAAACAAAAGTATGCCGGATTTTATAAGATACGTATCTTATAAAATCCGGGGTTGGCGCGCGCTGCCCATTCCCTCAGAGGCCACTCTGAAATTGGAGCGGCCTCGGAGGGAACTTTCCTTCCACCTCCCCCCACCTTTCAATTCCTTCCCCTACCTAATCCACCCCCCCAGTCCTATCTACACCCCCTACCTTTATTCCCAAAGTTACGCCTGCTCGAGGCAGGCATAACTTGCACGCACATGCCGGCTGCTGGCGCGTCAGGTTCCGGTCCGGGGGCTGGTCCGGAAACCGCGTCCACGCCCCTGGAACGCCCCAGATAATGCGCTGCCGCGACACACCCCCTGACACGCCCCCCCAGGAAAGCCCCGGGACTTACGCGCATCCCGGGGCTTGCGTGCAGGCGGGTTTGGGGTAGGTTTTCAGGGGTTATGCGCATAACCTACGCGTGTAACCCTTTGAAAATCTACCCCTTAGTGTTTGGATACTTGTTTTGCAACCGTCGCTGCCCGACGGCTTCACTCCGCCTACCTTTCTTTTTCTGCGACTCCTCCTGCTCCTTGTGGATGTCTGGCTGCCGCGGCGTCTGCCCGCCGTCCTCTCTGGCGTCCCCGGACCAGCTTGGGCACTGCCTCCTGCCATGCTCCTCAGGTACTTTAGGGCATGCGCGCTGTGTGGCCCTCATTCTTATTTCCTCTATGGCGCGAACCTCAGGGGCATCCCCCTGTGACAATGTCACGCTGCCCAGATATTTAAGCCTACTGTTTATTGCTAGCCATTGAGTTAGCAAGGGATTTCCTACGGATGGGATTCGCTCTCCGTACCCAGCTACACTGCCTCCAACTTCTATTGGACTCATTTCTGCTATCAGGGTACCCGCTCCTCGGGGGCCTCTTTGCTTCTTTCAGGTCGCTATCAGGTCGCTATCACTCACTCCTCGAGGGCCCGTGTTCCCTGACTCACTGCCTGTGTCCATCTCCTCTTTTACTTGGAAGAATTCACTGCAGACATCATCTGTGAGTACTACTACCATCTACTCCTCAGAGCTCTTTCCCTGGAACCAGGTACTCGCTCCTCGAGGGCCTGCCTCCGTTCCAGCGCCAGTGCCATCTCCTTCGTGGAACAGCTGTGTGAGTACTTGCCAACGAGTCTCTCCTCCCAGGGATCTGGTACTCGCTCCTTGAGGGCCAGCTATCCCTATCTCGGGGCTTCTCCATATGGGGGACTCTGTGAATGTCTTATTGTACTCATTCTCTCAGTTCTTTTCACTACATCACTGCTAACGGATGAACTGCTGTTTCAGTGCCCTGAGGAATGCTAGCCCAGCCGGGCTCCATCTTCTACTCACTACCGCCACCTCTGGTGGCTTCACAAACTGTCTAAATAAAGATAAAATCTGTGTTTGTGTGTCCAGAGCTGAGCCTGACCTGTGGCCCCTCACGGAATGTCCCTCTCGTGGGCATGGTCAGCTGCCACAGTGTCCAAGGGTCCACCCAAACCTTAGAAAACATAACAACTTGCCAGGTTCTTATGGCCTGGATTGGCCACTGTTGGAAACAGGATGCTGGGCTTGATGGACTCTTGGTCTGACCCAGTAGGGCATGTTCTTATGTTCTTAAAAAGAGGTTCTGCACTTGTTATGCCCTCTAAATAAAAATATCTTACCCTCAAAAGATATTATGGGTGGGGGGAACATAACTGCAAAGGGCATGGCTCTGCTTCACTTGGCTCTTTCAGTGATTTGAAATGTCCATTGTGACCCTTTTTTTGAAATGTTTAGAGACCCCAATCCAAATAAGTGCTTCTCAACCATGGATCCACAGGGGAGCGGCAATGAGAAATCACATCCTGGTAGAGGGAACATCAGAAGAGCAGCAGCAGCAGCAGCAGCAGCACAGAAGACCCAATGGACAAGGTGGGAGCAGCAGCAAAGTGTCTGGCAGCGAGCTTAGCCAATTAATCCAATGCCACATGTTTCTGCATGACAACATTGAGCTGTCAGTGCGCAGCTCTATAGGAAGGTGGGCGGAATCAGGCAGCCAGAGCATGTGAAGTCTGTAAAAAAGCAGCTGCCTATATTTGCATGGATTAACACGACATTATGATGCACCTTGAGGGGGCGTGGCATCTATTCCTACTCCTTGGGCAGCAGATTGCTTTGAGCCACCCATGGTACTACTTCTAGAGACAATAACTGTAAGCCCTCTGAGAATAGGGAAATACCTACAGTACCTGAATATAATCCACTTTGAAGTGCTGAAAAACTGAAAATAAAATAAATAAGTAAATTAATTAATCAATCCTATCTTTTCCTGAGATGTCAACTCTTTAGTAGGGTTGGGCATTTGCTTGAAAAAAATAGGAAGAGCACAACAAATGAGTCTATTTTTGTTTCATTCAAGGACCCCTGAAACAAATAGATGGGTCCCATGAATTTAAATGAAAATTGTCATCTCATTCATTTATGTTTCCCATTCAAGTATATGATACATTCAAACCTATGGCTGTGTTGCAGAGCAAAAAAAAAACCCAATTGGTAACTATAACAGAATAACTCTTTCCAGTGTGACATCACAGCCTTGTCAGAGCCAAGGCAGAATAAATTTGCAAGGAGACCAGATAGAAGACAAATCATGATGCAGCATCTTTTGTACAAGCTTATAGCTGCTATCTGGATTAAGTGATGCTGTAATGTCTGAGCATGTGCAAGAAGTTATGTATTTTCTCTCAGGGTCTCAATTGGATAAGCTCTCTCAGAGTTAAAAAAAATTAATAAAAAGTTGGATTTGGCACAGTTAAAGGGCTGTCACTCACCATAACAGAAAGACAGAGGCAGTGATGCTGCCTTTGTTTTTCTTTACTGGTCAGGCTAGGAGTGTGGAGACTGTAGCAGTGTTAGTGATTTTTTTGTCTCTGTCTGAGTCTCTGAGATAGGACAGCAGTGAAGTTAACTTAGCACACTGATAGACTGAAGAGAAGAGTCTTACCACTGCCAGCGTAAGTTCTTTGTGTGTGTGGAAGTCAGTGAGCACTGAGTGCACACAACACACACATACACTATATACATGACTGTGTATGTGACAGATACTTCACACAGTAGCATGGCATCATGAGTCTCAATAAATAGTATAGTGTCAATGAATAAATTCCTTTGTGATATCTAAACCCACAATAGGCAGTGCACAAAAAATTCCATCAAGCCATGTAGAGGAAAAGGGAGAGGAGGGAATGACATGACAGGAGTAGAGGATTTGTTGCAGAACCAATCCAACCTAGAAGCAGTGATAAAAAAAAAGGGCAGGGTTGTCAGGGGGGGTGTGGCCAAGATGGCGGCGGTGTAGCAGCTCCGATCAGACACTCTCCGGATTTCTTCACTTGCTTGTTTTCTTCATCGGAGAATATCCAAAAATGCCCCCGAAAAGGAAAGGTCGGGTTCGCATGTATCCTGCAGCGTTACCCCTGCCGCCCGGGCAGCGCACGATAGCGGAGCTGACTGCAAACTATTCAAAATTGGAGGCGACATGCTCCGCGGAGGTTGCCATGGGAGGAGCCGTGGCAGACCCAGGAGAAACCACTCTGAGTCCTCCAGACCCCAGGATGCCTCCAGTGCCGGTCCCCAGAGACTCCTCGAGCCCGGTGAGTGCTTTATCGATCCCTATCGGGGAATTGGGTACAGCAGCAGGAACCACCGCGGGGAGTGGGAGAGAAAATGCAGGCCTGGAGGAGACAGGAGAAGGGACGGCAGGGCCGCAGGCGGCAAGCTTGAATTTGGACTTTGCTTCCACAATGAATGCCTTCAATGGTGAAGATTTCTTTAAGTTTGAGCCCGAAGCAGGAAATGCTTTATTCCCTAAACCTGAGGTTGAATCCATGGACGCTCTCTGGGAGCTGAAAACCAAAATGGGGATGGCATTATATAAAGTAGCTCAACAACAATCAAATGTGACCCAGAAAATTGGAGGTTTTACCCAGGAATACAATGCAAAATACTTAGAACATCAACAAAAGATTATCAGGCTGGAAGAGCAAGTAAAGAAGTCTCAGGAATTGCAAGCAGCTATGTTGAAAGATCGTATCGCCATTAATAGGAAATTGGAACAGCTTGAAAATAAATCAAGGAATTTAAACCTTAGGTTTATAAATTTCCCAAAGGTTATGGGCGAACAACTGAGAGTAACTTTGAGGAAATACATGGTGGAAATTTTGAAGATTGCACCTGAAAATATTCCAGCTTTGAATAAGGTGTATTTTATGCCTCATGCAAGGCCTAGAGGTGAAGAAGCTGCTCCAGAGCTTGATCTTGCTAACTTAACAACTTTTCTGGAGACTTCTATGCCAGAAGTAATAGAGAGATCTACTCTCTTAGTTTCTTTTATTTATTCTCAAGACCTCAGTCTGGTAATGAGGAACTACTTTTCCAACATGAGAGCAGAATTCATGGGTAAATCGGTGCAGGTCTTCCCTGATTTGGCACAGGCTACCCAGGAGAGAAGGCGGGGGTTCCTGTCAATGAGACAGGACGCCCGCTCGCTGGGGGCAAGTTTTGTACTCAGGTATCCTTGTCGATGTATATTAAAGTTAGACAATGTTACTTATGTTTTCTTTGTACCTGAACAAATGAAAGAATTATTAGAGAATAGGAAAAGATTGCATTGTAATCCCCCAGTTCAGGATGCTTCAAATGTGGAGTCATAGAAAAGGAAGAATAGTTGTTATTGACCGTTAAGCTTTTTCTTTAATAAGAATTTCTAAAGAATATCTCTTTTATTTCTGGCTGTATACCCTCTGTTATATATTTGAGGCCAAGATATTTGAAAATGTTATTCTTCTTCTTAATGTAACTGTAAAGTTGCAAAAACAGAGAAAGTTATGTTTCTTTGTTTCTGTACAAAGTGATAATCCTTTGTAAATTTTGTTTAAACTAATAAAAATAAAATAATAAAAAAAAAAAGGGCAGTCCTGCCCTTAAATGGAAAAAATAATTTTGTAGCTGCAGAATGGCAGGAGAGGAAGGCAGCTCAAGGCTGAAACACATGAAACTTAGAGAGCATGTGCCCCTGCCTCCTGTTTCTCTTCTTCTTGTTTTGGAGCAGAGGGAAAAGGTGGAAGAACTATCCAAGACTGATATTAGCAGGGCAGGGGCAGAAGAAGTGCAATGCCCAAAATCAGCAGGGCCCTCCTCTTTGGTTACTACTTCTGAGGCAGTATTTTCAATAACTGATTTTGAGGAAGAATCTTGTCTCAGATTCTCTGAATCAGAACTCAAATAGCTAGTTCCAGAAGAAAATTTGGGTGGATTAGTCAGTAGCATCTTAGCCTCTGTGTGGTGATGGGGGAGATAGATGATACTGATGGTATTGAAACCAATGCCACAAAAAGAGGCCGAGCAGGTGGAGAACATAAGTGATGCCCCTAGCATTTTTACTCAGGGTCCACCCCCAAAGCAGATTATTAAATAAATAAATAAAAACACAAATAAATAAATAAATAAATACACTTCAACTTCTGTGCCAGGATCAGTTCCTAAGGATGTAGAGAAGAAATCATGGAAGACATACCTGATCTACAGACATTTTAAAGTGATGGAGAATGCATACTTTGTTCAGTGTATTCACTACAATAAGGACATCAAACAAGGGAAGCAAGTACATGCAGCATCACCTTCAGAAGCAGCACCTGCTATCATTGGTATCAAAGGAAAATGGCAATACTAGCTTGGGGAACCATTCTGCCAACCAAAATAAACACCAGAGAGAAAGGGTTAAGAAGGGGAGGACTTGTCCTCAAGCTGATCCCACAGCCTCTTCCATCAGACAGGTGGCAGGCCTGCAGTCCTCTGCTACGTGTCCACAGTGGCAGCCTACACTAGAGGAAATGGGGCGGTGTTCTGAATCACTGCCTCAGGGCAGTCAGCATCCAAAAGCATGACAGAAATGATTTCCCTTGACGACCAGCCCCTGCAGATAGTGGAGAATGTGGGCTTTAAGAATTACCTGATGTGTTAGCCTCCAGTTATAAAATTCCCTTCAGGACTACATTTAGTAGGCAGTAGAGGTGTGCATCCATTTTCCACGTATTTGTAATCCGCAACTTATTTTTTGCTATCTGTTAAATACGTGGGAAGGCGAAACGCATCGCGACTCCCCACGTATTAAACAGATTTCTGTTTTATTCGGCCTAAATAAAAATTTAAACCCCCCACCCTCCTGACCCCCCCAAGACTTACCAAAACTCCCTGGTGGTCTAGCGGTGGGGTCCGGGAACTCACTCACACCCTCGGTGCTAGTTTCATCATGGCGCCGATAGCCTTTGTCACAGGGGCTACCGGTGCCATTGGTCAGCCCCTGTCACATGGCCATCGGCGCCATCTTGTGCTCCTCCCATGTGACAGGGGCTGACCAATGGCACCGGTAGCCCCTGTGACATAGTATGGGCAAAGGCTATCGGCGCCATTTTGAGTCCTGGCGTCGGACGGCAGGTCGCTCCGGGACCCCCGTTGGACCCACAGGGACTTTTGGCCAGCTTGTGGGGGCCTCCTGACCCCCACAAGACTTGCCAAAAGTCCAGCGGGGGTCCGGGAGTGACATCCTTTCACGCCGGCTGTCCGATCCCAATACTCAAAATGGCGCCGATCGCCTTTGCCCTCATTATGACGGCGATCGGCGCCATTTTGAGTATTGGTATCGGACAGCGATTTTGAGTCTCAAAATAGCGCCGATCGCCGTCATAGGGAGGGCAAAGGCGATCGGCGCCATTTTGAGACTCAAAATCACCGTCCGATGCCAATACTCAAAATGGCGCCGATCGCCGTCATAATGAGGGCAAAGGCGATCGGCGCCATTTTGAGTATTGGGATCGGACGGCCAGCTTGCAAGGAGGTTGCTCCCGGACCCCCGCTGGACTTTTGGCAAGTCTTGTGGGGGTCAGGAGGCCTCCCCAAGCTGGCCAAAAGTCCCTGAGGGTCCAACGGGGGTCCCGGAGCGACCTGCCTTCCGACACCAGGACTCAAAATGGCGCCGATAGCCTTTGCTCATACTATGTCACAGGGGCTACCGGTGCCATTGGTCAGCCCCTGTCACATGGTAGGAGCACAAGATGGCGCCGATGGCCATGTGACAGGGGCTGACCAATGGCACCGGTAGCCCCTGTGACAAAGGCTATCGGCGCCATGATGAAACTAGCACCGAGGGTGTGAGTGAGTTCCCGGACCCCACTGCTGGACCACCAGGGAGTTTTGGTAAGTCTCGGGGGGGGGGTCAGGAGGGTGGGGGGTTGTAGTTAATTTAGTAGTAACGTATTTACAGATCGACAACTTATTGAATTCTCCATACTTCCGCATGAAACGGAATTGACTCCCCACGAATACGTATCACGTACGCAACGAAAAATTTTTGCCTGCACATCCCTAGTAGGCAGGTTATCCCTACCCTGTACAAGTAAGTAATGCCATAGCCACGTGCAGGAGCAACTGGCTACGACAGAAAGGAACAGTGTGCATTTCACCAGTGATATCTGGGCCAGCATGAATGCCACAATGCTTACCTCTCCCTGATGGCAAACTAGTGGGACCTGGCTGAGGCAGGGGCAAGCAGTAGCTCTAGTGGGGACTGATCATCAGGATGCAGGTGGGCTGTGCTGCACACTCAGGTGATGGATAACTGCCATACCTCATGCAATGTTCTATTGTCCATAAGAAAGATGCTGGCATTTTGCAGCTAGATTGGAGAGGCAGGAGTCTTCACGCAGGTTTCTTTGTGACAGACAGTTGTAAAAATATGCTAAGGGCAATAGAAGATGGGGGCTTTTAGGGTATCTGTTGCTCTGTTGCTCTGTACATTTGTTGCACCTAGCAGTGTGGAATGCCCAGGGCTGGAGTCCAAGGACAAGGGGAATCTTCTGCTGGAGAACCTGACAGGTAAAGAAAAAAAATGGGAGGGCATTTCCATAGAAGCATGAAGAGTGGGCAATTTCTCCGTGAAAGGCAGGAAGAAATTGGGATGCCTCATAAGCAGCTGATTCAAGATATTAGCACCCACTGGAACTTCACTTGCATGATTTCTTTGAATGCATGAATAAGCATGTGGATAAAGGTGAGCCAGTTGATATAGTGTATCTGGATTTTCAGAAAGCATTTGACAAAGTACCTCATGACACAATCTTGAGGAAATTATAAAGTAATGGGATAGAAGGCAATGTTCTATGGTGGAGTGAGAACTGGTTAAAAGATAGAAAACAGAGAGTTGGATCAAATGGTCAATTTTCTCAATGGACAAAGGTGAATAGTAGAGTGTCCCAAGGATCTGTACTGGGACACAGTTTTTTTTAAACATATTTATAAATTATCTAGAGATGAGAACAATGAGTGAGCTGATCAGATTTGCTGGTATTATATAATATTTCAAAGTTGTTAAATAACGGCAGAATTGTGAAAATTGCAGGAGGACCTTGTGAGACTGGGAGACTAGGCATCCAAAGGGCAGCTGCATTTAATGTGTACAAGTGGAAAATGATGCATGTAGGGAAGAGGAGCCAGTTGTTTATTATTTCAAAAAGTACAACTAGGGGACACACAATGAAGTGACCAGCTAATACATTTAAGAAAAATAAGAGAAAATATGTATTTTACTCAATTCATAATTATACTCTGGAATTTGTTGCCAGAAGATGTGGCAAAAGTTGTGAGTGTAGCTAGGATTAAAAAAACATTTGGATAAATTCCTAGAAGAAAAGTCCTTAAACCATTATTAAGCTGGCCTTGGTGAATCCACTGCTTATTCCTGGGATAAGCAGCATGGAATCTATCTTTTGGGATCCTGCCAGTTACTTCTGACCTGGATTGGCTACTCTTGGAAACAGGATACTGGGCTTGATGGACATTTGGTCTGACTCAGTGTGGCAAATATTTTGTTCTTATGTTCTTATGATGCTGCAGAGGTTAGTGGAGCAGCAGATATTCCTTCATGATCTGTCTCTGGAAACAGAGATGTAAATCTCTCCCTGGGGCATCTTGAATGGGTAGTGATGAGGCAGCTGATAGAAATCCTAAAGTCCTTCAAGGATGCTATGGAGGATCTGAGTTTCACCAAGTGCCATGCTTGGAGGGGGTCATCTCTATAGTAAATATTTTGGATGAAAAATTAGAGGATTTCTGGAAGCAGAGGTGTTGTAGTCTGTGGATTCTTTGCAGCAGCAGGTGCAAGTGAATCTGAAACTAGGGGTGTGCATTTGTTTTCGCCGTATTGGCGATCCGCAAAGTATACTGCACTATTCGTAGTATTCGTGGGGAAGCGAAACGTATAGCGATTCCCCACGAATACACGAATATTCTCAGAATTATACGGCCACCTAAATAAAAATTTAAACAAACCCCCCACCCTCCTGAACCCCCCCAAGACTTACCAAAACTCCCTGGTGGTCCAGCGGGGGGGGTCCAGCAGCCATCCCCTGCACTCACACCCTCGGTGCCGGGTTCATCATGGCACCGATAGCCTTTGTCACAGGGGCTACCGGTGCCATTGGTCAGCCCCTGTCACATGGCTATCGGCGCCATCTTATGCTCCTACCATGTGACAGGGCTATCCGGACCAATGGCACCGGTAGCCCCTGTGACATAGTATGGGCAAAGGCTATCGGCACCATTTTGAGTCCTGGCATCGGACGGCCGGAGTGCAGGAGGTCGCTCCGGGACCCCTGTTGGACCCCCAGGGACTTTTGGCCAGCTTGGGAGGGCCCCAATACTGCTGCCAGTATTCAAAATGGCGCCGATCGCCTTTGCCCTCACTATGTCACAGGGGCCGACCGTCGGTACCTGTGACATAGTGAGGGCAAAGGTGATCGGCGCCATTTTGAGTCCTGGCATCGGACGGCCGCCGTGCAGGAGGTCGCTCCTGGACCCCCGCTGGACTTTTGGCAAGTCTTGTGGGGGGGTCAGGAGGCCCTCCCAAGCTGGCCAAAAGTCCCTGGGGGTCCAACGAGGGTCCCGGATCAACCTCCTGTACTCCGGCCGTCCGATGCCAGGACTCAAAATGGCGCCGATAGCCTTTGCCCATACTATGTCACAGGGGCTACCGGTGCCATTGGTCAGCCCCTGTCACATGGTAGGAGCACAAGATGGCGCCAGTGACCATGTGACAGGGGCTGACCAATGGCACCGGTAGCCCCTGTGACACAGGCTATCGGCGCCATGATGAAACCAGCACCGAGGGTGTGAGAGTGCAGGGGATGGCTTCTGGACTGCCCGCTGGACCACCAGGGAGTTTTGGTAAGTCTTGGGGGGGTCAGGAGGGTGGGGGGTTGTAGTTAATTTTAATTTTAGCTGGGACACGAATATAAATCGCCGTATTAATGCATCGGGGTGCCATACGGCCAAATGCAACACATTTGCTCCCCGACGAATCCGAATCACGAATGCAACGTATGGCGTCCCTCTGCACATCCCTATCTGAAACCTCTCACAGAATATAATACATACATGCTTGCCACAATTTGTGATCCTCGGGTAAAAGGGAGTCTCGTCCTCCAGTTACAGCATCTCACATCCATGATGGAGCTGCTGGTAGCTAGGGTATGTGAACACGAGGCAGAGGGAAAGTGAGATGCAGCACAGGAAAGAGTGGCCATCCTAGAAATTAGTTCAAGCATGAACAACACCCTGTCAGCTACCATTTCCTCCCCACCTCCATATTAAAGAACCACATTGTTCTCAAGGAACCATCTCTCCTGATATAAGCATAGCAAAAACAGCTGGAAAAAAAGGCCATCGGCCTAACTCAGCAAAAGAGACCCCAGCAGAAATTTATGTGAAATGATATCTCACAGAGCCAGTCAAAGACATGGACACAGATGCACTAGCATATTAAACACACAAGTCATTCAAGGCTGGTGCCAGACATGATGAAAACTGCAGATGATGAGATGTTTGAGATATGGCCTGCCTATACATGATTTCTGTACAATTGTTCAGGCTTTTATAATCACATTATTAGATTATTACAATGCTTTAAATATAGGATTTAGATAAAATCCAGTTGCAAACACTTCAATTGATACAAAACGCTGTTGCCCAACTCATTTCCGCTACACTTAGCTTTGATCACATAACATCAGTGGTTACCTGTGCAACTTCATTGGTTACCTGTGCAATATAGAATATGCTTTAAAGTGTTACTTTTCGTCTTTAAAGTTGTATGTGAAGGGATGCCTCAATACTTACATGATAGTTTGATTCCTTATGCCCCTCAACATACTTTGTGGTCTCAAGATCAGGAACTATTGCTTATTTCATCAATTAAGGAAGTAAAATTAATTTCAATGAGGAATCATGTCTTCTCTTTAGTGAGACCTAATATGTGGAACTCTCTTTCATTGGAACTGTGCGTCACTGTAGATATGAAAGAGTTCTGCAAATGCCTAAAGCACCATCTTTTCAAGTAAGCTTTTGACTAATTCTTTGATGTTTTTTATGTTTATCTTTTGTTTGTTATATAGTTTGTTTTATGAATAATATTTATGTATCTTTTGCCCTGTTTAGATTTATTTATTTATTTATTTTTAATTTTTATATACCGGAATTCCTGTATACAATACAAATCAGTCCGGTTTACATGGAACGAAAAGATAGCCCTGGTCTGGGAAGTCAGATCAGGGTTTTTTTACAAAGAACATTGAACAATAACATATAATACATTCATAATACAAAGAACATTGAACAATAACAATAAATCCTTAAATATTTTCGTAATTTAATTAAAATTAGGCCAATGGCATGTTGAACTTAAATTAAATGTAAGGTAAATTGAAATTTAATTTTGCATAAAATTGCATATTATTAACTGTAACACAGAATATTCCCAAGTTCAATCAGGATGCGGCGCTTAGTTACATTCTGGAGATTGGAACGCTTGCCTGAAGAGCCAGGTTTTTAACTTTTTTTTGAACTCTGGTAGACTGGGTTCGAGGCGTAGGTCAGGGGGGAGAGCGTTCCAATGGTGTGGTCCTGCAGTTGAGAGTGCTCTTTTTCTTAGTAATGATGTTGCTGGAGGGGCGAATAATGTGCCTCTGTAAGCGCTTCTGATGGGTCTGGAGGATAGGTGTGGACGAAGTTGAGTTTGGAGTGATATAGGTGCGATGTTGTGTATTGATTTATGAATAATGGTGAGGGTTTTAAAAAGGATTCTCTGTTTGATGGGTAGCCAGTGGAGGTTGCTCAGAATGGGGGAAATATGTTCTCTTTTATTGGTGTTTGTTAGGATTCTGGCAGTGGCGTTTTGTACCATCTGTAGAGGCTTGATACTGTTAGCAGGGAGACCAAGTAGAATTGCGTTACAGTAGTCGAGTTTTGAAAAAATAATGGATTGAAGGACGAGGCGAAAGTCATTGAAGTGAAGGAGTGGTTTTAACTTTTTGAGGACTTGTAGTTTATAGAAACAGTCCTTGGTGGTGGTGTTTATAAAATTTTTTAAGTTAAGTTGATTGTCAAGCCATGCTCCTAGATCCCTGACTTTTGAGGAGAGATAAATGTTTAATGAGGAGGGTTGCGAAAGGCTGGGTGAGTAGATACGTGGGTCTTGTGAGATAAGTATCATCTCTGTTTTGCTGGAGTTTAAAATCAAGTTTAGGTTGGAGAGGAGTTGTTCAATTGGTTGTAAACAATCCTCCCAGAAAGAGAAGGTTTTTTGAATAGATTCTGTGATGGGTATGAGGATCTGGATATCGTCTGCATAGAGGTAGTGTGTAAGCTTGAGATTTGATAGCAAATGGCAGAGGGGGAGGAGGTAAATGTTGAACAGGGTGGGTGAGAGAGATGAACCTTGTGGTACGCCTTGGTCTGATAGGATGGGTTCAGATTCCTTATTGTTTATTCTGACCTTGTAGAACCTGTTTGATAGAAACGATTTAAACCAACTGTGGGCAGTGCCTTTAATTCCTATGTTTGATAGTTGGTCTAAGAGTTGTGAGTGGTTTACCGTGTCGAAAGCTGAGGATAAATCTAGAAGAACCAGTAGGTATGATTGTTTTTTCTCCAGATTCAGAAGTAAGGTATCCGTGAGAGAAAGCAGTAGGGATTCTGTGCTTAATGATTTCCGAAAACCATATTGTGCAGGAGAGAGAATGTTGTGCTCCTCGAGATATTCGGAAAGTTGTTTATTGACTGCTTTTTCCATCAGTTTGGAAATCAATGGTAAGTTCGCAATGGGTCTGAAGTTTGCTGGGTCAGTTCGCAATGGGTCTGAAGTTTGCTGGGTCAGTGGGAGATGCGTTTGGTTTTTTCAGTAGTGGTTTAAGAATTGCTAGTTTTAACTGATTGGGTACCGTACCTTGGGCTAAGGAGGTATTAATGATTTCAGCAATGGGTTTTGCTACGGTGTTTGGGATGGAGGTGAGCATGTTGGTAGGTAGAGGGTCTGAGGGATGTGCAGCTGGTTTGATTTTTTTGAGTATGTTTTCGATCTCCATGGCGGATGTAGGTTCGAATGCCTCTAGACTGGCATTCTGAGAGATTTGGTATGTACTCAGAGGTGTTAGTGGAGCATTGTGGGTTGTAAGAGGTAGAGTTAGGTTGGAGATTTTTGTCTTAAAATAGGTGGCCAATTCATTGGCCTTGTTGAGTGCTTGTTGGTCTGGAATGGAAGGGGGGGGTTGGTTTGGTAAGAGATGAGACGTAAGAAAATAGAGCTTTTGAGTCGAAGATGAAATTGTGAATTCTTTTTGCGTAGAAGTCCTTCTTTGTTTTGTGTATGGCATTTCTGTAGGTGTTGAGGGTGTTTTTGTAGTCCAGTCTTGCTGTATGTGAGGGGTTGTTTCTCCAGCTTTGTTCTTTATTTCGTAGTTTTTGTTTCAGGGATTTGAGTTCCGGAGTGAACCACGGTTTTCTGTTGTCTCGTGCTGGTTGTATTATTTTGGAGGAGATTGGACAGAGTTGATCTGCTATTTTGTTCGTGAGTTTGATCCATGAGGTAGTGGCTGTGTTGGCGTCTGAGAGGTCTAGTTGGCTGAGTTCTTTGGAGCATTGTTCGTTAAGTAGTTCAAGTGAGCATGGTTTCCTAAACTGTATAGTGGTATTGTTGATGTTTGGAGGTGGTGTGTTTTTCATTTTGAGGGTTGTGTTGATGATCTGGTGATCTGACCAGGGGACTGGTGTACAGGAGGGATTAGAATAGGTGGATAAGCTGTCGTTGATAAAGATGAGGTCTAATGTGTGACCTGCCTTGTGTGTGGGACCGCTGATTATTTGTGTGAATCCTAGGTGACTGAGGGAGGTTAGAAATGTTTCGCAGTTTGAGGATTGTGGGGTGGAGTCAACGTGTAAGTTGAAGTCTCCTAGGATGATGGTCGGTTTGTCTGAGTTGAGGTGTTTGGCTATCAGCTCTATTAGAGGAGAGGGGTTAGCGTCTAGGGTTCCTGGTGTAGCGTAGATGAGGAATATTTGAAGTTGTTGAGATTTGAATGTGGAGCATTCCAGTTTAGTAGTGGAGTATGATTGTTGTAAGGTTAGGCCCAGTTGTTTTTTTGCAGCAAGTAGGATTCCTCCTCCTTTTTTCTTGGGTCTGGGTATTGAGAAGAGATCAAAGGTTTGTGTTGGTAGTTGGTTTGTTAGTGTTATGTCTGAAGGTTTTAACCAGGTTTCTGTTATTGCACATACGTCTGGGTTGTTATCAATGAGGTAATCATTGAGTAGGTGCATTTTTTTGGAAAGAGACTGTGCATTGAATAGGGTTAAAGTGAAAAGTGAGAGGCCTAGTAGTTGCGTGATGGGAGATGTCATGATGGAGATTAGTCTTTGTTGTCTGGGTATGTGGATTGGGTCTGGTGGGGTGTTATTTCTGGGTTTTCTCCTGATTGTGGGGATAGGATGGAGGTGCATTTTTGTATGGAAGCCTGATTTGTGTTAAATGTTGGCGTCCTCAGCGTGTATGCTGGAGTCTTGATAGGTTGTCTGTGTGTGGAGTTGTCTGAGTCCTGCGTTGTTGAGTGGCTGCTGGAGTCCTGATAGGTTGTCTGCGTGTGGAGTTGTCTGAGTCCTGCGTTGTTGAGTGGCTGCTGGAGTCCTGATAGGTTGTCTGCGTGTGGAGTTGTCTGAGTCCTGAGTTGTTGAGTGGCTGCTGGAGTCCTGATAGGTTGTCTGCGTGTGGAGTTGTCTGAGTCATGCGTTGTTGAGTGGCTGCTGGAGTCCTGATAGGTTGTCTGCGTGTGGAGTTGTCTGAGTCATGCGTTGTTGAGTGGCTGCTGGAGTCCTGATAGGTTGTCTGCGTGTGGAGTTGTCTGAGTCATGCGTTGTTGAGTGGCTGCTGGAGTCCTGATAGGTTGTCTGCGTGTGGAGTTGTCTGAGTCAGGCGTTGTTGTGTGGATGCTGATTCCCAGAACATTGTTTGAGTCTGTGGTTGTCTGCTTCGTCTGTTGTTGAGTGGGTATATTTCTGAAGTGTAGGAAGGAGCGAACCATGTGGCCCTTTGGGGTGTGGGTAAGTGAAAAAAGGATCCTGGCGAGAGTCTAACCCTGGAGTGCCTAGCAACGGCTGCGTGCTCTTTCTTTCTGCTGGTCTATTTTTTAGATTAGGTAGTGCTGCAATGTTTGGGCTATAAGACATTTTTAAATAAATATATCAATAAAAGTTGATGTTGTCAAAAATCAATCTGCCTTTGCTGAGCTTTCTGGAATGTCTATGTCAGTGGCAAGATTACTTAAATTACTTTCTGCATTTTGCTTCCTTGCCATGCCTCACATATACCACTTGGATGGCAAGATGACTTAAATTACTTTCTGCATTTTGCTTACCTGCCATGCCTCACATATACCACTTGGAGATCTTGCTGCCACATGCCTACCTGCCATACCACAGATATACCACCTGAGGGGTGATGCTGCTTCTATGTCTACCTTCCATGCCCCTGATGTAATTCCTTAGGAGTCAGGATGCTCCTATGCCTACTTACCAAGCCTATGATATACCAGCATGGAATTTTGGTGCCTCTGTATTTTTTTCTGCTTGGCTCTAAGCCTAGTTTTCCCATGCTGTTTGTTTGGATATTAGTTATACTGTGGTATTCTTGCCTCCAAAAAATGTTGTTTTCTGGGTCTTCATTTTGTTCAACCCCTCTGCAATCCCAGCTTAGGTCTTCCATCCTACTTCTTTCTTTCTTTGTTATACTGGGGTGTTTTTGTCCCCATGTGAAAAATGAAAAAAAAATACAAATTTCTCCTCCCAACACACCTCTTTTCTGATTTTCTGTCTTGCTGTCTAGGCTTTTGTGCTGTCTGCAATTAACCACATGCTATACCTTTGGGATTTAGACACCCTTGTGCTGTTTGTAATTCACTCAATACTCTATGCCTTGGAGCTTTAGACAACTTTGTGCTGTTGTGATGGACTGCACTCTATGCCTTGGGAGTTTTAATGACTTTGTGCTGTTTGCACTTCTTCATACTATATGCTTTGGGGGGGGGGTTGATAACTTTATGCTGCTTGCAATTGATCACACTTTATTCATTTGCTCTCTAGATACCTTTGTATAGTTTACAATTGACACACTCTATTCTTTGGGGGTTTTGATGGTTTTGTACTATTTGTGATTTTCTACACTCTGGGGCGGATTTTAAAAGACCCGCGCGTGTAAATCCTTCCGGATTTACGTGCACAGGGCCCTTGCGCGCCGGCGTACCTATTTTGCATAGGCCGCCGGCACGCGCAAAGCCCCAGGACGCACGTAAGTCCGGGGGCTTTCAAAAAGGGGAGGGAGGGGGCGTGTCTGGGGGCGTTCCCGAAACAACGCGGCATTTTGGGGGCGTGCCGTGGCGTTTTAGGGGTGGGCCCGGGGGCGAGGTGCCGGCCCGGGGGCGTGGTCGAGGCCTCTGGACCAGCCCCCGGGACCGGAGGACGGAGCGGGGCTGCCAGCCAACACAAAGGTAGGAGGGTTTAGATAGGGCCGGGGGGGGGGGGGGGGTTAGGTAGGGGAAGGGAGGGGAAGGTGGGGGGAGGGTGAAGAAAAGTTCCCTCCGAGGCCGCTCCAAAATCGGAGCGGCCTCGGAGGGAACAGGCAGGCCGCGCTGGGCTCAGCGCGTGCAGGTTGCACAAATGTGCACCCCCTTGCGCGTGCCGACCCCAGATTTTATAAGATACGTGCGGCTACGCGCGTATCTTATAAAATCCAGCATACATTTGTTCGCGCCGGAACCCTCGCTGAACGACCTCCTGCAGTCGATCTCCTGCCGGCGCCATTTTCCATACGAAAACGATTCGCGGCGGGAAATCGCTCCCTGACCCCCGCTGGACCTCCAGGAACTTTTGGCCAGCTTGGGGGGGCCTCCTGACCCCCACAAGACTTGCCAAAAGTCCAGCGGGGGTCTGGAAGGACCTCCTGCTGTCCAATCGTGTTCGTCTATGGCCGCCGCCATTTTTCGGCGCCATTTTGGAAAATGGCGCCGGCTGAAGACAACAAGATTCAGTAGCAGGAGCCCGTTCCGGACCGCTGCCGTTCCGGACCGCTGCTGGACCCGCAGGTTATTTAAGTCATTTGGGGGGGGGGTTCGGGAGGGTGGGGGATTTAATTTAAAGGGTCGGGGGTGGGTTTTAGGGGGTTTTAATGTGCCGGTTTTGCGATTTTACGTTTTTTTGATTTTTCACGATTTTTCACGATATTTTACCCCCCCAAACGGCAACAATACGATTCCCTCCCCCTCCCAGCCAAAATCGATCGTTAAGACGATCGAGGACACGATTCACATCCCTACTACTACTACTTCTACTTCTTCTGCTATTAAACATTTATATAGCAGTACAATATATACACAGAACTATACAGACACATAGATGAGATAGTCCCTGCTGTGAACAGCTTGCAATTTAGTCAAGATAGATAGGATGTTTAATATAAGGGCTAATTTAGTGTGATTCTGACTGGCTTTGTCACTCTAAGTTACTGGCTTACAGATGGCCATATTACTCCATAATACACCAAGAAATCATTTGCTTACTCCCTAAGATGCCTTGAACTTCCTCTTGCACTGGAGTGGCTTCTTGGTCTCACACATTCTTGCTCTGCCTTTTTTAATGTATTAATGTTCCTCTGTCCCATCTGTGCTTACTACATCCATCCAACAAGCTAAACAGTATGTTGCAATTTTCTTCCATCCTTTCCATGTTCATCTTTAAAATTTCTTGAGTTTGACTCCTAAGCAGCTCAGAAGCAAACCAGGGGTCCAAAAGCTAGCCTTCTTCAACTTGCCTAACAGCTCTATGAGGTAATCCAGAAGAAGGGGAAATAACACTTTTCATCTCTAGTTAATTTTGCAACATAGTTAGAAAAACATGTTCTTTAATTCAAATATTGATGATCGGCTTAAGAGGCCAAGGTACAGAGCAGCAAAGGTTTTCAGAAAAAATTAAACACCACAAGAAGTGTTTCTCATGTTGCTTGCTAATTTAAATAATATGGAATTTGCAGACTTTATCTACCCCCCCCCCCCCCCCTTTAACTACACCTGAAGATGGAGTTATGTTTCACAGAAAAATGTTAGGTTACGAAAATGTTCAGGCAAATGTAATGCTGAATTTACATCATTAGTAATTTTCCTAAGTTTTGTGAACAGGTTATCAAGCAAAAACTAACATTTAGAAATTAGTAAACATAATTATGTTTGCTGTTTACTGTTTTTCTGCATGTCACTGCATTTGCGAACCAGTTTATAATTTAGTGCATCAGCCTCTAAATCTATTTCTATAGCTGTACTCTATTATTAATATAGTTTTTTATATCCTATTCGATCCCATCAAAGTGGTAGTGGGTAATGGTATACTAGAGCATGCTAGCTGCTCAGTGTTAATTTTTAGAAAAGAAATCTTGCTTGGTGACTGCTCCCAGAAAAATCTTTCACAGGAAAACAGCTGCAATGCTCACCTCTGATTCTGGCTGTTCAGTGAACTTATTTCCACCGTGTTCTGTAACTGATCTTAAATAATGAACTTGTCAATTTATGCAAGCAAACATACCAGTTGTGAAGTATTCTGAAATAAATGCTAGTCACCACACTTTAAGATATTCCTGTGTGACATACTGAACACTATAGGATAAAAGTACAAAAGATGTCTGCATGGTTTGCCTTGTGTTGTGTATGTCCTTTGTGTGGTACACTTTCATTCTTTGTCTATTGTTCCAGGTCTATGGATGAGAGGGAAAGGGAGGCATAGAGGGAGTCAGTGGATCTGTTGGTGTAAGTTTGAGTCTTGAAAGGGTGAAGTGAGAGGATGTAGTTGGGGAAATAATGGAGCATCGAAGGAACAGAGTGAGTGTACCTGATTGTGGAACATGAAGGAGAGGGAAACATATGGGTAGGTCTTGTAGGGAGAAGAGAAAGACAGATGGACATGTCAGGAGAAGAATGGAGGCTCTGGGATGAAGGATTATGGCAGTGCTGAGAGAAGCAGCAAGGGAGGAAGCAGCAGTCAGTTCATGGGATACAAGACAGATCCCACATAGCCTATGTGAGGTTCAGTACACACAGGACAGCACAGAGAGGAAAGAAGAAATGGGAGAAAGGAGCGGGAGGAGATGCAAAGAGGCAAGGCTCTTCAAAACATGTGCATCTAATGTCTGTTAAGTAGGCAGAGCACATTGAACAGGAGAAGGAGAAGAAGTTGCCAGAGGAGGTGGAGGAATGAGACATGGAGGGGGTGAGGAGGAGGAAGAGGAATAGCAGAAAAGGAGGTGGCAGAGGAGGTGGAGGAATAAGACATGGAGGGGGTGAGGAGGAGGAGGAAGAGGAATAGCAGGCTGCATCACAAACTCCAGTAGCAGGGCCATGACCATGCTAATGGATGTGGTGCTTCATTCAAGAAGAAAATGGCAGCTTACTGGACTCAAAACCATTGCTATGCTATATCAATTTCAAAAGGAAATCCTTAGCAGCAAAGAATCATATCTGGAAACAATTTACATTAGAGATCGGAAGCCTCAGAGTTGCCCTCAGGATGATAGCAGGAAAGAAACATTGGTATCAGAACATTAAACTGGAGCTCCAAGAATAGGCAGGTAAGGTCTGTGCCCATCAGAAGAAGAAAGATGGTGATTGTATCTTTCCCATTCATTTCACACCTCTGAAACAATGCCTAACAGAAATGTTAGGTCCAGACATTATCAGTCCATGGACGCTGCATCAATAAAGTATCAGTGGAAAGATGGTGAGTTACCTATATTACAAGAAACAAAGTAGGAACACATAGGAATAGTCCTGAAAAATTCCTTTGTAGGACTGTCCTTGTTAAGTAGTGCATTATGTTTACTACTTCAGCTTGTGTAATGTTCAGTCAGAATCTGTGTTAATAAAGTTTCCAACACTCAGTTATCCATGAAAGCCCAAGTCTGAGCAATGAAAAAAATCAACCTTCTTTACCTATGACAACTCCACTCTTTGTTCTCCCTCTTCAATGCTCTAGTCTTTACAATGGTTATTGTTATAAATCTGCTGCTCGGAGTTAGCAATCTGTTATGGATCTCCTCCTGGAGAGGGAGGAGTCAGCAATCTGTTATGGATCTCCTCCTGGAGAGGGAGGAGTTAACAATCTGTTATCAATCCCTGCTGCTAGGAGTAGCAATCTGTAGAAACTGCTCCCCAGGGGCGGAGATAGAATCTATAATAAATCATCCCGCCAAGGGGAGGAGTTGGCAATCTGTTATAAGTCCGCCAAGGAGTTAGCAATCTGTCATGGATCACTCTGTCAAGGGGAAGAGCTAACAATTGTAATACTCTGTAGGCAGAGTTAATGATCTGTGGTGGGTAGGCTTCCCACAGAGTGGCAGTCTGTATAATACCGCTCTAGTAGTGTAAGGAATGAACACAAAGTAAATTGATGAATCCCTGGGCTGATGGCAGATGACAGCGCCCCCAGGAGGATATCCTGAGAGGGACCACCGGCTAGGCTGGAGTATGGAGACAAACACAGATAGTTCTTTATTAGACAGGAAGTAGAACCACCAGAGGTGGCAGTAGTGAGCTGATGTGCCCGGCAGGGCTGAAGTCCCTCGATACTGGAATAGCAGTCTCTGAGTTGCTGAGCTGTAGAGAGAGACTATAGGTAGTGAGTAGACAGGGTATGCTGGATACATAACCAGTAGTAGATGATACACTCACAATTGTAGATATCTATAATGGCTTCTATGCAACAGATAGTCTTCAGTATATTCAGGAACAGGAGCCATAGGCGAGTACTGGTTCCTATATGCAGTCTGGAATGAGAACTCACAATATCTGTGTATGAGATGGCTTCTGGAATAGAAGAGAATCTTTGGAGGGTTTTAGGAACATAGGCCCTCATGGAGCGAGTACCGGTTCCTGTCTGCAATCTATAATAGTAATTCACAAGATATAGGTATATGATAGCTTCTGATATAGAAGAGAGTTGAGAAGGGATTTAGGAACATGGGCCCTCGTGGAGCGAGTACTGGTTCCTATCTGTAATCTGCAATAATGACTCACGATCTCCGTACCTGCGATAACGTCTTAGACAGAAGGGAGTCTTTGGAAATTAGGAACATAGGCCCTCGTGGAGCGAGTACCGGTTCCTATCTGTAATAGAACTCACAGTGTTCATGTCTGCGATCGCTTCCAGGTAGTAAGGAGTCTTCTGAGCATTCAGGGACTTAGGCCCTCGTGGAGCGAGTACCGGATCTCGTCTTAGCAATCTGAAATCAAGAAGAGAGAGCGGGGCCCCCGAGGAGCGGGTACCCCTAGGTAAGTTGGTGGAGATAGAGCAGCGGAGAAATAATTCCCCTTGCTAACTCGATTCGTAGTTGCAAGCAAAGACCTTTTAAGCTGGAAGCAGATGACATCACTACGGGGGGATGCCACCGAGGTTCGCGCCCTTGCCGGTACAAACTCTGGAGCGCGCGCATGCGCACGCCCTTACATCATCAGGGACATGGTGGATCCACAGCGTCAGGGCCAGCCCAGGGATTCCAGGAAGTACAGCGAAGAGAAGCCGTGGCAGCAACTGTCTGTCAGACCCTAAGGGAGTCGCCACTAAGGTAGAGAGGGTGGAGCGAGGGCGAGAACAGGCACGAACGCAACAGTTATACAGGCCAGTATCATCTTCTGCCCGACTATTGCAATTAACTCTATATTGGAATCCAAAAGAAACTATATGGATGCCTATAGCTCATCCAAAATGCAGCAGCCCGAAAGATGCAAAATATAAGTACATTCACCAGAATCACTCCAGTCCTGAAATCCTTACACTGACTCCCATCTCTCTACTGCACAAATTTCAAAATTCTGGTCCTGACTTACAAACCTTCAAAAGGCTGGGCACCACCCTACCTCTACAACATCTCACCTCATACATACCTACCTACCCTATGCTCAATGGCTCAAGCCTTCTTCACTATGCCCTCACCCATGGAAATGTCTCACACCAAGAATAAATCCTTCTCTGGAACAGTCTCAGCCATCTGGAACTCTCTACCCCCAAAAACAAGCTAGCAGTATACCTACCTCCTATCTTTTAGAAAGCAATTAAAAACTTGGCTTTTTAAAAAAGCTTTTAGGTCTGATAAATAAATGATCCCTCAAATCTGAGCCTCAAATTTCCTTTCTTCCTCCAAATCTGCTCTATCTAGACTCCCTTTATCTACCAACCATGATCTCCTACTCATGCCATCCAGTGTCTAAACAATCTATACCTAAAACTGAATGCCTCACGTGACAGTCCAAATAGTCTTTACTTACTTACCTAATCTATGTGTTTATCCAAGTATTTGTATTTATCCAAAATAATTTGATTTGTATATGACCAAAGGCCAAACACTCTGACCTACTTCCCATTCTACCTATTGGCAGTATTGTCTATCCTAAGTACTGTGCTACACAGTCCCACTATCCCCCTGAATTATGCTTTCACTATATTATGTATCTGCTTTTTTAAGTACCCTCTGTAATACAACCACAAAGTATATAAACCAAATTGCTGTTACATGCATTGAGCTCTTTATTTGGAAAAGTTTGATATAAAAAAACAATGATGATGATGAAGATGATGATGACGACGACAGTAAAAGCAATTGGGCATTAGAGGGCACCTTGTGACATAATAAAGAAGATTACTGCTCCTGTTAAGGCTTTATGGTCAAGTATCTCTGGGATGTGGCTTAATTATACCTAAATATTCAAAATGTAATTGTCTATTAATATGTTTCATAGGCCACAGTTACTTGTCAAGTTTGTTTGAAATGAAAAAATATTTGCATTTTTGTTTCATTTATTTTTTCATTTGACATTGAAGTCAATGGGGGAAGGCCCCATTAACTTTAAAGGACCTGAGGCTGGGTCCCATTGCCAAGGCCAAAGTCTGATTTCAGGACCCTTTGTTAAGGTCCAGTTCTTCATCTAGCACTAAGCCCAATGCCAGGAACTGGCCAAAGGATGGATTCTGTTATTGAGGTCTGGGCCAAGGCCCAAGCCCTAGGACCAGATTTGATGCTGGGGCCTGGATGAAGCCAGGTCCCATCACCAAGGCTATGTCTAGGCCTGGCCCTAAACTTGATGAGAGGTCTGTCCCAAAGCCAGGTCCGATCACTCGGGCCCGGACTATGCCCAAGGCCTTGGACTTGGTCTGATGCTGGGGCCTGGTGGAGAACATGTCCTGTTGTCAAGGCCCCACCTTGGCTCTAGCCCTAGGCCCAGTGCTAAGGCCTGGCTCGAGGTCAGGTTCCATCATGGAGGCCCAGGCCTAGGACTGGATCCAAAAACAGTTCCAGGCTATGGCCTGGGCCTGTCATTGAGGTTAGGGCTTGGGCCTAGGCCTGATGCTGGGGCCTGGCCTGGAGCCAAGCCCCAATTATTGAGGCCCAAGCTTAGGCCCAGTTCTAATACCGGGGTCCAGCCAAGTCTAGGTCCAGATGACAAGGTTTGGGCTTTGGCCTAGGCCTAGAACCAATTCTGGAGCTGGCTCAAGACTAGACCCCTGTCACCCACCTCCCAGGCCTAGGCCAAGGTCTCAGACCAATGCTGGAGCCTGTTCAACCCTGGATTCCAGACAATAAAGCCAAAGGCTAAGCCTGGGGCCTAGGCCTGGGACCAATTCTAGGGCCCAGCCAAAACCGATTCCCATTGCTGAGAACCGGGCCTAGGACTAGGCCCAAGGCCCAAGGCTGAAACCTGGACTGAGGCTAGGTTTTGGTCTTTGAGTCCCAGACCTAGGCCAGTGACCTGGACCTGGTTCCAATACCAGAGCCCAACTGAGGCCTGGGATGGGGCTTAAGTTTAGATACAATGTCTGGGCCTGGGTTGGGGCCAAGTTCCAGTCACCAAGGCCTAGGCTAGGCCTAGGCCCAGGGCAAGGCCCAGGGTAGATGTTGGAGACCAGCCAAATCTGGGTTTCATAACTGAGACCCAGAACCAGGCCCATTGCCTATTTCTGGGCCTGATGCCTGGGCCTGGAGAAAGCCAGGGACAGGGCCTAGGCTAGTCCCAAGCTTTACGCCTAGGTCTGGAGGCACAGAAGCAGGCATTTTGGCATCTTCTTTCTTCTTTCATCAACTAAAAATTACATTCTCCACCCAGAGGAGGCTTCACAGTGGTGACTTTCTCCAGAGTGGATGGACCATTTTGTTGCATTGCCATACATTTTTACAACCATACAAAAGAGTGGTGCCATTCAATTTATAGGAAAGTGTCAAAGTGGAGAGTCAGCAGCACGTCTTCCTAGCAGAAAATGCCATTTTTAGGTGATTGAAGAAGAAAGCCACTAGCCTTGGCCTAGCCTAGGCCCAAGCCACAGCAATGTGATCCAGCCTCAGCTGTACCCCAGCGTTTGACTTGGGCCTAATCCTAACCCAGGCCTCATTTTTGGGCCAAGGACTGGGTGTCAGTGATGAGACCTAGCTTCAGCTGGACCCTGGCATTGGACAAAGTCCTAGGCCCAGGCCTGAGCCTTGGTGAAAGTACCCTCATTGGCTGATCCCTGGTGTTGTATCCGAGCCTAGGCCTATACCTTTGAGACTGGCACCCAGCCTAGGGTCTAAGTCTGGGTCTTGGCAACAGGACCCAGCTTTGGTCAAGCCTTGGTGTTGAACCCAGGCCTAGGCCTTGGCCTTGGCAACTGGGACCCAACCTCAGACTAGGCTCTTATAAGAACATAAGAACATAAGAAAATGCCATACTGGGTCAGACCAAGGGTCCATCAAGCCCAGCATCCTGTTTCCAACAGTGGCCAATCCAGGCCATAAAAACCTGGCAAGTACCCAAAAATTAAGTCTATTCCATGTTACCATTGCTAATGTCAGTGGCTATTCTCTAAGTGAACTTAATAGCAGGTAATGGACTTCTCCTCCAAGAACTTATCCAATCCTTTTTTAAACACAGCTATACTAACTGCACTGACCACATCCTCTGGTAACAAATTCCAGAGTTTAATTGTGCGTTGAGTAAAAAAGAACTTTCTCCGATTAGTTTTAAATGTGCCCCATGCTAACTTCATGGAGTGCCTCCTAGTCTTTCTACTATCCGAAAGAGTAAATAACTGATTCACATCTACCCGTTCTAGACCTCTCATGATTTTAAACACCTCTATCATATCCTCCCTCAGTCGTCTCTTCTCCAAGCTGAAAAGTCCTAACCTCTTTAGTCTTTCCTCGTAGGGAAGTTGTTCCAGTCCCCTTATCATTTTGGTAGCCCTTCTCTGTACCTTCTCCATCGCAATTATATCTTTTTTGAGATGCGGCGACCAGAATTGTACACAGTATTCAAGGTGTGGTCTCACCATGGAGCGATACAGAGGCATTATGACATTTTCCGTTTTATTCACCATTCCTTTTCTAATAATTCCCAACATTCTGTTTGCTTTTTTGACTGCCGCAGCACACTGAACCGAAGATTTCAATGTGTTATCCACTATGACACCTAGATCTCTTTCTTGGGTTGTAGCACCTAATATGGAACCCAACATTGTGTAATTATAGCATGGGTTATTTTTCCCTATATGCATCACCTTGCACTTATCCATATTAAATGTGGATAAGTGTTTGGCCTAGGCCTAGAACCAGGCCTGGGCTTCGGTGAGATGACCCATCCTTCTCTGGGCTCTGGCATCAGATCTGGACCTAGACCCAGGACTAGACCTCAATGACAGGACTATGACTCTGTGTTAAACATGGGCCTGGACTTCAGCAACTGGGACCCAGACTCAGGCCAGGCTCTAGAATTGGGCCTATCTTAGGCAAAGCCCTGGGCTTCATCAATCAGGACCAGGCCTCAGGCCAAACCCTGGCATCAGGCCAAGACTCCAGTGTTGGACCTAGGCCTAGGCCTAGACCTGGACACAGACCCAGACTCAGGCCTCAGTGATGGGACTCAGCCTCATCTGGGACCCAGTGTCAGACCTGGTACTAGGTCTCAGGCCTAGTCCTTGTCCTCAGTAATCATGACTTGGCCTCAGGCTAGGACCCGGTATTTATCGGCCTTGGCAATTTGACCTAGACTCGACTATGGTTCAGTGTTGCACTTGAGTCTAGGTCTGGGTTTCATTTAAAAGACTCAGTCTCAGGCCAGGCCTGAGTGTCAGGTTTAGGCCTAGACCCAGGCTCTGGCCTCAGTGATGGGATGCACACTTAGCTGGTTTCCATCATCGAGCCCATGCATAGGCCTCAGGGATGGGACCTGGTTTCAGGCTTGGCTCCCAGGATGGGACTAGGCTAAAGCCTTGACAACAGCTGAATTACGATTAAGAAGGGACAGGCATTGAAAAGATCTTATAAAAGAAAGGATATTGAATATGAGATGTTCAGGGAACAATAATTAATCTGAGGGAATGAAATAAGAAATTTTTGAAGTAATATGTCTATATTATAATTGAATTAAAGGGATATGTTTACATTGTAATTAGGGTTTATTGCAATATGTGGGTAACATTTATATGTTTAATGTTAATGTGGAACATGTATGTATTTGATGTTAATTTTTAAAAGATTGTGTATAAATTGATGTGTAGTTGAATGACTGAGTGAATGTGTGTGAATATAGGGTATGTTTTATGTATGTTTTTTAATAAATATATGGAATAAAATATATAACATATTTAAAATGTAAATACGGGTATAATGTTTGTAAAGCCTTGTTCTACCAGGGGTCCATTTTTATTTTTTAACACACCAATACAAAAATACCAAAAACCTTTTGGATATTTTTGTCTGAGGCTAATTTTCAGTTTTTATCATTCATACAAACAAAAAAAAAAAGCCTCATTTGCTGCCTTTTGCCTATTTGTTTTAAAGAAATGCACATCCCTAGTTTGTAACTTGACAGTCCTAAATGCCCTTCTTATCAGTGGAGGCTGTAGGAAGTTACATGCCTAGTGGGTGGAGGAGCATTTGGAAGGAGTGCAGGCAAGCTAGATATTTTAGAAAAGTTGAAGAATTTATGGTCTACATACAGTTTGCAGAACAGGGAATATGCATGATAAGGGCCTTGTAGTAGAGGAGCTTCACTTTTCAGATGCCAGCAAAAGGGATACAGACCAGTTTGAACAGCTGTCTGGGCATCTATGGCAGCTTTCACCTCATTATTTCTTGAAATTTGGGTTTGAATGCACAACTCTCTGAAGCTCTCATAAACTATGTCATTCCACCATTGCTGCCTCAAGACTACAAGGTGTTCATAGAGGGAAAATGATTGGATGATAGCCTTACAAGACAGGGCTATTAGACCTTGCAAAAATTACTTGTACAGATATGATTTTGCTGTGTAAGGGAACACAGCATCCTAATTTGTCCTCATTCTGAACTTTCTAGGTTTGATGTCAACTGTGGGAGATGAATATTTATGTATTTAGTAAGTTTACCAATGTATAGTCTGTACTATCATCAGCTCTAGGTGGATTACAATATTATGTTCATAAAATTAGAGAACATAATACAAGACATACAAACAAAATTACTAAAGCACATTGTACTAGTGACTCAGTAAATACTCAGTGCCATTTTTAACATAGTTTCAAGATTCATTTTAGGTTCATATTTCATTGAGACTCTTTCTCATATATTATTCATATTCAGTTTATGAATGTCAGCAATAGAGTTAAAAACAGTTCATACTGCGTGGAGTCAATACGTTTACATGTTATTTAGTGAAAGCACCTTGTCAAGCTACCAAAACTCTTCCTCTTTGAACAGACCCATCTACTCCTATTGTTACCCATGATGCATCCAATAAGCTAATCCTTTTCCAAAGTGCATGAGCTAAAATGTTAACTCTCGATCTGAGGCAGGTATTAAAAAATGTTGAAAGTTAGGATTGAGGGAGGGAGGGGGATCTTGCAATGGGAGCAGATTTTTAAAACATTTTAATGGAGGGAATATGGGATAGGGCCAGGTGAGATGTGGCCAGCCAGATTTAGGACTGTTAGGGATGTTCAACCTTATAAAATTTAGTTCAGTTTGTTAGTGTGTTCGTCCATTCATTTAATTTGTTTTGGAACAAATGAAAATAATTTGTTCATTCATTCAATTCATTTTAGATTTTATTTTGAAATCATGGGGGAAGGCCCCAGTGACTTCAATGTAAAAGAAAAATGACCATGGCCAGGCTTGATGCAGGGACCCAGTTTAAGGTCAGGTCCTTTGTCAGGGCCCAGACCTAACACCAAGGCCGAGTGAGGCTAGATCCAATGTCAGGCATGGGCTTAACATCAGGGCCTGGTCGCCGAGGCTCAGGCCTAGGTATAGGCCAGTGCCTGAAACTAAGACCCAGTTTTAGGCTGGATTCAGAACCAAAGCCGATTCCTGATAACCAAGGCCCAAGCTGACGCCTGGGTCTGATGTTGTGACCTGGTTGAGGTTGGATCCTGGCTGTTTAGGCCTGAGTCTGACATAGGGACCCAGCCTTGGTTGGGGCCTGGCATTGGACATGGGCCTGGTTCTCATGCCTAGTCCTGGGCTTTGGTAATCGGGACCTGGTCAGGGTAGGCCCCAGGATCAGACCTAGGCCTAGGCCCAGGCATGACCCTCAGTGACTTGGACCCAGCCTTGACTGGGCCTCTGCAATCAGGATCCAGCTTTAGCCAGGCCCCAGAGTCAAGCTTGGGCCTAGGCAAGGTCCGGGCCTCAGCAACCATGACCCAGCCTCAGCTGAGCCCCAGCATCAAATATGGGCCTTGACCTTGGGCCTTGGGCTTAGGCTTTGGCCTCAGCAATTTGTATCTGGCATCTAGGCCTAGGCCCTGGCCTCTGTGATGGGACCCATATTCTGATGGGGCCCAGAATTTGACCTGGGCCTACACTTCAGTGACAAGACCCAGGCCCAGGGCTTCCAAAGGGCAGATGAAATTTAATGTGGACAAGTGTAAAGTGATGTATATAGGAAAAAATAACCCTTGCTGTAGTTACACAATGTTAGGTTCTATCTTAGGAGTTTTAAAAAGGTTTGGATAAGTTCCTGGAGGAAAAATCTATAAACTGCTATTAATTAACAAGCTATAGTAGCTTGAGATTTATTTAATGTTTGGGTACTTGCCAGGTTCTTATGGCCTGGATTGGCCACTGTTGGAAACAAGATACTGGGCTTGAATGACCCTTGGTCTGACCCAGTATGGCATATCTTATGTTCTTAGGCCCTTGAGACAGGATTAGGCTGAGGTCTGGTCCTGCCTGAGATCCATTTTTGTTTTTTAGAAAATGAATATATATGAAAATGTTTGTGTTTTTAACAGTTTATTTTATGTATTAATTATGTATGTATTTTTTGTAATTTGCATTGGACCTTTGTGGAAATAGAGAAATATAAGACAAGTAGAAAAATAAATAAATAAATAGATATTAATCCAAGATCTATTTTCAGTTCAGGCCATTCATGCAAACCGAAAATAGGCTCATTCATTACATTTTACACTTTTGTGGAAAATGAATACACATCCCTAAGCTATAACAGCACCTAGATTTGGCAGGTAAGTTAGCACTGAAAATCAGCTTTAGTCATCTATTTTTCTTTCCCCATCCTAACCCCTGCCTAATTGGACCACCCAGAATTTGAGCAGCTAAACTTATCCCTTTATTGTGTAATTTAGGGTTTTAAATTTGGCCACTCAGCCAGATCAACTTTGAAAGACTTTGATCTATCCAGCTAAGTCCTTATTAATTTTTTTAATATTCTGCATTTTCGTGTCTGTTTATTCATGGATCACATTCAGTAACCAAAGGTATTTTCCTGTCCACAGAAGTCTTACAATCTAAGGGGTTATTTATTTACTAAAGGGTTTTTTTTTCACTATTTGTGTATGGGAAAAATGTTTAGTAATTAACCCCCTAAGGGGGTCATTCTCTAACGCTATCGCACGCGATAGTTAGCTCGGGGTGGAGTCAGCCCCTGAAGAAGAGGAGTTGGGGCGGCACTGGGGGCCGACGGTGTGGACACATCGCTGGCGGCGAAAGGTAAGATTCCTTATCGCCACCAGTTTCGCGCCGAATAACTACACCACAGAGGTGCGATCGCTGCCGGCTATCACAGGACCGCCCCGCTACCCCTTGTTACGACCTTAGAGAATCCAGGCCTAAGTTTTCACCTGAGGCAAAGGTGGATGAAGTTACTTGTCCAAGAATACAAGGAGCATTAGCAGGATTTCAACATGGGATTCCCTGGTTTGCAGCCCACTGCTTTAACCACTAGCCTACTTCTCTACTAGATTCCAGCTGGATTCCTTTGATATTTCACCTCTACAGGGGTAATTTTGTAACGTGCATAGGTTAGCCACAGCCAACAAATATATGCATGTTTCATCAATTTTCAAAGGCGACTTACTGTATGTGCACAAGTCCACTTTAAAAATTATCTCACCAAATCTGCCCACACAAATTACATGTCTGCATAAATTTCCCCTGAAAATTTCCAAGCACATAAATGCAAACCCCTCCCATTCTGCACCCAGGAATGCCTCCGCTCAGTCTGGGTAAACTTACACGTGAACAGGACATATGCACATAAGTTTACCTGCATGTCGGGTGGGTGATTAAAAAAAAAAACATTTCTGCGGGTAAAATACTTTTCAAATTAATCCTGAAAAATGTCTGCACACTTAATAGCAAGTGCAAGGGTATATTTGATGGGATAACTTTCAAAGTGGACTTATGCATGTAAGTCTGCCTTGAAAATTGTTGTATTTGTCAGTTAACTTCTCCATGATATTACAGAATTACCAATTAATTTATTTTTGTTCTCCTTTTGCTTATGAACTTGAATTTGATATGTGGAATTTATTAAGATATGGCCTTTTTTATGTGAGAAGATTTTTATCTTAATTTTTCCATTTTTACCCTCCACTTACTTGTACTTATTCATATGCTTTTTATGTATATTAAAAAATGTAATAAAGAGAAGCTTAAAAAAATTAGATATTAGCAAATACTCACTTATAGGCATGTGAAGGATAGCATCCACTACAGCTTCATTTGCATATGCCATTCCTTCATTTATATGCATGTACATGTTAATTGTAGCAGATGTATTTATTTATTTTATTGGTATTATATACCGTCATTCAGTGGGGACCATCATAATGGTTTACAGTAATTGCAGCAATTGTTCATACAGTTCAAATCAGGTTGAAAGGAGAGAGTTCTAAAATAACAATAGTGCATTAAAAATGAGTAAAAACAAGAGATAAAATAATTATAAAGGCAAAATATCTATTACTATACTTCAGATTCATGTTAACTTCTTTTCTGACTTGCTTGAAGGTGAATTTTCAAAGCCTGGCATGCACCAAAACTGGGAGGTACACACACAAGTCAGGCCAGTAAGCACCAAGCAGATTTTAAAAGCCACCTGTATATGCCTGTATCTCCCACTATGCACACAAATGAAAAGTTCCAAAAAAAGGGGCAGGGTGGGGGTATGGTCTGGGTGTGGCATGGGCATTCCTGAATTTCAGCTTGAAATTAGTGCATAAATACCTATGCACACAAGCATGCGCTGGGATCCCCTGCTGTGTAGCTTTATGTCTGCTATGGAGAATGTGCAAGTTGTAAAACAAAAAAATCTAGACAGCTCAGTAGGGTTTTAAGAGTCTGGTCTAACAATTGAGAAGGGTGGTTATTAAGCTGGGGGTTTAGAAGTCCTATCCCTTTACTGGGCAAAATGGGAATGAACTGGGAAAATGGCTAATGGCATCGGTGTGTGTGGCTTTTAAAATCCCCATACTTACATGGTAGAAGCATAGGCACGCATCCACGTTAAATTGCATGCACACGTGCATGGTCAGGCTTTTTCATAACGTGCACATATACATGCATATTTTATAAAATGGTCATGTCCCCCGGTGTGGGCTGATAAACACATGCACATTTGCAATTGTGTGTCTGTTTAAAAGTTACCATCTTAGCGTGCCCATGTAATCCATGCTGAAATTAGTAATGGTTCAGCCCATGCATCTTGAGCATGTCGCTGTAGAAGTTTCTTTGTTTTCAAACTGGCCGATGCTATATTGTATGCTGGCTGCAGCACACGGTTAACCCATGATTGGACGCGCGTCCATATCCTCGAGAAAAAAACTGGGGTTAGCGAATCCAAAACATGCGTCCTATCATGCGCATAAGTAATAGTACTCATCACATGCAAATGCACATGTGGCCACAGTAGTATCATGCACAAACAAAATGATACTATGTATGCTAGCTCCATGTAGAAAATCACCATGCTAATGGGCCCTTTCACCTTTGGCCGGTTAATACAGGAGTTTTCTCTCCTCTAGAACTTCAGTGCAGAGAACAAGATCTTCTCCCAACTCCCAAGTATCACGCCCTCTCCCCCACATTGCAGGAACCTCTCTGCATAATATCCCTAGCCCTCCTGATAGGCATTCACTTGGTTCTCTCCCAAAGAAACCCCCCTTCTCAGAGGCCCCTCCTCATATAGAAGGCCTCTACTCCTTCAGACCTAGGTCTAACCAGTCCAGAGGGAAAGGAGGGATATCACTGTTGCTGGCTGTAAATAAGTGCTTAACACCGGCAGCTAAAATAGAAAGATCTTTTTTAAAGCACCCTTCGCCTGCACTATAGCTCTCACTAAATGATCTCATTAGGAAGTGTTTCACCAGTTATAGCATCAACATTCAAATTATGCCTCTGGTTCAGGATGGAGGTGTAAGGCATGGATGGTCATGAACTGGTACTCCAGAGGTTCCAGGGCTCCACTCTTCCAGGAGGAGCTATTCTCCCTCCTGGGGCTTTTATCCTAGCCAGTTCTCTTTGGTTGTGTTAAGTGTTTTATGTGCAGGTGCTTCCCTGTCATGGTTGATCCAGCAGATAACAGCCTTTATAGGACTGCTTTACCTTGGGCTATCATCCCTTCTGGTTTATAATTGATGATGTTGGTTTCATTGCCTGTGTTTCTTTTGAGGGCCTGTTTCTTGGATTCTTGATTTGTTCTTGCCTGTTACAAGGTCCTTGTTTAAGAATTTTTCTCTCTAATTCTTGCCTGTTGTGATTTCTTGATGTTTTGTATTTCTTAGACTGCCTATTCTTGATCTTGCCTTGTTTTTCTTGAACAGTCTTGGTTTCCTGCTATTAAGAAATAGTTAAATAAGCTAGCCTTGTTTAACTTCTTTTTTGTTCAGAAAGTATTTGGCAGGTGATCTGTGCATTAAAACCAAGGCATTTCCTGTTTATGTGGGTTGTCCATGTCTTACTCCCTGGACTCCTTGACAGAAAGGACATTAGAGCCCCATGAAGATCCTGCCCTTGCCTCAAAAATATCTTACCCGTCACTTCTCCCTAACAAAAGTACTAATCCCTCTTCCCCTCTCCCCTGCCCAGTAAATTCATCAATTGAATTCACATTAAAAACTCTTGACAATTTATTTCTCAAGCATAAAACAATTGATCCAACAAATTAAACTAGTACTAAACTTAGAAATAATCCTTCTAAACAGAAAAACCACAGGTATGTCTCCATCACTTACAGTACAGCTAAATAACCAACAAATATAAAACTCTGAATCTGGATGCGATTTAGGAATCATCATTGATAGTACACTATCAATGAAAAAACATATAAATCAAAAAATAAAGAATGGATATTATAAATTGAACATACTAAAATGACTAAAACCATTACTACTACATACAGCTGACTTTAGAACAATCTTACAATGAGTTTGAATACTGCAATTCAGTTTTACATGGCTTACCCTACTCTACATTACGACCTCTTCAAATCTTACAGAATGCGTAGCTAGAGTTCTCACAGGTAGTAAAAAAACAGATCATATAACATCAACCCTACAAAACTTGCACTGGCTTTCTGTTAACAATCATACACAACTCAATTTACAACAATAACGTAGAATGGCTAAATGCATCGCTGGATCTGTATACCCCTAGCAGAAACTTAAGATCAACAAATAAAGGTCTCCTACAGGTACCTACTATACAAAGAGCAAGGTTAAGCGAAGTCAGAGAGAGATCGATATCCATGGTCGGTCCCAAGTTATGGAATAGTATGCCAGTAAATCTAAGATTAGAACCCGACACCAAACTTTTTAAAAAATACCTAAAAACTTGGTTATTTGGACTTGCATTTCAGCTCCCACACACAGGATAATAGCTAAAAGATTCATGGCACCCAGCTCTTGAACTTTTTTGATTAATTTAATGTTTTTGTAGTAGATTTGTACATTGTTTTAATTATGATTTAACCATATTATTTATTTTTTTAACTTCATTGTAAACTGAAGATTGATGATATATAAATAAAAGAAAATAATAAAAATAAATAAATAAATGTCATCTTTGTAGGATAATGATTCGGGACTTGTTTTATTTATCTCACTTTCCCTATATATTTGCTTCTTTTACTTTTCTCCTGACCTCTTTGTCCTTTGTTTCCTGCCACATTTCCCCTTCTGTGCCCTTTACAGTACTTCATTCTCATCAGATCCCCTCTCCTACTCTCCCTGATTCCCTAGATGCATATAATGGTAAGAAATAGAAATAGAAACACAACTGTATTGAACTGAATGACTGACCCAAGATTTTAAGTGCATGTATGCCCAAAATATAAATAGATAGAGACTATATTAAAAAGTACTGCTACACATAAATTTATTTCAAAATGCACAACATTTTTAATGGTATATTTTATGTTTAATTTAACTATAATGAGGTTATAAATGACATATCAGTGTCTTATTTCATGATTGTACGTAAGGGAAACCTTTTATGACCACCAAAGAATATTTTTCCAGAAAGACATATTTTCAGCCTCACCAATAACCCATACTCATGCTCCTTTCTTCCTCTCATTAAACACAGAAAAGAGAATTTGCATAGTGTAATATATTTCGCAAAGGTTAATAAATTAATTTGTGCACAAATGCATCATATATTGTAAACCATTTTTCTTTTTTTGTAAATAGGTACATTTTCATTAGCAGTATTAACCATAAAGATTATTTATTATTTTAGCAATTAAAAAAAAAACCATAATCACAAGTCTCATCTTTTCTTTTCCCGTAGATAAGCATCATAAATTAGCCATGCTGTCTGGGATGTCCTCTGGCGGCCAGGTGGCAGAGCTCTCCTAGAACGCTGAATCTTTTCAGTGTAGCGCGTCTGCGTGGATCTTCCGGTGCGGCCCCGGTCTCCCTCAGTCTGTTTTTTCCACGCGCCTATCTGCACGCGGCGCTTTTCTCTCCTGACTGGAATTTGTTTTTTGTCCAGTGAAAAACATCTTTTTTACTTCAAAATGCCTTAGCCACCGGGGTTTAAATTTTGCTAATGAGGTGGGCACTTGAAATGTTATCTTTGCCTCGGTCCTCAACACAACCAAACAACCTGCAGGGACTGTGGCACATGTCCCTTTGAGCCCAGTGGCAGCGGGCTACCAGGATCGCAAAACTCAGAGAAGCAGCATCGGGATTCCACTAGATCCTCTCCAGGACCCCCCTGGACCTCCAAAGCATTGATGCATCGATGAGCCTCCTCAGTAGGTCCTCCCAGTTTGGCTGGGCCGGTGCCGAAGCGAGCACCCACTGTTCCGATGCATGGTGCAGGGCATGCATCGGTAGCGCTGACGCCACCATCAACGCCACTCAGCGTCGAGCCAGCGCACCATCGCAACTGAGTCGGAGAGTTGAACACGTGAACAGATCACGAAGCACAAACATAAAGCGTCGATGACGCATCGAAGCAAATCGACTCCGAAGCTGACGCCCTCGACACACAGTGCTCCCAAAGTACCGAAGAAGCACTCGTCAGGATACAATCGCCCCAGGGAACTTTCCCCACTGTTGGTGGTGGACTCTGATGTGGCTCCATCATCTCCAGCCACACTCACAGCTTCTCGACCTCATCTAGGGTTTACTCCCACCTGTCCACTGCTTCCCAGCACAGGACCAACTCAGGCCTTCAGGAGCCGCTAAAGAAAAAAGATAAGCGACCTACCAAAGATACACACAAACCAAGAGGTCCAGACTCTGACATACTGCTAGCAACAGTACCACCCATAGGTGCTCACAGAGAACCTACGCCTGCCCCTCAGGATACCTTAGCCTCCTAGGCTATGTCTCAAATCTCACTCATCTTATCTCAGTTTTTCACCACCGTTGAGCAACAAGGAAAGTGTCAAGGTGAGGCACCCCTGGAGGCCCCTCCATTGCCGCAGGAAAGCCTCAGTCCAGTTTCTTCCTTTTCTGTGTTATGCATGCTGTCTGCGGCAGACCCGCGTCATGGCCCCCTCATCTCTCTCCAGCGACTCCAGCACCTGGTCCCTCATCTCTGGCAGCAGTAGGCCGCCGGCTTTGTCCTCAGGCCACCCCTGGTGCCTCCGGCTCAGCTACAGACCCTGGTATCTCCAGTCCAGCTACAGTTCCTGCTGCTCCGCGTTGGGCCTCTCCACGTGGCCTGCGGAGAGATGCCGCTACTCAGTGCCATGCCCATCCCTAGGCGCGTGCATGCACATCACTGAAACTTAAGTAGGGCCCACGGCAGGAACTGGGCCATGGTGCCAGATGATGACATCAGCGGAGCACTGGTATATAAGCCCAAGCTCCGCTCCCTAGCTTTGCCTTTGCAACAGGTTTTCTCGCTGGTCAAGTACTCATTGCCTCCTGAGAGATTCTTCTCATTTCTGTGTTCCTGATCCTCGCTAACTCCTGTTCCTGGTTTCCTCATTCCTGTGTTCCTGTTCTTCAATCTACCCTCGGAATGCCTTCTTGGATCTTGACCTTTGCTTTGCCTGACCATGCCGTTGACTCTCTCTAAGCCCGGACCTCTGCTTTGCCTGACCACGCCATTGAATCTCTCCAAGTCCGGACCTCTGCTTTGCCTGACCACACCATTGATTCTCCAGAACCAGACCCCTGCATCGCCTGACTACTCTGTTGCCTTTTTCCAGACCTAGACCTCTGCTTCGCCTGACCATTCTGTTGCCCCTCTCCAGACCCAGACCCCTGCATCGCCTGACTACTCCATTGCCTCTCTCCAGACCCAGACCTCTGCTTCACCTGACCATGGCGTTGCCTCTCTCCAGACCCAGACCTCTGCTTTTCCTGACTACGTTTGTCTATCTCTGTGCCCAGACCTCAGCCTTGCTTGTCACCACTTCCAGATTACCACCAGCCCTGTCTCAAGCTTGCTCTATGACGCCTCTTCAGCCTACATCCTGGACTTGGCCTATTCAGGCTTTGGCCTGCTCTTGCTCGGGCGCCCCCTGTCTGACTTTGTTCCTTTGGCTCCTGAGTCTCCGAGACTGTACCTCATCGAGTTCAAGACTGTACCATACTTCTACTGCTGTCTCAGGCTGACCTCGATCCCTCCATCAATGATGACATACGGAGGCCCACCTAAGTCTAGCTGGCCCTGGCACCCAAAGGTTCAACCCGTGGGGAACGAGGGCTGCTATTGGTAAAGCGCCAGCCAGCCTCCGTGCATCAGCCCACTTTGCCTGCCGACGGTGGGGACCCTTCCTATGGGTTGCATCAACCCCACCTCAGCCGAAGGGTCCACCTCCAGTGCAACATCCTGGCCCATGCCCACTGGCTTCTCCTCCTGGGGTTATTTCCCCCCAACCTCCTTTCACTTCTCCAGGATCCTCCACCGGGTATCCTTCTGACCCTGTGGAAGAACAGCCAGAGCCTGTATCTCTACCAGGGGAACTCTCATATTCCAAATTTGTAGAGAAAGTGAGGAAGCATTTAAATATTGAAACTCAGAAGATACCTGACCCAAGAGCAGAAGACCTGGGTATCCTTAAAATCTTTGAGTCATCTTCAGAACCCTTGGCCTTATCCTCCCATGCTGTCTTGGATGCAGTTATGACTAGAGCCTGGGAGTCTCCATTTGCTGGACCACTCACCTCCCGCAAAAAGGATTTAAAATTCCATATGAGGCAATCGCAGTTCTACTCTATGATACAGCTTCCACATGCCTCAGTGGTGGTGGAGTCAGCTATGCAGAAAGCCAAGAAATCATGTCTGCATTCAAACACTCCACCCAGAAAGGATTCCAAATACTTGGATGATTTCGGAAAGCGGGCTTTTCAATATGGGATGCTAAATGCAAAGATTCAGCAGCACCAATTTTATATTACACAATACTGTATGAGTGTCTGCAATCTCTAAAACCCCTACTTCAGGAGGCTTCCCCAGACCACCGACCTCCTGACCAATTCCATGACTTGCAGGAAGGACTGCAGCACCTCTTCCGAACTATTTATGAGGCTTTTGATACCTCAGCCAAGTGCACGCCATCACTGCCTGATGTTTAGCATGGCTTCGAGCGAGGACAATTCGCGAAGATGTGCATGAGAAACTGGTCAACCTCCCCTGTCTCCCAGACAATCTCTTTGGAGACAAATTAAGAGAGACTGTAGAACAGCTCAAGGAACAAAAGGTGGCTGTCATGTTGCTAACCACTCCTTCAGATTCAGCGGCCTCTAGAAGATATTACACATCATATAGGAAGCTACCACCCAGGAAAAAGATCTAGGCATCATAGTGGATAATACTTTAAAATTGTCGACTCAGTGTGCTGCAGCAGTTAAAAAAGCAAACAGAATGTTAGGAATTATTAGGAAGGAAATTGTTAATAAAACATAAATTGTCATAATGCCTCTATATTGCTCCATGGTGAGACCGCCCCTTGAATTCTGTGTACAATTCTGGTTGCCGCATCTCAAAAAAGATATAGTTGCGATGAAGAAGGTACAGAGAAGGGCAACCAAAATGATCATGAGAGGTCTTGAACAAGTAGATGTGAATCGGTTATTTACTCTTTCGAATAATAGAAGAACTAGGGGGCATCCCATGAAGTTAGCAAGTAGCACATTTAAGACTAATCGGAGAAAATTCTTTTTCACTCAACGCACAATAAAGCTCTGGAATTTGTTGCCAGAGGATGTGGTTAGTACAGTTAGTGTAGCTAGGTTCAAAAAAGGTTTGGATAAGTTCTTGGAGGAGAAGTCCATTAACCGCTATTAATCAAGTTTACTTAGGGAATATCAACTGCTATTAATTGCATTAATAGCATGGGAACTTCTTAGTGTTTGAGTAATTGCCAAGTTCTTATTGCCTGGTTTGACATCTGTTGGAAACAGGATGCTGGGCTTGATGGACCCTTGGTCTGACCCAGCATGTCAATTTCTTATGTTCTTATGTTCTTACCAACAACTTTTCCTACAGACCTTACCCATCCTGTCGGCTGCAACCATATACGCTAAATCACCCTTAGCCTCCTCAGCAGCAAGGAGCTCGACAGCGCCAATGCCTACTTTGACAGCCTCGTCCACCTCAAGACAAGAATTCCCCTAAGCCCCCACAGGGTTATTAGGAAATGTGAAGCCATCTCTACCGCTAGCAGTATGGGGCAGGCTCTCCCACTTTTTTCCAGCATGGAAGGTGATCACATCCGTCCATTGGGTCTTACGTATCATCAAGGATGGCTACTGCCTCAATTTTGCATCTATTCCATCTGTTCTGCACCTAGTGTGCCAAAAGACACCTGAATGCAAATTGCGGACACCTACAGCAGGAGATCAACAAATTACTTCACCAGAAGTGCATTCACAAATAACCCTTGGTGCAATTTCACCAAGGAATCTATTCCCAGTACTTCCTCATACCCAAGAAGTCGGGAGGTTTACAACCCATCCTAGATCTACATTCTTTCAACAAATACCTGAAGAGGGAGAAATTCAAAATGACATCACTCAAGTCAATCCTGCCCTTCCTTTGCCCCAATGACTGGATGTGATCACTCGACCTCAAGGATGCCTATTCTCACATCCCAATGCATCCCACGTCCTGGTAGTACTTGTGCTTCATGGCCAATGGCTGCCATTTCCAATACAAGGTGCTCTCTTCCGGCCTGTCCTCAGCCCCCATAGTCTTTACAAAATGCCTAGTGGTAGCGGTGGCTCATCTCCGAAGGCGGGGTATTCAACTATTCCCCAACCTGGACAACTGGTTACTGGTAGCCCTGAATCCATCACTCCTTCACATCCATATACTGTCTGGACAGCCTGAGGCTGCTTGCCAACTATGAGAAATCGAATTTACAACCCACTCAGATCTTACAATTCATCGACACCATCCAGGACAGAGTCTTCCATCCGGAATCCCTGGCCTTCTCCCTCACCTCGCTAGCCGGCTGCCTAAAAGACGCCACCATTGCCCCTGCCCATCAGATCCTGCCCATCCTCGGACACATGGCAGCATCCATATACATTGTTCCCCATACTCGCCTTCACATACGTCATTTACAATGGGGTCTGAAGTCCCAATGGAGCCAGTTCTGCAATCGTCTCTCCACTCCAGTCACCCTCATGTCCAGTATGAAATGGGATTTGGAGTGGTGGCTAACACCATCGGTGCTCACGTCGTGAGCACCACTATGGCCCCCAGCACATCATGCCATCCTCACCACTGATGCTTCCACCAAGGGGTGGGGCACTCACCTAGTCCATCTACAGACTCAAGGCCTGTGGACCACCTGGGAATGGTCACAACAAATCAACTTCCTGGAGCTCCATACCATTCGGAACGTGTTCAGGCTTTTGAACACTCACTTCAGGGGATGACAGTCATGGTCCACATGGACAACCAGGTCGCCATGTTTTACATAAACAAAGAAGGAGGGTCCAGTTCCTGGAACCTATTCAGAGAAGCTGTAAGGTTCCTGGAATGGGCGGAGAGCAAATCCATCACCCTACAGACCACATACCTTCCGGGCATCAACAACTCCAGAGACAATAGACTGAGCAGAATCTTTCACCCCCACCAGTGTGAGCTCCATCAGGATGTGGCGGAAAGACTCTTTCAAACCTGGGGTCTTCCATACGTCGATCTTTTTGCTACAGAACAAAATCAGAAGCTATAAGCCTTCTGCTCGATGTACTCCAGTTCCTGGCAATTAGTGCAGGATGCATTACTCATCGAATGAATGGAGGGTCAACTCTACACTTTCCCTCCTATACTCCTGATATCTCGCATGGTCCAGAAATTCATCGTGGACAATGCAGACCTGATACTCATTGCTCCAGTGTGGCGCAGACAATCATGCTATGTGTATCTCATTTGGCTATTGGTGGATCCACTGATTCCCCTGGGCAACAGTCGGATCTGCTTACCCCAGGAAGGAGGCTCCCTGCTTCACTCGCTTCACTCATCTCTGAATCTCACTGCGTGGAGATTGAAAGGTGGGTACGCCACTACCTGAACCTTTCCCCTCAGCTTCAGGATATTCTAGTTTCCTCCAGGAAACCCTCCAGACAGAATTATCAAAGAAAGTAGGTCCGCTACTCCTGCTGGTGCTCAGAAAACAGGATGGACCCATTCACCTATTCCCCTGAGCAACTGCTGGAATACCTCCATCTGTTCTATTGAAAAGGGCTAGTCACGGTGTCAGTCAGAGTCCATCTCAGTGCCATTGTGTCCTACCATTCCCTGCACAACGAGGCTTCAATTTCCTGCCACTCGCTCATCTCCAAATTCATGAATGGGGTTTTACACCTGAGGCCTCCGGTTCGGACACCTCCGATTCCATGGGATTTGAATGTAGTACTGGAGCAATTATTGCTACCTCCCTTTGAACCTCTGGATACTTGCCACTTGAAATTCCTGTCCTGGAAGGTACTATTCCTAGTCATCCTCACCTCAGCGAGACGTGTCAGTGAGTTGCAAGCACTGGTGCACTACTCATCCTACTTGGAATTCTACCATGATAAAGTAATGCTGCGTCCGCATTCTACCTTACTTCCTAAAGTAGTATCGGTTTTCCATCTCAACCAATCCACTGCCCTTCCGACTTTTTACCCAAAGCCGCACAGCAATGAGGGCAAACATACGCTACAAACATTGGATTGTAAGCGGGCACTTACTTACTATAAACGTCGGACTCACTCTGCACACACAGACTCCCAGCTTTTGTATCATTTAATCCCAATGCACCAGGACTTCCAGTTTCTAAGAGAACCCTTTCATCCTGGATCTCAAATTGCATACAGTTCTGCTATCAGAAATGTTTGGAAGCCTTAGCAGCCTCCCCTAAGGCTCACCAAGACTGTGCTACGGCAGCTTCCATTGCTCACTTTCATGAGGTATCCATTCTAGACATTTACAAAGATGCCACCTGGTCTTTGCTGCACATGTTCACAGCCCACTACTGCCTGAACAAGCAGACCGCAGCAGATGCAGACATAGGCAGAACTATCCTAAAATCGGGCACTTCTTGAGACTGGGAAGCCAATAGATAAGAACTGCTGCTTATCTTCTCTACTGTCTTGAGCGCCCTACCTGACCTCACTATCAGGACATAATCAGAGATTTTTGCCCTCCACATCAGTTGGGGACTCCCAGACAGCATGGCTAATTCATGCTGCTTATCTATGGGAAAATAGCAAGTTTGCTTAGTGTAAACGGTGTTTTCCATAGATAGCAGAATGAATTAGTCATGCTGACTCTCCCACCTCTCCAGACAGTTATTGTTCCACTTCCTCTTGCTTGGCTATGGACTGAGGGAGACTAGAGCCACGTGGGAAGATCTACACAGGTGAACTACACCTAAAGGACTCAGTATTCTAGGATAACTCTGCCACCTAGCTGCCCGGAGAATGTCCCAGACAGCATGGCTAATTCATTCTGCTATCTACGGAAAACACTTTTTACAGTAAGAAAACTTGCTCTTCTGTTTTTGATTTAATTTCTGCCTTTAAAATATTTTAAAGCTTCTCCTCTTACTTGGTCAGCATCCATCATGATGAATTTAAATAAACTGGGTTGGAATTGAGCTGACCCTTATGAGAACCCCATGCGGGCATCCCATTGATACTTGTACAACACGAATATAGCATGCATAATTGAAGAGTGGGTCCAAAAATGGACTTTTTTTTTTTAAACTGTGTAGCTTGCCAAATAAAAGGTAAAATAATGTGAAACTAACTTAGAACTATAAGAAATGCACTATGCTGTGCGATGGCAAATACAAGGAAGGACATCTAAGTATAAGACAAAAAGAGGATGCAATAAAACTAAGAAACAGGACAGTTTGTTATTTTGAGGAATCTAATTTCAGTAACATTGCTTCTTTAAGTCTACCAAATTGTAGTTATGGTCATAACATCTTCAAAATATTCAGTATCTGGTAAATTTTCATTACTTAAGCATAATAAAAAAAATACTTAAACTCACTACTGCAATCTATTTGTGTTCAACTTCCACAGTGCAATTGCCAGCTTTAAACCAAAGCCCTGCTTCATCAAGAATTCCATTATGATACTATTTTATACGGTTCCTGCACTGTAGCCTTCCTCCAACTGTTTTATGGTCTATAAAAATACTAATTATAAAGGCAACTGTTTTTTGCTCAGAATCGTAGATGCCAAAGTTCTGTGGGGAAGTTCAAAGAATGTATTTTTCTCTATAAGAAGCAAAGTGTTACTATTATTGCAAATGTATATAAATTTTATGTGGTGCCAACTGATTCAGAAGGATATCCACCATCTGACCTGTTTGTGTCAATCAAATTTCATAATTAGTTCTTCGATAGAAACTATTTTTGTAGAAGCTGACTCAAGAAAACATTGGCTTATTGTGTTTTTCAATGTAAACGTAACTTTTTGCAGAGTATGTTCTTGATCTACACCAGAAGATGTAAAGTGAGCCCCAGGACTGATACCTGTCAGTCTCAGACCCCTCACTAGGTACAAAATAATGAGGAAGCAATAAAGATTCAGGCAAGGTTTATTGACAAAGCTTTCAGCCTTTTTTGCTCTTATCCCTAGTGTGATCAGCTCTGTATTTCAAAACAAAAGTAGCAGTTGTTCTTAGGTATTATCTCACCCAAATCTTTGCTGCCTTGAGTCTTAGTGGTCAGCCACATCCTCAGCAGGGCGAGTCTCTCTCCAGTCATCACTGCTCACTCTCTCCAATGTCCTCCCCTCTCAGAGTCTCATATTGTCAATTTGTGATTTGCATTTCTCATAGTTCCGGAAACTTTATTTTTATGTCTTCAAGCAGGATAATCCCACTTTAGATTGTAAATGGTGTCAGGCACATGAAATCGGCTAGCACCACTCCGACTAAAGAAGATGCCCTTCTTTCATCATCGAGTCTATTATCACCTGCTTCTGAAAGGTCAAAGTTGTTTACTTACTCCTTGTCTGCTTTGTGCTTTTAGCCATCTGTACAGGTTCTCAGTTCTCACATCTGTGAGCATGTCTCACATTCCTTGTGACCACACAGATACCTTGCAGCTCTCCTCGCTAAACTAGCCATACTCAGTCTAAAAAAGGAAAAAAATGCCCCCCTCCCTCTTTGTCCATAAATTGCTTTGCAGAATGATATACAGTATGTGAAAGGTCAAGAAGCAGTAAGTAAGTTTTCATAGATAAGGATATAGCTTAACAAAAGAAAAGAGGAACTGGAATCTTAAGGTGAACTTGTAATAAAAATATGCTCTCTTATGTTCTGAAATGGATCAATCTTGTTTTTTTAAAAGAAAATGTAAATAAACTTTGTATACTTCCAAAATTGTACAAATTGCTTATTTAAAAATATAGTAGTGCAGATACCATAATGTATATGGATGAGCCACTAAAAGAACATTTTCTTTGTTTGCCTCACATGTTGACAGATGTGCCTTGCTTCTTATTCTCAGCTGTAAATGTTCTACCAAAGCAAATTCTATAACCTGGCAGAAGCCAAAGTTGGCTAAAAGCAAGGAAGGCAAGTTTGGTTGTAGAATCTGGAAGTTCATCTGAAATGATGCTAACTTATGGAAAGTATTATTGCAAGGGGTAGTTTAAAGCTGGCCATACAAATGCAAAGGCTGTGTGTTCTTTTTAGCTCTGCATTTTAAACTAATTTTCAAAGTGAAATTGAAAATTATCCCAGAAAAACTACCCACACACATTTATACTTACTAATTTGTGTGGGTGGTTTTTCTGACTAAAAATGCAAAAGCTGCATGAAAGTGCAAACCCTTCCCACCCTGGCCCCAGGAATACCTCCTTCTACTGTGGTTATAAGAATGCATGTAGAGGTGAATTGTCAAAGCTTGGCACGCTCATTAATTAGGGGCTGAGCGAAGAAGCCGGGTCCATGCATGCCAAGCCGATTTTAAAAGCCAGCGAGATAACGTGTGCTTTTCCCATAGCGCGCACATCTCAAAGGTTTTCAAAAAGGGGGGCTTCGGTGCGATCTGGCTGGCACCAAGGACCTCTGCTGTGTAATTTTACTTCTGCTGCGGATGACGAGTAAGTTGAAAAATAAAGAAAAATAGGAAGATCTGCGGGATTTTAAGGGTTGATTACAACTGTGGGGAGTGAAGGCTATTAAATAGGGGGTTTTGGAGAACCTATCCCTTAATTGGGCGAACTGGGGACAAACTGCTAAAACTGGGAATGGTTCAGCACGTGCCTCTTTTAAAATCCCCTGATTTACATGGTAGAAGTGGCATTTATGCGCTTAAAATTTGGCGCACACAAGCATGTGGCCAGGCGATTTTATAACATGCCCGCAAGTCAGTTTGAAAGTTACTGTCCCTACATATAAACAATCATATTTAGGGCTTATATGCTTGTTCTTTTACCCTCATGAGTAAATGTTCTAAGAGATTCAGTGAGAAAAAATAGCATACACATGCATAAGTAGTGTTAAGAGTAGTATTGCCACTCTAGGAACATTACCTCCATGCATTCCATTAAAGGTAGTAACTGCCGCTCCACGCACGTTACCTCCCATGCCTTCGGTTAAGGATAGTGACTGCTGCTCTGTGCACATTATTCCGTGTCTTCTGTTAAAGGTAGTAACTATCTAAATATAGGCAAGCTATAAATATTCTAAATAAATAATAAATAAATGCATTTAAATAAATAAATAACTGCCATTCCTTTTATAATTAATCTCCGTGCATCCTCTTCTGTCCATAAATGCTGTAGCACAAGTAGATTTGAAAGTTAGACTCCCTGTGAGGAGAGTTGTTTCTAGGAGTGGGGTTGGGGAAGGGATTGTGCTTAAACACATATGTTTGCATTTTCAAAAATATGCACCTATTTATCCTTAAAAAAACCCTAAAAACTATGGGCCGGATTTTCAAAAGGTTACGCATGCTGGGCCTATTTTCAAAAGGCCCAGCGATGCGCGTAAAGCCCCGGGATGCGTGTAAGTCCCGGAGTTTTACTAAAGGGGCGGGAAGGGGGTGTGGAAAGGGCAGGGCGGTGCAGGGGCAGGGCGGGATCAGAGGCTCCAGGCACAGCGGCCATTTGCTGCTGTGCTTGGGATCGCGCGCCGGCAGTCGGTCAGTGCACGCAACTTACTTCAGCCCCAGGGCTGAAGTAAGTTTTGTAATGAAAGACAGAAAAAGGAGAAGGTAGGGAGGAAAGGGTGGGGGAGATAGGGGAAGGGAAGGTGGGGTGGGGGGTAGGGAAGTTCCCTCCGAGGCGGAGTGGCCTGGGAGGGAATGAGGGAAGGAAGCGCAGCTCTGTGCGGGCTCGGCAATCGGGCATAGAAACATAGAAACATAGAAACATAGAAATGACGGCAGAAGAAGACCAAACGGCCCATCCAGTCTGCCCAGCAAGCTTCACACACTTTTTCTCTCATACTTATCTGTTTCTCTTAGCTCTTTGGTTCTATTTCCCTTCCACCCCCACCATTAATGTAGAAAGCAGTGATGGAGCTGCATCCAAGTGAAATATCTAGCTTGATTAGTTAGGGGTAGTAGGGGTAGTAACCGCCGCAATAAGCAAGCTACACCCATGCTTGTTCTACTCAGACTATGTTATACAGCCCTTATTGGTTGTTTTTCTTCTCCCTTGCCGTTGAAGCAGGGAGCTATGCTGGATATGCTTGAAGTATCAGTTTATTCTTCTCCCATGCTGTTGAAGCAGAGAGCCATGCTGGATATGCATCGAAAGTGAAGTATCAGGCACATTTGGTTTGGGGTAGTAACCGCCGTAACAAGCCAGCTACTCCCCGCTTTGTGAGTGTGAACCCTTTTTTCTTCTCCCCTGCCGTTGGAGCAGAGAGCTCTGCTGGATGTGTGTAGTATCAGTTTTTTCTTCTCCCCTGCCGTTGAAGCAGAGAACTATGCTGTATATGCATAGAAATTGAAGTAACAGGCTTATTTGGTTTAGGGTAGTAACCGCCGTAACAAGCCAGCTACTCCCCCCTTTGTGAGTGCAGATCCTTTATTCCACATTTCCTCTTGCTGTTGAAGCTAGAATGATGTTGGAGTCACAGTAAGCATGTGTACATTTATTGAATAAGGGTATTGTCTCCAGGCAGTAGCCATCATTCTGGCGAGTCACCCACTCTTCATTGGCGGCCTCTTGACTTTATGGATCCACAGTGTTTATCCCACGCCCCTTTGAAGTCCTTCACAGTTATGGTCTTCACCACATCCTCCGGAAGGGCATTCCAGGCATCCACCACCCTCTCCGTGAAGAAATACTTCCTAACATTGGTTCTGAATCTTCCTCCCTGGAGCTTCAAATCGTGACCCCTGGTTCTGCTGATTTTTTCCTACGGAAAAGGTTTGTCGTTGTCTTTGGATCATTAAAACCTTTCAAGTATCTGAAAGTCTGTATCATATCGCCTCTGCTCCTCCTTTCCTCCAGGGTGTACATATTTAGATTCTTCAATCTCTCCTCGTACGTCATCCGATGAAGATCCTCCACCTTCCTGGTCGCCCTTCTCTGTACCGCTTCCATCTTGTCTTTGTCTTTTTGTAGATACGGTCTCCAGAACTGAACACAGTACTCCAGGTGAGGCCTCACCAAGGACCTGTACAAGGGAATAATCACTTCCCTTTTCTTACTCGATATTCCTCTCTCTATGCAGCCCAGCATTCTTCTGGCTTTTGCTATCGCCTTGTCGCATTGTTTCGCAGACTTCATATCATTAGACACTATCACCCCAAGGTCCCTCTCCTGCTCCGTGCACATCAGCCTTTCCCCCCCCCATCGAATACAGTGCATTCGGGTTTCCACTCCCCATATGCATGACTTTGCACTTCTTGGCATTGAATCTCAGCTGCCATATCTTCGACCACTCTTCCAGTTTCCTTAGATCCCGTCTCATTCTCTCCACTCCTTCCGGCGTGTCCACTCTGTTGCAGATCTTAGTGTCATCCGCGAAAAGACAAACCTTGCCTTCTATCCCGTCCGCAATGTCGCTCACAAAGATATTGAACAGAACCGGTCCCAACACCGATCCTTGCGGTACACCACTTAAAACCGCTCTCTCTTCAGAGAAGGTTCCATTTACCATCACACATTGTCTTCTGTCCGTCAACCAATTTGCAATCCAGGTCACCACCTCGGCACTCACTCCCAAGCTTCTCGTTTTATTCACCAGTCTCCTGTGCGGAACCGTGTCAAAAGCTTTGCTGAAATCCAAGTATATGATATCGAGCGCTCTTCCTCGATCCAATTCCTTGGTTACCCAGTCAAAAAAGTCAATCAGATTTGTCTGACAGGATCTTCCCCTGGTGAATCCATGTTGCCTCTGGTCCATCAATTCTCCGGACTGTAGATAGTTCACTATTCTCTCTTTCAGCAGTGACTCCATTACTTTTCCCACCACCGAAGTGAGGCTGACCGGTCTGTAGTTGCCAGCCTCCTCCCTGTTCCCACTCTTGTGAAGCGGGACCACCACCGCTCTTCTCCAATCACTCGGCACCACTCCCGTTTCTAGGGATCTATTGAACAGGTCACACAGCGGAGCTGCCAGAACATCTCTGAGCTCCCTCAATATCCTTGGATGAATCCCATCAGGCCCCATGGCTTTGTCCACTTTCAGGTTCTTTAACTCTTCCCACACATTTTCTACTGTAAAAGGATTTTCATCTATTCCACTTCCCACCAGTTTTTTGTTGTGTAGAGATGGTCCTTCTCCAGGGTCTTCTTTAGTGAACACAGAGCTGAAGTATTCGTTTAATATTTCTGCCATTTCTTCGTCTCTCTCCACACATTGATCATTACCACCTTTCAATTTCACTATACCACTTTGGATCTTTCTCTTTTCGCTGATGTATCTGAAAAATGTTTTGTCACCATTTTTTATCTCCTTGGCAATCCTCTCTTCCGCTTGACTTTTTGCCAACTTGATTAATTTCTTTGTCTCCCTCAGTTGATACAAATATTCTTCTTTGTGTTCCTCCCTTTGGGATCTTTTATATGTCTTGAATGCTGTTCTTTTAGCTTTAATTTTGTCAGCCACCTCCTTTGAGAACCAGATAGGTTTCAATTTTCTTTTGCTTTTCTTTACATTTCTAACATATAGAGCAGTTGCCTTGGTGATTGCTCCTTTTAGATTGGTCCACTGCTGATCCACATCTCTCGCGTTCTCCCATCCTTTAAGTTCTTCCTCCAGGTACTTCCCCATTTCCTCAAAGTCTGTGTTTTTGAACTGTAAAACTCGGGTCTTTGTGGTTCTTTTCCCTATTCTTTTAGTGATATTAAACCATACCGTTTGATGATCACTGCTGCTGAGGTGGGCACCCACCTGGACATCTGAGACATTATCTGCATTAGTGAGCACTAAGTTGAGTATAGCTCCTTCTCTGGTGGGTTCCAACACCATTTGTTTGAACAAAGATACTTGCATGGCAACCACTATCGCTCTGCTATTTTTAGTTTCTGCAGATGGGATTTTCCAGTCTACATCTGGCATATTAAAGTCACCCACGATCACCACTTCTCCCTTCTTACCTATCTTATGGATGTCTTCAACATGTGTACACGCAGGGTAGTGGCCGCACATATACGCCGAGCGTGCTCCTTTTAAAATCTACCCCTATATGCATACATTAGCAGGTGTGAATGTTTGCAAGTAGTTTTGGTAGGATAATTTTCAAAAGGAAAATATTTGTGTGCTTTCCCTTTGAAAATTTATGTATCAATATAAAGTCCTTGGGTAAATTATTTGAAATCTATGTGGGCTGTTACAAAATTACCCCCTTAAAGGTGAATTTAAAACACATAGCGCGACAAAACCAGGAAATACGCGCACAAGTTGGGCTCATGTGCACCGAGTGGATTTTAAAAACTGCCTGGAAACGCACTTACTTGCCATTATGCACATACATGAAAAATTCAAAAAAAGGGGCGGAGTGGGGTCATAGTCTGGGCGGGACGTGAGTGTTCCTGAATTCAAACTGGAAATTTATGCGCAAATACTTATGCATACTGGCATGCGCCAGGGTTCCCTGCCGCATAACTTTACTTCTGCTATGGATGGCGTGTAAATTGTAAACAAAAAATTCTAGACAATTTAGTGGAGTTTAAAGATCATGGCTAACAGGGAAGAAGGGAGACTATTAAGTCAAGGAGGTTTGAAGACCAATCTCTTACCTGGGTGAACTGGGAAAGAACTGGGAAAACTGGTAATAGCATTGGCGCGCATGTCTTTTAAAATCCCCCCTCTTACACAGTAGAAGTGGCATTTGCACGCATAGGCACGTGTCCATTTAAAATTGCATGCACATGTGCATACGGTCAGGCTATTTTATAACATTCATGCATATACGTGTGTATGTAAATGCATATAATTGCCCAACCTATTGCCGATATCATAAACATCTCTATCACCTCTGGCTCAGTACCCAACCCCCTTAAACAAGCGATAGTTAAGCCTATATTAAAAAAACCTAAACTTGGCCCCTCTGATCCATCAAATTACCGACCGATCTCCAACTTACCCTTCATATCTAAAATCCTTGAAAAAGCAGTCAACCCCATCAAAAAGTGGCATGATGATACCAAGTTGAGAATACTTTACTATGCTTGTTTTCTACCTTTATGCCTGGCCTTCTCTAATCCATTTCTTCCATGCCCTCCCTTCCCCTGCTTTTTCCCCTGCCTTTCCCCCTCCCTTCTCCCTTCTGCCCTCTCCTCCCCCTTCCCAATTGAATTAAACAACTACAAACATTTCATTCATAACTTACTTAAATATAAGCCTTAGGAGTCATGTTCTACTTGTTGGGGACCCACTCCTTATTGCTCTCTAACTTCACATGAGAAGAGAAAAAAAAGGTCTCTGCATTTAATTTTCTTCTGCAGTGAAATCCTGGAGATATATCAGAGTGCAGATTTTTTCCCAAAATAAAATTTTTAGTTTAAATATCTGTGACAAACATGTAGTCTAAATTTAAGATAGAAACTTTCTCCATGGTATAAACCCGGTAATGGCCAAAGTAGGCTCAATTACCCTCATGCTGTCAGCCTCCATCCGCAACGTGCTTTCAGCCCTGTCCCTTTGCTCCATGCTTTGCCTCTAAAGAATCCAACTGTGTGCTAAAAAATTCTTGAGCTTCGTTGGGAGACTCAAAACAAATGGAAAGTATTCTGGTAAGTCAATTTTAATTTTGCTGGAAACTGGAGGGCAAAACATATTCGATTTTCAATCAATTTAGGACAAATTGGGGCAAAATCCTTGTGGCAGGCAGAAATAGCAGTGGGATAGTCTACAAAGAACAATACTGAAGTACCTTCCAATACTGCAAAACATTTCAGTAGTATCGCATAATTTCATTCTTGTGGGAAAAATTCAAGAACTTGGTGATCACGGACATAGGTTTGTCTTGGCCCACATTTCTCACTCCCAACCAGTGTGCACATTCAACAAACGGAACCCCCATCTCATCAGGCAGATTCAAGGGCTTTGGCAGCCAGGCTTCTACTATTTCTCTGAGATCACGGTCGGCAATACTCTCGGGTAACCCTATAAATCTCAGGTTACTCCTTTGCAAGCGATTCTCCAGATCCTCTACCTTTAATTTCATTTTAACCACTGCTGCCTTCACCACCTCCATCTCTTGATCTAAGGCCTTCACTTGCTCATCTACTCAGTAAAATGAGGCTCAACCTCCATGATTTGCTTTGTGTTATTGGCTAACAATTCATCAAATCGTGCATGGACTTTTTCTAATTTATCATCCATTGCCGTAAGACTTTTGATAGCAACATTACCAAGATCCCTGATACCTTCTTTCAGTGATGGAGGATTACTCATATTTTCAGTCATTTTGGATGGAACCAGTCTGCTTTTAGCTTTACATAACAATTTGGTCGCCATCCAGTCCCTGAATTCCTTATAAACTGGCTCACAAGAATGAGCTCACTTCTCCAACAGCAATTCTTATCTTTTTTCAGTTCATTTTATATTTTTAAAAGTAATTCCATGTGATTTCAGAAGTGGTGCCCTGAAGCAAAGGAAACCAATTCTCATGCTTACATCACATCACGTGACTCCGTGTGTTAATTCTTTATTGAATAATAGGGTTATCCTCATTTTCTAAGGACATCTATTATGCCAGTACTGTATATAAGAGACATCAGTAGGCTTAGATGAGATAGTCTGAGGATAACTATTGTTGTGATTCTGCCCTCATGGGCAGCCTCTTACCTTCTCTCTGCATGCCCCATGGTCTGGAGGCCGCAGTCCCTGGTCTTCCTTGCGGCTGGAGTTACTCCTCAGTCTGCCCTCTACGGCTTAAGAGCTGCTGACAACGCTGGGCCTGTTCCTCAGCCCCGCCCTGCTCTTCAGCGTTAGCAGCAGCATGGCCACTGTCCATGGTTCTGCTTCCTTTTTCCTGCTTGCTTCCTAGGGGGCGAGGCCGCATCCTCTTTGGTGATTTAAAGGGCCAGCATAGGAGTGGCCCACCGATGACCTCTTCTGCCTATATAAAGGTCTTGGATTCATTAATGCCTTGCCTTAGCAATGAGCCAGTCTTCTGAGGAGCTTCTCCTTCCTCTTGGACTCCATGTTCCTGCTCTTGCTTGGTGTTCCAGTATTTCAAGGGATCCCTCTTCGTTTCGTCTCTGCTGTTCTTGATCTCCATCTCTGATGTCCTGATGTTTCAGAGTCCTCCGTCTCTGATGTCCTAATGTTTCTGACGTCCTCCGTCTTTGCCATCCTGATGTTCCTGAAGGCCTGATGTTCTCGATGGCTAGAGGCCCTTACATTCCTGATCTTCCTGATGCCTGTTCCTGTGATGTTCCAGCTCCTCGAGTCCTCCAGATGTCCATCCCGAGGGTATCCATTTCGTCCAGTTCCTGTCTCGGACATTGAAGCCTTGGTCAGTTGGATTCCTTTCCTGAGCCTGCCCCGCTCCCGCATGGTCCGTGACCAGCCTCCAGGTTGTGTAGGGCATTCAGTGATACAGGCTGGTCAGTGACCAGCCCAGTGGGTCTGCCCATGTCGGTGGGCTGTGTAGGGTGCCCTGAGGAACAGTGCCCATCTGTCTTCATCCAAGTCATAAGAACAAAAGAACATAAGAAAATGCCATACTGGGTCAGACCAAGGGTCCATCAAGCCCAGCATCCTGTTTCCAACAGTGGCCAATCCAGGCCATAAGAACCTGGCAAGTACCCAAAAACTAAGTCTATTCCATGTTACCATTGTTAATGGCAGTGGCTATTCTCTAAGTGAACTTAATAGCAGGTAATGGACTTCTCCTCCAAGAACTTATCCAATCCTTTTTTAAACACAGCTAACTGTGTTTAAACTGCACTAACCACATCCTCTGGCAACAAATTCCAGAGTTTGTGCGTTGAGTAAAAAAGAACTTTCTCCGATTAGTTTTAAATGTGCCCCATGCTAACTTCATGGAGTGCCCCCTAGTCTTTCTACTATCCGAAAGAGTAAATAACCGATTCACATCTACCCGTTCTTGACCTCTCATGATTTTAAACATCTCTATCATATCCCCCCTCAGTCGTCTCTTCTCCAAGCTGAAAAGTCCTAACCTCTTTAGTCTTTCCTCATAGGGGAGTTGTTCCATTCCCCTTATCATTTTGGTAGCCCTTCTCTGTACCTTCTCCATCACAATTGTATCTTTTTTGATAAGCGGCGACCAGAATTGTACACAGTATTCAAGGTGTGGTCTCACCATGGAGCGATACAGAGGCATTATGACATTCCTCCTGTCTCGAATGGATTTCCCAAGGTCCGTAAGAGATATCCTTGCCTCAGACATTTCTGATGCCCTGAGCCTCCATCTACTCTAGTTCCAGAGGCCTTCTATGGGTGCGCTTCCATCGCTCGCCTTTCCGGATGTCCTGCTGTCTTTTGTTCCTGTTGTCGATGCCTTGTGTTCTACTCCTGAGTCCTGAAGTCTTCGTCTCAGCCTTCAAGCTTCAGTCCTTGTCCGACCTCGTCTCCTGTCCAGCCTGCCACCTCTGTCGCTACCCAGCAGCAAGTCTGAAAGGGCGTGGAGTAGTCGTAGGACCACTCAGAGACCAACCATGTTTGGTTGGTCTCACTAGGCAGGCAGGTTGGCAGGGGCATAGTCGTCTCCAACCCTAAACGAGGTCCATCTTACCATAAAGGGGCACACATCTTACCCCCTAGCAATCCCAGCCAGCGGAGCGTAACAGTTTGGAAAGGGCATGTGCCCGGTGGGACTGTCCTTGTTCCGGGTGTTTTCTTGGACTTGCATCTGATTTGCAGAAAAAAATAATTTTTGGGACTTCCTTTACGACCTGCTGGAGGTGCAAGTGGTCTGGATCCTACGACCTGCAGAAGGCGCCTGCATCCAGACCTTTTCATTTCCCTGACAATTCCAGGTTGGGGGTTCCACAACCTGCAGGAGGCACCTGCAACCCACCTGATATTTGTTACTTCAGCCTGATCCCACCCTGGATTCCCTCCCTGGTCTTCCTTTTTTGTTCCTTGTTCTCGTGCTTGTTTCCTTGCCTCCGTGTTTTCTTGTTTCCATGCTTGTTCTTTGTGTGCTGTTACACTTGTTCTTTTTGTGCTGTTCCGCTTGTTCAATGTGTGCTGCTCCGCTTGTTTGTCTTGTTTTCTTGTTGTGTTGCTTGTTTGTGCTGTTTTGTTTTCTTGTCGCTTGTTTGTGCTGTTTTGTTCTCTTGTTGCTTTTTGTTGCCTCTGTTGCCTCTGTGCTTTGTTTGCTTGTTGGTTTTTTGTTTTGCTTTTTGGGGCTTTTTTCCTTCTTGTGTTTTGTTCTCTTGTTATTTTGTTTGGCTTGTTGCAATGTTAAGAACATAAGAACATAAGAAATTGCCATGATGGGTCAGACCAAGGATCCATCAAGCCCAGCATCCTGTTTCCAACAGAGGCCAAAACCAGGCCACAAGAACCTGGCAATTACCCAAACACTAAGAAGATCCCATGCTACTGATGCAATTAATAGCAGTGGCTATTCCCTAAGTAAAATTGATTAATAGCCATTAATGGACTTCTCCTCCAAGAACTTATCCAAACCTTTTTTGAACCCAGCTACACTAACTGCACTAACCACATCCTCTGGCAACAAATTCCAGAGCTTTATTGTGCGTTGAGTGAAAAAGAATTTTCTCCGATTAGTCTTAAATGTGCTACTTGCTAACTTCATGGAATGCCCCCTAGTCTTTCTATTATTCGAAAGTGAAAATAACCGAGTCACATCTACTCGTTCAAGACCTCTCATGATCTTAAAGAACTGTATCATATCCCACCTCAGCCGTCTCTTCTCCAAACTGAACAGCCCTAACCTCTTCAGCCTTTCCTCATAGGGAAGCTGTTCCATCCCCTTTATCATTTTGGTTGCCCTTCTCTGTAGCTTCTCCATTGCAACTATATCTTTTTTGAGATGCGGCGACCAGAATTGTACACAATATTCAAGGTGTAGTCTCACCATGGAGCGATATAGACGCATTATAACATTTTCTGCTCTATTAACCATTCCCTTCCTAATAATTTCTAACATTCTATTTGCTTTTTTGACTGCTGCAGCACACTGAGCTGACGATTTTAAAGTATTATCCACTATGATGCCTAGATCTTTTTCCTGGGTGGTAGCTCCTAATATGGAACCTAACATCGTGTAACTACAGCAAGGGTTATTTTTCCCTATATGCAACACCTTGCACTTGTCCACATTAAATTTCATCTTCCAGGTTCACAGTGATTTTGTTCAGTTCGTCTGACTCATCACCCCTGAAAACCATCTCCGGAACTGGTATCTCCCCAACATCCTCATTAGTAAACACGGAGGCAAAGAATCCGTTTAGTCTTTCTGCAATGGCCTTATCTTCCCTAAGATCCCCTTTAACTCCTCTGTCATCTAATGGTCCAACCGACTCCCTCACAGGTTTCTTGCTTTGGATATATTTTTTAAAGTTTTTATTATGAGTTTTTGCCTCTATGGCCAATTTCATTTCAAATTCTCTCTTCGCCTGTCTTATCAATGTTTTACACTTAGCTTGACAATGCTTATGTTTTATCCTATTTTCTTCAGATGGATCCTTCTTCCAATTTTTGAAGGATTTTTTTTTGGCTAAAATAGCCTCTTTCACCCCACCTTTTAACCATGATGATAATCGTTTTGCCTTCCTTCCACCTTTCTTAATGCGCGGAATACATATGGACTGCACCTCTAGGATTGTATTTTTAAACAATGTCCATGCCTGTTGAACACTTTTAACCTTTGCAGCTGCACCTTTCAGTTATTTTCTAACTATTTTCCTCATTTTATCAAAGTTTTCCTTTTTAAAATTTAGTGTTAGAGCTGCAGATTTACTTATTGTCCCCCTTCCAGTGGCCCCACCACCATTACTTCTCTCACCAAATCTTGCATTCCAATAAGAAATACATCTAAAATAACTTCCTCTCTTGTTGGTTCCTGAACCAATTGCTCCATGAAGCAATCATTTATTACATCCAGGAACTTTATGTCTCTAGCAAGTCCTGATGTTACATTTACCCAGTCAATATTGGGGTAATTGAAATCTCCCATTATTATTGCATTGCCAAATTGGTTTGCTTCCCTGATTTCTCTTAGCATTTCATCATCTGTCTGACCATTTTGTCCAGGTGGACGGTAGTATACTCCTATCACTATACTCTTACCCAACACACATGGGATGTCTACCCATATGGATTCTACTGAGCATTTAGTCTCTTGTATGATCTTTATCCTGTTGGACTCTATACACTCCCGGACATAAAGTGCCACACCCCCAACAAGTTGATCCTCCCTATCATTGAGATATAATTTGTACCCTGATATAGCACTGTCCCATTGGTTATCCTCCTTCCACCAAGTCTCTGTGATGCCAATTATGTCAATCTCATCATTTGCTGCTATACACTCTAACTCTCCCATCTTACTTCTTAGACTTCTGGCATTGGCATACAGACATTTCAAAGTGTGGTTTTTGCTTGTTTTAACAACCTGCTTATCAGTTGTTTGGGATAATTCGGAACTCATTAGCTTTGGTGATTTTTTACATATAGGCATATGAACTATGTTTGCATTTAATGGAACCTCTTTGTTGGGATGCCCTAACTCTCCTGTTTCATTAGTATCCTTCAAGGATACATTTCTCTGAACCATGCACTGCTGAGTGACTGTCGGCTTTCCCCCTTGTTCTAGTTTAAAAGCTGCTCTATCTCCTTTTTGAAAGTTAGTGCCAGCAGCTTGGTCCACTCTGGTTAAGGTGGAGCCCATCCTTTCGGAAAAGTCTCCCCTTTCTCCAGTTCCTTACAAAGCTGAATCCCTCTTCCCTGCACCATTGTCTCATCCATGCATTGAAACTCTGGAGCTCTGCCTGCCTCTGGGGACCTGCACGTGGAACAGGAAGCATTTCAGAGAATGCCACCCTGGGGGTTCTGGATTTCAGCTTCCTACCTAGAATCCTAAATTTGGCTTCCAGAACCTCTCTCCCACATTTTCCTATGTCGTTGGTGCCTACATGTACCACGACAACCGGCTCCTCCCCAGCACTGTCTATAATCCTATTTAGGTGACGAGTGAGGTCTGCCACCTTCGCACCAGGCAGGCAAGTTACCAGGCGGTCTTCACGTCCACCAGCCACCCTGCTATCTACATTTCTAATAATCGAATCACCAACTATGATGGCGGGCCTAACCCTTCCCTCCTGGGCAGTAGCCCTGGGAGATTTGTCTTCAGTGAGAGAGGACAATGTATCACCTGGAGAGCAGGTCCTTGCTACAGGATCACTTCCTGCTACACCAGGGTGATGTTCTCCTATTGGGAGACCTTTCTGATCCAAGGCAGCACTGGGGCTGCCAGAATGGATTTGGGACTTGGCTAATATGTCCCTGAAGGTCTCGTCAATGTACCTCTCTGTCTCCCTCAGCTCCTCCAAGTCTGCTACTCTAGCCTCCAGAGATCGGACTTGCTCCTGGAGAGCCAGGAGCTCTTTGCACCAAATGCACACATACAATCTCTCACCGGCGGGTAAAAAATCATACATGTGACACTCAATGCAAAAGACTGGAAAGCCCTCCTCTTGCTGCTGGATTGCTGCTTTCATCTTAGTTTTATTGAGTTCCTAGTTAAGTTTAGGATACTAAGGGAGTTGGAATGAGAGTACTTTAAATTTACAAGTTAATTTAGTAATTAATTAGCTAGTGTCCTACAAGGGGATGATTAAACTTTCAATAAGGGCTGGTACAATATTATGTTTTAGATAATACCCTGATTGATTTTTAATGAGAAAGTGTCTTGTGCCTAAAAATCAAGGGTTGAGTGAGTGGGAACGTGTCTTGTGCCTAAAAATCAAGGGTGGGAAAGTGTCTTGTGCCTAAAAATCAAGGGTTGAGTGGTGGGAAAGACAGACACTAGAATTAACTATCTCTGGCTTGCTTTTTACCTCAGACACACACAAACTCTAAAGAATATATCCCTTAATTTCACTTTTCACCAAACTTTTATAAGCCCAAAAATTTCTGAAAACTATACTTACCAATCCTCTTAAACCACGGTTAAATTAATCTTCACTCAGTTAATGGAAGGATTTGAGATTCGCGCGCCGTTAGGCACACACTTCCGGTCCTCCTCTACTGCAAACCGTGCGGGGTTTCTGGAAGCTGGGCTGTGGAAGTCAATCCCTGGATCGCTTGTGGTGACCTCTGGACTCCTCTCCCGGGGGATGCTGGGAGCAGTATGCAGATGAGCCTTCCAGTATGCAGATGAGCCTTCTGGTCCTCCGTGTGTCTTGCAATGAGCCACTACCTTTGGACTTCCAAGAGGTCCTGTTTTTCTGGGTTCGTATGACCTGCAGGAGGCGCCTGCACCCATGGATGTTCAGCTCCAAAAGCCTTATCTGTTTTTGACTCCCGAAGGTGGGAGGGGACCCCTTGAGAGGGGGGTACTGTTGTGATTCTGCTCTCATGGGCACCCTCTTACCTTCTCTCTGCCTGCCCCACGGTCCGGAGGCCACAGTACCTGGACTTCCTTGTGGCTGGAGTTGCTCCTCAATCTGCCCCCTGCGGCTTGACAGCTGCCAACACTGGGCCTGTTCCTCGCCCTGCCCTGCTCTTCAGCATTAGCAGCAGCATGGCCACTGTCCATGGTTCTGCTTACTCTTTCCTGCTTCCTTCCTAGGGGGCGAGGCCGCATCCTCTTTGGTGATTTAAAGGCCCAGCATAGGAGTGGCCCACTGATGACCTCACTTCCTGGAAGCTCCCTCTTCTGCCTATATAAAGGTCTTGAATTCATTCATGCCTTGCCTTTGCAACGAGCCAGTCTTCTGAGGAGCTTCTCCTTCCTCTTGGACTCCATGTTCCTGCTCTTGCTTAGTGTTCCAGTATTTCAAGGGATCCCTCTTCGTTTGGTCTCTGCTGTTCTTGATCTCCACTCTGAAGTCCTGATGTTTCCGAGTCCTCCGTCTTTGATGTCCTAACGTTTCCGACATCCTCTGTCTCTGCCATCCTGATGTTCCGGAAGGCCTGATGTCCTCGATGTCTAGAGATCCTTATGTTCCTGATCTTCCTGATGTCTGTTCCTGTGATGTTTCAGCTCCTTGAGCCCTCCGGGATGTCCATCCCGAGGGTATCTGTTTCGTTCAGTTCCTGTCTCAGACATTGAAGCCTCGGTCAGTTGGATTCATTTCCTGAGCTTGCCCCGCTCCCGCGTGGTCCGTGACCAGCCTCCAGGTTGTGTAGGGCATGCAGTGGGACAGGGTGGTCCGTGACCAGCCCATTGGGTCTGCCCGTGTCGGTGGGCTGTGTAGGGCACCCTGAGGACAGTGCCCATCTATCTTCGTTAAAGTCATCCCAGTTCCTCCTGTCTCGTCTGGATTTCCCAAGGTCGTTAAGAGATATCCTTGCCTCGGATGTTTCTGATACCCTGAACCTCCATCTACTCTAGTTCCAGAGGCCTTCTGTGGGTGAGCTTCCATCCGCTCACCTTTCCAGATGTCCTGACCTCTTTCATTCCTGTTGTCAATGCCTTGTGTTCTACTCCTGAGTCCTGAAGTCTTTGTCTCAGCCTTCAAGCTTCAGTCCTTGTTCGACCTCGTCTCCTGTCTGGCCTGCCACCTCTTTCGCTACCCAGCAGCAAGTCTGAAAGGGTGTGCAGTAGTTGGAGGACCACTCAGAGACCAACCATGTTTGGTTGGTCTCACTAGGCAGGTAGGTTGGCAGGAGCCTGATCATCTCCAACCCTAGACGAGGGGCACACATCTTACTCCCTAGCACTCCCAGCCAGGGAAGCGTAAAAACTATAGTATCATACTCAAATAATCAGTCTGTATTTCTGTCCCTTAGGCAAATTTGCTTTGAATGATACAGTTTACAGATATCAGGTCATGGTATCCTTGGAAAGGTAAAGTGGACATTGAAGGTTTGTAGCTGAATAAAGAAGACAATTGTCCTTCTTGTTGTGTTATGCTGGTCATAAAGGAGTAAAGGCAAGATAAAGTATGTAATGGAGATAAGACTTTATTTCAGTGTATTTTTTTAAATGTGTGCTTATATATGAGCCATCATAAATAAATGCTGAATATCCTTTCCCAGATAAATAAAAACATTACAGTACTTTTTCCATAAACATTTGAAGGTTTTCATTGTTTTCTGTATGTGGGATTGCATAAATTTATGAAGGCTATCAGCATACAGTGCCTAATTTACTTAGATTACATAAAGGCCATAATGATTGTGAATAACTAAGCAGAAAGAGGTTTTAGCACATTCAAACAGTAATATCTCTCCAGGAATTAAATACAATTCAGAACACAAAGGATGGATCTTAATGATTTGTTTAGCTGATGATTCAGTCATTTAATGTTATTTTGTCAGTATTGCTGTTTTAAGTCCACTCATACAGACTTTGGTAGGTTTTCACAGTTTATAATCAGGGCATAGATATTTTTTTTAGATGTGTCTGGTGGAACTGATTTTAGCTTTTATTCTCAAAGGGCTTGATGTTTGGAATTCTGACCAATAGCACATTGGGGGACCATTACAAATGGTAATTTTTTTAAACTAATCTCCATTTTGATCACATTAGTGATATGAAGCAAACATCTAGCTCACAGGAGAGCTCTTTTCAAATCATACAATGTTATAGTGGAGGTAATTAATGGACAAACAGCAAAGTGTTTGGGTATTGTGAATTTATTAAGGGACATTGTTCTCAGCTGTTTATAGAGGAATATTACGTTCAGTCTAAAACAAGCACCTAGGCTGCACAAGAAATTACTAATGCAGTCTCCTATTTAAAGTGGTCTCATTTTAGGACTCTGGCATCTGCAGCAGATGAAAAAGGAACACCTATACCGGAGGTCTTTATTGGATGGAGCCTATGAAATAATATGGGGCTTTGTCTCGCATAATATTTAATGACTGTGGAAGAATAGCAGAATGGAGGAATGAAGGAAATAACAGGCAGGCTGGGGACAATAAAGCAAAGTGGAGGGAAAAAAGCAGATAGCTTGGGCAGAGGAGGGATCAAAGCTTCATCTACTTCTTCTGGCTTACAGACACAGGAGTGTAGAAAGGGAACAAAGTGGGACGAGAGAAGGGCACACAGGAACAGATAGGGCAACACAGAGAAGTCTGGAGGAGACACATGGACTGGAAGTAAAATCCAATGGAGTGGCTGATCCTTAGCAGAGAAAGGACCAGAGGAAGAAAGCCATTTCCAGAAAGCCTGCCAGAAAATCCCAGGGAAGTTGTTGAAGGGCTAGTTTGCATCAGACCCTTTCACAACGATATTATATACTGGATACTGCATGTTACAGATGAGAGCTGGTACCACCAGTAGTGATTTAATGCTAGGTCATTAACCTGAAATCTTTTGTTACCAACCTGGAATCTTTTTATCTTTCTTTCTTTTCCCCATTTTAGATGGAGCTGAAGGTGGAGACTGCTGTTAGCCCTGACCTGGTACATCTTTATTTATTTATTTTTTTAATTATCACTGGATCCCACACTTACAAATGAGCTCGTCTACATGGTCTATTGTTCTTTTCCAAATTAACCAGCCACAAAAATATTACTGGTCAAGTACTTCAAGGCTGAGCAAGAACAGGTGTAGAAGATGAAATATAAATGAAGAGTTATGGATGGTAATTTTCAACGTGTGCATACATTAGAGAGTAGCCTAATAGAGCAGTGGCCTATGAATCAAAGAAACCAGAGTTCAACTCCTTTTGACACTCCTTGTAAACTTGGGCAGATCTCTTTTTCCTCTGTTGTTACGGTCCCGGGTCGTGCCCCGGGACCTCCACCTACCTCGCAGCCCGGCCTGGCCCGGCCCGGCCGCAGGAGACCTTCGTTGGCCCAGTCCAGCTGCAGGGAAACTTAGACGGCTGGTCAGGCCTCAATCGCAGCCTACCGCGGCGCTCCCCATGAGAGGAAGACGCCGTCGACGGCTAGCGGCTAGCCGCGCCCCCTAGGCACGCGCTCGCGTCGGGGGCTCAGCCTTTAAAGGGGCCAGCATGGGAATCGCTGGACAGCTCCCCGGATGACATCAGATGCTGCCGGGTTATTTAAACCCGGCAGCTACAACAGGACTTCGCCTTGCAATGAGGTTCCACAGTTTCCTTGAGCATTTAGTTGCTGCAGTGTGTTCTGTTCGTCCTGTCATCTGGCTCCTGACCTGGCTTGCTCCTGACTATGTCTTTGGCTTCCACTGCTGGTTCTGGTATTGACTTCGGACTTCTGGCTTCTGACTCGGCTTCGTCTCCTGGTTTTGGTTCGTTCTCTGACTTCCGCTCCTGATTTTGGTTCATTCTCTGACTTCTGACTTTGACTCGGATCCGTCCCACTACTCCATCTTCTGCTTTCGTCCCCGGCTTTGGTTTGGAACAAAGTCAGCATGGCTTTACCCAAGGCAAGTCTTGCCTCACAAATCTGTTTCACTTTTTTGAAGGAGTTAATAAACATTTGGATAAAGGTGAACCGGTAGATGTAGTGTACTTGGATTTTCAGAAGGCATTTGACAAAGTTCCTCATGAGAGGCTTCTAGGAAAAGTAAAAAGTCATGGGATAGGTGGCGAAGTCCTTTTGTGGATTAAAAACTGGCTAAAAGACAGGAAACAGAGAGTAGGATTAAATGGACAATTTTCTCAGTTGAAGGGAGTGGGCAGTGGAATGCCTCAGGGATCTGTATTGGGACCCTTACTTTTCAATATATTTATAAAAGATCTGGAAAGAAATACGACGAGTGAGATAATCAAATTTGCGACCCGGCCTAGATTTAACACGCGACCACCCGGCCCCCCGGCTCCCGCCGATGCCCGTCTGAAACTAACGCGCGTCCACCCGCCCCCGCCGCCGCCGCCTGGAACAGGCGCTCACCCGCCCGCGGCCTAGATTTAACACGCGACCACCCGCCCCCCGGCTCCCGCCGCCGGCCGCCTGGACCCACGCGGCCCTCCGACAGGTATTTAAAATTTGTTTTTTTTCTGACAGGTTTTATGTGTCCCACAGCATTACATTTTCTCGATCATCTCTGTATCGCTTTTTTTTTAATTGTGTTTTATTGTGTTTGAGTATCTTAAGCGGTGTCGATGGATTTGTTACTAGACTCACAGTCCTAACACCTACTAGGGGGAGGCGGTAAACTAACACGTTAAGGCCGCAGCAAAACAGCGGGTTACTAAGGAGATAATATCAGCGCCCGTTACAGTATCGGAGGGGAATAGCTAATTCCTTCATTATACAGCTAATTCGTTCATTTACACATCATATACATGCTGCGTGCGGAAAGGGTTATGTGTCTATTTTACGAAGCGCTAAGGACGCGTGAAACTGGAGACTGTATCGCTGGATCGCCTTACTCGTCTGTATTGTGCGCTCCCAGCACGTTACAGACGGGGAATCTTTAACCGCACGTTACTGTATCGACCTGATTATGCAGTTGAGTGCTATTTCACTCATAATTGTGGAGAAGAGTCTTTTGTGATAGGAGAGGTTGGTGAGAGCCCTCTATAAATATTGTTATAAAAGTTTTTTCTCCAGTAGAAAAATGGCACCAGTCTTTCACTAATATTCTCTTGCTGAACTTAATGAAAATCATTAATTAATGTGAACAAAATTTACACTGAAGTAAAACTGGAGTGAGCTTTTCATACATCCATACCAAGGGGTTCATTTCAAACGTGTCCAGAGCTATTGCCTCTTTTATATATTGTAGCTTCAACAGTAAACATTTAATTGTTAAGTTTCTATTTTGTATTATGCACCAATTATGGGATTTACAGTGATTTTACCATAGAGGAAAACTAGAACAAAACTTTAATAAATGCCTATACAGTGATGCTTCCCCCAAAGAAAAAATCCATAGAATTTGAATAAGAAATCAGTCTAAATGCAGATCTATAATTTTCTTGCAGTTTTGATAAGTATTTCTACATTTTCTTTGTAGCACTACATTAGCAGCTGAACAGATTCAATCACCCTTCCTACCGACCCACACTTGCCCTCACCTTCAAGTCATGATGCAGCCTTTCATCTTGACAAGCAGCTATTCCCTGGCAAAAAAAAAAAAAAGAATGACTTAGCAACACTACAGGCCATGAAGGAAGCTGAGTTGGTACCAGCAGGCTACAAGTTGAGAAAAAGGATGAAGAAAAAAGGTAGTAGGTAGGTATGTCTAGAAGTCTATTATTATTTATTAGACTTTATATGGCATGTTTCTAAAATAATCAAGGTGGTTAACAATACTATAAATATATCATTAACAAACATCAATAAAACAACTCAATGTAAAATAGAGAAGCAACATTTATTTATTTTATTTAATTCTTTTTACTATACCGATATTCAACACACATGTCTTATCGTACTGGTTCACATCAAACAAGGGGAAACCATCGATATAGGAGAAAGTTACAAAAAACAGGGGTGAATAAAATAATTTTAAAAACAGACACACATATACTATGAAATAAGAGAGTAGATAAAACATCATACAATGACAGCCCCTTTCATAGCATCTTAGCATCAATGTTTTAACATTTTATTTTTTTATTTTATAATATTTATAAACTGCATATAACAATTGGAATTGGACTAGGCAGTGCATATAAAACATAAATCATCATAATACAGAACTAATAAGCAATAAAACATAAACTAAAACCAATGTCAGACATTCACATATATAAATTATAAAATTCAGTACCATTATTAATATCTTCTTAAACATTACCAAAAGCCTCTGTAAGTAGGTGAGCCTTCAGTTATTTGTGGAACATTTTAGGTAAAGCATTCCAAAATTGGGGAACGACTATGGAAAAAGTTCCGTCTCATGTTTCTGCATAGCGAATAGAGGTAGGGTCAGGTATGACTAGGAGAACATCATCATGGGAGGGTAAGGACCATTGAGGTTTATATACCGCTACAAGAGATGAAAGGTATACCAATCCACTTCCTTAAATAATTTAAAAAATGAATACTAACATTTTAAATGTAATTCTTTGCTCCACAGGTAACCAGTGAAGCTCAACCAACATTGGTGTTACATTTCTTCTAAACTTCATAAAATTAGACTCTAAGCAAATGTCCATTGGGAAACATTCCATTATAGAGATGTGAATCGGAACTGGAATTTGATCGGTTCCGGTTCCGATCCAAATCTTAAAATTTTTATCGCCCGGCCCGATTGGATTTTTTATTATTGGCTGCGCCCGATCCGATAATCAAAAAACCCCACCCTCCCAAACCCCCAAAAAAGGTTTTAAAATTACCTGGTGGTCCAGTGGGGGCGCGGGGAGTGATCTCCCGCTCTCGGGCCATCTTTACGATGGCGGTGGCCAGCCAGTGCTCCTACCATGTGACAGGGGCCGGCCAATGGCACGGATACCCTGTCACATGGTAAGGGCAAAGGGCCATCGGCGCCATCTTTAAGAGTGGCAGCCGACGGCCCGAGAATGGGAAATCGCTCCCGGGACCACCACTAGTCCACCAGGTAATTTTAAAATGTTTTGGGGGGATCGGGAGGGTGGGGGAAGCTAAGGGGTCATTTTTAAAGGGTCGGGTGGGTTTTTTTTTTATCGGGCCATCAGTGCTATTTTTGAGTGGCAGCCAAAATGGCGCCGATGGCCCGAGAGCGAGAGATCGGTCCCCGCGCCTCCACTGGACCACCAGGTACTCGTAAAAAGTTTTGGGGGGTTCGGGAGGGTGGGGGAAGGTAAGGGATTAGTTTTATAGGGTCGGGGTGGGTTTAGGGGTTGTTTTGGTGTGCCGGTTTTCCTGCCCTCCCCCCATATAACTCCCGTTAGTGGACACTAACAGGAGCAATGATTTTTCACGATAAATCGGGAAAATTTATATTGTATCGCGCACTCTAACGATTTTTGATGATTTAAAAAATATCGGATGATTTTTTAAATCGTCAAAAAACGATTCACATCCCTAGTGTTTAACGTTGCGTGCAATAGCATAACTCACACTATCATACGATTTAACACCAGAAATAGCTACACCTTTTTTCTTGGCATTGTGCTGTGTATCATGCTCAAAACGGGATTAGCCATACATATTGCAAATCCTGTTTCTGGCAGGGAGAGGGGAGGGGAGGGGAGGAGAGAGAGCCTCTGGGGATGCACACATATTAGTCAACTGCTATCAAGCTAGGTCGAGAGTACAATGTACAAATTTAATCTTTGTGTACCTGTCATCACTCCAAATCACATAAAATCTTCACTGATGTCTACTGTGCTATTCGTACTTCTGACTGTGCATGTAAAACTGCCCCACAAGACGTAGGCCACCACCAAACCCTTATCCCAAGTTACAGTGGTATAAATAGTTTACCTATATGAGAGCCATAAAGAGTTTCAGTCTCTCTTTCTTTCTTTTTCTCAGCATTGTGCTAAAATACCTATATGGTAAAATAGCATGGGTTGCACTATCTGGAAAATTATCCTAACCACACCCCTTTTTTATCGTGGGTGCTATTCTTGTGAAATTTACAGCAAAATGATGAATCTAGGCCTAAGTTAGCTAAATACACCTATCCATCTATCTTAACTGAGGTATTTAGTAGCATCGCAGCGCCGCTGAATATACCCAACTATTTTAAAGTTAGTGAGATAAGTATATCCAGCTAAATTTAGGGAAGCCCTTTGGCACAACCAGAGTTAGCCACATAAGTTAAGTGGCTAACTCCACTCCTCCCTAAAAAGCCTCCTGCCTGCCCACAATTTATGAGGCTAGAATGTAGCCACATATGGCAATGAATATCGCCATTTTGCCATTTAGACTGATAACTTTTCAGTTATCCATTTAAATGGCTTTTGAATATTTACCTCACAATGTGCAAAATTAATAATGTCAAACCAAAAGCATGGGGCCTAGACAACTATACTGTATATAGAAATGTAATATGGTATAGTGTATCAAGATATGATGATATACTGTATCAAGATATGATGATTATTATTGATGATAGTTACATTTTCAAATACATAAATACATAAATAAATTCCCCAGTGACTAGCTGCGTTGATGCTGCAGATTGGGAGCGGTCCCGATTCTGGGGAGAGTTGTATGCCCTTGGACCACGGTGCGACTGCAGAGAGTTCCACAGAAGCGCCAAGGCAGTTAAGACATGTCCAAGCACAGGCGGAGAGGCTGAAGACCAGGGACTCAGACCTCTGCCAAACGTGACCTATCAGAAGAGACCCAACAACATAATGCTGGTCTCTGGGCTAGCCCTCCGGCCAATCGATAGCCCTTTCGTATGGGATGGACGGAGGTCGAGGACAGGCGATGGTACTGGAACAAGACGAAGACTCTAAGACATGGTCAGACAAGGACACCTGAAGAGATGGTCACACAATACTTGAAGACAGATCAGACTAAGGTACTTGAAGACAAGGTCAGATGAGGATACTTGAAGACATGGTCAGATGAGGATGCTTGAAGACACGATCAGACGATACTTGAAAACATGGTAGGGCAAAGGTACTTGGAGACATGGTCGGGCGATACATGAGACAAGAAAGCAAGGTTGGGGCATGGTTACATCAAGGTTAAGGCATGGCTACGTCAAGGTTCAGACATGGCTACATCAAGGTTCAGGCATGGTTACTTCAAGGTTCAGGCATAACTACATCAAGGTTGAGGTAGGGTTGAGGCGAGACGAGGACTCTTGATGAATGGAAAGACGACAGTAAGGTAAAACTCAGGATGGAGTGGAATCCAGATAACACGCTAACTCTCACAGCCAGAGAGGAGGCTTCAGTGACCAGGACGGAACTCAGGTTATCCACTGACAGCACTATCTGCTGGAGGCTAGGCGAAGCCGGAGCCCAAGACATTGGAGGACAAGACCTCAAAGAGAAGAGCCATAAATAGTGGAAGCCGAAAGCCGGAATATCTGGAGACTAGATAACAAGGTCATCTGGAGACAAGGACATTGGAGATATGAAACACAAGACATCTGAAGGCAGATTCATCTGGGGCGTCCAAGACAAGGACATCAGGTCTTTGGACCCCCAAGGCACTCAGTGAAGAGCAACAAGTAGGCACTGGAAGACCAAACATCCGAACATCAGGCCTTCTGGACTTCGGAACTGCTGGGCACTCAATCAAGAGCATCACGAAGGCACCAAAGGACAGGACAGCTGGATGTCTACTGACAAGGACTACTTCAGAGGAAGACATCTGCGAACAGGGGCATCTGAAACAGAGATGTCAAGGGAGTCAGGACATAAGGAACCAAGGTCTTCTGAACATGGAGACATCTGTGGACGAAGACATCAGTCGGAGACATTGGTGGACAGGAACACGAGATCCGATGAGAGACCAGGGCATGGAACGAAGATGAAGACGAAAGATCAGCAACCTCAAAGGAAGACAAGGGAATTCCCACAAAGAACAGAGTGCCTTGAAGAAGTGGAGGTGGACATCGAAATCTCCTGGAATGAAGAGCTGGAATGGAGGATCCAGAAGCAGTCCAGCTCCATGACTGACTCCTTGCGAAGGCAACGAAGGACTGAAGGCTGAGCCCTTTTGTAGGGCTGAAGAGAAACACCCAGGATGACATCACTAGGAGGAGCCAGAAGTACTGGCCCTTTAAATCCAGAGAAGAGGTGTGGCCCCGCGCCTAAGGAGGCAACAGCCCACTGCAGAGAAAGAGTAGGCCTGAGGTGTTAGCGGCTCCCTGCCATGGAGACAGAAAGCTTCAGGGCGGCCTCCAGGCCGCGAAAGCAGAAAGGAGAATGTCAGCGGCCTCCGAGCCGCATGGGAAAAGCTGGGGGTGGTTCCAAGCCACGGAGGGTGGCACTGACATCAGTGGCTCCCCACCGCAAAGACCAAAGAGGAGCAGGAATGGCACCATACCGTGTGGGGTTCATCGTTGGCGGCCTCCTGGCCGCAAGGAAGCACGGCGGCAAAGCCCGCCGTGCAGGAGATAAACATGGGCGGCCTCCGGGCTGTGGAGGAGTGGCGTCGGCAGCCTCCTGGCTGCATGGTGGAGAAGAGAGGGCAGCTGGCCTGCCGCAGAACACGGCGGTGGCTCCTGCCGCGAGGGAGCATGGCAGCACAGCCCGCCGTGCAGAAGGAAGCTGTAAGCGGCCTCAGGAATGATGAGTGGGCTGATGGTAAGGATGAGAGGCTGCTCGCGGCTAGGCCCACGAGCAGAATCGTAACAGATTGATCATGACAGGGTACTATTCAGAAGGGTCTCAAAGCCCTATAGAGCTGGAAATTTGGGCAATGACCACACATTACAAAGCATTATAGTTAGTTAGATATTGGAAGGGAGCAGTGCTGAGGATGAAATAAATAGGAAACTTATAGGCTCATCTACCCAAAATGGTAGGGAATTCAGATGGGCAGTCTAAAACCTTTTGGCTTTTTTTCATTTTGGGGGGGAAAGGGGGTTTTCAGTTTGTTTAATGTATTCTTTTGGTTTGGTTTGTATCCCAAACTGAAAAATCCATTAAAATTCAAACCTGCCCAAAAAAAAAAAAAAAAAAGTTTACAAAACCAGACCTCCCCAAGGCCCTCCAACCTCCATCCCATGCTCCAAGATATCCCTGGGACTAGGCCTACCCAGCTGCGTTTAGCTGGTCCCAGACGAACTGGAGCTAGGCCACACCAACCTCCTCCTACCCCCTCAAGATAATCCCGGGGCCTGGGCCTACACACCTGGGCTATGGTACTTTATATGATTTATTTTGACTCTGCTTGTTGCTAGTGTGGATAGGTCCACAAAAAGAAACAGAAAACAAAAGAAAAAAGTGTGTTTACCTGCTTTGTGAGTGGTGTCATTGCAAGTGGGCATTCAGTCTTTCTGTTCTGTAATCAGCCGCCAGCAGGAAGGGAGGTAATATTCCAGAGCAGCATGAGGCTGATAACATTTAAGAACAGCATTTGCTGGGTCAAAAGCTCCTCCAATCAGCAATCAAAACTCTCTGGAATGCATTGGGGCATGCATAGGATTCTGGGAGGGCCCAGCAGTACTTGGGAAGATACTTGAAAGACTGCTGGGGGAAACATGGAAAATCTGCAATGGTGTAGCTCCTACGAAAGTATTGTAAACTATTTATTTCAGGCGGGAGTAGTAATGGGATGCTCTGCCTATGTCCCCTAACCTGTGCTAGGGTGGTTATTTGTGGTTTGGTGTCCAGAAAAGTCCCTGAGACAGCATTCTAGATTCAACAGGTATCCGGTCCAGGTTTTGCTATATAATGCACTGTGATCTATTATAGTCTTTCCAAACAGCACTGACTTTCTTCGTGTTGTTTTTAAGAGGTGAGAAAGCTAGTGGAGGGTTGCCATTAAGGAGGTAAGGTGACCAGCCCCTGGGATTTTTGGGCAGCACTGTTATTTTGAAAAGCAATGTTTATTTAATAGATGTGGCTTGCACCTGTGCTATGCTATGGGGAAGCTTGACAATGATAACATTTGAGAGGATGAACAGTTTTAAATCTGAGACTCTTTGCTATAATGTCCAAGGTATATTGATCTCTATAGAGAAAAAAAAACCTCTTGGACATATTTCTTCAGATGATGGGCTTACTGCTGACTAGCAAGGCTGCTGTTGGCCTGGTGAAGTTTGCAGCCACAGAGGGATCATTATGGGGCACTGATGTGTTGGGTGAGAGCTTGAAGAGAATGTTTAAAGATGTGGGATAAGCATAGGGAATAATTTTCTTTCTTCAGGAGAGGAACATCATCTGAGAATAGTGTGTTGCAAGGCTACCGAACACCAGAGGAAGCAAGAGGCAGTAGAGAAAATGATCATCAACAGAGTTCCAGCAGCACCAACTTCAACTGCTAGCCAATGGTATCCCCAAGTCACTTCTGTCTGCAACAAATAAATGGATACACTCACTAGGACACAAAAAAAACTAAGCATAGAGAAAGAGAGGAAAAGGACAGACATCAACAGAGGAAGCAAACATATAAATAAACCACAGAAAGAAAGAAGGGTAGAGAACAAATTACTTTATGTTTCTTGCTAATTGCAGTGAATATTTTCTTTTTATTGGTTGAAATTTGATAACCTTGATTTCATCTGGAGCCATCTGAGAAGCAAAATATAAAAGTATCAAATCCTTGAGTTTACCTGATAATTCACATACTCTTGTAAATACTGCAGTGAACTATAAGGAATGATATTAAGTGAACAATATAGATGTTAGATACTTATTTGAGAGAGTTTATTATACTGTTCAAGTTTGATGAAAAATGAAGGTCCTGAGATTTCTTGTATAACTGTTACATCGGTCGGCCACTCAGACCATGGTCGACCATACTTACTCGTCTCCGCAGCAAATCCATGGTGCAGGAGACGCCGCGAGGCCTTCTTCCGTGATGGGAGTGCTGCCGCCGCCGAGGCCACATCCCCTGACTGCTCCTGGATGTACGTGGCGACGTTCAGCCCTTTAATTAAAGGGCCAACGTGGGAGATACCCGGGAACAGCCCCAGAAGTGCCCCAATCCAATGGGGTATTTAAGCCTGCTCTTTCCAGATAGATTCGAGTTAGCAAGGACTCGAATCTGCTTCCTGTCTACGCTACTCTGTCGCTTCTCTGCTGTCTGCAGGAAGCTTTACCTCTGCCCTTCAGGGTTTACTTCTAACTTGGGTACCTGCTCCTCGGGGGCCCTCTGTTCTATTTCAGGTGCCATTCAGGGAACAGGTACTCACTTCTCGAGGGCCTTGCTCTCCCTGCCTCAGTGCCTGTACCGTCTACAACTATCTGATGGAATCGCTTCCATAACAGCTAACACCGAGTGAGTAATCTCTCATTTGTCTCATTCACAGTAACTCCTTGCTGGGTAACCTGCTGCGGAACCTCCTGATGTCACCTAGGAGAGAAGGGCTCCCTCTGCCAAGGCCCCTGAGACTACAACTCACCACTGCCACCTGGTGGCTACTTAAGCTGTATAATAAAGAGTTCACTCCGGTGTTTTGTGTCTCGAGTGTAGCCTAGTGCTGTGGCTCCTCACGGGGCTTGTCCCCGTGGACGTGGTCATCTTCACAGCACCCAAGGATCCACAAAAACACATGAAATAACATCAATAACTTGTGCAATACCTAGAAAACTTTTATGACTAGTTTTCACAAAATTGGTACTGGTAAATTGGGTTTTTTTTTGTTTCTGTTTTTTCTCATTTTCTTTTATTTCAAACAATAAATCTTGTTATTCACCAGCAGAAGCTATCCAACTATTTTATATTCCCTGATTCACCTCCCAACCTCCAGAAGCATCGCTGGCTGAATGGGTTTCCCAAACACAGAAAACTACCTTGTTGGGAAGACGGCAACATGTAGAACCCCTCTGGGTTGCAACTTTGACTCCAGTATCACCTGACTACCACAAAACCACTCAGAATACTTTAGCCACTGAAGTGGAGAGAGTCAACATTACACTGATTGCCTCAAGGGAGTGCTACATTCATTTCATGGAAAATCCCCTTGTTTTAATATTATTTGAAAGGGTAATTAATTCATATGTCCTGTTACAAAATGCAGAGTAAATGCATAACCAAGGCATGTATGTGCATACTATTCATAAGAAAACATATGAAATGACATACTGAGGTCCTTAAAGGTCCTTCAAGCCTATCATCCTGCGTCTGACAGTGGCCATTCCAGGCAGGATCCTAAAGAATAGATCCAATACTCCTTACTAATAACCAGGGATAAGCAGTGGCTTTCCCAAGTCTACAAGACTAATAATGGTTTATGGACTTTCTAAAACCCTTTTAAACTCAGGTATACTTACTATTTACACCACATCCTCTGGCAATAAAGTCCGCATGAATGTATGCACTCATATTCCCTACTTCTCGGTCTACAATATGCCATACATTTAGGGTGCCTGTTCTATTAAGATGGTCCAACTACATATCTTTAACAGTTTTAAAAGTGTGAATTCAAAGTCATGCATGCACTGCATATATTTCTATTTACACTGTCTGAAGCTTTCACTATTATTAGCTTAGGTTTAGTACCATACAAGTACATTAGATAGTTTTCTGTAATGTAATGACCCTTCCTTGTTGGTGTTGACATAGCTGGCGTTGGCTGCTCTGGGCTTAGTCCGACACAGGAGAAGCTGACTGAAGAGCTGCCTTCGCTCAAGGGAAGAGGCAGTTTGGACTTAGGCTGTAGGAAAGGACTATGGTGGTTTAAGTATCCCAGTGAGAAAGTCCGCTCATGGGGCTGGCACATTTGAGCTAATTTGGGACAGGCACATAGCCCGGCAGCTGTAAAAGGGCTATAGCAGTCCCAAGCTTGAGGAAGTGTGGCTTTCAGAAGTTAGGAAAGAGGCAGTGCAGTGTCGATGAGGCAGCAGCCAGCCACCACAGGAGTGCTGCTCACTGTCTTCCACATTGCTGCAAAGGAAGTTGGGGGGGGGGGGGGGGGGGAACAGAGCAAACAGGCTAAGTCTCTGCTGCTTCTCCTGTTGCAGCAGCAGAATGAAGGAAGTCTCTGCCATTGCTGCGTCTTGTGCCAGGAGGCTTCAGGGAAGCTGAAAGAGGTGGCTGAGGCCCATGGGAAAGCCCTTGCTACTGGAGTGGAGTGTGGCTAGACCTGGAAGTACATCAGATTATGACACTGCTGTGGGCAGATATTGACCCTGTTAGCACTGCTACATGAGGGGGAGGATTGAGAAAATATAAGTACAGGTACATGTGGAGTGGCTGGGGCCCCAGACAAGCCTCTCTTGCAAGTTTAATATACAGGCAGATCCAGAAGTTAAGTGTCAGCATTGCCACAAGAGTCACATTTAAGGTAAATAAATGGGGAAAAATAAGCATAAAGGTTCCCTGGGCAAGTCTTCACCATTCTACAAAAGCACCAATGGTGCATTTGTTTGGGCCAGGAGGACTACAGATAAACAGGCTCCATAAAAATACAAGGGTTCCATCCCAGGTTTTACCTCCAGCAGCCACCTGGTTGGAATGTTGCCATGGTAACAGAGACATGCTGAAAGCAGCAGTTTCAGCATAAAGGAGAGCCTCCTGGTTATAAAATGAAAACAAAATGTGAAAGGCTAGCAGAGGGGTACAAGGGGAGCACAGAAACCAGCACCCCTGGGGTTTTGGGGTCCAGTTCATCCAATCTTAAAAACATCAAATTAAGGGCCTGATTTACTAAGGCTTTTCTCCCATTCTGTGTCTATGAGGAAAATGCTTAATAAATGAGACTCTAAATTAGAAGCAGTAGCCACCTGTAACAGGTTGGTGGGATTGGTGGAAGAAGGCTGTATGCAAAATGTGAGCGTGTTTAAAGAGCACTGCTTTTCAAGTGAAATCAGCAGAGCCCTCAGCTAACGGTGCTTCTGCTCTGACAACCACAATGTCAGCCACAGTTTGTCTTCACAATCACAGGGGTACAAGGGTTCAATGGAAATTGTGGGATTGCCATTTGGCCCTATCCTATTCATTGTGTCATATCTGACAAATGTGTATCTCTAGAGGACATACTGCAGAACAACCAGGGACATGAACGATCCTACCACGAGATTGATGTCTTTCTGCAATGACATAGCCTCACATGGGCCAGCAAAGACACAGGTGTCAGCACTGTCTCATCAGTTTCTGAGCCAGTGTTGACATCAGAGTGCTCACAAAGCAGGCCTTCACGTAGAGCATTTTGGGAGGCACATGTCCAAAACTATGGCTAACATAAACTTCTCACAGGTCATTGCAAGCTAGCATATCTCATAGGGGTAGCACACGACCATGCACAGCTGGGCCCTGCTACACCTGTATAAGCAAACATTCAACTCTCATGTACGATGGTGAGGGCCCTGGCCCTTGGTCTGTCATGTTGATTATGTTAGCTGCACAGGGATGCTATTGAAGGATACTGATCTGACTATCTAAAGGTTGGATTGGGAATAGGATGGTGTCAAAGCTTCAAATAGTGTAGAAAGTAACGTCTGAATGTACAGGCCCTAGTTATTGAGTGATGGTAATAATATCACATACATGTGACATAACTAAAGGTTCACCTCACTGAACCCAAGGCAAAGCTGTGTGAGAAGCTATTAACCTACTCTGACTTGTCACAGGTAGCCATTGGGAAATATTGAGATGTCAGGGCACAGCAAGGCCTTTTGCCTGTCCAGCTCAAGGCTAATCATATTGTCTTGCTTTATTTAGGTACATAGAAAATCTGCACAGTAGTTTGTTCTGATTGCCAATAGCAGTTACAGTTCTTATTCTATGAGGCCACCCTTAAAGCACATAAGCTGAGACATGCTATCAGAATGGCCATTTTCCAAGCAGAGGTGCCACCTTTCAGGTCTTTTCAGATTTCAGGCCCTTGCTTGTCTGTATGGCTGCCATGACTTGTGGACAACATAACAGAGTTGAGGTCCTTTAGGATGGGTCCCCTGTGGTGGTTGTCCATTTTATACTTTGTAAATACGGAGACCAAGGCAGGGGTGCTGATAGACTGTCAGTCTTCTGCACTGTATATAGCATTAAGACAAGAAAATGTGTTGTCAGCTGATGACCTCATGAACCAAAAATAAGCCTCTTTCTGAAGCCTGCCACTGTGCAAATTGTATATACAAACTGTTTCCAGAGGTATCATGTGGTAGGCATGATGTCTTCTACATTTTTGCTGTTGTTTTGTAGAAAGACATGCCTTTTTGGGCTCCTGAGGCCTGGAGGTGCCCATATCTGTAGCAAAGATGAATCGGTCCATATATACTTCCAACAGATGTCTGGCAGGCTGCCTGACCTAGACAATGTTGTGTGAGTAGTAATGACTGTGACCTCATTAGCAGGTAGGGACAAGCTTGCATAGACATCACTGATGGTTTATGATGAACAGGGCAGGAACAGCAAATTTGAGCCTCAGTAGGTTAACAAAGTGCAGAAGGTAGTCTGTAAACAACAATGTGTTAACAGATGTGTGTGTCTGTGTGTATGTCTGAGTGAGTGATGTGCTGTGTTAGCCTCTGTCTACATCTGAGTCTGGGGATGATGTAGGGCTTGTAGTTTTTTTCCTTACCACACTAAAACATATACCAGAGAATGCACTGTATGTGCACCCAGTTTCCCCACACAGTCTTTAGCCACAAGCAATCCTGTGCTTCCAATCTTTAGGCAGGGAGAAAATGGCCTCATGCTTTGTAAGCTAATATTCCATCTTGGCCTGACACTGTTTATTCATTCAGCCAAGATGGTGTTGAAAACATTGGCAGTGTAAGAGCTCAGAAATCCAGTGCCACTTTGCCAGATGAGTTGATGTCTGGCTGTAGTTGGCACTATGTAGCCATATCTTGACATCTCCCACAATGTAGCTTGGCCACTGTGCCACACAGGCAGAGATGTACATTAGGGATGTGAATCGTTTTTGAACGATTAAAATTATCGTCAGATAATTTTAAAATTGACCTAAATCGTTAGAGTGCACGATACAATACAAATGCCCCCGATTTATCGTCAGGGGCATTTGTATTGTATCGTTAAATAGGGCACGGGAATTATTTGGGGGAGGGCGGGAAAACCGGCACACCAAAACAACCCCTAAACCCACCCCGACCCTTAAAACCAATTCCTTACCCTCCCCCACCCTCCCGAACCCCCCCAAAATGTTAAATTACCTGGTGGTCCAGTGGGGGGGGGGGACAATTTCTATCCTCATGGATAAATATTTTGGAAAGCTCATCTGCATACCATTCCCAGCAGCCGCCAGCAGAGGACTCCAGAGGTCACGACGAGTGATCCAGGCTTCAAACTCCACAGCCCCAGTTTACAGAGGCCCGGCACCCCTTGCAGCAGAAAAGGACCAGAAGGGCATGCCTTATCTGTTTTCTAGACCTTATCTGTTTTTATTTGGCTTTATATATTTTGATTTTACATGGTAATTGTGTTTGGTAGGAGTAATTTGCTATAGATTTTATACATAAGGAATTTAATTCAAAACAAGAGTCAATAAGTTGGATAACTAGGAAGATATAGGTAGATTAATTGAAGTGTTTTGAGGGTAATTGCCAGACAAATATAAAATACAACCATAGACTAAAAGCACTTTACGTTATCTTTACAACCCTGCTCCTGTAGAAATTTTAATCAATAACAAATCAACAAAATTATGATGTAAGAAGTAGTCCAGCAGTGAGAGTGAGGCTTTCCAGTCATTTGCACTGAGTGCCACATGTATGATTATCTGCTGGCTGGCGAGAGGTCATATGTGTGTGCTATGTGCAAAGACCTCCAAGCCCTCAGAGAATGAGGCTGAACTCTGGAGGCTAGAGTGACATGTGGAGGAACAAAGGGAGACAGACGTATATAGAGGAGACCTTCAGGGACATAGTAGAGAAGTCCCACCTCCAATCTGGTAGCTCCTGTGCTGCTTTGGAGGAGAAAGGTCACCTGGAAGGAAAGCATCAGCTTAATGAGGTAGGAAGCAATCCTGTAGCTAGGATTTGCCCTCAAGGTGATGCAGTATCCTCTTGCATGAGGATAGGTCTCTATGGGCTCGTGCTCAGGAGGGAAGGGTTAGGACGGATGTTATAGTTGGTGATTCAATTATTATGAAGGTTGATAGCTGGGTGGCTGGTGGATGTGAGGATCTTTTGGTAAGTTGCCTGCCTAGTGCGAAGATGGCAGACCTCATGCATCTCATAGATAGGATTTTATATAGTGCTGGGGAGGAGCCGGCTGTCTTGGTACATGTGGATACCAATGAAATAGGAAAGTGCAGGATGGAGGTTCTGTAAACCAAATTTAGCATTTTAGGTAGAAAGCTGAAATCCAGATCCTCCAAGGTAACATTCTCAAAAATGCTCCCCATTCCACATGCAGGACCCCAGAGGCAGAAAGAGCTCAAGAGTCTCAATGCGTGGAAGAGACAATGGTGCAGGGAAGAGGGTTTTTAGATTTGTTAGAACTGGGCTTCATTTTGTGGTGGGGGGCGCTTTTCTGAAAAGATGGGCTCCACCTTAAACAGAGTGGAACCAAGATGCTGGCACTAACCTTTATAAAGGAGACAGAACAGCTTTTAATCTAGATGATGGGAGAAAGCTAACAGTCACTCAGAAATGCATGTTTAGAAATGATGTATCCTTGAAGGATACTAACAGGAAGATTTTTGTAAGGTGTGCATGTGCATCCATGTGAGCGCGCTTCCCGGCGTGCACACATGGACGTGCCAATTTTATAACATGCAGACGCTGGCGTGAACATGTTATAAAATCGGCAGGCCATGCACACATGCACACCGGATTTTATAATCCATGCGCACATATGCACAAGGCATGCTCAAAGGGGGTAAAATTTAGCAAATTCGCACGGTGACGCATCACAGGCTTCCACAGTTCTCTCCCAGTTCTTAATTGGAACTTCCCTACCCCCTACCCTAATCTCCCTTCTCCACCCTCTAAACCCTTTCTCTTACCTGTAGATGTTTTTATTTTGTTGCTTACTGCTCCAACGTAGCAGTAACAACTTTTGTGTGCCTGGATGCCTTTCCCCGGTACAGCAGCAAATGGCCACTGTTCCGGCCACCTCCAGCCATGCCCCTCTCCACCTCCAGCCCCGCCCCTCCCCACCCCCTGGACCGCCCCTTTAACTCGCCCCGGAACTTCAGCGCGTAACGTAGGTTACGCATGTGGCCGAACCCCTTTGACGAAGTGCGCAGTGCACGCAAGGCCTGGCCATGCTCGTAACCCCCGTTTTTTGCGCACAGGGGGATTTTAAAATCAGGCCTTAAGAGAACAGGGAAAATAAGGCATCCCAATAAAGAGGTTGCAATAAATGCCAAAGTAGATCAGGTGCCTTTAAGTAAACTGCAGAAAGATTCAAAATTACCCCCTGCCAAATAATGAGCAGATTGTAGGGATGTGCAGAGCAAAATTTTATGTTCATATTTTTTATGTCCGAAAGGGGGTCCCACTTGCGGCCAATATGGACATAAAAAAAATCCAATGAGTTGGGTATATGTACATATGTGCAAAAAAAAAAATTAAACCCCCTCACCCTCCTTAATCCCCCCCCCAGACTTACCACAACTCCCTGGTGATCGAGCGAGGAGTGAGGACGTCATTTCTGCAATCCTTGGCGAGAAGCATGTGACGTCGGTGGCACGTCGAGTGACGCGGCGTCACGTGATTCCCGGCTCGTTCGCGCCGGACGGCTCGTTCGGCCCAAAAAGAACTTTTGGCCAGCTTGGGGGGGCCTCCTGACCCCCCCAAGCTGGCCAAAAGTTCTTTTTGGGCCGAACGAGCCGTCCGGCGCGAACGAGCCGGGAATCACGTGGCGCCGCGTCACTCAGACGCGACGTCACGTGATTCCCGGCAAGTTCGCGCCGGACGGCTCGTTCGGCCCAAAAAGAACTTTTGGCCAGCTTGGGGGGGCCTCCTGACCCCCTCAAGCTGGCCAAAAGTTCTTTTTGGGCCGAACGAGCCGTCCGGCGCGAACTTGCCGGGAATCACGTGACGTCGGCGTCACGTGATTCCCGGCTTGTTCGCGCCGAACGAGCTGTCCGGCGCGAACTTGCCGGGAATCATGTGACGTCGCGTCTGAGTGACGCGGCGCCACGTGATTCCCGGCTCGTTCGCGCCGGACGGCTCGTTCGGCCCAAAAAGAACTTTTGGCCAGCTTGGGGGGGTCAGGAGGCCCCCCCAAGCTGGCCAAAAGTTCTTTTTGGGCCGAACGAGCCGTCCGGCGCGAACGAGCCGGGAATCACGTGACGCCGGCGTCACTCGACGTGCCGCCGACGTCACATGCTTCTCGCCAAGGATTGCAGAAATGGCGTCCTCACTCCTCGCTCCATCACCAGGGAGTTGTGGTAAGTCGGGGGGGGGGGGGGGGGGGATTAAGGAGGGTGAGGGGGTTTATATTTTTATTTTGGCTCAACAATCGCGATTTCCCACATATCGAACATATCTATGTTCGATATGTGGGAAATCCGATCGTTTATGTCGAATCAATTTTTTAAGTAAAAAAAAAATATGAGTTGCGTTTTACTAATGCAGTCAATCCGAATGCACACCCCTAGCAGATTGTTAATACAAACAAAGAGCATACTTTGAAATGTAGGTATACAAATAGAAATTTACAAAATAAGATGGGAGAGTTAGCGTGTATAGCACTGGATGAAGAGATAGATATAACTGGCATCTCAGAGACCTGGAAGAAGGAGGATAACCAACGGGACACTGTGATACCAGGGTACAAATCATATCGAAATGATAGGATGGATCAAATGGGTTGAGACAAATAGGATAAAGTTCGCAGGAAACAAAATGCAATGTTGAGTCTTTATGGATAGAAATTACAGGTGAAACAGGGAATACATAGTAGTTGGGGGGAGGGTATTATCCTCCACCTGGCCAGAATGAACTAATAGACAATGAAATGCTAAAATAAATTAGGGAAGATAACAAAATCAGCAGCACAGCAATAATGGGTTATTTCAATTAACCCAGTACTGACTGGTGAATATCACATCAGGACATTCTAAAGAAGTAAATGGAACAGAGGTACTAGCTTGATAGACCTTTGGTCTGACCCAGTATGGCAAGTCTTATGTTCTAGTTAATGTATATTGGGACAATTTTCAGAAAACCCAGGTGTCTGTATAAACCATGGGTACTTTTCAGCTAATTTTCAAAGGGAAATTACATGGGTTGTTTTTCTTTAAAAAAAAAAAATTGCTTTTCTGGGCACAAAAATTTCCTGGAAAACAAAATGCATAGAATAAAAATCTAATTTATGCAGTTTACATTGTTTCCTTACCCTACCCTCACCTTGTCCTCAGAAATGCTTTCTCTCAATCTGAATAAATGTTTTCGTGTTGTAGAACTCTGAGCATACTTATGGCAGAAAGGAGGAAGGCCAGTTTACTCTGGAAAATCGCTATTTATCTGGATAAATGGCTTTGAAAATTGTTCTTCTTAGTGATGTGCAGGCAAAATATTTTTGTTGCAGCTCATTTTTCAGTGAAGGAGTATTTGCTTTTCTGTTTGCTTTAAAGTTATTTTGGTTTGAATAATTTTCCAAACTAAAATAAACATTTTTTTAAAAATCCAAATAAAAATTCCAAAAAACAGAGACCCTCCTGGGCCATGCAACTGCTTTCTTAGGTTTTGGGGTGTCTTGGACCGTCCCTGGGCCCTTCTGATTCCCCCCACCCCCACCAATAAGCTGGAATATGACCTAGATGACCAGGATGAGCCAAGCCCAGCCAGGGCCTCCCCAGACCCCAATGATCTCCGTTCCAATCTCTGCAAATGAGCCAGGGCTGTGGATCTCCCACTTACCCCTTCTGTAGGGGTCTTCCACAAAGAAAGGGGCAGGAGCAATCCCCAATCATTCCTGCCCTATTGGTATCCCTTTAAAAATAGTGCCTGTCAGCCCTGAGACTGGTGCCAAGTTGATGTCAATAAAATGGCACCAGACTCAGGGCTGGCCAACTCCATTTTGTTGTACATATGTACAAACATCTGACTTTACAATAAAATGGCTCTGATGCCCAGAGACTTGTGCCATTTTGTTGACAACAACTTGGTGCCGGTCTCTTGGTTAACTGTCACCCTTTATAAAGGGATGCAGGAAGGGCAAGAGTAACTGCAGATCACTCCTGCCCCTTTCTTTGCAGAAGACCACCATTGAAGGAGTAAGTAGGAGGTGGGACAGGGGGGTCATGTGAACCTGGGGATGTCCCGGCTGGACTTGGCTCAGCCCAGCTGTTTGTCCTGGTGCCAGCTTATTGGTGGGATGAAGGGGGTCAGAGGGGACTAGGGAGATCTCAGGAGACTCAAGAGATCCTAGGATCTGAGTAAGTAGTGGCAGGTGCTCAGGGAGGTCATTTTTTTTAAATGTTTTAAAAATGAACCGAAAATACCCCAAAGTTTTCAGGCATTTTCAATTTGTTCTATTCAGAATGATCCAAAAGTAGACATTCTTTTCAAACAAATGCACATCCTTAATTCTCCCTACTCATGCATCAGGTTCAATGTATGTTAAATTCCACCTCTTTTTCTGTGTAACCAATAGACTATGTTCTTTACTTCTGTTGTATCCATGTAATGCTGGTGCTGGAATAGACTGGAAAATAAGGGCTGATTTTCTTCAGCATCTTGTGGTTTCTGATGTTTTTGCATTTTGAACCTGAAGGAAATAATCCTTAAATCAAATTTTGTCACATTTTGATTTTAAGCAATCCTTAATGGTATCCATTGTTATATTCTTTTCTTTAGCTATTATCTAGATAATGAGATCATATCAAACCCTTTGGGAAAAGGTTGAGAGAAAACATGTTTATCACATCTTGAATTATTTATACAACATGCATGATGTATGAGAATACATTCTCCTGTGTAAGTTGGTTATTTTTATGTATGATGCACCCAACCATAAAACAGTACAGCTCTGTGTGGCTGAGTATTTAATAATGGAGACTAGAGGCTACATTTATCATAAAAGATGGCATTTGTATAGCATGTTGCATACTAAACAATAACAGTAGGACAGTTTTCACCAGGACTTAACACTAATAGAATTACATAGATCTCATCTAAATGCACTGAAAGTAAAGAATAATCAGGAAAAAAAATAGTCTTTTTGTAAATCCATATTTATTTATCTCTATACTGATACAAAAAAGAATAGAAAGATACAACAGGGCACTTGCTCTCTAAGTGCAGTTAGATGATTTTTTCAATTTTTAATAATCGATTTCAGGCTACAGACTGCAACTTGCATGTTAGCATGTGTGCTAAAATATTTTTAGCATGCTCGCTCTAAATATAGCATCTTTTGCATGCACAATTAATATGCTCACTATTATAAAAAGTATACTGTCAACATGCTACTCCCTCTGGATTGCTAAATACTGTGTAGAGTGGCTGAAATTCAAAATATTGCGCAGGCATTAAACTGAGCATGCTCAGTGTTCTCTTCCACTTAGGGTGTTATTCTCTAACGCTATCGCACGCATGTGATAGCTAGCTTGGGGCGGAGTCAGCCCCAGAAGAGAAGGAGTCGGGGCGGCACCGGGGCCGACGCTGCAGACACATCGCTGGCGGCGAAAGGTAAGATTCCTTATCGCCGCCAGTTTCACGCCAAATAACTACACCTTTTATGGTGTAGTTATTCGGCGTGAAAGCACCGCGGAGGTGCGATCGGTGCCGGCTATCGCAGGTCTGCCCCCCCGCTTCACCCCCCGCCCCCTGTTAATCGCCGGATTCTCTAAACTCTGCGACCTTAGAGAATCCAGGCCTTAGTTCTTTCTCAAAAACTGCATAAAAGAAAGTCTGGCACATGGCATTGGCTATGAGTGCAGAGGAAAGGAGCAGGAGAGCAATTGGACTCTAGGAAATGATGCTAAAAGAAAGTAGCGGAGTAGTGGACAGTCAAAAACTGACGTTAACATGGCTTGTATTGTGTCTTGTATTCCTTTTCTGTATTACCTTTACATGTTTTTTATCCATTGTTCTAGGTCTTTCGTTGAGAGAGTGAGTGCCTAGATGAGTTCATGATTCTGTCCATCAGTCTTCCATGTCAGTATGAGTCTTAAAAGAATAGAGTGAAAAGATAGGATTGGAGGGAGAATGGAGCACTGAAGAGGGCTGAGTGAAAATGTGTGGACATGGAAGGTGCGAGAGAGGTAAAAGTATGGGACATTGTATTGGGAAAGAGAGGGAAACAGGTGATAGTATCAGAAGAAGAATGAAGACTACTTTCATGGCAAATAGAGGCACAGGAAGGAAGTAATGATGAGACAGAGACAGATGCAAAGCATTTAGGTAAGTGGGATGCAGGAGGGACTCCACATAAACCAAGTTAGGAGTAATAGAAACTGGAAGAAGGAGCATAGAATGGAACAGCAGAGGGAAGAAGGGATGGGAGAAGGAAAATGGAAGAGACATGAAAGAAGAAGAGACTCCCAAAAACATGTGCCATCCATGTCTGTGCAGGAGGTCAAGAAAACAATATATGGTGCAAAATTTAAATACTTAATAAAACAATGTATAAAATGATTCAGTATGCACGTTCATTCAACAAGAAACCTACTAGTTTAAGAATATTTTCTATTTTCAATAGAAGAATAGGCAACAACATAACAGCTCAGTGTTTAACAGTCACCAGCAGCTTGAACTGACTCCTGACTAGCTTAATCCCAGAGTCAGAACAAGCTGCTGACCTCGCTCTCGAATGACATTTAGAACTGGTTGGGAGAACTTACAGATACTACTGCAGGTTATTGCTGAGCAAGAGAGAACTGACAGAGAGAATGCTAAGGGTTACTTCTATATGAGCAGGAACTGGCTGAGACACTGCAAAAATAATCAAAGTTCATTCATATCAGTGGTTTCTGCTGAGAGAGAGAGAACTGACAGCGAGACTGTTGCAGGTTACCGCTGAGCAAAAGAGAGGCGATGATTGAAGAAGATGGAAAGATGATGGGCCTGCACTATAGCCATGCCACCACAGGGTCTGCAGAAAAGCAGCAACACTTTACTTTACTAACATTTGTAATGATTCAAAACCCTGCAAAAATTATATTCAACCTATAGCAAATCTGCCATATGCTAACTGCCAGATTCAAAGAGTAAAAACTCTACCCATAAAAAGGCAACACTGTGAATATTAGATCAAGCCCTTAAATACAAATACACCTCCTGTTAGGGAAACAGAACAAGTCAGGCTGCTATAGATACCTACACAAAAACTATATGCCATCAGAACACCTCACTTTAGTCACATATGAAGAAATCAGACAGACCCTGACCAAATATATAATAAAGAGACTGAGGGGTACATTTTAAAAAACAGCGCGCATGCGTACTTTTGTTCACGCACCAGGCGCAAACAAAAGTACGCCGGATTTTATAAGTATTGTGTGCAGATCTGGTTATCACATCTCAAAAAAGATATAGCAGAATTAAAAGATGTACGGAGAAGGGTGATCAAAATGATAAAGGGGGTGGAACAATTCCACTATGAGGAGTGGCTAAAGAGGTTAGGACTCCTTAGCTTGGAGAAGAGACGGCTGAGGAGAGATGATAGAGGTTTATAAAATAATAAATGGAATGGAACGAGTAAACTTCAATCAGTTGTTTACTCTTTCAAAAAGTACGAAGACTAGGGGACACACAATGAAGTTACTAGGTGATACATTTAAAACTAATAATACAAAATATGTTTTTACTCAATGCATAATGAAGCTCTGAAATTTGTTGCCAAATGATATGGTGAAAATTTAGTGTAACTGCTTTTAAAAACAGTTTAGAGAATTTCCTTGAGAAAAATTCCATAAACCATTATTAAGAAGGAGTTGCAGATATCCACTACTTATTCTTGGAATAAGCGGCTTGGAATCTATCTATCCCTTGTGATCCTGCCAAGTAATGGTGACCTTGCTTGGCCACTGTTGGAAACAGGATACTGAGCTTGACTGACCCCTGATCTGACCCTGTATGGCAAGTCTTATGTTCTTATATGATATACCCGCATTCTGTAAAGATTGTAATTGAAGGTTAACAAAGACTATTGAATTCTAAAGTTCCTTTAAACAATTCCCATGTTCCATCAATTTGGGCCTAGATTCAGAAACAAAAATACTCAGCTGGGAGCAGTATGAGACAGCGTTTTTCCAGTTTAGCAACCATCCTCCAAATTGTAAAGGGTGGCATGGTGTGAGCCCTTTGTGCTGCAACGTTGTTGTCGCAGCCTCATAGGCGAACCTATCAGTTATACATTGGTACCTGGTGAATGGGCCCCTTTAGCAGGACAGTCACTGGCAGGTCTAGTATTGTGGCTGGAGCAAGAGTCCAATGGCACACCAGGTTGAGGGCAGGCAGCAGATTAATAGAGCTGGAGACAGGCCAAGGTCCTGGCAGGCGGCAGGCAATCATAGGTCCAGGCAAGAGGTCAGATCTGGAAGTCAGGCCAAGGATGGACGAGGACACGTGGAAGACATTGGACAAGATGGGCAATACAAGGCAAGACTGGACAAGGAAGGTTGGATGAGACAAGGCTGGAGAAAGAATTAGGAATGCAGGACACAGGAACCAGAAATTCAAAGGCAGCATGCACTGCTAAGGCAGAAGACCCATTCCTAGGGCAGGGCAATACTGCAAGGCTGTTGCTTAAGTAGGCTGGTCAAGCTGATGCCATCAGAGGGCGCTGCTTAGCATTTCCTGCTGCAGGGCCTCTATAATCTGTGAATATGCACACATGTCTAAGGAACGGTGCCGGGAGTGGTGGCTGGAGGCATCTCAGGCTGGTGCTGGGCGACATTTGGAGCAGGAGGCTGTGCGCTAACTGTGGGATGGGTCCTGTCATGCCAGATCTTGAAAAAATATGTGGATCTTCATCACTACTTTTTAAATCCCTGGTACTCAAAGGAGAGAGGCAACCCATAACTGAGGTTTTAACCTCATGAAATAGAGGCTTGTTGGCTGGGTGTGGGTGTGTGGAGGGGTTATGTAGTTTTCAGGGAAGGCACAGGATAGTGATCTCACAAGTCGATCCATCACAGGAATGAGGGAAGCATAGGAAAACTCACACTTACTCACACTTTCTCACTGCCAATAAGCTGGATTTGCCAATATTAGGGCTGTCAGTGCTGTTCTTGCTCCTGGTAAATCTCTCTTCCCCTTTGCTACTTTACCATCAAAGGGGGAGACTGCTTCCCTGAGAAGGAGCCTGCGGATCTTCAGTATTCAGAGGAGGGATGACTTACGGCCATCCAGAGGAGAAGAAGGAGAGAAGGGAGAAAGGAGTTGGGATGGAGCCCTCTATAGGCCCATGAATACCTAATGGAGATTTGGAGAAGAGGAGTAACAATTCAGGGAACCCTGCAGTTTGATATATTTTAACATTATGAGAAGTTTACTACCTGAAACTGTTGTGAGGTCCGGCCACGCTCACTCGCGGCCAGACCTCCCTACCTCTTTCTCTCAGGCCAATCCGGAGCCCTCTCGCGACGGTTGGTGGCGCAAGGGCCGCAGCGCGACGGCAGTGGAACGTCGGGGAGCAGCGTCAGAGAAGCCGCGGCTGGCTCCACCTCTTAAAGGGGGCGCGACGTGACGCTGAATCGAGTCCGGCCCCGGAAGATGACGTCATCGGTGAGGGAGATTTAAACTCCCTCAGTGAGGAGCAGGACGTCTTTGCAACAGGTTCCTGTGGTTTGGCTTTGTTCTGTGCTTCTCTGTGTTTCCTGGTTTGACTTCGGATTGCCTTGGACTTCACTGCTTGCCGCCTGCCTCGACCCCTGCTTGGAATTTGGACTGTGCTCGATTGCTGCCTGCTGACCTTTGCCTGGTATCTGACTGTGTTGCTTGCCGCCTGCCCTGACCTTTGCCTGGAATCTGGACTTTGTTGTTTGCCGCCTGCCCTGACCTTTTCCTGGAATCTGGACTTCGTTGTTTGCCGCCTGCCCTGACCTTTTGCCTGGAATCTGGACTTTGTTGTTTGCTGCCTGCCCGGACCTTTTGCCTGGAATCTGGACTTTGTTGATTGCCGCCTGCCTCCATCCTTGATTGGAACGTGGACTGCGTACCAGTCACCTCTCTGAGGACACTGTGTCAAGGCCGTTGCGGAACTTCCACCTTCCGGAGACGACTTCACCTGATTACTGCAGGTGGGTGTCATCTCTCGCTCTGGTTCAAGGGTCCACGAGCATAACAGAAACAGTGATTTGAGATATGGCCTCTGGTACCACTATCTGGGTACGACCAGCCCAGGGGTTAAACGGACATCATTGTCAGCTTTGTGGAGTCCATTGATACAGCTCAGTGATATATCAGCGCCAAGTTAGTGCATTGTTTCCATTACTAGAGCACAAATTAGGACACAAAGCAAAAGTCCACTAAAGTTCCTTTGCAAGGTTATAATACAGTCTCCAACCTGTCTAACAAACTTGTAGGAGGTTACAGACCTAGCAGATGGAAGAGGTTTTGGCTGGGTTGGAGACCAAAGTGTGGGAATATTTTGGAGTGGGGGAAAAACCTGGGCCAGGATCTTTTTGGAAGATTGAGGACTTGTTGGGGCATTAACACATTACAGGGAAGAGGCCTTGCAATAGATGAGTTTCGCCCCCACAATGGGGCTGCCTCAGGGACTAAAATACACAAATAACAAATATAACTCAACAAACAGGACATACAAAAAACTGAAATCAAAATACATATATAATGGTAATGTATAAGATAAACAGGCATTATTATAAACAAATATAATGACAAAAAACAAGAGAATTTTAGGCAGCAGGAAATGAGAATGAAGTCAATATAAGTCCATGATTTTACCTGTATGAAATAAATCTTTTATGTATATGAGTTGAATCTCATATCAATTAATCCTTGATATTCTGTAGAGGTGTGCAAAGAAAAATAAAAATAAATGTAAATAGAAAACATCAAATGGGTGTATGTTGTGTTCCAAAAACTAGGAAACAGCAGCAAAACACTAACAAGTCTGAGCAGCAGTGCACATATTCTTAAAACATACTGTGTAGGGGAGACCAAGATGGCTGCCGAGCAGTGAGGATGTGAAAGCAGCAGCTCCCGACTTGTCGAAGTTTCTTGCTTTTCGCAATAATTTCCTTGATTAAAATGCCGCACACCAAAAGAAAAGCTAGAGTAAGAGAAAACTTACCTATTGCTGAAGACAATCGACAGCCGAGTATCGTTGCAGCTTTCAATAAGACGCCATTAAGGAACCCTGAGGGCGAAGTCGCTGGAGCCGGTAAGGAGCAGTTACCAGGCTCCCAGACTTTAGAAACAACTTTGAGCTCCAACAACGCCCGAACCTCCTGCGGGTGGAGAAGAGTTTCTGTATAAAGATCTACAGACCCCTAGCTTGCAGAGAAGAGCAGAGGAATTATCTGTTTCTTCGGAGAATCTGGTTTTACCAGGCTCCAGCAAGCCAGGAGAGGAAATGGCACACCGCACAGACCACCGAGAAGAGGGCGCAGCAGCAGAGGTAGGAACTGAGAACGGATCATTTTCGCTTACTTGCTCTACTCCCACATTAGCACCTTCCCTGGGAGAAATTAGGAATATACTGTTTTCAATGCAGAAATCTATAAATGCACTAACTCTGTCAGTACAAGACGCAATATTGAAATCCCAGAAAACAGAAGAGCAAAATGAGAACTTGGCAAAACGTTTAACCCAGATGGAGGGAAAAGTGGATAATATGGGAAAGATACAAGTAAACTTAATAACGTCTGAGAAAACCCAAGAGAGCAAAATGAAGATACTTGAAAATCAGCTGAAAAGGGCAAACTTGAGAATATTAGACTTTCCGAAAACCAGGATGATGTCTGCAAAAGATTTATTTTCCAGTTATTTGCTAAATATATTAAAATACTCTCAAGAAAATTTACCAGTCCTATCTAGGATTTATTATCTGCCTCAATGTATTTCAACTGATAATAAAAGAAATCAACGTGTGAACTCAGATTTAAATCTTACTGAGTTCCTGGAGAAATCCTTTGAATCTGATATAAACACTAGAGCGACACTTTTGATTCAATTTGCAAGTGTAATTGATAGAGATAAAGTGCTAAGATCATATTTTAGATTTCAGATACTGAAGTTTTATGGTCATATAGTACAGATCTTTCCAGACATAGCAAAAAGTTCTCAATTGAAAAGAAAAAAGTTTCTTGCAATGAGGGAAGAAACTATTGTACGTGGAGCAAAGTATTTTTTTGCGGTTTCCCTGTAGATGCATAGTAACTTTTAGGGACTCAAAATATGTTTTCAATGAACCAGAGCAATTGCGTTTATATTTAGATTCTCATTCTCAATCCTAAGAAACTCTGCATAGTAGTTGGAATAAGAATGAATGGTGTTACCCACTGAACGGTTAGCTTTTGGTATAATTTGGAAAAATTATTTCTTAGTGGTATTGCTCTTGTTTCCCCTTGGTCTCCCCCAGATTTCTTTTGGGATAAACTCAATATGATCGCAGATATGTGAAAGATTTCCTTTGTATTTTTTTTAATTTCTTAATGATGAATATATGTAAGACAATTTCTTATCTGCAAGAATCATATTGTAAGCTTTGTTTTTCTTTGTAATAATGAAAAATTTAATAAAATATAAATTAAAAAAAAAAACCATAGGGGCGGATTTTAAAAGCCCTGCTCGCGTAAATCCGCCCGGATTTACGCGAGCAGGGCCTTGTGCGCCGGCGCGCCTATTTTCCATAGGCCTGCCGGCGCGCGCAGAGCCCTGGGACTCGCGTAAGCCCCGGGGTTTTTTGTTGGGGGCGTGTCGGGGGCGGGGCCGATCAACGCTGCATTTTGGGGGCGGGATGCGGCATTTCGGGGGCGGGCCCGGGGGCGTGGTTTTGGCCCGGGGCGGTCCAGGGGCGTGGTTTTGGCCCGGGGCAGTCCGGGGGCGTGGCTGCGCCCTCCGGAACCGCCCCCAGATCGCGTCTCGGCGCGCTAGCGGCCCGCTGACGCGCGGGGATTTACTTGTCCCTCCGGGAGGCGTAAATCCCTGGACAAAGGTAGGAGGGGGGGTTTAGATAGGGCCAGGGGGGTGGGTTAGATAGAGGAAGGGAGGGGAAGGTGAGGGGAGGGCGAAAGCGAGTTCCCTCCGAGGCCGCTCCGATTTCGGAGCGGCCTCAGAGGGAACGGAGGCAGGCTGCGCGGCTTGGCGCGTGCCGGCTGCACAAAATCGGCAGCCTTGCACGCGCTGATCCTGGATTTTAGCAGATACGCACGGCTACACGCGTATCTATTAAAATCCAGCGTACTTTTGTTTGCGACTGGTGCGCCAACAAAAGTACGCGAATGCGCATTTTTTGTAAATCTACCCCATACTGTGTAATTAAAAAGCCATAAATTAAAAAATAACTGTAAATCACCCCAAAAAAATTACTGGGTGTATGTTATGCTGAACAAGCATTACTATTAAAGGGTTGCACGAAATTTAAAACAACAAGCAGTATCAATAAAAAAGGGGGGAGGGGTGATGTGGCCATATATATTTAAAAAGTGGCTTAAGAACTGTCAAATAAGTCAAGAATGAACAAGCATTACTATTAAAAGGTTGCACGAAATTTAAAACAGGCAGTATCGATAAAAAAAAAGGGTGGGATGGCCATATATATTAAAAAAGTGGCTTAAGAACTGACAAATAAGTTAAGAATGAATTACTTTAAAAGCAGAGACACAGCGCATCACATCTCCCTTCTAATCGAAAAATAGACCGATGTATCTGAGTTTATTTAAATGCCAAAAAATGCGCCAAAAATGACATCAAACACAATGAAGGGGAGTGTCTCTAAAAAATACCCGTATCTGACAGCTCACAAGGAAACAACGCGGGAGTGCAGGAGCTCAGCACGATTGATTGAAAATTGTTGTTGGAATGAATGTAACATGGGGGTGCAGGAACTCACCGCGATCAATAAAATGAAATGAACTGGCTACCTGCTGTGCTAGATGTGCGCCAAGAAAGCCAAACAAATATACAAAAAAAGATATTCTAAGCTTAAATTAATATTAAATTAAAATGAATTAAAAGAGTTCCGTGGTAGACTTATAGATGGTGTATACAGAGTCTCCTACACTCGCTCAAAAACAAAGCTATAAAATTAAAAAAACCAAAATGTGAAATATTAAAAAGATTAAATTAAATTAAAGCACAATGTGGTCTGACACAAACAAAAAGGTAAAAATGGAAAATTAAAAATCTATAGACACTAAAAAAATATAGACATTAAAAAATAAATACAGGATACCAAGGGATAAAATAAGGCACAGTATAATCAAGCAAATAAAAGCTAATAAAAAATAAAAATGAACTAAGACTATGTAAAACATACTGAGTATCTAGCAACCTCAAAAAGATATCCAATAATGACTAAAAAAACATAATAAACAATATAAAAAATAAATGGAATATTGAAAATGCTGCTGGAATAAAAAATGCACACCAAATAAAGATTATCAGGTTAAAAAATACACAGCAAGTTAAAAATGTCAGATAAAATCATGTGTAAATCCAATGGGCTGGATTTTAAAAGGGTTACGCGCATAAGTTATGCGCGTAACCCTCTTAAAAGGCCCCTGTGTGCACCGAGCCTATTTTGCATAGGCTCGGCGGGGCGCGCAAGTCCCGGGATGCGCGTAAGTCCCGGGGATTTGCAAAGGGGGCGTGCCAGGGACGTGTCGGGTGGGCGGTGCGAATTTCGGGGCAGGACGGGAGGCATTTCGGGGGCGTAACGACAGCCCGGGGGCATGGTCGAGGCCTCTGGACCAGCCCCCGGGTCGGGTGATGGCACGCCAGCAGCCCACTGGCGCGCGCAGATTTACGCCTGCCTTTGGCAGGCGTAAATCTGCCAACAATGGTAGGGGGGGTTTAGATAGGGCAAGGGGGGGGGTGGGTTAGGTAGGGGAAGGGAGGGGGAAGGTGCGGGGGGGGGGGGGGGTGGAGAGATAGTTCCCTCCGAGGCCGCTCCGATTTCCGGAGCGGCCTCGGAGGGAACAGGCAGCGCGCGCCGGGTTCAGCTGTGCGCAGGTTGCACAAATGTGCACCCCCTTGCGCGCGCCCGACCCCGGATTTTTATAAGATACGCGCGGCTACGTACTTTTATAAATTGGACATTTTTGTTCTGTAAAATGTCTTTTAGTTACTACCTACTATTTATACCAGCTAATGCTATATGGTAAATAGCATTCAGTATTATTGAATATAGCAACTGAATTCATTGTAAAAAAAAAAAAAGTATATGACATCTAAGAAACATTGGTTTTTGAAAGTTTCCACTAGACGAGCAATTTTTATTGCCCTGTCAGCACCTTTAGCATTTTACACAAAGCAGCCTTCCCTCTGTGGCTATTGTAATCATACACCTAGCAATAGTAAAAAAAAAAAAATTGAATTCTATAGTCACTAAGAGGGAACTAAAGACACTTGCTGTAGCACTTTTGATGTACAGTATCTAGTTTGCAAATATTCTCTACAGAAAAACAGAAAGTTATGTACATGACTTAACACTGCATATATGTATATGTGTGTGTGTGTGTGTGTGTGTGTGTGTAAAATGTTTGCATTTATCTATACATATGTTTGCATTTTTAGCACAATGTAGGGTAAGAGCTCCATATACCAAGTTTGCCTAGCAGCACTGTATGTTTCATTTTATGGCATCACTTAGTACCTTGTTTTCCCATATAATAGTTTTATGTTTCCAAGATACTTTTTACTGCATGGATTTCCATAAGAATTACATTCTGCCTGCATGCACAGATCACAATAAAAGAGAGGTGTAGTTCAATTAAGTCCTCCAGATCCAAGGAGGTGTTTTCACTCTGTGCATATGGTGGACGTAAAGCTTATTGAAATGTCCAAATTAACTGCGAGCTCCTGTTCAGTTAGACAAACAGTATCATATGTGCCCTGGCAGAAGAAGCATCATTGTTTGCCTTGCAGTAGTACTGTTTTCTGAAGGCTGGAAGACAATTACTTCCTTGCAAACACAGGCAGATTAAATAAGCCATGTTTTGTCTTTTATCCATCTGCTTTTTGCTTACTTTATTTTAAGCTGCATATTAAACTTGCTATCTGATGTGTACAGGTGGTTACGGCTGTCAATCAGCTGAATTCTTTGAGGAACTGTAATGAATCTAAAGAAAAAGGACTGATCTGCAAAGAGGTGAGTCCGAAAACAGTAATTTATTATAATACTCCTTGTGTCAACATCTCAACTCAAATACCAGCTAAAGATTTTGCTCAGAGCAAGTTCCAATAAAAAAAAGTTTAAAACTATTTCACATGAAACAAGTAATTTTGTAGTGTTTCTGGGGTCAATGTTCAGCAAGCTGGTTAGTGGATCGCTTTCAAGATAATGTTAGGCAATGCAACTTTATCCAGATATTCAGTGGCACTTACCCATATAATTCTGCCATGAATATATACAGATAAAGGGTAATACATAAGAACTAAGAAAATTGCCATGCTGGTTCAGACCAAGAGTCCATCAAGCCCAGCATCCTTGTTCCAACAGGGGCCAAACCAGGCCACAAGACACCTGGCAATTAACCCAAACACTAAGAAGATCCCATGCTACTTATGAAATTAATAGCAGTGGCTATTCCCTCAGTAAACTTGATTAATAGCAGTTAATGGACTTCTCCAAGAACTTATCCAAACCTTTTTTGAACCCAGCTACACTAACTACACTAACCATCATCCTCTGGCAACAAATTCCAGAGCTTTATTGTGCATTGAAGTGAAAAAGATTTTCTCCGATTAGTCTTAAATGTGCTACTTGCTAACTTCATGAATGCCCCCTAGTCCTTCTATTATTGAAAGTGTAAATAACTGATTCACATCTACTCGTTTAAGACCTCTCATGATCTTAAACACCTCTATCATATCCACCCTCAGCGTCTTCTCCAAGCTGACAGCCCTAACCTCTTTATTCTTTCCTCCTAGAGGAGCAGTTTCATCCCCTTTATCATTTTGGTTTGCCCTTCTCTGTACCTTCTTCATCGCAAATATATCTTTCTTGAGATGCGGCGACCAGAGAATTGTACACAGTACTCAAGGTGCGGACTCACCATGGAGCGATACAGAGGAATTATGACATTTCCATTTTATTAACCATTCCCTTCCTAATAATTCCTAACATACTGTTTGCTTTTTGACTGCTGCAGTACACTGAGCAGATGAGTTTAAAGTATATCCACTATGATGCCTAGATCTTTTCCCTGGGTGGTAGCTCCTAATATGGGAACCTAACATCGTGTAACTACAGCAAGGGTATTTTCCCTATATGCAACACCTTGCCACTTGTCCACATTAAATTTCATCTGCCATTTGGATGCCCAATCTTCCAGTACTTGCAGGGTCCTCCTGTAATGTATCACAATCCGCTTGTGATTTAACTACTCTGAATAATTGTAGTCATCATCCGCAAATTTGATAACCTCACTCATCGTATTCCTTTCCAGATCATTTATATATATATTGAAAAGCACCAGTCCAAATACAGATCCCTGAGGCACTCCACTACTCTTTTCCACTGAATGAGAAAATTGACCATTTAATCCTACTCTTTGTTTCCTGTCTTTTAACCAGTTTGTAATCCACGAAAGGACATCGCCTCCTAGCCCATGACTTTTTAGTTTTCTTCGAAGCCTTCATGAGGGACTTTGTCAAACTCCTTCTCTGAAAATCCAAGACACTACATATACCAGTTCACCTTTATCCAAATGTTTATTAACCCCTTCAAAAAAATGAAGATTTGTTAGACAAGACTTACCTTGGGTAAATCCATGTTGACTGTGTTGCATTAAACCATGTCTTTCTATATGCCTACGATTTTGATCTTGAGAATATTTTCCACTATTTTTCCTGGCACTGAGGTCAGGCTCACTGGTCTATAGTTACCCAGATTGCCCCTGGAGCCTTTTTTTAAATATTGGGGTTACATTGGCCACCCTTTAGTCTTCAGGCACAAAGGATGATTTTTTAATGATAATTTACAAATTTTAACTAATAGATCAGAAATTTCATTTTTTAGTTCCTTCAGTACCCTAGGATGCATACCATCCAGTCCAGGTGATTTGCTACTCTTTAGTTTGTCAATCTGGCCTACTACATCTTCCAGGTTCATGGTGATTTCGTTTAGTTCATCTGACTCATCACCCTTGAAAACCATCTCCGGAACTGGTATCTCCCCAACATCCTCATTAGTAATCAGGGAAGCAAAGAATTAATTTAGTCTTTATGCAATGGCCTTATCTTCCCCAAGAGCCCCTTTAACCCATTGTCATATAATGGTCCAACCGACTCCCTCACAGGTTCTTGCTTGGATATATTTTAAAAAGTTTTTTATTATGAGTTTTTGCCTCTATGGCCAACTTCATTTCAAATTCTCTCTTCGCCTGTCTTATCAATGTTTTGCACCTTAACTTGACAATGCTTATGTTTTTATCCTATTTTCTTCCGATGGATCCTTCTTCAATTTTTGAAGGATTTATTTTTGGCTAAAAAAGCCTCTTCACCTCGCCTTTAACCATGACGGTAATCGTTTTGCCTTTTCTTCCACCTTTCTTAATGTGTGGAATACATATGGACTGCGCCTCTAAGATTGTATTTTTAAACAATGTCCATGCCTGTTGAAAACCGTTTAACCTTTGCAGCTGCACCTTTCAGTTTTTTCTATTTCCTCATTTTATCAAAGTTTCCCTTTTGAAAGTTTAGTGTTATAGCTGCAGATTTACATTATTGTCCCCCCTTCCAGTTATTATTTTAAATTTGATCATGTTATGATCACTGTTGCCAAGACGTACCTCCGCACAAACCGTTACCTCTGTCACAAAATCCTGCTTCCACTAAGAATATTAAATCTATAAATAACTCCCTCTCTTGTTGTTTTCTGAACCAATTGCTCCATGAAGCAGTCATTTATTATATCCAGGAACTTTATGTCTCTAGCAAGTCCTGATGTTACATTTACCCAGTCAATATTGGGGTAATTGAAATCTAGAAATATACAGAAGCAATCTTGCACATAAACAAGTCCACAAAGTCACTGGTGCAAGTGAAAGAATAAGGTTCCATTCAAAAGTATAAGAGTCTTTATTAAACCCAAAGTTTATAAATCTCTCATTTAGTACGGCAACTCCATACAGGTAGCAGCAAGAAGAATTAAAGTCCCCCGACACGGTCCCGTGTTTCGCGGAGGCTGCATCGGAAGGGACCAACAAAACGTTTATTCACATCTGTAAATATAATATGCAGTAGTAAGGAACGGAACAAAACTGCCATAAGGTTTATATAAAAAGATGTACATACCTCTTGAAGTTTCACAGGAGCGCAATCGCCCTCAGTGTTTTCAAACATTTAAAGGACAAAAAAGGCGCGAAAGGTAACTCTCGCGGGATGCTGTGATTAGTGAGCTGACACCTGGAGGACAGGCATCCGATCAAAATTTAATAAAACTGATACCATTCGATATCTTTATTTAGAAGGAGCAGCGATGGATATATACCCTTCACACAGTCGCCCCTTCTGGTCTAAATAAAGATATCGAATGGTATCAGTTTTATTAAATTTTGATCGGATGCCTGTCCTCCAGGTGTCAGCTCACTAATCACAGCATCCCGCGAGAGTTACCTTTCGCGCCTTTTTGTCCTTTAAATGTTTGAAACACTGAGGGCGATTGCGCTCCTGTGAAAATTCAAGAGGTATGTACATCTTTTTATATAAACCTTATGGCAGTTTTGTTCCGTTCCTTACTACTGCATATTATATTTACAGATGTGAATAAACGTTTTGTTGGTCCCTCCCGATGCAGCCTCCGCGAAACACGGGACCGTGTCGGGGGACTTTAATTCTTCTTGCTGCTACCTGTATGGAGTTGCCGTACTAAATGAGAGATTTATAAACTTTGGGTTTAATAAAGACTCTTATACTTTTGAATGGAACCTTATTCTTTCACTTTGCACCAGTGACTTTGTGGTAATTGAAATCTCCCATTATTATTGCACTGCCAAATTGGTTAGCTTCCCTGATTTATCTTAGCATTTCATCATCTGTCTGACCATTTTGTCCAGGTGGATGGTAGTATACTCCTATCGCTATACTCTTACCCAACACACATGGGATTTCTAGCCATATACATTCTACTGAGTATTTAGTCTCTTGTATGATCTTTATCCTTGTTGGACTCTATACCCTCCTGGACATAAAGTGCCACACCCCCCACCAAGTCGATCCTCCCTATCATTGGGATATAATTTGTTCCCTGATATAGCAATGTCCCCATTGGTTATCTTCCTTCCACCAAGTCTCTGTGATGCCAATTATGTCGATCTCATTATTTGCTGCTGTACACTCTAACTCTCCCATCTTACTTCTTAGACTTCTGGCATTGGCATACAGACATTTCAAAGTGTGTTTTTTTGTTTGTATTAACAACCTGCTTTTCAGTTGTTAGGGATAATTCGGAAATCATTAGCTTCAGTGTTTTTTTACATATAGGCACATGGACTATGTTTCCTTTTAATAGAACCTCTCTGTTGGGATGCCCTAACTCTCCTGTTTCATTAGTATCCTTGAAGGATACATTTCTCTGAACCATGCACTGCTGAGTGACTGTCGGCTTTCCCCTTTATTCTAGTTTAAAAGCTGCTCTATCTCCTTTTTGAAAGTCAGTGCCAGCAGCTTGGTTCCACTCTGGTTAAGGTGGAACCCATCCTTTTGGAAAAGTCTCCCCTTTCCCCAAACGTTTGCCCAGTTCCTTACAAACTGAATCCCTCTTCCCTGCACCATCGTCTCATCCATGCATTGAAACTCTGGAGCTCTGCCTGCCTCTGGGGACCTGCATGTGGAACAGGAAGCATTTCAGAGAATGCCATCCTGGAGGATCTGGATTTCAACTTCCTACCTAAAATCCTAAATTTGGCTTCCAGAACCTCTCTCCCATATTTTCCTATGTTTTTGGTGCCCACATGTACCATGACAGCCGGCTCCTCCCCAGCACTGTCTATAATCCTATCTAGGTGACGCGTGAGGTCTGCCACCTTCGCACCAGGCAGGCAAGTTACCAGGCTGTCCTCAAGTCCACCAGCCACCCTGCTATCTACATTTCTAATAATCGAATCACCATCTATGATGGCTGGCCTAACCCTTCCCTCCTGGGCAGTAGCCCTGGGAGACTTGTCTCAGTGCAAGAGGACAATACATCACCTGGAGAACAGGTCCTTGCTACAGGATCACTTCCTTGCTTCAATATCGGCTGCGCCCGAGCCGATAAACAAAAAACTCACCCCAACCCTTTAAAACTAAACCCTTTGCTTCCCCCATCCTCCCGACCCCCCCAAAAACATTTTACAGGTACCTGGTGGTCCAGTGGGGGTCCCGAGAGCGATCTCCCGCTCTCAGGCCGTCAGCTGCCACTAATCAAAATGGCGCCAATGGCCTTTGCCCTTACCATGTGACAGGGTATCCATGCCATTGGCCGGCCCCTGTCACATGGAGGGAGCACTGGATGGCCGGCGCTCCCTCTGAGTGCTGAATATCAGGAATAGTGCCTCCCTCTTGTTGGTGCAGGGCTAGACGATTGGATTCCCTCAAAGTTGCAGCTGGAGAGGCAAACTCCCTCTGGAGCAAGGCAGTGGTTGCAGGCTGTCCCTGAAGCTGGGTTGCTGGGCCAGAGTCTTTTGGCAGAAGCTGGCTGGATCGGCTGGAATGGACACCTTTCGGAGTGAGTCATCTGGGCAGTGCTGCATCTCTAAGAGTGGTTCAACAGGAGACAAAACCAGGGATGGAGATGAGACATTAATCTGACATGGAGTTAGTGCAGCTGGGCTGGAATTTATCTCAGAGCCTTGAGTATTCAGAAGGGATTGAAAGCAGGCAATCTTGAAAAATTTCAGTCTGCATAATCAAGCCTTCACCATTGGAAAGAAATTAGTAGAACTAGGGGTCACAAAATGAAACTCCAGGGAGGAAGACTCAGTACCAACATCAGGAAATATTTCTTTATGAAGAGGGTGGTGGATGCCTGGAATGCCCTTCTGGAGGAGGTAGTGAAGTCAAAAACAGTGAAAGATTTCAAAGGGGCATGGGATGAACACTGGATCCCTAGGGACTAAAGGATAGAAATAAAGAGAGAAGTGCATGGGGGTAACTTGCTGTGTGGAATTTGCTACCCTTAACCAATAGGCTTTCATGCTGTTGATGCAACTCCAATATTGCTCTCTGCTCCAATATTACTCTTTGCTTTAACAGTAGGGGGGAATAAAGGTGGGGGGGATAATTAGATTCAGACAGCAACCAATGAGGGCACTAAATTTTAAGGTCTGGGAAAACAAGTGGGAGTGGGGTAACTTGCTGATGTGGCTGTTACTACCCTTAACCAATAAGCTTGATACTACCACAAGCTTGCTGGGCAGACTGGATGGACTGTTTGGTCTTTTTCTGCCATTATTTTTCTGTTTCTGTTTTTCTACAAGACTTGACAGATTTCCTTATCAATGGTTTACTCAGTTCCTGCGTGAGTATTGGGGTTTGAGGTAGTTGTGGGTGGATCCTTGGGCCGGTGGCAGATGGCCATGCCCCCAGGGGAAGATTCCGAGAGGGACCACCGGTCAGGATCAGAGTATGGAGACAGACACACACTAGTTCTTTTATTAAACAGTATTTATTTATTTATTTATTTAAGGCTTTTATATACCGACTTTCTTGATACAGATCAAATCAACTCGGTTTACATCGAACTAAGCAGAACTATAACCAACCATACAACAAATGACATTTTGAAGGAGCATAAAAGTTACATTATAACAAGGTTGCCTTAACTGGGAGAAGGAAAAAAAGAGGGGGAGAACGAAGATAAATTACTATATACAATAAATTACTATATACAATGGAGTATGTGAGGGCGGCAGGGGGCCGAACCTCATGATGACTTGTGAGCATGAGTATATTGAACCACCAGAGGTGGCAGTAGTGAGCTGGAAGTGCCCGGCAGGGCTGTAGTCCCTCGGGTACTGAAACAGCGATCCTGGATAACTGAGCTGTAGAGAAACTGAATATAGTGAGTAGGCAGGGTATGCAGAGTTCAGGAACAGAGCCTTGATGGTAACACTTACACAATAGTCACTAGAAGTAGTCCAGGTGTTGGAATAGGTTAGACCCTCGAGGATCGAGTACCTGGTTCCAGGGAAAGCTCTGAGAGAGAGAAGATAACTCACTGGTGTAATAGGCAGCGATGACTTCCAGGCAGAAAGAGTATTCAGCAACCAGTCCGGGAACATGGGCCCTCGAGGAGTGAGTGCCGGTTCCTGACTGTGACCTGAAAACAAGGAGAGAGCGAGGCCCCCGAGGAGCGGGTACCCCTGGTTAATCCGAGGAGGCAGTAGCTTGGAGAGAGCAAAACTGGTCCGTAATCAACTCCTATTCAACTCCTTGCTAAATCGATTAGTTAGCGATTTCTAAGACCTTATATATCCGGTACTGATGACGTCAACTCAGGGGGACGCCCCTGAGGCTCGCGCCACTGCTGCTACATCAGTCAGGGCCGCGCCGCGCATGCGTGCCCTTAGGCCCTTGTGAATCATGGTGGATCGCAGCGTCACACCACTCCGGGGACGCCGGAGGAAGACGGCAGAGAGACGCTGCGGTGGCCAACCTTCCACTTGAGCAAGAGAGAGTCGCCAAAGAGGTGAGGAGGGTGGACTGGAGACGTCGAGCAGCGACGGTCGCAACAGTGAGCTTTGGCTGCAGGCTGGCTGGAATTAGCTGCTTTTTCCAGAGCACCTGGTGATAGATGAAATTCAAGGTCTGGCTTAATTAACTCCCTCTGAGCTAGAACCTCTGTAGATGGAGACAAAGCAGAAGAATTTAGTGCAGTTTTTGCCTGTGGTTATCTGAACTGGACTCAGGAGGAAATTCTGCCTTTCCAGGTAAGAGACTGAACGTAATTGTACAAGTTGTTTCAGTGTTAATTGTGTTGTTTAAATTGGTTTGGCAAGCTTAGACTTTCAAGGAATCTGTGATTTTCAAAATCTTTATACGGGGAGCTTCTTTAGCATCATGCAAGCAGGCAGATATCACTGTAATTGGCTTGAGAGAGGGCTTTAAAACTCCATGTTTAAGACTATTCTCTGTGGGATAAGGGTTATGACCCTGACATTCTGTGCTTCTTCCCTTTGCAGGGTTACTATGACCAGGACCCAAACTTGCCTTTGCTGGTAATATATCTGTTACAGTTGACAGGATGTGATTAAATTGTCTGTTATCTGCAGAGGCAGTATAGGGTATATAAACAGGAGTTGGGTTTGAAGCTGATTTACTAACTCATTTGATATACTAACTCATATGAAACTTGTAAACCGTTATGATGGCTTTATCATAATGTCCATACTAACTCATTTGAAATTTGTAAACCGTTGTGATGGCGAAACCAAATGATGGTATATAAAACTTGATAAATAAAATAAATAAATAAATAAATTTGACATTTGCAGAAATAGGGTTCAAATCAATGTGACAATTCATGATGGCATTTATCAAGGAAGCTATTCTGTTTGTTTTCTGAGAGGTGTTTGATTTAGGGGCCAAACAGAAAAACAACAGCAGATCTCTGCAGAACAGTTAATCGCTTTTGGAAATTGACTACACTCCCAGAAAGGAATTTCTAGATTTAGGAGTTTGCAAAATCTATATGCTGGTTCTCCATGTAAAGTCATGTGCTAGCAAGTTTCACATTTCCAATAGCATAAAACAGTTGCCTGACTGGAGCCCCATCTAATTGGTCTGGGTTCTGTAGGCAAATTCTTTTTAGATGGTACAGGATTTAAAATCCCTTGATTTAACTTCTTTAGGCAAACTGTGGTATTCAGTGAGGTAGTGCTGGATTTTTAAGAAATGTTGATTGTGTTCCCCCTTAGCAGCTTGGGTTCTATTTGGAAATGGTCTCTGTGGGTTGGGAGGAATTTGGAAGTCTCACAATACAGATGTCTAGCCAGTGAGGACTAGCACATTGGCATTTGTTGCACCTCTACTCAGCAGGGTTAAGAAGTGGTTGTGAATACATTCATCAAATGTAGGAGGGTTATGTAGCTGACAGACTGGGCACACATAGTAGAGTAGTATATTCAGTGTTGCTGCTAGAGCCAATTTGTCTCTTACAGGTGCAGGGTTCAAATTACTTTGACACACTATGGCTGTATTAGATATGGTATTCTGGGAGGCTGTGCTGATTTTTTTCTGAGATTTTCCTCCTTTCTTTTTAGCAGGCTCAAGGAAGAGACAAAGGGAGCATGTAGGAAGGGCTGGATCATTCCAAATCTGGAAGACAGAACATTGGTAGACGTCATTATCTAGGATGTAATTTGGCCGTGAGGAAGATTTATTTGTGCTAAAAAAAAATTGAAATTGGACTCCCCAACTAGGCTGAGGGTTCTGTACGCACTCCAGTGGGCTATAGTTGGCCTCTTCATTCTGTCATGATTGCTGTAGTGCTGTACAGGACTGCAAGGCTGGATACTGGGCAGGACTAGGGCCAGTCTTCTACCTATTCAGCCCCCTCTGCTGCAGGTTGAACCCTTGGGATCTGGGTTCCAGTAGATCTTGTGGCAGTAGTACATAATAGTGAGTCTAGGTAGGTAGGAGCAAGATGGATCAGGCTCCTACCTACCTAGACTCAAGGCATGGATAGGCTGGACTAGATACTGGGGTTGGACACAGAACAAGGGCTGGGGTGTGTGCAGACAGAGACAAGGCATGGTACTGAACACGGACAGGGAGAGAGATAGGCAAGGCAGGATACTGAACTGGGGCTGGAGCTAGATGCAGACCAGGGCAATACAAGATACCAATAAGACAGGGAAAGGATACCGGGAACAGAACTGGGCTGGGCATGGCAAGACCAGAGACAGGACTGGATAGGACAGACCAGGACAGGACTGAACAAGGCAAGGCAAGACAACAAAGAACAAGGAATACAGAAGTCTGAAGGTAATAAAACTGAGGCCCATAGGCCTCTAGGCTATAGAGAAAGACCTGGATAGGCCACAAGCAAGATATAAGAATAGAACAGGCCCAGAGGCTGCACAGCAAGGTAGAGCCTAGATAAGCCACAAGGCAAGGTACAGCCTAGGGTAGGCTATAAAGCAAGGCATAAGGAGCAAGAAGTCTAAAAGCTACAAGGTATAAGACAAGGAAACAGAAGCCAGTTCAGAGAGCCAAGGGTGACTCAATGAAGAGGCAAAGGTGTATGGGCAAGGCTGGATTACATAGGGCTGGAGCTTGAGTGTGGTTCAAGGAGTGAGGAGGAGCTTGGCAAGTCTGTAGATGAAGCTGGCTGAGGTGGAGAAGAGGTTGCACCATAGGCTAAGTCATATGTCCAGTGAGGAGATGGCTTGGATAGCTCTGAATGGAGCTCACTAGAGGCCTCTGCTGGTAAGGAGGTGTCACAGCTAGCAGACTCAGGGCATGGTAGGGCTGTAAAACAGGTAAAACTGTGACAAGGAAGGACATTTAGTGCATGACTAAAGAGATGATGCATAGAAGAGAGGTGTGGATATTTTGGGGAATGGTGATCTACCTGAGGGATATAAGGCTTGCTTTATTATAGTCATAGCCTTCACATGTCTAAAAAGGAGCACAATAGTCTTAAGTGAACAGTATATTGACAGGTGCTGGATGGGAGCTGGTTCAATCAAACTGTAATCCCCAAGAAAAAAAGAGATAAGTAGAGAAAAAACATTTGTAAAGAACAGGTAAGACAAAGAGGCTAAATAAAATATATAGAGAGGAGAAAATGTGCAAGTTAGAGTCTGGATAAAATATGCCAGACTTAGAGACCCTCATTATAAAGTTGAATAGTTAGTAAGGAGGGGCAGACTAAATAGACTGTAATCTTTTTCCATATTATGTTTCATGAAAGAGGGGGATTTGGAAATTGTTGCTGTCACAGAGATGCTGTGTAATTAGTTCTCTGATTGGGATATAGCATTTTCAGGTTATAATCATTACCCTCAAAGAATGCAGGGGGAGACTGCATCCAAGGGCTCTGTGGTTGCCAGGGAGCATTCTTTGCTGGCTGTAGCTGGCATGAAGGCATCCACTGAAGCATCTCCCTCCACACAGAAGTCATGGACTACAATTCCTTCAGCAGCATACGGCTAATACCCTGCATCTCCTGTTTTACACCCTGATGCTGTTCCTGTACCACTTCACTGAGGGCTTGTATGTCCTGCTTTATGCCTCCAAGCAGGTTTGCCACTCTCTCATTGTGACGTGACTCTTGGCTGGAATGCAAGGCACCTCATCATCAGCTCTTGGAGAAAATATGTCTTCTTCCCATTCTCTGCTTTCTTCCTCATCAACGTCTTGTCCTAAGATATCCCAAGTGGGAGGTTTTCTATAGGTTGACAAGGGCTCAGTCTATAACAAAGCCTGGGTGCATTCCTCATATCTTGCCTCATCCCATGCCTGCTCCTCTATGTCAGTTGCAGAATCTGCAGAACTCTCCTTTTTTGACTTGTTTGGTTTCTCTGGACTAAGTGGTAGCACTCATGCATACCTCCTTGGCTTTCCAATGCCACTGGGCTCCAGTGCAACAGAGTCTTTTTGTGTGGCATTACCTGCAAGAAGGTTTTGTACACACATCTGTCCTTTTCTCTTCTCAGTCATTAGACATACCTTATAGTCATATATAATAGCAAAATAGGACCCACATTGTGGCCTCCAGCTACTGAATAAGCTTCTAATCTAGCATTTCCTTGGATGTCAAAGCTACCATTATGAACAGAAAGAGGGCTGGCAGCAAGATGTTGCTTATGACTGCAGGCCCTAACTGCCTTTTGGACCAAAGTCTATCTGTATATATGTATCTATGTATAGTTAGAAACTTTATAATAGATACTATATGAAAAAACCTTACAGGCATTTCTTACAAAGATTGTTCACTTTATTGCTCTCGAGAACATTAGAGGTCCAGCTAATCAACCCCTTTCACAGCAGCCTATGATATAGTGCTCAGGAGTCAGGACCATCTGTTCAGCTTGGGTGAAGATTATTTAGATGGAGTGCCACTCTGCCCTCATTCTGGCCTGTTTCTCCTTGATCTCGTGTCTAAGGTTTTGCCATCTGTGAGTGAGGTTTTTCACACTTCTTTTATTGTGGAAGACAGCATTCAATTTATGACAGATTTTCTCCATTTGCTTCTACCCACACAGAATGTTCTGGACCTTCATTACCTCCCTGACAATAACAACATAAGAACATGCCATACTGGGTCAGACCAAGGGTCCATCAAGCTCAGCATCCTGTTTCCAACAGTGGCCAATCCAGGCCATAAGAACCTGGCAAGTACCCAAAAACTGTTACTGTTGCTAGTAAAAGCAGTGGCTATTTTCTAAGTCAACTTAATTAATAGCAGGTAATGGACTTCTCCTCCAAGAACTTATCCAATCCTTTTTTAAACACAGCTATATTAACTGCACTAACCACATCCTCTGGCAACACAAATTAATTGTGTGTTGAGTGAAAAAGAACTTTCTCCCATTAGTTTTAAATGTGCTACATGCTAACTTCATGGAGTGCCCCCTAGTCTTTCTATTATCTGAAAGAGTAAATAACCGATTAACATCTACCCATTCTAGACCTCTCATGATTTTAAACACCTCTATCATATCCCCCCTCAGCCGTCTCTTCTCCAAGCTGAAAAGTCCTAACCTCTTTAGTCTTTCCTCATAGGGGAGCTGTTCCATTCCCCTTATCATTTTGGTTGCCCTTGTCTGTACCTTCTCCATCGCAATTATATCTTTTTTGAGATGCGGTGACCAGAATTGTTCACAGTATTCAAGGTGCGGTCTCACCATGGAGTGATACAGAGGCATGATGACATTTTCCGTTTTATTCACCATTCCCTTTCTAATAATTCCCAACATTCTGTTTGCTTTTTTGACTGCCACAGCAGACTGAACTGACGATTTCAATGTGTTATCCACTATGACGCCAAGATCTCTTTCTTGGGTGGTAGCACCTAATATGGAACCTAAAATGGTTTCATATTAGCATGGATTATTTTTCCCTATATGCATCACTTGCAATTATCCACATTAAATTTCATCTGCCATTTCGATGCTCAGTTTTCATGTCTCACAAGGTCTTCCTGTAATTTATCACAATCTGCTTGTGATGTAACTACTCTGAACAATTTTGTGTTATCTGCAAATTTGATTACCTCACTCGTCGTATTTCTTTCCAGATCATTTATAAATATATTGAAAAGTAAGTGTCCCAATACAGATCCCCAAGGCACTCCACTGCCCACTCTCTTCCATTGAGAAAATTGTCCATTTAATCTTACTCTCTGTTTCCTGTCTTTTAGCCAGTTTGTAATCCACGAAAGGACATCGCCAACTATCCCATGACTTTCTACTTTTCCTAGAAGCCTCTCATGAGGAACTTTGTCAAACGCCTTATGAAAATCCAAGTACACCACATCTACCAGTTTACCTTTATCCACATGTTTATTAACTCCTTCACGATTTGTGAGGCAAGGCTTGCCTTGGGTAAAGCCATGCTGACTTTGTTCCATTAAACCATGTCTTTCTATATGTTCTGTGATTTTGATGTTTAGAACACTTTCCATTATTTTTCCTGGCACTGAAGTTAGGCTAACCGGTCTGTAGTTTCCCGGATCGCTCCTGGAGCCCTTTTTAAATATTGGGGTTACATTAACTATCCTCCAGTCTTCAGGTACAATGGGTGATTTTAATGATAGGTTACAAATTTTTACTAATAAGTCTGAAATTTCATTTTTTAGTTCCTTCCTTCAGAACTCTGGGGTATATACCATCTGGTCCAGGTGATTTACTACTCTTCAGTTTGTCAATCAGGCCTACCACAGCATCTAGGTTGACCATGATTTGGTTCAGTCCATCTGAATCAGTACCCATGAAATCCTTCTCCAGTATGGGTACCTCCCCAACATCCTCTTCAGTAAATACCAAAGCAAAGAAATAATTTAATCTTTCCGCGATGGCCTTATCTTCTCTAAGTGCCCCTTTAACCCCTTGATCATCTAACGGTCCAACTGACTCCCTCACAGGCTTTCTGCTTCGGATATATTTAAAAAAGGTGTTACTGTGAGTTTTGCCTCTATGGCCAACTTCTTTGAAATACTCTCTTAGCCTATCTTATCAATGTCTTACATTTAACTTGCCAATGCTTATATATTATCCTATTTTCTTCTGTTGGATCCTTCATCCAATTTTTGAATGAAGATCTTTTGGCTAAAATAGCTCCTTTCACCTCCCCTTTTAACCATGCCGGTAATCGTTTTGCCATCTTTCCACCTTTTTTAATGTGTGGTCTACTTCCAATGGCTGGACGTTAGGCTTCCTAAGCAAGGATTCCTTTCCTCTAGAAATGGTACAGTTAGGAAGATAGGCTATGAGACTTGCACTTATATACCACATTTGTACATAAAGGTATATAAAGGGGTAGATTTTACTCACATAAAACTTGCATGTGCAATTTATATTCTGACTTTGCTTCAGGTGATGTCCCTCAAATTCTGAAGGGTCGTTTTTTGTGAGTTCCTCTGGCTTATAAGGGTTGCAGATAGATGAAGGGAAGAGGTAATGGTTACATCTAAAAGTCTCGGATTACTCACAGCTGAAAGCTTTAATGATAAATTCTTCAAATATTCCTTTTTCTTACATGACTGGTAGAAGACCGGGTGTCAGGGGGAACTTCTGTATTGATAAACTGACTGTAAGGTCTGGCCGAGCAATATCCTCTGGGCTGGAGTAGTTGGCATGCTGACTTCAGCCTTTTCTTATACAATTTCTCTTTATTAAATCAAACAGCAAACTCAACTTCACAATTACTCCCTACCTTCGCAGTCTTCTTTACAACACAACTTCCCAGAGCAGTTCAGAAGCTCCTACTCCTGGAGAGGCAGAGGCCCTCTATCCCAGCTGTGCTAACACTCTTATTCCCTTCTTACTTGTCATGCCATCTGAGCTCTTCCTGCTCGACAGGGTCCCGCCCACAGAACATTCACCTCCTAGGGGGATTTAAAGAGGACCACACATCTAGCTTGGTCTTACACAGGTTTATTGGGGAAAATAGGGCCACGCTCTCACATACCCCTTGGCACACCTGTTCATTTGCCTTCTTCTTTGTGAGCTCTAGCCCATCAGGTTCTGCTTTGACATGAGCTGGATTGTTGCTTCCCAGGCTTCCTGACACAGACTCCCACTGCAGGCTTGAGCTGCACTCATGTGACTCACTCCGCTGTTGGGCTCCCACTGGGTTCTCTGCAGTGGCTTTTTCAGGATAATTGGCAGTGCTTTTCTCTACTCCCAGGCAGTGGAAGCTCCCCTTTGTAAAGGTGGCAAGATGAGCATGGTTTGCTTCCAGAATCTTATAACCTTATCCCAGGACAGCTGACTCTCTCTAAGGCTCTCCTGTTACTCCCTCTCTTTCCCAGAAGCTCTGAATTGCTGCTTGCAAACTTCCTTCAGTCCTGCTTCCAGACGGCTGCTTTCTGGTGCTCCTCTCTCTTTTTGTCTCTTCAGAGCCTGAGCTTACTAGGGCCAGGACCTGTGCACACACACACTGATTTCTTCAGTCTAAAGAGGGACCGTGCCCTGTTTCAGCCTAGTGCACAACTTGCTGCTATAATTTTTTTCAAAAAAGGGGGGTGGGGGGGAAGTAACAACAAAACCTGCCTCACTGACTCTTACTATACTTTTGGCCCTTACTTTGGATAGAGCTTGGTCTCATTAGTCCACAGAAAAACCTAAACCTGCTTTTCTCCAGGCCCCCACCGACTGCTCTTTGCTTTACAGGCAGTTCCAGGGTTTTTTTTTTCTCTCTGTGCTTTGCAGTCCTAGCAGCACTCTTAGCATCAGTGTGCTCTGTAAGCTACACCTTTTTCCCTTCAAATGCAACTGGCAGATCAGACAACAAACAAACTTTTTTTCCTTCCTTCTGGAGGTTTTGGGCTTTTCTCTGTAACAGGATTTAGAGAAGAAAATCCCACACATGAACCTCTGTACTGATAAACTGACTATGAGGACTGGCCGAGCAATATCCTCTGGGCTGACGCAGGTAGCACACTCACTCCAGCCTTTTCTTATACAATTTCTCTTTATTAAAACAAACTGCAACTCAACTTAACAATTACTGCCTACCTTTGCTGTCTTCTTTACAACACAACTTCCCAGAGCGGTTCAGGAGCTCCTATTCCTGGAGAGTCAGGGCCCTTTATCCCAGCTGGGCTTATAGTCTCATTCCAGACTCACTGATTATGCCCTCTGAACTCTTCCTGCTCGGCATTCTCTTACTAGGGGATTTCAAGAGGACGAGGCCTCTAGCCTTCTACCAGCAGCAGCTGGCCATCATCTGGGATCTGGTGGTGTCTGAACAGAAAAAAAAAGTGTGTGCCAAGCATTCAACTGGTATGCACTAGGGCTTGATGTGGAACACCAATCAAGCTGTAGGAGTGCATTCCAAAAGCAGAAGCCAACAGGATGTGAACTTAGCAGTGGGGCATCCATCTGTTATAGAAGGTTGCATAGGTTCCCATAAAAATATTGGCTACTGTACAGTAGTTCTTTACACATGGTGCCTATCTAATGATAAGGGCTCCGAGGTAACCCCAGTGGCTGGGTGATATATGTTGCAGTGAGCCTTAGATTCCAACCCATCAATGGCTATGATGCTGCCACAAGGTTTTTGCCTTGTTGGAAGGGAGGCATAGAGTATCCCTGGATATGGTATTTGGAGTAAGTCCTTACATTTATAATTTGCCTATGAATGCATTAAAAGTAGTGTTTCATGAAATGCCAGGCCATGACCCAGGATATGTACTGTGCCCACCGTTCCACTCAATGGATGCCTATGGCCTTTAGAAGGAAAAGCATTATATGTGTGCCCCCCAACCCTCCCCCTCTGGTACAGATAATAAATTACCCCCTAAGCTTGGGGTGGGGAGTACCACATGAAAAATTATATTTACTAATATGATTTATCTTAGGGTTTATGGCCAGAGTGGAGGATGAGACAGGGTCCCAGTCACCCTGCTATGAAAATTCAGTGCCCTTCCCAAACACTTCTTACTTGTGGCACTACACCAGAATAAAACAGTAATTAATCCTTTTGCTAGTATTGTGTAAGTAGATAGTAAATCCAACCAGAACATTAATGGGAAAAGTACAGTAGAGAAATATAATATAAACTTGCAGTTTTCACATTTTAGATCAAGCAATGCCAAAAACACTGGGTATGACCTGTTAACCAGGCAACCAACATACTCATATGGATAGTAAAAAAATAGGGAATGCTAATAGAGAAAGGTTTGGTGGTGGTGGTGGGGGTTTGAAGGCAGAGAAGTATACAACTTTCAAAAATTGTCTTTACCCTTGAATACTCAAAAAAAAAGGGAGGGGGAACAAGATTCACCCCAATGTCACTAGGTTGTAAAGGGTACACCCCTGTCCCAAACACAAAATTGTGTTGAAAAAAAATTCAAGAAAATGAAGAATTCCCTCTTGATGGTGGAGCTGGCTAGATGTCGACAAACCAAATAGATGAGCACTACAGTGTGTGAAAGGTCTTTCTCTCCTGGGAGCTTCCCCAAATGGTTTACTTGGTACTAAACAGAAAGCTGGCCTGGTTTCAGATGACTACAATCTACCAGTTTTCTTTCCCAGCAAGAGTTTATGCTTGCCTTTGGCTGAAAAGCTGAAGCAATTAAGATGCGATGCTGAATTTGAGGACAAAAGGCAAGATAATAAACCTTCTTCCTCCCCTGCTAAAATACTCTGTGCAAAGCTTAGATTACTTAACTCAGTCTTAGAAGAGTGATCCATCCATGTGCTACTGGGCCTGGATATCTCTGGAAAGGAAGTCTCTCAGCTCTTGGCTCCTCTAATATCACAAATCCCATTTCAGGCATATCACACACCCATAATGCAAGGCAAAAAGGTGTAGTTATTTGCAGTGTGATAACATGTGTTATGCTATTGCACACAATGTTAAACACCCTTCATTTTCATAAACTCCTCCCCTTTGACTAAATTTTGAAAATTTGCATATGCATTTTGTGATGCATTCTCATGGGCATTAGGGCCCTATCACCCTTGTAAGGCCCTAATGCGATTTGAAAAATGACCCTTTTGGCTAGATAAGTGCCGATTTTCAAGCTCCCACCCCATACCCAGCAGACTCATCCTCAACTCCACCCCATCCTCAGCGGTCTTACTCTCTTTCCCCCAGACTCACATCCTATCCACATTAAACTCACTCTCATCCCCCCAGACTCCCATCTCATCCTCAGCAGCCTCAATCTCAGTCCCCAGACTCACACCTTATCCACATTAAACTCACTCTCATCTGGGGAAAGCAAGATGGCTGCTATTTGAGTCAGACGTGCTTTTGAATTTTTGCCTAAACAAAAATAATGCCTCACACCAAACACAAGGCAAAATTGAGGAAAATGGTTACATCTTCTCCCCTGCCAGCATCGGTACAGCCGCGGATCGAAAACTTCTTCACACCAACATCAGAAGAAATGCCGGAGGACAGGGATGCTGTAGACACCAATACAGAGCAGGTCTCGGCGCTACTGGCTGAAATAATATCCCTCAGTCCTGGCGCACCAAGCATCCCCCACCCCCCCACCTCAACCCGTGAAAAAGTCTATTGTCTTAGCAGGCTCCAGAGAAGTGGGAAGAAGGGAATTTATACCTTGGGAAACAAGCAGAAATTAAATCAGGTAAAAGTGAGCTTTTTACCATTAAGAAGACCCTCTCTTGACCTATGGCAGTGAGCCTTGCTAAAGTTGAAGGAGTATCTAACTTGGTGGGGAGGGGGATGATTCAAACAGGAGTGGGAGAAGTGGAGACCAAGATTCAGGGTTTGACTCCCTTGCCCAGGCTGTCCAAGATTACCTTGGAATCGTTGTGGTTGGCTATAAAATCACTGGAAACAGCGATGTTGAACTTAACTGAGATTATACTAGAATGAAATCAGCATTTTGAAAATGTCGAAAATATAATATCTTCAGTTAACACTAAGTTGGTACAGCTGGAAACACATATGGATACTTTGGAGTCTCTCCAGCATAATTTTGTTAGATCAGAAGCTTTAAATCTTAAAAAGTTGGAAAGTCTTGAAAACACAGTAAAGTTTCTAAATCTCCAAATTCTTAATTTCCCTTACCTGAAATTGATTTCTGCACATGAGATGTTTAGAAACTATTATATCAAGTTTGAAGTACCTACTGAGGCGATGCCTGTGATAAGTAGGATATATTATCTGCCTACAAAGGAAGAAATGATAAAGATTTACCTGAAAATTCATTAAATCTGACAGAACTGTTGGAAGTATCGATTGATACTACAATTGCGTCCAGAGCAACGCTATTGGTGTCCTGTCCTTTGCACTACCATCTGACCAGGACATGGTGTTACATTTGTTTATGCACAATCGTACGACACAGTATCCATGGAGAGAAAATTTGGATTTATCCGGATTTATCAAAAATATCTCAGGAGAGAAGGAAGAAATTCTTAAGTATGCTTTCGGAGGTTCTGGCTAGGGGGAGCCACTTTCTTTTGAAATATCCCTGCAAGTGGCTTTTGAATTATTTAAATGTCAAGTATGTTTTTCTTGAATCCATAGCAATTGCGCTTGTTCTTGGATACACAGTCCCAAGTTGATCCTGTTTAGAAGCTCATGAAAGATAAGAATGTAATTCTGATGGCTCAAACTTTACTTGTGAAATTGTATTGCCTATATCTGCTGCTCTTTTGCACTTGCTCTCCCCATTTCCTTAAAAGATTGGTAGATAAGAAAAAGTATTGCTCTTATATGTTGTTATTACTGATTTCACTGTCATCTCTAATACTACAACAAGTGTAATCAAGTGGAAAAGCTTTAAAATAAAATTTATTTAAAAAAAAAAACTCATTCTCATCCCCCCCCAGACTCCCATTTCATCCTCAGCAGCCTCAATCTCAGCCTGCAGACTCCCACCTTATCCACAGTAGCCTCATTAACCTCCGCAGACACCCACCCCATCCTCAGCCTCTCTCATCCTCAGCAGCCTCATTCTCGTCCCCCTACCTCACCCCATTCCCAGCAGCCTGACTCACCCCCAGATAGCCGGGGTTCTCAAATGATCAGTCTCACACACTGTATCTTTTCTCCATTGGACAGTCAGTTTGTATCTGTCCTTCTGCTTTTTGTCTCATTCTCTCACTGCCACTGTATACCGACTACTGATGATTTTGCTTACCTCCATCAATCAGGATGCTGATCATTTCAGCCTGGAAAAATTCTTCAGGCCTCCATGGACTCTTCTTGGTCTTTACCTGTGCTCTGCCGTAAGAAGCCTGCTCCTATTGTATTTGGTAACATTCAGGTCACTTATAATCCACTGACACTAAATTCTTCCCATCTCTGTAGACTCTTGCTTTTGGGCCATACTGCAAGCAACATGAAGCCCTACTGCATTGGCCTGCCTGTCATAATGACATGCTGACTGAAGAAGACTGAGCAAATGACATTGTGAAAAGCCATGTCTGAAAGTCCAATAGACCCAATCCATCCCTGAATACGTTTAGGTTGTGCAGTCCTAATATGCAAATTTGAGATATTGATAGCTTTCAACATAGACCTCATAGCTTTCCATATATATATTTACAACTGCACAACCTAGAATGCATCATTGCCTACTAGGGATGTGCATTAGTTTGAAACTAATAAGGAACTGGAACTGAAAAAGCCAGTTTGGTTCATTTTAAATGAAACAAATCCCTGTAGAAATGTGATGGATAAAATTTTTGTTTGTGTTTTTGATTTTTCTTAGGTTTTCTATATTTAGTTTTTGGGTCTTTTTTTTTTTGGCAAAGTATTGCAAATAGAGTGCATCATTTGTAAATGATGCATACTGTTTGAAATGTTTTGCCAAAAAATGAACAAAAATAAAAAATTTTATTTTGAGAAGGCCAAATTTGTTTCATTTGATACAAACAAAAATGGACTTCTTCACCAGTTTTCCATTTCTGTTTCATACAAATTGACATCCCTAATCCACAGTGACTCCAACCCCCCCCCCCCCCCCAAATGTTTAGTTTTTTTAATTTTAGGAAATAGCATGCACTATTTCTGAATTATTTGCTCTTATTATGCACACTGAGGACAATTTTAAAATGAGCATGGGTACGCTCATACACGTGCATATCAGTGAGCAAGCAAGAATATGCTGAAATTTTTAATTGCGCACGCACCTGTGTGCATATGTTTAAAAATGCTCAACCATGCATAAGTATGCTTCTAATTTTAAGAGGTTACTCAAGCACAGTTAACATGTGTATGTCTTCCATAAGACCTTGTCAGCTTTTATGCGCATATAGTTTTGCAATTACTCTACCAGAATGGCCAATTAATAGTGAGGTCTTTCAGACCTCTATAGTTCTTCATCCTACATGCCCCCGAGTTGACCCGGACCCATCACCCATCACCGGACCCATCAGCCCTAAAATTTGAGATCTATAGGCTTGCTTTTCATCAGGAGCAGCAGTAAAGTTAAGTGGTTCTTGGTTTTAAAATTCGGAGGTAAGCACATAAGTCTTGGCCCTGTCCCACCCATTCTTTGCCCTTTTTCCGCCCCTTTATTCCTTATGCATGTATGGTTACATATGTGCATATTTTGTGGCTTTTTTGAATCTGCATTGCTCATGCACGGCCAATATACGTGCATATGTGGGCATTTTTGCACAAGCAAAGATTTTAACATTGACCTGACTAGAGATAGTTCGAGCTATTTCTTGAAATAAAAAAATGGAAAAAAAAAAAAAAGAAGAAACAAGGCCAACCTGACAAAATAAAATTTGGCTGGAACCCTGTCCTTCCCAATAAAATGAACTGAAAATTTGGGGCCTGCACACCCCTCTTCTCTACATATATATACTTTGGTTTCTATTTAATTCTAGGGGAGTACTACCAATAATATTTAGACAAATTTTATAATATTACTATATCTTCCAAAAAGAAGTCAAAAGCACAGCTCCTACTGCTGTTAATGAAGGATTATGCACATCTTACAGTCTCTAGTGTTAGCTGGAAAGCAGTTATGGGGCATTAGCATGTCTCCCATTTTTTTATCTGTGGGAAAAACACTTAAAGGATAACTTTTAAAGAACTGCATGCGAACCTATATACATACATGTACTAATTTACTCTAGTATTTTATAATCCATATAAATCTACCTTGCAACATTCACGCTTATGTTTAGATACTCACAAAAATAGATTTGACTTGGCCAGATAAGCTAAAAAACCCCACTACTTATAAGTTAGCTAAATAAGTCTCAAATAGTGTTCCTTATCTGAATAAGTAGTACTTAGGGGGTCATTTTCAATTGCTTTTGCACATGAAAAGGGACTTTTAGCACATGAAAAGTCCCTTTTCGTGTGCGATAGGGTGATTGGGGCGGAGTCGGCCACAGAAGAGGAGGAGCCAACGCTGCGGAGACATCGCTGGCAGCGAAAGGTAAGGACCCTTATCGCCGCCAGTTCCGCACCGAATAACTACACCTTTTATGGTGTAGTTATTTGGTGCGAAAGCCGGCAGCCAGCTAAGTGAGCAAATTTTCTAACTTGTGCATGTAAAGGAAATTAACTAGTTTACTGAATCCTGTACCAGTTCACCCAGTCCATGTCATTGAGACCCTCCTGGTTATTCAACCCCCCCCCCCCCCCCCCCCCCGGTTCATCCAGACCTTCCACCCAGCCAATACTACAATATGAATACGTTCAGTCTCACTTATTTATTTATATTCCACTTTTCTTATGCAAATTAGTAGGTATAAAATTACACATGTAAATTGACAAATCTATATGCTTAAATCTTTTTTAAAATAGCAACTTGTGTGTTTATGTTGGCCCTGCCCCAGAACACCCTAAGATCAGATCTGTTTTACATGGGTTTGTTTAATGTTTATAAAATGGTATGTATGTAAGTACATATTATTTATGTATGTATATGCTAAATTTTTCATGCATAAACTTTTGAAAATTCACCTCTTAGTAAATAAAGTATAATGTGGTACACAGTAGCTATGGGATTTTGTGTTTGTACTCCTACCTCATTGTGACAATGAATTCTGGTGGCATTTGTATGCAGCATTGTTAATGCATGCCACTACTTTACCCAACATACATTTTTCAGTATTATGTTAAAGTAGAGTAGCTGCATATTCTGTTTGCTTGAGGTTCATGTTTTGTAAAGTCAGAGTTATTCCATGCTTTAAAAAAATATAAAAATCAAATTTAATGTTTGCTTAAGAATGTATTTTAAAAAAGGTAGGTAGAAGAGGACTCTTGTTAATCTTACTGATAACACAGGGTATCAACCTCAGTCTAGAATTTAAAAGCATGTTGCTTTCTCTTCTTCTGAAACTCAGAAAGATTGGTTAATAATGCAGTGCCTGATTATTCAAAGTATTTAGTAAGCTAATGTTAACTGTCCACAGCAGGAGGCTCACATAGCTTGGCTGATGAGAAATGAACTGCCTGAAGCTAACTTTTAATGGCAACTAATTTCCCATATTTGATAATCAGCTCAGTCAACTAATATCTTGTTCAACCGTGACAAGACAATCACAGTTAGTTTTGAAAATCCTTTAATCGGAGGATGCAAACTAGCATGCCTGAGGATATACTGAACTCCTAAATTCTTGGGATCATGTGACTTTGCAGGTGATTTTTTTTTCAGTTCAGGAATTAGGGCTGTGCATGGAAATATTTTGAGTTCAGTTCAGTTCTTTGATTTGGTTGTCATTTTTTATTCATTTCATTTGCTTTTGTTTCCCAAATTCATTTGTTTCCATTAATGTCAATGGGGGAAGACATGCATCCTATTTTGGATTCCAATGCACCATAAGAGGGTCAAAGTGGTATCAACAACAGCAGCATGAAGACTTCAAGGCACCAAAAAAGGAACACAAGCAACACACAAACAGCCCAAGATACCAAGATGGGGTAAAGTGCATGAACATACCAAGGCATCAAGAGAGGGATAAGGGTCACCAACAACAGTGATATGAAGATCCCAAGGCACCAAAAAAAGAGTCAAAGCAGCTTAAACGATGGCATAAATACCTCAAAGCATAGAGTGTAGAGTGAAACAGCAAGAGGAGTGACACAAATATTTTAAAACCCTTAAATTGAGACAAACCTACTCCTTAGATAGCCTATAAGACTGTTTTACTCAACAAATTAAGATGTGGACAGAAGCCCAGCAATGAGTTGGGAGCTATCCAGCCTTTTGCACCGAGTGCCATATGTATGATTATCTACCTGTTGGTGAGAGGTTGTATGTGTGTACCCGGTGCAAATTGCTACTGGCTGTCAGAGAATGAGTCCAATCTCTGGAGGCCAGAGTGGCAGATCTGGAGGAGCTGAGGAAAACAGAGGAATATATACAGGCTACTTTCAAGAACCCAAATCAAGTCTAGCAGCCCTTGTGCTTCATTGGAGGAGCAAAGTCACCTGGAAGAAGACTATAACCTTGGTGTGGCAGGAAGTGATCTTGTAGCTTGGACCTGCCCTCCACAGAATGCTTTATTCTCTTGTACCAAGAATGTGTCTTCAGAGGTCCCAGGAGGGAAAGGTTAGGCTGACCATTGTAGTGGGTGATTAGATTATTAGGAAAGTAAATAGCAGGGTGACTGGTAGACATGACTTTTTTAAATAGCTTTACCTCATACTCCGGTATCAAATTCCAGAGTTTAATTATGCATTGAGTAAAACATTATGTTCTCCTATTTATCATAGTAATTTAATTGAATGTTCCCTAGTCTTTGTACTTTTTGAAAGTGTAAACAACCGATTTGCCCCCGTTCCACTCCAATCACTATTTTATAGACCTCCTATCACAGTGGTTCCCAACCCTGTCCTGGGAACCTCCCAGCCAGTCGAGTTTTCAGGATATCCACAATGAATGTGCATGAGAGAAAATTTGCATGTTATGGAGGTAGTGCTTGCAAATTTTCTCTCATGCATATTGTAATGAGAAGAGCAACAGGCTCCTATCCCGGAGGGACAGTAAGTGGGTACCAACTAAACAGTTGTCAAGCTATCCCAAAGTGAAACAGCAGGGGGCGTTTAGACAACCTGTAAGGACTACAATACCCAGAGTTCCAGAGCGGCAGTGGAAGGCTCGTGACCAAGCTGAGGCTGAAGTGGCTGCTGAAGGTGATCTGGGGGAATTAGAGTCAGCTGAGTCCATGCTGTGGGAAGGAGAGGGTGTGTCCCTGAGTGAGGAGGAAAAGGGAGAGAGCAGTTTCTCTGAGGAGATGGACTGGGAGCTGCCTACAGAGGACTCTTCTTTATCCAGCATGGAGATAGAGTAAGTGGAGAAGTAATGTGACAGAACTGAGAAAGAACCTGTTGGGGGAAATTGTTTGTCTCCCCTGTTTCTCCAAGAAGGTACTAACTAAAGAAGGTGCTGACTGTGTGGTAGAGGTAAAACATTACTTATAGCACAGCTGTAGGGGAGAAGGGGTGAGTTGTGCTGGATCCCAAACACAAAAAGGCTGTCAGCGCCAGGATTAAAGCCTGACAGCAGACATTTGGATAAAGAGGTTCCAGGTTGCAGTTTTTCTATCACTGGACTATAGAAGAAGGATTACTGCACAACACTGAGAGAGAGGAATAAGCTGGAACTAATACTAAACTATTCTTTGTTGTTTTTGTTTGGTTTGTTAAACCCTTGCCCTGTGGGGGAGGGGGAAAACTGTTATTTACCCACTTGTGTGGACCTTGAAAAGGGTACTGGCTAGAGTGACTAGCCCTGTTAAGGATTCGGGCCTGTGTTTAAAGGCTTGCAAATAACCGCATTGGAGGGTTGTCAGAGCCGCTAGGATTACAGCGGGCACCATCGGTTGCAGCCGTGCTATCGGGATTGAAGTGCCTGCAAAGCTTTGGAGGAAGAAAATAAGCCCTGCCGGGGAGCCAGTCGGAGGAGCCCACGACAATATTCATTGTGGATATCCTGAAAACTTGACTGGCTGGGGGGTCCCCAGGACAGAGTTGGGAACCACTGTCTAATCATATTTCCCCTCAGCTGTCTCTTCTCCAAACTGAAGACCCCTAACCTCTTTAGCCTTTCCTCATAGGGGACTTGTTCTATCCCCTTTATTTTTTGTTTCCCCTTTCTATACCTTTTTGGTTGCCCCCTCTGTGCCTTTTCTAATTCTGCAATGTCTTTTTTGAGATGTGATAAGCAAACCTGCACACAATACTGAAGGTGTGGTCGCACTAAGCAGCAATTCTAGTACAGATCCCTGGTGCACTTCACTATTCACCTTTCTCCATTGAGAAAATTGACCATTTAGCACTACTCTCTGTTTTGTATCTTTTAACCAGATCTCAGTTCACAGGAGAACATTGCCTCCTATCCCATGACTTTAATTTCCTTAAGAGTCTCTCATGAGGCACTTTGTCAAATGCTTTCTGAAAATCCAGATACATTACATCAACTGACTGACCTTTATCCACATGTATTCATACCTTCAAAAAAATGTAGCAAATTGGTGAGGCAAAATGTCCCTTGGCTAAATCCATGTTGACTTTGTTTCATTAAACTATGTCTATCTATATGTTCAGTAATTTTGTTCTTTAGAATACTTTTAACCATTTTTCCCAGCACAGACATTAGACTCACTGGTCTGTGAAGGAGTTAGAACAGCTTTTAAACTAGAACATAGGGGAAAGCCAAGAGTTACTCAACAGTGCTTGGTTTGGAGGGGGGATTTTCAGAGGATACTGGCAAACCAAGTAAATTAGAATGCCCCATAGAGACATGGTTTTAAAAGCTGAAAAAAAATGTATTTAAATACAGTGCATGCAGATAAAAATGATTCCAAACAGCCTGTATCATCTGATAACAATCATTGGAATACAAATAAAACTGCTTGAAAATATTGTATACAAATTCCAGTCTTATTTTTCAGATTTCTGGCGAGTTAGAATTTTTGTTGCTAAAGGTAGATAATTAGATATAGGCATTTCAGAGACCTGGTAGAAACAAGATAACTAATGCAATACTGATACCAGGGTACAACTTATATTCACATAACAGGGCAGATAAAATTTGTGGAGGGGTGGCAATAGATTCAAGCAACTGTTGCATCCATCGGTCGCAGACGGCTGCGACTGCTCTGCCTCACCTCTCTTCTACCCCTTTCCTCCAACCTCAGAAAGATGGCTGCCTCCGCTGTGGTTTGCTCAGTCCCTCGGCGTCTCCAAGCCAGCATGGGCGTCCCTGTCTGCCATGCTTTTCTTCCTGAACCCTCCTAGGGCACGCGTGTGCATGCTGCCTACATTTTTTAATACGTCTTGGCGGGAACCTCGGGGGCAGCCCACCGCATGATGTCAGTACCTCCGGGTATTTAACCTCCGCACCGCTTCAAATTCAACGAGTTAGCAAGGACTTTGGTTTTGCTACTCTGACCGCTTCTAAGCTGCTCGCTTGGATTCTTCATTACCCTCCAGGGTATCTCGCTGTTATGGAACTCTGGGTACCCGCTCCTCGGGGGCCTGTTTGCTTTCTTACAGGAACTTTGGCGCTCCTAGGTACTCGCTCCTCGAGGGCCTATTCTGCTCAGGGTATCCTGCTCCTCAGACCATGGGTCCCTCTCTTCATTCTACCATCAAAGGAAGTTATCAGCACTGCTACTCTGTGAGTATCTCTACGCTCCAGCTCTCCTCATTCCACCCTTCAGGTTCATGGCTTATCCCGCGCTGCGGAACACTACCGGACCTTTTGCTACATCTGGGTGAGACCATCGACTTCAGAGACTGTCTGAGCTACTGTGTATTCGCTGGACTACAGTACTGTCTGTTTCTTGGACAAGATTCAACGCATCAACAGCAGTATAATAAAGCTTTATTTCCTCAGTGTCTGCTTACTAGAGTCTAGTCAATCATTGTGGTTCCCCACAGGGTTACTCCCCATGGGAGGAGTCATCGCCACTTCGACCAAGAGTCCACAATATGCCACAAACCCAACAGATTGCTAACTCCATGGACTCGGCTAAGCTCACAGCCTTGCAGGCCATTCCTGGCTTAGCCCAGCGGATCACTGAGCAAAAAAAGTCTCTGGAAAGCCTGGCTGCTGCCTTCAATCAGTTACATGCTCAACTGAATACTTTGGCAACTCCAGTGAAAGAATTGCTGTCTCCGGTGATGAATGTGAAGACCACTGTACCAATATCCACGCCTACCGTTATTATTTGTGATAATTGTGGGTGGATCCTTGGGCCGGTGGCAGATGACCACTCCCACGGGGGAAGATCCCAAGAGGGACTACCTGTCAGGCTCAGATTTGGGAGACAGACACACACTAGTTCTTTCTAAACTGTTTTAGAGACCCACCAGAGGTAGCAGTAGTGAGCTGGAAGAGCCTGGCTGGGCTGTAGTCCCTCAGGCACTGGAACAGCGATCCCAGGATGGCTGAGCTGTAGAGAAACTGAGATAGTGAGTAGGCAGAGTATGCAGAGTTCAGGAACAGAACCTTGATGGTAACACTCACACAATAGTCTCTTGGAACAGCCGAGGAGTGAGTACCTGGTTCTAGGGAAAGCTCTGAGAGAGAGAAGGTAACTAACTCACTGGTGTTGTAGCCAGCAGTGACTTCCTGGCAGAAGTTCTATTCAGGAGTAGGTCCGGGAACGTGGGCCCTCGAGGAGCGAGTACCGGTTCCAGACTTTGACCTGAAAAGCAAGAGAGAGAAAGCGAGGCCCCCGAGGCGCGGGTACCCCTGGTAAAGTCCAAGGAGGCAGAGAGGCAAGGTAAGCGGAGAGCAAATCCCATCCGCAGTGATACCTGGAGGCAACTAGGTAGGAAACCCTTTGCTAACTCGATTAGTAGCAAAACAAGAGAACTTAAATATCTGGTGATGATGACGTCATCTCAGGGGGATGCCCCTGAGGTTCGTGCCACAGCTGGTACTTGAGTCGGGGCCGCGCCACGCACGCGCCCTTAGGCCTCAGGAGAACATGGTGGAAGGCAGTGTCTAGCTGGTCCGAGGATACCAGAGGAGGTCGGCAAAATGACGCTGTGGCAGCCAAACTTCCATCAACCAAAGAGGGAGTCGCCAAAGAGGTAAGGTGGGTGGAGTGGAGACGTCGGGCAGCGATGGTCGCAACACCTACCCACTTCACGGGTGAAGCAAGGATGTGTAGAGGGTTTGTTAACCAATGCAATATGCATTTTTCTTTGCAACCTACCCTCTTTCCCATAGAAGCTTCCAAGACCACCTATATCCTATCGCTACTTAAAGGAAGAGCCTTGGCTTGTGCTTCACCATTATGGGAATGTGAAGATCCTAACCTGAATGACCTATCAGGATTTCTAAAACTTTTCAAATCTGTCTTCGATGACCCGGCTCACCACACCATCACTGGATCTGCTCTACTCAATCTCCAGCAAGGTAATAAGCCACTAGCTGACTATGCTATCGAATTCAGGACTTTAGCATCCAAACTACACTGGGACACAGGATGTTTACATGCTATCTTCATGGAGGGTCTCAACTCTCGCTTAAAGGACAAACTGGTGGCTCGCAATCTGCCTGATACCCTTGAATCTCTCATGGAACTGGCTGGGAGAATAGACCACCGGATTCGAGACCGAACTCAAGAGGCTAAGAGTCCTCGGAAGCCCGTCCCAGGAGCTAACCATCCTAAACCTGTGCCAATTGCCTCAAGCCTACCGTCTGCACCCCTAGAAGAAGATGAGCCTATACAACTAGGAAGAAGTCATTTAACTTCTAAAGAAAGACGATTCCGCAAATGCATGGGGTTATGCATGTACTGAGGCCAATCAGGCCATGCCGTCCAAACTTATCCCATATGTCCGGGAAACTTTCAGGCCTAGGATCTGCAGGAGGACGTCTCCTAGGCCTCACCGTTCCAACTCCTCCATTGTCTCTACGAGTCTCTCTTATCTGCGGAAGCCTTGAGTTTCAGACTCTAGCCCTAGTAGACTCCGGGGCCGGAGGAAATTTAATCTTAAAATGCTTAGTGGAACACCTACGGATTCCTACCACACCAATAGCTAAGCCATTGCTATTATCTTCAATCCATGGAGAACCACTTCCTGGAGAGGTTTCACAGATCACCCAGGCCATTGGCCTGCGCACCGGAGCTTTGTACTCTGAAACCATCTCCTTCCTTGTATTGGAAAAGGCCATGCATCTGGTGGTGCTTGGATTGCCCTGGCTACAGGATCATATGCCACAGTTTAATTAGGCAATGCTGGAATTATCCCGGTGGGGACCTGGTTGTCAGGGTAGGTGTCTCGCGGAAGTTTCTCCATTGATATGCATGCCCACTACACCATCTTTACCAGGCCTTCCTCCACAATACGCCTCCTTCCAGGATGTCTTCTCTAAACAAGCAGCAGATGTACTTTTACCTCACAGAGCTTTCAACTGTGTATTAACCTGAAACCCAATACGGAGCCTCCAATAGGGAGAGTTTACGCTCTTTCTGCAGCTGAGACTAAGGCCATGTCTGCCTACATACAAGAGAACCTTCAAAAAGGCTTTATCAGACCCTCCAAGTCCTCGGCTGGTGCAGGATTCTTTTTTGTGGGAAAAAAAGATGGCACTTTATGTCCCTGCATCGACTATAGGGGTCTGAATGAAATTACCATCAAGGACCGGTATCCCCTGCCTTTAATATCCGAACTATTTGACAGACTCCAGGGAGCCAAGATATTTTCTAAACTGGATCTCAAAGGAGCTTACAACTTGGTGCGCATTCGTGAAGGTGACGAATGGAAGACAGCCTTTAACACACGCAATGGACACTTTGAATATCTCGTCATGCCCTTTGGACTAAGTAACGTACCTGCAGTCTTTCAAAATATGATGAACGACATCTTATGGGACTTACTATATCAATGTGTAGTAGTATATCTTGATGACATTCTGATCTTCTCCCAGGATCTACAAACACATCAAGAGGATGTCAAGAAGGTTTTAAGATGCCTACGGGAGTACCACTTAAATGGAAAACTTGAGAAGTGTGAGTTCCACGAGGAATCTGTACCCTTTCTGGGATACATTGTTTCAAAAAATGAGTTTCAGATGGACCCCAAGAAATTAGAAAGCATCTGAAATTGGCCACAACCTACAGGCCTGAAGGCACTATGCCATTTCTTGGGCTTCATGAACTACTACCGTTCCTTTATCAAGAACTATTCATCATTGACGGTCCCTCTCACTGCAATGACCAGAAAGGGAGCAAACCCTGCCAACTGGTCTCCTGAAGCTATATCAGCCTTCCTGTCTCTCAAAGAGGCTTTTCAAAAGAAGTCGTGCCTCCGCCATCCAGATCCGCATAGCCCATTCATCGTTGAGGTCGCCGCATTGGACGTCAGCGTGGGAGCGGTTTTGAGCCAGTACAGCGAATCCAATGTGCTCCATCCATGCTCCTTCTTCTCAAGACGGTTCTTGCCCGCCGAAAGAAATTATGGAATCGGAGACAAAGAGTTACTCTCAATTAAGCTGGCCTTTGAGGAGTGGCATCCTTGGCTGGAGGGTGCACATCATCAGATAGTAGTGTACATTGATCACAAGAACTTAGAGTACCTCAGACATGCACAACGACTCAATCACCGTCAAGCAAGGTGGTCACTGTTCTTTAACAGATTTGATTTCCTTTTAAAATACCATCCGGGAGAGAAGAACATCTGGGTTGATGCCCTGTCATGATCCTTCTCCTCTCAGGATATGTCTGACGAACATGGTCACATTATTGATTGCGGGAAGGTGGTCCTTGCACCACTCATGTTTTACCCACTGGGAAGACTGTTGTGGCTAGAAATCAAAGGAAGAAACTGTTGAAGTGGGCGCACTATTCCCGCCTGGCTGGCCATGTTACAGCGGTACTACTGGTGGCCAACTATGAAAGGATGTACAAGCTTATGTGGGTTCCTGCACTGTCTGTGCCAAGCAAAAGCCGCCAGCTGGATGTCCTTGGGGTCTGCTTCAACCCCTGCCAGCACTGGATGAACCCTGGACACATATAGCAACTGATTTTGTGGTAGACTTACCTCTCTCCAATGGGAACAATACCATTTGGGTCACCGTTGATCGCTTCTCCAAGATGGAACATTTTGTAGCCTTACCAGGATTACCTTCAGCCGTGGAGTTAGTGAGACTCTTCATCAAACATATCTTCTGTCTTCATGGGATGCCTAAGCATATTCTGTCTGACAGAGGAGTACAATTCACTGCTAATTTCTGGAGAGCCCTATGTCAAAAGTTTGACATCTCATTGGACTTGACCTCCGCTTACTACCCTCAGTCTAAAGGACCGACTGAAAGAATGAATAGAACGCTTAAACAATTTCTACGGTCCTACGTTAATTCAAGACAGAGTGACTGGGCGGAACTGCTGCCTTGGGCAGAATTTGCTATCAACTTTCATCCTGCTACATCTACGGAGTCTTCTCCCATCCAACTAATCTATGGATGACAACCACTTCCTCCTCTGCCAATTCCATTATCAGTGGCTGCTCCTGCTGCACAGGCCACTGCAGTAGAGGTATCTCAGCTTTGGAAGCAAACAAAGGATCTACTCCTTAGAGCAGGACAGAAAGCAAAAAAGATCTATGATGCTCACCATCAAGAGGCACCTCAGTTTCAGCCTGGAGACAAAGTCTGGCTGAGTACCAAGTTCCTCCATCTTAAACTACAATCAGCACGTTTTGCACCTCGCTATGTAGGACCCTTTGCTATTCTTCGGTGCTTGTGAAATCTGATGTACAGTCTGAGACTACCCCCATCAATGAGAATACATAATGCCTTCCATGTCTCTCTGTTAAAACCCTTGATGCTCTCAGAGTTCTCCAAGAAGACCCCTGAATCCACTAACCTGGACACGGAGGATGATATCGAATATGCTGTGGAAGACATCTTGGATGTCCATAAGAGAGGCAAGACGTGGGAATACCTCATATCCTGGGAGGGTTATGGACCAGAAGAAAACTCATGGGAGCCTTTGGCCAACATCATGGACAAAGACATGGTACGTCAATTCCATCTCGCACATCCTCGAAAACCCAGACCATCAGGAAGAGGACCTGGAAGGTACACTTTGAAGGGGGGTAATGTTGCGTCCGGTCACAGATGGCTGTGACTGCTCTGCCTCACCTCTCTTCTACCCTTTTCCTCCTCCTTCGGAAATATGGCTGCCTCTGCTGCAGTTTGCCGAGTCCCTCGGTATCTCCGAGCCAGCATGGGCGTCCCTGTCCGCCATGCTTCTTCCTGAGGCCTCCTAGGGCACACTAGCTACATTTTTTAATACGTCATGGCGGGAACCTTGGGGGCGGCCCCACTGCATGACGTCATTACCTCCAGGTATTTAACCTCCGCTTCGCTCCAAATTCAACAAGTTAGCAAGGACTTCGGTTTTGCTACTCTGACCGCTTCTAAGCTGCTCGCTTGGATTCCTTATTACCCTTCGGGGTATCTCACTCCTACGGAAGTTCTGGGTACCTGCTCCTCGGGGGCCTCTCGCTTCTGCCTAACCTTAAGAACACCCGCTCCTCGGGGGTCCTGTTTGCTTTCTTTCAGGAACCTTTGGCGCTCCTAGGTACTTTTCTGAACCTCACTGTTAGGATCATTTATCAAAACACGATGTGGGGTTATGGTGTACATTAGAGCGTGATTGCACGCGATAACTACCGCATTGTGGAGGTAACACACTAATTAGGGGAAGGGGAGGAGTGTGGGCGGGGTTTGGCAGTGTTAGGACCTGGTAGCGCTGTGGGTAATAATGTTTTACACATTATCGCTGGCAGCACCAGGGGAAATAACATAACCTTTTCCCGTGGCACTATGGGGGCGATAGTGTGCTGTGCGGCCACACCACAGTGGGCGAAACCACACCACTGCAATACGACTGGGTGCACACTAATCCCTCCCCCCGCCCCTTTTTGCTTCACAGCTCATCATTGTACCAACCAATTTTATTAAATTATATTTTCATTTTTAATTTCAGAATAATTTCCACATTTTGCTATGTGCAGACTTTCATGCTCCTGTCTCAGAGCACAAAGGTCCTACACATAATGGAGTTTAAGGAGGGACTGTTATTTATTATATTTATTATACGCCTAGAGCAGACGAACTGTGCTAGGGAAAGTACAATAAAGTACAAGTCCCAGTGTCCTTTAGATGAGGCTCTGAGGGTAGTGTCTCTAAAACCCAGGGAGGATGGAGTTTCCAAACATACCACAGGTAGGTCAGAGAGGTGTTGGGGGTTTCCACGCTCCCTGTGCTTTACTCCCTTCTCTCAGCACTGAACTTGAACAAATGTGTGAAAGTTTTTATCTGTTCCTACTATCAACAAGTCCAGGAAGCAGGAACACTAGTTTGTATGCATGTACACAAAGCTCCTCATGCAGGTTCTGCTACCAGGCCAACAGGGTTCTGCAAGGGTTTGAATCCTGCTGCACACTTTTTTCTTCTACAAGCATACTAATGTAAAGAATCACTGGTTTCCTTACCAGAAGGAGTGTGCTAACTATCATAGGGATGTTAAACAGAGTATTAGCGAAAAGAGGTTTGGGTTTTACTTGCCCATGTGGGAGCTGCAGATGGTGTGTTCTAGCTGTTTAGCATCCTTAAACATACCAAAAACAGAGGGGGTTATATGTAGAATGATGAGCTGTGAAGCAAAAAGGGGCAGGGGTGATAGTGGGCAGTTGGCCGCATCATGGTGCTGCGGCCGCACTGCACACTTTCGCCCCATAGCGCCATGGGAAAAGGTGTAGTTATTTCCCACGGTTTGATAAATGACCCTGATAGTCAGGTTCAAAAAAGGATTGGACAGGTTCCTGAAGGAAAAGTCCATTAACGGTTATTAGCCAGGTAGACTTGGGAAAGCCAGCACTTACTTATCCCTGGGTGTGAGTCACAAGAAATACATCAACTATTAGGGATCTGCTGTGTACTTGTCTCCTGGACGAGCCACTATCGGAGATAAAATGCTGGGCTTGATAGACCTTGATCTGACCCAGAATGGCACTTTATATGTTCCTATATTCTTATGAAGGAAGGATAGAGATGGAGTAAGTGAAATAAATGAAAAGAAAGGAGAGGGTATCAAGAAGAAGCAGGAGAGAGATGAGGGAAGGAAGGAGGTGTAAAGAAGAAGTGATGAGGAAAACAGGTGAGGAATGTGTGATAGCAGAACAGTAGCAGGTTAGAGATGGGGAACAGTGTGAGTGTGTGGGGTGAAAGGATGTATGTGAGGAGAAGAGGAGTAAGGTATGTAAGGGAATGAGAAAAAGGAGAAGAGAAGATGAGGATGGGTGAGTTTGTTGTGTTAAATTATGATCTACTTTATCTTGGGAACAAATTATTTTGTTCATGCAATATATAAATACTGAAATAAAAGAAGGATAAACAAAGAGAAAGAAAGGTAACAAGAAGAGAGGGCAGCAGGGGAGGAAAAACTGAGAGAACAGAATGGATAAAAAAAAAAAGAAACAGAAATGAAACAGGACAGGAAATGTGAAAAAGGGAGACATGAATAAATAAGGAAGGGCTCGCATAATGAACATAATACATCTAAATAAAGTAATAAAGAAAAAAAAGCAAGAAATTGAAGGAGGATCAAGAAAGAAACATGAAGGAATAAGATAAGGATAATAGAATATCAAGAAATAGGTTGGGAAAAAATATAAATATAGATATAAGATCATTCAATTACAGAGTAGATTGACAGTCCCCACTCCTCCTCTGCTTCAGCCTTCCCAAATAAGTGTGTCACCAGCCACTTATGTCTGTAATCCACTCACAGATTTTATTGATTTTTACTTGCTAATAGGTGAAAATCAGCTAGACACAGCATCAGTGACTAAGAACATTGTTAGTTGCTCTAATCGGAATAAAAAATCAGCTAATTTGTCATGTTTTTCCATTCAGATCAAAACAAATCCACATCCCTTCTGGCCAGTTTCTTTTAGTAAGTGTAGCTGGAACTGAGCACATCTCCCCCTCCTTAGAAACACAGTATCCTAAATTAAATAAATCCTATACCTCATCGGTCAGTGAAATACAATTAACGAAACCTCTTCCCTTCAAATTACACTTTAAAAGTCCTGAGTTTCAATCGTGTAAGTTTTCAAGAATTTGTACCAACCAAGTTTATTAAATTGTATTTTCATTTTTAATAATCTCAAAATACTTTTCACATTTTCCTATGTGCAGGTTTTTATGTTCCCTATTCAGAGCACAGAGGTCCTACAGAGTAATTTATTTACTTTTATATACCGGTGTTCGATTTTACATATCACATCGGTTTACATTTAAACAAAATTTGCAGGAACTTATGCATTACCGTTGTCAAATACATTAAACATTTAAATATGGGGTTTAAGATATGGGGTTTAATTGAGTTTAAGAAGGGACTGTTACTTGTTTTATTTGTTTATTAAAATATTTATTATCTGCCTATAGCAGACAAACTGTGCTAGGCAAAGTACTATAAAGTACAAGTCCCAGCATCCTTTATTTGAAGTGTAATGCATTATGAGGTTCTGAAGTAGAGTCTCTATAACCCAGGGAGGATGAAGTTTCTGTAAATACCACAGGTAGGTCAGAGATATGTTGGGGTTTAAGAACATAAGAAATTGCCAAGCTGGGATATGGTTATATATATGTATATACAGATGGTGAAATATATTTTTCATGTTTATACCTGATAAGGTTAAGATCATCATCAATCCTCATGGACTTTAGTTTGCATTTCCTGAAGGCAAGAGCACTCTCTCTCCTGTTTTTATTTTTGTTAAATCATTCTAGAAGGACTGTCTAATTTTCCCTTAAGTCAGTTTGTCAACCTCACCTACTTTTAATTGCTTATGCTCTTTCAATCCAATTTTTGGAGACTTCCCTTGTGACATTGGTGTGGACAGTTCACAGAGTATTGGGGCATCCCTGTAGATGGTGAAATCAAGGAAAGGGAAGATTCTGATAGAGTTCTATCACTTCTCCACAGGATAAACCAGTTAGTGATCCGATGCACAGGAGTTTCAACTTAAAAGCATCTGTTTTGTGCTGTCTCCTCAGTTGTGAGGCAAGGAAGTTTTTCCACCCTTCCTGTCCCTGGTTTGTTTTTCCCTTTTGTAAAAAAAATAATTTTATTCCACCTGGAACTGAGTGCCCTTGGTACCAGAGAATCAGTTTCCATTCTATTGTAGAAGCATATTTCACCTAGGAAGAGCCTGAGGAGTAATGGTCTTTTCATCTAAGTAGAGTCCTATCCCTGGCTATAGGGAAGAAGCTGAAAGTATTCAATATCTGCATTTGTTGCTGAATAAGGTATAGTACACTCGAAAGGAGAGTAACCATCTGGTACTTCATAAGGAGATCTAAAGTATTTAAGAAGACTTTAGGAAAGGTATGAGAATTGGGATTTATGTTCTGATAAAATATTGAGACTTTATTCTAATCACGCCACAGTGGAGAGGAAGCAATGATAACACTGGGAATTGTAATCTGATATAACTGGGGAAGAAAAAGAGTTCAAGTGCTAAGAAGTATGCTTCCAAGGAAATAAAAGGCTTTGCTATAAGAGAGAGGTCACAAGTTTATTAATCGTTTTACTGTCCTATTATATTTATGACTTTCTTTGAAACATGAATTGAGTGCTGTAAATTAGGGATGTGAATCGGTACCCGGACTCGTTTCCGGTATCAATTTCGGGTAAAAACTGCGGGAAATCTTCATTTCCGCGATTCTTACCCGTTTTAATTGGCTGTGTCATGCCGAAAAAAAACACAACACCCCAACCCTTTAAATGTAATCCTTTCACATCCACCACCCTCCCGACCCCCCCCCCCCCCCCACACATTTTTTTTTAAAGTACCTGGTGGTCCAGCGGGGGTCCCGGGAGCGATCCTGTGCTCCTACCATGTGACAGGGGCTGGCCAATGGCACGGATACCCTGTCACATGCTAAGGGCAAAGGGCCATTGGCACCATTTTGATTAGTGGCAGCCAACGGCCCGAGCGTGGGAGATCGCTCTCAGGACCCCGCTGGACCACCAGGTACTTTAAAAATTTGGAGGGGGGGTTGGGAGGGTGGGGGATGCGAAAGGATTAAATTTAAAGGGTCGGGGGGGGTTTGGGGTTTATTTTTAAGTGCCCTTTCTTCCCGCCCCCCCTCCCAAAACAATAAGAGAACCCCACAAAAAATTTCGTGGGGTTTTCCTATCGGGTTCGGGGCCCCCCCGAATTCTGACGAATTTGAAAATATCTTCTGATATTTTCAATCATCAGAAAAATAATTCACATCCCTACTGTAAATATTCTTCAGTCATCTAATCAACTATCAGTAAAAGAAGTTGGAAAACCATATTCCTTCTCAGTGTGATTTTTGGATAAAACAGACAGCGATTATTATGACTGCTGTGTACACTGAAAGGAAAGGGGATTGTACTGGGATTAATGCAAAATGGCCTTGAGGTCAATCCTTCCCCGACTGGAACTCAGATGTAAATGCTACCTGTGGAGAAACTGAGAGAACTGTGTGCAGAAAGAGTCCCTCTCTTGTTCTATGTGTCCCTGGGTGACCCATCCCATCTAGGGGTTACACTAAGGGGGTCATTTTCTAAAGGAATAGCAGGCGAAAAGTCCCTTTTCGTGTGCGATAGCTAAATCAGGGCGGAGTCGGGGCACAGTCCGCACCAGAAGGGGAGGAGTCGGGGCGGGGCGTACTCAGCAATGACTTCGCTGACTGCGAAAAGGTAGGACACCTTATCGCTGCCAGTAGCGCGCCCAATAGCTCCACCTTTCATGGTGGCGCTTTTGCAGGTCCGCCCCCCCCCCCCCCCCCCCCCCGCTTTGCCCACCGTTACTGCCGGATTCTCTATGGTCTGCGACCTTAGAAAATCCAGGCTTAAGTTTGCCAGTCTTAATGAGTGGCATGCAAAAGCAACTTTTTATACCTGCAAACGTTTCCTGCATAAAAAAAACATCCTTTTTCTTGTGGACATGTTCAACTTTATCTAATTCACTACTGGCCTGATTTTTAAACCCCCCCCCTGTGCATAAAAAAATGGGGGTTATGCGCGTGGCCAGGCCCTGTGTGCGCTGCGCGCATTTTAGAAGAAGCCCAGCCGTGCACATAACCCCCATTATGCACACGAGCCAGGCCTTTATCAAGGGGTGGTCCCGGGGGTGGGGAGAGGTGGAGCAGGAGGCCACCGGAACAGCGGCCAATTGCTGCTGTGTGGGGGGATTGCGTGCCAGCAGGCTGCCGGCGCGCATAAGTTACTTCAGGTTGGACCCTGAAGTAACTCAACGGAAAACAGGTAAACAAAAAAAAAAAGAAGGGATTTAGAGGGTAGGGAGGTTAGGGTAGGGGTTAGGAAAGTTCCCTCCCAGTCCGCTCTTAAATTGGAGCAGACTAGGAGGGAACTGGGGGAGCCCCGATCTTGTCGCCACGCAAATTTGCATATGTTTACCTCCCTTGCGTGCGCCACCCACACATATGCTTGAAATAGAAAACATCTTGAAATAGAAAACATCTTAAAAAAAATGAGACCCTCCTCCCACCCCTCAGAAACTATCCCCACTAAACTACTCCTCTCTATCCCCAAAACCATAGCCACCTCACTCTCCAAAATCGTTAACTGCTCCCTGGAACACGGCCTAGTACCTACCTCCCTGAAACAAGCCGTGGTCAAACCCATCTTAAAAAAAACCCTCCCTTGACCCCTCCAACCTTTCCAACCTCCGTCCCATCTCCAACCTCCCCTTCCTCTCCAAAATCATTGAAAAACTAGTAAACTCCCGTCTCTCCGACTACCTCGAACAATCCAATATACTCCCACCATCACAATATGGCTTCCGTAAGCTCCTCAGCACTGAATCCCTACTCCTCTCCCTTACAGACACCATCATCAAAGGAATGGACGCTGGCAACTCCTATCTCCTTGCTATGCTTGATATCTCCGCTGCCTTTGACACTGTAGATCACAACATCCTCATCAACATACTCATTGGTATAGGAATATCAGGTACTGCTCTCTCCTGGGTAAAATCCTTCCTCCAAAACCGTACCTACACAGTCCTCACCGACAACTTCACCTCCCCCCCCTATTAATCTCAACTGTGGCGTCCCCCAAGGATCCTCCCTCTCTTCCACATTGTTTAACATCTACATGCTCCCCCTTACTTACCTCCTCTCCAACCTTGGGATTACACACTTCATCTACGCAGATGATGTGCAGATCCTCATTCCTTTTACTAATTCTGCTTCCACTGCTCTCCAAAAATGGAACACTATTCTCGCCTCCATAAACCAACTCCTCACAGACATGCACCTAGCACTCAACCCGCAAAAAACTGAACTCCTCCTCATCTCCTCTAGACATGCCTCCACACCCTCCCCCTCCACCCTCCAACCCTCTAACTTTCTCTCTGATACAAGAAATCTAGGTGTCATACTTGACAACCAACTTACCTTCAAACCATTTATCAAATCCATCCTTAGCAGCTGCTACTTTAAATTACAAACCCTCAAAAAACTCAAACCCCTCCTCTACTTCTCGGACTTTCGTACAGTACTCCTATCTATAATCTTCTCAAAAATTGATTACTGTAACGCACTCCTACTGGGACTCCCTGCTACCTACATCAAACCTCTACAACTCCTTCAAAACGCTACCGCACGCATCCTCACCAATGCCAAAAAGAAAGACCATATCACTCCCACCCTCTGTAACCTCCACTGGCTTCCTATCCACTCACGAATTCTATACAAAACCCTCACCCTCATCCACAAAAGTATAATTAATGAACACTACAACTGGCTAAACCCACCCTTCACCCTTCGTACCTCCACAAGACCCACCCGCTCCTCCCTCCGTGGAACCCTTATCCCTCCCTCCACAAAATCCTCCAGACTCATCTCCACCACGAACAGAGCCCTCTCCCTCGCAGGCCCTCCCCTCTGGAACTCCATGCCTCTTGACCTACGCATTGAAACCTCCACACCCACCTTCAAAAAGAAACTCAAAACCTGGCTCTTCCTCCAAGCTTACCCCCAATCGTCTTCTTTACCTACTAACACCTTAACTTTACCTACTAACACCTTAACCCTACCACCTCCCCGTACTAACACCCCCTCCTCTGGACCTACCCCCACACCCTCTAATGACTTACAAACCCCACTCCTAACTTCTAGCACATAATATATGACACATAGCTCTACCGTTCCCATTTTCTCACCTGAATCTCTTATTTTCTACATGCCTATACAGTTTTGTATATAACCTATGTATATTTCAAGAATATAACCTATGTCAATTTGCCAATGTATATTAGGGATGTGAATCGTTTTTCAACGATTAAAATTATCGTCCGATAATGTTTATATCGTCTTAAATCGTTATAGAACACGATACAATAGAAATTCTAACGATTTATCGTTAAAAATCGTTAAATCGTGTTAGTGCGCACTAACTCGATTTAGTGCGCACTAACTGAAAATGATACAAATAAACACTTTCCAGGTCACTGAAGGTCAGTTAGGAATGAATATGTGTTCCTATTGGCTGGCTGCCCTCTTATCTATTGATGTTACCACTGAGGTGATGGTTGGGGGGATGGGAAATGGAACTGGAAACTAACGAACACCAACAGAAAATGAAACAAAGTGTTCACACTTCCCAGGTCAGTAAAGGTCACTTAGGAATGAATATGTATGTATGTATTCCTATTGGCTGGCTGTGCTCTTATCTATTGATGTTACCAATATGGTTGGGGGGATGTGAAATGGAAACAGTTGGAAGCTTGACAAAAAAAGTAATGTAATGATCAGCACTCACGTGACTAGAACTTGTTTGTTTATTATTTTTGTTAGCAGGCACCTGAAATGCTAGTGCATGTTGAATTTGCCAATCACTGTGCATTTTAGAAAGGTGGTCCTGGCTGGAACTGTACACAGTTCAAATATATGTAATTGATTGTTGGTAAGTGTATTTTTTAAGTAGCCACACTGGCACCAGTATGTTTACTTTTCCTCCTACTTAACTCACTAGCTCAGCTTTGTAAGAAGGGCTTCTCTGCTTGTGTGTTGTTTTTGTTTGGTGTGAGGAGAGCAGAAACATCAGATCTTTATTCAATCTACTACAGTCATCTCTTACAGTGCCCTATCCCTATTAATACCAGGAGTGTTGTGATCTTCCTGCACACAGTGCCCTAACCCTGATACCAGTCTGAGACAGCTCCCTCCCTGCATTACTAGTGAGAGGCTGGCTTCACAGACAGGGGGGAGCTGCCTGACCCTCACTCCTGACTTCCCCCATGTCCCAGCTAGTGAATGGTGTGTGGGTGAGGAGGGGGGGAGGATGGTGAAGTCTGAGACAGCTCCCTCCCTGCATTACTAGTGAGAGGCTGGCTTCACAGACAGGGGGGAGCTGCCTGACCCTCACTCCTGACTTCCCCCATGTCCCAGCTAGTGAATGGTGTGTGGGTGAGGGGGGGGGAGGATGGTGAAGTCTGAGACAGCTCCCTCCCTGCATTACTAGTGAGAGACTGGCTTCACAGACAGGGGGGAGCTGCCTGACCCTCACTCCTGACTTCCCCCATGTCCCAGCTAGTGAATGGTGTGTGGGTAAGGGGGGGGGGGAGGATGGTGAAGTCTGAGACAGCTCCCTCCCTGCATTACTAGTGAGAGGCTGGCTTCACAGACAGGGGGGAGCTGCCTGACCCTCACTCCTGACTTCCCCCATGTCCCAGCTAGTGAATGGTGTGTGGGGTGAGGGGGGGGGGGAGGATGGTGAAGTCTGAGACAGCTCCCTCCCTGCATTACTAGTGAGAGGCTGGCTTCACAGACAGGGGGGAGCTGCCTGACCCTCACTCCTGACTTCCCCCATGTCCCAGCTAGTGAATGGTGTGTGGGTAAGGGGGGGGGGGGGGGGGATGGTGAAGTCTGAGACAGCTCCCTCCCTGCATTACTAGTGAGAGGCTGGCTTCACAGACAGGGGGGAGCTGCCTGACCCTCACTCCTCCGGGGTATTGTGATCTTCCTGCACACAGTGCCCTATCCCTGATACCAGGGGTGTTGTGATCTTCCTGCATGCAGTGCCCTATCCCTATTAATACCAGGAGTGTTGTGATCTTCCTGCATGCAGTACCCTATCCCTATTAATACCAGGAGTGTTGTGATCTTCCTGCATGCAGTGCCCTATCCCTGATACCGGGATGTGTGCAAGAAGATCACAACACCCCCGGTATCAGGAATAGGGCACTGTGTGCAGGAAGATCACAACACCCCCAGTATCAGGAATAGGGCACTGTGTGCAGGAAGATCACAACACCCCTAGTATTAGGGATAGGGCACTGTGTGCAGGAAGATCACAACACTCCTGGTATTAATAGGGATAGGGCACTGTGTGCAGGAAGATCACAATACCCCTGGTATCAGGGTTAGGGCACAAGTTCTAGTCACATTGACTGATCACATTACTTGTTTTGTCAAGCTACCAACTGTTTCCATTTCCCATCCCCCATATACTGTCAGTAGGAAACTTGGTAACATGAATAAATAAGAGGGCAGCCAATAGGAATACATATTCATTCCTAAACTGACCTTAACTGACCTGAAAAGTGTCAAATTGTATCATTTTCAGTTAGTGCGCACTAACTCGAGTTAGTGCGCACTAATCGGAAAAAAACGATTTTTAACGATTTTTTAACTAAAAAATCGTGCCTAAGACGATTTTCTTGCCCTGCCACACGATTTCTATCGTTAAGACGATATGGAAAACGATTCACATCCCTAATGTATATAGATGTCAATAATATAACCTATGTATACGTCAATAATCTCTCGACCCCTGTACATATTACTCCTTTTGTACCTGTACATATTACTCCTTTTGTACCTGTTTTTCACCCACCCCCCCCCCCCCCCCCCGCCCCCTCCCCTGTCTCGACCACCCCTACCCCTCTTTCCACAAGTTTGCTAGTTTTGCTCTGTTTCTGAGCTATGTTTTAAACACTGTTCCTTGTAAAGGCTCTGCCTACATATCTTTGTTTGTAAGTTATCTGTAAACCGGCACGATGTGCAAACGGTTGCCGGTATATAAAATTAAATAAATAAAATAAATATGCTCACGAATTATAAAATCTGGCACATATGTGCGCACAGCCCACATAATTTATAACTTGCACACGCCGGTGCGCGCATGTTATAAAATTAGTGCATCCATGTGCGCACGCATGTTTTAAATTCTACCCTTATAGTTGTGCTATGGTTCAAGTAGAACTATTCCAGCATAACCTGCACAACAACAATTAGTATATTCTATTTCCATTTTCCTTTTGTAGCTAGAAAACACTTTACTACAAGTTGTTTATCGAACTTGTTAGGCCAACAATCTACAGAGGCTTACCTCTGCAGTTATATTCCATGGAATAGGCATGTTTATAATTAATATCATGCCTTATAATAAGCATTACTCAGTTCATTTACGGATTTAAGTTGTACTCAGTTTTAATCATATTATTGAAAATAGGTAGCCTTGACTCTGGTTATCCCTGCCAAACTCATGTACAGATAAAGGTGTCTGCTTCAGTTCTTATAATACATACTTGTTGTTTATGTACAAACTGAACTCTGATTTGAGCATCCTTGAAAATGCAGATTATACATTCACATAAATAAATATAGAAATAAATTCCTTCTTTGCTCTAGTTAAATCTACTGAATCCTAGAATACATTTAAGACCGAACATATGTAGCAAATGCAGAGCACCTGAGAAGCATTATTTTTTTTTTCCCTGGTGTTTGCCTCTGCAGAGCAGCACAACTGTTGTGTCTCGCGCCCGTGGATGGCCACGGGCGTGGCCCCCTACCTCCACCGCGGCGGCGACCCACCGCGGCAACCTCTGAAACGCTCCCCGGGGCCGGTGGCCATCACCCCGGGGATGGTCCGCACTCTGGTCGCCCGCTGGGTAGCCGTCCCTGCTCCTCCCTCGCGGTGCTTTGCTGGCTTTCCTCCTCGGAGGAAATCCAAGATGGCCGCCGCCATCTTTAGACACGAGGCCACGCCCCCCTGCTGGATTTTAAGGGACCTGATCCCTTCAATGATACTCAACTGCTTTCAATTATCCAGAGCAGAGGAAGTATTTAAGGAGGCTTCCTCTGCTCATTCCTCAACTTGGCAACGTCTCCTGTGAGCTTTGTCCAGTCTGCTTGCTTCGGTGAGTTCCTCGAGCTTGGCTTCTGGTTCCTGCTTTGTCTTCCTGGTTCCTGGCTTCGGATTGGCTTACGGTGATTCTCTGGTTCCTGACTTCGGATTGGCAAGTGGTGATTCTCTGGCGTACGACTTCGGACTGGTGAGCGACGACCCTCTGGCACTCGACATAGGACCTCTTCAAGACTACCGTCTCCAAGGGCCTGCCTAAGTCCCAGCGGCCCGGGTCCCTACGGGCTCCTCCTGGGGGGACCGCGGGCTTCCAGGGCGAAGCTCCAGTTGGCCCTTGCACCGTTACTCTGACCTCCCTAGGTCCACCTAAGTCGCAGCAGTCGGGTCCCTACGGGCTCCTCCCGGGGGAACCGCAGACCACCAGTGGTGAAGACACAGCACCTTATCTCGTCTCTTCAACGCCTTCGTGTTCGCCTCAGCCTCCAGTGCCAAGGTTCAGCTGGTCCTGCCTCCTGTTCTGCCTCGCCACCCGACGAGAGAGCCTACGGACCCTCCGAAAGGTATACCACCCTCTCGTCGGCCAAGGGTCCACAAGCCTGAGCATAACAAACTCAAGCTTGTTACTTATAGTCCTGTTTGGACTGCGCATCAAAAAAAAAACTCCAAATGGGGAGCAGATGGGGGCTGTAGTTTTGTTCATAGATGGTCCAGACTTCCTTTTCAGTTTGTTGTCACTAATGCTCATACTGTAGATGAAAGTTGGCCCTTTGAGAGAAGGCTCAAAGATTCAACAATTTAGGAGATCCAGAAAGAACAAGATACCAAATCAAATTTAAATAAATAAAATATTTTGCAGATTAATTTGGATTATTATATTTTACATGTTTTAATTATTGTTTATTATGAATAACTAATTGTTGAATATATGATTTTATTATGTATGTTTGTATGTAATCAACAATGAATTTTGTTAGAATTGTGGAAAATATGATAAATTAAATATATAAATACATTTAACTTCCAGCACACATAGAACACTATCAGGGTCATTTATCAAATTGCTATGAGGCATTTTTGCATGCGTTAAGCCCCTTTAAGGCATGCGAAAACACCTTTAACGCCTGCGAAAGCACCATAACGCATGGTGCGATGCAAATCAGAAATAAAGGGAGGAGTTTGGGGTGTGATTTGTGACTGAGTGGGTTCACAATTTTGTAAAGCTGTATTGCATGGCTTTAATTATGCCAGCGCCATCTTGTGCTCCTACCATGTGACGGGGCCGACCAATGGCACCGGTAGCCCCTGTGACATAGTAAGGGCAAAGGCTATCGGCACCATTTTGAATACTGGCAGCCGACGGCCCGAGTGCAGGAGATCGCTCCAGGACCCTGGATGGACCACCAGGGACTTTTGGTAAGTCTTAGGGGGGTCAGGAGGGTGGGGGGTTTATTCGTTAGATACGTTGTATTCGTGGGGGTTTGCCATACGTTTCGTGACCCCACGAATACAACGAATAGGGACATATACATTGTGGATTGCCAATATGTCGAAAACGAATGCACACCCCTACCTATTACCATAAAACACACCCATTTTCCTATCACATGCAATATTTAGTGCATTTTGATAAATCCAGTAGAGATGTGAATCGTGTGATCGATCATCTTAACGATCGATTTTGGCTGGGGGGGGGGGGGGAATCGGATCGTCGCGGTTTTGTTTTTTTAAATATCGTGTAAATCGGGGGAGGGCGGGAAAACCGGCACACTAAAACAACCCTAAAACCCACCCCGACCCTTTAAAATAAATCTCCCACCCTCCCGAACCCCCCCAAAATGTCTTAAATTACCTGGGGTCCAGTGGGGGGGTCCCGGTGTGATCTTCCACTCTCGGGCCACGGGTGCGTTAATAGAAATGGCGCCGGCGCTACCTTTGCCGGCGCCATTTTGCAATACGGCAACACGATTCGAGTGCAGGAGGTCGTTCCCGGATCCCCGCTGGACTTTTGGCAAGTCTTGTGGGGGTCAGGAGGCCCCCCCAAGCTGGCCAAAAGTCCCTGGGGGTCCAGCGGGGATCCGGGAGCGACCTCCTATGCTCGTGATGTCGGGGGACAGGAACCAAAATGGCGCCGGCGCCATTTCTATCAACGCACCCGTGGCCCGAGAGTGGAAGATCACACCGGGACCCCCCCCCACTGGACCCCAGGTAATTTAAGACATTTTGGAGGGGTTCGGGAGGGTGGGGGATTTATTTTAAAGGGTCGGGGTGGGTTTTAGGGTTGTTTTAGTGTGCCGGTTTTCCCGCCCTCCCCCTTCCCCTCCCCTTCCCCCGATTTACGATTTTTGATGATAAATCAGGGGAATTCCTATTATATATCACCTCTAACAATTTTTGACGATTTAAAATATATGGGACGATATTTTAAATCGTCAAAAAACGATTCACATCCCTAAAATCCAGGCCTATGATTGTCAAAGGTACGCAAACAGATAAAACTAAACAAGAAAATTAGTTCTACCATGTGCCATCTTCTCTTTGCAAAGGCTGATTTTCTTGGTGCAGAGGTTCTCCCCATATTTAGTTTTCCTCATTGCTTTTCCCATTTTCCATATGATGACCATGGACTCCATACTAGTAAGCAGTGAGATGATGTCTGTCCGGATCTGAGCATTTTTTCTCAGATAAGTGGTTGTTTCATTTACTTTTGAAAGTGGGACTCTTCTTTTTGGGATTCTTGATTTTTACATGCAACTTGAAAATTTAAAAAGGATTATGTTTTAAGGGTAAATGATAGAGAAAACTGGTCAGTCATGAATGACAAAAAAAGTGGTTACCAGCCTGCTGGCATCCTCATTACATAGATAGCCTGACATATATAATAATTTTCCTTGAAATTAGGGTACTTGTGTCATTATATGATTGTCCCTTGGACTATGTTTGTGGATTTTTAGTGAGAAAGCATTTAGCTTTTTTTTAATTATTATTATTTTGTTTACTTTATTTTCCCTATGAGGAAAGACTAAAGAGGTTAGGGCTGTTCAGCTTGGAGATGAGACAGCTAACTGGGGATATAATAGAAGTCTTTAAGATCATGAGAGGTCTAGAATGGGTATATGTGAATCAGTTATTTACTCTTTTGGATAATAGAAGGACTAGGGGGCACTCCATGAAGTTAGCAAGTAGCACATTTAAGACTCATCGGAGAAAATTCTTTTTCACTCAATGCACAATTAAACTCTAGAATTTGTTGCCAGAGGATGTGGTTAGTGCAGTTAGTGTAGCTGGGTTTAAAAAAGGTTTAGATAAGTTCTTGGAGGAGAAGTCCATTACCTGCTATTAATCAAGTTGACTTAGAAAATAGCCACTGCTATTACTAGCATCAGTAGCATGGGATATACTTAGTTTTTGGGTACTTGCCAGCTACTTGAAGCCTGGATTGGCCACTGTTGGAAACAGGATGCTGGGCTTGATGGACCCTTGGTCTGTCCCAGTATGGCAATTTCTTATGTTCTTATGCATTTCCGGTCGCTGAGCAGCCTCCCCTCCACCAGAGGACCCCAGGGAGCCCAGCTCTAAACTACTCTTTCCAGCATGTTTATGTTTGCTCATCTCAGCCATTTCTTCAGCCTCTGTGCCACCAGGGGACCTCCACAAGCTCACTCCCCTGGCTGGCCAAGCCCCTCTCTTTTGCTTGCACCACACCCTGACTCCAGCCCTATTTAGCCTGTTTCACTGATGCCTCTATGCTTCAGCATTGAGTCCTTCTTGGCTTCTTGCTCTAGCCACCATGCTTTGTGGTCTTCCCAGGCCTTTCCTTATTCTGACCTGTGGCCTCCAGGCCTTCTGATCTCTGTTCTGCCTTGCTTGCTCCTCTGGCCCTTGGGCCTTCTGTTCTCAGTTGTTCCCTGTTTTGCTCTGTGTCCTGCAGGCCTTCTGATACTGTTTCTGTCCTGTGGTCTCTCAGTCTTTAGCTCTGCCTGACCTCTGGCCTAGACTGAGACCTCCCTACCTCTCTTCTGATTCTAGGCCTCTCTCTGCTTTGTCTCACAAGGCCTTCCTATTGTAGCCCTCAGGCTTTTATGTTTCATATTCTGTGTAGATCTCATCCTGGTTTGTCCTTTCTTGCCCTAGTCTATCTCGCCTAGTCCCAGTTCCAGTTACCTGCACTCACTTCCAGTGGTCCAGTTTCACACTTACCTGCATCCAGTTCCACGCTTACCTATACCCTGTTCCTGTATTCCAGTTCTACCTTTACCTGCACTCACTTCCAGTTTTCCAGTTCCATGCTTACTTGTACTCTGTTCCAGTGCTCCTGAGTTCACCCTTACTCCACGCAGCTTCAGTTTGTTCCTGAGTTTCAGTCCAGTCCAGTCCATACTCTGCTCTAGAGTCCAGCCCAGCTTGCACTTCATTCCTGAGCTCCAGTCCAACCTGCACTTGTTTCTTGCTCCAGTCTCTCCAGATCTCCCACACCTACTTTCAGCCTTGCTGTCCTGCACCACTCCTGGATGTGGGGTCCACAACACCCCCCCCCCCCCCACACACACACACACACACCTTTGCTGCTGGCACAACAACCTGTTTAGAACTTTAACAAAAGTAAAACTTGCTAACAGAAATGTTGAGATTTCATAGACAAACCTTATTACTTAAATATATCTATATATATATTTTACTACATTTAGTCCACAATTTAGAAGTGAAGAAAGGAAGGAGAAGAAAAAGAAAAGGAAAAGATGACAAAATGAAAGACCATAACATAGGAAAAATAAATCGAATAGCACTAGCAGAAGATCTGGGAACCAATACAATATCTCAACCAATCCCATTATCATTACCCTAGTTACAGTTGGACCACTCAATTTCTTTAAATCTAAAAAAATTCTCAGTTGCTCTGGGTGTAAAAAAAAGGCATAATTTGTGCATATATCACAAGGCATTTTCATGGGTAGTGCAAGAAAAAAGTGGCACCAATATCTTTAATCTCTGGCGCATTACCAAAGAGGATTTCCTTTTCGCTTGGGTTGATCTGGTAACATCTGAGAACACCCAAATACACTGACCCATCAATTCCTCAGTAACCTTTTGAAAATATGTTTGAAAAACTAAGTTCAAAACTCCTTTAAATTCAAAAGATGCCAATAAATGTAGTTCTATCAGATTCTATAGAATCAGTTTTTCCCAAAACTTCCACTGAGCTATGACCATCACTCTGAGCTGAGGACAATCTTTACAGGTAAATAATATACTTTATTCAATGGCAGGACAGCCTCAGTTGGGATAGCTTGAATCCAGAGTGAATCAGAAGCTCCAGCATGTTGGAGGAAATTGCTAGGTCAAAAATAAAAGCTACAAAACATTCTTTTTTGGAATAATCTTGCCACATTGCAAACAATTATGGCATCATTTTACCACACAACAAATTTCACATTTATATGGCTCTTTTATCACCCTTCCTGAATAAGCAACCTTTCGGTAATAGAAATATACAGCATTTAATGAATGTGTACATAATTTGCAATTCTAAATGTATCACCATTAATATGCTTGCAAAATATTCTAACTCTAATTGTAATTGTGAATTAAACTGACAATTCCAAGGTTTGCAGATGGGAAATGTTTTGTGAGCATTGTTTGTAAGAACTGGGTATTTTCATGATTTACTGACTTACTACTTGCTCCTTGTTTTGTGACCAGAAGATTATGCATGTGCAATTACTAGTCATAGGCTTTTGATATCACTCACAAACATCTGATGAGGAGCACCATTATTAAACACCTTGTTCCACAAGAGGTGTTAACAAATTTCAGACAATCTGAATAGTTGGTCCAAAACATGTAAAAATGCAGGTGCATCAAACCTTTTTGCTTTTTTTTGTGGTGTTCCCTTTTGCAAAATAATTTTCTAAATTGCCCCTTTTCAAGTAGTACACTTTTTTACAAAGTCTGCTGTGCATGAAAGTTTATTACAGTTTTGAGTTCATGAGCTGCTGCAATGCAATTTCTTGCAAAGCAGCTCATTCACTTAGGAGAGAGAGAGAGACTTGCTATAGTGTCTCTTCCCTAGACAGCTATTTGTATCCCTATGAGAGGCTCACCTAGTAACTCGAGGTGGGGATTAGGTATGAGTGTAGGGGGTTGGGGGCCACTTTGACATTCATCGTGAGACGTACGAACAGAACAGTGGTCTCTTGTGAAGATTTGCTGGCCTTCGGAGTGAGGAAACTCTCCGAGAACATTGTCCAAATCTCATCTTGGAGTGAGTTTCCTCACTCCGAAGGCCAGCAAATCTTCACAAGAGACCACTGTTCTGTTCGTAGGTGTCACGTTGAATGTCAAAGTGGCCCCCAACCCCCTACACTCATACCTAATCCCCCACCTCGAGTTACTAGGTGAGCCTCTCATAGGGATACAAATAGCTGTCTAGGGAAGAGACACTATAGCAAGTCAGTCTCTCTCTCTCTCTCTCTCTCTCTCTCTCTCACCTGTGATATGTAGTGCAAATTTGCAATACACATGCTTATTAGCATAAGGTAACACCCCTTTTTGGTATCGCATGCGATATTGGAAAATGAGGCCCCTAGTCATGAGTTTATTCTAGTGATTTTGTTTTATGCTCATCATGTGATTTCTATTTGTTATTGTTATCTGATCTTGTTTGTAATGCATATTTTAATTTGTTTATTGATGTTTTGTTTGTCAATATTTGTTTTATTTGTATACATGGATTGTATATTGCATGTTTTTGGCAATTTTCTGATCCACCTTGAACATACTTTTTATGAGTTGGCAAAATATAAAACTAAATACATTTAAAAAATACATGTGCACTGCTATTCTCAGTTATAACAGTAAGCAAGAAAGGCAGGTTTGTGCAGAATTTCTTTGTAGGCTATTTTGTTTAATGAAAATTTTCTCATTAAAATTGCTATTTTTTTCAATATAAAAGAATTGGATTTTTTTTCCAAATAAAAGAATCATCTTTAAATTTATATATTGATGCAAAATATTGTGACTTCAATATTACTTTGCATTGTGAGGTACTGGATTTTTAAAATTGTACTTCTATTGATTTTCAGTGAAACAATTATATAATATTGCATATTCATTGACAAAGTATGATATACAACTACAGGAAATGTATATGCCAAACAAAACTTTATTTGAATATTAGTACTGGAATGTTGTCAATAGATGCTTGAGACTCATCCAAAAATCTGTATCCTCTTTTGGTATATAAAACTTCCCTCATTGAAACTTCAGTAGTGCAGTTTAGCATGAAGAGCTGTGCTCAGTGATGATAAGGATGGTGATTTAACTGACCTACAGTTCTATGGGCTTTAAATTTTATTTAGCCCTGTATTTGATTATATCTAATGAGTTGTATATAGCTTACTTCACAGACAATTGGCTCAAAAAAGGTGATTCCTTATATTTAAAACCTAAGTTTAATTTTTGTTACAAGGTTAGATCCCCAAAATTAAGGAATTGGAACTAAGAATTCTGCTCTGAATTATATTGCTGTATTGCTTGTCCATGTTGATCATGATTCTGTTTTTTTTTTTTCTCATGCTTTTTTCATAACCTGTCTGATTCTTCTAATGAATATATAGAAATCATCAGTGAATCTGGTGTTCGATATGATAATCTCTTAATGCTTGGGAATTTATTTTTGACAACCTCTTAGATGCATGGATGGGGTTTTTTTGTACTAATTTATTAGTTCTAGGCCTTCAGCAATGGGTCCTTGTGCCTACTCATGAGGCAGGTCAAATATTAGATTTTGTTTTAAGTTCTGGATCACTGAAAGTTTTGTAGAATTCAATATCTAATATCTCATTAGGCTGGACTGACCACTCACTTGTGGTTTGTTTTAACATTAGATGTAATGATAAACCAGTCATAGACTCTACTTTTTAAATGTACTGAGGAATCTGAAGGCTATTGATTTTGAAAATTACATGATGATTTACAATTGTTTCCAAAACACTTTGCTAAAAATTCCTTAGAGACACAAGTTGCTCAGGGGAATCATACACTCAAAACTGCTTTTGAAAAAGCAGCCCCTTGTTATCAACATATTACCTTGTATGAGAATCACTGCCCTTGGTACCATACAGGTGGAGGAGTAGCATAGTGGTTAAAGCAGTGGGTTATGTATCAAGGAAACCAGCAACCAAATCCTATTACTGCTCTTTGTGACCTTGGGAAAGTCATTTCACCCTCCATTATTTCAGGTACAAACTGAGACCTAGAGTCATCATTCTGCTGTAAATTTTGCATGATAGCACCTGTGATTTAAAAAAAAAAAAAAAAATAAGGGGTGTGGTTAGGGTAATTTTCAGTTACTGCAACACACACTATTTCAGCACTTCTGAGTTAGCTGGCTAAATGCTTTTGAATATGGACCTTAATGGTTTTTTTTCTAGATGTCACTGCCACAGTTCTTTCCATTGTATCACATCCTGCTTAATTTGATATGACATTCTGATGCAACTAAACTTAGATCTAATTCTACTGTCTTCATGTTATTCTTCACCCCCCTTTGTTTGTGGCTTTGGATGCAAGGCCTATCTATCTACCTTCTCTCTACTAGGGGGTGCAGAGACAGGAAATGCTTTCTGATTGTACAGAATGCAGAAAAAAATTGTCATCCTTGACTTTCAAATTTTTCTATATCAATATAAAATAACTAAAAGTGACCCCCACTGTCCAATCCATATGCAACAATATAGAAATCAAATCACAAATAGAAACAAAACTATATCCATGTCTATAAAATACAAAATGCTAAGGAGTAGCTTTGAAATCTTGGCAGAAAAGGTCTTCAAAAATATAAGTCTTTTATTTTCTTTCTAAATGATGATTTATCCATTTCCTGTTGGATGCTCAATGTTAATGCATCCCACAGCTAGGTACTGTTATATAGGGATGTGAATCGTTTTAGGACGATTAAAATTATCGTCCGATAATTTTAATATCGTCTTAAACCGTTATGGAACACAATACAATACAGATTCTAACGATTTAGCGTTATAAATCGTTAGAATCGTGAGCCGGCACACTAAAACCCCCTAAAACCCACCCCTGACCCTTTAAATTAAATCCCCCACCCTCCCGAACCCCCCCCCCCAATAACTTAAATAACCTGCGGGTCCAGCGGCGGTCCGGAACGGCAGCGGTCCGGAACGGGCTCCTGCTCCTGAATCTTGTCGTCTTCAGCCGGCGCCATTTCCAAAATGGCGCCAAAAAATGGCGGCGGCCATAGACGAAAAAGATTGGACGGCAGGAGGTCCTTCCGGACCCCCGCTGGACTTTTGGCAAGTCTCGTGGGGGTCAGGAGGCCCCCCACAAGCTGGCCAAAAGTTCCTGGAGGTCCAGCGGGGGTCAGGGAGCGATTTCCCGCCGCGAATCGTTTCCGTACGGAAAATGGCGCCGGCAGGAGATCGACTGCAGGAGGTCGTTCAGCGAGGGTTCCGGCGCCTCGCTGAACGACCTCCTGCAGTCGATCTCCTGCCGGCGCCATTTTCCGTACGAAAACGATTCGCGGCGGGAAATCGCTCCCTGACCCCCGCTGGACCTCCAGGAACTTTTGGCCAGCTTGTGGGGGGCCTCCTGACCCCCACGAGACTTGCCAAAAGTCCAGCGGGGGTCCGGAAGGACCTCCTGCCGTCCAATCTTTTTCGTCTATGGCCGCCGCCATTTTTTGGCGCCATTTTGGAAAATGGCGCCGGCTGAAGACGACAAGATTCAGGAGCAGGAGCCCGTTCCGGACCGCTGCTGTTCCGGACCGCCGCTGGACCCGCAGGTTATTTAAGTTATTGGGGGGGGTTCGGGAGGGTGGGGGATTTAATTTAAAGGGTCGGGGGTGGGTTTTAGGGGGTTTTAATGTGCCGGTTTTTCGATTTTTCGATTTTTAACGATTTTTAACGATTTTTCACGATATTTTACCCCCCCAAACGGCAACAATACGATTCCCTCCCCCTCCCAGCCGAAATCGATCGTTAAGACGATCGAGGACACGATTCACATCCCTAAAGGTTCAACATTCTCAACATGTCCCAAGCTGATGCCACAGAAACCCAGAAATATTGAAACATGATGACAGAAAAAGATGACATATCTTGCCTGCCCATCTCATCCACACCAGCTGTTCAGCTCTTCAATCCCTACTACTCTCTCAGAAACCCCCTGTACTAGTCTCATGCTTTCTTAAATTCATATACTGTCCTTGCCTCCATTACCTCTACTGAGAGGATTCTTCTAGCATCTACCTCCTTTTCTATAAAGAAATATTTCATCCTCATTCCTAAGCCTTCTGCCTAATGAAAGAAGCCCACCTCTTGTTCATTGATACCATATGCTTTATAATGAAGACCACTGACCTCTAACCAACTCCATCCAGTTTATATCCTTTTGAATATAGTTGTGCTTCATTTAAACATATCAGTTCGGGCTTTGGATTGGGCGCTCCGTGGAAAATTTCGGTTTCCCACGGTTCGTTTTTATTTTTTCGGCAATTTTTGACAAAGTGCCTTAGTGCGCACTAATGGGCCTTACTGCACACTTACAACCAATTAGTGCACACTATCTCCGCATTAGTGTACAGTACACCGAACGAGAGAGTGCGCACTAGCTAGATGTTAATGCGCATTAAGGCCCATTAGTACGCAGTAACAGGTTAGTTAGTATCTTTATTTAAAATCTTTTCTATACTGTCGTTAAGATAAGTACCATCACAACGGTTTACAATAAGGCACATAAATTATTGTATGGAATCAAGTAATCAAAACAGGTGCCATAAAGGTTCGGTTACATAAAATTATAATAAATACTATTTGGTGAATGTGATAAAATTTGTCCTTTTATACCTGCAACATTTTTAAATACAAGTATAGTTTTATAACTCTATCTATCCATTAGTGGTGAGATAAAATAAAAAATACGCACATATTGGGTTAAGTACTGTGTGTGGCTGTTCTACTATCCGCACCCTACTCCTTTTCTATTCTCCATTAGTACGCCCTAATAGAACTTACAGCAAACTAGTATGTAGTAGTGCACTAATATGTATGTAGTAGTGCACTGTAACTAATGTTAGTGAGCACTAAAAAATGCTACTTAAAAATGAAAAAGTATCAATTCAGAGGAGTTTGTTAGCTAGAAAAACAGTGTACACTAATTGGTATTACTGGGCACTAAGAGATATGCAGTGCGCAGTAACTCCATTAGTGTGCACTAACCAGAAATATGAATTTTGCCGAAATTTCGTCAAAAATCGCTTCGTATATCAGTGCTACCGAACCATGACGAATTAGACAATATCTTTGACATTGTCTAATTCGTGAAAAACAAATGTACATCCCTACTTTTGAAGGTGTTGTCCCCAAAATTGTACACAGTATTCTAATGGCCTGATTTGCAAAAATATTTATATGCTTCAAACTGGGTTTTACATATGTAAATGCACTTTACCCCTTATAAGTGGGCTTTTGAAAATTACTACAATATTTGCCATTTAATTTTCAATAGGTTTTACCTGCATTAAGTGCCCTTAATGTGGGTAAATGTTTTTTTTTAATTGCTATAATAGTATGTTACATTTATATGTGTAACTACTTTGAAAATTCACTTCCAAATGAGGTCTCACCAGGATCTTTAACAGGGACAATATCACTTCATTTTTCTGCTGATCATTTCTCTCCTTATTCACTCAAGCAAAGTAAATAAATAGGTACAGGTAACTTAGCAACCAGATCTTGCCTCTGTGATCTCATCATCTTGTTAGAAACTATGCAGGACAAGCTGGCAAGGAGACAAGCCAGAGGACAAATCATGGTACAGCATCTTTTTAACTAACCTGTAACTGCCATATGCATTAGGGATGTGAATCGTTTTTTGACGATTTAAAATATCGTCCGATATATTTTAAATAGTCAAAAATCGTTAGGGCCACGATACAATACCAATTCCCCCGATTTATCGTCAAAAAATCGTAAATCGGGGGAAGGGGGTGGGCAGGAAAACCGGCACACTAAAACACCCTAAAACCCACCCCCGACCCTTTAAATTAAATCCCCCCCCAAATGCCTTAAATTACCTGGGGGTCCAGCGGCACACTAAAACCCCCTAAAACCCACCCCGACCCTTTAAATTAAATCCCCCCCCAAATGCCTTAAATTACCTGGGGGTCCGTAGCCTTAAATTACCTCCGTAGCTAAATCGGGGGAAGGGGGAGAGCAGGAAAAGCGGCACACTAAATCGTGTAGTCTTCAGCCGGCGCCATTTTGCAAAATGGCTGCCGCAAAATGGCGGCGGCCATAGACCAAAACGATTCGACGCAGGAGGTCGTTCCGGACCCCCGCTGGACTTTTGGCAAGTCTTGTGGGGGTCAGGAGGCCCCCCCCAAGCTGGCCAAAAGTTCCTGGGGGTCCAGCGGGGGTCCGTGAGCGATTTCCTGCCGCGAATCATTTTCCGTATGGAAAATGGCGCCGGCAGGAGATCGACTGCAGGAGGTCGTTCAGCCGGGGTCCGGAACCCTCGGTGAACGACCTCCTGCAGTCGATCACCTGCCGGCGCCATTTTCCGTACGGAAAACGATTCGCGGCAGGAAATCGCTCACGGACCCCCGCTGGACCCCCAGGAACTTTTGGCCAGCTTGGGGGGGGCCTCCTGACCCCCACAAGACTTGCCAAAAGTCCAGCGGGGGTCCGGAATGACCTCCTGCGTCGAATCGTTTTGGTCTATGGCCGCCGCCATTTTGCGGCGGCCATTTTGCAAAATGGCGCCGGCTGAAGACTACACGATTTAGTGTGCCGCTTTTCCTGCTCTCTCCCTTCCCCCGATTTAGCTACGGACCGCCGCTACGGAGGTAATTTAAGGCTACGGACCCCCAGGTAATTTAAGGCATTTGGGGGGGGGGGGGTTTCGGGAGGGTGGGGGATTTAATTTAAAGGGTCGGGGTGGGTTTTAGGGGGTTTTAGTATGCTGGCTCATGATTTTAACGATTTTCACGATACTTTACACACCCAAACGGCAACAATACGATTCCCTCCCCCTCCCAGCCGAAATCGATCGTTAAGACGATCGAGAACACAATTCACATCTCTAATATGCATCAAGTGAGATTGATGTCCTCACAATGTAAAGTCTGAGCATGTGCAAGAAGCTCTGAATTTCCTCTCTAGCTCTTGGTGGAGAAAGATATGCTATTAGAAGTTCTCACAATGTTTTTAAAAAGCTTACAAATGTTTTGATTTGGATTCATCTGTTCTCTATGCTGCAGTAGTTTCACACACTCACTGTGCCAAAAAGAGAGGTAGTGTACTGCCACTGATTTTGTTTTTTCTCTTCACTGAGGGAGGGTCAGGGTGGGAGATAGTATGGAGATTGTGGTTGCAGCAGTGCTAGTGATTATTTTGTCTCTATATGGACACCAGTGAAATGAGCAGTTCACAATCAAAGAATCTAGAGAACAGTCTTATCAGGCTGCCAATCTTTTTTTTATGTTAGTATTTAACATTTTTTTTTGTGTATGTGGAGTCAGTCAGCACTAGTGCACATACACAGTGTATATGTGTCTATGTGACAGGCAGTTCTACATACAGTGAGTGGCACTGTGATGGTGGGTTTAGTTATTATATCATTTGTAATATCCAAACCCCCATTAGGCAGTGGACTTTAACAAATTCCATTATGTCAGGAAAAGGGAGAGGATGGAGGGTTGGCAGGGGCAGCAATAAAAAAGCAGGGACTTTTTTAGGCCCAGAATGAAAGGAAAGGAAGGCAGCTCAATGCAGAAAAATTTGAATTTGGAGTCTATGTACACCACCACCTGTTCCTCTCCCTTTTGTTTTGGAGCAGAAGGAAAAAGTGGGAGAGTCATTCAAGACTGGCAGTAGCAGAGCAAGAGCACAGATAGAGGCAGGAAAAGTGAAACAGCCAAACCAAGCTGCATGCTCCTCTATATTGGTTACTGCTTATGAGGCAATGGAAGCCATATTTTCTCAACTTATTCTGAGGAAGAATCTTTTTTGCAATTCCCTGAATCGGAACTTGAGAAGCTAGAAGCTGAAGAAAATTTGGAAGGAATAGTCAGTAGCATTTTAGCCTCCAGTGCAGTGATGGGGGAGATAGATGGTGATGAGAGCAACCCCCAGCAAGAGCAGACAGTGCAAGTAGATAGCATGAGGGTTGCCCCTGGCATTTTTCCTCAGTGTCTACTCATCCTTTACCTCAACTCCAGGGCCAACATCAGCTTCCAAGGATGTAGAGAAGGGATTGAAGAAGAAAACTCTGATCTTGAGGCAACTTAAAATGAAGGAGAACCTATAATTTGCTCAGTGTATTCACTGCAGGAAGAATATCAGTCAAGGGAAGCAAGTGGGCCATCTCACAAATGCTGGTATGCAGCATCACCTGCAGAAGCAGCACCCACTAGTATTGACATCAAAGGAGGGTGGCAGTACTAGCCTGAGAGAACCATCTGCCACTTCAAGTAAAAGCCAGAGGAAAGGAGTTGAAAAGGGTAAGACTTTTCCCCAAGCTTATCCCAATGCCCCTTCCACTAGTCCCAGCTATGCATCCGAAGTGGCAACCTACCATAGAGGAAATGGGATGGTGTTCTATATAGGGATGTGAATCGGGCTTTGGACGATTGAAAATATCAGATGATATTTTCAAAATCGTCAGAAATCGGGGGCTCCCCCAAAATGATAGGAAAACCCCACAATATTGATTGTGGGGGTTCTCTTATCATTTTGGGGGAGGGTGGGAAAAACGGCACACAAAAATAACCCCTAAACCCACCCCGACCTTTTAAAACTAATATCTTAGCTTCCCCCACCCTCCCAACCCCACAAAAAACCTTTTACAGGTACCTGGTGGTCCAGTGGGGGTCCCTGGAGTGATCTCCCGCTACGTCGGCTGCCACTAATCAAAATGGCGCCGATGGCCCTTTGCCCTTACCATGTGACAGGGTATCGTGCCATTGGCCGGACCCTGTCACATGGTAGGAGCACTGGATGGCCGGTGCCATCTTGTGCTCCTACCATGTGACAGGCTGCAGGAAAATATGGCATTTCCATAGAAGTATGAAGATGGGTAGCTTCTCTGTGAGAAACAGGACGATTTTGGGATGCCTCACAAGCATCTGATTCAAGATGTTTGCATTCATTGGAATTCCACCTCTATGAGGCTGCAGAAATTAGTGGAGCAGCAAATATCTATTCATTATCTATCTCTGGAAACAGATAGGTGTGAATTTGCCCTTGGCACATCATGATTGGGTAGTGATGAGGCAGCTGATACAAATCCTGGTGCCCTTTAAGGATGCCACTGAGGATCTGAGTCACTTAGTAACATAGTAAATATTGGCACAAAAAGACCCAAGTGGTCCATCTAGTCTGCCAAGCAATATTTTGGTTTTTTTTTTCCTATTAAAGGTAATTGTTGCTCTGTGCAGGTTACCTCAGTTGACACAGGCTATCCTTTTCTTTATCTCTATTATTTAGCCACTAGGAATCCTGTATGTTAACCCCAATGCCCTTTTGAATTCCATTATGGTCCATGACCTCATCTGGGAGGGCATTTGATGCATTCATCAAGAAACACTACCTGATGTTGGTCCTAACTTAACCCCCTTGGAGCTTCATATTATGACCCCTTGTTCTACAATTTTCTTTCTATCAAAAAAAGTTAGATTCTTGGGCATAATTGTTGCATCCGTTGGTCGCAGATGGCTGCAACCTCTCATGCTCACCACTTTTTTTTTTTTTTTTTTTTTTCCCTGCACCGTCAATCATGGGGAGAATGGCAGCCTCTGCCAACCAACGCCAACCTCCCCAGTGTCCCGGGACGGCGTGGGTGCTGCCGACCGCCATCTTACTTCTGGCATCACCTAGGTGCGCGCGTGCGCAGGGCCTCCTTATGTATACGTCACGGCGGGAACCTCGGGGGCATCCCCTCCCGATGACATCAGCCTGCTAGTGTACTTAAACCGATTGTCCCATTGCTAAGACGACTTAGAGCGGATTTAACAGTGAAAGAACTTGCTAACTTGGATCTTCTGTTCCAGATTCTCCACCTGGCATTTGAACGCTCTGAGTACCCATTCCACAGGGGCTCTTCCGCGTCTTGGCTATCCGCAGGAACCCGGCCTTGGCCCCAGATGATGACATCAACCTCTTCATAGTATTTAAGCTCAGGCCCTGCTCCATAGCGTTGCCTTTGCAACAGGTCTCCTCGCTGGTCGAGTACTCGTTGCTACTAAGAGATTCGCCTCTACTCTACGTTCCTGATCCTCATTGTTCCTGGTTCCTGTTTCCTTGTTCCTGCCCTGCCTATGCTTTGGATTGATTACACGGATTGATTATCTCCAGACCCAGACCTCTACTTCACCTGACCACGTATTGCCTATCTCCAGACCCTGACCTTCACTTTGTCCGACTATGCTATTGACTTCTCTGTGATCAGACCTCAGCATTGCTTGCCACAGCCCCTGGATTGCCGCGAGCACTGACTCAAGCCTACCATTGGATGCCTCTTCTGCCTACTCCCTGGATGACGGCTTACCAGACTCTGGCCTACTTTGCTCGAGCACCTCAGTCTGCCTTCGTTTCATTGGCACCCGAGTTTCCAGAACCTTACCCAGTCCAGAGTAGGACAACACCATCCTTCGCCTGCTGTCTCTGGGCTGAACCAACTTCTCTTGCTATGCTATATCAAGGCCCACCAATGTCCTGCCGGCCCTGGCACCCAAAGGCTCAACCCATGGGGAATGAGGGCTGGTATAGGTGAAGCTCCAGCGGCCTCTGCCTATCAGCCCACTCCATCTGTCGACGGGTCCACCTCCGATGCAACAATGACAACTAATTCTGAGTACTTCTCATGTTACACTGTGTCAGTAGCTCTCATGAAAGGAATGTCAAGTGTACAACTTTCTTCAGAATCGACTGTGAATGAATAAGCTCCAGTTTCTCAATGAATGTAACAACATGTTCATACAATTTGTACACCAGCTGATTCTTTCCTTGAAGTTTAACATTCAAGTCTGCCATATATTTGGTCATATCGACCAGAAACGCCAAGTCACTCACCCATGAATTATCATCTAGGAAACTTATATCCTTCCCTTTGTTGGCCATGAATATTTCATCACGTAAACTCCAGAATCTGGATAGTGTGCCTGACCTGCTGAGCCATTGAACTTGGCTGAAGTAAATCACATCATCATGATCTGAGCCCACGTCCTCCACTGATTTCTCCAACAAGGTTGCAAATCCGTTCTGCTTCCCTGCCATGGGAATGTTAGGAATTATTAGGAAGGGAATGGTTAATAAAACACAAAATGTCATAATGCCTCTATATCGCTCCATGGTGAGACCGCACCTGGAATACTGTGTACAATTCTGGTCGCTGCATCTCAAAAAAAGATATAGTTGCGATGGAGAAGGTACAGAGAAGGGCAACCAAAATGATAAAGGGGATGGAACAGCTCCCCTATGAGGAAAGGCTGAAGAGGTTGGGGCTGTTCAGTTTGGAGAAGAGATGGCTGAGGGGGGATATGATAGAGGTCTTTAAGATCATGAGAGGTCTTGAATGAGTAGATGTGAATCGGTTATTTACACTTTTGAATAATAGAAGGACTAGGGGGCATTCCATGAAGTTAGCAAGTAGCACATTTAAGACTAATCGGAGAAAATTCTTTTTCACTCAATGCACAATAAAGCTCTGGAATTTATTGCCCAAGGATGTGGTTAGGGCAGTTAGTGTAGCTGGGTTCAAAAAAGGTTTGGATAAGTTCTTGGAGGAGAAGTCCATTAACGTCTGTTAATCCAATTTACTAAGGGGCAGATTTTATAAATCTGCGCACACGCGTACTTTTGTTCGCGCACCAGGCGCGAACAAGAGTACGCGGGATTTCAATAGATACACGCGTAGCCGCACGTATCCAATAAAATCCGGAGTTGGCGTGTGCAAGGCTGCCCAAAATTGGCAGCCTGCATGCGCCGAGCCATGCAGCCTGCCTCCGTTCCTTCCGAGTCCGCTCCGAAATCGGAGCGGCCTCGGAGGGAACTTTCCTTTCATCCCCCCACACCTTCCCTTCCCTTCCCTTCCCCTACCTAACCCACCCCCCCCCCCCGTACCTTTTCGCGTGCCGGGCCAGCTGCCGCGCTCCATGTTCCGGTTCGGGGGCTGGTCCGGAGGCCGCGGCCACGCCCCCGGAACGCCCCTGGGCCGAAACCACGCCCGCGGCGCTGCCCCCGAAATGCCGCATCACTCGTGACATGCCCCCCGAAACGCCGCGTCACTACCGGCACGCCCCCGACACGCCCCTGACATGCCCCTCCATGCAAGCCCCGGGACTTACGCGCGTCCCGGGGCTTGCGCGCGCCGCCGAGCCTATGCAAAATAGGCTTGGCGCGCGCAGGGGGGGTTTGGGGTAGGTTTTCGGGGGGTACGCATGTATCTTACACGCGTACCCCTTTGAAAATCTACCCCTTAGGGAATAGCCACTGCTATTAATTGCATCAGTAGCATGGGATCATCTTAGTGTTTGGGTAATTGCCAGGTTCTTGTGGCTTGGTTTGGCCTCTGTTGGAAACAGGATGCTGGACTTGATGGACCCTTGGTCTGACCCAGCATGGCAATTTCTTATGTTCTTATGGCTGGTGCTCCATCTGTTGTTATGCCAATCAGCTTGTTCTCACACAGATTGAACTTCTCCATTACCTGCTTGACTTTATCAAATATATCATTTCCTGTTGTAGTGCCCTTCATAGGACAGATATCAATCAAGCAGTTCCTTGATGATAGAAAACATTTCTGTAACTCCTCTTAGAAATATTACCAGTTGAGCTGTGTCACTTATGTCTGTGCTCTCATTAACTGCTAAGCTGTAAAACTCACAAGCATCAAGTCTCTTGATGAAAGTCTCTTGAATGTTTGTCGCCAGGTTATCAACTCTTCTAGCAATAGTCTGATGAGAGAGGCTAACATTTTGTACAACAGACTTCTTATCTGGGCAAACCACATCCATAAATAGTTTACACATTCATAAGCATTTCTTAACCAAATTCCTGTCTGCAAATGGTTTTCGTCTCTTGGCTATGGTTTCTGCTATTAAAAAGCTGACCTTTGTTGCTGCTTCGGAACTCTGATTGGCTACTTTAAACAAAGACTGTTGGCTGATGCTTTGTTTCAATAAATTGATGTGATCAGTTCATGGTTGACTAGCGTGGCTATCAAATTTACTTGCATTCTTTATAGTGTAAAGTCGCTTTATGTTGTGCTCCTTTTGAACAGCAATAGTTTTTTAGCAAATCAAGCACAAAATTTTACCTACATGTTCCACCATGAAAAAGTCATCCATCCACAAACATTTGAATATGCGGTTTCGACATCCACTTTAGATTTTTTACTCATCCTGCTTCCACTCACAGATGCCGCCATTTTTGCTGTCAATATTTACAAAAGGTGTCTGTAAAAGCTGGAATGGACTGAAATATACTTTAACTCTCTCCCTCTGCCCCACTCCTCAGGCAAGTTCTCCTTATGCAGCTCTCCCACACACACCCCCTTCAGGTACAACACATCTCCAGCTCTCCAACACATCCCCCCCCTTCAGGTCCAGCACATCTACAGCTCACTCACACACACACACTGTATATCTCCATTATATTTTGCTCGTGATTTGGGAGTAATTATCGACACCAAATTGAATATGAAGAAACATATTGCTTTGAAGTTGAGAGATGGATACTGCAAACTACTAACATTGAGAAGATTAAAAACACTTTTGGATCAACAAAACTTTAGAACTGTATTGCAATCTCTTATATTTACGAACATTGACTATTCTAATACCTTGTTCCTTGGTTTGCCTGCATCAACCATTAGACCGCTTCAGGTGCTGCAGAACGCAGCAGCTAGAATGCTGACGGGAAAAAAGAAGTTTGATCACATTACGCCAGTGTTGATCTCTCTCCACTGGTTACCCATCAACTACAGAATAAAATATAAAGCCGCCTGCCTCATACATAATTTGTTATATGGAGAACAAACTGAATGGTTGAATTTATCTCTAAAATTGCACGTACCGCAAAAAAATCTAAGATCGGCAAACAAGGCTTTGTTATCTATACCAACTATCCGCTCGGCAAGATTAAGCCAAGTGAGAGAACGCGCATTGTCTATCACAGGATCCAAACTGTGGAACGAGTTACCAACAGATCTGAGACTAACGATCGATAAAAAAAATTTAAGGCTGATTTAAAAACTTGGCTTTTTAAATGCGCATATTCAGAAAATAATCAAACCTCTCATGGCTAGTTACAGGTACTAAAACAAACGCTCCAAAACTTCAATTTTAAAGGCAGAACTAACTTTTATGTTTTATGAGTGTGATATTTTATGCATGTTTATTATTTTGTTTTAATTTGTCTTAACTTTACCCTTGAATACCATATTGAGGAATAGCCATCTATAATTTTATCTTTACTTGTACAGCTAAAATACGTTTATGTGCTTTTAACTAATTTTAGCTGTCATCTTTTATTGAACTGTTTTACTGTATTTCAAATGTGTATATTGTAAACCACTGTGAAGGCTAACGCCAATACGGCGGTATAAAAAATCTAATAAACTATAAACACTGTCCTCTCCCCTTGTACTCCCCACCCTCAGATCCCCGATTCTGCCCGCTGGGTCTTGGGTTGATCGGCATCGGCGCAAAGGTGATTAAAGGTTTCCTTCACTTTCCTCTGTTGGCGTCAGGGCCTTTTCTGCTACACAGCATCCTGCCCGCATGACAACAGGAAGTTGCATTAGAGGGGGGTGGGACGCAGTGTAGCAGAAAAGCCCTGACACCGGTAGAGGAAGGTGAAGGAAACCTTTTAATCACCTTTGCAACTGGCGCCGATCAACCTGGGACTCAGCGGGTGGGAGGTGAGGGGGTAGTGTGGGACATGGGAGGATGAGATGTTACCCGAGCGGTCCTTCTGCTCCTGATGCAGCACATGGCTCAGAATGCACGAGCTTGTTTTCCCAGAAGTTTTTTTTCCCAAAATCGGAGGGTTGTTTTTTTCCCATCGGAAGGCAGCCACGACCCCAAATGAGAATTCTGCGACCCCATTTGGGAACCGCTGCTTTAATGGCTGCTAGAAATGGAAGGGAATTTTCCCTCGCATTCAGTCCTCTCCTTGATAGTCCCCGCACCCCTCCCTCACACCTGATCTGCGGGCCAGATTGAAAGGCTTGGCGGGCCGCATTCTGGCCCACGGGCCATACAGTGGACAACCCTGCACTAGAGCTTTTGAAATCCTTATTACTTTTCTCGTTTCTTTCAGTTCCAGAAGCGCTAGCATGTTGGAGTCATTCCTATAATAAATATTCTGGAGGAAAAGTTAGAGAATAGAAGCAGAGGTGTTGCTGGTACAGCAGCAGGTGAGAGACTTTGTAACCTAAAAATGAAAGGGAGCTTAGCCATCTAGTCTCAGCATCTCACATTCATGAAAGAGATTCTGGTAACTAGGGTATGAGAACAGGAGTTCCAGAGGCAGAGGCACAGTGGGAATGCAGCACAGGAAAGAGTGGCCACCTCAGAAAGTAGTGCAACCAGGAACAGCATCCTTTCAGCTACCACTTTCTCACACACCTCAATATGCCAAAGCCACATTGTACACAAAGAACCATCTCTCCTGACTCAGGCCATAGCTAAATAATTGGCAACAGAGATCCTCACCCACCCCAGCAAAGGAGACCCCAGAACAAATTTTTATGACACTTTCTCACAGAGCCCATCGAGAACATGGCATATTGGGCACACAAGTCCCACCCCACCCCACCTCTTTTCTGGTTTTCTAACTTACTGTTTTGTTGTACCCAAGTACAATCCCAGCCTAATTCTCCCACCATGTATTTTAGGTGGTATCATGGTGGTGAGCCGTTGTGCTGTGGCAGGGTTGATGCAGCCTTGTAGATGAACCTACTAGGCCCAAGCTGACAGCTAGTAGACATATCCTAAAGTAGGTTCCTGGGACCGGAAGACTTAAGTGAATGTCCCTGAGGGTGATTAGAGAGCAAGAGTCCAGAGACAGGATGAGATCAGGGCAGCCTTCCAAAAGGATTAGTCAGGGTCCTTAGCAGAGGTCAGCGGCAGGCAAGAGGAAGATCCAGATCCATAGCAAAGATGAGCGTCGGGCAGCAGATAAGAGACTAGTCGAGATGCAAGGGAAGGGTCAGAACATGGAGACAGGCCAAAACAAAGAACAACAAGGTACTGGGGACCAGACACAGATAGGCAGACAAGTAGAGCTCGGCAACAAGGATGCAGGCAATGGAGTGAGGCACAGGGGGACAAGAAAAGGCACAAAGGAACAAGGCAAGACAGCAAGAGATACAAACACACACTGCAAATCAGGGAGATCTGTTGCTGATGCAAATTGCTGATGTAAGACTCTTGTTTAAATAGCCTGATAGGGCTGATGTCAGCGGGGAGTGCTGTGTAGAATTCCAACTGTGGAGCCTAGATAATCAGTGTGGGGGTTTGCATGCCTAATGAAGCAGCACAGCATGGCCAGGGTGATGGTGGAATTCTGGTGGTATCAGAGCAGGTCAGTAGCTTCTGGGGTGATTGCAACTGCTCACAGGGCCATACCACTACTGGCCAGATATTCCAGTTGGTTATCCTGGTGTATTTTGTCCTCTGAAAAAAAATTTTGAAAAAAGAATAAAACTAATATTTTCTCCTTCTGGTCCATCTCTTTTATGGTTCTCTACCTTACTATTGTGTTACACATTTCTAGGATCCCACTTTAGAACATAAGAACATAAGAATTGCTATACTGGGTCAGACCAAGTGTTACGCTTCCCGGCTGTGCCGGCACCACGGCCAGTCCCGCTCACCTCGCGCTTCTGTCCACTAGCTCTGGCTCCCCTTCGTTAATGTCCACGGCCAGCTCCCATCACCCGTGGCGCTCCCAGGTGAACACAGGCCCATCAGGGCCTTCCAGCTCTCAGCGCTCCTCACGCCGGGGCTCGGCGTCCTCCATGGCGTCGGCCCCACCCATAGGCGTGCGTGCGCGGGCCACGCTTCCTTTTAAAGGGCCCATCATGGGAACTCAGTCTGCAGCGCCCAGAGATGATATCACATAGCCGTTGGTGTGATAGTTTGCCTCCGTGTTTCCAGTGTCTCCTGTTCCAGCGTCTCCAGTTCCAGGGTCTCCATGTTCCTGCATCCTTCCCAGGTAGTACCTATCTGGACTGACCTTTGGTACTGACCTCTGCCTGCCTGACCATTCTCTTGCTTGCCACCTGGAACTGACCACTGTCTGTCTGACCACTCTATTGTCTGCTGCCCGGAACCGACCCTCGCTTGCCTCGACTTCACATGGACTGATCCTGGTATTGACCCCTGCTTTGGCTGACCTCTCTTGGACTGAAACTCTTTCTCTGACCCTTGTGATTCACTCAGACACTCTATTCTGACCTCCTGTGACCTTTGGGCCAACCTGCTTGGAAACCAACCGCGGCCTCCACTTGGCTAGACCTACAGGCGCTGCCTGCTTCATCCAGAGGAGCTCTTTGAACTGTTGCCTCCCTGAGGTCTCCGGAGCTTCCGGTTCAGGTCTACCTCATCCATTCTGTATCAGCCATACACCCTTGCTCGTGGTAGGCACATCTCTCTGAGACCGCTCCGGGAGACCATCTGAGGCCCACCTAAGTCCATGTGGTCCGGGTACCCAAGGGCTCAACCTGCGGAAACCCCGGACTGTTATTGGTGAAGTTCCAGCTAGCCTCTGTCTCCTAGTGTGCTCCGCCTTCTGGTGGCAGGTGCTCTCTGGGTCCGATCACAGGACCGTACCAATCCTGCACCAGGCCAAGGGTCCACTTCCAGCGCAACACCAAGGGTCCATCAAGCCTAGTATCCTGTTTCCAACATTGGCCAATCCAAGACACAAGTACCTGGCAAGAACCCAAACATTAAATAAATCTCAAGCTACTATTGCTTATTAATTATTAGCAGTTTAAGTATTTTTCCTCTAGGAACTTATCCAAACCTTTTTTAAACCCAGTTACACTAACTGCTATAGCCATATCCTCTGGCAATGAATTCCAGAGCTTAACTATGCACTGAGTGAAAAAGAATTTTCTTTAATTTGTTTTAAATGAGGTACTTGCTAACTTCATGGAGTGCGCCCTAGTCTTTCTATTATCTAGGAGAATAAATAACCGATTTACATTAACGTTTTCAAGTCCTTTCATGATTTTTAGGCCTCTATCATATCCCCCCCCCTCAGTCGTCTCTTCTCCAAACTGAACAGCCCTAACTTCCTTAGCCTTATCTCAAAGGGCAGCCGTTCCATACCACTTATCATTTTGGTTGCCCTTCTCTGTACCTTCTCCATCGCAACTATATCTTTTTTGAGATTCAGCGACCAGAATTGTACACAGTATTCAAGATGTTGTCTCATCATGGAGCAATACAGAGGCATTATGGCATCCATTGTTTTATTTGCCATTCCCTTCTTAATAATTCCTAACATTTTGTTTGCTTTTTTTGATTGCCAATGTATTATCCACTATGACGCTTAGATCTCTTTCCTGGGTGGTAACTCCTAAGATAAAATCTAATATTGTGTAACTACAGCAAGGGTGTATTTTTCCCTATATGTATCACTTTGTACTTGTCCATGTTAAATTTCATCTGCCATTTGGACGCCTGCAATTTATCATAATCTGCTTGAGATTTAACTGCTCTGCATAATGTTGTGTCATCCGCAAATTTGATCACCTCACTCATTTACCCCTTTCTAGATCATTTATAAATATATTAAAAAGCACCAATCCAAATAAAGATCCCTGAGGCACTCCACTATTTACCCTTTTTCCACTGTGGAAACAGACCATTTATTCCTACTCTCTGTTTCCTGTCTTTTAACCATCTTGCAATCCACAAAAGGACATCGCCTCCTATCCCATGACTTTTTAGTTTTCTTAGAAGCCTCTCATGTGAGACTTTGTTGAATGCCTTCTGAATATCCAAATACACCACATCTACTGATTCAGCTTTGTCCACATGTTTATTCACCCCTTCAAAAAAATGATGGAGATTTGTGAGGCAAGATTTCCCTTGGGTAAATCCATACTGGCTGTGTCCCAATAAACCATTTCTACTAAATGTTTTATGATTTTATTCTCTATCACAGTTTCCACAATTTTGCTCGGCACTGAAGTCAGGCTCACCGGTGTATAGTTTCCCAGATCACCCCTGGAGCCCTTTTTAAACATCGGGGTTACATTGGCCATCTTCCATTCTTCAGGTACAATGGATGATTTTAATGATAGGTTATAAATTAATTGAAATAGGTCTAAAATTTCATTTTTTAGTTCTTTCAGAACCCTGGGGTGTGTGCATGCCATCCGGACCAGGTGATTTGCTACACTTCAATTTGTCTACCTGGCCTACCACATCTTCCAGGTTCATTGTGATCTTTTCCCTTGTGCTGGCACAAGGGAAAAGATGTACTGTATTGTTTGTCTGTGCTCAAAAACATATATAGGCAGGATGAAAAAATGATCCGCACCCATCTTACAGGACATCAGAGTTATCTAACAACTAAGAAAGAACAAGCCCCTTTATTACACCATTGTGAAGAGTTTCAGCATACTTTTGATGACTTATATTGGGTATAATTGAACAAATTGGTATTTCCCCAAGAGGAGGAGATCATCTTCAACAACTTAGTATACGAGAGCAATTCTAAATTTTTATCTTAATAATGTAGCCCCTAGCAGTCTTAACTTGGAAATAGAGTGGTATACTATATTATAATCTCTATTTCGATTGACTATTCAATGTAATACGTTTCTGATGATGTACCAGGCTGACGTGTACAAGTTTCCTTTAAATATGTCAGCCATCATATGATACTTCCGGTATGAACTTCGGCCCCGTTTGTTGAGCTGAACGCTGATTTAGATTATGTGAGTTAATGTTATTTAAAGAACTATTTGTGATTGTTCCTTTAACCTATTTTCAATAATATTTTAGACTTTTATAGAAATAATCACCAGTGGTCACAGAAAGAATTACCTCCAGTGCGGAAACTTCATTTTCGAAATCTGGACCGTGTCGGGATGTGGATTGCAATGTGGACCTTATAAGAAGATAAGATTTATGAGCACTAAAAAAATACTTAAATTGCTTTTATTAGACCAAGGGGGTCATTTTCTATCGGTATCGCATAGCGATAAGCGGCTATCGCATGCGAAAAGTCCCTTTTCACGTGCAATAGCTTGCTTGGGGCAGAGTCAAGGCGGCGAGGGGAGGAGTCAGGGTGGCGAGGAGGCAGACATGGCAGTATCTTGGCTGGCGGCGATAAGGTAAGCACCGTTATCATCGACAGTAGCGCATCACCTTTCACAGTGGCGCTATTGGGTGCAAAAGCCAGCAGCGATAACACCGCGGTGGTGCGATGGCTGCCGGCTTTTGCAGACCTGCCCCCCCTTCCCCCCCCCCCCCCACCTCCCGTTTTCGCTGGATTCACCATTCTGCTTTAGAATGGTGAATCCAGACCCAAGTGATTAATAACAAGGCAATGAAGGTTTATATACCAGTAGTGCCTATTATGATGGCAAAAGAAAGAAAACTTGTGTAATCTTGGTATGAGAGAGATGTTATTTGAGTATGTTTACCCTATTATTTAAAACAAGTATGAATTCCTGATCTTAGATTTAAAAAGTAGGCACTTAATTTTCTCCAAGAAGAAGAAATAAAGGTCAACAAAGAAATCCAAGTAATACATTTTTACAGGAGTAGCATATTCAGTTGTAAAGCTAAAATCACAAATGTGACAAATTTTCATGTTTTTAGTCTTATTACATTAGGGTTGCCAACTTTCAACTGAAAATTGAAAATTCCAAACATTTGGATGCGGGGAGTTACATTTTTGCCAGTGTCCTTTTACACGACTACTATTTATTTATTTTAAACTTTTACTACATGCTTTATCACTAGAAAAGTCTGCACAAATCCAAGTACATACAAATGGTCCCAAATATAAAAGTAACATTCCATTAGAACAGACAGGAAAACTTGAATTGCTTCACAATTTCTACCCCTACCATTAGGAAAACATCCATTTCATTACAACCAAATTAAAATTAGAATTATAGATAGATCAATGTGTGTGTGTGTATGTATGTATGTATATATATATATATATATATATATATATATATATATATATATATATATATAAAACATATAAATATATATCTATATTGAATATTAAAATGAGTAAAAAAAAAAAGGTAGTGGAACAGTGTGCCTCACATACACTCATAGTCTGTCAAGGAGTCACTCATGCTGTCATTCACGCATACTGTCTGTCTCCTACATAGTCCCTCTCACATTCTGTCACACTCGCTCATATCTTCCGTTTCCCTCCATTTCATCTCACAAACCCTCTCTCTCACTCAGTCAATCATACACCTATCATCTTCCTCTGACTCGCATACTTTCCCTTCCTGGCTCACTCATACAGATGCTGTTTGCCTTTAGTGCATGGTAGTTTGCTTCAGAATACAAGAAAATGGAGGGTGGGATGAGGGATGGCAAGGAGAGAGCCTGTTGCAGCCCAAATACACATCATTGCCCTTCCACACAGTAGCGTAGACAGAACTGATTTTGTGGGGGTGCCCAAGGTTAATATGGTGGGGCAGTAGGCCTACAGGTTTGAGCACTGCTAATTGTATTATTATCAACAAATAATGCCTTAGTGTACATCAGACAATGGATTTCTACGTAGTCTGAAATAGATGCTATGCATCAGGAGTAAAAATTTAAAATATTTTAAATGAATTATTTCAAACACTTTCCAGCATTAAATATTGTATTCATCTGTTTTAATGTTATTTTATATTTACTGCAGTTTATAAATACATAAGAAGAATATCATGTGAAAAACAAATGAAGAAGAAATATCAGAAACGTCAGATCCAATCACGTAAGAAAACAAATATCAATGTATTATTTCATGACTCCTCTCTCTAGAAAGGCAGAGATCAAAATAACTGCAATAAAATAGCAATAATCATAAGAGGGTGCAGAGCAGAACTAGGACAGTTCAGATTACTACCTAACATGCAAAAAAAAAAAAAAAATCCAAAGTAAAGTCCCTCCACTGCTAAACACTTTGGGCCGGATTTTAAAAGGGTTACGCATTTCGGGCCTATTTTAAAAAAGCCCGGCGATGCGCGTAAAGCCCCGGGAAATGTGTAAGTTCCGGGGATTTACAAAAGAGGTGGGGGTGGGGCAGGGGCAGGGCCAGAGACCTCCGACATAGCGGCCATTGCCGCTGTGTCGGAGGATCACGTGCCCGGAAGGCTGCCGGCGCGTGCAACTTGCGCCTGCCCAGAGGCAGGCGCAAAAGGTAAGTCAAGAGTCAGGGGGGGTTAGAGTAGGGCTGGGGGGGAAAGGTTAGGGGAAGGGGTGGGAAGGTTAGGTTAGGGAGAAGGGAAGTTCCCTTCCAGGCTGCTCCAATTTCAGAGCGGCCTGGGAGGGAACGGAGGAAGGCAGCATGGCAAGTTGCACAATTGTGCACCCCCTTCCGCACGCCGACCCCGGATTTTATAACTGTGCACTCCCTGCCCGTGCATGTGATAAAATCGGGCATACATGTGCACACGCTTCTTTTAAAATCTACCCGTTTGTGAAGTAAAACAAACCCTTGCAAATGAAAAAAGACACCTAGAACCTTGCTATTCCACACAATCACACTATCTCTTAGGACTCAAATAATAAGAACTTTATCTATGAAAAAGCAGCAATACAAATATTACACCAGGCCCTAGAACACTAATACTCCATTTAGTGGAATAACAGAACAAGCTGGATTGCTACAAATACCTACAAAGAAACTGCATGCTAGCAGAAAAGCTGCGCCTCAGTCACACACAGGCAGAACACAAACTGTTACCTAAATCAGAAATAAGGGACTACAAATTAGATTCAGAAACATGCAGGCAAAACCAAAATAGAAAACACAAGAAACCAGACTCTAAACAGAACTCTCAAGAAAGAGCAAAATATAAGAAATGCACATTCCCAAAAATGGCACATTCCAATCACTAAAACTTCAACATTTTTTTTTTTTACCTTTTGTTGACTGATTTTTTATTTTTCTAATTGGTTGGTCCTGATCTTTTCCTAATTCCTGGATCTCCTCTCTCTTTCTGTTTCTTCTCTATCCTCCTATTTTCATCCCTTCCTCCTTCACACACACACATCACAGGTTTTCATGCTCACATGGCTCTCCCATACACATATACTCCCACACACACAGGCTATCGATCTAACAGGCTCACCCACACACACACAGGCTCCCTCACCCATTCGCACACAAGCTCTCACTGACACATACACATACACACAGGATGTTTTCTTCAGCCACCGCAGAATGGGGTCACATGTCGGACACCTCCTTCTTTGGCCACTTCAGAATGGGGTCCTGTGTTGGCCCTCTCCTTCTTTGGCTGCTGTGGGATAGAGTCCCGCAGCAGCCATTCTGCAGACCTCTTCTGGTGTTGGGCAGCCCTGACAGGGTGGGCCTGAGCACAGTGGTATAGCCCATCCATGGCTATACCATTGCTCCTACAAGAAAAATAAGGGGAAATTGGTGACCCCAACACATCACCTTTCCTCATCCTCCCCACAAGAACTATGATGAGGCCATATCTGGGAACTTTTCATGTCAAATCACTCAGATATTCGTTGATTAGTGGGGAGTGGATCTGGACAGTATGCACTCAAAATTCCTCCTCTTTCAATCATGCACATTCATATATTCACGCTCATACATACATGCTCATTCTCACATACACACACAGAAACACATACTCTCAGATACATACATGTCCTTTGTCACACACACCCACAGCCTTAGTCACACACACACACACACACACACATGCTCACTCATTGTCTCTCTCCTGGCCTGATCCCACCAGCTGCAACAGCTTCCTCCTTCAGCCTCCACAACAGATAGGCCTCCTTCTACTCCTTCTTCAACCGCTCAAGCTGATGCTTCTTCTTCAGCTGGCCACACGGGCTGCCAATTGCTTTCCAACTTCTTTTAGCCTCATGGGCCAATGGAATTCTTCATTCTTTCTGCCCACCCCTGTGGTTGACACTCCTCCTCCTTTCTGCCTGTGCAGGTCCAAATGATTTCTTCTTCTGGGGCCTGCACAGCCATTTCTTTGCTGTACCCGGAATTTTGCGGGTTTTGCCTAGAGACCCAACAATTCCATCAGAATTATGGCGAATTGGAGACAAATCCAGAGAGTTCCCACCACCCTATCCTTTATGCTAACCTTACCCCCCTTTGTTCCCTTCCTCTACCCAGCACCAGTATCCCTTCTACCCAGCCCTCCTCCACACACCTCTCTTTTCCCCTGCCCTCAAACTAATCTCTCAGAAATACATCTCTGCAACCCCAATTAGCTCTTCTCCCCTTCCCCTCCCTTTGTCTAACCCTGGCATTCCCCTCTCCCCACCAGGCTGAGCCTTAGTATTAGTCTTTTTACCTTCTGAGGCTGAACTCCAATATTCTTATCATTCTCCTCTCTTCCTCTTCCCATCCAGACTAGACCACAACATAGTCTCCCTCCTCTCCTGCCAAGGGTGAGCCACAGAACTTGCCTGCACCTCGGCTTTGCTGAATTGTACCAGAAGTGGGATGAGGTATTTTCTGGCCACTTCTTCTATCCTGAGAAAAATCTCCCCCAACTTCAGGTGGGTCACAGCTGCCATGGCTCAATGTAGCCACCTTTCACTGACCTGGCTGCTTACCATGTAGTGGTGGTGGCGGGTGGTTGGGGGGGGGGGGAGAAGCAGAAGCACAAGGAGAGAGCGTATAAATGTGATGGAGCTAGAGGAGGAGGAGGCAGCAGGTTAGCTCGGACTGGGCTGCGGGATGCATACAGTAGTGCTGGTAATAAGCTGGGGAGACTTCCTTCAAGATGCAGCTGCCAGCACTTGGTTGTACTTCATGTGCAGAACCCTTAATCAGCCGACCACTCCCTTGCTGCCACTGCAGTATCCTAAATTCAGATTGGCTGGCTGATGCTGCTGTGACTCATGCAGGGTCTGCATGCTGGGTATGCGGATGCACTAATTTGCTTATTTATTCATTTGCAGCAGGGGGCAGGATCAGATACCGCAGTTCTGGAGTCAAAGGGCTAAAATCCAGACAAATTCTGGACATTTTAGTACTCCCAAAATCTTCTGGACATGAAGCAGTAATTCAGTAATGTCTGGGAAAAAATCTGTACAGTTGGCAACCCTAACTGCACCTGTCTTTAAAATGCTATCCCTACAGTCATAAAACCGGAAACCCTCCTTGAACCAAATTCTAAATTGCTATTACTCTTATCAGGCTCTGCACTTTGGAAACTCTTCACCTAAACTTGTTTCCATTATCAACCAATAACTAGTTGGTTTCATATGAGATTATCTCAAGCTCAACCCCCCAAGACATCCAACACTATATTTATACTTTAATGATGCTAAAGGTCTGAAGTTATACTATAAATCAAATGCATTTGCAGTGGTGTAGGTCTAACATAACACAGAGACATGGCACTGTCAAACACTTACTGGTATAGCTATATCTATTGCCCTGATAGTAGAAGCATGGATCTATAAAAGGCATTGAGACACTGAGCAGTTATTTCCTTCAAGGTCAGAATGTTATCAGGACTACTAAACTGAGGGCAAGATAGGTTAGCATTTCTCATCATCCAGTAACAGTAATCTCAATGACCAAAAGCGAAAGCTACAAAGCAGCCTATCTTCTATCATTTCCAGACCTTTGGGAGGAAGGGCAACTCCTGGACAATTTCCAGTCAGTTTCAGGGAGAGCTACAACAAAGAAACTGTTCTCCTAGCCCTACCCCTGATATTATTCCCAGTGACTCTGATGCAGGAAATCCTATTTCCTGATCCTACTCATTTTCTCAGCTGACTTCAGCACTACTTTCCATGATATCCTCCCTAATTAATAGGCTATCAGGCATTAATATTTAGGCCCAACCCTGAAATGGTTTCAGTTATTCCTAACAAGTAGAATACAACAGGTTGTTGTGGGTGACTCTTCCTCCTCCTCTGTCAAACTGCTGTCCTGTGCTGTACCAAAGGAATCAGTCCCCCCTCCAACATTTTTTTGCATTTATCTCAGGCCATTGATTGATAGGATTTGAAAATCTGAGCCCCTGTTGTGACGATTCTCATTGATAGAGGGGACCTCAAGATAGAGAGTGGGCCAGAGTCCAAGGGTGGGGTAAGAAAAGCAACAGAATAAAGCACCCCTGCCACTGGAAGAAGGTGGAGATGGCATCCCACGTATAGCAGCCACCTTCCACTTGGATTGAGCCCTCAGGTGCTGAATGCAGAATCTTTGGCCACACAGGGCCAATACCAGGGGATGGGATAGCAGACACAGGGATGGTAACTTTTAAACATGCGTGAGGGCGCACATGTGGGCGCGTTATTGGCCTGTGCCAAGGGACATGGATATTTTATAACATACGTGCATATATGCATGCATGTTATAAAATGGCCTCACTGCACGCACATGTGTGTGTAATTTTAAGTGGACATACAACTATGTGCACAAATGTCATTTCTCCACGTAAGTGGGAAATTTTTAAAGACATGCGAGCCAACACTATTACCAGTTTTACCACTGTTAGCCCCGACCCTTAAAACTCCACTGATTTATTTTTCTTTTATTATTTGCACATCATGCATAGCAGAAGTAAAGTTACATGGCAGGGGATCCCGACATGCAACTGTGCATGTAAGTATTTACATGCAGAATTCAATGTTAAATCCAGAATGCCCATGCCCTGCCCAGACAATGTCCATGTACCATCCCTTTTTAGGAAGTTTTCATTTGTGCGCATACTTGGGCAGCTTTTAAAATCAGCTCGGCACGCACTGGTCTGACTTGTTTGCATATCTCCCAATCTGGCGTGTGCCTGGCTTTTAAAATTCACCTTAATGAATGTAGCCACAAACCCAGAAGACTAATCCTACATGTTTGATTTAATTTCATTATGTATAAATTCAGTGAAACATTGACTTTCTCACAACAAGCTATCTATAACTTAATGTTCAAAAGACAGAAATAAGTTTCCTTTAAATCACCATCTTATGAAGTCCCATCTACTTTTAACTTCCATGGTCTCTGCATACCAATTTCAAAAACAGTAAGAAATGTAGGTGTACTTATCAATTCAAGCTTGTCAATAAAAGCAGATCAATGTGGTTGTGAATGTGAAATCTTCATTTTTTTCAAACCCTCGTTTGTTGAGATAACTTCAATCATTACTGGAACTAGATGACTTTCATTTTTTTCTCCAATCCCTTATTTTAAACGATCTGGACTATTGCAACTCATTGTACATAGGTCTACTGGCCTGTTCTATTCATGCCATTTAAATAGTCCAGAATGCAAGGATTTTGACTGGAGCCAAAAGGAGTGATCATAGATCTCCCAATCTATCCACACAATATTGGTTGCCAATACATTGGCGTATCCAATATAAAGTTGCTTCCCTTGTACACAAACTATTAAATAATGATACCATATCTTGGATGAATACTAGTACTTTGTGGATATGCAAGCCACCTGTTATGACCAGGAGGGAACGTGAACCCTTGGACCGACAGGGAAGTTGGTACTACCTTAGGAGATGGCTCCTCAGGTTCCCTCGTCGGATGGCGAGGTGGAACAGAAGTTGGAACTGGCTGGATCTTCATTGAGGGCGACTTGGATGGACCTTTGAGAGGTCGAAGAGGCGTGAAGTCGGTGAAACAGGGTCTTCGCCACTGGAAACAGGGTCTTCACCACTGGAAGCCTGCGGCCCCCCCGGGAGGAGCCCGTAGGGACCCGAGCCGCTGGGACTTAGGTGGACCTTTGAGAGGTCAGCGAGGCGTGAGGTCAATGCAAGGGCCAACTGGATCTTCATCACTGGAAGCCTTTGGTTCCCCCAGGAGGAGCCCATAGGGACCCAAGCCGCTGGGACTTAGGTGGGCCCTTGAAGGAGGATGGTCTGCGAGAAGTCCGAGGTCAAATACCAGAGGATTGCCGCTTGCCAGTCCGAAGTCACACACCAAGGAATCACCGAGAAGAAGCAGGAACCAGGAACCGAAGTACCAAGAGACTCACCAGAGCGAGCAGACTCAAGCAAACAAGTTGCCAACTTGATGAGTGAATGGAGGAAGCCTGCTTATATACTTCCCTGTGCCTGGCCCATCAGGCACAGGTGAAGTCAATTTGGAGGACGAGGTCCCTTTAAATTTGCAGAGGAGGCATGGCCTCACACCTAAGGGTGGCCATCTTGGATCCCGGAAGCCCAGCAGAATGGCCCGACGCCACGAGGGGAAGCCTGGGGCTTCTCCCCCGCCGGCAATCACCACGGGGAGGTGCGGCGAGGTGCAGGGACAAAACGGCCTGAGTTCCCCGGCGCTGCTGCAGCGGCCCAACGCTGTGGCTCAGGTAGGGGGCGGCCACGGCACACAACAGTACCCCCCTCTTTAGGGCACCTCCCAGGAGGCCTGGGTTTGGACGGATGGTCCCGATGGAACTGAGCAAGAAGGTTCCGATCTAGGATGTTGGCTAGCAGTTCCCATGTATTTTCTTCGGGATCGAACCCCTCCCAGGCTAATCGGTACTCCCATCTCTTCCTATGTTTCCGAACGTCCAGCACTTCTCGGACCTGATAGGTGAGGTCGCCGTCAGCGGCGATGGGTTGGGGTGCTGGAGGTATGCTGGAAGGCCAAGACAGCACCAAGGGCTTCAGAAGAGAGGCATGGAAGGTGTTATGGATCTTAAATGACGGTGGCAGCCGAAGCTGGTAGGACACCACACCAACCCGACGGAGGATGGGAAATGGTCCAATGAAGTGCGGGGCCAGTTGAGTGGAGGGTGATTTCAGCCGGATAAATTGTGTACTCAGCCATACCTTCTGATCGGGTCTCAGAGGCAGGCCCGGTCTCCGTCGGTGGTCTGCATACTTTTTCGCTATCTGACTGGTCTTGAGCAGTGTGTGCCGTGTGGAGGTCCAGAGATGATGTAGTTCGTCTGCCGAGAGTTGGGCCACCGGAGACATGACGGAAATGGGGACAGCAGCGGCGGACTTGGTTGCTTCCCATAGACCCTGGAAGGGAGATGATCCGGTGGCCGTGGAGGGATGCGAGTTGAGGGCGAACTCAGCCCACGGAAGTAGACTCGCCCAGTTATCCTGTTTCTCATTCACATAGATGCGAAGGAACTGCTTGAGGGTTTGATTCGTCCTCTCTGGTTTGGGGATGGTATGCAGAGGTATAATCCAAGGTAACATTGAATTTCTGGCAGAGGGCCCTCCAGAATCTTGCAGTGAATTGGGGTCCTCGGTCTGAGAGGATACTTCTGGGTAGTCCATGCAGCCTGAAAATGTGCTGGACGAACAGCTGGGCCAACTGTGGTGCAGAAAGCAACCCTGGGAGTAGTATGAAGTGTGCCATTTTGCTGAAACAATCAATGACTACCCAAATGACAGTGTTGCCATCGGACGAAGGTAGATCGATCACGAAGTCCATCGAGACATGGGTCCAGGGTTCGGTGGGCACTGGCAGGGGTTGGAGTAAGCCCGCGGATGAATCTGGAATTCTCTTATGACGGGCACACGAATGACAGGACTCCACATAGGAGTGAACGTCCTTATTAACCTTGGGCCACCAATAGTAGCAGTGAAGGGCCTGCAAGGTCCGATGTTGTACTGGTTGGCCTGAGCAATGGGAGTCATGGGCCCACGCCAAAACTTGTTTCCGTAGATGTGGAGGTACAAAAGTCTTCCCAGGAGGGATGGTCGTGGTGGCGGATAGTAGGACTCGTGACGGCCCAAAGATGAATTGAGGGGAGTCTGGAGTATCTGTAGTCTCGAAGACTTGGGACAAGGCATCGGCCTTCAGGTTCTTGACGGCCGGCCTATAACGCAGGACGAAATTGAATTGGGTGAAGAATAATGCCCATCGTGCTTGTTGGGGGTTGATACGCTGTGCCCGATGCAGATACTGAAGATTTTTGTGGTCCGTGCAGACCGTGAATGGATGTTGGGCTCCCTCCAGCCAGGGGCGCCATTCCTCTAAGGCCATTTTGATGGCCAAAAGCTCTTTATCGCCAATGGCGTAGTTTTGTTCAGCCGGGGAGAACTGACGAGAGAGGAAGGCGCATGGATGTAGCTTGTGCTGGTTCGAATTCTGGCTAAGAGCGGCCCCTACGCCTTCAGAGGAAACATCCACCTCAATGGTAAATGGCTGTTGAGGGTCAGGGTGATGAAGACACGGCTGGCGAAGGAACACCTCCTTAAGATGGAGGAAGGTGGCTACAGCTCCGGGAGGCCAATTCTTGGGGTCAGCGCCTTTTCGAGTTAAGGCCGTCAGGGGTGCATCAATGGACGCGTAATGGGAGATAAATGAATGATAGTAATTGGCGAAACCCAAAAACTGTTGGAGTGGTTTCAGACCGGATGGTTGGGGTCATTCCCGAATGGCCTTTAGTTTCTGGGGGTCCATGCGGAATCCTTCGCTGGAGACGATATACCCCAAGAATGGGAGAGACTCTCGCTCGAAGAGGTATTTCTCGAGCTTGGCGTAGAATTGGTTTTTTCTGAGTCGTTGTAGTACCTGGATGACGTGCTGACAGTGAGTGGCGATGGAATCGGAGAAGATTAAGATGTCATCGAGGTACACGAGCACACAGCGGTATAGCAGGTCTCGGAAAATGTCATTCATGGTGTTTTGAAACACCGCTGGGGCATTGCAGAGTCCGAATGGCATTACCAGGTACTCGTAATGGCCTCGGGTATTGAAGGCCATTTTCCATTCGTCTCACTCCTTGATACGTATCAGATTATACGCTCCCCGGAGGTCCAATTTGGTAAAGATTTTCGCGCCTTAGAGGTGGTCAAAGAGCTCGGAGATTAGGGGCAAAGGATAGCGGTCCTTGACGGTTATGGCGTTCAAACCCTGGTAGTCGATGCAGGGGCGAAGGGTTCCATCTTTTTTCCCAACGAAGAAGAAAACAGCCCCTGCCGGGGATGTCGACTTGTGGATGAAGCCCTTCTCCAGATTCTCCTTGATATACTGAGACATAGCTTGAGTCTCTGAGGGTTAAAGGGCATAGGTGTGTCCCCGAGGAGGTTCTGTGCCGGGAAGAAGATTAATGGCACAGTCGAATGGTCGATGAAGCGGGAGCATCTCGGCCTTCCGCTTGGAAAAGACGTCCGAGTAAGCGGCATAGAGGTCCAGGAAACCTTGGAGGCTGGCAAGAGCGGTTGAGCATTGCACTGGAACTACCGGTTGGAGGCAATTGTGGTAACAAGTCAGCCCCCATTGGGTAAACTGTAAGGTTCTCCAGTTGAATTGGGGACATTGTTCTTGGAGCCAGGGGAGCCCCAGGATGACGGGGTGTATGGAGTGTTTCAAGATGTGGAAGGAAATCTGTTCGAGGTGAAGAAACCCAACCTGCAGTTGGACAGGTTCCGTGAGGTGTGTCACTCGCCCCGGGAGGGGCTTGCATTGGATAGGTGAGATGACCAATGGGGCCTGGGTGCAAACCTGTGGAATTTTCAAGTGCTCCACTAGACTTTTCATAATAAAGTTGCCCCCCGGCTCCTGAGTCTACCAGGGCTAACATATGGAACTCGCTGTCCGCAGAGGCAGTACAACTGGTAGGGTTAATGGAGGTGCAGGTGATGTTAGGCCCAGGAAGAGACCTCCTTCAGGTCCTAGGCCTGGGAGTTTCCCAGCCACACAGGGCATGCGGCTACTTGGTGGCCCGCCGCACCGCAGAAAAGGCAGAGTCCTTCCCTAATTCACCTTCGACGCTCCTGCGTGGAGAGTCTCCCTCAGCCCAATTGCATGGGTTCCTCGGACAGTGCTCGGGAGCCTCCTGATTTGCATTTGGGAGCAGGCGAGCGTTGAGGACGCCTAGAGGGAGTCGAGGTTTTCATAGAAAGCATTAATAGCCACCTCTTATAATGTTATTATATATATATATATATATATATATATAATTATCTGATCTTCATTTTCCTTCTTACTCCTAGTTATTGATTCCCTGTTACATGTAACTGCTTTTCTGCACCATTGTTCAAATTGTAAAGTTTATTGCACCCCTGTTTCTTGTGAACCAGCATGATGGGACTACCTTCTTGAATGTTGGTATATAAAAAAACTTAAATAAATAAAATAAATAGTCATCTGGGCCTCTTGATGGCGTCTATCGATATGCCCCGCCAGATCAATGAGGGCATTCAGGGACCTGGGTAGCTCCCGGCCTGCGAGCTCGTCCTTGATTCTAGGACTGAGTCCCTGTAGAAAGATGGTTCGTAAGCAGTCTGTGCCCCAACCGAGCTCTGAAGAGAGGGTCCGAAACTCTATAGCAAACTCGGCCAGCGTTCTCAAACCCTGATGCAGTTGGAGAAGCTTGGGTCCGGCAGAAACCTCCTGAGTGGGATCACCGAAACTCATTCGGAAAAGCTCCCAGAATTCTCTCAAATTACTCAGAACAGGGTCATCCCGTTCCCACAAGGGGCAAGCCCATTCCAGGGCCTTCCCTTTGAGGAGAGAGAGAATGAAGGTGGTCTTGGTTGCGTTGTCGGGAAAGAGGGTCGGCTGTAGATGGAAGTGCATATTGCACTGGTTAATGAAACCTCTACAGGACTGGGCTTCCCCGGAAAAGCGTGGTGGTGTAACATAGAAACATAGAAATGACGGCAGAAGAAGACCGAATGGCCCATCCAGTCTGCCCAGCAAGCCTCACACATTTTTTTCTCTCATTCTTATCTGTTTCTCTTAGCTCTTGGTTCTATTCCCCTTCCACCCCCACCATTAATGTAGAGAGCAGTGATGGAGCTGCATCCAAGTGAAATATCTAGCTTGATTAGTTAGGGGTAGTAGGAGCAGTAACCGCCGCGATAAGCAAGCTACACCCATGCTTATTTGTTTTACCTAGACTATGTTGTACAGCCCTTGTTGGTGTAGCCCTTGTTGGTGTAGCCCTTGTTGGTGTAGGACCCCAATTCACCTGTGTAGGCAGGTGAATCACTGAGCGGGCCCCGGGAGCCATGGATGGAGATGGCAAAGTGGAGTTCATGGGCCCTAACGCCTCGAAGCATTGGTTCAGGCTCTCCACCATGGAAACAAGGGCATCAATGGTTTTCTGCTGGTCCATCATACGTTGGGCCATTCCGGGGATGGCCTGGTGGGCAGACGCCTCCGCTGGGTTCATGGACTTGGTAATCTGTTATGACCAGGGGGGATCGTGAACCCTTGGACCGACGGGGAAGTTGGTACTACCTTAGGAGATGGCTCCTCAGGTTCCCCCGTCGGATGGTGAGGTGGAACAGAAGTTGGAACTGGCTGGATCTTCGCTGCAGGTGACTTAGATGGACCTTTGAAAGGTTGAAGAGGCGTGGAGTCGGTGCAAGGGCCAACTGGGTTTTCGCCATGGAAGCCCACGGATCTCCCGGGAAGAGCCCCTAGGGACCCGAGCTGCTGGGACTTAGGTGGGCCCTTGAAGGAGGTAGTCCGAGAGAAGTCCGAGGTCGAATACCAGAGGATCGCCGCTTGCTAGTCCGAAGTCACACACTGAGGGATCGCCGCTTGCCAGTCCGAAGTCACACACCGAGAAATCACCGAGAAGAAGCAGGAACCAGGAACTGAAGTACCAGGAGACTCACCAGAGCGAGCAGGCTCAAGCAAACAAGTTGCCAAGTTGACGAGTGAATGGAGGAAGCCTGCTTATATACTTCCCTGTGCCTGGCCCATCAGGCACAGGTGAAGTTAATTTGGAGGACGAGGTCCCTTTAAATTTGCAGAGGAGGCGCGGCCTCGTGCCTAAGGATGGCCATCTTGGATCCCAGAAGCCCAGCAGAACGGTCTGACGCCGCGAGGGAAGGCCTGGGGCTTCTCCCCTGCCGGCAATCACCGCGGGGAGGTGTGGCGAGGTGCGGAGACAAAACGGCCTGAGTTCCCCGGCGCTGCTGCGGCGGCCGCAGCACACAACACCACCATGAGCTCTCCTCTCAGCAAATAAACATCTTCTTGAAGTACTATCCCCAAAGCTGCCATATCTTACCATAACGAGAGAGAAGGCAACAATCTTTCCAAAGCTTTCAAGAAGATATTCAAAACATATTTATTTATCCAGGCTTTTGAAGCAACATAATATTTCAGCTTGATTAGGACTTCAGTGAAGTATTTGCTTTTTTTTTCAAATAAGGATAGCTAATCCGCACAGTTTGGGGTTTTTTTGTTTTTATTTTCTGCTGTATTCCTGATAAGAACATAAGAAAATGCCATATGTATGTTCAAGACTGTAATTTGCCTCAAACATGAAATGTATGAGTGCAGAATATGAATCTTATAAAATAAAGAAATAACACACTCATATGTAAGAGCCACTTGAGAGAAAGGGCTAGAAGGAGACACCACAGTGAGTCGAGATCCAGGAAATAGCTGGCTCACTGCAAAGAAACATGCAGCATGTAGATGCAGGCTAGCTCTGGCAGAGAAATGCTCTCAAGCAAGATAAGCCCCTGAGGGCAAGTGGGAACCATAGAGCATGAAGAGCTATTAAACCAACTGAAGAAAATGTACTAACACATAACAGTGTGAGAACAGAAGCTTGCTCTCTGCCAAGGTTTTCTAGGAAATTGAGCTACCTACAGGCTGGAGGAAGAACCTCACACCAATGCATTGTCTACATGGATGACATTCAAGTCTGTTTTCTCACTGGGTGCTGACAGAGACACTGCCATAAACAGAGAACTGGAAATGGGCCATCTCCAATAAACTCAAGCTAAAGCCCAGCAAAAAATGGGTATTATTCTAGACACTTCCATTGCCCTACTTAAGGAGATAAAACTGACTCTGAATGCCACCCCTCATTTAACAAACTTGGAGAGCCGAAGCCTGGGTATCCTCCTGGATACTAAACTACCACATGGAAACTCAAATCACTACAATTGCAAGAAATGCCTTCTTCCATCTCCAGTGACTAAAGCATATAAAAATCATGCATTAAGGACCGAATTTGAAAAGCATTGCTCATGCTAAAAAGCCCCTATATGTGAGTATCTGGGCTGCGTGTGAGTAACTCGCACTTTAAAAGCTGGAAATTACTTGTGTATAAAAGCATGCGTAAGTAAAAAAAAAAAAAAAAAAAAAAGGGGGTGAAGCTGTGGGCAAGGCATGGGTGTTCTGGGGCCAGCCCAATGGTTTCGCACATAAATCCATATTTTAAAACCGGAGGCCTCACTGTGGTTTGTTAGCCACGTGTATAATATTTTACTGGTGCTCCTAATAAGGAGCAAGTTTTCAGAAAATGATTTTAGGGCTTACATGACAGGATGAAGGGTCTGGGTCAACTGGAGGGCGTTCAAGGTAAAGAGCCAGCGGTGACTGGATGACCTGGAGATTGACTGGGTAAACTGTTAGACTAATTGGAAAAACTGGGACTGTCCCTCCCTCGAGCATGTTTTAAAATCCGCTTACATATGCGAGTTAAAGCCGGCAAAGTCCTAAGGAATACACGCAAAGCAAATATGCTAGAGTAATGACTTATTAGGAGCATACCTAAGTGCAGTAGACAGATTTTAAATCATACATGTGCAACTGAGTGCATGATTTAAAATTCCAGCATATCTCCACTTGCGTCCTCATATGTGCATGAATGGACACCCGCTCACTCTTTTTAAAACTGGCCTGTAAGGGTATAGCCCCCTACTTCAGTGTTAGGGCCGAATTGGTGCAGGTGACACACTCAGTCCCAGGGCTATGTCCCAATTCTTTGGCACCAATCCTTTCAATCCCAGGGTGTGGATTCTCTTGATGGAGGGGGTTGCTTTATGTCCTGGGTCTAAGGCATCAAGGGACCCACTTTCAGTCTCTTCACTCTCTCCCAGTTAGTAGTCACTGTATGCTGGCTTATACGGATTGTACCTTCCTTCATGGTAATAACAGACAGAACACTGGAAGTGATGTTAAAATAAAATTTACTACAACAAAAAGTAACTGCAAAGTCCATTCAAAAAATAAACTTCAGGAGTTTTCAGAAAAACATAAAAGCTCACAGAATTAGTTCTCACTTCGTTGTTCTCTGAGCCAGTAAGCCTATCAGGTAAGAACTTTTGAAAGCCCCACACTCCTGGGTGTCTGAAAGTGAGATCCTGCCAAAATGAGCAGGTTTCAGAGTCTCTGGTAGTCGTCACCTCTGGAACTTGGAAGCTAAAGTCCCAAAAATTTCCAAAAATACAATAAAACTGCTTCCCTCAGAAATGTCTCTTTTCCAGACAGTTGCAGAAGTCACCCCACTTCAGCTGGACATAGGGCAAGCAATACACCCAGGCTCTCTTTCCCTCCTGAAACTGGGATCAAGTTCAAAAAACTAGAAGAGACCTTTTCTTCTCCAGGACAGAGGGCCTAGCCAAACATCCTTCCTCACAGAATGAGCTCCAAACCCTCTTTCTGCACATGCTCAGACACAATATATAGGGCCAAACTGACCAATTTCAGACTTGGGAGAAGGAAACTTTTAGGGATGGTCTAAAAAATCTCCCAGTCCCTTAATGCTGATCAAATGGGAAAATTTGTTAGTAAGAAATCAGATTATCCCTAAACAAGGGAGACAATCTAGCCACTTTGCCGCACCCAGAAACCATAGATCACTGAGTGCAATAAAGTAGAGGTCCCACCATTGAGACATATTTGAGTATTACAAGGATCCATGACTTCCCAGTCACAGGCCTGACTCTCTGGAATACACTTTTAGAACAGCTGAGGCGAGAGAGAGAGTATTTAACTTTTAGGAAGAAATTAAAGGCTGTCTTCTTTATAAATGCTTTTGGGGCTTAATAACTAAGACTTGTATACGCTGATTTGGAGGCTACAGCTTCATTTGAATTTGTATGTTTTAATATTTTGTACATTTTTTTTGTCTTGTGAAGTGTTATAAATGAATTTGAATATTTGTCTTTTCTATAAATGCTGTGATGTACGCCACAGACAGTAAATAATTCAGACCTGCAGGTTATAAATACTTTCAAATAAATAAACTCTGATGTAGGCATTTGTCCTATCCTTGCTAGAATCCTGTAATGCACTATGGGGCAGATCTTTAAATTTATGCCCGATTTTATAACATGCGCACGGTGCAGCGCGCATATTATAAAATCGAGGGTCGGTGTGCACAAGGGGGTGTTGACCCACACAGCCTTCCTCCGTTCGGAGCGGCCTCAAGAGGGAACTTTCCTTCCACCACCACCCCCCCCCCCGCTCCTTCCCCTCCCTTCCCGTAGCCCTATCTAAAACCCCCTCCTTACCTTTATTGGGAAAGTTACGCCTGCCTCTGGGCAGGCGTAACATCCCTTTTTCGAAGCTCCGGGACATACGCGCGTCCCGGGCTTGCATGCACCGCCGAGTGTATGCAAGAAAGGCTCGGTGCACGCAGGGGCAGCTTTTCGGGGGTTACGCGCGTATGTTACGCGTGTAACCCTTTGAAAATCTGCCCCTATATGTAGGTCTCTCACAAAAATCCCTTAAATATTTACAGTTAGTGCAAAATGTTGCAGCATAGATGTTATCCAATTGCAGCAACAAAGACCACATTAGCTTAGGTAATAAGCTATTTCACATCTCATTACCTCATTAGCATAGTTTTTGCATGAAAACTATTGCAAGTTAATGTCCATGTTAAAAGTGCTGTTAATGTGCTTAAACTAGATTGTATGTGCTATCAGAAATTTTAGCATACAATTAATACATCCCTCTTTGCTGCTACCGCTTGTGAGCCATATGAGGCCGTGAGCAGCAGCAGCGGCAAAGAGGAATGGAGATTCACAAGAGGTAGGAGTCGGGGCTGCGACCAGGGGGTGGCTGCGATGTGCGATGGGGGGCTGTGATGGGGGAGGGGCTGTGATGAGGGGCATGACTGGTGGGGAGACGGTGCAAGGAGAAGGTACCTAGGGTGCCTAATCCCTTGTACCAGCCCTGAATACATTAATTGAATGAGAATTTACTGGAGTCCTGTGGGTGAGGCTGGACAACTGGGACTAGAAGGGTAAGATGTCCTGGTGATACTATTATTCTTTATTTGTTAAGTGCTTATATGGATTTTATTCAGGAGTAGGGATCAAAATTTAGGATTGGGTTTAATAGGGATTTGTGGAATTCTAGTTTGGGTTTAAAGTATATGCTGAAGAAAGCCAACACACCTTGCTCATATTATATATATCTGAAAGGACAAAGAAGCAAGTAATTATATATTACATGGACTTATTGGTTTCAAGCAAATTAATCAACAAACTCACATCTTGTTGTTGTATGTGTAGCACCTGCTACAAATTTACCAGTCTCAATCCGTGAGGGATTTTTACATGTTCGGGGTCCTCCCCCTAGCTTTACCCGTACCTCTTTGGAGATGGGCTGATTCAGAGGTTATGTATCGTCCCTCTGAGGACGAACATGATTCTTGCCTACTCTATAGCAGATAGAGCAGGAGGTGTGGGAGTGTTTCCTGCTTCACAGTGAGAGGCAAGGACTTTTGGAGGGATTGGTGGAGTTTTGGAGATCTTTATGGACCAGAAATCTGAAAGGAGGGTAAGAATCTCCCTTGCTGACAGGACTGGATCCAGGTAATGGTCTGCCTCACGAAGAGTTGAAATGGAGAGGACGTTGGCCTGTTTTTGTGAATTTTGTCAGAGGACAAGAAAGAAAAGTGGATCTGTTTTTTTTTTTTTTTGAGAATTAGTCCCTACTAGCCATTGCTGGAAGGAGAACATAATTTTCAAACCCTCCAAAAAGAGGGGTTTATGGACACTGATCCAGAAGTGCCATATAGGAGGTGAAAGGAGTGCAATATGGACAAGGACACTACTGTTTTTATGGTTTTGATTTTCCTTATTCTTTTTATGATTTCTGCCATATTGGCATGGAAATTATTTTTTAAACTTCAGTAAAAGGATTTTCGAATACATCTTCTGTGTCCTGTGGCATTTGTGAAGTCATTCTCCCAGTGTGTGTCGGGGAAGACTATAGTGATAGGGGTATACTACCATCCACCTGGTCAAGATGGTGAGACTGACAGTGAAATGCTAAGAGAAATTAGGGAAGCTAACCAAATTGGTAGTGCGGTAATAATGGGAGACTTCAATTACCCCAATATTGACTGGACAAATGTATCATCGGGACACGCTACAGAGATAAAGTTCCTGGATGGAATAAATGATAGCCTTATGGAGCAATTGGTTCAGGAACCAACGAGAGAGGGAGCAATTTTAGACCTAATTCTCAGTGGAGCACAGGGTTTGGTGAGAGAGGTAACGGTGGTGGGGCCGCTTGGCAATAGTGATCATAATATGATCAAATTTGAATTAATGACTGGAACAGGGACAGTAAGCAAATCCACGGCTCTCGTGCTAAACTTTCAAAAGGGAAACTTTGATAAAATGAGTAAAATAGTTAGAAAAAACTGAAAGGAGCAGCTACAAAAGTAAAAAGTGTGCAAGAAGCGTGGTCATTGTTAAAAAATACCATCCTAGAAGCACAAGCCAGATTTATTCCACACATAAAAGTGGAAAGCAGGCAAAATGATTACCAGCATGGTTAAAAGGGGAGGTGAAAGAAGCTATTTTAGCCAAAAGATCTTCATTCAAAAATTGGAAGAAGGATCCATCAGAAGAAAATAGGATAATGCATAAATGTTGGCAAGTTAAATGTAAGACATTGATAAGACAGGCTAAGAGAGAATTTGAAAAGAAGTTGGCCGAATAGGCAAAACCTCACAGTAAAAACATTTTTAAATATATCCAAAGCAGAAAGCCTATGAGGGAGTCAGTTGGACCGTTAGATGATCGAGGAGTTAAAGGGGCACTTAGAGAAGATAAGGCCATCGCGGAAAGATTAAATGGAGAAAGTTTTCATGGGTAATGATTCAGATGGACTGAACCAAATTACGGTGAACCTAGAAGATGTGGTAGACATGATGGATAAACTGAAGAGTAGTAAATCACCTGGACCAGATGGTATACACCCCAGAGTTCTGAAGAAACGAAAAAATGAAATTTCAGACCTATTAGTAAAAATTTGTAACTATCATTAAAATCATCCATTGTACCTGAACACTGGAGGATAGCTAATGTAACCCCCATATTTAAAAAGGGCTCCAGGGGCGATCCGGAAAATTACAGACCGGTTAGCCTGACTTCAGTGCCAGGAAAATAGTGGAAAGTGTTCTCAACATCAAAATCACAGAACATATAGAAAGACATGGTTTAATGGAACAAAGTCAGCATGGCTTTACCCAAGGCAAGTCTTGCCTCACAAATCTGCTTCACTTTTTTGAAGGAGTTAATAAACATGTGGATAAAGGTGAACTGGTAGATGTAGTGTACTTGGATTTTTAGAAGGCATTTGGCAAAGTTCCTCATGAGAGGCTTCTAGGAAAAATAAAGTGTCATGGGACAGGTGGCGATGTCCTTTTGTGGATTATAAACTGGCTAAAAGACAGGAAACAGAGAGTAGGATTAAATGGACAATTTTCTCAGTGGAAGGGTGTGGGCAGTGGAGTGCCTCAGGGATCTGTACTGGGACCCTTACTTTTCAATATATTTATAAATGATCTGGAAAGAAATACGACAAGTGAGGTAATCAGATTTGCAGATGATACAAAATTGTTCAGAGTAGTTAAATCACAAGCAGGAAGGCCTTGTGAGGCTGGAAAATTGGGCATCTAAATGGCAGATGAAATTTAATGTGGACAAGTGCAAGGTGATGCATATAGGGAAAAATAACCCATGCTATAGTTACACAATGTTAGGTTCCATATTAGGTGCTACTACCCAAGAAAGAGATCTAGGCGTCATAGTGGATAACACATTGAAATCGTCAATTCAGTGTGCTGCGGCAGTCAAAAAAGCAAACAGAATGTTGGGAACTATTAGAAAGGGAATGGTGAATAAAACGGAAAATGTCATAATTCCTCTGTATTGCTCCATGGTGAGACCGCACCTTGAATATTGTGTACAATTCTGATCACCGCATCTCAAAAAAGATATAATTGCGATGGAGAAGGTACAGAGAAGGGCTACCAAAATGATAAAGGGAATGGAACAGCTCCCCTCTGAGGAAAGACTAAAGAGGTTAGGACTTTTCAGCTTGGAGAAGAGATGGCTGAGGGGGGATATGATAGATGTGTTTAAAATCATGAGAGGTCTAGAACGGGTAGATGTGAATCAGTTTTTTACTCTTTCGGATAATAGAAAGACTAGGGGGCACTCCATGAAGTTAGCATGTGGCACATTTAAAACTAATCAAAGAAAGTATTTTTTCACTCAACGCACAATTAAACTCTGGAATTTGTTGCCAGAGGATGTGGTTAGTGCAGTTAGTATAGCTGTGTTTAAAAATGGATTGGATAAGTTCTTGGACGAGAAGTCCATTACATGCTATTAATTAAGTTGACTTATATAATAACCACTGTTATTATTAGCAACGGTAACATGAAATAGACTTAGTTTTTGGGTACTTCCCAGGTTCTTATGGCCTGGATTGGCCACTGTTGGAAATAGGATGCTGGGCTTGATGGACCCTTGGTCTGACCCAGTATGGCATATTCTTATGTTCTTATCTTCTTACATGTGAGTACGGGGATCCCTGTATCCAAGTGGGGCAGAGAGACAGTGAGAGACTGTGGGTACCCTGAAGATCCGTCCTTGAACTGGGGGCCCAGGAAGTTTTTTCCCCCCTGCTGGATGAACCCCGATGCTCCCAGGGACTGTATAAGTCCAGAAAGTGATAGGCAGCACTGGGATACATGTGAACCCCTTTATTCAATCAGCCCCGCAATGGGGGATTTTGTATATGTTATGACAGCATCCACTCTAATCATATACCATTGATTATTTTAACACCAGCAACTCTTAAATTATTCTTTGCAAATAAAATTGTCTCAATTATTCTATTGTTCCTTGGACACAGTGAAACATATCTCAGAGGAATGGCCCAGATGGTATAAATAGGATGTACTTAGCTGATATCTCTACTATTGCAGATTACTTCGTCATTCAACTCTGATAGTTGAAGACAGAGAAATACCCCTATTTGACATTGGCAGTGTTTTGGCAATATTCGATTGCTTCAGGGGTTGATTGAAACTGTGGCTATAAACAATAAAATGTATCATCAAAATGTCTCAAGTTGTAAACAAAAATCATAGAGACAATGTAGGCATTCACTATGGGGTGGATTTTAAGAGCCCTACTCGCGTAAATCCGCCCAGATTTACGCGAGCAGGGCCTTGCGCACCGGCGTGGCTATTTTCCATAGGCCTGCCGGCACGCGCAGAGCCCCAGGACTCGCATAAGTCTGGGCTTGCGTGGGTGTGTCAGGTGGAATTGACGTACCATCTCCTTGTCTGTAATATTGGCCAGTGGTTCCCAGGAGTTTTCCTCTGGGCCGTAGTTCTCCCATGAGATGAGATACTGCCATGTCTTGCCTCTTTTACGTACATCAAGGATGTCGTCTACGGCATATTCAATGTCATCTTCTGTATCCAGGCTGGTAGGCTCTGGATCTTTCCTGGAGAATTCAGAGCGTATCACTGGCTTTAGTAGAGATACATGAAATGCATTATGTATCTTCATTGATGGAGGCAATTTTAAACTATATGTTAGATTTCCTAATCGCCGAAGAATGGCGAAAGGTCCCACAAAGAGAGGTGCAACTCTTGCAGAAGGAAGCTTAAGTCAAAGGTACTTGGTACTTAACCAAACCTTATCTCCACGCTTAAACTGGGTGCCTTTTGATGATGAACATCATAGGTTCTCTTTGCCTTTTGTCCTGCTTTGAGGATCACCTCCTTCGTCTGTCTCCAAAGTTGGGATAATTCTGCTGTGGTAGCCTGGGCAGCAGTAGAGGCTACTGACAATGGAATTGGCAGTGGAGGTAGTGGTTGTCTCCTGTAGACAAGCTGGAAAGGGGGATAACCCTTGAAGAAGCAGGATGTGAATTGTTGGCAAATTCTGCCCAAGGCAGTAATTCAGCCCAGTCATTCTGTCTGGGAGTTGACATAAGATCGCAGAAATTGTTTCAGCGACCTATTCATTCTCTCTGTCTGACCGTTAGACTGAGGATGGTAGACAGAGGTTAAGTCCAAGGCGATGTCGAAAAGGATATGTTTAGGCATCCCATGAAGACAGAAGATGTGTTTAATGAATAGTTTTGCTAACTCAGTAGCAGAGGGCAATCCTGGTAATGCTACAAAGTATGCCATTTTAGAGAAATGGTCGACTGTAACCCATATGGTGTTATTGCCGTTGGATGTTGCATGTCCACTATGAAATCGGTAGCGATATGGGTCCATGGTTCATCCGGTGATGGTAGAGGCTGTAATAGACCCCAAGGATGCCCTAGTGGTGGCTTTAGCTTGGCACAGACAGCGCAGAAACCAACATACGCTTGTATGTCCTTCTTCATGGTTGGCCACCAATAATATCTTTGCAACATAGCTAGAGTATGACTCTGTCCTGGATGGCCTGCCACACGGGAATTGTGTACCCATCTCAACAGTTTCTTTCTTAAACTTCCGGCCACCACCATCTTCCCATAGGTACCATGTGGGTGGCTGCGAGGACCACTCTTTTGGGATCAGTAATATGACAGGGTTAATCCGCAACATCCTGAGGTGAGAAGGATCGTGATAGGGCATAAGCCCGAGTGTTCTTCTCTCCCAGATAGTAATTCAGAAGGAAGTTGAATCTATTGAAAACAGAGACCATCTTGCTTGACGGTGGTTGAGTCATTGAGCATGTTGAAGGTACTCTAGATTCTTATGATTGGTGTATACTACTATTTGGTGTTGTGCGCCTTCTAGCCAGGGATGCCACTCTTCAAAAGCCAGCTTGATGGTGAGGAGCTCCCTGTCTCCTATCCCATAATTTCTCTAAGCAGGCAAGAATTGCCTAGAAAAGAAAGAGCAAGGATGGAGAACATTGGATTTGCTGTACTGACTTAGAACCGCCCCCACACCAATGTCAGATGCATCGACCTCCACGATGAAATGACGCAACTTCTTTTAAAAAGACTCTTTGAGCGTCAGGAAGGCAGAAATGACTTCTGGAGACCAATTGGCAGGGTTGGCTACCTTCTTGGTCATAGCAGTTAGAGGGACTGTCAATGATGAGAAGTTTTTAAGGGATCGGTAGTAATTGGTGAATCCCAAGAAGCGATGCAATGCCTTCAGGCCTGTGGGTTGAGATCAGTCCCGGATACTCTCAAGTTTCTTGGGGTCCATTTGAAAACCATTCTTAGAAATAATGTATCCCAGGAAGGGTACAGCCTCTTTGTGGAATTCACACTTCTCAAGCTTTGTGTAAAGGTGGTACTCACGCAGGCATCTTAGGACTTTCTTAACATCCTCCTGATGACTTTGCAGATCCTGGGAAAAGATCAGTATATCATCGAGATATACTACTACGCATTGATATAGTAAGTCCCGTAAGATGTCGTTCATTATATTTTAAAAGACTGACCTCCCTCAAGATTTGCCAAAAGTCCCTGGTCGTCCAGCGGGGGTCCTGGAGCAATCTCCTGCACTCGGGCCGTCAGCTGCCGGTATTCAAAATGGCGCCAATAGCTTTTGCCCTTACTATGTCACAGGAGCTACTGGTGCCATTGGTCGGCCCCTGTCACATGGGAGGAGCAATGGATGGCCGGCGCTAACCTTCAAAAAAGAAGGTAGAGCAGCTTTTAAACTAGAACACATAGGGGAAAGACTAAAGAGGTTAGAGGAAAGACTAAAGAGGTTAGCTTGGAGAAGAGACGATTGAGGGGGGATATGATAGAGGTGTTTAAAATCATGAGAGGTCTAGAACGGGTAGATGTGAATCGGTTATTTACTCTTTCGGATAGTAGAAATACTAGGGGGCACTCCATGAAGTTAGCATGGAGCACATTTAAAACTAATCGGAGAAAGTTCTTTTTTACTCAACGCACAATTAAACTCTGGAATATGTTGCCAGAGGATGTGGTTAGTGCAGTTAGTATAGCTGTGTTTAAAAAAGGATTGGATAAGTTCTTGGAGAAGTCCATTACCTGCTATTAAGTTCACTTAGGGGTGGATTTTCAGAGCCCTGCTCGCCTAAATCCGCCTAAATCCGGGCGGATTTAGGCGAGCAGGGCCCTGCGCGCCGGTGCGCCTATGTTCAATAGGCCTACCGGTGCGCGCAGACCCCGGGACTCGCGTAAGTCCCGGGGTTTGGCGAGGGGGGCGTGTCGGGGGCGGGCCCGGCCGGCGCGGAGTTTTGGGGGCATGTCGGCAGCGTTTTGGGGGCGGGCCCGGGGGCATGGCCGCGCCCTCCGTACCCGCCCCCAGGTCGCGTCCCGGCGCGCTAGCGGCCCGCTGACACGCGGGGATTTACGTCTCCCTCCGGGAGGCGTAAATCCCCCGACAAAGGTAAGGGGGGGGGTTTAGACAGGGCCGGGCGGGTGGGTTAGGTAGGGGAAGGGAGGGCAAGGGGAGGGCAAAAGAAAGTCCCCTCCGAGGCCGCTCCGAAATCGGAGCGGTCTCGGAGGGAACGGGGGTAGGCTGCTCGGCGCGCGCCGGCTATACAGAATCGATAGCCTTGCGCGCGCCGATCCAGGATTTTAGCGGATACGCGCGGCTATGCGCGTATCTACTAAAATCCCACGTACTTTTGCTTGCGCCTGATGCGCCAGCAAAAGTACGCCAATTCGCTCGGTTTGAAAATCTACCCCTTAGAGAATATTTATTTATTTATTTATTTAAGGGTTTTTTATATACCGAGGCACGTTTGCAAAACATCACCTCAGTTCACAATGTAACATAACTTAGCAACTAGCTTTACAATAAAAACATTAACAGGGAGAGGGTTAACAAGGGCAGGAGATGATAAACGAGAATTATATACATATGTACAAGTTAGATTTAACAAGATAGTTAAACAAAGCAGTCAGGATAATTAGGAGGGTGAAGTAATGAAGGGAAGGGGACGGGGGGGAAGGAAGTGGGGAGTATACCCACAGTGGGTGGGAGGTAGGGAGGGAGAATAGAGAGGGTGAGTGTCAGAAGGGCAGTTATGTCGCATCTTTGGGGAGAGACAGTTCGTCAGTCAGGGTACGCTAGTTTGAACAGCCATGTTTTAAGATTGTGCTTGAATTTTTTGTGGCAGGGTTCCTGGCGTAGTTGGGAAGGCATTTTGTTCCAGTGGGCAGTTCCTGCAGTGATGAAAGATCGCTCTCTAAAGGTGGTATGCTTCATGAGCTTAGGAGAGGGTAATTGGAGTTTGGCCAGGTGATGTGTTCTTGTGGGTCTTGTCGGAGTGTGAAGCCGGAGCTGTTCTGGGAACCATTGCATGTCGTGGTTATGAATGGTTTTGTGTATGAGCGTGAGTACTTTATATATTATCCTGGAGGTTACGGGGAGCCAATGTAATGATTGAAGGACGGGAGTGATGTGGTCATGACGGTGAGTGTTGGTAAGGATACGTGCCGCAGCATTCTGTAATAACTGTAGGGGTTGTAGAGTACTTTTGGTAAGCCTAGGAGGATAGCATTGCAATAGTCAAGTTTGGACAGGATCATAGCTTGCAGAACTGTGCGGAAGTCGGAGTTATGAAGGAGAGGTTTGATTCTCTTCAAGGTGTGGAGTTTGAAGAATCCGCTTTTTATGGTGGCTGAAATGAATTGCCATTAGCAATGGTAACATGGACTAGACTTAGTTTTTGGGTACTTGCCAGGTTCTTATGGCCTGGATTGGCCACTGTTGGAAACAGGATGCTGGGCTTGATGGACCCTTGGTCTGACCCAGTATGGCATTTTCTTATGTTATGTTCTTATGTCATTAGGCCACACATGGTTTGGAGAGAGGTATCTTCAAAGGATCCTAAAATAACAGGAATATTTCATCCTGATAGAGAGATTAAAATAAAAGTTAAAATAGCCCATATGCCTATAAATAAAGTACCACCTGAACTAAAAGATTCCAAATTACCCCTATCAACTGATAAGCAGATTATTAATACAATCCAAAAACATATTTTCAAATGTCTGTATACTAATGCCAGAAGTCTAAAAAATAAGATGGGAGAGTTAGAATGTATAGCACTGAATGACAAGGCAGATATAATTGGTATCAGAGATCAGGTGGAAGGAGGATAACTAATGGGGTAGTGATATACCAGGGTACAAATTATATCACAATGATAGGCTGGATCTGTGGGAAATATGCGCGTGCCAGCAAGCCATTTCATCAGGTTTAAACACTAACTTCCCTTCTCCCTGACCTTTGCCTGAATAAAAGCATCACTTGTGCTTAAGTCTCTGCCTAGGAAAGGATACCTGACTATCATGTATTTCTCTGGCTTGTGCTTAGCCCTGAATTCCTGGGGGAGGGGCTGGGTGTTCCCTAGTCAGAGGCAGGACAAAGTCAGGAGGTATAGATTTCAGCAGCCAATGATATGATCCGTGCACACCCCCTGAGCCAAAACCAATAGTGTAGGGACTCGTCTGTTGCTATGGGAAAGTAGCCAATCATGTAATGACACATCATCTGCCTTTGTATGAATGTACAATAAAAGGAAGAGCCTCGTGAGGGCTCACCCCTTTTTGCCTTCTCTTCCTGCCTGCGATGAAAGCTGCATCAAGTGTGTTCGATGCCTCCATACTCTACATGGATCAACTTGGTGGGGAGTGGCATTTTGTTAGGGATGGCATAGAGTCCACCAGAATAAAGATCTTGCTGGAGACTAAATACACAGTAGAATCTTTAGGAGTAGAAATTCCAGATGTGATGGGAAAGAGTATAGCAATGGATATATATATACTGACCACCTGGTCAAAATGAATAGACAGATGATGAAATGCTAGCAGAGATTAGGGAAGCGAACTAATTTGGCAGAACAGTAATAATGCTCTGTGGTTGAATGGTCTTTCCTACTTAGCAGACCTTTTAACTTTATATAACCCTCCTCGGACAATGCGTTCTCAGACCAAACATCTTTTTAAAATGTATCCATCAGCTAAATCTGCTAAACTTATAGTCATAAGGAATTAGGCTTTTTTTTTTTAACCCCAATATTGACTAGGTAAATGTAACATCAGGACATGCTAGGGAAGTAAATTTTATAGATGAAATAAAAAACTGCTTACTCATAGTCTGTCACTCATTCATGAATGGATGTGTCAGAATAACTTGCTAATAAATGTCAGTAAATCAGAGGCTATATGTTTTTCACACCACAATAATCTCCTGGCTTGGCAACCGTTAAATTCAATTTATGATTTAGGTGATCCTATTCAGTTTTGGGAAACAGTAACAAACTTTGATTCATATTTGACTCAAGGCTCTCATTTAAAACTCATAAACAGCAAGTTCTCAAGAAAGGTTATTTTAAACTATATATGTTCCATCACTTAAAACCTATTTTAGAGCATAATGATTTTAGAATTATCATTCAAGCATTTGTTCTTACAATAATCAACTACTGTAACTCATTGTATGTTGGGCTTCCATCTTCCATAATCGAGTCTCTACAAGTTTTATTAAATTCAGCTGCCTGTCTCATTTTGAACAGACATAGATGGAACCATGTGACCCCGTTGTCGTATGAGCTTCATTGATTGCTGGTAAAGGAGAGGGTACAATTTAAAATTTTTGTGTTAGTCTTTAAAACTCAGTGGTTGAATGGTCCTTCCTACTTAGCAGGCCTTTTAACTTTATACAAGCCTCCTCGGACAATGCAGTCTCAGAGCAAACATCTTTTAAAAATATATCCATCACCTAAATCCTCTAAGGAATCTGGTTGTTTTTTTTTATTAAAGGCCCTTAACTGTGGAATGCTTTGCCTAACTTTTTAAGAGCCTCTGATGATTTTTTATTTTTCCAGAAGCATCTAAAGGCTCATTTGTTTCAGGCAGCCTTTGGCAGCCGTCTTTCTTGAGTTAGGATAGCTTTGTGCTTATAATAATCTGAATACTGAACTTTATGTTTTTATACTTTTTAACTCAATGTCTGTTTTGTTTTACCTTTATGTAGTATGTTATTTTAATACATGTTTTAATGTTTTTATTTTGTAATCCACTCAGCATGAATTTTCAATATGAGCAGAATATAAATGATTTAAAATAAATAAATAATGGAGCAGTTGGTCTGGGAAACAATGAGAGAGGGAGTCATTTCAGACCTTATTAGTGGAACACAGGATTTGGTACAAGAGTTAATGTGATGGGGGCCACTCGGAAACAGTGATTATAGTGCAATCAAATTGAATGACTGGTGGGAGGATATTAAGTATATCTACAGCTCTAGCATTAAACTTTCAAAAGGCAGAATTTGATAAAATGAGGAAAGATGCAGCTACAAAGGTTAAGAATTTTCATCAGGCAAGTTTAAAAATACCATCTTGGAAGCCCAGACCAGATTAATTCCAAGCATTAAAAAAGTGGAAGGAAAGCCAAATGACTTCTGGTGTGGTTAAAAGGTGAATTGAAAGAGGCTATTTTAGTGAAAAGAACTTCTTTCATAAATTGAAAAAAGGATGCAACTGAAGAAAGTAAGAAAAGGCATACGTATTAGCAAGCCAGATGTAAAAGAAAATTTGAAGGAAATCTGGCTATAGAGGAAAAACTCATAATAATTTTTTTAAAATATATATATTTGCATCAGCAAGCCTGTGAGGGAGTCGGTTTCACCATTAGATGATCAAAGGGTTAAAGGGATAGCTAGGGAAGATAAGATCATAGCAGAAAGACAAAATTAATTCTTTGCTTCACTATCAACTGAAGAGGATGTTGGGGAGATAACTGTGCTGAAAACCAGATAATATACACCCCAGAGTTCTGAAAGAACTAAAATGAAAATGTAGATCTGATACTAGTAATTTGTGACCTATCATTAAACTCATGTATTGCACCTGAAGATTGGAGGTTGGCCAGTAATCTTTAAAAAGAGCTCCAGGAGAGATCTGGGAAACTAAAGACTAGTGAGTCTGATTTCAGTGCCAAGAAAAATTCTGAAAACTATTTAAAGAACAAAATTACAGAACATATGGAAAGAGAAGATTTAATGTAACACAACCAGCATGGATTTACACAAGGAAAATTTTGCCTCACCAATCTGCTGTATTTTTTGAAGGGGCTAATAAACATGAGAATAAATAGTGAGCTGGTGGATGTGGTATATTTCAATTTTCAGAAAGCATTTCACAACGTGCCCCATGAGAGCTCCTGAGAAAATTTAAAAGGAGGCAATGTCCTATTTTGTATTGCAAATTGGTTAAAAAATTGGAAAATGTTCATTTATCTCAATGGAGAAGGATAAGCAATGGAGAGCCTCAAGAATCTGTACTGGGACAGAAGCTTCTTCTAATATATTTATAAAGGTTCTGAAAAATGGAACAATGAGTAGAGCAATCAGATTTGCAGATGACTACAAAACTATTCGGAGTTGTTAAATCACAAGTAGATTGTAAAAAATTGGAGGAGAAACTTGTGAGACTGGAAGAATGTGTTGTGAATCTGCCCGCAGCATGCGGGCAGATCCCCTACCTTTCCTTAACATGGCAGGACGCCGCTGACTCCGTCCTCTGCAGCTGGGCCGATGCCCACGCCAGGACCCATGCAGCAGGGAAGCCACCAGCGCCATCTTGTTGTGGCCCTGATCCGCCGCCGAGACCCACGGCCTGGAGGCCATGTCATTCCACCTCTTCTGCGGCGTGGAGCCGCCGCCGGCCTGTCTTCGCAGCACGGGCCGCTGACGCGATCGCTGGGGTCCTCATCGGATGGCAGGAGGCTGTCCTGAAGCTTGCTTGCTTCTCCTTGCTTGGTTTCTTCCTGTGCAGCTGGTTGCCGCTGTCCACAGTGCTGCTGCTTCCTCAGGGCCTTCCCTTAGGCGCCGGCGCGCGCCTCTTAACAGTATTTAAAGGGCCAGCGACAGGAAGTGCTGCTGGCCCCACCTGATGACGTCTTCCTGCTTCAGCCCTATAAAAGGGCCTTTCTTCAGTTCTTCCTGGCCTTCGGATCGGGTTCCACAGTTGTCTGTGACTTCTGACCGGTCCAGGTCCTCCGAGGTCTTCTCCTGCTTTGACGGCTTCATGTTCCTGATGTCCTTCGTCCAGGTCTTCAGACATCTTCATGTTCCTGATGTCCTTTGTCCATGTCTTCAGGTTCCTGATGTCCTTCGTTTGTACCTTCTGATGTCCGATGTCCTTCCTGATGCCTTTGTCTTCGCCTCTGCCTCCATGTCTGGTTCCCTGATGTCCACTTTCCTGGTGTGCCATTGTCATGATCCGCGACCAGTCCCACGGGTGGGCTGTGTAGGGCGCCTCACGGTACAAAGACTATCCTCATCTCCACAGTGCAACCCTCTGGAAGACTTCTGCTTCAGTCCTAAGTTTTTATCGTTGAATCCTGTGCTTGAATCTTGTCCCGGTCTTCGGAGCCTATTGCTAATTGTCTCTGTCCATGTCAAGACTCTGTTCGACCCTGTTCCATGCCAGCGTGGTCTGCTACCAGTCCCGCGGGGGACTGTGTAGAGCACGCCCTGGTGCAGGCCTCTTCGGTATCTTCGTCATGTTCCAGTATCAGCTTCCGTGATCTCTCCTAGAGTCTGCTTCGAGCCCAGTGTTGTCCACAACCAGTCCCACGGGTGGACTGTGTAGGGCGCGCTGCATCGCAGTCTCGACCCAATGCTTTGACCTCCTTGCCTTTGCCTACAGTGCCTTAATCCTTGCCTTTGTCTACAGGGTCCTCGCTTCAGCTTTCATCTACAGTGTCCTCGCTTCAGTCCTCGTCTAAGTCTTCTGTGTTCTAAGGACTCCATCTGCCCTCATCCTCTGTCCGGCCTGCCACTTCTTGCCGTTCCCAGTGGCAGGTCCAAAAGGGCTTGGAACAGTCGGAGGACTGTTCAATGATCAACATTGCATTGTTGGTCATCTTGGAGTGTGCAGGTCCGGTAGAGGGTCAGACCTTGTATCCTTGTCTTCACTTCAGCCTTGTACTGCTCCTTGCTACCCGTGCTCGCACCAGCTCACCTCCCGCAGTGTGTCTTGGGGTCCTCCCTTAGTCATGCTGTGGCCCAAGGGCTCACAACACCCGCTTCAGAATCGACCATGCCTCCATGCTCCTAATAGTAGCCAAAGGCCTCCAAGCCCTCTGTTCATAACAGCTGCTGGAGGTTGCACTCGTAACAGGATCCGAAGGCCTCCAAGCCTTGGATCGTAGCACTCCACTACAGCTATCTTGTTCCCACGACCTGCAGGAGGCACCTGCATCCAGACCATCTCTGCATTCTCTCGTCCTGAAACTTCCTCGACTGGCAGGAGATGCCTGCCATGGTTCCAGTGTTCATCTCCGTTCTTCCCACTCCGATGTGGTCCAGCTCCCTGGGTTTCATATGACCTGCAGGAGGCACCTGCACCCAGGTTCCACATTCAACAATCAGTATCCTCAACTTCGAGAATGTTCAAGCTTTGGGGAATACGTGTCTTCAAAGTGTACCTTACACCACTCCATGTCTGGGCTTTTCTGACCAGCAGGAGGCGCCTGCACCCGTGACACGTCTTCACTTCATCTCTGTCCATTCATCCCATGCTTGCACTGGCCTAGTGCTGGCTTTAGAGTTTTCTCAGCCTGAAGCTTCCTCCCACAGTTCACATCTAGGGTTCTTACGACCAGCAGGAGGCGCCTGAACCCTAGGTTCATCCTCATCTTTTCGCTTCTGACTCTGCTCCTGCTTGCATTGTTCTAGTGATTGCTTAGGAGCTGTCTTCAACCAGAGGTTTCTCTTCACATCCTCAAGTGGGACTTCAATTATGGATTACTTGTCGCTTCTTCGCAAATGTGGTTTTCCTGCGTTTCACCTTTTGACCTCATCTCAGCAAATCACCCTGTATCCATGATTTGATCTAGCTTCCATTCCACTCAGATGGATCCTACCTAGGATCACCATCGTGAGCTATCCTGCGCCCATGAGCACACCAACATGACTCCTCCAATGTCCTACATGCAGCATTTCAAGTTTTCATTCAGGATTGGAAACTGCTGATCCCTTGTCATCTATTCTGCTGCCAGTGAATCACTTCTTCTAGGAGGTTTCCATCGGCCATCCTTGTCTATCCATGTTTAAAGATTCACTGCATACCCATGAAATTCTTCACTGCCTTCGAGCCTGTCTCTGGAAGCTCCATCTCATGTGGCTCCTTGATTCAGTTTTAAAGGAGTATTTTCCTTTAGTGAACAGTCCCTTGCATAGTGCTTTAGCGACACCTACTGATCATCAAGTCTGGAAACAACTTCATCTCCTTGTGAGTGCCTGAAGTATTCATACGTTCTCCAACACGAAACTTCCTTGTACCGAACTGTAAGACTTTTCTCTTCTAGCCATGCAATCCTGAGTGTTTCATTTTTCGCCTGCCTAGCCACAGACGTCCCTTCAGAATTCTGCATTCCGCAAACTCCACCTAAGTCCAAGTGGCTTGGATCCTCAAGGGCTCCTCCCGGGGGGATCTCAGGTCTCCTATGGTGAAGATCTTGTGAGTCTCCCGGTTATGACCCTCGCTGAGAGCCTTCTCTCGGTATTGAATTCACCATCTTCGTTAGACAAAAATTGCCTCCAGGATTAACTCTCGTCCTCTGAGCTAGCTGAATTGGACTTCTGTTCGAGTCCTCTTGATATCACTGCTATCCGAAAATCAGCTGGTAAGTTGTCTACTTACTATCCTGGAGTTCCATCGTCACAGCTATAGAATCCAGCTTAAAGGTCTACCTCATCTTTTCCTTGCTACCATCGTGAAGATGATGTTTGTTCAATTGCCACAATTGCTCTGACTTCCTGAAACCAAAAACCAGTATTCATTCCAACTTCCTACTCGTCTATGCCTTCTGTTCATCCTAGACGTTTTGTCCTTGAATTCTGCCTTGATCTCGTGCCTTGCTTGTTCTATGTCCTTAGTGTCTTGCTTACGTCATGCCTGGATCTTCAACATTCTTCAGCTACAGTATTACCATCACTACAGTTCCTCATTAAGAACATTTCAACTTCTGTCCTTGGACTCTTGATCGTCCCCTGATGATATGGAGAGCTCCTCCACCCTTTCAAGCTGTTGATAGGAGGCTTGGGGAGGGGGTATTTAAGGGGGGTACTGTTGTGAATTGGCTCGCAGCATGCGGGCAGATCCCCCTACCTTTCCTTAACATGGCTGGACGCCGCTGACTCCGTCCTCCGTGGCTGGGCCGACACCCATGCTGGGACACTTGCGCAGTGCCACCACCAGCGCCATCTTGTTGTGGCCCTGATCCACCGCCAAGACCTGCGGCCTGGAGACCATGCCATTCTGCCTCTTCTGTGGTGTGGAGCTGCCACCGGCCTGTCTTCGCGGCATGGGCCACTGACACGATCGCTGGGGTCCTCGTCGGATGGTAGGAGGCTGTCCTGAAGCTTGCCTGATTCTCCCTGCTTGGTTTCTTCCTGTGCGGCTGGTTGCTGATGTCCGCAGTGCTGCTGCTTTCTCAGGACCTTCCCTTAGGCACCGGCACATGCCTCTTCACAGTATTTAAAGGGCCAGTGACAGGAAGTGCTGCTGGCCCCACCTGATGACGTCTTCCTGCTTCATCCCTATAAAAGGGCCTTTCTTCAGTTCTTCCTGGCCTTTGGATCGGGTTCCACAGTTGTCTGTGTCTTCTGACCAGTCCAGGTCTTCCGTGGTCTTCTCCTGCTTTGATGGCTTCATGTTCCTGATGTCCTTCGTCCAGGTCTTCAGTCATCTTCATGTTCCTGATGTCCTTCATCTGTATCTTCAGGTTCCTGATGTCCTTCATCCATGTCTTCAGGTATCTTCATGTTCCTGATGTTCTTCGTTCATACCTTCTGATGTCCTATATCCTTCCAGATGCCTTTGTCTCTGCCTCCATGTCTGGTTCCCTGATGTCCACTTTCCTGGCGTGCCATTGTCATGGTCCATGTCCAGTCCCACGGGTGGGCTGTGTAGGGCGTCTCATGGTACAAAGGCCATCCTCATCTCCGCAGTGCAACCTTCTGGAAGACTTCTGCTTCAGTCCTAAGTTTTTATTGTTGAATCCTGTGCTTGAATCTTGTCCCGGTCTTCGGAGCCTATTGCTAATTGCCTCTGTCCATGTCAAGACTCTGTTCGACCCTGTTCCGTGCCAGCGTGGTCCGTGACCAGTCCCACGGGGGACTGTGTAGGGCGCACCCCGGTGCAGGCCTCTTCAGTATCTTCATCATGTTCCAGTATCAGCTTCCATTATCTCTCCTAGAGTCTGCTTCGAGCCGAGCGTGGTTCGCGACCAGTCCCACGGGTGGACTGTGAAGGGCGCGCTGCATTGCTTCAGAAACGACTGCGCCTCCATGCTCGTAATAGTAACCGAAGGCCTCCAAGCCCTCGGTTCATAACAGCTGCCGGAGGTCGCTCGTAACAGGATCCGAAGGCCTTCAAGCCTTCGGATCGTAACAGAATGGGCATTCAAATGGCAAATGAAATTTAATATGAATAAGTGCAAAGTGATTAACATAGGAAAAGTAACCCACACTGTAGTTACACTATGTTAGGTTTCATATTAGGAGTTACCACCCAGGAAAAGAATATGGGCATCATAGTGAACAATTCTTTGAAATCCTTGGCTCAGTCTCTGGTGGCAGTCAAAAGAGCAAACAGAATGCTAGGAATTATTAGGAAAGGAATGGAGAATAAAATGAAGAATATCATAATGGCTCCATGGTGAGGCAGCACATGTTACGCACCCTGTCCGCGCCCGGCCCGTACACGGGCCTGCTCACCTCCATGGTTCCACGGCAGGTGCCGGGTCGGCATCCCTAGTGGCATCTGCAAGCGCTTCCAAGCCTCTCCGTCCTGCAGCGGTGGTCACCGGGCCTTCCACTGTGCATCAGGCCTCAAGCCAGAGCTCGGCGTCCTCGGCTGTGTTGGCCAGGCCCCTACATGCGTGTGGACCGCCCAGCCTCTTGTAGGGCCAAGGGCGGGTTCTAGCTCCGCAGCGCGCCCTGATTGATTCCCTGTTATAAGGAAGTCCCTGCTTGTACTTCCTTGCCTTGGCAATCTGGTCAGCTTGTATGCTAGATTGTCACTGAGTTTGTAGCTTGCTCCAGTCTTGTTCCACGTCTCATTCCAGCATCCTTCTATTCCAGTTCTGTTCCTGCCTTGTTCCTGCATCCTAGTACTCCAGCGTCCTTCTGTTCCTGTTTGTCTGTCCGTCTCCCCAGGTAGTACCTCCAGACTGTCTTACTGGTACTGACCTCGGCTTGTTCCTTGACCTGCTTGTCTACTGCCTGCCTTCTGACTCCAGCCTGCTCCTCGATTTGCCTGCTTGCCGCCTGGCTTCTGACTCCAGTCTATTCCTCGGCCTGCCTGCCTGCTGCCTGCCTTCAGACCTCAGCTTGTTCCTAGACTTGTCTGCCTGCTGTATGCCTTCTGACCTTGGCCTGCCTGTGACCTCATCTGACCTCCGGAACCTGACCTCTGCTTTGTTGACTACTTCTCGGACTGATCCCCGGACTCTGACCTCTGCCTGCTTGACCACGTCTCTAGATTCTGGTTCTGTTCCTAGCCTTGTCATCATTTACACTCTTCTGGTTCTCCTTGTTCCATCTGACCTCCAGTCTCGAACCTGACCGCACTTCAATCCTTCCAGGAGACCCTGCGAGACCCAAGCGGCCTAGGTCCCTACGGGCTCCTCCCGGGGGGACCTTGGGCTTCCAGTGGTGAAGCTCTTCCTAGCCTCTGTCTCCTTCAGTGCTCTTCCCCCTGGGGGCAGTTGCTTCCTGGTCCTTACCAGGGAACTGTTCTCCACTGCTCCAGGACAAGGGTTCACCTCTGAGCGCAACAGCACATGGAGTACTGTGTGCAGATCTGGTCGCTGTTTCTCAAAAAATATATAGTTGCATTGGAAAAGGTACAGAGAAGGTAACCAAAATGATAAAGGGGATGAATGTCTCCCCTATGAGGAAAGGCTAAAGAGAATAGGGATGCTTGGCTTGGAGAAAAAATGGCTAAGGAGAAAATGATAGAGATCTTTTAAGTCATGAGTGGAATAGAATGGGTAAATATAAATAGGTTATTTACTCTTTCAAAAAATACAAAGACTAGGAGACACTCCATGAAGCTAGTAAGCAGCACTGTAATGCTGAGCAGTCAGGGCTAGCCAGACAAATTCCACACTGGACTCTGGCAATACTCTTTTAAAGTAACTTTATTCTTAAGCAATAATAAACAAAACAGTAGCTGGTTTGAGCAGTTCAACAAAACAATCGTAACTTACAATTCGTATTCTTGAGCCTTCTGTCTCTCTCCCTGGGCCTCCTTCATCCTTCTGGCCCTGGACTCTTATTCCCGCTTCCATTGCTCCACCCTAACCCAGAATCCCTTGCTGGTTTGGGTCTTAAGGAAGTTTAGTAAAGATAGCTGTAGCCAGCCTTTAAAGTGCTCTGAGGGAGTTCCTTACGTGTCTCCTCACAAATACATTCCAAACAAATCAGATAAAATTCTTTTTCTCTCAACACACAATTAAGCTCTAGAATTCATTGCTGGAGGATGTGGTTAAGGCAGTTGGCATAGCTGAATTAAAAAAAAAGTTTAGACATGTTCCTGTAAGAGAAGTCCATAAATTATTAACCAAGAAGTGTTGCGGTCCCGACCGCCTCTCTCCTGATAGGGCTCAGGCCTGCCTACCTCTGCTCCAGTAGTCGCCGGATTCCGCCCGGTCCGGGCCCCGGTGACCTCTCTCTTCCCACGTGGCGGTCGCCATTTCGGGCCTGCTCCTCTCCGGTCTCGCGCGCGTGAGGACGTCCTTCTTGTGCGCCCAGCTTCCGGAAGCCCGGCCCCGCCCTCGCGGCTGACGTCACGCCCGGCTCCCGATATAACCGGCGTTCAGACGTACCCTAAACGCCTTGCAATGAGGTTCCCAACTTCTTAGTTGCTTCCAGTTGCGTTCCTGTTGATCTCCAGCTGCCTGCCTCTGACTCCAGTTTGCTTCTGACTCCGCTTCAGCCCGCTGCCTGCCTCTGACTCCGGTTTGCTTCTGACTCCGCTTCAGCCCGCTGCCTGCCTCTGACTCCGGTTTGCTTCCGACTCCGCTACAAGCCTGCTGCCTGCCTCTGACTCCGGTTTGCTTCCGACTCTGCTACAAGCCTGCTGCCTGCCTCAGACTCCGGTTTGCTTCTGACTCCGCTGCAGCCTTCGGTCTGCCCTGCCTCCACCCGACCTTCTGCTCAGCTCAGCCGGCTCCCAAGCCTACCCGGGTATCACGAACTCTTATCTCACTCTGCCCGCCCTGGTTCCGGCGTCCCTGCTGGTCCAGCCCTTCGACCCGCTCTTCCTCTGCTGCTGATAGGCCTCTGGTCTTCTCTCCGCCTCAGCCTTTCTGGACATTCTTTAACAGCGCCTAAGTCCCAAGGGCCCGGGTCCCTACGGGCTCCTCCCGCGGGGTCCCCAGCTCCGGGTGAAGCTTTGCCAGGCTGCGTCTCCGCCTCCCGGCCTACCCTGTCACCCTCGGTAGGTCGGCCCAAGGGTCCACTATCCTCTCCAGCAGCTTCAAGCCGCAACAAGAAGACTGTGAATAGCCACTACCTACTACTGTTCAATAGCATCATAGAATCTATATATTGTTTGGGATCTTGTGATCTGGATTAGCCACAGTTGACAACAGGATACTGGGTTTGATGGACTCTCGATCTGACCCAGTATGGCAATTCTTATGTTTTTATGTATGTTCTTATCCTTCAAACAGGTCTTTTTTTCATTCATTTTTAGACCACGTATATTTTTCTTAAAAATGCCAATATCCAATGAAACTACACCTTTCAGTTTTCCCAGATGCTTCAACTAAGGCAAGGGGACATGTCATATCAGAGTGTCCACACATACAATGTGAGTTCCATATTAGTATACAACTGCTATGTTAGATCCTTAAATTGCTGAAGTGCATCTTGTTGACTACAGTACATATACTTACACCTTGTAGGAATCCTTTCTTCCTAAGTATCTGCAAGTGTAATATAATTGTTTTCTTTGACACAAAATAGGGAAAACATTAATTTCATGTATCACCCTCCTCTGTATATATGCTGTAAATTAGTAAAATGACATTTATACCCATCATTCTGTAAATAGGGGCCTATAAATTAAGGAAATAATTATACCCTTGCTCCTGCATAATTTGCATACAGTAACTCAGATTAATGAGATAGTAATCCAAGTGATTATACTGCAAGAATATAAGAATTTGGGGAATAAGTAGGAAGCAAACAGAAGTGAGCTGTCCGAAGTAATTATGAAACTCATATGTCATTTGCTTTCATTAGGAATAGCTAAAACATCTACACAAGATGGGGAAATTCAACAAAAACACAATTTACTAAACCCTCTAAATGTGCCATATGACTCAATCTGTTAAAACTGGTCATAAAACCTAAATATGGCGAAGCACTAGCAATTGTTTTCAGAGAGCAAATAGTCACTAGTGCATCTATTGTAACAGCAATATTCATTTTTTTAAACTGAGGGGATGGTCTCATTTAAAAATCAAATCAAATGCAGCTTAGAAATAACACAAAAGGACCTATGTACTAAGGCATGGGATTTTTATTATATGTTATCACTGGGGAAGTTGCTACTACAGCCAGATCGTGTGAGCTGCTTCCTGAATTCTACCCAAATACATTGAGCAAGTTTGATTGATTCCTAATTTTCCTCCGATCAAAGCTTTGGGTTGTTTTTTTTTTGCAGGGATCATCCCTGTCTTATGGTAGCACACTGTTACCTTGCTCATGGTACCTGTTACCATTGGATTATACTGTCACCCTCATTTGCATGCCAAATTCTTTGTACACAGTGCGGTAGAGCACATTATGAATTTGGAAATGTTTATTCAACATACATTTCCCCATTAGATTAATACATAGGCTCCAAAGTACCACTAAAGCACATTTATGCCTAGAAACATTCTGGGATATCAGTTTTAAAAGCCTTTTAAATAGTGCTAAGACTGACAGTTTTTTCCCATTTAAAAAGTATTCTCCCCTTACCACTGTTTTGCACCAGTATTGTGTTGCTTTATGACTTGTGCACATTAAGCAGTAACTTTCTCACAGTTTGCTTACTGTTGATTGCAAAGTTACAGAGGAAAAGTATTTAAAGAGAGACAGAGAAAGGACATTTATATTGGATGGTCATCACCTTTAAAATGTGTCAGAGTAGAAAATCCTTGGTTGCTAGGTCTAAGAGGCAGACAGAAACTGAATTTTCAGAGAGATTGGGATAAAAATACTGGTTGTAGATATAAAAGGGTAATTTGTAATGATATACATGTTGTAGTACATGAGTTCTCAGATGTAACAGTAAAAGGTATCTCTAGCTTAAAACATTCCATTTTTCTCCTAGACCAATAAGGCTATTACTTAGAACTCTTCAATACAGAACAAAGTGAGGAGGTAGATATGTGTATCTCAGATGGATCATTGTCCCATACAAAACATCAATTTCCCTTCTTATGGAAGATTTTTATTCTTTCACAACCAAATCCAAGGATACTGGTGAGTCAACAATTCCAACCCAACAACAGAAAAGTAGAGCTGTTGGTGGAGACATATTTTACCAACAGGCTGATCCAGTTATAGCTTTATTCACAGCAGGTATAGACATGTAGCTCTTAACTCTTAAAGAAAAATAGGACTATAAGTCCATATATATATTAAGTTCAAATTAGGACTAAATCAATGGAACTAGCTGGCAACCTGGTAATTTGTCTGTCTGATGCAAGGGTAGAGGACCTCACACATCACCTAGAAATGATTTTATAGTTCTGCACAGGGGGGCGGGACAGTTGCTGTGGTACATGTAGATACCAAAGGTGCTAGAGGAAGGTTCTGGAGAATAAATTTAGGCTTCTAGATAGGAAACTAAAAGCCAGATCCTCTAGGGCAGTCTTCTTGGAAATGCTCCCAGCTCCACATACAGGACTGCATAGGCAGGCTGAGCTTCAGACTCTCATTACATGGATAAGAAGATAGTATACAGAGGAGGGCTTTAGATTTGTTAGCGACTGAGGAATATTTTGAGAAGGGAAGAGCTTATTCCTACAGAATGGATTCCACCTTAAACAGAATGGAATCTGGCTGCTGATATTAGCAATTGTAAGGGAAATAGAACAGCTTTTAAACTAGATCGTAAGGAAAAGCCAGCAATGCATGGCTCAGAGTGAGGTCTTTGCAAGGTATACTGTAAAAACAGAGAAACTAGAATATCCTGATAATGGCGATCTGAAAAAAGTGAAGGTAGCTCAGGAGAAAGTAACACCATCCCTTGGTATGGACTGCTACCTGATAGGGCCATAACAGTATTTGTGTTACTGTTCAGGTTGGAACCTTCCCAGGCTAGCTTGAACACTGACTTCAGGGCCTGGATCCTTTGCTAAGTTGGGGGGGGGGGGGGGAGGGGAGATTAGTCCCCAGGCCCTGACTGCTAAAGGTGACACCTCGTGTTCCTGTTCTTGTCCCTGGGCGAGGGGTACTTGTATGTCCCAGTGTGTGCTGGATGTTCCAAATAAAGTCATTGGTGCCACTGTACTGGTGTGTCAAAATAAGCAAATGTTGCTTATCTGTAACAGGTGTTCTCACAGGACAGCAGGATGTTAGTCCTCACATATGGGTGACATCATAGGATGGAGCCCAATCACGGAACACTTTTGTCAAAGTTTCCAGAACTTTGACTGGCCCCTACTGAGCATGCCCAGCATGGCACTAAACCTGCAGCCAGCAGGGGTCCCCCTTCAATCTTGTTTAAAAGCTACAGGCAGTGCTGAAAAATAAAATAAGAAAACGTAACGAACCCAACACCATGGGGTGGCGGGCAGGTTTCGTGAGGACTAACATCCTGCTGTCCTGTGAGAACACCTGTTACAGGTAAGCAACATTTGCTTTCTTACAGGACAAGCAGGATGGTAGTTCTCACATATGGGTGAGTACCAAGCTGAGGATGTCCGAGAAATGCACCAAATGTACCCAGGTGTGCAAGGCACTAGGACTGGGATAAAATTTGGCTGAGGGCATCCTGAACCCTAACGGGCAGGCGAAAGGGTGTTGGTACGTCACGTTGTAAATAGGTTACGAAGGACAGACTGGCCGAAGATGGAATCTTGTCTTCTGGCTTTGTCCAAGCAACAGTGGGCTGCAAAGGAATGGAGAGAACTCCAGGTGGCAGCCCTGCAAATGTCAGGAAGCGGCACCGATCGTAGGTGTGCTACTGAAGTCGCCATGGCCCTCACAGAGTGTGCTTTAACACGGTCTTGAAATGGAATGCCCGCTTGCTGATAGCAAAAGGATATGCAGTCCACCAACCAGGAGGAGAGAGTCTGCTTACTCACAGGCTTCCCTAACTTGTTAGGGTGGAAAGAGACAAACAATTGAGTGCTTTCCCTGTGGGCAGCTGTACGGTCTAGGTAGAATGCTAGAGCCCATTTACAGTCAAGGGTATGCAGAGCCTGTTCTCCTGGATTGCAATGGGGCCTGGGAAAGAAGGTAGGCAGTATAATGGATTGATTAATGTGAAACTTCAATACTACCTTAGGCAAGAACTTAGGGTGAGTGAGGAGTACCGCCCGGTCCTGCAGAAGTTTAGTGTAAGGCGGATAGGTAACTAGGGCCTTTAATTCACTAACTCTGTGAGCTGAAGTGATTGTCAGAAAGAAAATCACTTTCCATGTGAGATAGCGAAGATCACAGGAGTGAAGAGGCTTGAATGGTGGTTTCATGAGCCGACCCAAAACCAGGTTGAGGTCCCAAGAAGGGGCCGGAGGACACAGTGGAGGCTTAAGGTGAAGCAAGCCTTTCAGAAAACGTGTTACAAGGGGTTGTACTGATATAGGAATATCCCCGACACCTTCATGGAAAGTGGCTACTGCACTGACATGCATTCTGATGGAAGAAGTTTTTAGACCTGACTCTGATAAGTGCCAGAGATAGTCCAAAAACGTTGTGATTGGACAGGTAAAGGGGTCAAGGGACTGAGAAGAGCACCATGACGTGAACCTGTTCCCTTTGTAATAGTAAGATTTTCTCGTGGAAGGCTTCCATGAAGCAATCAAGACACGGGAAACTGGTTCAGAAAGGTTAAGTGGCTGAAGGATTAACCTTTCAACATCCATGCCATCAGGGACAAGGCATGAAGGTTGGGGTGGCGGAGGCACCTGTTGTTTTGAGTGATCAGAAGCGGGTCCTTTCCCAAGGGAATGTGCCTGCAAATGGAGAGACCCTGCAGTATTGGAAACTACACTTGGCATGGCTAGTGACGTGCTAGCAGGATCATAGTTCCCTTGTCCCGACGTAACTTCACAAGAGTCTTCGAGAGAAGAGAAAGTGGAGGGAATGCATAGAGTAGACCGGTTGCCCACGACAGGGACAATGCTTCTCTGGGCTGAGAGTGTTTGCTACGAATGAGAGAGCAGAAGTTCTCTACTTTGTGGTTTTGAGGAGACGCAAAGAGGTCTGTTTGAGGATATACCCATTGTTGGAAGATGGAGTTCACTACCGAGGGGTTGAGAGACCACTCGTGCAGTTGAAAGATGCGACTCAGCTTGTCTGCCAACACATTGCCCACTCCCGGCAAGTAGGTGGCCCTGAGGTACATCGAATGGGAGTGAGCTTCCGCCCATATCCTTGCAGCTTCCTGACACAGAAGGAAGGAGCCCATGCCTCCCTGTTTGTTGATGTATCACATGGCCACCTGGTTGTCCGTCTGGATCAGGATAACTTCATTTGAGGGGCAATCCTGAAATGCCCTGAGAGCATATCTGATTGCTTAAAGCTCCAGAAAATTTATTTGGTGATTGGCTTCCTCCGGAGACCAAGATCCTTGTGTCTGCAGATCGGCCACATGGGCTCCCCAGCCGAGGTTGGAAGCATCGGTGGTGAGAGTTATTTGAGGATCTGGAGCCTGGAAGGGCAAGCCTTGGAGGAGATTGACCTGATTTATCCACCAGGTGAGAGACTGATGGAGTGAGTCGGTTACGTGGACAATGGTCGACAGGAGCTGAATGGATTGAGTCCATTGTGACCTTAGAGTCCACTGCATGACTCTCATTGCCAAGCGGGCCATTGGGGTGACCTGAACTGAGGATGCCATGTGTCCCAGTAGGTGAGAAAGTGGTGTGCAGTCGTGGAGTACTGAGACTGCAGCTAGTGTGCAAGAGACACGAGAGTAAGAGCTCCCTGTCGAGGCAGAAAAGCCTTTGCCTGCAAGGTGTCCAAGTCTGCCCCAATGAACGACAAGGTTTGTGATGGGACTAAGTAGGATTTGTCGTAATTGATGAGAAATCCTAGCGAGATTAAAGTGTGTAAGGTAAGATGCAGGAACGACAGAGCAGCTTGCTGAGTGGGAGCCCTGATCAACCAATCTCTAGATAGGGGTAGATGTGAACACCTTTAGTCCTGAGGAAGGCTGTAACTACGACGAGGCATTTTGTGACGACTCGTGGTGGAGATGTGAGGCCGAATGGAAGCACTCGGTACTGATAGTGCTTGGGGCCTACTAGAAACCTCAGCTATTTGCAATGAGATGGAATTATCGCGATATGAGTGTATGCGTCCTGGAGGTCTAGAGAGCAGAGCCAGTCTCCACTTTGTAGAAGAGGAAGAAGAGAGCCCAAGGTTACCATTTCGAACTTCTCTTGCTGGAGGTACTTGTTGAGGGCACGTAGGTCCAGAATTGGACAAACACCTCCCAATTTTTTGGGGATTAGAAAGTACCGGGAATAGAATCCTAGGCCGTGCTGAGAGTAGGGTACTGGTTCTATTGCTCTGGACTGGAGGAGGAGGGAGACCTCCTGTTCCAGAAGGATGGAGTGATCAGATGTTCTCCACGTCAGTAGAGGTGGGGAGTCCGGTGGAATGGAGAGAAAGTTCAGATGATAACCCTGAGAAATTATCGCCAGGACCCACTGGTCTGAAGTGATGGAGTGCCACCTGTTGTTGAAATGGCACAATTGACCTCCCACTGGTATGTGGGGCAATGGAATCTGGCTGCTGCTCTCTATGCAGGAGTCAAAAACCGGCAGCAGGGCCCGGCTGAGGAGCCGCTTGTGGTTTTTGTTTTCGTGTCTGACAAGACTGGGCTATTGTGAAATGGTCTCGTAGAATGAGTTCTAGATGGTGGCGGGTAGGATTTCTTCGGGCGGAAGAATGACTTCTTAGAGTCCTTCCAGAAGTGTTGTTTTGAAGAGTACTCAGAAGGTATCAGAGAGAGCTATCTTAAGGTCTCATGATGATCCTTGAGTTCCGCCACTGTTCGTTGAATCTGTTCGCCAAACAGATTATCTCCTACACGAGGCAGGTCAGATAGTCTGTCTTGTACTTCAGGGCGAAGGTCGGAAGACTTGAGCCAGGCCCATCATCTTGCCGAGATAGCAGCTGCAGATACCCTGGTAGCAGTGTCAAAGATGTCATAAGATGATCTGATCTCATGCTTGCCTGCCTCAAAACCCTTGTTTACTAGGGTTTGGAGCTGATCTTGAAATTGTTGAGGCAGGGAGTCTTGTATCTGCTTAAATAAGACCCTCTTATATTGGTTCATATAGAGCTGATAAGAGGCAATTCTAGAGATGAGCATTGCTCCCTGGAAGACACGGCGACCAATGGCATCTAGAAATTTCTGTTCCTTGCCTGGGGGGAAGGAAGTGTAAGGTTTTGATCTCCTTGCTCTTTTCTGGGCAGATTCTACAACCACAGATTGGTGATCCAGTTGGGGTTTGTGAAAACCTGGAGCTGACTGGATGAGATAGGTGGTGTCAGCTTTCCTGTGGACTGGGGCCACAGAGCCAGGATGTTCCCAGTTCTTTTTGAGGAGATCCAGAAGAACCTGGTGGATAGGGATGAAGGTTATTTCCTTGGGAGCATCCAGGAATTGTAACAGCTCCATCATTTGATGCCTGTCATCTTGTTCAGTCTGTAATTGGAAAGGAACCAATTCAGACATCTCCTTCACAAAATTTATAAAGGAAAGGTCCTCTGGAGGAGAATGCTTTCTGCTTTCAGTAGGTGAAGGGGGTGAAGGCAAATCCTTGGTGTCTGGTGAAGAATCATTAGTCCAGGTATCTTAGGGATCAGCACCTGTTCCTCTAGGAGCTAGAGGAGGATGAGGCGGTGGGATCCCTGAAGGTCCTGGTCTAGGCTCCGAAGGACTGAGTGGAGGCACTGATGAAGGCATCGAAGGCACCGGTGCAGGCATCGAGGGTATCTATGGATGGCTCGGTGGTGCTGAAGGCGTATCGGCACTGATGGGTGGATTGGTGGCATCGAGGGACGTATTGGCATTGATGGCTGAGGCATTGGCAGAACTCCCAATGGAGGGATTTATTTATTTAAACATTTTTATATACCGGCATTAGTTGTGGACATCATGCCGGTTTACAGTAAAACTGGTTAAGCTTAGAAATTACATTTTAACAGGAGAGTCCAAACTGGGAGAGGGGGTAAGAGGTAGCTAAGAAAGGACAGAATAACAAAACGTGTTTCCTCGAATTGAGGGGAGAGAGTATCACATTGGGAGAAGAAACGGTGTTTCTCCTCCCAATGACAAAGCAAGAGGGGAGGGTACAGAAGGCATCGGTGACCCGGGGTCCATCAGTGGAAAAGCGGCCATGAGCGCTTCCATCCTCGAGAGCAACTGTACCAACGCTGCTGGAATCGGATCAATGGTCGGTTCAGCAATCTGTACCGGTGTCGGTGCCGGAGGAACCTGGAATCAATGCATCGCCTTGTCGATGGCCTCCTGAACCATCCAGTCCAGTTCTTCTTGGAGACCTGGAGCAAGCAGCCCTCGCTCCGGTACAGAAGGAGGCAGAGGCATAGCTGGAGGGACAACCATTAAAGGCAGAGTCGCGGCTCCCGACACCCTGTCGGGTGAGAGTTGCCTCGGTGACCCGGTCGCCGAAAAGGTCGGTGCATTTTCTGGACGGGGTTTCTTCGACGGTGGCTCGGACGATGGCGAGATCGATGATTTTGCTCCCTCGATGGTTCGAGACTTTCGATGCCAGTGGCGATGTTTATCTCTACGATCCCCTCGTTCCTGAGGGGGAGTAGAGGGTGTTCAAGACCGAGAAGTCATCGATGCTGGACAGTAACCAGCCGGTGGTCGATGCTGGCATGAAGTTGACGGAGCTGGTTCTGACGACGTCGATGCAATGGACGGCGTCGGGGTTTGAGCATGGAAGAGAAGTTCCATCTTCTCCATTCTGGCCTTGCGATCTTTTGGGGTCATTAGGGCACATTTGGTGCAGGTCAAGACATTGTGCTCTCATCCAAGACACATTACACAGACTTTATGGGGGTCTGTGATGGACATGGTGCGATTACAGTCCGGGCACCGACGGAACCCCGACGCCATGGCCATGGAAAAAATTGAGCTGTGGTACAGTCGACGGCCAGTAGGCTGCAAGGGCCAAACTCGACGATAATCGACAGAAAAAATGGGTAAAAACTTACCGGAGTACAGCGGCTTGAAAAAGTTAAAGGAGGGACCTCTGTGGGGCAAATTAGCTTTTAGTAATTCAGTGAGGAAAATTCCTGTCACGAATCTCTGCAGAGCTCCTTAACCATGAGGCTACTGCTGCGCGGAAAAAAGAAGACTGAAGGGGGACCCCTGCTGGCTGCAGGGTTAGTGCCATGCTGGGCATGCCCAGTAGGGGCCAATCAAAGTTCTGGAAACTTTGACAAAAGTGTTCCTTGATTGGGCTCCATCCTATGATGTCACCCATATGTGAGGACTACCACCCTGCTTGTCCTGTGAGAAAAATCTTTACTATTGAAAAGGTGAGAAGAATGATACAGCAGTTTAATCCTCAGCACCACACTATTTGTTTGTTTATAATTTTCTCCTCAATATGTGCAGAAATGTCTAGAGCCAGAGCCAGAGGAACTTCTACCCTCCAGGGCTTGGAAATAATAAAGTCTCCAAGTGGGCATGGTGTCCTTTGAATGGGCAGAACACCCCTACCAGCTGGCAAAGATATAAAGTTCCTGTCTCTGCACAGAGAGATACATTTTCTCTCTCCCCAGGGATTTGGAAGCACCAGATGGATGTCTTCAAGGATATTAGACTTTGCCTTTACTTACAGTTAGCTGATTTCCTGTACTTCTTAATTCTGGTACAGTTCTTGTATCCTCTGCTCTTGATCCCTGATGGGAGAGATCTCCTGAAGCAGGACTCTCTGTGCTTCAGTTAGGAAAGAAGGGCTCTTGAAATCAAATCTTCCAAAAATTGAGAATAACATTGGAATGTATCTTTGCTGCAGGTTACCACCACTTCAGGGGCAGGTATTCCCTAACCTGCACATCCCCAGACACAGTGTTCCCCATTTCCTTAGCCCAGGTGGTGTATAGGCTCTTGCAAGGCTTCTACCACTTAAATTAATAAATTCCAAAAAATGTACTCAAAGGGAAAAATCCAAAGCAGCCAGGGAGTGGACTGGAAAGGAAAAACTCCTCCCGACCCTGGTCAGGACCACCAAGCAGAGCTTGCCTGGCTCCTTTGACTGGGCCTGTAAAACAACAAAAGATAAGCGCCTATCTACCCCTGAACTCTTTGCAAACCTTAAGGGCCTGTCTCCCAAGCTCTAGCCAGATCACTGACTTATATCCTACCCAGAGGGTCAGCCATACCAGTCCCTTCAAAGGGAGGGGCTGCATTTGAATGGAAACCTCTCCCTTCATTCCACCTTGCACTAAACTAGCTGACAACCTAAACTCTGGACTTATTTGTAGTGTGACAATAGTGTCCACTATACCAATTAAAATAAAGCAAAAACAAATATGAATGATTCCAAACTATCCTAATCCGTCACTGCTAATAAGCAGATTGTGAAAAAGAACAAAAAAGTTGTCTATATGTGAATGCCATAAATCTAAAAAATAAGATTGAAGAATTAGAATGAATGGCACTTTGAAGATCGAGACACTAGGGGGTGATTTTGTAACTGCCCTTATTGCTGCAAAGTCAATTACTTGTGATTTTGCAACCATTTTCAAAGTGAAAGTATGCATCTATTTTCACTTTGAAAATTATTCCTTGTAAACTACCTGTTATGGCTCGGGTCCTGGCTGGATGTAGGGAATACCATCCTTGGAGTGGTGCAGAACTGAAGGGCAAGGTTAGGACTGGTCTTCCACCTAACCAGCCCCCTCTTCTTCGATGGCAATACATCATGGTGAGTCTGGAGCAAGGCTTGAACAGGCTGGTAAGGCTAGAACAAGCCTTGGATAGGAACAGAGTGCAGGTAAGGGTGAAACTCAGGCTTGAGGGTAAGTTAGGACTGCAACTGGATCTTGAGTGCAGGCAAGGACTAGAACTAAGGCTTGAGTGAGACAAGGGCAAACTGGATCTTGTGTACAGGTTGGGACTGGAACTGAGGATTGAATTCAAGCAAGGGCTGGAATTGGAACTTGAGTGCAAGCAAGGACTGGAACAGGAGCTAGACTAAGTCAGGACAGAAGGCCAGGTCAAGACAAGGACAACATAGAACATGGAACATAAAGGCCCGAAGGCAGTGATAGGCAGGGAAGGCCCCGAGGGGCAAGACAATGGAAAGGCCTAGATAGGCCATAGAACAAGACAATGCCTAGATAGGCAGGAAGGCAAAGCAAGGAGTAAGAATGCCCTTAGGCCACAAGGCAAGGCAAGGAGCAGGAAGGCCCTTAGGCCACAAGGCAAGGATCAAGAACTCCTGGAGACCACAAGGATAGGCCTGGATAGGTCACAAGTGTAACACCCTGCCCCCCTCCATTCATGGGGTGCATCAAATTTAGGGGGGTCCTAAAGTTCCCCAGGTTACCCTGCTATGTCCCAAAAATCTTCTTTTCTCGTACTGACCTTGTCAGAGCCCCTAGAGACACCAAGGTTCATCCAGTTGGGGGGGGGGGGGGGGTAGGATTAACCTTCTGAGCCCCTAATGCAGCTGTGGATGCATTCATTAAATTCACAGTCTTCCCATTCTTCTGAATCACTGGTCTGTGGTATTCTCAGCGGGAAGGATTTCCACTGAGGATTCACGAAGCAAAAATCACAGAGTCCAAAGATGGTGTTCAAAGAAAATTTATTTAAAGTCTGAAAATAAGAAATCAAACCAGTAGGGAAACAATTAAGAACAGCATCAGAAAAATATAATCAAAAAAGCAATAGTCTCTTTGTCCATAGTAAATCCCCTAATTGTTCTTCTCCCAACTGAAACCATGTCCAGCTCTAGAATTCCTGCCCCTTGGAGGGTAGGATAACCGCTCTCAAGTTCCAGTATGAAACAAGGGCTGGAAAGATGGCATCTCCTTATTCAAAAATAGATCTTCCAAGCAGATAACTCCAAGAGTCTCTGAAAAAATCTCCAAATCTCCAGAAACTCCAAAATCTCCGTCTGCTGTTTACTAGTTGCAAAGGCAAATGATCAAAAACATTGCTCATCAAGATACTAGGGATTGCCCTTCTCTCAGGGAACAGGTTCTAATCCAAACATTTTGAAAATCTTCCAAAATTCCAACACTCCACTGCTTTCACAATCTCCAAATCTCCATGATCAAGCCTCTTGAAGAGAGGCATTGACTCAAGGGGGTAATTTAAATCCCTCAGCCACTATCCAGGGATATAGCTGGGGGAGATCCCCTAAAAATGCAAAACCCTCTCTAGATGGACAAAATTGGGAAAAATATTAGTGACAGTCAAAGCTGGGTCACACATTTTTTTGGGTACAGATTGTACTCCTGATGCAGCAGTATACACAAATTAAATGTCCTCAATTTAAATCCCATGTTAATGAAGGCATTAGCTTTTACTCCCCAATGTAGAGAGGCACATAGGCTTAATGTATTATTTCCTAATGCTTGAAATTTAAATCTTGGTCAGAGCTGGTGTAGTGTTACTTGGACTAATGTTAGTCTATGAGGCTGATCTTAGAGTTTGTGGTGTTCTCAAAATTTATATGCAAAAAACCCCCACAATTTGTGCTCAAATCAAGTTTTCTGTGCATAAAACGTTTTAAGTGCAGAGGAAATGCTTTGTGCACAAATTTTATTCTATGCATACAAATTGTGTTTTGTGCACATAAATCATGCTTTATGCACAGAAGACACTATTTGTGCATAAAACATAGATTTTCTGTGCAATAAACATGTTTTATGAACCTAAATCATATTTTTGTGTGCAAAGTATGTCTTCTGCACACATTTTAAAATTAGCACACTTTTTTAAACTTCCGATGTGAATGGTATAGAAGGTAAAAATTGTCTATTTGTGAATGATACTAAGATCTGCAACAATCTCCTGGCATATACAATACAAATTACTTACCATAATTCACAACTTAATCCATATCAAGAATTGCTGGCTTTCTTCAACTTTACATTTATACTCTCCATCGCGTGTTTTAAGATCTCAGAACCAAATGCCACTTCAAATACCATCCCCCAATTCTACCAGGTTAGTGTTCACTCGTGAAAGAGCATTTTCCATTGCAGGCCTGATCATTTGGAATACCTTCCCAACAAATATCCGTCTTATATCTGATGACAAAGAATTCAAAAAGGCAGTAAAGATTCACTTCTTCAAACTTGCATACCCAGAATAATGTATTCTTTTTCTATATTCTCTTTCTATTTCTGTAGTCTACCCCTCCCCCTTCACTTTTCTCTCCCATTGTTTTAATTTTTATTTAATTCTTTATATTTTATTTATTCTTTAAGTTAATCTTTTTTTTTAATTTTTATCTTGTTTCGTTTATCATTTTTATGTATGTATTTTATTGTAAACTGCTCCAAACCTTGGAGGGTGCAGTATATAAGTACTTTTAAATAAAATAAATAAGCAAATAACCTATATGGAGAGGCAGTTACTACCATTAAGAGAAGGCACAGGAGTTACTACTTTTAACCAATTAGTCTTGATGCTTGTGATGCAACTGCAACATTGCTCTCTGCTTTGACAGCAGGGGGGAATTGGGGAATTCGATTCAGATGATAGCCAATGCTGGGTCCCAACCTTTATAGTCCTGGGTACTGATATTCAGACATTTGGGACAAAGCACAGGACTGTTTCTATGGCCAAGTCCAAATGCAAAGCAGTTCAAGCAGCATTGTCTGAAATATCATGAAGGCTACTCACCCTGTAAAAAAGTTGCTAGCAATAATTTTGTAATGGGTTTGAAAGTTGCTTGGTTTAGATTATAAATATTGCTACCCCCTTAATATAAGGCTTGGGGGTAACCTGCATGGAGTGGCATTTACTACCATAAGAAACTTGCTGGGCAGACTGCAAGGACCATTTGGTCTTTTTCTGCTGTCATTAACATACCATACATGCTTTAGAAAAGAAACTGTGTGCTGAATTTCAGTGCAGTATTAATATTCAGGGTATTATATTGGCCCTACAGGAAGAGTCATTTTCTAAAAGTTCATTTCCATAGGCAAAGCACTGTTTTATCCCTGGAAATGTCTGAAAATTACCCTCCCTGAGGACAATTTTCAAAGTGATGTACACAGGCATAAAATATTCTATTGTTATTCAGATGTCTGAAATGTGCCCTTCTTTAATACAGCTAAATGATAGGAGGCATTCCCAGGTGAATGTTTAGGGTAGGAGGAGGAAAGGTGCACATATAGATAGCATTTTCGAATCTTCACACGTACTTTGGCAGTAAAAATCTACCCATAGAATAGGCAGGTGAAAGTGACGGCATGTATTTTGAATCCACATCAAGTTTCACATTTGTTCTGAAAATGCATGCAAAGTCTGCGGGTAAAATGTATACACGGTCTTTTTCCCAAAGCACAGTTTGAAAATTGCCCCAATAGGAATCTCAGAGACCTACTGGAGAAAGGGCAACAAATGGGTCATGGTGGTAACAGTTTACCAAATATATCGTAATGACAGAGCCGATAGAAGCTGTGGTGGCATCTGGCACTATTTTATGTTAAGAAATGCCATAGAGTCAAGTAAGATACAAATTCTGCAGGGAAAGTACTGCACTCTGAGCTAAGGGACACTCCATGAAAATAACGGATAGCAGACTGAAAATACAAATAAGTATTTCTTTTCAGTCAACACAAAATTCAGCTAAGAAATTTGTTCCCCAAAGATGTGGTCATGGCAGATCTGATACAATAGTATTTGGCACCCTAGGCGAACCTTCAATCATGAATAGCTCTCACCACCCCAAACTTATCTATTGGCGGCATCTGCAGTACCGTGCTCCCGTCTTTGATATTGGCTTTGGCCCCCCCAAATTTTGGCACATTAAGCAACTGCCTAATTTGCCTAATGGAAGCACAGGCCCTTAGTCAAGGCTAGTAGTATAACTGGGTTTGAAAAAGATTTGGACAAGTTTCTGGAAGACAGGACCATTAACAATTATTAGCTACGCAGACATGTGGATTGCCACCTCTTATTTCTGGGAATGAGCAACAGGAAAGAAATATTCCCGCTAAGATCTGTCGGGTATTTCTAAGTGACCTGGATTGGCCACTATTGCATATAAGATACTGGGCTTCATGGTCCATTGATCCGACTGAGCATGGCCTTCCACATATTCTTATTACTGGAAACTGACACATACTGGAGGTTATGTCTGATTACTTGAGATACCTCTATACCGACTCCGTCTTCTGATAAGAAACAAATATTTGCCATAATGGATATTGAATTTATTTGTATGTAAATGTTTTTACTGTATCCAGAGGACAAATTTGCCTCAGTAAATAGGTTTTAAACAGGGCAATTTCCTTGGTTAAAAGTTGCTTCCCTCATAATGGGTATAAGAGTAACCAAGTTCCATTTTCGGTTGCCAGTAAGCTCTGGGATATGCTATTAGTTCAGTTAGTGAAATAGATAATTAGGGGAGGATCCATGCAATACAGCCCCTCTCAGTGGGATTGCTGGGATGGACATTCATTTCCTGTGAGGTTATATAGCAGCTTTCCACAGAGAGCTCGGGGGGGGGGGGGGGGGGGGGGGGACAGGCAGTATAAGTTGCAGTTCTGGAGGAAGGCTGGAGATTTTTGCCTCAGTTGTGTTTTGGCCTACTTGCGGACCTGAGCTCCCTCCTGCCTGGGATCTTTCGGGATAGGTCAAGGGCTGCACTGCTTTACTCTTTTTTTTCTCAAGGTGCAGAGTGGTTGCCCTGGGAATATTTTGGAATTTTGGACTTTTACATGTTAGGAGCCTTGCTGGACACCTGGGCCTTTCTTGGACTCTGGGAACATGGAACCCTGTGTTTGAGATACCAGGGATGGGAAAGACCTGCCCACTGAGAAGCTGACCTGCTACAAGGAACAACCCCAATGTTAGCATTTTTGGGGGACAAGAAAAACTTTTAGGTTAATTGCCCAGCAGGAAGATCTTTGCCCTCCTTCCTGCCTGGAATGGAGAAATAGCCAAAGCTGCTCTTTGGACATCAGATTCCACCCAATTGGGATCCCCACAGGAAAAGTTCAAGTGTAAAAGTGCTGAAAATCTACTAACTGTAGGAGACTATCTGTATCTTTGAGGACACCCATCCCGTGTCTTCACCCTGGAGAGAGAGAGAGAGAGAGAGAGAGAGAGGTTTGCACTCTCTGTGTGAGGGCAGAATTTTGGTCATCTAAGAAAGGGGGTTATTCTGACCAGCTTAAGGGTACCTTGACCACTGGGACCTCCATTTCACCTAATCCAGGAGGGTGGACCATCCCTTGCCTGCTTAAAAGATTCCTGAACAGATAGAGGTAAAGACTGTAACTAAAGGGAGAAAGACTATGATGCTGGAAACATATGTATTGTATCATTTGCAACAGTGTTAACAGTAAAGACTTTAATTTTGGACACTAATCCAGTGTGTCCAGTGTATTTATTTGGGCACGCAGCATACACAGTGAAGAGAAGCTACCCTTCTCCCTGGGACAACACCTGAGGGACCTCAGTCACCCCTGCACTGGGCCCTGAAAGTAAATCTTTGCCCCCAACAAAAGAATCCACATCCTAGGAAAAGAGTTGCATAGAAGAACTAACCAAGGTCCCTGCCCCAAAGAACTACAATTTATTTTATGGCCCCACCTGTGCAAGACAGGCACACCAGTGTGGGGTTAAATAAGTATTCACAAGTTTTCACAGTGAGTGAACTTTTACCCATATTGTAAAGTGGGCGGAAGGGAAAGAAATTAGATCAAGGGAGAAATTCAACACACATAAATTTGATTTATTTTTTTACATTCTGTTTATTGCAGGTAAACAAAAATTCCAAGACTTACTAACCAAAGTGCTCAGAATGAAATAACATTAACAAAACAAACAAACAAACAAAAAAACCCCCATTCTTTACAATACAGTCTACTGTAAAGGAGCATCACATATCAAAAAAGAAAAAAATGAACCCACCAATAACACATAAGAAAAAAAGCCAAATTGCACACCAAATTGCTTAACCATCATTCCTAGATGGAGTTACTGGAAAGGGGCAAAGAAGATCATTATCAGTGAGGAAGATGGCCAGCTGAGAAGGCTAAAAAAAATACATTTATTTATTTAAATTTATTTATTTAAATCTTTTTCTATACCGTCGTTAAGGTGGGTACCGTCACAACGGTTTACAGTAAGGCACAAAAAGTAATGCTATTAAAATCTATCATTTTACACAGGTGCCATAAGGTTCGGTAACATAGTTTTTAATCAAAGTTAGTTAAATTTGACAGCACATTTACATGGAAACCTAAGGAAAAATAACTCTCCTGTATAACTCTCCTGTATAACTCAAAAAGAGATGCAGTCCAACGGGGCTGCCATGGATTATTAAGAAGATGCGATTCCAAGGAGTGAAAAGGCTTCCCTACGACGCTCTCAAAAAAGAAAAAAAGAAATTTTGAAGGACACCCCCTGAAGCAGGACGGCATCGTCCGAAACACAGCTGTGTCGGGTGAATTACTACGGACTAGATGAGTATTTGTGTCCCCTCTCTCTGGAGTATGTGACACTAAGATTTTATTATAATGAAAAATTCCTAACAAAAAATGGACTATTGATGAGAAATTTAAATTAAAGCAAGGTGACCCTATACAAAAATAGTGTCTGTTACATAATATAGACTCTGTAAAGTAAGGGGCCTACATACATTTGGTTTTCTGCATATATTGTTAAGTGATTATAAAAATATACTGGTGATACCTTTTCGATTTTTGATATTGTTGGTAACTCTAGGATGAAACAGCAAAAAGTGCTGCCTCTTCTTCTAAGTGGCTTTTGCCAGATAAGGAAATGTTTTAATCTTTAATTTTTCAAATAAATCCTCCCTGTGTTTAAAAAAGAAACATAAAATCAGTCTCTATCTGGCTCCAACTCAAAAACCACAACTAAGGGGCTGATGCTATAATAAACGTGGAAAGCGGGCGCTGACTTTTCAACGCCCGCTTTCCTCACTCACACATGGCGCCCGCAAGGGGGGGGCGCCATGCTATAAACAAATTAGGGGGTCGCGCTAGCAAGGAGGCGCTAGGTTAACCTTAGCGCCTCCTTGCTAATGTGACCCCGTGGTTACCGGCAGCCTGCTGGTTATGAACACTGACGCTAGCATATCTGCGCCGGTCTTTAATGCGGCTGGCTGAGGTGTTTTTTTTTTTAACTTTTAAAGAAGTACAGAAAAGCAGTTTTTTCTGCTTTTCTGTACTTCTTTTCAATGCGCTCAGCTATTAACGCCTGCTCCAGGCAGGCGTTAATAGCTGAGCGATAAATGTGTGTCTGAGACGCACATTTATTTTTTTGCATTGGAGTGAATGAGTAATAGGCTCATTCACATACATTTACATGTGATGAGCGCTATTTCAATCACTCCATGTCGGACGCTCGTTAAAGAGGCGCTAATTTCCCTATTGCATTAGGGGGTGGATTAGCACCTATTTAACCCACTCGGCTGAGCACCCCGTATTGCATCGGCCCCTAAGGTAGCCAATGTAACGTGACTTCCTGTCATACTCTAAAGCAGAGCTGGTGATTTCAAATTTTCAGAAGCGATTAGAAAGAGCTCAAATTCTGCATGCTTCCATTCTTTTGTAGTGTAGACAGGTAAAAATCCTTCGACACAAGGGGAATTAGCTTCCAGTGGAATTTTAAGGATTTCCTACAAATTTATTTGAAATATGTTCATAGGCTTTTCAGATATTAGGGATATTCCTATATTCAACAATTTAAAAAATTCAGTGAATGAGTCATTTTCCATTTGTTCCAAAGGGAATGAACTGAAAATAGCCTTTGATGAAAATATCCTAAAATTTTGAGGTATTTTCAGATTAGTTGCATGTTTTTTAATCTCGCTTCCAGCAGTCCAGCACCAAAGTCTAGCCTTGAGCCAGGCCTAGCATTGAGATCTGGTTTCAGGCCGGGACAGGTGCCAAGACCAAGCCCTGGGCTAGGCCCAATATTGAGACCAGGGCCTAATGTTGAGGCCTAGCCTCAGGCTGGGCCAGGCACCAAGCACTAGCCCCAGCACTCAGTACTGGCCCCAGGCATCAATGCTGGACCAAGCCAGGTCCAGCATTGAGGCCTGGGGCCAGTACCGAGATCTAGCTTCAGGACAGGTCCAGTGACACGGCCTATCCCCAGGTCAGGCCTGGCTCCAAAGCCTAGCCCTGAGTCAGACCAGAAGCCAAGGCCTGTCCCCAATGCTGAGATTTAGCCCCAGGATAGGCCAAGCCAGAGACCTAGGCCTAGGCTCAGGGCTGAGGCATAGCCCTGGTTTGAATCTAGTACTAAGACCTTGTCCCAGACTGGGCCCAGTGCTGTGTCCCAGCCTTGGGGAATGCACAGAGTAGGCTGTGTACTTGACAAGTGCTAGGGTTTGTTAAGTGCCCCTTCTTATTCCATCCCCGGATCCAGTAGTGAAATGGGCAGAAATAATGCCCAATCACTCCCTCATGGATCCTGGCACCTTAAAATAGTGCTGTTCACCTTGGAACATCACCTTGGAACATCACAAAACTTTGGCACTTTCCTCCAGTGTGGCCACACAGTTTTATTGCCTAGATGGGATTAGGCTTTGGCACCAGGCCTATTCCTCAGCATTCGGCTGAACCCATGCTAGGTCTTGGTGCCAGGGTTGGGCCTCGGCTCTGGGCCCATCATGAGTTTAGGACTTGGTGTCAGGGCCAGCCCAAGGCTGGGCCTCTGCATTGGACCTAGCTCAGAGTTAGATCCTAGGGCATAGCTCAGGACAGTTTTTTTTTGCCTGTGACAGCCAGATAGGAATGCAGGAAACCCTTTTTTTTTTTGGGGGGGGGGGGGGGGTGGCTTAGCAGTTACTTATGTTTGTTTATTTTGTTTTGGGGTTTTCTTTTGTTTAATGTGTTTTTTGGTTTGGCAAAGGATAAAAGAGAATATATGAGAAAATTAAGCTAAACTCGTAGCTAGCTACCATCTTACTCTACCCATAGAAACATAGAAACATAGATGCCTTGAACTGTTCATACCAAATTTGGTGCCGCTTTGCCTCTCTTGTGGTGTTTTGGGGGCGGGGTTCATGCTACTGTTGTTTGAGCCCTTTGCCTTCCTCTGGCGGATCCTTCTTTACTGCAATCCCATTATATATTGGTGTTCCTCAGGATTCTTTTCTGTCTTCTCCCTATATACTAATTCCCTGCTCCTCTGATCTCTCCTGGCTTTCAATACCATCTTTTTGCTGATGATTCCAAGATTTAGCACTCTGCACCAGAAATTTCACCAGCAATCAAGACCCATGTCTCAGTCTGCTTATCTGACATTTCTCCTGGATAACCACAGCCAACTTAAATTCAGCATGGCCAAGACAGAGGTCCTTATCTTCCCTAGCCCACTTCACCTCTTTCTCATTCCGGTTTTTCTGTGGAAACACTGTAATCCTCCCAATCCTTTCAGCCTGTAACCTTGGTATCATCTTCAACTCCTCTCTCTCCTTCTCTACACATATCCAAAGCACTGCTAAAATGTGTCATTTCTTCTCTATAACATCACCAAAATCTGTCCTTGCTTCTAAACCCAGTACCAGAACCATTACCACTATATCATCACCTTCTGCTTAGTCTACTGTAAACTGCTCCTCACAGGTCTCCCAGTGCACCTCAGTCTATCCATAATTCAACTGTGCAGCTTATCTTTTATCAAAGTTGCTACACCAATATAACCCCTCTTCTCAAGTCACTTCATTGCTTGTCCTATCAAGCTCCTCACTCTGCAGCTCCTCACTACCTCGCCGCTTTTTCATCTCCCAATATTTGTCTTGTAAATTTGTTTTGATTAGAATATAAGCTCTAGGAAGCAGGGACTGTCTCATATGTTTTTGTACAGAACTGCATATGTTGAGTAGTGCTATAGATGTGACAAGTAGTAGTAATTGACTTTTGAAGTCTTAGGTTGTTCTAGCCTCTCTTGCTGCTGCTTTGCTCTTTTTGCAGTGCCTTTTAGAACTCCTGCCACTATTGGTACCATTTTGCCCCACTGTCAACCCTTGGGCTATTCATGCCACTTGTGTTGCTATGTTAACACAGTCCTGGTACACTGGAGTATCCTTCACTCTTCTACTGATGTCTACTCACAAGTTTCATTGGAAATGATTAGAAAACCAACATTTGTGAGCCCAAAACAGGATGCATTGTTTCTCCCATTGACTTTAATGGGAAATAAACTAACAAATAAAATGAATACATTAAATGTTCTTTTCATCTGAAATGAACCAAACATATGATGATCACTGCCTGCAAAACAAATAAACAAACTGAAACAAAACTTTTGCCTCTGCATAATACTAGAAATACACAGTGCTGTACAAATATGCATGAGACAATCTCCATAGAGCTTACAATCTATTCAGGGCAGCAAACAGGATAAATAAAGGAATTAAGGAGGGGCCCTGTAGAATTCTGTATGAATTATATGGGTGGATAAAATCTGTAATTTGAAAGCAGGTTTTTTGGTATCTGCAATCTTTCAGGAGAAGGATCATTTTAAAAACTATAAAGTAGACTATAACAGGAACACTTGTTTGAGAAATGGTGTAAAATGAGGGAGTGGAGCAACTCTGCCCAGGTACAGCTTGAATAGGACTACATAGCATGAAAGTAACCAGGCTGTGGTTTCTATGGCCAGGGCCAATCCAGTGGGTGCAGGGCCTGGGGTGAATCAGCCAGGAAACTGAAGAGTTGGCATGGAGGTAGGGCAAGTACAGGGCAGGAGAAGTTTGGCAGAGGGGTACAGGCTTGTTGAGGCAGCGGTGGGAGTGGTAGGAAGAGATGGCTGGGGAGGCCCTATTTTGGTTCTTTTGTTGTTGTTTAACATTAAACAATTAAAAAAACCCTGAAATGATAAAAGCAAACAAATAAAAATTCACCCCTGCACATCCTAATATAAAATCCAGCATTGAATGCAAATTTAGATTTATATTCCGCTTTTCACACTTTTTTCAATGCTTCAAAGTGGATTACATTCAGGTACTGTAGGTATTTCCCTATCCCCAGAGGGCTTACAATCTAAGGCCTGGATGCACCATTCTTCGCAGAAGGGGGGGTCTGCGAAAGCCAGCAGCCTTTGCACCATAGTGGTAAGTTTTCAGCAGACACGGCGACCGTGAAAGGTGGTGCTATTCAGCATGCTACTGCCGATGATAATGTTAGTAACATTATTGCCAGCAGCACAGCCACCACCCCTCTCCCAATCTAATTTGCATGCTATCACATGCAATAGAGGCTTATCACACACAATACAGACCTTAGAAAATAACCCCCTAGGTTTGTACCTGAGGCAATGGAGGGTAAAGTGACTTGCCCAAGATCACCAGCAGAACTCAGACCCTGGTCTCCTGGGTCATAGCCCACTGCTCTAACCACTAGGCTACTCCTCAATCTATAGCTAAAATGTTTTCCCTTTTTACATCATTTTGCACTTTTCCACATTAAATTGTATCTGTTCAGTTCCCCAGTCTCACAAGGTCTTCCTGCAACTCCTCCTCACAATTTGCTCATGATTTAATTACTTTGAATAATTTTGTGTAATCTACAAATATGATCATCTTGCTCATTGCTTCCTTTACCAGATCATTAGTGGACATAGTAAATAACATTGGTCACAGTACAGATCCCTGGGACACTCCACTTTTTCTCTACTGGGAAAATTGACTGTTTAAACTTACTCTCTGTTTCCTATCTTTTAGCCAGTTACCAATCCACAATAGCACTTCGTCTTCTTTTCCATTACTTTTACATTTCCTGATGAGTCTCTAATGTGGAACTCTTCAGATGCCTTCTGAAAATCCAGATTTACTAGATCCACTAGCTTGCCTTATCCTGAGGTTTTTTTCTACCTTCAAAAGCTTCTAATAGATTGTAAAGGCAAGGCTTCCCCTTTGTGAAGACCATGTTGGCTCTTTCCCATTAAGCCATTCTACCTCTCCAATCATATTAGTTAGACTTCTAGCATTTGCATATAGATAACTAAATATATGTTTTATATCACTATTCACAACCATATTGTTTGCAGTTGATTTAGGTAATTTGGAAGCAATCATATTGCAAAAAACATTCATATTTGTTTGTTCTTCATTTAAATTTAACTGAGCTACTTCAGCTTTTACCACATCCTTTCTTTTGGTATATTCTAACTTCCCTGTTTTAACAGTATCCTTTGAAGATACCACACAACAAACCATGACTCTTGGCTTTCCCCCATATCTAGTTTCAAAGTTGCTCTCTCTCATTTTCTTATTTATATGTCAAGTACCTAAATGAGCTTGCATAATTGAAGTTCCCACCCCCAATTGGGAATTACATAAAAAGAGGATGCAGAGTGGGCTTCCAATGTCTTAAGAACATAAGAAATTGCCATGCTGGGTCAGACCAAGGGTCCATCAAACGCCCAGCATCCTGTTTCCAACAGAGGCCAAACCAGGCCACAAGAACCTGGCAAGTACCAAAACACTAAGAAGATCCCTTGCTATTGATGCAATTAATAGCAGTGGCTATTCCCTAAGTAAACTTGATTAATAGCCGTTAATGGACTTCTCCTTCAAGAACTTATCCAAACCTTTTTTGAACCCAGCTATACTAATTACACTAACCACATCCTCTGGCAACAAATTCCAGAGCTTTATTGTGCGTTGAGTGAAAAATAATTTTCTCCGATTAGTCTTAAATGTGCTACTTGCTAACTTCATGGAATGCCCCCTAGTCCTTCTATTATTCGAAAGTGTAAATAACCGATTCACATCTACTCGTTCAAGACCTCTCATTATCTTAAAGACCTCTATCATATCCCCCCTCAGCCGTCTCTTCTCCAAGCTGAACAGCCCTAACCTCTTCAGCCTTTCCTCATAGGGGAGCTGTTCCATCCCCTTTATCATTTTGGTTGCCCTTCTCTGTACCTTCTCCATCACAACTATATCTTTTTTGAGATGCGGTGACCAGAATTGTACACAGTATTCAAGGTGCGGTCTCACCATGGTCTTAGCTGCAGACTCCCTGCAGAGCTAGAAAAAAGACCCAGTTTACCTACTCAAATAAAGACTGAAGTTACAAAGCAAGGAAATAACCCCACATCTTGTCAATTTCTCTTCCAGACACACAGTAGGAGCCACTAAATGCTCCATTTACATCTTCTATGCCACTTGGAGTCCAGCCCACAAGGGGTTATTCACCCACCCATTTTTTGCTCCTTGTATTTGTCTCCTGGTTCCCTCTTGTTTGAATATATTTACTTCAGCTCTGGGTAGGAGTATTTATAGAAAATCTGCTGCAACTGCACAACTCCCATTATGCTCTACAGGAACAATTTTGTCACTTTTATTTCCTCTCCCTCTCATGGCTAACTTGGCAAATTTAGATGAAACAAGCTGTGCTATTTTACTCTATCACATGCCATGAGAAGGAAAGGTGGAAAAAAACTACTTTCTACTGAAAAGCTACTGGCTCTATTTTCTTATGACAAAAAAAAAATCATTGTTAAAAAGCAGCAGGTCATGGCACTCATCTTTTGTAATTGCTCTACTAGATCGTGCATCCTACACAGCAAGGCTACCATTCTCAGTTGCCGCATATGCCTCTTCCTTTCAATCATACTTCATTTTCACATTCTGGTGCTCATACATACAGTACATCAGCAGTACTCACACTATACACGAATACTTATTCTCATATTCATATAGTAATCATGACTATACACAACTCTACCTAAATAAAAGGATACCAGGCACAAGATTTATATAAAAGTAAAATACTTACTGAAAATTATCATAAGATCATAATTATCTATAAGTTGCCACCCACCTCTTGTCATTTTTCCCCTATAAGGGTATGTATCTCATTTGGGGTAATATCTCCAAATGATTTCATTTTGCACATACCTTGACTCATAAGCCAGGGTATTTTGAGTCTGATCTTATTATCTCAAGTGTACTGTCAACAACCTTCTTAATTCTTGCATTATGTCAAAGAAATCTTCCTTCTGGTGTTTCTAGATGTTATATGCACAGGAAACGTGTAATTTTAATGTACTCTTTGTGCAGTCACACTATGTCTTCATGCTTGTCACAGAGGAGCAAATGGAATATTAATGAGATACAGCTTCTGAGACCTCTGCAGACCTCCACAACATGGCTGCCTTAGCTTGTTATTGCATCATGTGACTGCACTATGTTTCAGAGCACATGATTCTAAGACACAATGGTGCTCAGGGGAGGATTTGACCAATGAGAATGCTGAGTGGAAAGGGATTTCAAATCTTCCTGGGCTTTGTGAGAGGCAGTTAGAGAAGGGCAGAGAGAAAAGCAGATAATCTAGCTGTGCCAGTTAAACTGGGCAGCAAGAGTTACAGTGCCTCTGTTTTGCTAAACATTGGATTACTGCTGTTACCTGCTGCCCAATGATTGCCATGTTTGCATAAGAATTGCTGTCAGAAAGCTGTAGTCTGACAGAGCTGACGTTTGTTGCAATATTTGCGGAGGATAAAGGCTTCTTGGCTTGGAGATGAGGGTATTAACTGGTGGTTCCTTGGGAGCATGGGTACTCTTAGACATACAAAGGGGAAAAAAACTTTGGGTAGTGAATTTTGTACCAACTAGTCAATGAAGATTAATTTCAATGACATTCCCCACTACCTTAACATAGTTATTCATCTGCACCACGTGTAAGCCTTTGGGTTACAACTAAATTTAAGATCCGTGTTGATTCAACACTAACCCTTGAATCTCCGGTCCCATCACTGTATCCCATAAGAACATAAGAACATACGAAATTACCATACTGGGTCAGACCAAGGGTCCATCAAGCCCAGCATCCTGTTTCCAACAGTGGCCAATCCAGGCCATAAGAACCTGGCAAGTACCCAAAAACTAAGTCTATTCCATGATACCTTTGCTATTAATAGCATTGGTTATTATCTAAGTCACCTTAATTAATAGCAGGTAATGGACTTCTCGTCCAAGAACTTATCCAATCCTTTTTTAAACACAGCTATACTAACTGCACTAACCACATCCTCTGGCAACAAATTCCAAAAGGGAACCTTATTAAGGTCCTCATTTTCTAAAGTATCGCAGGCCTGCGGTACTTTAGAAAAATGCGGTAATGAAGGGCGGGGGGCCGAAACGGGGGGGGGGGGGGCGGTCCTGCCGGCCCCCTGTCCTGCCGGCCCCAGTGATGCTCTGAATCCTCCTCTTCTGGGGCCGAGTCCGCCCTAATGTAGGTAGCGCAGGCGTGCGCTACCTTTGCTAGCTAGCCTTAGAAAATAAGGCCCTATATATCTCAGTGGAGCTTGTGGTGTGCTGAGCTGTTGTCTGTTGCACTCACAAACATGAGGGCATGTTACATGATTGCTAATTCCTATGGGTTAAGGAACAATAAGAATCACAGTACATAACTGTAGATGGCTGGGGGACAATTGTTTTGTTAACACATAAGTATTATTGGACTCAGAAGTATGACTTTATACTCTCAAGGGTTGTGGTGAGCTCACCAGTAAATATAAGGATACATCCTATTCATATTTTATTAATCTAAACATAGAATATCTTTGGAAACTGATTTGCATTTAACTGCTTACTGATGTTTTCATTTGTCTATTTTTAACCCTTTGTGTGCAGGTCTCTTATAGCTTTACTGGATCCTGCAATAATGAAAATAGTATTGTTTTACTTCAGTGTGTTTGTTGGTTCTTAACAATTATGCCTTTCTGCACACAGGCCTTCTTGTACCAACATTTGATATCCAGCAATGAGATGTGTAACTGTTTCTAGTTCTGTTTTACAGAATCTACATTTATGTGTTTTGTCATTTTTTTCTATGCTAGCTGTGTAGCATCTTGCCCATAATCCACTATCAAATGCTAACACAATTTCAATCAGTCAGAAGAGAAAAAAAAAATGAAACCACAAGAAGTCAATTTCTTAGGCTGCTTGAGTAGCAAGTATAGGAATTAGGCCCTCCTCTGTTCCCTATGAGCTTCCCCTCCCTTAGGACTCCAAATGAAACCTGAAATCTTCTTCTCTCACTTAGAAAAGAAGTGCTCAAATACCTTGATGGTGAACACTGCAGCAAGAAGAAATTTCTATCCCCGAGACCTGGGAATATTCACTTTCCTAGGCATTGCTTTCCAAGTCCCTCCTGGAACTCACTCCAACTGGCTAAATGATGAAAACAGTTTTGAAACAATTAAATTATCATCTGGATTTGAATGATATTTTATACCCCTCCCAATTTGGTTTTAGACGTCATTTTAGCACTGAGACCCTGCTTTTATCCCTCTCAGACACGATACTAAGAGGAATGGATCACGGGAAGGCATACTTATTGATTTTATTGGATTTGTCGGCGGCTTTCGATACCGTGAATCATCAATTTCTAATAACAAGATTAACTGAAATAGGAATGTCAGGAACAGTTTTGAAATGGTTTGAATCTTTTCTATCAAACCGTTTCTTTCAAGTACAAGTAAAGAATACATGTTCCAGTAAATTGGACCTGAATACAGGAGTCCCGCAGGGTTCTGCATTATTGCCCCCACTGTTTAACATCTACATGTTGCCAATTTGTAGGTTGTTATCTGGTTTGGGACTAAAATATTTTTTGTATGCAGATGACATACAAATTCTACTACCAATAGAAACTTCAGTAGAGGATACATGTAAACTTCTATCTATAAATCTGAAAGCCATTAAACAGGTGCTGGACCAGTTGAGACTTGTACTCAATATGGAAAAAACAGAGGTAATCATGCTGGAAAGGAAAATTTCTCCCAGAGACATAAGCCAGATAAAACTTCAGGATAATATTACTTTACAATTTTCAGAATCAATTAGGGATTTAGGTGTCATAATTGACCCAGAATTTACTTTTAAAAAGCATATTCTAGCAAAAGTCAGAGAGGGCTATGCAAAATTGTTGATGTTAAGAAGGTTAAAGCCATTGCTTGAAACCAATGATTTTCGCACAGTATTGCAGGCCCTTATATTCGGTAGCCTGGATTACTGTAACTCCCTCTTGTTGGGACTACCGATATCTACTATCCGCCCATTGCAGGTATTGCAGAATGCGGCAGCTAGAGTCCTGACAGGGGTAAGCAAGAACGGACATATTACACCTATACTAGTCAAATCGCACTGGCTGCCGATAGAGTACTGCATTAAATTCAAGGCGATGTGTATTCTACATAAATTAATTTTTGCAGACCAGGTGGACTGGCTGAATGCAGCTATAAAATTACATGACCCTCAAAGGAATTTGCGCTCGGCAAATAAGGGCTTGCTTTCTCTACCAACAGTCCAGTCAGCACATCTTAATCAAGTTAGAGAAAGAGCACTATCCTTGGTGGGCCCGGGAATTTGGAACTCACTTCCAACTCCACTGAGGCTAGAATCAAACTTTAAAAAGTTTAAGCGGGAACTCAAGACCTGGTTCTTCAATAAAGCCTATACAGTATAATGTAATATACTGATGTAAATACTGGAACCGATTTTAGTCTTTTGAAAAGTTGTTGAGTATTTTAAAAAACCTATAGTGGTAAACAGTTTTAGACATGTTTGATGTATTGAAGAAGTAGACTGGGAGTAGGATGGGAGTTTTTTCTTTTTTAAGAATTTATAAAGATTTTAGTTAGGTTTTACACACTGAAGGAGAACCTGGAGTGATGTAGGACATGATAGGAGCTATGTTTTTAGGAATATTTTAGGATTATTAGATATTTTATGTAGAGAATGACAGTTTTAAGTTAAATTTTATGTAAATTTTATAATTTATGATGTTTTATTGATTTTATTTGTTGTAAACTGTTTCGATAGATTTTTGAGCGACGGTATATAAAAAATGTTAAATAAATTAATTAAATAAATAAATAAATAAAACACTCCTCCTAGACAGAAAGGAAAGACAAACCACCTAACTAAAAAATTACATCTAAAGTTATTACATACATTCTCCACCAGCCCGGGCATCCAGGCCTTCCCCCTCTCTCCCTGCTAAAAAAACATTCTGCCTCCCCCCACAAACATCAACTCCTAGGCAGACACCCTCCCACCCAACCGTTATCTTGAAAATCATCCCCCTTCTCCTGCCGGGATCACTGTGCTATGGGATCCCACTATCCCTGCCGCTTCCATCGTTACTTAGGTAATAATACTGGAAGCGTACTTTTACACTACATAGTAGGAGATGAGTGGATGTTTGGGGGGCAGAAGATATAATATAAAGGTTTTTTTAGCAGGGAGGGGGGGCCTTGAGACCTGGGCCCATGGTGATCTCTGTAATAACTTTAAATGCAATTTTTTATTTAGGTGCCAGCTTTCTGGGTAAGTGGGGGTAGAGACATTTCCTAGTGGAGGGGGGGGGGGGAGGGCATCAGGCGAGGAGGCCCACAACTTGGTAGCTTGATTTTTTTTTTTTTTAGGTGTATTACTTATTTGGATATCTCTGAAAATATCTGGGTAAGTAGCTAGTTATCCAGCCACACGAGGTTGGCTATACCCAATATTCAGCTAAGTCAGTCAGATAATTGAACCCCTCCCCAGAACGCACCTTTTATATCCAGCTAAATTATAGCAGGATAACTACTTATCTGGCTATAACTTAGCCAGACAATTGTTTAAAATTGCCAAATTAGACATTTACATGGATAATTTTTCAGTTATTCATCTAAATGGCTTTTGAATATCTATTCCAGAAGATGAAAACTGGATTTTGGATGATCACTTGAACATGATAACTAAGTCATTGCAAGAGTTAAAATCCCTTCTTGCCCACATTAATTGCTTATGTAGTAAATTTCATGATACAGCAGTAATTTGATGTCTACTCAGTTACTGCCACATGACTGCATTCACCTCTCAAATTTGAAAAAAAAAATTCTAGACAAATGGTCTGATAAGGAAATGAAGAAAATGATTCATCAGTTCATATGGAGTTGTTGTCTACACTGGCAGTGCATTTTGAGAACCACTTCTCTGAGAAAGCTGAAGCCCTTCCAATCATTGTTCTAAAATCCATTCGAATTTGATTTGAGACAATCTATCATAGTAAATTGACATCTTAGAGTTGATAACAGGAAGTTTGAGGAGGAATTAGTTCACATTTATCTCCTGTATGAAGATGAAATTAACTAGCTGGAAAAGGAAAGTATTTGAGACTTTAGAAGGATATTTCCAGGCAAGTTCTCCAGCATTGCATTGCAAAGCAGATATTAGGCTCAGCCTTTACGAGTGAACACGCATTTTCTGTTATAAGGCACATCAAACACAAGAATTGCAATAGACTAATGGATGGAAACCTCATTAATGAATTACTATGTGCCTGAACATCCCAGATTCCTAATATATAAAAGTTTGTGAAGGACAGATCCATTTGGATGTCAGATTGAATATGATGTAATATAATGTATTGCATTGCAAGGAAAGCTTATATACAACATTCGCTTAAGAGGAAATGGTGTCTGTCTGCAGCAGGGAACTGGAAGACTCAACCACATACTTCTCCCAGCAGCCCCAGCAGAGGACTCCAGAGGATACTGCACATTGTCTAGATTTCAGCATCCACAGCCCCTACACTGTTTCTAGTAGTAGAGAACTGGAAGGTTCATTTGCATACTTTACCTAGTTCCCTCAGCAAAGGATTCCAGAGGACACTGTGAGAATGCTAGGTTCAGCTTTCACATTACCAAAAATAAGTTAACAAAGGGAACAAAACCCTAGTCTTTTAAAGCAAAACCTTTTACCACTACATAATAGAATCTTAAAATGTAAAAAGGAACAATGGCACTGTTCATATTATCATTAACAAGATTTGATGGCTTAAAATTATTTAATCATTTTATTCTGACTACTCTTGAATATCCACATTTGAGTGATTCTAGTTAGTTAGATAAGGATTCTGTGTCACCAGCCTTTAATCTCCTGTTCAGTAAGTGAAAATTCAGAGTATTCATGTAATCTCTTTGATCTGCAGTACCTTCCTTGTAATGGCATCTTTAAATTCAGTAGCATCTTATTAGCATCCTCATTACCTTGATTAGATTCAATCTAAATTGTTCTCTTTGAAAGTATGAATGTCTTGATACATTCCACATCTTATTTATTTTAATTGTAGCATATATTTAATGAAAGCTGCTGATTTTTGGAAAGAGGGCACTGTAGTAGTCTAAGTCTTCCCATCCCCTCTGAATTTTAAATTATGAAACTCTTTCGATCAAATGTTCCTGGGATCAATGAAGTATTTTTTATTAAAGAGTTGGTGTCCTGTATTTAAGTTTTCAGGCTATCTGGTGATATATGCTCATCTGATTTATTGCACCTACTGGATCAAGTTTATAGCTAATTTCTATATTTTACTTGTCTTGAAAACCATACCTGCTTGCAGTACCCAAAGACAGCAAGCATATTTATTTTCAAAGGTATTTGTATTCCTCTGAAATAGTTATATCTGTTGAAAATAAAAAACTATTGTATTTCTACCTGATTGCAAATATTTAACTAATTTAATGAAAAAATATTCTATATTTTCAAACCTTAATTGATCTGAAAATTGCAAGTTTATAATATATGGCAGATCAGTTTTATAGTAATTGTTGATGCTCATGGTAGAAACCAATATATTTAATATATTGATTACTTAATTACACAAACTAACAACACTTATTTCTGTTGCATCAGAGGTGGACACTTGGGCTGAGCTGGGGTTGACACAAACTTTAGGTAGGGACATACATGTCCCCACCGTCGGCTGGTGGAGTGGGCTGAAGGTAGAGGCAACTGGAGCTTCACCTATACCAGCCCTCATTCCCCGCGAGTTGAGCCTTTGGGTGCTGGGGCTGGCAGAACTTAGGTGGGCCTCGAGGTTGGTTTGAGAAGAAGGGTAGTTCAGCCCAGAGACAGCAGTTGATAGGTGGCATAGTCCTACCCTGGACTGGTTTCGGTATTGGAACTCAGGCGCTGTCAGAAAGCTCTGTTGTTAAAGCTGGTATTTAGCAATCTGTAGTTATTTAGAATAGTTGTGGGTGGATCCTTGGACCAGTGGCAGGTGATCACGCCCTCGTGGGAATTCCCGAGAGGGACCACTGGTGAGGCATAGTGTAGGAGACAGACACACACTAGTTCTTTTATTAGACAATACAGTAAACCACCAGAGGTGGCAGTAGTGAGCTGGAAGCGCCGGCTGGGCTGTAGTCACTCAGGTATTGGAACAGCGATCCCAGGGTGACTGAGCTGTAGAGATACTAAGACAGTGAGTAGACAGTATATGCAGAGTTCTGGAACAAGTCCTTGATGGTAACACAAACACAAAAGTCTCTTAAGGCAGCACAGGAGATGGTATGCATTAGACCCTCGAGGAGCGAGTACCTGGACCCAGGGAAAGCTCTGAGAGATAGATGGAAACTCACAATGTTGTAAGCAGCGATGACTTCTTAGCAGAGGTGGTATCCAGGGACAAGTCCGGGACGTGGGCGCTCGAGGAGCAAGTACCGGTTCCGGACTGCGACCTGAAAAGAAAAAAAGAGAGCGAGGCCCTCGAGGAGCAGCTACCTCTAGTGAAGTCCGAGGAGGCAGAGTAGCTAGGGTTGCGGAGAGCGAATCCCATCCGCAGCGACCAGGAGGAAACTAGGTAACCAATCCCTTGCTAACTCATCTTGTTAGCAAAAACTGAGACCTTAAATATCTGGAGCTGGTGACGTCATCTTAGGGGGATGCCCCTGAGGTTCTCGCCAATGCTGGTACATTAGTCGGGCTGCGCGCGTGCGCCCTTAGGCATCTGGTCAACATGGCGGCCATCAACCCCGAAGGGAGTCGCCAACGAGGTAAGGTGGGCGGAGCGGAGACGTCGGGCAGCGACGGACACAACAGGCGCCAATGGAACAGAGAGTAACTGGAGGCGCTCAAGCAAAGAAAGGCCGGAGTCTTGTAAGTCCACGTCCAGGGAGTAGGCTAGAGGAGGCATCACTGACAGGCTTTGATCAGGTCCGGCGGCAAGCAGAGGTCCTGGCAAGCAATGTAGAATTCAGGACACGGAGAAGTCTGTAGCATAGTCAATCAAGCAATGGTCAGGGCATGAAAAAGGCAGGTGTAGTCAATCAAGGCAATGGTCAGGGCACGGAGAAGGCAGGCGTAGTCAGACGTAGCAGAGGTCCGGGGCTGGAGGTAAGCTGAAGAGTAGTCAGGCATAGTAGAGGTCCAGGGCTGGAGATAGGCTAATGAGTAGTCAGGCATAGCAGAGTCAAAATCCAGAGTCAGTCCAAAACATAGACAGGGCAGGAACGAGGAAGACAGGAACCGGGATCCACGGGAGTCAGGAACACGAAGAAGAGAGGATTCTCTATCAGCAATTATACTATCTACCTTATAAATGGGCTCTGACCGACGGCCCGCAAATGCGCAGTAGAGAGCAGCTCTACCGCGCATGTGCGGGCGAGCACGTCGGTCAGAGCCGTGCGTGCCCGAAAAAAAAAAATGGCGGTGGGGCCGCAGGAGCGGCGGCGAAGGTGAAAAGCTGGAGCGGCGGCGGCCGCGAAGCAGGAGGAGCAGTAGCGAAGACGAGCAGGAGCGGGAGGAGAAGCAGCGGCGCCGCACGCGCGGGAGTGACAGCCCCCCCCCCCGATATCTGCCAGCAGGAGCGGGAGGAGAAGTAGCGGCGCCGCGCGCGGGAGGGACACCCCCCCCCCCCCCCCCCGAGATCTGCCGGTTGTGGATGATCAGAGAGGGGAGGGGATTGAGAGAGAGGGAGGGAAGGTGAGAGAGAGAGAGAGGGAGGTGTGAGAGAGAGGGGGAGGGAGGTGTGAGAGGGGGAGGGAGGTGAGAGAGAGGGAGGGAGGTGTGAGAGAGGGAGGTGAGAGAGAGGGGGAGGGAGGTGTGAGAGAGGGGGAGGGAGGTGTGAGAGAGAGGGGGAGGGAGGTGTGAGAGAGGGAGGTGAGAGAGAGGGGGAGGGAGGGGTGAGAGAGAGAGAGGGGGGAGGGGTGAGAGAGGGGGTAGGGGGGGAGAGGGAGGGAGGTGAGAGGGAGGGAAGGGGAGAGGGAGGGAGGGGGGAGAGAGTGAAGGAGGAGGGAGAATGAGGGGGAGGGAGTGGGAAGGAAACGGACCGAGCCCGTTGTTACGGGCTTAATGGCTAGTAAAAATATAATATAAAGTAAGAGTCCTAGGAATAACTTTGCAAAAAGCTAGTACCCCCTTAAAAAATAAAATATATAAAACCCGAGCCCTAAAATGTGAACTGTGAACCTATGAGCCCACAAAATTGTGAACCCAAACTACAGTAAACTACTATGTAAATTATAAATGGTCACTATTTCCACCTAAGACAATGCTTATTCAAATCAATGCAGGGCCGGCACAAGCGTTAGACCACCTAGGAAGTAATTGGGATGGAAGGAAGGGAGGAGGCAAGGTCAGAATTAGTGACAATAAAACAATAGGTCCTGACAGCTACCCAAATTCAGCCCAACACTTTTAATCACTTCGAGGGTAAATTTTAGACTGGGTACTTATGTGCAAAGTCCATGGGTAATTTTGCATCACTTTTCAAAGGTAAAATTGTTCCTGTATCGGGAAGCAGAACAGAGATAAGTCACTGATCGGAAGGAAAAACTACTGTGCCCTGAAAAAGCACGTCTCAAAAAACTTGACCATGTCAACAGCATCGATTGCATTATTTAAAAGCTAACTGCTCTCTGGATTTTGAACAATTTTGAATAATTTTGAATCTTTTGAGATTATGAACTGTTGCCATTGTTTAAAAGCTAAATACTACAGGATTATGAACAATTTTTTATTCTTTCTGATTGCTTACAGTTTTTATTAAAATGTTAAAAAAGCTACATTATGTCAGAAGAATAAAATCATATTAAAAGCTGCTATTGGTAAGAAAAGAGGTTTTCCCATGATGGCAGTTTAAGACTGAGCATATTGAGAGGTCGACCTTCTTGTGCTGACTGAGGTTTTTTTCCTCTTAAAATACTAAGTAGCTTCATCTGTGATACTGAATTTATTTATTGATATTTCTATAAAAAAATTAAAAAATAAAGGGGGTCATTCTTTAAAATGTATTTATTTATTTATTTATAGTGGGTTTTTTATATACTGCTCATCGTTTGGAACATCTGATCGGTTTACATCGAACAGCTAAATTCAGCAACAGGCTTTACATATAACTTAGTGTGTAACAAGATTGGCAGTAGGAAAATAAAGGGGGGGGGAACAACAAGGGCAATGTAAACAGTAGCAAGTGGGAAATAAATCTTTCTAAAAAATAATAAATATATACATATATTTACAGCTGGCGTATAGCAAAGTCGAGCATTGCAGTCTTAGATACAATTCGAGGGAGGTGTAAGGGGGTTGAAGGGGAGTTACTTGAAGGCTTGCTTGAAGAGCCAAGTTTTGAGATTTAGTTTAAATTTTTTATAGCATGTTTCTTGTCGTAAGGTGTGAGGCATGTTGTTCCATAAAGATGGGCCAGCAATGGAAAGAGCTCGGTTTGCGGTGGACTTTAGTCTTGTCATTTTGTGGGATGGAGTGTGAAGTGTGGCTGCATGTTGTTTTCTGGAGGGTCTACTGGAGTTGTGGAAATAGAGGTGTTCCTTGAACCATTGCATGTCATTGTTGTAGAGGGATTTATGGATGAGGGTGAGTGTTTTATATTGTATCCGGGAGGATATGGGAAGCCAGTGCAAATGCTTGAGAACAGGGGTGATATGTTCATTCTTGTGTACATTAGAAAGGATACGGGCAGCCGCATTCTGCAGGATTTGTAGGGGTTGGATCGTGCTTTTTGGTAGACCTAGGAGAATGGCATTGCAGTAATCGATTTTAGTTAGAATGATGGCTTGCAGTATGGTGCGAAAGTCACTTAGGTGAAGAAGGGGTTTGAGTTTTTTTAGTGTGTGTAGTTTGAAGAAGCCTTCTTTTAAAGTAGAGTTTATGAAGTTGTTTAGATTAAAATGAGTGTCAAGTATGACATCGAGGCTGTGGACGTGAGAGGAGAATTGATTGGGTGGTGTAGGTGGTGTAGGGGAGCTGGTGGGTTGGAGGTGATGGTGCTTGGGGAGATGGCAAGTAACTTTATTTTTGCTGTGTTGAGGGCGAGAAAGCTGTTGGTGAGCAGTGAGTTAATGGTGGGGAGGGCAGATTCCCAGGTCTTGAGGGCATTAGCAGGGGTGTCAGTGATGGGGATTAGAATCTGAATGTCATCAGCATATATAAAATGCGGAAGACCAAGGTTAGAGAGGAGTCGGCATAGGGGGAGGAGATATATATTAAATAAAGTGGAAGATAGGGATGAGACTTGGGGTACGCCTTGTGCTAAGTTATATGCTTTAGATTCATGATTCCCTATTTTTACTTTGTATTGACGGTTACTGAGAAAGGAATGAAACCAGAGGAGGGCGGATCCTGTGACTCCAATTTCCTGAAGGCGTTTGAGTAATATGTTGTGATTAACAGTATCAAAGGCAGAGGAGATATCAAGTAGTGCAAGGATGTATGATTGACCTTTGTCTAGGGCTTTTAGGATGTAGTCGGCCAGCGAGATGAGGAGGGTTTCCGTACTATGTAGTTTCCGGAAGCCGAATTGGGAGGGGAATAGGATGTGGTTATCATTTAGATATTTAAGAATTTAAAAAAGGGACTGAAGACATGGCTTTTTGAGCGAGCTTTTGCTGCCAACCCACAGAATAATTATTAATATGATTTAAGTTTATTCAATGTGATTGTACTTTTAGATGTTTTAAACAATTGTTTTGCTGCTAACTCTTAGAATTATTTTAATAAGACTTAAGTTTATATTATCTGATTTGTTTTTTAGATGTTTTAAGCTTATTTTAATTATTGTATATTTGAGTATGTGAATATCCTATTGATATAAACATACCTGTACACCGTTGTGATGTAACTATGAATGACGGTATAGAAAAGTCTTTAAATAAATAAATAAATAAATAGATAGTCTGTTAATTGGTAATTGACGATTTTTTCAAGGATTTTGGCAAGGAATGGGATGTTGGAAATGGGGCAAAAGTTGGCAGGTTCAGTGGGGTCAAGGGAGGGTGTTTTGAGGATGGGTTTTACAATGGCTTGTTTTAGTTGGTTTGGGGCATGTCCAAGCGATAAGGATCTGTTGAGTATGAGGGCGATGGGTTTGGCAATTGTGTTCGAGATAGTGAGGAGGCTTTTTGTAGGAATGTAATCAGATGGGTGTATTGCATGTTTGATTTTCTTAAGGATTGACTCGATTTCCATTTCAGTGGTGTTCATAAGGAATGGGAGGTTTGGAGTGGGTATGAGCAGATGGGGATTGGTAGTGGAGTCAGGGGAGATACCTGAAGTCCTGGCAGCGTCAATGTTAATGGGGGGTGGGGGAGTAGGGGTACATCTGGGGGGTAGGGGTACTTGGGTGGTAGTGGGGGGTGGAGGTATCTGAGGGGTTGTGAGGAGTGAGTGTGGAGGGAAATGTGACATAATGTTCTGGACTTTGTTGTTGAAGTAAAGAGTGAGTTTTTCACATGTGGCCTGGTTGTCATTGTCAGTAACAGATGGGGTGTGTGATTTGGTTAGGCTAGCAGCAAATTCAAAGAGGGCGTGTGCATTGAATTGGAATTGGTGGATTCTTTGAGCATGAAAATCTCTTTTTGTTTTATTGGTAGCTTCTCGGTAGGTATTGAGGAGGGCTCGGTATTTTGTGAGAAGGTGGGGGGGGAAGGATCTTGGCGCCAACTTTTTTCGCTTTTGCGAAGGGTAAGTTTCAAATTCCTTAGTTCAGTAGTGTACCAGGGCTTCTTTTTGTGTTTCACTGGGTTGATGGCATGGGACCAGGGGGGGGGGGCAAATGTGATCGGCTATTGTATTTGTTATGTCGTGCCATGAGGAGAGGGCGGTGTCTGTATTGGTGAGATCTAATCTGGGTAGTTCCTTTGCGAAGGCCGGTATCAGGTCGTCGATTTTGCATGGTTTGCGGTAGACGATGTTTTTTTTGGGTGGGGAGATGTTATTGGTGTTTTTTACAGTGCAAGTTGTTTCGATACGATAGTGGTCAGACCATGGGATGGGAGTGCATGTGGGTGGTTCGGGGTGGATGAGGGCATTAGTGAAGATGAGGTCGAGAGTGTGGCCTGCCTTATGGGTGGGGGCTGTGACAGATTGAAGGAAGCCTAATGCTGCCATGGAGTTAATTAGGGTGAGACAGGAGGCTGATGGGGGGGGTGGGGGTGGAGTCAATATGGAGATTGAAATCTCCAAGGATAATGGCAGGATGGTTGATATTGATGTTTTTGGTGATGAATTCGGTGATAGAGGTGGGGTTGTTTTCAAGGGTTACTGGAGGGGCGTATATAAGGCATATTTGGAGGTGGGGGGTTATTCTAGATTTGAATAAACCAATTTCCAGTTTGTGAGGTGAGGGGGGTTGGGTGATGAGCTAATTGGAGGCTCTTGTTTGTCGCAAGCAGGATGCCATCTCCGCGTTTCTTGGGACGCGGAATGGAGAAAATGTCACATAGGTCAGTGGGAAGTTGGTTAATCAGGGCGGTGTCAGAAGACTTTAGCCAGGTCTCCATGATGGCACAAATATCAGGACGGTCTTCAGAGATGATGTCATTTAGAAGTACCATTTTTTTAACAATGGATTGTGCATTGAGGAGCAGGATGGCAAAGGTGGTGAGGCTAATGAGTTGGGTGAGTGGGATGGGGTTATGGGGATTAGGGATCTGTAGGGGTGTGGTGGCAAGTAAGGTTTAGGACTTGTGGAAGGATTAAGGTGTTTAATAATGGGGATGGGGAAGGATTGCATGGTGACTGTGTGATGGAAGGTGTATAAGGAAGGGGCAGAGAAAGCTGTTGTATATATGTATTTAGTGGGGACAAGGTTAGGGTGGAGAGGGTAAGAGAGGGAGTAGAGATAATGAGAGTGTGATCAGTGGGAGGTGTAGAGAAAGAAGGAGTAAGGGGAGGAAGAAGGGGGGATGGCCAGAAGAGGGAGCGAGGAGGAGTAAGATTTATTAGCGTTAATTCAGCTGGGAAGAAAGGTCTACATGGAGAGGGTGCAAGGGTATACCGAATTAAAGTGGAAGGGTAGGAGGCGATGGGCTAAGGAGAGTCTAGCAAGATGGAGAGGGATTACTTTCAGAGTATAGAGATGGACACTGGGGCAACACGAAGGAGCACACTAAGGGGCAGGCCCCTTAGACGCGCTCCTCCGGCGTGCGACGCATGGCACGCGGTGCCTACAGCTCACTGTAGGGCCTTTTGAGGGGCTCCCCTGTCGCTTCCGATTACGTCCGTGTCGCAATTGATGATGTCGCTGGTGATGGGAGGCAGCTTGGGGAGGCTTCGGAGGGCGCCGGATCTTGGGTAAGCCTCAGATGCCGGAGTAGGCCATGGGTGTCGGTCCAGGTGGCTTCGGGAGGGCTGTCCCCTGCTTGGCGGGCCTCAAGCTGGGTCGGGGTTCAGATCACTGTCCCTCCCACGTGAGTCCGGGTCTTCGGAGCGGTGTCTGATGGTGAGTCTTGGGGTCCGTCGGAGCGGCGTCGCAGAGTTCGGATCCAGCGATGCGGGTCCGGTCGGTCTTGTCAGGCGGCACAGGTCCGGTCGAGTTGGCAGCACTGTGGCCTTATCACATGTGTTAGGGCCATATCGCGTGCAATAACGCCCTAACGCATGTGATAGCGACTGCATTGCGACGTTAAAATTTAATTGAGGGAAAGGAGAGGGTTTAGGGTGGGGTTTGGGCAGGGTTAGAAAATTTTTTTTCCAGTACCTCTGTGGGCAATAATATTTTATCGCGTGTGATAAGCCTTTAGAAAAAAGCCCCCTAAAAGAGAAAAAATAAATAAATAAAAAACTCAAATTTTATGATAAGCACCATTGCAAAATGTGAATTTTTTTTTTTGTAATACAGTGTTTTCTGGGAATGATATTAGTAACCTACAAGGTATATAAAGAAAGGAAGGAACAACAAATAGCTCTCTAAAAATTATATAATATAGTAAAATATAATGAGAGAAAAAATATAAAATACAATTATTTAAAGATTAATACAATTTTAAAAATATTACTCAAACATAAATACTCAGTTTTAAATAAACATGGCAGTCACTGGATATTTTATACAATACATAAACATATGCCTCTTCAAATATTTTCATGGTCATTATTAAAACCACATTCTAAATACAATAAACCCCATATAAAGAGTAACTATCACAACATATTTCAGTATATAATGATGCATCTACCTAAAACTCACACATCTACACATAGACACCCACATCTATAAAACCAACATGATATGTTGTGTAAAGTATAACTATAAGCTTTTTTGTTGATGTTCATCTCCTTCTTCATCTCCTATTCATATACTTCTTGTAAACCAATTTCCTATATTTGTTCCCTTGAATGTGTTAACCAAATATGAAAAAACTACCCCATTTCACTATGCATCAGCACATTGACTTCACTTCTCACAACACCTTCTCTTACATAAGAACATAAGATATGCCCTACTTGGTCAGACCAAGGGTCCATTAAGCCCAATATCATATCTCTAACAGTGTCCAATCCAAGTCACAAGTATCTACTATATACACAAAACATTAAATAGATCCCATGCTGCTAATGCCAGCAACAAACAGTGGCTATTCCTTATTGATTGACAGCAGTTTATGGACTTTTCCTCCTTAGGAACTTATCCAAACCTTTATCATTTTGGTGGCCCTTCTCTTTACTTTCTCCAGTGCAACTATATCTTTTTTGAGATGCAGTGACCACAATTGCACACAGTATTCAAGGTGTGGTCTAACCATTGAGCAATACAGAGGCATTATGACATCCTCCATTTTATTTGCCATTCCCTTCCTAATAATTCATAACATTCTGTTTGCTTTGTTTGTCCGCCATAGCACACTGAGCCAATGATTTCAATGTAATATCAACCCAATGCAGGACTGATATGCATCATGTGGTACACGTCATCTTGATAGTTAGTACATGAAAACTCTGAAACTTATTGAATATCAATACAGTGACTACAAATATCATCTTGATAAGCTGCAGACAATCCTCCATACCACATCCTATATTGTGTCCTCCTGATGTCAACAGCTAGTTATGTTGACATCAGGAGGACACAATATAGGATGTGGAGACACATGTTTCATGCTATGTCTTCGGGGAAGACATAGCATGAAAAGAATTGTATCCAAAACTATCAGCATCCTGTTCACTATCGAGTTAGTGATGGCACTATTTGCATCTAAATCTGAAGAAAAATCTTCTTGTACAAGATACCTGAAGAAGAAATTAGAGACCTATTAGCTAAAAATGGTTTTGAAGGATTAGTTACTAGCATCTTGGCCTCCACCTCAGTAATAGAGGAGACAGAGGAAACTGGTGATGATGGTGAGGAAGAGCAGGCAGTGCAGGTAGATAGCATAACTGATAACCCTTGCATTATTTCTCAGGGTCAACCCTCTACCTCAACACCAATGTCAGCATCTACCTCCAAGTATGAAGAGAAGGGATCATGAAAGAATTCCATGATCTAGGGGCACTACAAAGTCAGGGAGGATCTGTGTTTAGCTCAGTGTATTTACTGTGCCAAGGATATCAGCTGAGGCAAGGAAGAGGGCATATTTCAAATGCAGGTATGCGTATCACCTGCAGAAGCAGTATCCAGCAGCAGGGGCATTATTTATTTTTTTATTTTATTTTATTTATCAATTTTTATATACCGCAATATGGGCAGAGAACTGACCGTCAAAGTGGTTTACAAAGCAACATACATAGTAAAACACAAATACATTACATATTAATACATTAAAATTAATTAAAACTATCATATAAACATGTTGATTAAGATATTATCTTTAGAAAGTGTGTGTGCAGTTCTATTAATTGGTTTTATATGCTAAGGTTAAAAGGTATGTTTTAAGAAGTTTCTTGAATTCCTTTGTGTTTGAGGTTAAGTGGATTTCTTCGGGGATGGAGTTCCAGAGAATTGGGCCTGCTACTGAAAATGCTCACCTACAAGTTAGGTCTAGCTGTGCAAATTTTATTGAAGGTACTTCGAGGATGAATTTGTCCATTGATCGTAGTTGTGGAGTAGGTTTATAGATTGACATCTGGGAAGGGTAGCAGTACTAGCCAGGGGACTCCCTTCTTTCAGTCAGAGAAAAGTGGTAGAAAAGGGGAAGAGTGTTCCTTAAGCTGATCCCATGCTCTCAGACCTTTCCAGCAGCCCCCCCCCCCCCACCATGTGTCAGAAGTGATAACCCTTCATGGAGGAAATGAGGTGGTATTTGATAGCACTGTCCTTGGGTAGGGGGCAGGCAACATCAAAATTTGTAATGAAGAGTATTAGGAAAATGATTGTACTTGATGACCGGCTCTTGCAAGTAGTGGAGAAGCACTCTTACTTCTCCATGATGGTACACTGGTGGGACCTGGTGGAGGCAGGAGCATGAAGCAGCTCTAGTGGGGATGGAGCATCAGAGTGAAGGTTGGCTTTGCTGCACACCCAATTAGTTGGATGAATACCATACCTCTGCAAATATTCTATCAGCCATAAGAGAAATGCTGTGTTGCGGACACGCCTTGTGGCTACATATTCCATGGTGAATGTGTGTGGGAAAACCCTGGGAAGGGGCGTAGAGGAGTGATCGCTTGCTCCTGTATGAGTGTGAGCCTCTGGTCCATGAGATAACTCAGAGAGAAGCCCCAAGATACCCCAAAGATAGGAAAGCAAGTGTGAGCTTGGACACAGTTCGAACTCATGAAGAATGGAACCGGAACAGGGAGCTCCTGGTCTAAAGAGCGAAGGGTCAGAGTTCATAGAAGAAGGAGGATTCCTGGAAATTGGACTAGTTGAAGACTCCTGGACAAGGATGAAGAAGAGGTGTGCTCTTGAAGATGAAGATAAGATGAGACTCTTGGAGAGGATGAAGAGAGACACTCTTGAGTATGAAGACAGACAAGACGAGACTCTTGGAGATGGTGAAGAGGAACACTCTTGGGTACGAAGAAGAGACAAGGCTCTTGGAATAGAGAAGAGATGAGGCTCTTGAAGTTAGGGAGTGCTATCCCTCAAGGCACCCTACACAGCCCAAGGACTGGTCGCGGACCACCTTGTCTGCTGTGCACCCTACACAACCTGGAGGCTGGTCACGGATCACGCTAGGAATGGGAGGAGCACCAGATGGAGAGGAGTCAGGCAGCACTCGACGAAGTCCAATGGAGAGATTCCAATCTATCAAGCGTAGACTGATTGGAGAGTCCGGGGAATGCCAAGATCTGCTGACGTGTTCTCCAGGATAAAGAGGTGTTGTGAAAAGAGAGGTACACAGAGGGCAGTACCTCAGAGAAGCCATCTTGACATCAGGAAACCTGGACATCTGAAGAGATGGACAACAGCAGAAATGGGCCTCTGCTTAGGGTAGGATCTGGAAGTCTTTGATAGAAGAAGACGGACAAACATCTGGATGGAGGATGTCGGGACACCAAGACATCTGGGACTCAGGACAGGTGGACTTCCGGATGTCAGGACATCAAGACATCGGAGCATCAGGGACATCTAAGAATAGACGAGGGATCCCGAGGCTTGTGGAAGGGAAGTCTGAGACTAGAACAACCACGAGGAAGGTTGACGACAGGGAAGACCTGGAGGTTGGACGAAGACACCACGAAGAAGACATCACGAAGAGAGAAGACTTGAAGATGAAGTCTTCTGGACAGGAGCTTGAAGATAGCCACGTTGGAACAGTGGAACTCTGAGGATGGAAGCTGGAGATGATGGAACTCTGAAGATGGAATCTCTGGAGGATGTCACTCCATCCGAAGGCACCGAAGGAATGAAGCAGCGCCCTTTTCTAGGGCAGAAGCAGGAAGAACCGAAGATGTCATCTGGGAGGGCTGAAGAGGAATATCCTGTGCTGTCCCTTTAAATAGAAAGAAGAGCCTCGCAGCCAGCCCCTAGAGGGAGCCCTGGAGCACAGGGGGCAGAGCCATGGCCTGCAGCGATGCTGAGAAGCAAGAAGGAAGACCGGAGGTGGTGTTGATGGCACCCTACCGCGAAGAAGGCTCGGGGGCAGCACTCAGGCCATGGAGGAGGGGAATCCCCATGGGAGGATTCCCTCAATGAAAGAGCACCCCGGCGGTGGCATTCAGCCACAAGGAGAGGGGAATTCCTCGGCGAGGGGAGTTCCCTCAATGAGACATCGGCGGCATGGCTCCAGATATGCAGGAGGAAGGAGAGGCAGCTGGTGGCTCACAGCTACGAAGAGAAGGGCAGCGCGGCTCGGCAGCAGTCCGGGCCGCGGGATGAAGGTGAGGCCCTGTCTGCGGAGCAGCCGCAGGCAAGGACGTAACATGCTGGAGGGTAGGCAGCTAGACTGGAGAGCAAGAAATTTAACTGCAGGTTTCTTTGTCACAGACAATGCCACAAATATAGTTGAGAGAACATACAGTTCAATTTTGAAGACCTCATATAGAAATTCACTGGGACTGCTCAAAACTATCTTGTGACTTATGTCCTTTGCTGTGTTCTCAAGCATTTCAAATAATTGGTTTTAAAGTGTATCCCCACATATACAGTATGTTATTGATAACATACTTTATTTGCAAGAAACAAATTTAGTAAAAAAGACCAATACTTATCTCAGGTCAAGGGGAATAATCCTCAGTTCATTAAGAAAAAAAACAAGTTATTGTAGCCATGAGAATTTGTGGAGACTTTGACAGCCACGAGGTGTCAATATCTTCATTGCAGCCTTTGTATATCAACCCCTGAAGAAGATAGGACTATTTGAAATGCTGTAGCATTGGGTTGGTTGCAGAAGTTTGTATCATTTAAGTTCCATTGGATTTTTCATTCAAGAGATTCTAATATCACTGTGGATATGTAATCAGTGAAAATCTGGATCTGTGGATTATTTCCCTTGACCTGGGAAATAATCTGGTTGAAAAGTTAAAGAGCCTCTTTTGGGATGAAAGAATAAAACCAGAGGTGTTGATTTTCCTGGACTCCTTGTATCATCAGGTGAAAGAGACACTGAAACTTCTTACTAAAAACAATAGTAACACTCTGTGATCCCAGGTGAAAAAGAGTCTCGCTCTCCAATGCTAGTGTCTCACATACATGAAGAAGCTTCTGGTAGATAAGGTCTGTCAGGAAGAGTGCCAGAGGCATAGGCAGAGTAGGGATGTAGCACAGGAGGAAACAGTGGCCACCTCAGAGAATAGTGCAAGCAGGAGCAGTACTCTGTCAGCTAGCACTTCCTTCCCACCACAATGCATCAAAGCCATGTTGCCTGCAAAGAACCATCTCTCCTGCCACAGGTCGGAGTGAAAGCAACGGCCAAGCAAAGGAGAACCCAGCACAAATATCTGGGTGTTAAATAATAATTTACTAATTGGTTAAACTCAAATTAAATACCATCGTTAAATAAGTTTGCAGTTACAGTTGATTCTTTGTACTGCTATAGTGTTTCAGTCTATGTAGGTGTCCTGGTCCCATCTTGTTGGAGATTGGATAGGGTCTCCAAGTTCTTACTTGATTCCTTTAGTTCTTCTAATAGGTGACTCCTTGGGTTGAAAAGTCTGAGATTAGGAACTTGCTGATCCAGCCACGTTCCCAGTGGGGAGGGGTGGCTTAAAAAACATCCTCACAACAAAAGAGAAATACATTCTACTCAAAACTAGACTGGTGTTCATGCTGTCACAGGTCTTCGGCCCCTGTACTCTGAGTCCAGCCAGCAAGGATGACCTTCTTCAAAGGAGCAGGGTTGAACACAGACCCGTCTACAAAAGAGTTCTCCCAGTCTTCAAGTGCCTCATACAGTCAGGCCTGTCACAGATGCTTGCCACATTCAGTGGGTGAATGGGTTCACCAGTTTTCAGCCATGGAGTGCAAAATCCAAATTGATTCAGGCCAAAAGCTTTCCTTACTGAAACTAAATACCTAGAATCCACTGGCAGGTTATGCACAGTGATTCAAAAAGGGAAACTGGTGAAGCAGGTGTCCTCACCAAGGAGGTCACAAATCTACATCTTTCCTGTCCTGTGTCTGCTCTGATCTGACGTTAGCCACAACTTTAGACACAAAATGGTAGGCTATAAAGGGCATGAGCAACCAATTCCAGCTCTCCTAGGTGGGAGGAGGGCAAGAAAGGATGGATAACTCAAGATATTACATCTCTGGAAATGGAACTAGGATATAGTGATGGACTGGAGGGTCTGGTCACAGAAATAAAATACATTAGAAAAGGGCTATTCTGCTTCCTAATCCAGTCTCTCCTCAGGTCAAGAGTTGGAATAAATAAATACTGCAGAAAAAAGCTACTCTAATCCTAAATCCAAACCCTCCATTCTTATCATTTCCTCACCATAAGTAAAGCCTTTTGCATAAAGATAGGAAGGAATGGACTGAAGCAGGCACAGCAGTAGGCCTGCAGCTTTGGTCATGGGATTCAGACCTCACATGGAAGGGATGGGGAAGGAGGAGGAGGTGAAGCCTGAAAGAGGGTGATATGAGAAAGAATGAATGCCTGGACCATGTGAGAAGGGTGAAGGTTGGAAGAGGTGAGGAGAGGTTGAATGCTTAGGATGGGGGGGGGGGGGGGGCTGTTGTGAAAGAGATTGAATGCTGTGGAGATGAGAAAGGGGCTGGAGGCTTTGGGGAGGCGAGGAATGGATACATTTCATTGCCTTCCCAATCTTCCTGAAGTTAGAAATTGGAATTTGGGCAGTATGATACCTTTTTCCTCATCAAGGTTTGCAGTGCAATGTGTTCAGAAACAGGTAAAAGAGGACAAGTTCTAGAGTGGGGGACGTCAAAGGGGTGAGAGAAAGCCAGGATAAGGGGTGTATGAGAGCTGGTGGAAAGAAGGTGCGGTGAGAGAAAGAACTGGAGGGATGAATATGTGAAAGATAGTGATTCAGGGTGGGAATTGAAAGAGAACCAGAAATGGTGTTGGGGCAGGAGTGGGGCAAAAGTGTTGATAGAGGGTTTGTTTGAAATAAAACCAGAGTTGGTGAAGGGGAAAGAAGGGTAGCAGAGCCAGAGGTGCCGACGGTGGGGGCTCATAGGACCCTTCCTACGGGTTGCGTCAAATCCACCTCAGCCCAAGGTTCCACCTCTGGCGCAACAGTTTGGATTCTTTAGCATTATTTTTTCTTTCCTAAGTGGTTCTAATTATGTCTTTGTAATTTCTTTTCCATTCAGAGCATGTAGACAGGATTGTCCTACTTCCTTTGTATATTCTTTTTGTTCTATTGTAAAATTAATAAAAACTTTCTGAACAGAAAAATCCTTGGTATGTGCAGCCATCTCAAAGGCACAGGTACATATGTTGGGCACAAACTTAATTTTGAGATCTAACTTTTTCCAAAAATTGTTTACCTTTCCATAACTCTTTTGTCCTATCACTATTTAGCACTGTAGCAATTTCTAAGTTCTTCTTTTGTGCTGTCTTGATAAAGTAAGGGTTAATCCTATTTCATTTAAAACCATTGTCTTTCCTTTTTTCATATTAAATGTGTGATGTCTATTGCAGTAGTGTGATATATGTTGCGCATCCCGTCAGCGCTCAGCCCGCGCCCGGGCCTGCTCACCTCACCAACTCCTCCACGGGTCCCGGGTCGTCCTCCCCTGCAGCAGCAGCGAGCACAGCCAGGCCTCGGGTCCCGCGGTGGCGGTCGCCGGACCTTCCACCTCCAGCCAGGCCTCACGGTGGGGTTCAGCATCCTCTGTGGCATCAGCCCCACCCCTAGGCATGCGTAAACGGACAGCCTGGTCCCTTAAAGGGCCAGGGGTGGATCCCAGCTCCGCGGCGAGCCCTGATCGAACGCTGCTTAAAAGGAAGGGCCTGCCTGCACTTCCTTGCCTTGGCAATTGGGTCGATCACACTGTGATATCAAGTTTGCCTCTGCGTTTCCAGTCTTTGTTCCATCTCATTCCAGTCCTGTTCCAGTCTCGTTCTAGTCCTGTTCCAGCGTCCTTCTGTTCCAGCGTCTCCCCAGATAGTACATCTCGGACTGTCTTCTCGGTACTGACCTCTGCCTGTTCTTGACTACATTAATCGCCGCCTGGATTTGAGCTTTGCCTGTTTCCTCGACCACGTCTGCACGCTGCCTGGAACCGACCTTTGCCTGAACTCTGACCATGTCTGCACGCTACCTGGAACCGACCTCTGCCTGACCTTTGACCACATCTGACTGCTGCCTGGAACCTGACCTCTGCTTTGGCTGACTACCCATGGACTGACCACTGGTATTGACCCCTGCTTTGGTTGACTACTCTATCTTGACTCTGGCTCTGATTCTTGCCATACATTCCGAGACACTCTTTTGGCCTTCTCTGACACCCCGGACTCATAGCCTGAACATTGACCACGCACCCTTGATCATGGTGGGCACACCCCTGCACTTTCTCTCAAGGAGATCCTGCGAGCCCACCTAGGACCAGGCGGCCCGGGTAACCAAGGGCTCAACCCAAGGGAACCCCGGGTTGCTAGTGGTGAAGCTCCAGCTAGCCTCTGTCTCCTCCTGTGCTCCGCCTCCTGGTGGCAGGTGCTCACTGGGTCTGACCAGAGAGCCTACCAACCCTGCACTAGGCCAAGGGTCCAACTCCCGGCGCAACAATATATTCCTTGCAGATAAGAGAATAATTAAAATATATGCCTGGAATGCCCTTCCAGAGGAGGTGGTGAAGAAGACAACAGTCAAAAAATTCAAAGGGGCATGGAATAAACACTGTGGATCTCTAAAGGCTAGATGACAGAAATGTGATAAGCATGCAGGGAGGTAACTTGCTGGTATGGTGGTTACTACCCTTAGCAGAAGGCATGGAGATTACTACCCTTAAAGATAGATTAAAAAAAAACGAACGAGCGTCTATGTGGGCGTGGTTTCCATCGCGTGCACATGGACATGCCGATTTTATAACATGCATATGCCACCGCACGCATGTTATAAAATACGATGCCTGCGTGCACATGTGTGCCCAATTTTGTATCAGGGGGTGCATGGGTGTGCAGATGACCAGTCGGGTATATAGGGGAGGGGATTTTTTAAAAATAATCACAGCGACGAGAATAGGCTTTTCTCAGTTACCTCCCAGTCAGCTGCTTAATTGGAGCAGACTGCGAGGGAACTTCCCTATCCCTGTAACTACCCTTCCTACCTTTTCCCATCTCCTCTCCTCCCTGATTCCTAACCCCTACCTAACTATTCACAATATACTTTGCTTTAATATTTACTGCTCCTTTGGAGCAGAAGTAACTTCCGTGTGCCGGCAGCCAGCTGCCAGCGCGCGCTTCCCTGGGACAAGGTCTAATGGTTGCTGTCACGGTTGACCTCCACCCCACCCCTCCTCGCCCAGATCCCGCCCCTGGCTTGCCCCTTTTGCATAGCCCGGCACTTCTGCACATACTGGGAAATATACATGTGGCCGGGTCATTTCTAAAATGCTCTCGGCACACACACGGCCTGGCCACAGCATATCTCCCAGTTTTTATACGTGTGGGCTGTTTAAAATTCAGGCGTTAATCAATATGCTTTGATGCTTTTAATGCAACTGCAACATTGCTCCCAACATATATTTATAATTTATTAAAATTTCAAAAATAACATTTCACAAAGAATTCACTTTGCTTCAGAAACATGATACTTTGCTTTACAGAAATAAAAAGCGAAAAAGGGAACATATCTCTTATTTTAAATCATAATCACAGTGGGCTAGATTTTAAAAGCCCTACGTGTGTAAATCCTGCCGGATTTACGTGCACAGGGTACTCGCGCACCGGCGCGCCTATTTTGCATAGGCCGCCGGTGTGCACAAAGCCCCGGGACGCGCATAAGTCCCGTGGCTTCGTAAAAGGAGCAGGAGGGGTCATGTCCGGGGGCATGTCCGGGGTCAGGGGGCGGTCTGGTTCGGAGCGGCCTCAGAGGGAACGGAGGCAGGCTGCGCGTACTTTTGTTGGCGCTGGTTGCGCAAACAAACGTACGCGTGCGCATACTTATTTAAGATCTACCTCAGTATCCTTTAGACCCCAATTATGGGGGGATGCTAGCCTATATTCAGGAGATTAAAAGGAAACAAATAAAGGTAAAACTTAGCTTAACACAGCTACCAAATTTTTTTTTTAATGACATCAATTTACTTCGGTCCTAACAGATGGTAACGCTTTCCTGGAATCAATAAAGTTTTTAAGTTGCTCTGGTGAAGAAAACACAAAACTATCTGCTTTATACTTGACTAAACATTATCTCAGGAAGAAGGATTCCCCTAGGGCTAGGGTATCCTGGCGCAAAGCTATGAATTCCTTCCTTCTTTCTTGTGTGGTCTTAGCCAAGTCTGGAAATATTCTTACAGATTGACCCATAAATGGTATGTTCGACTTCTTGAAATACTTCTTCATAACGGAACTCAAGTCACTATCCATTAAGAACGATACCAACAATGTGGCTCATTCCACCACTTCATAATTAGATGATTCAAGGTATTCTGTAAGATTGCCCACATCGACAGCAGGTACTTGCATTTGAAAACCTGAACCAGTTGGTAAAATATATATATATATTGGTAAAAAATTGCTCCCAACTTAGACAGCAGGGGAAAAGAGGAATCTGATTTAGACAACACTGATTTCCATGGTCTGGGATACTGATATGCAAACATAAAAGAAAAAGCACAGGACTGCTTCTATGGCCAAGTCCTAAAGGAACGAAGAAAGCGTGCATGGGGGTAATTTGCTGGTGCGGTGGTTACTTCCCTTAACCAATATGACTTAATACTTTTCATGTAACTCCAACATTGCTCTCTGCTTCAATGGCAGGCGAAAAGCGGATTTGGATTTAGACAGCAACTAATGAGAGCCCCATCTTTTACGGTCTGGGGAAATGATAAGCATGTGAGTAATCTGCACAGTGTTGCCAAGTCTGGAAATATTCTTACAGATTGACCCATAAATGGTATGTTCGACTTCTTGAAATACTTCTTCATAGCGGAACTCAAGTCACTATCCATTAAGAACGATACCAACAATGTGGCTCGTTCCACCACTTCATAATTAACCAATAAGCCTTGATACTTTTGATGCAACTGCATCACTCTCTGCTTCGATGGAGGGGGTGGGGGATGGAGAGAAAGAGGAATTTGGATTCAGAGACAACCAACATGAGCCATGACTTTTTTACAGTCTGGAGTACTGATGCACAGACATTAAGGAAAAAAAAACACAGGACTGCATTTATGGCCACGTCCTTAAGCAAAGCATGTCAAGCCATAAGTAAAGCACTGACTGATACATGGAGGCAACCTGCACGTCATAACACAGGGTTCAAATTAAATTTTACATACTAGCATTTCAGTAAAAAGATGTATAAATATAACACCAACATTCATCAATATGCAAATGTGTACCATATTGTATGTTTATGCAAATAGGTTTTTAATGAAGGCTGTCTCTTGTGGGTATTAAATTAGAAAATACCATATACTTATCTTTCCAAGATTAGAAATAAACAACATTACAAATTTGTTGATAAAAAAAAATACTCATTTCTCTTTTCTTGAGAAGTGGCTAAATTCCAATTGGCTTAAATATTTTCTTTTATGACACAAAAATCTTGGAAAATTAAAAATATATCGATATGGAGGGAGCACTGGATGGCCGGCGCCATCTTTAAAAATGGTGCAGGCCATCCAGTGTTCCTACCATGTGACAGGGGCCGGCCAATGGCACGGTTACTCTGTCACATGGTAAGGGCAAAGGGCCATCGGCGCCATTTTGATTAGTGGCAGCCGACGGCCCGGGAGCGGGAGATCGCTCCCGGGACCCCCATTGGACCACTAGGTACCTGTAAAAGGTTTTTGGGGGGTCGGGAGGGTGGGGGAAGCTAAGGGATTAGTTTTAAAGGGTTGGGGTGGGTTTAGGGGTTATTTTTGTGTGCCATTTTTCCCCCCCCTCCCCAAAACAATAAGAGAACCCCCACGAACAATATCGTGGGATTTTCCTACCGTTTTGGGGGAGCCCCCGATTTCTGACGATTTTGAAAATATCGACGATATTTTCAATTGTCCGAAGCCCGATTCAAATCCCTAATATATATATATATATATATATATATATATATATATATTGGGTACTATATACAATGTTTGGATAAAAATTAGGTAATAAGGCATGTTTAGAGATGGGTATATATTATTGAAACTAAAGAAAGGTGCATGACGTTATATGCAGAGTGAAACATAACTGAGGATAAAGGCATATATATATTGTACACTATATATAATGTTTGGTTAAAGATTATGGTAACAGGCATGCTTAAAGTGCGGTGTATATCATTAAAACTAGTGAGTAGACAGCTGTTGAAATAAAATATGTGTAAAGGAAAATGGCTTGGTGACTAGGCATGTTCAGAGAGCATTTTATGACTTTAAAGCAGTTTATAACTTTAAAATAGAGCATAAGTAGCTGGGGGTAATGGTAGGTATTATGGGTAGGCTAGCTTGAAAAGCCAAGTTTTCAATTTTTTTTTTAATTTGTGTATGCAGGGTTCAATTCGTAGGTCGGGAGGCAGAGAGTTCCAGTTGATGGGTCCTACTATTGAGAGTGCTCTGTCCCTAGTGGAGGTTCGTTGTGTAGTTTTAGGAGAGGGGATGTGGAGGGTTCCTTTATAGGCAGATCTGGTTGGCTCATAACATGTAAATTCATGTTGATGAGGCTATTATCTATTTCCAATGCAAAAAAAATAAAATTTGTTACACGATGCGCACATTTTTACTCGCCAAAATGAATGCCTGCCCTGAGCAGGCATTCATTTTGGAGGATCCCAAAACGTGTACAGAAAAGCAGAAAATACTACTTATATGTACTTCCTCCGACTTAATATTGTGGTGATATTAAGTTGGAAGAACTAAAAAATTAGAAATGTAACTGCCAAAAAAGGGTGCCAGTGGTCAGGTTAGGGAAAGGAACATTCAATTAACAAGCATCCATTTTCCTAACCTGTGGCTGTGCACAGGTTAGGAAAAGGGACACTCTAAAACTGAGCATCAGTTTTGCTAACTGGCTGACAGCTACCTCTCCCAGGAGCACCTTGCCAAGGAGGTGCTAGGAGCGCAATTTCCCCTAGCACCTCCTTATTACCGTGGCACCCAATTTAAATATTAAATCAGGTGCTCGTGAAAGATGAATCGGCAAGCGTTAAGGGAGCGGCTGCTTAATCATGAGTGCCCATTTAACACATGCCGATATTGCATTGGCCTGTATAAGAGGCAAGCTGCAAGTGTCTTTCAAAAGAGCTTTCAAAAGAATGTTATCTTCCATCACCCTTGAGTACATCATTCCCAACTTCTCTGTCCATTGATATATCAGTGCTTTCATGATTACTTCTGCTTCCACATATCATCCAGATATTCATCCTCATCATCAAGTGAAAAGAAGATGACTAACCCTATCAGATCCATCCAGTTGCTACAAACATATCTGTTACTTAATTCCCAACCTCAGAGCCTGTGACCTAGTAGTGCTTATGAAAAATCTCTCCTTCATAGGGATGTGAATCGTGTCCTCGATCGTCTTAACGATCGATTTCGGCTGGGAGGGGGAGGGAATCGTATTGTTGCCGTTTGGGGGGGTAAAATATCGTGAAAAATCGTTAAAAATCGTTAAAAATCGAAAAATCGAAAAATCGAAAAACCGGCACATTAAAACCCCCTAAAACCCACCCCCGACCCTTTAAATTAAATCCCCCACCCTCCCGAACCCCCCCCCAAATAACTTAAATAACCTGCGGGTCCAGCGGCGGTCCGGAACGGCAGCGGTCCGGAACGGGCTCCTGCTCCTGAATCTTGTCGTCTTCAGCCGGCGCCATTTTCCAAAATGGCGCCGAAAAATGGCGGCGGCCATAGACAAAAAAGATTGGACGGCAGGAGGTCCTTCCGGACCCCCGCTGGACTTTTGGCAAGTCTCGTGGGGGTCAGGAGGCCCCCCACAAGCTGGCCAAAAGTTCCTGGAGGTCCAGCGGGGGTCAGGGAGCGATTTCCCGCCGCGAATCGTTTTCGTACGGAAAATGGCGCCGGCAGGAGATCGACTGCAGGAGGTCGTTCAGCGAGGGTTCCGGCGCCTCGCTGAACGACCTCCTGCAGTCGATCTCCTGCCGGCGCCATTTTCCGTACGAAAACGATTCGCGGCGGGAAATCGCTCCCTGACCCCCGCTGGACCTCCAGGAACTTTTGGCCAGCTTGTGGGGGGCCTCCTGACCCTCACGAGACTTGCCAAAAGTCCAGCGGGGGTCCGGAAGGACCTCCTGCCGTCCAATCTTTTTCGTCTATGGCCGCCGCCATTTTTCGGCGCCATTTTGGAAAATGGCGCCGGCTGAAGACGACAAGATTCAGGAGCAGGAGCCCGTTCCGGACCGCTGCCGTTCCGGACCGCCGCTGGACCCGCAGGTTATTTAAGTTATTGGGGGGGGGTTCGGGAGGGTGGGGGATTTAATTTAAAGGGTCGGGGGTGGGTTTTAGGGGGTTTTAGTGTGCCGGCTCACGATTCTAACGATTTATAACGATAAATCGTTAGAATCTGTATTGTATTGTGTTCCATAACGGTTTAAGACGATATTAAAATTATCGGACGATAATTTTAATCGTCCTAAAACGATTCACATCCCTACTCCTTCATAGTAGAGCAAATAGCCAATAAAACTAGCAAAAGACTGGTAAAGCCTCAGCAAGAAGTTTACTTTCTTTCTGGGGTGGTTATGGATAATATGACAAGAATTGAAGGAGCACTCCTTTCAGGAAGAGTCTGTTTGATTCAATATGGACTTATTGTAAGCTATTTAAGGGTATATGTAAGATGGTGTGTGCAGGGCCGGTGCAAGGGTATTAGGCGCCCTAGGCGAAACATCAGCTATGCCGCCCCCCCCCCCCCCGCCTCCACACACAATTAACTTACATTGTGCATTAATGAAAATAACGAAGTCTGTATTTATAACAGAACACTTATTTGACATTTTTATGCCATGTAAACCATTGAGATGATTTGTCTTATCGACGGTATAGAAACTTTTATAAATAAATAAATAAACATAAATAAAATAAACATAAACCAAAGCTATACTTGTTGCTCAAACAAAAAAAGCAGATACATCACATAATATTAAATAATTAAAATGGCAGTCAATCAAGAAAAATAAACTTAAAAAGCCATCTTTACTTACCCCCTCCAGCAGCTCTCTTACTCCTCTTCCATGCAGGCTGTATTACACACCAGAAGCAGCAGTAGTGGCTAAGCTCTATACTCATGGTCCTCTTCCTTAGTGCCCATGTCTCTCACACACACACCATATCAGTCATGCCCCCATGACCAGTTTCTGTCTCTCACACACCAATCATCTCCCAAACAGTCTTTGACAAACACACCAGTCACCTTCCTGAACAGTTTCTCTCATGCCATACACACACACAGGCTTCCCACTCCCGTGTTCCACTTACATATATGGGCTTCTCACTCTCATAATCACTTTCTCTTTCTCACACACACACTCACCAGTCTCTCACTCCCATGCTTGTTCTCTCCACATGCACAGGCTTCTCATTCCCATAATCACTTTCTTTCTCTCACACACATACACAAACACACACACCAGTCACCTGATCTCTCTCATGCATACACACACACACAAGCTTCCCACTCCCATGTTCTCTTTCAGATATACAGGCTTCTCACTGCCATGCTGTATCTCACACACTCCCAGCTTTCTCACTCCCATGCTCACTCTTCACATGCACAGGCTTCTCATTCCCATAATCACTTTCTTTCTCTCTCTCACATACACACAAACACACACCAGTCACCTGTTCTGTCTTACATATACAGGCTTCTCCCTCCCATGCTGTGTCTCACACACACCCAGGTTCTCACTCCCATGCTCACTCTCTTCACATGCACAGACTTCTCATTCCCATAATCACTTTCTCTCTGTTACACACACACACACACACTCACAAACACACACACACACACCAGTCTCTCTCTCATTTCCATGTTCGCTCTCCAGGTACACAGGCTTCTCATTCCCTGAATCACATTCTCTCTCTCTCACATTCACATACACACCAGTCACACCGTCACCTTACCAACCAGTCTCTCTCTCATACATGCACACACACACAGGCTTCACACTCCCAAGCTCTCTCTCACATAATCAGGCTTCTCACTCCCATGCTTTCTTTCACATACACCCCCACAACACCAGGCTTCTTACTCCCATGCTTTCTCACATACCCAGAGTTCTCACTTCCATGCTTTTTCTCTCTTTCACACACACACACATCAGTCACATCCCTGACTGTCTCACACTCTCACACATCAGTCATCTCCTTGAGCAGTCACTTTCATTGTCTCTCACATATACACATACATCAGCTCTCTGACCAGTTTCTCTCAATCACACACACATGCTCTCAATCAAATACATTCTCTCACTTACACACAGGCTCTCAATCACACACAGGCAGGCAGGCTGCTTCTCTCTCTCACTTCCTCCCCCCCCCCCCCAGCACAAATGGTAGCTGCAACAGCCTCCTCCTCCAGCCCCCGCAGGCCAAGAAGGAAGAATCCCATCGGCCGCAGGAGGCTCATGCTGCTGACTCCTTTCCCGATTATCAGCTGCTTCGATTGCTGTCGCCGCTATTTTTTTCATGCGGCACCGCTCTTTCTCCTTCCCGCGCATCACTTCCTGTTCCGGTTCAAAGGGGGGGGGCGGGAAGAAGAAAAGGGCAGCCACGGATGCCACAGCTTTTTTTTTTTTTTTTTTGCACCGCTGCCGTTCCCGCTGGGCTTGAACGTGCTGATAGCCCGGCGGCAACGGCAGCAGGGAAGGAAGAGCAGCGGGAGAGACCGGGAGCACGCGAACCGCTGGGGTAGGTCAGATGGGTCTTTTGGGGCGGGCTGCCGGCAGCGGCTCTTTTATTTTATCGGGGGGGGGGGGGAAGCAGCGGCTTAATGCAGCTTTTTTTAATTTTACCGGGGCAGCGGCTGAGCGCGGCTCTCTTAATTTTACCGGGGCAGTGCCGCCCCCGGGAAGCTGGCGCCCTAGGCGACCGCCTAGTTCGCCTAGTGCTTCCACCGGCCCTGGGTGTGTGGTGGCAGGGTATGTGTAAAAAAGTTTAAGTTTGAATCTGCTTAGCTAGAATATTATATTACTGATTTGCATTTGCTCTGACCAGAATGGCCCTCAGTAAACTTAAATTTTAAAAGCCTATCAATTTCCAAAAACATTTACATTAATCATTACTAATTTGAACAAAAAACAATTAGCCATTTCTTGCCCCTTTCTCCCTAGGTGAGGGATCACTTTGAATTCAGAGCTGCAAAACTGCAATTGATTGTTAATGTCAATATTTCCTATGACCCAAAACTTTGAACTTAGTCCCAGTAAACCTTCTTATATTTAACATTTGAATCTAAATTATTATGTTGTCATATTAAATATATAACAAAAAGGAGAATACAGGGTTGCTTGAAAAGGTTTTCCTATGAAGCTAATATTACTGCAATGTGAAATAACACTGATCAGACGTATACAATTATTCAAGGTTGTTGACATGCCAGAATTTGCTAAAATGCTAGAATGTATGCTAAATAGTCAAAAAGTATGTCAAAGTTAAACACGAAGTTTTGTTCCTACTTTCTGGGCTCAGTTTATAAGAAATCACATGATTTATAAGCATTCAATCCCATTAACATATATGAGATAAAGTTATAAGACAATCTATTAGGAAGAATGATCTTGGGTTGATGCATCTGACCTCCATGCTCCTTGTCTTTTGAAGAAATTTCTTGCAAAGCAACCCAAGGGGCTGTTTGGATTCTGACCCTGAAAGGGGGGAATACTGTGTGGATCTGTTTACCTTTGGCCTGCAAGTAGTGCTCTTAGTTGCTTTGACTATCTGTCCAGTTATTTTGGTTCTCTGAAAATAGATACTTGGAGCCAACAGCTATAGATAAAATCTTTTTATTAAATGCTATAAAATAATATAAATCTTAAAAATTAAATAATAATAAGGTACCTTATGGAGTGGCAGAGTGCCACAAAAGGCATCAAAACTTCCTCTCAAATGATCTTGTTGCGGTCCCGGTCGCCAGGCCAGCGACCGGGTCCTTACCTTCATACCGGACCCCCCGCTCGTGCCGCAATCCACTGAGAGCTAGGCCTGCCTGGCCGTGTGGCAGCGGCGTCTCCCTCGTGGAGATGCTGAACCGCCCCTCTCCTGACGTCAGACGCCGGCTGGCTATTTTAACCGGCGTCTGTCTCTCCTACCTTGCCTTGCAACGAGGTCACTCCCAGTGAGTGATAGTTGCTGTTTGTTCCTGCCTGGTTCCTGATTTTCCCTGTCGTGCCTTGGTTCCTGCTTGTTCCTGATTGTTGCTGCCGTGCTCCATTCCTGCCTGTTCCAGCCTTTCTCCAGTCCTGCCTGTTCCAGCCTCCGCTCCAAGGTTCCGCTCCAGCTTCTCCAGCGCCCTGCCTTGTCTTCAGCCCGACTCGACCACCGGTCTTCTTCTCGATTCTCCTTGTCTTCAGCCAGCCTCGACCACCGGACTTCTTCTCGATTCTCCTTGTCTTCAGCCAGCCCTGACCACCGGACTTCTTCTCAACTCTCCTTGTCTTCAGCCAGCCTCGACTTCCGGATCTCCTAAGTCCCAGCGACCCGGACCCCTATGGGCTCCTCCTGGGGGGGTCTCGGGTTTCCAGGGCGAAGACTTCGTCACCCGCTCCAGCCTTGTTCCACCTCCCAGCTTCCTTACCATCGACTGGAGTCCTTTCTCCAGTCAGCCGGCCCAAGGGTTCACTAACAGACTCTTCTCATAACAGATTTTACTAATTACAAAGCATTATATAGAATTTACATTTATATATTTCCAACCCCTAAACTAGGTTACATAACTGTCAAAATTTCTATGATTGGCTTTCTATTATAAACAAATAATCTGAATGGCCATATAGTATTTTAATTTTCATCTCGAATGTAAATGTTTTCTTGGAATTTTGAGTATTTGTGGCCTTGTGTCTGTCCTAAGAATGTTTTTTATAACTGTAGATGGAAAGTCAACTTTCCTTGTCTTTGTTCTAGTTATGTTTCCATGAGAACCTCAACACAGTCCTTCCAGCTCTGAGCTCCTCACTTCCCCCCAGGAGCCATCTTGTTTCCTGCCAGATATGTATTTATACTCAGGCGTTTCATCAGTCAGTTGTTAGAGCTTGGTCCTACTTCCTGATCCTCATACTCTGGTTTCATTTTTGTTTCCTGAATTCAAAAGACTTCTTCATCCCTGATTTCTGCCTTCAGCATTCTTGCTTGACCTTTTCATGTTTCTGGTTTCCTGGTGTGCTCCATCTTCCTGTTCTAATTTCAGTTAGTCAGCCAGAGTGACTCACTGCTCTCTTGATTAACAAATGTTGGTACCTATTCAAACCAAGTCACACTACCGCAACACCTTTCCAAAGTGAGTAACTGAACTGAACTTTTCAACCTTTTTACTTAGGTATACACTGCTCCTAGCTTATTTCTAGCTTCTGGCTATTTTTTGGGGTTTTTTTTATTTTTTTGTGTGGTTTTTTTTTTAATACAAGCACTCAGTTCTGCTTATTAGCTGCCTTACAGACTTTTAAAAATAAACATACTATCTAATGCTTACTAGTTGCCTTATTGACTGACTATTTAAAAATACAAACAGTCTAACGTGTTTATTCACTGCCTTACTGACTATTAAAAGCACAAACACACACACTAAATAATATTCCCAAATAGTTAACTTTGCTCCAATACTTTTAAAAAAGACAATGTCCAAAGCAAAAAAAAAAACTTACTGATTCCTTTCAGCCACCAGCAAGGTGATCCTCTCCTCTCAGTGCTTAGTATGATGGTCATTTAATATTTTTATATTTGTAATATTTGAGTGGTTTTTCATTTGTCTATGTTACAACAAACTTTTTATGTGACCTTTAACAGATAGTCCACACATTTTTAGGCACTAAACAGGAAGTAAGCTTTAATGATGCTTGATGATATGTGCTCAAGTATTACTGAAATAGCACTAGAGCAAATAGTGAAAACAAGAATTAAAAATTTATCTTCTGCTTTTTAAAAGCAAAATGCTTGATATTCAAGAGTGCTTAGATATAGGCACATAAGTTAAGGGACTATATTCAGCAAGTTTAGGCACATAAAAGATTTTTTGAATAGGTATACATAACTCTAACTTTAGGAAGACATATATTTAGGGGTAGATTTTATAAACTTAAGCGCGCGCGTACCTTTGTTCACGCACCAGGCGCATAGCCACGCGTATCTTATAAAATCCGGGGTCAGCGCACGCAAGGGGGTGCACATTTGTGCACCTTGCGCACGCCAAGCCCTACGCGCGCTGCCCGATCCCTCCACCCCCCCGCACCTTCCCCTCCCTTCCCCTACCTAACCCACCCCCCCCCCCCCCCCGGCCCTATCTAAACCCCCCCTACCGTTGTTGGCAGAGTTATGCCTGCCTGAAGCAGGTGTAATTCTGCGTGCGCCAGCGGGCTGTTGGCGCGCCATCACCCGACCTGGGTGATGGCCTCCACCACCTGGCCTCCTCCACCTGGCCTCCACCATGCCCCCGGGCCGGTGTCACACCCCCGACATGCCTCCCGCCCCACCCGAAATTCATGCCGCCTACCCAACACACCCCCGGCACGCCCCCTTTGCAACGCCCTGGGACTTACATGCATCCTGTGGCTTGCGCGCGCCGCCGAGCCTATGCAAAATAGGCTCGGCGCACACAAGGGGCTTTTTTAAGGGTTACGCGCATAACTTATGCGCGTAACCCTTTTAAAATCTGGCTCTTAGGCTCCCAGAACTGCAAATTGGTGCTGAGCACCTACATTTTTCCCCTGCTCTGGATCCAGCCAGCTCTACCCTCTTTTAAGGCACCTAAAATTTGGATCTAAGTACTAAAATATGCGTGAAATTATTAAATTTAAAAGTTTAGATTCCTAACTTTTAAAGTTAGGTGTCTGGGTCTTTTGAATAAAGGGCTCACAATATATAGTGATATTTTTGGACCACAGAAGTTATTATAGGTACAATAACAAGATATGTATTTATTTATTTATTGATTTATTTATTATTTTTACTATACCGGCTTTCATGACATGGATCACATCAAACCGATTTACATTTAACAAAGTGTGCAAGAAAAGAGATAACTCAAACAACTGTAACAAGAGCATTGTAAGGAGAGTGACAGTTACAATAAAACAGGGAAATAAATAACTGGGAGTTAGAGCGAGAAGAGGGGGGAATAACTTACAGCAAATTATTTATAAGGTTACAAGATTGAGTCCGATTAAATGTGATTTGAGTGTTAATTTACAGCAAATATAACTTACAGCACATATTTACAAGGTTGCAAGATTGAGTCCGATTAAATGTAATTTGAGTGGAAGTGATAGTGTTAGCACTGTGAAGGTGATGGTATTTGGTAAATATTTGGTAAAGGATTTCAATATCTAAGGTCTGGTTTCTTTAAAGCCCTCTCTCCCGTGTAATTGTGCATATTTATGAAAATCTAAAACTTGGTTGAATTTAAAGAACATACAGAACAAAAGAATGTAAACTAGTACTTAAAGAGGTTGCAGTAATCTGCAAAAGGATGCTAAGGTCAAAGAATTCATCAGTCATGTGGCCTGGTAGGCACTGCAAAATGTGGATTTCTCTGACAGAGTTTATATAAGTTGAAATTTAAGTTTTATTGGAAGTTTGACAAGTTGACTTGATTTCAGTATGACATTGATGTTTTTTTTACACTACAGGAGGTTTGATAAGTGCAATGGAAAAGTTTGTTTTCTTGCATGATTGCATTCACTGTAGACTGAGAACTATTTATAGAAAGAATTATTGAAAAGGATCATTACAGCAAAGCAATGCATTTTATATATAACTGTCATGTTTCCTCAGATTCCTGGACTTACTGCCCACTCAGCTTTTGGTCCTATCCAACTCACTACCCAGTTCATCAGAAGTATAGGAGTTAAGTTGTCATTGGCCATCTCTCAGTGCTTGCAACCTGGTGAAGCTGGGGTTTGAAGTGATACACCTTAACTGACCAGGTGAGTAATAAACTTTGGCTCAGAATGAGGACATAAACTTAATGGAGAGTAATTTACAAACATTCTGCCTGTAGTAGGTGGCAAAAAACATGAGTAAGTTAAACCAATTTTTGAAATGGACTTATATGCATAAGTCTGTTTTGAAAACTATCTCACCAAATTTACCTGCACACAAACCTGCTATTATCTGCATGGAGAATTTTGTGTGCATATATTTGAAAATGGAAAAGTATGCAAGTCCAAAACCCTTCCAACTCCATTCTGGGAATGCCTCTGCTCAGTCCAGATACATTTATATCAGAATAAAGCATACTGTACATGTGTATGTAACACACATGCAGCTTGCTTGTAAGCACAAAAGAGGCAGACTGGGAACTTGACTGCACAGACCGTATCAATAATAAAGTTCAGTCTGTTAAACTACCCACTGCCCACTGTCACAGTGCCTTGCTATGCACTAATGTAAGTGTGTGGTGTGCACATACATGCAGCTTGCTTGTAAGCACAAAAGAGGCAGACTGGGGATTTCACTGCACAGACCATCCCTATAATAAAGTTCAGTCTGTTCAACTACCCACTGCCCACTGAAGCCCAGTGCACAGAGACTGAGTGACTTGAATTAAACAAACTCAGTTTAAAAAAGCTGGAATTGTTGGCACACCAGGAAAATGGATGAAATATATTTTCCAATGCAAATTCTAGCAAAATTGAATATATCTCTCCCAGCCACAACACCCAAATGGTGCTTGCTTGCTTGCAGCCTAGCCCAGAGGGTGAATGAAAAAAATGGCACTGCTAGCAGCTTCTCTCCCTGGCACAGAGAGACCGTCTCAGATCACCTAAATAATAAACTGCTTCAAACAAACACCAACAGGGCTAGCTGGCACAGACACTGCAGCCAAATTAAGAATAAAAATCTTTTTTTTCTCTTTCCTAACTAGCCAAAATTGCTCTCAGTGCAGCCTCCTTCCACAAAGCCCACCTCCCCACACCACCCCTGCAAAGAAAGTGAGTGGCACACCTCGTGCTGATGTATATATAGTGCTGGCTCATCAGTAAAATCCTCACAGAGCACTGAATGACAGCACGATTGGCTGCATACAGTGCATTTCACAAAATGTCAGTACTGTGATGCTTGGATACCGGAATGCAGGGTATGAGCGCTGACATTTTGTGAAATGATTCCAAATGGCGGCGAAGAAAAGCGTGCGCACCACGCAACGTATTAAACGGATGATAAGTTATATTCATGGGGAGTCGTAATGCATTTCGCCTCCCCATGAATATAACGAAAAGTGACATATACGTTGCGGATCGCCGATACGGCGAAAACGAATGCACACCCCTTCCACATTTCCCATCTGCTGATTGCCCATTATGTCACTAGTATACTGTTAGCTTTTCCTGCTGTTTTATTACATTGACTGACTACAATCAGGTCATTTGTGATCTTGCTATTGTTTCATAGTTTCTAGTTCTTATCCTTCTAAATGATAGATAGGGCATGGATTTTTGAGCTACAAGTGCATGATTTTGCTCTTTTTAGCAATAAATCACATTTCCAAACCCTTTACCATATTTTCATTTTTTAAAAGTCACCTTAAATTTTTTTTAATCCTTTTGTGTGTCTAATCTGTTACAGATAATATGTATCATCTGCAGACAAACATATCTTCCCTCCAGTTCCTCAGTAATATTGATTTCAAAGATATTAGTTACTTCACTTTCACCAGAATGGACTTCTTTAACCATTATCTTCTGTTGCTCAGGCCATTCTTTACTCAGGACTTGATTTTCAAAATGACTTACACACATAGGGGTAGATTTTTAAAAAATGCGCGTTCGCGTACTTTTGTTGGAGCACCAGTCACAAACAAAAGTACGCTGGATTTTAGTAGATACGCGCGTAGCCGCGCGTATCTTCTAAAATCCAGGATCGGCGTGCGCAAGGCTGCCAATTTTGGGCAGCCTGCCTCCGTTCCCTCCGAGGCCGCTCCGAAATCGGAGCAGCCTCGGAGGGAACTCTCTTTCGCCCTCCCCTCACCTTCCCCTCCCTTCCTCTACCTAACCCCCCCCCCCCCCCCCCGGCCCTATCTAACCCCCCCCCCCCACCTTTGTCCACGGATTTACGCCTCCTGGAGGGAGAATTAAATCCACATGCGCCAGCGGGCTGCTGGCGTGCCGACATGCGACCTGGGGGCGGTTCCGGAGGGCACGGCCACGCCCCTGGGCCCGCCGCCGAAACACTGCGCCCCGCCCCCAAAACGCTGCGTCAATCGGCCCCGCCCCGACACGCCCCCGACACGCCCCCGACAAAAAACCCCGGGACTTACGTGAGTCCCGGGGCTCTGCGCGTGCCGGCAGGCCTATGGAAAATAGGCGTGCCAGCGCGCAAGGCCCTGCTCGCATAAATCCGGGCGGATTTACGCGAGCAGGGCTTTTAAAATCCGCCCCACAGGGGTCGATTTTAAAACGTCTGTGCATGCGTCCATGTGTACCTGATTCCCGGTGCAAGCACATGGACGTGGCTATTTTATAACATGCGCATGTTGGCGTGTGCGCATGTTATAAAATATAGTTCCCGTGCACACATGCGCTCCAGATATTAAAATCTGCATGCCCATGTGCAGGCGCGTCAGGGCTTGCATGCGCGAGGGGGAGTTTTAAAAAGCAACATACAGCGACACGGGTAGGCCTTCCCCAGTTCCATATACCTCCTGCCTAACCTTCCTACCTTTTCCCTTCTCCTCTCCTCTCCTCCTGACCCCTAACCCCTACCTATCTACCCTATTTTTTTTTTTTTTTTTGCTTTTTAACTTACCTGCTCCTTTGGAGCAGAAGTAAGTTACATGCGCCAGCCAGCTGCCGGCACGCGTTTTCCTGGGACAGAGCCTAATGGCCCCTGTTCAGGCCGGCCTCTTCCCTGCCCTGCTCCTCCCTGCCCAGACCCCGCTCCCAGCTCGCCCCTTTTTGTTGTCCTGGCAGTTGTGCATGTACTGGGGATACATGCGTGGCTGGGTCCTTTAAAAAATGCACTCAGCGTGCACAGGGCCCAGCCACGCATGTATCCCCTGGTTTTTATGCATGCCGGGCTTTTAAAATTCAGGCAATAATACCCTGTTCTATGCATGTAATTGGCACTTTGAAAACAAATTAGGTGACTGTGATTGTAAAAATAAGCACGAAAGCTCATTTTGCATGTACTTATACCCACACAAGCAAGGGAATAGAGTCAGAGCAGGGAATTCATTTACACATTTTCATTTTATATTCAGATTTTTGAGACACTTCAAAGCAGATTATATTCAGGTACTGTAGGTATTTTCCCTCTCCTCAATCTTAAGTTATTTTCTAAGGACTTATCAAGTGCGTTAGGACTTTTCGCGGCAGTAACATTAAAATTAGGGGGAGGGGAGGAGTTGGGGCGGAGTTAGGGAGGAGTCAGCAGCGGCACCGCTGCCAGCAATAATGATTTGAACATCGCCGGCAGTAGCACGGGGAATAGTACCACCTTTTATGGTGGCGCTATGCACACAATAGACTGCAGCCGGCCACACTGCGGCAGGCAAAAATCACACCACCATGGTGCGAATGCTCACCCCCTCCTTTGCCCCCTCGCCCCCTTTAGCACAGGTTTCATCATTCCACATGTAATGATGAATCCTGGCCTTAAGTTTGTATCTAAGGCAATGGAGAGTGAAGTCACAAGGAACAGCAGTGGGATTTGAATCCTGGCTGCATGGGTTCACAGTCTGCTGCTCTAACCGCTAGGCTATTCCTCATATTTTCAATTTTCAAAAGTATTAATATAAATATGTATGCAAAAGTTATATCTGCTTGGGAGCATGTATATGTGATTTGTATACAGTATGTGTTCACATGTACCGGAGCAATCCAAAAATTATCAAAGCAGACTTATGAGGCCACTATTAAATTTCTCTCTCAATTTATATTTTTACATCCAACTTGTTTACCAGTCTTTCTTCTATACAGAACAGTGTCAATAGCCTATCTATCTTCCTGATTCACTACTTTTGTCACCTCATTAAAGAACACAAGTTTGTCTCAAAGGATATATTTTTTTTTTTTTGCAATAATCAAAATTCTAATGTCAATAAATCATTCTACCTATGGAAAGCAAATAATGAACCTTCCTGCAAAGAATACAGTCCCATGTGCATGAAAGCTCATTTTTGAAGGGAAATTCCATGAGGAAGTTTGAAAATTTGGTCAGTGTATGGAACAGGAGTACAAAGTGGTTGCATACTTTAGCACCTGCATTGAAGCAGGCACATAAGTACCCACTAGAAAAGATGCACTAAGATTAAGCAATCTCTGCATGTCATTTCCCTCCCTGACCTAATTTCAACTACTTTTCCGCATGGGTAAAAATTAGTGTGCTGAATCAGCATACGGACTTCCAGCCACATTGTGGTGGAGGACAACAATCAGCCTGTGATTTTACTTGGATAAAAACGGGTCTGATTATTGCACCTTACTTGTCTTCATGTATGGTCAAATGTTGACTGAGTCTGAAACTAATTTTAAAGGAGTCATTTAGTCTCATACTAAGAATTCAATGCCCCACAGTAGGCGTGAAGCATGTTAGGGAAGTTTGTGCTAGCCTGCAGCCCCATGGAGAATGTCACTTTTCTAGTGTTATCACTCTGGCAGCTTTTATAATTACCATCATCAACTAGGAACAAGAAGAAAAACATGCAGAATTTCTTTAGTTTATGTAAGCAATTATGAACTTTACTAAGATCAACATTTCTTGTCTTCATCTCTGTCATTCATTTTGTCATTGTGTTTCTTTAGCATTCTACTTACTTCATCATGTTACATAGTATACTTATTAGTCAGCACAGTCACATAGCTAATGCTATCATACTCCAGCTGACACCTTAAAACAAGACAGCATTACATGACCAGAATGAAAATATACAGTGTGTAACAAGGAAGAAGCATGAGATGGTACACTGATTGCTAGCATGGAGGTCACTGGGTTACAACATCAACTTCAATGAATCTAATGCAATGTCTGCAGTGAAAGCTGTGAAAATGAACAGGCAAATGTTTATTTAAAAACTGAATATTAAGCTTTGATGGAGAAAAAATTAAGATTAATTATCTTATTGCTTAATCATGAACTATTACCATCTTCCCAACAAATAATTATTAAATGTCCTTTTCATATTTATTATGCCAAATATTAAAGTGTAAAGCATTATAACATAGTGGATAGGCTCTGTCCTGGTCCATCTTTTAGTTTCTCTGTATACGTCTTCTCTTGGTGCTCTGATCTTCTCCCACAGCTTTCAGTACCACTTCTATGCTGATGAGTCCCAGATCCACCTCTCTACGCTTAAAATTTCACTAAGAATCCAGTCTCAAATCTCAGCCTGCTTGTCTGACATTGCTGCTTGAATGTCCCATCACCACCTTAAACTTAATATGCCTAAGATAGAACTTCTCATCTTTCTCCCCAAACCCACTTATCCTCTTCCCTCTTTTTTCTGTCTCTATGGATGGCACTTTTATCCTCCCAGTTCCCTTGGCCTGAAAACTTAGGATCACTTTTAATGCATCTCTCTCTATCTGTACCCATATCCAAAACACTGCTAAAGCATGTTGTTTCTTCATGAATCATCTTCTAAAGTTTGACTTGATATTGACCACTCAGAGAGGTTTCGACCTGATACTGACCACTTCTTCTCAGATAAATTTTAGATCTTCCCTTGATACAGTCAGTGTACAAAACACCAGCTGGTGTCCATATATATGTTTGGACATTTATACTGATTTTCTGAACATATTTATGGGTTAGGGGTCATTCAGAAGGCAATCAGCCACTGATTTTTTCTAATATGTTACATAAAGTTGGAAGTGTACACAATAGCTTTGAGAAATATTATCAAAACAAGTGACTTGGAGTTAATGATAGAGAAGTCTGGCATCAGCTGCATTGGTCGGCTAGACATAATTTACCGGCTTGCTGAAACCCCTTTATTATTTGCATTATTATATATGAGTTTTTGAATTACATTGATATATTATGATGTCTTTGTGTTAAAATACAGTGGTATTGTTATGAAATTTCTAGTTCCTTGTCTCTTTTTATTTAAATATGTTTCTTCCTGAATATCCTTGCTAAAATCCATCGCTTCCTTTCTGAGTATGCTACCAAAATGCTTAACCCCTTTCTTATCACTTATTGCTTAGACTACTTCAACTTGCTTTTCTCCTGCCTCCCGCTGAAACATCCTTCTCCACTGCAATCTATTAACAATTCAATTGCATGACTTATTTTCCTATAATGTTGCTATAAACATGCAACCCTTCTTCTTAAGTTGCTACATTAGCTCCCCATCTATTTCTGCATACGTTCAAACTTCTCACCTAGCAATGCATTCACTCTGTAGTTCCACATTACCTATTTTATTTTCATTTGCCTTATATCCTTCTTCATGAACTTTGTCTTTTAGGCAAGTCGCTCTTATCAGTGCCCTTAAACTCTGCCGCCAACTCCTAATTCTATGTGTAACCCGTGAGCTAGTGTCCTCTCACAGAATTCCCAAAGACCGCCCCTCAAGTAAGGGTTAAACTGCTAAAGTCCTCGCCTGATATTAATCCTCTCTGAAAGTCCAGAATCTGTGTTGGGGTGAGGGATGGGGGAGATTACTTCCTAGTATTTGAACATTGTTTAATAGTCAATTCAGTAGAAAAGTCTTTTGTAAACAGCACTAAAAAACTCTTTTAGGTAAATAGCAGTAAAGGTCATGCTGGAAGCATTTGGTGGTTTTCAACTTAACTTTTACTGATTAATAATGGAAAGTTGATAGAAATGTTCATTTATAAGTTGCTGCTATTTACAATCTATTTTACAGCTTCAGATCTTCTGACAAATTTGTGACTTTCAGCTTCCAGTTAATGTATTTTCTTATTAATGTCAATTGATATATCTCATTCCTGATCCATTCCAATGAAAGTTTATTTTTGGACCTTTCTCTCAGAATTTGATAGATAAGATAACCTTTTGCCAATTTAATTTTTTTGCAAGTAAAGTCACATTTTTCTACCTTAGTCCAGTTGTGCAGTCATTTTTCTTACTTCTCGTTTGTACCTGGATGGTACCTCCATACTCTTCTCTTCAACATCTTGATGATGTGGATGTGATTAACACCGGATGGGTGCCACAGATCTTTTTCTCCATCTCCTTCTCCTTCTTTCATCCAGGAATGAAACCAGATTCATTCCTCCACAGCACTTCCAATAGTCAATCTGTGCTGTTTGGTTGAGAAACATGATTCCTTTTCCCCAAACCACACTGAGCCCCTGGGCCCTAGGCTACTTAGACAGGGTGTAAAAAAAAGTATTAGAAAAAAGGGGAAATCGACAGAGAGAAAGGAGGGATGGGTAACTTCCTCCTCCAAAAAGCAACAGGTCCCCAAGGAGACATCTTAAGATTAGGCAAAGGCACGCTTTCCATTTTTCAAAACCCAGGTATGAACCATAGAGACCCAAGGGTCCTTCCTTAAGAAAAAATAAACAAAACAGGGAATAGCAAAGTGACATGCTGCTCCTACAAGGGATAACTCATAAGTTAACACCCTAAGATAGTGGCTGGTGTTTAAACACTCTGAGTGCTCATCATTTCAGACTCCATCATGGGGGAGCTAAAATCTACAATACTTCTGCTCCCTTTGTAACAATGGAACAATCCTATTTAGAAGAGATCTTTTAGGCTCTCTACATGTGCTTTCCACTTTGCTGTGCTGTATGCATAGAATAGACTTCTGAGTTGGTGCTTCATGCTCCTTCTTTTGCCATGTTCAAATCTAGTCTAAAATCTCAGATTATGAGCTACTTTTAAATGTTAATGTTGCTGTCCGGCCTGCGAGGCTCGCGTCCCGGCACTTACCTCGGAGGTCTTTCCCAGCTAGCAGTGAAGCGGAGTCGGATCCTGGGTGTCTCCGCGGGGGAGACGCCATTGCTGGCCAGCCTCTAGGCGCGCGCGCGCAGCTGTCCCGCACCTTTCTAGACAGTTTCCTGCCCGAGGAAGGCTCCGCCCCCAGTCTGACGTCAGACACCGCGGCCTACTTAGAGTCTCCACGGACTCCTGATCGGGGCCTTGCAACAGGGTTCCTTCGGTCCCCCGTTGCCTCGAGCCCCGGAGTTCGCCAGCGCTCTAGCCACTCCGTCCTTGCCTGCCTGCCTGCCATGCCGGTACTTGTCTTGCTCTCTTGTACCAGCTTCTTCCTTTCCAGCTTGTGCCTTCCAGGGTTCCTGCCTGCCTACAGCCCGAGCCTGGTTCTAGCCTGCCTTCAGCCCAAGCCTGGTTCCTGCCAGCCTACAGCCCAAGCCTGGTTCCTGCCTGCCTACAGCCTGAGCCTGGTTCCTGCCTGTCTACAGCCCAAGCGTGGTTCCTGCCAGCCTACAGCCCAAGCCTGGTTCCTGCCTGCCTACAGCCCGAGCCTGGGTCCAGCCTGCCTACAGCCCGAGCCTGGTTCCTGCCAGCTTCAGCCCGAGCCTGGTTCCTGTCTGCCTACGACCCGAGCCTGGTTCCGGCCAGCTTCAGTCAAGCCTAGTACCTGCCTGCTTCCACTCCACAGGCCGCCGTACCTGTCCAAGGTCCAACTCCGAGCTTCGCCTAAGTCCCAGCAGTTGGGCCCCTACGGGCTCCTCCCGGGGGAGCTCCGACTTCCAGGGTGAATCTCCTATGTCCCAGTAGCTGGGCTCCTCCCAGGGAAGTGCCAGCTTCCTGGGTGAAGCTGACACCACCTGCCAGCCAGAGATCTGCCTCCCGGCCTGTCTAGTTGAGACCAGTGAAGTCCTTCCCAAGTCTCCTGCAGGCCGGCCCAAGGGTCCACTAGTCTTATTGTTCACAACAGATTGCAAGGCCATGGACTCGGCAGACACCCCAGAGTCCCAGGATCGTCCTGGGCTACGCCAACAATTGCAACAACAACAGTACCTGGATGTACTCGCCAGCTTCCTGGGACAACTGGTTGCCAGAATGGACCCATTGGATGCCCCATCCCAGCCGGTGGTGGACTGAGGTCCTTCCTTGCCCGCCGCCTTGATAACCCAACTGCCGGCACCCTCGTGCTATTCCGGGGACAGTAGGACTTGTCGAGGATTTTTAAATCAGTTCTTCATCCGCTTCTCCCTATTGCCCCGCCAGTTCCTCAATGATTCAGTCTAAGTGGCATACATCCTGTCTTTGCTTGATGGGAGGGCCCTGGTTTGGGCCTCTCCCCTTTGGGAGAACAATGACCCAACCCTGAATGATCTGCAGCGATTCATCCTTATCTTCAAGCAGGCATTCAATGAACCTGCCCGCCGGGCTACTGCCACCTCGGACCTCTTGCAGCTGCGTCAAGGGACCCGCTCCCTAGCTGAGTATGCCATGGAATTTAGGACCCTTGTCCAGGAGGCGGGGTGGCAAGATGGTAGCCTCAGGGCAATCTTCTTGGAAGGTCTCGCCGGGAGAATTAAGGATGAGATCGCGGCCCGAGAGATCCCAGAAGACCTCAGTGCCCTGATAGAGATGGCCACTCGGATCGACCGTTGCCTGCAGCAAAAGGCACAGGAATCCCGCCAGAGGAGACCCAGTCCGCCATGTGCTTCACCACGACCACCTCCGCCACAGAGGGTCCCTCGTCCTGAGGTTCCCGCTTCTGAGCCCATGCAATTGGGTCGTGCTCCTCTCTCCAAGGAGAAGAGACAGCGATGACGCTCGCTAGGCTTATGCCTATATTGTGGCCAGAAGGGTCACTTTTTGGCACGTTGCCAAGAGCGGGCAGAAAACGCTAAAGCCTGGGGGGTCGAGAGGAGCTCCTCCTAGGCTGTGCAACTGCTCCCCATTGCACCATGCTAGTTGTCCTAGAATACCCTGGGGGGTCTCTGGAGACTTCTGCCTCCCTGGACTCTGGCGCGGAAGGTAATCTGATTCATAAGCAACTAGTTACGCAGTTGGGGATTCCTACCGTGGAACGAGAGGTCCTCTTGCGGATCACCTCCATTCAAGGTACGTGCTTACCTGGGTGAATCCTGGCCTCCACCGTCCCGCTGACGGCCCGCACAGGGGCGATCCATGTGGAGGAGATAGCCTTCTTAGTGCTGGAGAAGGCTATCCACCCCCTGGTGCTTGGACTACCCTGGCTCCAACGACACTCTCCTACCATCCAGTAGTCTACTATGCAGATCACCGACTGGAGTCCCTTCTGTATCAAACACTGTATGAAACTGCCTAGACCGCCCACCTGCCTGCTTTCGCATGCTGCACTTGGTCCACCCGCTCCCTGTGAGGGATTCACAGATGTCCTTTCCAAGATCGGAACAGAGACTCCACCGCAGCATCGCCCACACGATTGCTCCATTGAACTCCCGCTGGACATGACCCCCCCCCCCCCCCGGGGTTGTGTGTACCCCTTGTCTTTGTCAGAAACCAAGGCTACGTCGGAATACATAGTTGAGAACCCAGCCAAGAACGTCCACGTCGAGGCCCCTTCTCGAACCTCGGAGCCCGAGGAATCTTCGGGAGTTCTCCGATCCATCTTGGATCCCTGGAAGGTCGGTCTAGCCTCCACGATGGTGCACCCTGAACAGAAGACTGTGGTCCCTCGGCGCTCTCACCGGGCAGTCTTGTCCTGGGCTCACGAGTCCCTCACCGGAGGCCACGCTGGTCGAGCGGCCACTTTGGATCTTGTCAACCGATTTTATTGGGGCCTACGGTTAAACATGATGTGCGCCTCTTTGTGGACTCCTGCCCTGTCTGTGCGCTACAGAAACCACCAACGGGCAAACCCCGAGGGCTCCTCCAGCCGTTGCCCATCCCGGTGGAACCGTGGACGCACATTTCCACGGACTTCATTGTAGACCTTCCTACGTCTATGGGAAACTCGGTCGTATGGGTCACGGTCGACCGTTTTTCCAAAATGGCCCATTTTGTTCCTCTGCCAGCCCTGCCATCTGCTCTGGAACTTGCTAAACTCTTCACCCAGCACATATTCATGCTTCACGGGCTCCTCCAAGATATTGTATCTGATCGAGGCTTGCAATTTACTGCCCGCTACTGGAGAGCCCTATGTAAACATTTTCATGTTCAGCTCAGTCAGTCCTCCGCATTTCATCCGCAGAGCAACGGGCAAACGGAGCACACGAATCGCACCCTCAAGACCTTCTTACGTTCATTCGTGAACAAGAGACAGGACAATTGGGCCGAGTTGTTCCCATGGGCAGAGTTCTACAACAATAATACCCACTCTGCCACTGGAAGCTCCCCCTTCCTGTTGGTTTATGGGAAGCAACTCCGGCCTCCCCTGCCCTCACCAGATCCTAGCACCTTGCCCGCCGTACAACTCTCTGCTCGTCAGCTATGGTCCTTATGGATATCAATCCAGACGAAGTTGAAGAAAGCCGCTCATGCGGCTAAAGCATGGGCTGATAAGCATCTCCAACCAGCTCCAGTCTTTTTACCCGGAGACTGGGTATGGTTGAGTACCAAGAACCTGCAGCTCTGGACCTCGTCTCGAGACTTGCCCCGCGGTTCTGTGGACCCTTCTGAGTAGCCGAGCGCATAGGAGCCGTCTCTTATAGGCTACGCATGCCCTCCTCCAGGGTTCCTTCGGTCCCCCGTTGCCTCGAGCCTCGGAGTTCGCTAGCGCTCTAGCCACTCCGTCCTTGCCTGCCTGCCTGCCTGCCTGCCGTGCCGGTACTTGTCTTGCTCTCTTGTACTGGCTTCTTCCATTCCAGCTTGTGCCTTCCAGGGTTCCTGCCTGCCTACAGCTCGAGCCTGGTTCCAGCCTGCCTTCAGCCCAAGCCTGGTTCCTGCCAGCCTACAGCCCAAACCTGGTTCCTGCCTCCCTACAGCCCAAGCCTGGTTCCTGCCTGCCTACAGCCCGAGCCTGGGTCCAGCCTGCCTACAGCCTGAGCCTGGTTCCTGCCAGCTTCAGCTCGAGCCTGGTTCCTGTCTGCCTATGACCCGAGCCTGGTTCCAGCCAGCTTCAGTCAAGCCTAGTACCTGCCTGCTTCCGCTCCACCGGCCGCCGTACCTGTCCAAGGTCCAACTCTGAGCTTCTCCTAAGTCCCAGCGGTCGGGCCCCTACAGGCTCCTCCCGGGGGGGCTCCGACTTCCAGGGTGAATCTCCTAAGTTCCAGTAGCTGAGCTCCTAAGAGCTCCTCCCGGGGGAGTACCAGCTTCCTGGGTGAAGCTGACACCGCCTGCCCGCCAGAGATCTGCCTCCCGGCCTGTCTAGTTGAGACTAGGGATGTGCAGAGGGACGCCATACGTTGCATTCGTGATTCGGATTCGTCGGGGAGCAGATACATTGCATTCGGCCGTATGGTGCCCCGATGCGTTAATACGGTGATTTCTATTCGTATCCCAGCTAAAATTAAAATTAACTACAACCCCCCACCCTCCTGACCCCCCAAGACTTACCAAAACTCCCTGGTGGTCCAGCAGGGAGTCCGGGAATCATCCCCTGCACTCTCACACCCTCGGTGACGGTTTCAAATTGGCGCCGATAGCCTTTGTCACAGGGGCTACCGGTGCCATTGGTCAGCCCCTGTAACATGGTCATCGGCGCCATCTTGTGCTCCTACCATGTGACAGGGGCTGACCAATGGCACCGGTAGCCCCTGTGACATAGTATGGGCAAAGGCTATCGGCGCCATTTTGAGTACTGGCATCGGACGGCTGGAGTGCAGGAGGTCTCTCCGGGACCCTGTTGGACCCCCAGGGACTTTTGGCCAGCTTGGAGGCGAGCCTCCTGACCCCCACAAGACTTGCCAAAAGTCCAGCGGGGGTCCGGGAGTGACTTCCTGCACGCCGTCCGTCCGATGCCAGTACTCAAAATGGCACCAATCGCCTTTGCCCTCTCTATGTCACAGGTACCGACAGTCGGCCCCTGTGACATAGTGAGGGCAAAGGCGATCTGTTGCCAGTATTCAAAATGGTGCCGATCGCCTTTGTCCTCACTATGTCACAGGGGCCGACCGTCAGTACCTGTGACATAGTTATTTATTTATTTATTTATTTCGGATTTTTATATACCGACATTCTCAATACAAGTATCGAATCAGGTCGGTTTACATATAACAAAACTTTCGCACAAAAGGCGTTACATGGAACAGCGTTTCTTAACATATAACGTATAACATATAGCATATAGTGAGGGCAAAGGTGATCGGCGCCATTTTGAGTACTGGCATCGGACGGCCAGCGTGCATGAGGTCACTCCCGGACCCCCGCTGGACTTTTGGCAAGTCTTGTGGGGGTCAGGAGGCCCCCCCAAGCTGGCCAAAAGTCCCTGGGGGTCCAACAGGGGTCCCGGAGCGACCTCCTTCACTCCGGCCGTCCAATGCCAGTACTCAAAATGGCGCCGATAGCCTTTGCCCATACTATGTCACAGAGGCTACCGGTGCCATTGGTCAGCCCCTGTCACATGGTAGGAGCACAAGATGGCGCTGATGGCCATGTGACTGGGGCTGACCAATGGCACCGGTAGCCCCTGTGACAAAGGCTATCGGCGTCATGATGAAACCGGCACCGAGAGTGTGAGTGCAGGGGATGGCTCCCGGACTCCCCCCTGGACCACCAGGGAGTTTTGGTAAGTCTTGGGGGGGGTTCAGGAGGGTGGGGGGTTTGTTTAAATTTTTATTTAGGTGGCCATATAATGCAGCGAAGATGTGTGTATTCGTGGGGAATCGTGAAACGTTTTGCTTCCCCACGAATACTACGAATAGTGCAATATACGTTGCGGATCTCCAATACGGCGAAAACGAATGCACACCCCTAGTTGAGACCAGTGAAGTCCTTCCCAAGTCTCCTGCAGGCCGGCCCAAGGGTCCACTAGTCTTATAGTTCACAACAGTTAACCACTTCTTTACAATAAATACATTTTCTAAGAGTCTTGTCTGTCAAATTTGTTGTCTTGACTAGACTGTAGGTCTATTAAGAAGTGGCTATCTCTTTTGTGTTTTGTACAGTGTTGTAAATGTGTAGTAGTGCTTTGGAAATAATAAATGGCAATAGTAGTAATAGTACTAGCAGCAGATATCAGCAGAAAAAGATCATTTGAACCACCCAGTTTTTCTGGTTGCCATTGCCTACACTGCTTTAACTAAGGATATCTTCCAATTGTCAGCTGTACAAACATATTCTCTTGCAGATTGCTCCTTCTTCTTTTGTCCTTGTCTGGAAACTTGAAAAATTACTCTGTTGCCAATGCCATTAAGGTGGCCAAACAGGTGAATAAAATGATGGCAAAAGCCAGATAGATGCTTGGCTGCATAGGGAGAGGAATGGTTAGCAGAAAAGGGATGTGATATTGCCCCTATATAGGTCCCTGGTGAGACCTCATTTGGAATACTGTGTATAGTTTTGGAGACCACACATTCAAAAGTACATAAACATTACAGGGTGGCTACTAAAATAATCAGTGGCCTTCATTCTAGAGCTATGACCTAAGTGATGACTTCAAGCTCTGTAGTATTGTGGCCATTATAGCAAGGACATTTATTTATTTAAAATCTTTTTTATACCATCGTTAAGTTATATACCATCACAACGGTTTACATATAGGCAAGTACAGCAATGTAAGAAATAGCACTGGGCAATACTTCTAACAGAGTGCCAGTAAAGGTCCAGTTACATAGTTTCAAAAATAAAGTATCTAGATAAATGTTATGAATCTTGTCCAATTATACTTGGAAAGATTTACCTTATATGTATACTCTTTGTACTGTATATTTTATTTACAATTAATGGTGAAATAGTAAACATAACAAAATTACGTGCTGTGCGTTGATGTTCTACTGCCTGCTTTATTTTTCCATTTCTCCATTCTCTTTGTAAAATGCTTGCTCGAAAAGCCAGGTTTTTAAACTTTTTTTTAAAAAGTTTGAAATTGTTTTGTAGTCTAATTTCAAGGGGCATGGTGTTCCATAGTATCAGTCCCGCTAATGATAGTGCCAACCCGCTCTCTAACTTGTGTCAGTCTTGCTGTTTCAACTGAAGGGATAGTTAGGAGGGCTTTGTTGGCAGATCTGAGATTTCTCTGAGGGACATGCACGTGCAATGCTGTGTCAGCCACTCCGCCTTTTCATCGTTAATTAGTTTGTGTATTGTGCATAGTGTTTTGTAATGTATCCTTTGTTCTATGGGTAGCCAGTGTAATTTTGCTAGGGTTTCAATAATGTGATCACTTCCCTTTTTAACAGTAAGAATTCTTGCAGCAGAGTTTTGTAAAATTTGGAGTGGTCTTATAGTTGGGTATGGTAATCCCAAAAATAGTGTTACAGTAGTCTGTGCTAGCAAATATTAATGCTTGTAACACTGTACAAAAATTTGTTGGTGTTAATAATGTTTTTAGTCTCCTGAGGACCATAAGTTTGGTGTAGCCTTCTTTCACTTTTAGAGATACATGTTGTTTCAGGCTTAGGCCTGGATTTATCAAAATGTGATAAGTATTGCATGTGATAGCAAAAGGGGTGTGTTTTATGCTAATATACAGTTTATTGAAATTTGCACTAACTACCTTTGTAAAGAGCTAAGGGGGTCATTTCCAAGAAGTTACCGCAGGAGATAAATTCGCACTAACAGCCATTAACAATTTTGTATTCAGGGGGCGGAGTATATGTAAAGTTATCGTGTGCGGCAAAACAGCTGCAGTGTTAGCGCAGCCAATAGTTACAACCCTTTCATTTGCGATACGTTGTGTGCTAGAGGCTGGTAAAGGTTTATTAGAGAGAGAGAGAGAGAGAGAGAGAGAGAGAGAGAGAGAGAGAGAGAGAGAGAGAGAGAGAGAGAGAGAGAGAGAGAGACTTGCTATTATGTCTACTCCCTAGACAGCTATTTGTATCTCTATGAGAGGCTCACCTAGTAACTCGAGGTGGGGATTAGGTATGAATGTAGGGGGTTGGGGGCCACTTTCACATTCAACATGAGACGTACGAACGGAACAGTGGTCTCTTGTGAAGATTTGATGGCCTTCGGAGTGAGGAAACTCACTCCAAGATGAGATTTGGGCAATGTTCTCTCAAACTAGCTGGATGGACACTCTACCTGGGCAAGAACAAGCTAGTTTGAGAGAACATTGCCCAAATCTCATCTTGGAGTGAGTTTCCTTACTCCGAAGGCCATCAAATCTTCACAAGAGACCACTGTTTCGTTCGTACGTCTCATGTTGAATGTGAAAGTGGCCCCCAACCCCCTACATTCATACCTAATCCCCACCTCGAGTTACTAGGTGAGCCTCTCATAGGGATACAAATAGCTGTCTAGGGAGTAGACATAATAGCAAGTCTCTCTCAGTCTCTCTCTCTCTGAAACAGGCTGTCCGGAATTGTTGTGAACTGCAATAAACCTTTCAGGAAACAAGGCTGTTCATGCAGTGTGATAATTCTTTGGTTGTTTATCGTGCACCGCGAAGATGTTTCCGCGATTCGCGAAAACATCGTGGCAAGCGAAGTTTCCCCGCTGCACAAAAAAAGCCTCATTTGCATGGGAACCGCCCCTTAATGCATTACCAATGCAATATTGGAAAATGAGGCCCTAAGTTAGCACAAATTGCCAGACCTGTTGTATTTCCTGCATTCAACCACTGGGGGACCATTGTTAATGAGAGAGAGACCTAGCAATAGTGGCCTTTCCCTAGATAGGTATTTGTATCCCTATGATAGGCCCACCTAGTAACTCAGGGTGAGGTTTAGGTATTAATGTAGGGAGTTAGGGGCCACTTTGACATTCAACGTGAGACATACGAATAGAACAGTGGTCTCTTGTGAAGATTTGATGGCCTTCGGAGTGAGGAAACTCACCCGAAGATGAGATTTGTGCAATGTTCTCTCCACCTAGCTTGATGGACTCTCTACCTGGGTAACATCAAGCTAGGTGGAGATAACATTGCCCAAATCTCATCTTCGGGTGAGTTTCCTCATAGAAACATAGAAATGACAGCAGAAGAAGACCAAACGGCCCATCCAGTCTGCCCAGCAAGCTTCACACATTTTTCTCATACTTATCTGTTTCTCTTAGCTCATTGGTTCTATTTCCCTTCCACCCCCACCATTAATGTAGAGAGCAGTGATGGAGCTGCATCCAAGTGAAATATCTAGCTTGATTAGTTAGGGGTAGTAACCGCCGCAATAAGCAAGCTACACCCATGCTTATTTGTTTTACCCAGAATATGTTATTCAGCCCTTATTGGTTGTTTTTCTTCTCCCCTGCCGTTGAAGCAGGGAGCTATGCTGGATATGCGTGTAGTATCAGTTTTTCTTCTCCCCTGCCGTTGAAGCAGAGAGCTATGCTGGATATGCGTGAAGTATCAGTTTTTCTTCTCCCCTGCCGTTGAAGCAGGGAGCTATGCTGGATATGCGTGAAGTATCAGTTTTTCTTCTCCCCTGCCGTTGAAGCAGGGAGCTATGCTGGATATGCGTGAAGTATCAGTTTTTCTTCTCCCCTGCCGTTGAAGCAGAGAGCTATGCTGGATATGCATTGAAAGTGAAGTATCAGGCTTATTTGGTTTGGGGTAGTAACCGCCGTAACAAGCCAGCTACTCCCCGCTTTGTGAGTGCGAATCCTTTTTTCCACATTTCCTCTTGCTGTTGTAGCTTAGAGCGATGTTGGAGTCACAGTAACCATGTGTATGTTTATTGAATAAGGGAATTATCTCCAGGCAGTAGCCGTCATTCTGGCGAGCCACCCACTCTTTATTGATGGCCTCTTGATTTTATGGATCCACAGTGTTTATCCCACGCCCCTTTGAAGTCCTTCACAGTTCTGGTCTTCACCACTTCCTCCGGAAGGGCATTCCAGGCATCCACCACCCTCTCCGTGAAGAAATACTTCCTGATATTGGTTCTGAATCTTCCTCCCTGGAGCTTCAAATCGTGACCCCTGGTTCTGCTGATTTTTTTCCTACGGAAAAGGTTTGTCGTTGTCTTTGGATCATTAAAACCTTTCAAGTATCTGAAAGTCTGTATCATATCACCTCTGCTCCTCCTTTCCTCCAGGGTGTACATATTTAGATTCTTCAATCTCTCCTCATAAGTCATTTGATGAAGACCTTCCACCTTTTTGGTCGCCCTTCTCTGGACCGCCTCCATCTTGTCTCTGTCTCTTCGGAGATACGGTCTCCAGAACTGAACACAATACTCCAGGTGAGGTCTCACCAAGGACCTGTACAAGGGGATAATCACTTCCCTTTTCTTACTCGATATTCCTCTCTCTATGCAGCCCAGCATTCTTCTGGCTTTAGCTATCGCCTTGTCACATTGTTTCGCCGACTTCAGATCATTAGACACCATCACCCCAAGGTCTCTCTCCTGCTCCGAGCACATCAGCCTTTCTCCCCCCATCGAATACAGTTCATTCGGATTTCCACTCCCCATATGCATGACTCTGCACTTCTTGGCATTGAATGTCAGCTGCCATATCTTCGACCACTCTTCCATCTTCCTTAAATCCCGTCTCATTCTCTCCACTCCTTCCAGCGTGTCCACTCTGTTGCAGATCTTAGTGTCATCCGCAAAAAGACATACCTTACCTTCTATCCCTTCTGCAATGTCGCTCACAAAGATATTGAAAAGGACCGGTCCCAACACCGATCCCTGCGGTACACCGCTTAAAACCGCTCTCTCTTCAGAGAGAGTTCCATTTACCATCACACATTGTCTTCTGTCCGTCAACCATGCCAAAGGCCATCAAATCTTCACAAGAGACCACTGTTCTATATGTTGAATAGTGCTCTTGGATTGTTTGCAAATTTTTTTATTCTATTGCTGAAGTAATTTTTGTTTTGTGTCAAGGATTACTTGTTTGTAGTAGGCAAGATGTTTTCTGAATTTAGTCACATTCTCTGTTGTTTTATATTTTTTCCATGCTTTTTCTTTTTTTCTAAGATTTCACTTGATTTCTTTTATCTTTTCGTTATGCCATGGGTTTAAATGTTTAGGTTCTTTGATGCTTATGTATTTTATGGGGTTTATTTCATCTGCTATTTTTTTGGTTGTTTCTAACCATGTTGTTATTGCGGAGTCGCAATTCTTACAGTCAATATCTGTTACTTTTTCTTCAAATTTGTTTTTAAGGATTTCAGTGTTATAAGGTGGATGAAACTTAAATTCAGTTGGTTCTTTTTTTTTGTTTTTCTTGAGGTATTAGGTATTTAATAGTTGATTGAATGAGAAATTCAGGAAAGAAAGTTGTACAGGGAAGCTAGGTCCAGAATGGTGATCCTAATAAAATGGAGATAAATTTAGGTGCTATAAGAAAAGCTGAGTGGAGGATGTTGGAAACATCTGGATGCTTAGCTATATGTAGGCCAGTGTATGGGTGTGAGAGTGAGTTCAGTAGGCTGTCCAGAAAGGGGCTTGATACTGGGATGACTTGGAACATAGCATGCAAAAGAAAAAGCCAGATACAAACTGTAACATATATTAATATTGTATAATAAATTATTATTTTGAACTATATACAAATATATAAAAAAATGAAAGGGAGAGGGATATAACAAATTAGGAACATAACTATGTACACAGCAAAAAATGGCTACAGAGACCTCAGGAGGACAGCTCCTGATAAGCTTAGGATACTGATGCCAGTGCTGATGGCCATAATACCCTCTTAAACATGCACCTAATGCTCCAACATTGCCAACAGCCTCCTGAGGTCAACTCACATCTGGCCAAGCTTTTCTCTATCCTCTGAATTGTGGCCCCATAGCTGAAAAGGCCAGATTCTCTGGGCTTGGAGCAGGTACTTTAGCTTCTGAGCTAGACTATGCAGCCACAAGGTGCTTCCCAGGTGCAAGGGGAAGTTGCCCAACAAGATGCATGTCTCCCTCCCCCTACACTGACCGGGCACCCTCAAGACCTGTGTCCTGAGGGCCTGGGGGAAAATGGGAAAGAAGCCCTATTTATTTATTTATTTATTTATTTATTTATTTAACAGCTTTTCTATACCAACATTAAAGTACACATCATATCGGTTTACATAATAACAAAAGGTGGAAAGTACAATTAACAAGGGGTGGGGGGGGGGGGAGGACAACTGATAGAGGTCCGAAACAGCGGAGCCTGAACAAAATAAATGAGAGGAGAGAAGAGGATAGAAATAACAAGATTAAAAAATTATAATTATAATTAAAATTTACAAGAGGCTGAAAAAGATTACAAGGTCTACAGGGGGTATTATACTGCATTACAGAAATTTGGGCAGGGTTGTAGAAGTAATTGATTTATGTGGGCTAGAGGAGGGCAGGAGGGAAAATGAGGTGACAGAAAAGTTAATCCAGAAAAGCTTGGTGGAAAAGCCAGGTTTTTATCAGTTTGCGGAATTTAAACGGGCATTGCTCCTGACGGAGGTCGGAAGGAAGAGAGTTCCAAAGAGTGGGGCCCACAATGGATAGAACACGGGTTCTTGTTGCTGAGAGACGGGCTTTCTTAAGTGTGGGGACTTGTAGGGTGCATTTGAGGTGCGTTCTAGTGGGACGGGCAAATGGAGCTGGTTGAAGTGGTTCACTGAGCCAGAGGGAGTTATGCGTGTGGATAGCTTTATGTATAATGGTGAGGGTCTTGAACATGATACGGGAGGAGATGGGGAGCCAGTGTAGGTCTCTGAGGATGGGTGATATGTGGTCTGATTTGCGTGCATTACTGATTATCCTTGCTGTAGCATTTTGAAGTATCTGGAGAGGTCTGATGGTAGAGAAGGGGAGGCCAAGGTACAGTGAATTGCAATAATCTAACTTGGATATTAGGGTAGCTTGGATAACAGTTTTGAGATCATGAGTGTGATGTAAGGGCTTGAGCCTTTTTATTACCATGAGCTTGTAAAAACCTCCTTTTATGACAGAGTTTATGTGGCTCTTGAGGTTCAGGTGAGAGTCAATGAGGACGCCTAGATTTCGTACAAGGGGTTGAGGGCTGGAGGGGGGGGGGGGGAACGGGGAATTATTGGGAGAGGTGAGTGTAAGGGTCTGCTGGTTATGGAAGAGGAGGAGCTCAGTTTTGGAAGAACTAAGGGCGAGTTGGAGGGAGGTGAGCAGAGTGTTAATAGAGGCAAGGCATTTCTCCCAGAAAGAAAGGGTTACAGATAGAGATTCACGGATGGGGATGATGATTTGGACATCATCTGCATAAATGTAGAATCTAAGGCCGAGATCAGATAGATGATGACAGAGGGGGAGGAGGTATATGTTAAAGAGGGTGGAGGAGAGGGAGGAGCCTTGGGGTACTCCTTGCGATAGGGTGAAAAGGGAGGAATCAGCGGGGCCGAGTTTTATAGAGAAGCATCTGTTAGTGAGGTAGGATCTGAACCACAGGAGGGTGATACCAGAGACACCGATGTCGATAAGGTGGGAGATGAGTATATCATGGCTTATCGTATCGAATGCAGCTGAGATGTCGAGGAAAGCAATAAGAAAGTTTGACCTTGGTCAAGGCCGGTGAGGAGGAAATCTGTGAGGGATAGGAGCAGGATCTCAGTGCTCAGATTTTTGCAAAAACCAAATTGAGAGGGGTTGAGTATGTTATTGTCGTCAAGGTACTCCATGAGTTGGATGTTTACTACCTTCTCCATGATTTTTGCTATAAGGGGGAGATTGGAGATAGGACGATAGTTGATGGGGTCTTTGGGGTCAAGAGAGGGTTTCTTTAGGAGGGGTTTGACTACAGCATGTTTGAGGGGATCCGGGATTGTGCAGTGGATAGAGAGCAATTAATAATATCTGCCAGGGGTTGAGCAATCATAGTAGGAATAGAGAGAAGTGTTTTTGTGGGTAGAGTGTCAGATGGGTGGGAAGCAGGCTTGGATTTTTTAAGAATTGCCTCAATTTTCTTGGATGAGGTAAGGTCAATGATGTCCAGAGAGTTTTTCATGTGGGGGGTGTTGTGGTTGTGCTTGGGAGAGCAGGGCGTGTGGCTAGCAGCAGAGGGAAACCTGAGGAGTAAATTAACTATTTTATTGTGAAAGAAAGAGGCAAGTTCTTCACATTTCGAGCTGGTTTCTTCCTCATCAATGATGGGAGCGGGGGGGTTGGTGAGGGCTGCAACATGGGAGAAAAGGGCTTTAGGGTTGAAGGTGTATTGATGGATTTTGGAGGCGTAGTAGTCTCATTTGGCATTCTGAGTGGCAAGGCGGTAGGTGTGTAGATAGGATTTGTAGGAAGAGGAGTGCTGTGGGGTAGGGTCTTTACGCCAAGCTCTTTCTTTGGATCTGAGGTTGTGTTTCATTTGGTGAAGTTCATTTGTGTACTAAGGTTTGTTGTTGGCAGGGGAGGTGCGTAGCTTATGGGTGATAATGGGGCATATTTTATCGGCTAGGTCTTGAGTGATGCTAACCCAGGAGCTGAGCGCAGTCTCAGGGGAGGAGCAGTCAAGGTTGTTCATGGATTCAGTAAGAGCGGAGGTGAGTTCCTCAGAGTTGCAGGCTTTGTGGTAGGAGAAGGAGGAGTTATTTTGTGGGAGGGTGCAGGGGTTGTTGGCATTAAGGGTAATACGGGTCTCAATAAGTGCGTGGTCGGACCATGGTACAGGAGTGCAGGTAGGGGGAGATGAGAACTGGATACCAGAGATTGTGAATATGAGGTCCAGTGTATGCCCTGCTTTGTGTGTGGGGGCTGAGATAGTTTGGGTGAAACCTAGGGCCTGAAGAGTCGTGAGGAAGGTTTCGCAGGATGGTGAGAGGAGAGTGGAGTCTACATGAAGGTTGAAGTCTCCCAGTATTATGGCGGGTTTTTCAATGTTTATATTATTGGAAATGAGTTCGATAAGAGGGGAGGGGTTTTGTTCCAGGAGACCAGGGGGGGCATAGACAAGGCATATTTGGAGGTGGTAGCTTTAAATAGATCGACTTCCAATTTAGGTGGGGGATTGATGTTCATGGGCCTGAGTTTGAGGGTTTTTTAGAGATAAGGAGGATGCCACCTCCTTTCTTTTTTGGTCTGGGGATGGAAAAAATATCATGTGATGCTGTAGGGAGCTGGTTCAGGATAACAGTGTTGGAGTCCTTGAGCCAGGTCTCCGCAACAGCACAGATTTCAGGATTGTAATCTTGGATGAGGTCATCTAGAATGTGGGTTTTTTTTGTAATGGAGTGAGCATTGAATAGTAGGAGGGTTAGGGTGGTGAGGCCAAGGAGTTGAGTTATAGGGGAGATAAGTATGGGGAGGAGGGATTTGCGCTGTGCTTGTGGGATAACCGGACGAAAAGGTGGTGGTCTGGGTAAGGAGGGGTGTATACAGGGTATGGGGAAGGAAGTGGGAGTAGTGTTGGAATAGGAAGTGGGAGTAGGGTTGGAAGTGGGAGTAGGGCTGATCAGCATCCCCTTCCTGTGTCCACCCCTCTAGGGTATGTTCATGTCTGCCAGCCGGGGAGATATTTGACTGGTTTGCTACTGCATTTGGTGGTGGTGGTGGTGGTGGTGGCCACAAGCAACCCGCACTACATCTGTCTCAGAAGACAGGGCCAACTCCATTTTCTAGTTTTCTGCTTCCTCCTCCTCAAATAAGGAGGAGCTAGTGGCATCTGTGAAAATACAAAGAACTGTGTGGTAAGCCATCAGCATTCAATTTATGGGAGGGGTGGAGGGAATGGGATGTTATTCTTGCTGTGGGATTCCCATCTCCTATAGGGGGTTGCAAGGACATATATAGGTTCTGTCAGAAACATTGGCTTCTGTACAACTGTCTTTTACAGCATGGTGCCTACCTAGAGATAATGACTCCATTTTATGTTCAATGGCAGAGTGGTATGTATTGAAGTGTGTCTTGGATTCTAACCTGTCAATAGTCATGAGGCAGCCACTATACAAAGGGTCTTTGCTAGAAGGGAGGTTCAAAGATTCCTGGTAATGGTATTTCAAGTTGGCCTTAACACCCTACGTATACAGTTGGCCTGTGAGTACAGTATATTAGTGCTTCATGACATAGCAGGCTATGACAAGGGGGTTATAAATGCCCCCCTCCCCCCAAAAAGAAAGCTTGTCAAGGACAGAATACTTTAATGCTAAGCACTATAGCTTTGGCTGCCCTTTGCCCTGTGCCACTTTTCCTTGTACCATAGGGGCATTACTTATATCCTCTTATGCTCCTTGCAGGGCTGTGGTGCTCTGACTGCTGCAGCTATGGGGCTGCACACTGCCCCAGAGTACCCATGAGTGAAGAAGCACCTTAACACATGAAACCTTTTCCCAGGTTTCTGTGCAATACTACCTACAGAGTGCTAGATTCTGAACCTAGCTTTTGTCATTTTGCCCATGTGGCCTCACTGTATTTATTTTGTACACCTAGTTTTCTTGAGGCACTTATCTCCCAGGGTTAAAAATGTTATGATTAAACTCTTATAATATTTAAATACGTTAGGTTATTAGAATTTTTTCAAATAGATATAAATGGTACCGATTCATAAATCATGAGTAAGTGACTCTCATACCATCCCGCAAGCTTTTCGGCAATATCTGCTCTCAAGCCGCATTAGGGATCCTCGTTAATCATTGGTCACTATTTTACTCATGTGTTTTCAATTTGTATTTTGCTTATTTTGCTTTTTTGCTTTTTTTCTTTTTAAGCAAAAATTTTGACTGTACTCTGGACTGCATTTAAAACTATTCAGAAGGGTTGTACCCTCCACAAACATTGATTTTCGAAAGGGAAGTATCTCTGTCAAAATGTTTACTTAAAAAGAAAAAAAGAAAAAAAACAAAATAAGCAAAATACAAATTGAAAACACATGGGTAAAATAGTGACCAATGATTAAAGAGGATCCCTAATGCGGCTTGAGAGCAGATATTGCCGAAAAGCTTGCGGGATGGTATGAGAGTCACTTACTCATGATTTATGAATCGGTACCATTTATATCTATTTGAAAAAATTCTAATAACCTAACGTATTTAGATATTATTATTGTTGAGTTTGTTGGTTTACAAATAACGATTGAGTCTATCAAATATGATTAAACTCTTGCCATTGGCCCTGCCTTGCACATGGTCTGGGAAATGAGGTAGACCCCATTTGATGGGGTACAGCAAGGTCTCCTTCTGAACTATTAGGGAGGCCAGTCTGGGCATGTCCCAGGACAAAATGTTTGGCTTCCTTGTTGGGTGCCATTTTGGAATAAGTCCATTCCAGCAATACCAGAGATGTACATGTACATGTGTGGGAGTACATGCATACCAAAGATCCCAAATACACTAAAAAAACTGAAGTCCATATTCAGACAAAGTCCAGCATTATTAATTTTCTGGCTAACTTTAGAAGCATAGTTAATAGTTCAGCCACACTGTTGAATATTGGTGGCTATCTTAAAGCTAGCCGACTAACTTTAACCAGCTAACTTTAGGAGAAGTCTACAGGCCTACCAGACTTAGCCAGTTAAGTTATCTGGCTAGCTTTAAATATCAGAATTAGCTGGTTTGCTAAACTAGCTAGCTCAACTCCTCCCAGTTATGCCCCTGGAATGCCCTTAACTTACTGGCTAAATTATTGCCAGTTAATTTATTAACTGTCTAGAATATAGTCAGATAAGTGCACAAATATTCATTTAGCCAGCTAACTTCTGAATTAACTGGCTAAATGTTTCTGAATATGGACTTCCTTGTGCCTACTGTAAAGTCCAAATGTGCTTTGGAGAACAGAGATATGCATATTTTAAAACCTGTGCAGACTGATTTGCGTAGGTTAAAAAATATTTGATCAATTCTGCGTGGAATCCTATACATGCATATATGGGACAGAGCAGATATGGTTAAAAATGAGGCTTCCTATAAACATACACATAAGGAACAAACTTAGAGGATCGGTTTTACTCTCACTTTCTTTGGTTTCAATAAAATTATTTTTGTATACTTTCTTACTGTATTGATGTAAGCATCATTTTTCTAAAGCATCAAAGATGTGATTATTTTGATTTGCTAACATCAGTGAATAACTTTGGGCTGTACATTTTTCTCTGTCTTTGATTTGAATAAATCAAGCCCATTGTGGAAAAGAAGAGAAAAGGACTAAAATAAAACTAAAATCTAGTCATGTATGTGCTTTAGTGCTGATATGCATTGCAAATGGGATGATAGCATTTCTGGGTTTCCATTAGAAATCACAGGTATAAACACCAGCTCTCTTATAAATAGGTGTATTTATATTTTTGGGACAGTCATATGTAGAAAAAACTCTGACTTTCTGTCAGTGAAAAACAACTTTTCATATAATCATAGTCCCAGTCTTTTTTAATTTTGCAGTGCATCACATTCTGGTATCAAAAATTTGAAGTAAATACCATACTTCCCTGTTCCTTAATAGCACTTTATGAAGATGGCATGCGATGCAGCTGCAAATTCCTGCTTCAGGAATGTTGTCTTCCATATCTAGAATTTTTCAGCTAGATCATTTTATTTACAAATCCATCTCTTGCTTCAGATCTTCAGCTCTGTGGGAAAATGCCATACTTTTTAAACTCTGTCAGCAAGTAGACCAGACAATGCACTCGGGTAATCAAATCAGTAAAAGCTCCTACTGCCACTAAACCACTCACCAATTCTCCTCTCCTCTCTCTCCCATGCCTGACACACCCTCAGAGGCAGCTGCAGGAAGTCAGTGATCACAGCTCACGTTATCACATCAGAGTATACCTGTCCAATCCTCTCTCAAACCCCCTGGTTCCATAGTTTTTAAACATAAAATCCACTGTTGTTCTTTATAATTTTACACTCATTGTATGTCATCCTCCCCTCCCAGCCAATTAAAATATATTTGTTCAAGCACACAATGTGAAACTAAAGGTACCTCCCTTTATTCACACAATTGCAGTGTTCTATAATCTGGGTCTTAAACTCTCTTTTTGTATGTCCTACATATACTGAAGCATCAGACAAAAAATGACATAAATTACATTTTTAGATGAACAGGTAGCATAATGGTGGAGTTGCTACTTTTCTTTTGTAATCAGATGTTGCCACTCTGTGCATTCTATAGTCTGTGCACAAAAGGATCAATACCACATTTAAAATGGCCCGTCTGAACAATGGATTTATCTTCAATCCTAGGTAAAAATGAATGCACTATTATATCTGGCATGGTTAAAAGGGGAGGTAAAAGAAGGTATTTTAGCCAAAAGATCTTCATTCAAAAATTGGAAGAAGGATCCAACAGAAGAAAATAGGATAATGCATAAACATTGGCAAGTTAAATGTAAGACATTGATAAGACAGGCTAAGAAAGAATTTGAAAAGAAGTTGGCCGTAGAGGCAAAAACTCACAGTAAAAACTTTTTTAAATATATCCGAAGCAGAAAGCCCGTGAGGGAGTCAGTTGGACCGTTAGATGATCAAGGGGTTAAAGGGATACTTAGAGAAGATAAGGCCATTGTGGAAAGATTAAATGATTTCTTTGCTTTGGTGTTTACTGAAGAGGATGTTGGGGAGGTACCCATACTGGAGAAGGTTTTCATGGGTAATTGATTCAGATGGACTGAATCAAATCACGGTGAACCTAGAAGATGTGGTAGACCTGATTGACAAACTAAAGAGTAGTAAATCACCTGGACCAGATGGTATACACCGCAGAGTTCTGAAGGAACTAAAAAATGAAATTTCAGACCTATTAGTAAAAATTTGTAACCTATCATTAACATTATCCATTGTACCTGAAGACTGGAGGATAGCTAATGTAACCCCAATATTTAAAAAGGGCTCCAGGGGCGATCCGGGAAACTATAGACTGGTTAGCCTGACTTCAGTGCCAGGAAAAATAGTAGAAAGTGTTCTAAACATCAAAATCACAGAACATATAGAAAGACATGGTTTAATGGAACAAAGTCAGCATGGCTTTCCCCAAGGCAAGTCTTGCCTCACAAATCTGCTTCACTTTTTTGAAGGAGTTAATAAACATGTGGATAAAGGTGAACCAGTAGATGTAGAATACTTAGATTTTCAGAAGGCGTTTGACAAAGTTCCTCATGAGAGGCTTCTAGGAAAAGTAAAAAGTCATGGTATAGGTGGTGATGTTCGTTTGTGGATTGCAAACTGGCTAAAAGACAGGAAACAGAGTAGGATTAAAAGTACAATTTTCTCAGTGGAAGTGGAGTGCCTCAGGGATCTATATTGGGACCCGTACTTTTCAATATATTTATAAATGATCTGGAAAGAAATACGACGAGTGAGGTAATCAAATTTGCAGATGATACAAAATTATTCAGAGTAGTTAAATCACAAGCAGAGTGTGTTAAATTGTAGGAAGACCTTGTGAGACTGGAAAATTGGGCATCCAAATGGCAGATGAAATTTAATGTGGATAAGTGCAAGGTGATGCATATAGGGAAAAATAACCCATGCTATAGTTGCACAATGTTAGGTTCCATATTAGGAGCTACCACCCAAGAAAGAGATCTAGGCATCATAGTGGATAACACATTGAAATCATCAGTTCAGTGTGCTGCAGCAGTCAAAAAAGCAAACAGAATATTGGGAATTATTAGAGAGGGAATGGTGAATAAAAAGGAAAATGTCATAATGCCTCTGTATCGCTCCATGGTGAGACTGTACCTTGAAAACTGTGTACAATTCTGGTCACCGCATCTCAAAAAAGATATAGTTGCAATGGAGAAGGTACAGAGAGGGGTGACCAGATTGATAAAGGGGACGGAACAGCTCCCCTATGAGGAAAGACTAAAGAGGTTAGGACTTTTCAGCTTGGAGAAGAGACAGCTGAGGGAGTATGATAGAAGTGTTTAAAATCATGAGAGGTCTGAAACAGGTAAATATGAATCGGTTATGTACTCTTTCGGATAATAGAAGGACTAGGGGTCACTCCATGAAGTTAGCATGTGTGTGGCACATGTAAAACTAATCAGAGAAAGTTCTTTTTCACTCAACGCACAATTAAACTCTGTAATTTGTTGCCAGGGGATGTGGTTAGTGCAGTTAAAAGGTTTAGATAAGTTCTTGGAGGAGAAGTCCATTACCTGCTATTAATTAAGTTGACTTAGAAAATAGACACAGCCTACGATCCAGTCAAAACCCCATCCCAGGATTTGGCTAGGGAGCCAGCTGGAGCTAGGGAGCTCTCTGTTGACTGGGACAGCCACGTGAGCTCACCCTCTGTGAATGGGAGCGAGGAGCCGGAGGAAAGAACTTTCTCTGGTGGTAGAAAGATTTCCTCTGACCCTGTCTTACAGAGCTTCTGGCTGAGGAGGGTGGGTCTGAACTGCTAGCGGAGAGCTGTTGGAGGGTCTCATGGCGATCCTGTAACTTGGCCACCGCATCCCTCACCTTATCTCCAAAGAGATTCTGACTGCATGGCAGTCAGCGAGTTTATCTGTACCTCCAGTCAGAGATCCAAGGCCTGCAGCCATGCCATTCTGCGGGCACTGATTCCCGCTGCAGAGACTCTTGCTGCTGTCTCAAAAACATTGTAGGTTGAACAAACCTTGTGTTTTCCACCCTCCAGGCCCTAACATACCAGCGATAAGAAGGGGTCTTGCTGATGCTAAGGCAATCTCTTGGCCACTTGTTATACCTGTTTCCAGAGGTTGTGTGAGTATTGACTTATGTAGAGCTGGTAAGAGGCAATGCAGGTAATGAGCCCCCTCCTGACCCCCCCAAGGCTTGCCAATAATCCCTGGGGGTCCAGCGGGGGTCCGGGAGCGATTTCGTTGTCGGCTGCCAGTAATCAAAATGGCGCCGATAGCCTTTGCCCATACTATGTCACAGAGGCTTTCGGCGCCATTGGTCAGATCCTGTCACATGATAGGAGCACAAGATGGCGCCGATGGCCATGTGACAGGGGCTGACCAATGACGCCGGTAGCCCCTGTGACATGGTAGTTCAGAGGCTATTCGGCACCATTTTGAGCAAGCCTGGCAATGGTGCACATGGGCACGGAGGAACAACTGGCACCCGGGACCCCGCTGGACCACCAGGGATGTTCATAAGTCTTGGGGAGGGATCGGGATGGGGGGGGGGGGAGTTTGTATGTATGTACGAAAATGCTTTTAAATGCTTGGGGTGGGGTTTTTTTTAGCTTCGTTTCCTGCTTCGTTTTTTGGCCCTGTTTCGGGTTTCCTCGTTTCGTTTTTCATAAAAACGAAACAAGAAAACCCGAATTTTATCACGAAGTATCCGAGTCAAAAAGCGACCCAGTAGAAAAAAACGAAGCACATCTCTAGTATAAAACATTGGTTCAGAAAGTCGCGGCAGGTCCTTGAATCACCAGCGTAATGAGAGGGTGCCGGCAGCTGAGTCACCGAAGAGTCTTGACCCTCAGGTACTGGTTCTGAGGCAGACGAGGCCCTGGCATCCAATCGGGCCATTAATTCTCCTACCGAACCAGTAAGGACCTCGAGGTACTGTTGTTGATACTGCAGCTGCTGGGCTAACCCTGGCAGTCCAAGGGGACAGGCGCATCCGCCGAGTCCATGGCCTTGCAATCTGTTATGGAGTCTCAATTTAGTGGACCCTTGGGCTGACCTGCAGGAGACTGGGATAGGTGTTCAATGTCTCTAGTATGTGGCAGGCTGGAGGCAGATGTTCAGGCAGGACGTAGAGGTGCGCTTCACCCTGGAAGCTGGTGCTCTCCCGGGAGGAGCCCGTAGGCCGGCTTATCAAGGCCGCGGCGTCTGACGTCAGGAAGTGGGTGGAGCCACCACTGGCAGGAAACTGCCTAGAAAAGCGCCCAAGTGGCGCACGCGTGAGCCTAGAAGCAGGGCGTCCATGGGAGGCTTCCCAGTGGCACGGCCCCTGCGTGGATGCCGCCGAACAGGCCGCAAACCAGGCCTCCAGAAGCGGGAACAGGTCCAGGAGCACGGAGGTAAGGGTCTGGTCGCGGCGCTCGCGGCCAAAACCATAATAAAGCAATGGAGGAAGAGAAAGAGGGGGATAAAAGGAAAGCAGTGAGGGGGAGAGAAAATAGGGGATGCAGGGTTTGGAGTAGAGTAGATGAAAAACAGGGAATACTGGGCAGAAGGGGAGAGAAAGAGTAGAACTTTGCTGGAGCCACTGCTTCCAGAAAGACAGTTGTGCTTTCACTGCCAAAGGAGAGAGCACTAAGCTAGAGCAGCCACTGGTAGGTCAAGGGGAGTTGGGAAGGTGTAATTCTGAATTTCTGTCCCGGGTACAGAAAAAGCTGATCTTGGCACTGTCTTTGTACATAACAAAATGCAGCCCCCTCATTCCCCTCTGAGGTTTTAAATGTGAATGGAATACTATTAAAGCATTGCATTCTGCATATTCTGAACATATGAAAGAGAGAAACTGATAAGAAAAATATAGTTGCTAAAGTATCCATGACTGGGAAGGAAAATAATAGGAGGTAGAACAAAGTATGAAAGATGCAGGAGTAGAAGAGCAATCACTGATGTACAATATTTATATTCATGTTAACATTTTGCTATAGTATCTTGCATCATACAAACATCCAGAATTAACAAAGAAAATAATGTATTTCTCTCTATACTGTTTAGTTTTTTGGTGTCACTTGAAGTCACATGCAGCAGAAGGCAGCAAAACCCTTGTGCACAGTGGAGTATCAAAATGAAAGCCTCATGGTTCAGTGAAGCCTTTATAATGGAGTTCCCCTTAGAGCAAACATCTGCATTAACTCATTAAAATATTCATGAATCAATGTAGCATTGGGATCCTTTAACAACATAAAATCTAAACTTTTAGATAGAAAAATGTCTTGGATAAATCTAGCCTAAAGTGTTCCATCATAAAATAAAATGATTGTTAATATTATTATAGATTTGGCTTAAACAGTCTATATGGATAAACTATCCTAACATTTAATTGAAATGTGATATTTCATTCACTAATAGACCTTCATAGAACACCTTCTAAACTACTAAAAAATCAAGTTAGAAATTATGTTCCACTCAAATTCTAATTTTTTCATCTTAATTACACATATACCTCTTTACTCTTCAAACCGGACACAGTGTCTGCACCTGGTGGTGTATAACAATCTAAACACAATATCCCCCCAAAAATCATAAATACAATATTTTCAACTCCCCAATCAATTGATAAAAACAAAACCATAAAACCATTTAACTCACCCACACCAATTCTCGCATCCCAACTTCCCATCAGCCCTGTATTACCAGCAAACCAACAAACCACCACAATCCAAGATCAAAATTACAGCAAGCCCACTTTTTACTCCATGACAGCCCAGACTACCTCAGCTGATTGATTCCTTTGCATATCAGTTATGGCTTGGTAACAATTAGATTTTTACCTTTTTCACAAAAGTATAATTTGAATCCAGCCTCATATCTAGAGGGACAGAATTCCAAATTTCAGACCCTGCTACAGATAACACTCTAATAATATGCTACCTTGTATAACTTTGCTTTTGATGGAACCTGTAATAAAGCACCATGGGATAAATGTAAGTCACATTGTGGGATGTACCAACTTAATCATCCTTGTAAATTCTCAAGTCTCCACTCTTGAAGATCCAAAAGATCAGTGTCAACAATTTACATTTTGTTTGCTCTCTATAAGTAACAAATATAAACTGCACAACAAGGGAGCTTATCTGCGAGACTGTCCATGGATGGCTTTTGACACCATACTTTGCAATGCTAGAAAACATATAATGCCAATTCACTGTAAAAGATTTGGGGCGGATTTTAAAAGCCCTGCGCGCCAGCGCGCCTATTTCGCATAGGCTGCCGGCGCGCGTAAAGCCCCGGGACGCGCGTAAGTCCCGGGGCTTTCGAAAAGGGGCGGGAGGGGGCGTGTCCGGGGGCATTCCCGAAACGACACGGCGTTTCGGGGGTGGGCCCGGGGGCGTGGCGCCGGCCCGAGGGCATGGTCGAGGCCTCCAGACCAGCCCCCGGGACCGGAACACGAGCGGGGCTGCCGGCCGGCGCGCGCAAAGTTACGCCTGCTGAAAGCAGGCGTAACTTTGCCGACAAAGGTGGGGGGGTTTAAATAGGGCCGGGGGGGTGGGTTAGGTGGGGGGAGGGCGAAGGAAAGTTCCCTCCGAGGCCGCTCCGAAATCGGAGCGGCCTCGGAGGGAACAGGCAGCGCCGCTGGGCTCGGCGCGCACAGGTTGCACAAATGTGCACCCCCTTGCACGCGCCGACCCCGGATTTTATAAGATACGCGCAGCTACGTGCGTATCTTACAAAATCCAGCATACTTTTGTTCGCGCCTGGTGCACGAACAAAAGTACGCGATCGCGCAATTTTTAAAAATCTACCCCTTTGTATAAAGTATCTATCTTTGCTTGCATACTGAACATTCATAAGTACAGAAAGATACATTTATTTTAAAAAATTATTCTATGCTACTTTTTTTGATCAATAATCTCATCCAAAGCAATGTCAAACGAAATCAAATATAACAAAATACAAAATTCTATCAGTTATAACATAACATTATATATCAACCCCCTCAATATACAATCCAAAAAATGAAAATAATAAACAAACAATAACAGACAAAAAAATAAAATTAACAAATGACTAGCAGATAAAACAACATTCATAGAGATTCTAGCTGCCCAAGTAGGTCTTCACCCCTCTCCCTCCCTTCCTGAAATTTGAAGAAAATGATTTTCTGAAACATTAGTGGATAGCTTTAGGTTTTGAGCAAAAGTAGGGCAAAACAATTGCAAAATGCCTGAAAATGAATTTGCTTTTGCAGTTTTGAAATAGTACATCTTGTACCCATGGATTTAATTTCCTGCAATTTCTAGAGGGGAAAATTTCTCAGAAAAATTCATTTAGATAGTGGCAGGCTTTGTAGTCATTCCACTGTGAGTGGCTTTTTCAAGTTCCTCTTCAATAGTGCATATCTTTTCCACTAAAAAACTCAAGTTAAACTTTTCTGCTAAGGCTGATGGATGTATTTGTGGTGAAGAATGAATCCGGGGTTGAGATCTAAGATTTTGTGCTATCTTCAGATGGTGAAGTTTCCCTGATCCTTAATAGGCAGTTGTCACATAGTGAAGAGGATAATAAATAGATAAATATATATATAATAAATATAAAAAATGTTAAAATATGTTTAAAAATTACAAATTTAAAATCATAACTACATTAAAGGCAAAAAATTAAACATAAAATTAACATATTGATGGATCCATTTACATTTATTAAAATAGGTCTAAGCAATAAATAAGAAAACAATCATAAAAATCATACATAATCATTAAACATAAAACAGATTTGAACTAAATACATAATAAAACATAACTAAAATATAATATTATAAAACCATATATAAAAAATAAATAAAACAATAAAACCTTAAAAGTAAGAAAAATTAAACAGGAAAGTCTTGACAAGTTTTCTAAAGTTTTTAATTGAATCACATTGACAAATTTCTGTTGGGAAAGGATTCCAGAGGGCAAGACCGGCCAATGAAAAGGCACATTCATGAGTGATGTATAAACGTGCAACTCTGGGCATTGGAATGTCTAACTATCTGCGCTGGGAAGAACACATAGTTCTAGTAGATTGGTAACATTTTAAAATAGCATTAGCACATGGACAGGATTGGGCATTAATTAATTTGAAGATTATCATTCCAATTTTATATTTGATTCACTTATAGGGAGCCAGTGTAACTTGATTAATGTTGGAGTGTTGTGGTCACATCACTTCAAACCTGATGTTAAACGAGCTGTGGAATTCAGCAACAAATGTAATGGTCGAAGTTACAATAGGCAGTTCCACTGTTACAGTAATCAACAATAGGAAAAATTTATGCTTGTAACACTGTGCGAAATTCAGCAGCATGTAATAGTTTCTTGAGGCCTTTAGTGATCCTATGTTTATCCCATGTTTTCTTGAATTCCATCACCTTCACGTGAAGAATATTGCTTTATCCTCCCTGTATTTATTTATTTATTTAAGCATTTTATATACCGTCGTTCCAAGAGAAGATCACAACGGTTTACAAAATCTTTATACATGTTCATGGTCAACGGTCAGCATTCACCTTCTAGTTTGGTCCCACATTGTATACATATTCTAGTTCATAATCATAAATATTCTAGGATATTAAAATAGCTACTATATAATCTATTTCATATTCAAGCATTTTCTTGGTTGACCTAACAGTAAATACAGGTTCTAATCCTACGAACAACGCACTTGACATCTCGATACAGATGTAGTTGTTCTCAGTGTTTTGGTCTTTTACATTAAATTGCATGCTTTTCTAAAGAGCCATGTTTTCAGTTCATGCTTGAAATTCTTTCTATCAGTTATCAGATGTATTGACTCTGGAAGTGAGTTCCACAACATAGGGCCCGCTACGGAAAATCTTCGGTCTCTTATTTGCATTAGGTGTGTGTTCTGAGTGGAAGGTACCATTAGCAGCCCTTTGTTTTGTGATCTTAGGTCTCTCTGTGATGTGAAGTATTGAATTGTCAATCCTAATAAACATGGATTAATATTGCTGATGATATTGAATATTAAAGAAAAAACTTTATAATGAATTCTGGCTTGTACGGGAAGCCAGTGCCCGAGATAATGAAGGACCCAAAAAACAAAGCGGTAATCGGTCTAGAGTAACCATGGATGTGAGATAAACAAAAAGCAAGACAGATGCCTTGAAAAGATTATTCATTAATACAACAATGCCCGCGGGAAGCCAGTGCAGCATGATCAGTGAGGGGGTGATGTGGTCAAATTTCTTTGTTCCTAGTAAGAGTCTTGCAGAGGCATTTTGAAGTAACTGTAGTGGTTTTAGTAGACTCGATGGCAGGCCTAGTAGAGAGTTGCAGTAGTCTAAGTTTGATAATATAAGTGTTTGTAAGACAGTGCAGAAATCCTGTATGGTTAACAAGGGTTTCAGTTGATGTAATGTTCTCAGATTGAAGTACCCTGTTTTGATTAATTTCCTTATATGCTTTTTCATAGTGAAGTTCTGTAAAGAAATATTTCTTTAGATACTCCTAAGTCTACCCCCTTTCATCCTCATCCCATGAGTTTTCATTCTAGAGCTCCATTTCCATTGAAAGAGGCCCGCCTCCTGTGCATGGGAAACTTGGAGATATGTCTCTATCATTTCTCCACTATTTCACCTTTCCTTAAGGGGTAGATTTTATAAACGTACGCCCGTGCGTACTTTTGTTTGCGCACCAGGCGCAAACAAAAGTACGCCGGATTTTATAAGATACGTGTGTAGCCGCGCGTATCTTATAAAATCTGGGGTTGGCGCGTGCAAGGGGGTGCACATTTGTGCACTTTGCACACGCCGAGCCCTGCGTGCACTGCCCGTTCCCTCCGAGGCCACTCCGAAATCGGAACGGCCTTGGAGGGAACTCCTTCGGCCTCCCCCCACCTTCCTCTCCCTTCCCCTACCTAACCCCCCCCCAGCCCTATCTACACCCCCCTACCTTTATCGTGAAAGTTACGCCTGCTCCAGGCAGGCGTAACTCGCACGTGCCGATCGGCCACTGCCGCGCAATTCCCCAGCCCGGGAGCGATTTCGGAGGCCTCGGCCACACCCCCAAAATGCCCCCGGGCTGGCACCCCTTGTAATGCCCAGAACGTCGCACCGCCCCCCTACACGCCCCCGACACGCCCCCTAGCAAAGCCCTGGGACTTACGCGCGTCCTGGGGCTTGTGCGCGCCGCCGAGCCTATGCAAAATAGGTTCAGCGTGCGCAGGGGGGTTTTGAAAGGGTTACGCACATAACTTATGCACGTAACCCTTTCAAAATCTACCTCTTAGAGCACAAATATTTAGATCTTTAAGTCTGTCTTGATATGATCCTGCCAGTATGTTTGACCCGGATTGACCAGTGTTGGAAATAAGATACTGGGCTTGATGGACCTTTGGTATGACCCAGTATGGCAGGTTGTAGGGGTGTGCATTCGGATTGACCGCATTAGTAAAACGCAACTCATATTTTTTTTTTACTTAAAAAATTGATTCGACATAAACGATCGGATTTCCCACATATCGAACATAGATATGTTCGATATGTGGGAAATCGCGATTGTTGAGCCAAAATAAAAATATAAACCCCCTCACCCTCCTTAATCCCCCCCCCCCCGACTTACCACAACTCCCTGGTGATGGAGCGAGGAGTGAGGACGCCATTTCTGCAATCCTTGGCGAGAAGCATGTGACGTCGGCGGCACGTCGAGTGACGCCGGCGTCACGTGATTCCCGGCTCGTTCGCGCCGGACGGCTCGTTCGTTTGGCCAGCTTGGGGGGGCCTCCTGACCCCCCCAAGCTGGCCAAAAGTTCTTTTTGGGCCGAACGAGCCGTCCGGCGCGAACGAGCCGGGAATCACGTGGCGCCGCGTCACTCAGACGCGACGTCACGTGATTCCCGGCAAGTTCGCGCCGGACGGCTCGTTCGGCGCGAACAAGCCGGGAATCACGTGACGCCGACGTCACGTGATTCCCGGCAAGTTCGCGCCGGACGGCTCGTTCGGCCCAAAAAGAACTTTTGGCCAGCTTGGGGGGGTCAGGAGGCCCCCCCAAGCTGGCCAAAAGTTCTTTTTGGGCCGAACGAGCCGTCCGGCGCGAACGAGCCGGGAATCACGTGACGCCGCGTCACTCGACGTGCCACCAACGTCACATGCTTCTCGCCAAGGATTGCAGAAATGACGTCCTCACTCCTCGCTCGATCACCAGGGAGTTGTGGTAAGTCTGGGGGGGGGATTAAGGAGGGTGAGGGGGTTTAATTTTTTTTTTTTGCACATATGTACATATACCCAACTCATTGGATTTTTTTTATGTCCATATTGGCCGCAAGTGGGACCCCCTTTCGGACATAAAAAATATGAACATAAAATTTTGCTCTGCACATCCCTAGCAGGTTGTATGTACTTAAGCTGTAGAATGAATACCATAGATCATTTTAGCAGCCAACCTCTGGACCAACTCCAACAGTTTTTTAAATTCTTTTGAAGGTGCGGTCTCCAGAACTGTACACAGTATTCCAAATAAGTTCTCACCAGGGACCTATGTAGGGGCAATATCTTACCTCCCTTTTTTCTCCTGGCCCTTTCTCTTCCTATGCAGCCAAGCATCTTTCTGGTTTTTGCTATCACCTTATCTACCAGTTTGGCCACCTTAAGATCATCAGATATGATCATCTCCCATATCCCGCTCTTCTTTTGTGTTTACAAACCCCTTATATTGAACATCTCCTTTGAAATTTTGAAGCCTAAATGCATACCTCTACATTTTTAGCATTAAATCTTAGCTGCCAGACCGTAAACCATTCCTTGAACTTCACTAGATCCCTTCTCACATTTTCCACACCTTTCTGGCTGTTTACTCTGTTGCAGATTTTGGTATCATCAGCAAAATGACAAGTGACTGGAACAGGTGCTGACCAACTGGCTTTGGAGCATCTTTCAAGGCCTAGATGTGTAATTATTCTCACCAATGAACACTTCCCAACATGGTTTTCGAAAATTACACAGTACCGAGATACTATTACTATCCCTTTCTGACACCCTACTGAGAGGATTTGATCGAGGCCAAAGCTACCTATTAGTAATGTTGGACCTTTCTGTCACTTTTCATACGGTAGACCACAAGATTCTCCTTATGAGATTACAGGAAATAGGCCTAACCAACAATACTTTGAAATGGTTTACATCATTTTTAGACAACAGGACATTTATAGTAAAGATTAAAGACAGTATCTCAGACAAAGTAAAATTATCGACTGGAGTACCTCAGGGTTCCGCCCTCTCAGCTACTCTTTTTAATATTTATTTGCTGCCATTGTGTCATCTTTTAACTCGTCTTAGTTTAATTTATTTTGTGTACGCTGATGATATTCAGATTTTATTCCCAATTGAACATAGTCTAGAACAGGGGTCAGGAACCTTTTTGGCTGAGAGAGCCATAAACGCCACATATTTTAAAATGTAATTCCATGAGAGCCATACAATATGTTTAAAACTAAATACAAGTAAATATGTGCATTTTATGTAAGATCACACTTTTAATGTACAATAAGTCTCTGAAAATATTACACCAGGCCTTAAGACACCAATACATCTCTTATTAGGAAAACGGACCAAGTCAGGCTGCTATAGAGTCCTACACAGAAACAACACGCCAGCAGAAAACCTCACCTGAATCACATGCTGTCCCTCACCTAACATAGAATAAAGAGACCAAAACGCATAACAAGAAGCATGCAGAAAAAACTGAATTGGAAACTGCAACAAGCCAGAGTCTCTGTATGCAGTGTAACAAAGGAAAAAAGAAACATCACCCATCCTTATAAAACAAATCAAGAAATATAAAATCATCAGCAGTAAAACTGTACTAACAAAAAGAACATATTTCGAAACAGCTGATGAGTGGAATATCCAATAATTAAAAACTCATATAAAACATTTCCAGATACCAACAAAATATTTCAAAATAGCAGACACAAAGATCCAGTAATGCAAAATAATAAGGATACAAAAATTTTTTTGCTCTGCATACCTGGGAACGTTTGATATCAGGTGTCCTGAGATTGTTCTGAATTAGCAGGAGGTGGGGTGATTTGCTTGGAACTTTCTCCTCTCTCAGTCACATACCAGCGCTCTCTCTCACACTGGCTCTCAATGACACACCTATACACACATGCTCTCAGTACTCACATATACACATGTTTTTTCTCTCTCATATAGGCTCTTAATTACACATTTACACATATGCTGTCTATCTTTTCACGCTTACACACATACACACAGTCTTTCAATCACATAAATACATGCTGTCTTTTTCTCTCACACACAGACTCTCATTCACATGCTTACAAACATGTCCTCTCTTTCTCTCATTTACACACAGGATCTCAATCACATACTCACATGCTCCCTCACCTAAATCAGCTCTCAATCACACACAGACACACATGGTCTCTCTCTCTCATTGAAACACAGGCTCTCAATCACATACTCCATCACCTAAACCAGCTGTCAATCAGACACAGACACACATGCTCCATCTCTTACTTATACACACAGGCTCTTAATCATACATACACATGATTTCTCTCACACACAAAGGATCTCAATCATACACACATACTCTTTCACACAAACAGATTTTCAATCACAAACTTACACATACAGGTTCCCAATGGTAAACTTACATTCATGCTCTCTCTCTCTCACAGGCAGGCTCTCAATCACAGACATACTCTCTTTCACATATACAGGCTCTCAATCATTCACATACATGCAATCTCTCACTCACACACACAGGATCTCAAACACACATGCTTGCTCGCTCATTCACTCTCTCTCTCCCCCACCCCCACCCCGGGAACTCGCGGCAGCAGCAGCCTCCTCCCAAGGCTAACCTCCTTCATTTTCAGCCCTCGCGGAGGCGGAGTCCCATCGGTCGCGGTTGAAACTCTTCATTTTCCTCCGAGCCGCGCTGCAGTCTTCTTCCCGTCGGACATTAGCATGGCCTCTTCTTCCCACGCAGGCACCCGATGCTCACCACTTCCTCTTCCGGGCCGCGGGAAGAAGAGAGCGCACCGGCGTGCTCTCTTCTTCCCGCGGCCCGGAAGAGGAAGTGGTGAGCATCAGGTGCCTGCGCGGGAAGACTCCCGCGCAGGCACCCGATGACTCCAGCGCTGGCACCCGGCTGACACCCGGCTGACTCCCGCGCTGGCACCCGGCTGACTCCAGTCGTGCCGCTGACTCTCTCTTCTCCTCCCCCCCCCCCCCCCCCGCGGCCCGGAAGAGGAAGTGGTGAGCATCGGGTGCCTGCGCGGAAGAAGAGACCACGCTAGTGTGGTCTCTTCTTCCCGCGCAGGCACCCGATGCTCTCCACTTCCTCTTCCGGGCCGCGGGGGGGGGGGGGGAGGAGAAGAGAGCACGCCGGTACCGCTGACTCCAGCTGTCCTGCCGCGTTCCGCCCGGGCTGACAGCATTTTAAGCCCGGGCTGCGGAGGACCGGGGAGCAGCTGGGTCAGCGGGGAACCGCGAAGTGTGGCGACACTTGTCCGTGAGCCAGATGCAGCCCTCAAAAGAGCCATATCTGGCTCGCGAGCCATGGGTTCCCGACCCCTGGTCTAGAATATACTTTAAAAGTGTCTCGAGAATCACTATAAGTACTGGGTTTGACGGCGTCTCTGTTTTACACTAGCAGAAGGAATGTCAGAGTGTTCTGCAGACACTAATGATATTGTGACAGTGTGACAGCAGCCCTGCAGGCATATTTTAAGTCCTGCTAATTGAATTGCCCCTGAGGCAGCTCTATGAGCGAAACTCGGCCAGAGTCGGGCATTGAAATAAAGGGCTTCTTCTGATCGTCCGATTCTCATTGTCTTTACTGTATCACAGCCAACTGGATCGGCTTCTGATTTGCTTTTTAAAAATTATTGGCCAACTCTTAGTCCAAATGAAATTAATTTTAAATTTGGAAAAGTCTGTTTTTATGGTTTTAGATAGAAAAAATGTAAACCTTGAACAGAAAGTAATTGTGCTGAATAATGAAACCAGTTTTAAATTAGTAGATGTAGCAAGAAACTTAGGCTTATTCATAGATTTTGAGTAAAATTTAAAGACCCATATTACAAAAAAAGGTTAATGAAGGCTTAAGTAAATTAAGGATGCTTAAACGTTTGAAGCCATTACTCTCTGGTGACAATTTTAGAAATGTACTCCAGGTCATGCTGTTTACAGGAATCGATTATTGTAACTCTACCATGCTAGGCCTTCCCAAAACAACCATTCAACCTTTACAGGTATTACAGAATGCCACAGCCCGGGTTTTAAAAAACACGAGAAGAAGAGAGCACATTACCCCAGTCTTGCAAGGCCTTCACTGGTTACCGGTAGAATTTAGAATAAAACATAAAATGCTGTGTATTATTCACAAGATTCTATATGGTGAAAAAATCGACTGGCTAAATTCAGCTATCATACTCCACATACCTCAATGGGAGTTAAGATCTGCCAATAAAGGCTTGCTTACAATTCCTACAGTAAGATCCGCACATCTCAGCGAGGTCAGAGACCATGCGATATCAATCGCAGGTCCAAAATTATGGAATACCTTGCCACAAAATTTAAGACTTCAGCCCAATCTGAGAACATTTAAAAAGGACTTAAAGACCTGGTGTTTTCAGCAAGCTTATGGGATTAATTCACAAGGTGCAGTTTAAACTCCAGACTGAGAGTTAACGATGTGATTTTGCTTTTATTGTTTGATTTACTGTTTCTATTTAAGTAATGATTTTAGATACTTTTAGTCAGATTTTATTTGTATTGATTGGTTTTATGTAATTTTTATTCTAATCTATTTTTATTTTTTTCCATTGTTTTTGATATTATTGTGTAAACCATAGAGATAGAGACATGGCTCTCTGTATAACAGTATAGAAAAGTTGTATAAATAAATAAATAAGTAAATAAATAAATAACTTTGCTTCAAGTATTAGGGCAAGTTCAGTCACTGATGTCGTGAGCACTGTAAATCTTTGTTGTGGAGGTGCATGTGGAACACCCGAGGTAATAAATGGAATAGCAAAGCTGGAGCTGGAATCTTCATACAAGAGCTTCAGCAGCAGGAATATTGGAGCATTTTGTGATCTCTTACTACTATAAATTTGCAAGAGATCTGGCTGGCTACTGTAAAATTGAAGTCTGTCTATTACAGCCGGCGATCCGCGAGATGTGGACCGCCACACTCACTTCTCAGGCTGTGCCAACTACCCAGGCTCCCGATGCGGTGCACATGGCTTCATCATGGTGGGCCAATGCAATCTCGTGTGGTGAGCCGCCAATGCTGCTCCATGTGGCAAAACACCACCACTACTAGCTTGTCCTGTGCCTCTTAGGGCATGCGTTCACTGACCTTGCTGCATGTAAATGCCTGCAAAGGGAAAAGGCTCAGAGTGCCTTCCAATGACACCATGGATTCAGGCCTATATAAGACCTGTGCTGACACTCCACCAATGCCTCAGCAACAGGTCCCACTTCCTGAGTGCAGAGCATGCTGCTACAGTGTCTTCAGCCCAGCCTTATCTTCAACATCTTGTCTTCAGCCCAGCCTTGTTTTCAGCATCTCGTCCTCAGGTTCAGCATTGTCTTCAGTGTTCCTTTCCTTCTGTGCCTCTCCTTTCCTGACCCGTCCTTCCGATCCAATTCTGCTTCCTTTTGGATGGATACCTAGACTGACCTCGGTCTGACTTTGGATACATTTGATCTCTGCCTGCGACCGACTATGGCCTGTTTCTCGATACGGCTATCCTCTGCCTGCCACCAACCACTCCCAGCCTCTCATAATGCTTGACTGCTACCTGATTTTGTCCCTGCTATCCAAGGACTTCCTCTTTTGCCCTCAGCAGAGATCCCACCTAAGATCTGCCAGCCCCAGCACCCAAAGGCTCAACTCGAGGGGAATGAGGGTTGCTGTAGGCAAAGTTCCAGCTGTGTTTCTGCTTTATCTAGGTCTGCCTGTTGATGGTGGCTCCTCCCTGCAGGTTGTGCCAATCCTTCCTCAGCCCAAGGGTCCACGAATGTAATGTTCATCATATCCAGTAGGGATGTGAATCATTTTTTGACGATTTAAAATATCGTCCGATATATTTTAAATCGTCAAAAATCATTAGAGGCGCGATACAATAGGAATTCCCCCGATTTATCATCAAAAATCGTAAATCGGGGGAGGGGGGAAGGGAAGGGGGAGGGCTGGAAAACTGTCACACTAAAACAACCCTAAAACCCACCCGACCCTTTAAAATAAATCCCTCACCCTCCCGAACCCCCCCAAAATGTTTTAAATTACCTGGGGTCCAGTGGGGGGGGGGTCCCGGTGTGATCTTCCACTCTCGGGCCACGGCTGCGTTAATAGAAATGGTGCCAGCGCTACCTTTGCCCTGTCATATGACAGGGCAAAGGTAGTGCCGGCGCCATTTTGGTTCCTGTCCCCCGATGTCACGAGCGCAGGAGATCACTCCCGGACCCCCGATGGACCCCCAGGGACTTTTGGCCAGCTTGGGGGGGCCTCCTGACCCCCACAAGACTTGCCAAAAGTCCAGCGGGGGTCCGGGAGCGACCTCCCTGCACTTGGGCCGTATTGCAAAATGGCGCCGGCCGTATGGCCGTATTGCCGTATTGCAAAATGGCAATACGGCTATACGGCTGGCGGCATTTTGCAATACGGCAATACGGCCATACGGCCGGCGCCATTTTGCAATACGGCCCGAGTGCAGGGAGGTCGCTCCCGGACCCCCGCTGGACTTTTGGCATATGACAGGGCAAAGGTAGCACCGGCGCCATTTCTATTAACGCATCCGTGGCCCGAGAGTGGAAGATCACACTGGGACCCCCCCACTGGACCCCAGGTAATTTAAAACATTTTGGGGGGGTTCGGGAGGGTGGGGGATTTATTTTAAAGGGTCGGGGTGGGTTTTAGGGTTGTTTTAGTGTGCCGGTTTTCCCGCCCTCCCCCGATTTACGATTTAAACAATTTAAAAAAAAAACAAAATCGCGACGATCAGATTCCCTCCCCCCCCAGCCAAAATCGATCGTTAAGACGATTGATCACACGATTCACATCTCTAATATCTAGTAGTATTAGTATTAATATTTTTGCTCTTGCCATTAAATCTTTGGAAACTTAGGCCTCTGACTTTGACAAGACCTAGTAGAACACTTTAAAAAAAATCCAAGAATTAGAAGAGAAAGTTTCAACAAACTTTTCATTTATTTATTACTTGGATTTATTACCTGTCTTTTTTAATACAAAATTTACCCAAAGTGGTTTACAACATAATAGAATTGCAAGATACAGAGGTAAGTTGAAGACTCACATTAAAAAGTTTTATAATAAAACAGGATAGCAGCAAAAACCACATTACAATTTGAGAATAAAAAGGTGCACCTCAGGACTAACTTTAAATAGAATAACAAAGACTGACTAAGCTCTACCAGTAGCACAGCAGAAATACTAGTGACTGAAAAAATAAATAACATTGTAACAAAACAATTTGTCACAGCTTTCTTATAATATGGGCTGTCAGAGGACATATGGCCTCTCCCTGCATCCACTCTCTTTACAACCAATACTACTACCAATCCCCCTATGACAAACAGATACCAACACAATTGGAGTTGAAAGGCTGCATCTTTATTAGGAAACATAATCACCAATAATCACTTAGCATAACCATTACAACACAGCAAAAAACAGCCCAAGTGGGCAACTGCCACTCTCCAGCAAGATGTACCACTCCCAGTCCAGTCGACCTGCAGGCACCTGGCAGCGCCAGCCAACTCCATATGGGGATCCCACCACAACCCAGCAAGGAGCCCTCATACTGGATGTAACTGTACCCAGTTGTACCAGATCCCACAGGTTTCCCAGGAGTCAACACTCTGACTCTCCCTGGCCAATTGTTGCACCGCCCAACCCATAATATGCTTAGGTATTCCACCACAGGCATGTGATGTTGAAGACCAATTATATGCCTCCCCTGTAAAAGATTCAGCCTATGATTCTCTGAGCAGCACATCTTCCAAGGCCTCCTGAAAGACATTATTTAAAAGATCCTATCCAACATCAGATAAGTGTACCTTATATCCTAAACAACCTAGCACAAACATCCCAAGGCAAGGAATATCTGATCCCCTTGTGAGCACAGCCAGGATCCAAATTGCTGATTGAGCTTAGCCTGACCTGGCCCCCAAATCACCAGATTTAACAAAACAGGCCTTGAAATAATGTCTGCTGGCCAATAAATCTCAGTATTAGGTAACCATATCAAACCATAGACTCATCTTTCTTGACCGAATCAATCAGCTGGCAGCATGTCCATTTGCCCAAATCATTCCTCCAAAGATGTAACAGGATGTCTGGCCAGGCCCAACACTTCATCAGCGAATGAAGAAATGCCAGCAACTAGTCCCAGCACATCCCTCATTACCCGAACCAGTGTACCCTCATACCATGTAGTGCCAGGCCAAAGAGAGATCCATAAGGACATCGCCATGCATGACTATGTGACCAGACCACTTATGAGTGTTCAATGACCTAGACATTCCCAGCAGCATGCTGCTGACCTAAAATATACAAAATCATTATGCAGTACCCTCCAGCAACTTCACTAGCTCTCCCCCCATATGAACATACAACTCAAAAGCCCCAGACTTCCAACATCCAATATAGGGGCGGATTTTCAGAGCCCTGCTCGCCTAAATCCGCCCAAAACCGGGCGGATTTAGGCGAGCAGGGCCCTGCGCGCCGGTAAGCCTATTTTACATAGGCCTACCGGCGCGCGCAGAGCCCCGGGACTCGCGTAAGTCCCGGGGTTTTCGAAGCGGGCGTGTCGGGGTTGTGTCGGGGGCGGGCCCAAACCGCGCGGCGTTTTCGGGGCATGTCGGGAGCGTTCCGGGGGCGGGCCCGGGGCTTGGCTACGGCCCGGGGCGGCCCAGGGGCGTGGCCGCGCCCTCCGGACCCGCCCCCAGGTCGCGTCCCGGCGCGCAGGAGGCCCGTTGACGCGCGGGGATTTACGCCTCCCTCTGGGAGGCGTAAATCCCCCGACAAAGGTAAGGGGAGGGCTTAGACAGGGCCGGGTGGGTGGGTTAGGTAGGGGAAGGGAGGGGAAGGTGAGGGGAGGGCAAAAGGAAGTTCCCTCGGAGGGAACGGGGGTAGGCTGCGCGGCTCGGCGCGCGCCGGCTATACAAAATCGATAGCCTTGCGCGCGCCGATCCAGGTTTTTAGCAGATACGCGCGGCTCCGCGCGTATTTACTAAAATCCAGCGTTCTTTTGTTTGCGCCTGGAGCGCAAACAAAAGTAGGCCTATTCGCGGAGTATGAAAATCCGCCCCATAGTGAATAACCTTGACTGGTAAACCCAAAACATCTGCTGAAATAGCCACACCAATCCAGAAAAAATGAGTTCCAAATTGATAGGGATGTGCAGAGGGATGCCATACGTTGCATTCGTGATTTGGATTCGTCGGGGAGCAGATACGTTGCATTCGGCCGTATGGTGCCCCGATGCATTAATACGGCGATTTCTATTCGTGTCCCAGCTAAAATTAAAATTAACTACAACCCCCCCCTCTCCTGAACCCCCCCAAGACTTACCAAAACTCCCTGGTGGTCCAGCAGTGGGTCCAGGAGCCACCCCCTGCACTCACACCCTCGGTGCCGGTTTCATCATGGCGCCGATAGCCTTTGTCACAGGGGCTACCGGTGCCATTGGTCAGCCCCTGTCACATGGCCATCGGCACCATCTTGTGCTCCTACCATGTGACAGGGGCTGACCAATGGCACCGGTAGCCCCTGTGACATAATTTGGGCAAAGGCTATCGGCGCCATTTTGAGTACTGGCATCGGATGGCCGGAGTGCAGGAGGTTGCTCCGGGACCCCCGTTGGACCCCCAGGGACTTTTGGCCAGCTGGGGGGGGGGGGCCTCCTGACCCCCACAAGACTTGCCAAAAGTCCAGAGGGGGTCTGGGAGTGACCTCCTGCATGCCGGCCGTCCGATGCCAGTACTCAAAATGGTGCCGATCACCTTTACCCTCACTATGTCACAGGTACCGACGGTTGGCCCCTGTGACATAGTGAGGGCAAAGGCGATCGGCGCCATTTTGAATACTGGTAGCAGATCGCCTTTGCCCTCACCATGTCACAGGGGCCGACCGTCGATACCTGTGACATAGTGAGGGCAAAGGCAATCGGTGCCATTTTGAGTACTGGCATTGGACTGCCGGAATGCAGGAGGTCGCTCCCAGACCCCCGCTGGACTTTTGGCAAGTTTTGTGGAGGTCAGGAGGCCCCCCCAGCTGGCCAAAATTTCCTCGGGGTCCAACGGGGGTCCCGGAGCGACCTCCTGCACTCCAGCTGTCTGATGCCAGTACTCAAAATGCGTTTTGCTTCCCCACGAATACTACAAATAGTGCAATGTACGTTGCGGATCGCCAATATGGCGAAAACGAATGCACACCCCTACAAATTGACTCATCTCCAATCCTAAAATACCCAATGCCTTGTACAAAACCACAGGAAATTGATACTTCATGAGTGGAGAATTATTTTCATGACACAGGAACTAAGCACTCCCAGAGGGTCGCATACTCTAAAATGCACACATGCTCTTAACTGGACAAGTCGCCAATCTATCCACCTTATTCAAGAGTAACCAAGAGCCTTTACCCTCTTGGTCAGTCTTTGAATGGTGAGTCATTAGGTGGATCTTTTCCACTTCAAGCACCATGTGCTTGAAGAGCAAAGGAGTCACCAGTTTACCCTGTCCACCTGCGCTCCATTCCAGAAAGTATAAAAAAAAAGCTAACACAAACATGACATGAAACAAACAAATCTTGAACAGAGAAATACAAGACAAAGGCAAAACATCCCAGATGCAAAGAATACAGATCATATGTAATGGGCAATCCACTGTCAAGTGTGCTCATCACATCCCTCTACCATCCCGCCAATAAATGCCTGACAAGGAAACTACCCAATGGACATCCCCAGCTATGAACTTTATAAAAAAAATGATAAATCCCCCAATGTGGCTCAATCCAGCTGCCCTCGAGAAATCCACATCCTTCGCATAAGTGCCGTAATCTATCAACAACTCACTGGAAATGAGGCCCCAGGACCAACCCTTACAAAATAAGAATTTTAAAATCTTCCAACACTCACAGGTATACATCACCCATGTTGAAGGTGCTAATAATGCTCCCCATGCCTCTGGACACCAAACTGCTAAAGGGAATGAGAAATTACTACTTACCTGATAATTTCCTTTTTCTTAATCAAGACAGATAGATTCAGGACCAGTGGGTTGGGTTATGCACCTCTACCAGCAAATGGAGACAGAGAAAACTGTGATCACAGTATATATACTCCTGCAGTGACATCAGCCTGCCAGTTATCGCTTCAAAAGCCAACTGTGGACAGACTAGCAAAAAACTTGATTAATAACAGATAACCATTTCAGTACTCAACCAACAGGAAACACTGAACTCAGGCAAAGAATGTATGAACACTAATCTAGGGACTGGATTAACATTTACCAGTAACCTCTGGAACACATGGCCACTCAGGAGGACCATAACACAATCATTTGGCAGCCAAGAGTGGGAAGCTGAACCCATCTGTCTGGATTAAGAAAAAGGAAATTATCAGGTAAGTAGTAATTTCTAATTTCCTAGCACCCGGACAGATGGATTCAGGACAAGTGGGATGTACCCAAATATGGCGGGAAGCTGCCCTCTATACAGTCAAAGATGCATATGCAAAGGCTGCATCCTTCTGGGCCTGCATATCCAGACAATAATACCTGGAAAAGGTATGTAAGAAGAACCACGTCACAGCTCGGCAAATGTTGATGGGAGACAACAATCTAACCTCTGCCTATGACACTTCCTGAGCCCTAATGGAATGAGCTCTAACCTGAGTAGGCAACAGCTTTTTTGCAGCCACATATGCAGCCATGACTACCTCCTTAATCCAGTGAGCTATTGTAGCCCGAGAAGCTGGCTCATCATGTTTACCTCCACCATGAAGGACAATCAGGTGATTTGTCTTTCAGAAAGGTTTAGAAACCTCCAGATATCTCAAAACATGTTTCTAGACATCCAAGGGATGCAACAGGTGATATTCCTCTACATCTCTTTCCCTATCCAGAGATGGCAGGGAAATTGACTGATTCAAGTGAAAATCTGAGACAACTTCTGGCAAAAATGAAGGAATAGTATGCAGCTGTATCAACCAGGAGTCACCAAAGGAATGGCTCCTGGCAATACAAAGCCTGCAGCTCGGAAGTTCGACATGCAGAAAAAATCGCCACTAGAAACACCATTTTCAAGGTCAGTAACCGCAATGAAAGGCTAGACATTGGTCAAAATGTAGGGCCCTGTTGCGACCGCGACCTACAGGTCCTGATACGGGTGCGGCCGCTAGCTCATGGGAGAGCGTGAGCCCCTGAACCATGGCACGACTCAGAGAGGAGCCCCAAGCCACACTGTGGGATGTGAGTGCATGCAAGCTCGGGCAGAGCAGGAACCAAGCAGGACTGGAACTAAAGCAAGGAACTTGGATCAGTCACCAAGCAGGATCAGCCCTCTGTTGGACCTATACGCACCAAGGAGACCAGCAACACAATGCTGGTCTCAGTAGTAGCCCTCCGGCCACTTGAAAGCCCTTTCGGTCCCACCGCTTGGGAATGACGAGTGTGTGAGGCCAGACAGAGTCTGAGGGCAGGAACAAGATGAGGACTTGGAATTTGGAAGGACTCAGACGAGGATTTGGAACTTGGAAGGATTCAGACGAGGACTCAGGTTACTTGGAAGACTCAGACAAGACTTGGAACTTGGAAAGACTCAGAACAAGGATTCAGGTTACTCAGAAGACTCAGGGAAGGTTTCAGGACTCAGGCAAAAGTACTAGGTGAGAACTGCATCGTAGCGCGCCCTACACAGCTGCCCATGGCTGGTTGCGGACCACGCTGAGCGTGAAGCAGACTCCAGGCAAAGTAGTGGAACATGAGACTGGAACATGTTGAAGATTCAGTAGAGGCCTACACCGGGGCGCACCCTACATAGCCACCTGTGGCTGGTCGCGGACCACGATGGAGTGGAGCAGGTTCTGGCAGAGTCTTGGGCATGGACGGAAGCAGGCAAGGAACTCTGAAGACCGGGACAGGATTCAAGACTCAGGAACTCGGAGCTTGGAACTTGGAACATTAAAAACAAGAGTCTTCCAGAGATTTGCGCTGCAGACGAGAAGAAGGCCTTGTACCACAAAGTGCCCTATACAGCCCCCCATGGGCTGGTCCCAGACCACGATGGTGGCATGCCAGGAAATGTGGATGGCAGGAAACTGGGAACTGGTTGCAGAGGCGAAGGCATCAGGACCAAGACATCAGGAACACGGAACATCTGGAACATCAGGACTCAGGAACGGAATCACGTAACATCAGGACATGGAACCGGTGACGAAGGAGCTCCGACGAAGGACGAGACCAGGAACATCAGGACGAGGAGACCAGGAACACAGAACGAATCCATCTAGACAAATGAAGACCAGAAAAACACAGACACATGTGGATTCTGGATCCGAAGGCCCTGAGGAACAGGAACTGAGCCCTTAAATAGGGCTGAAGCAGGAAGTTGAGTAAAAGCTGACTTCTGGTGGGGCTGCGGGCTTTTCCCGCCACTGGCCCTTTAAATAGTTTGAAGAGGCACGCACCGGCACCTAGAGGAGGGCCCTGGGAGGAGCAGGACCACAGACAACGGCAGCCTCCAGGTCGCGAAGAACAGAAACAGCAGCCTCCCTGCTGCTCAGGAAGGAGGAGCTGGGTGGCTTCCTGCCGCGAAGATAGAAGGCAGCGGCAGGAGTGCTCCAGGCTGCAGAGAAGGGAGCAGGGCCTGGCGGCACCAGGCTGCAAGGAGACGACGGCACCGTGGCCAACCCGCTGCTCAAGGTCGACATCAGCGGCGGCTCAGGGCCGCAAGAAGTGGCATTATGGCAGCGGCACCGGCCATGAAATGTGAAAGAGCAGGCCGGCATTGAGGGCGGCCTGCAGCTGCGGAGATAGGAAGGTGCTGGCAGCCGGGCCACGGAAAGTGGCCTAGCGGACACAACAAGGCACCGCTGAGGGTGAGAGACCTGCTCACAGGATGAGCTCCGCGAGCAGGATCGTAACAGGCCTGACAAGAAATACAAAACCAGATTAAGTCTCCACAAGTGTACCAGTAACCACAAGGGAGGACGAAGATGTTTCACTCCTCTCAAGAAACAGGCCACATATGGATGAATCGATAATTCACCATTCACCATTCACCTGACCCCTGAAACAGACAAGGCCTGTTACCTCTACCTTCAAGGAATTAAGGGCCAACCCATTATTCAACCCATCCTGCAAAACTTCCAAAATGAGCAGGATCTTAATATAACTAGGAAACACTCCTCGATCTTCACACCAAGCCTCAAATACTCAACAAACCTCCCTAGGTGCGCACACATGCCACTCCGGCCCATTTAAAGGGCCAGCAGTGGGAAAAGGGTGCTCAGCTCCCACTGATGACGTCAGTCCTTCTGGCCTATTTAAAGACTGCCTCTGGCTCCAACAAACCGACTTAGCAACGTTTCCCAGGTTCCTGTTTCAATGCTCCTGTCTTAGCGTTCCTGTTTCAGTGTTCCTGTCTCAGCGGTCCTAACTCAGTGGTCCTGTCTCAGCGTTCCTGTTGCAGCCTTCTTGCTCCAGTACTCTGATCCCGGTTCTCCGGTTCCAGAGCCTCCTCTCTGGTTCTGGTTCTTGCTCCCTTTAGGTCCTTCTCTGGCTTTGGATCTTGGACCGCACCTGACCCACCCTTGATCTCAGACCGGACCCGACACTCGCCTATTGCTGCCTCCCTCTGATCTTGGATCGGACCTGACCACTGCCTACTGCTGCCTGCCTCTGACCTCGGACCGGACCTGACCAACATCTCCTGCTGCCTGCCTCTGACCTTGGACCGGCCCTGATCACGCCTTCTTCTGCCTACTCCAACTTCGCCTGACCTGTGCCAGCCCGGCCTCCGGTCCCAGTTCCAGTCCCTACGGACCAGGCTTGGGCTGCCTCTCACCCTCTTTGGGCTCAAGGCCCCGAAACATCTGTCTCTCCTGGCCACTCTCTCGAGACCAGCCGCACAGAGGCCCACCTAAGATCAGCACCCAAGGGCTCAATCTGCAGGGAATGAGGGCTGGTAGTGGTGAAGCTCCTGTTGGCCTCTGCTTCCCATTCGGCCTTGCCTCCCAACAGTGGGGACCTGTGGGGTCCGTCCCCTCAGGTAGCGCCAATACCACCTCGGGCCAAGTGCCTACAATCCCTAACAGATGAGGAATCACTGAGAGAGAGAATGATTGTTAGGGATTTGAGAGATTAAGAGATACTGCATGAGTTTGGGGGATTGAGAGAGAGATAGTGACTGCTAAGAATAAGGGGAATTGAGAGGGAGATAGTGACTGTTAGGGATGAGGATAGATAGTAACATATATAACATAATAATAAAGTAATGGTGCCAGATAAAGACCAGATGGTCCAGCTAGTCTGCCCAGCAATTTACTTATGGTACTAACTGCTACTCCATGCAAGTTATTCCCATGTGTTTTATTAAGGGTAGTAACCTGCATGCAGTTTACCCCCATGTGTTCTGTTAAGGGTAGTAACTGCCATTCTGCACAGGTTACCCCCATGCAGAAATGTTAAACCTTCACTTTCTTTATGCCTTTAGGGATCCGCAATGTTGATGACTGCTGTGGAAGATGGCAGATTGAGAGAAAGAATTCTGTGAATGAGGATAGATTAAAAGAGTGTTTAACTGCTGGGGATAAGGCAGGATTGAGAGAGAGTGTGAATGCTGAGGATGGAGCGACAGAGTGACTGCAGGGGATAAAGTAGGTTGATAGAGACAGTTACAGCTGGGTCTGGGGGGATAGCGAGACATAATGACTGCTGGGAATGGGGGTTGGAAATAGCAAGAGTGACAATTGGATATGAAAGAGAACTTGAAAGAGATTGCTGTGATGAGGTGAAATTGAAAGAAAGAGTGCTGAGAATGTTGGGGGAATTGAGAGAGAGAGTGACAGCTAGAAATTGAGAAGATGAAAGAGAGACCTGCAAAAGAGAGGAGACTGAGAGACAGCTAGGAAGGAGGAGATAATTTACATGAGTGTCCTGATTTATGACAGAGTTGCAGCTCTCAAAATATTTTGGACAAATAAAAAACCTTGAAATGGCTCTTCTGTTTTGAAAGGTTGCAGACCCCTGACCTAGAGTAAAGAGAATTTTCTCTCCCTGTTTGCAAATAAAAGTAAATTGCCCATTAGAACCAGGAAGATTTCATCTTGAGCTGACTCCAGCAGGTTTTGAAGCCACATTTCCCAGTAGTACTGTATAGATACAGTAATATGAATACAGTAGTTTTTTGTCTTGTAATTAGAAAAGTGACTCATGCAGAAATGTTATCTAGCAGCAAAGATAGGTCAATTTTTTTCCATTCACCTCTACTATTTTATAGTTAGTCATGTATTTATATTCAAGGAGAGGTCTTGAGGCTTTGTTTTATATTTTGAAGCTATTGTGTTGCATTTTTATAGCCCACTGAAACAGCAAGTGGATTTTAATTTGACCAGCAACTTTGAAAAACAGCATTAAAAAATATTGAACAAAGCTCCTTCTAACTGCCACTGTCCCATGATTTGAGATTCAGCTGGAGCCAGACTGAGACATTGGATCCTTGCCAATACTAGTTTACTCATTGTTTGAATTATGAGTACTGATCAATGAAAACTGCAGCCATACAATTTTCCTAGCCAACAACTGTCCAAATAAAACTTTCAGATCAAAACAAGATATAGCAAAACATTGTTCCAGTCACTCTTCCCCAGGAAATAGATTGGCTGCAAATAACTCTTCTGAAAGGCCGATGTAACAAGGTATAAACATATACAGAGGCTGAATGTTAATTTCAGTTTCTTTATTCATTTTATAGATCACTTCCATTTGTTTCAATAGATTCAAACAAAACAAAAATAATTTCTTAATTTAATTTGTATTTTCATGACTTATTAAATCAATGTGGAAAGCAATGTCGCCTATTTTGAGCTTCAAATTTGGGGTTTTCTAATCAGTTCTAAAGAAACTTGTGAGTAAACAATATCAGAAGGGAGACAAGAACTTCAAGGCACCAAGACTGTGGCCTTGAAGAAAACAGCTTTCTGATTTCTTAGTTGATTATCAAATATTGGATCCATTCCAATTTGGCTTCATAGAGTCTCTCAGCACTGAGGGACTCTATTTGAAGAGACCTTGATGATGATAAAAAATACATTCTCATTACATTTCATCAGCATTTGACACTATAAACCATCAAACTCTTCTATATCAACTATGAGAGTACAGAATCTCGGGGCCGGTTTTGGATTGGTTCAGATCCTATCTTAGCAGATGGACCTAACAAGTCAGAGTTCATAAGAACTGTTCTTCCTGATATCCAGTCAGCACTAGTGTTCCTCAGGGCTCTGCCCTTTCAGTGCTTCTCTTTAACATCTATTTATTTATTTATTTATGAACTTTTATATACCGACATTCGTAGGACACATCACGCCGGTTTACAATTAACTGTAATGAAAAGGAAAAGGAAGTTACATAGAACAGGGAGCAGGGAAGGGAAGCAGGCGGGAAAGGGCGGAGAGAGCAACTAAGGTGGGAAAAAGGAGCGAGAGAGGAGAGAAGGAGGATAACCATATTTAAAAAGGCTAACAACACATCAAGAGATGAATACATATTAAACTGGAGTAGTCAAATACAAATCATATACAAACATTCAAAGGTACATGGAATACAATGGCGGGTACTGGAGGGAGGGGGGATGCACAGAGTGCAAGTGGAGGGGAGACGGGAGGGAGGCAAGAAGGCAATACGAAGGCATGACGGTGGGGAGTTAAAGGGGGGGCAAGACGGGGAGGAAAGGGAGAGGCAGGGCGGGGCGGAAAGGGGGGTGTCTGGCTAGGTTTGGTTTGTCTCGGGGTAGGCCTGTTTAAAGAGCCATGTCTTGATTCCTTTTTTGAATTTGTGTAAGGAGGGCTCTAATCGGAGAGCGGTGGGTAGGGAATTCCAGAGGGAGGGGCCAGCGATAGAGATGACTCTTTCTCTGGTGAGGGCAAGATGGGCAGTTTTAATAAACGGGGTGTGGAGGGCGCCTGCTAGGGAGGTTCTGGTGGGGCGGTTAGAAGAGTGGAATCGTGGCATTTCCTCAAGCCAGGGGGAGTTGTCTTTGTATAGCATATTGTGTAGGATGGTGAGGGTTTTGTATTGGATGCGGAAAGGAATGGGCAACCAGTGCAGGTCCTTTAAGATGGGGGTGATGTGATCCTAGCCATAGCGTTCTGCAGGATCTGGAGGGGTCTGATGGTGGAGTAGGGGAGTCCCAGTAGAAGGGAGTTACAGTAGTCCAATTTAGATAGGATGATCATTTGAAGTACTAGCCGGAAATCATGTGTGTGGAGGAGGGATTTGAGTTTTTTTAAGGATGTATAATTTGTAGAAACCCCCCTTTAAAAGTGATTTGATATGGGGTTTGAAGTTTAGGTGTTGATCTATGGAAACACCTAGATCTCTTACAGAGTGTAAGGGGTGTAAGCTAGGGCTGAGTTATGGGTGGTAGAGAAGGATATGCGGTTAGTGATTGGTTATGATGAGGATTTCTGTTTTAGAAGCATTTAATGCGAGGTGGAGGTTAGATAGTAGGGAGTTGATAGAGGCAAGGCATGATTCCCAGAATTGCATGAATTCATTGAGGGATTTTTGAATAGGGATTTCACTAGTCTGTAAAGGGTTGGCTGGGCTCTGTGAGGGATATAGATTATATACAGATGACATACAATTCTAAATCCTACTGGGTTTGTCCTGGTCTGAAACATCTGTTATGGTTTCCTGCTGTGTCTGCTGTGTTTGCTGTAAGGCATTGGCTCTGAGCTTATCCAAAACTGAAATTTTGTTTATCCAGCAGACTACTCCTGTTGATTTATCTCCTCACTAAAATAGGAAATATCCTATACAATTTGACTCATATGTGAAAAGTTTTGGGGTACACATTGACAGTAGTTTAGTGACTAAAAGATCAAATTAAATCTGTAATCCATAATGTTTTTCTAAACTTTGTGTTTTATATGGTTTAAAATCTTTACTAAACAGTGATGAATTTTGAGTGATAGTACAAACTTTGATAATACCTTTACTTTATTACTGCAACATGATTTACATCAGCCTTCCTGCTACGTAGGTGCAAGTGCTTCATCTTCTGCAGAATGTGGCCTTCCAACTCATATCTCCTGTATCATACAAGTTTCACTGGCTGCCGTTCCAGTGGCACATAACTTACAAGGTGGCAATGCTTGTTCACAAACTGTTGGCATTTGATTCCTTTCCATGGGTGAATGCAATGTTTCAGGTCTATGACCTATGAAAAGCATTGCAACTTTGACAAACAGACCAACTAGATGTTACTACTACTTGACATGCTCATCTCACAAAGATCATATATCTCCTTTATTTTATGAGCTTCATTGGCTGCCTAGTCAGTGGTGTATAAATTATAAGGTGGCAATGTTGTATACAAACTGTTGGCACTTGATTCCTTTCCATGGGTGAATGCCATGCTTTGGGTCTTCAATCCATCAAGATCTTCCCAAAGAGGGCTACTGGACATTCCTACTACCCATCATGCTCATCTCATGGAGACCAGTAAATAGGCATTCTCCTTAGCACTCCTCTGTTATGGAATTCCATTCCCCAAAAGCTGTGCCTTACATTTGTACCAAGAGCTTTAAGGTGCTGTTAGAAACTTATTTGTTCAGGCATTTTCATTATGCCCTCTCATAATGAATTTTTTTCCTGTGCCGAGCTAGAGTTTTGTTTTCTTTGCTTTGTTTGTTATTTTTATTTATTATGAATGTATTAGACCTAGGAATCATTAATATTATACTCTCAGAACAAGTACGAGACCTAGGAATTCAGGTTGATGAGAATTTCACTATGAAAAAGCATAGAAACAAATTAAGGATATGCCAAGCTGAGAATCTTCCACTCCATCAAGAACACCAGCATTTCCTACACTTTGCAGTAGTGGGCCACCATTACTGGGTGCTGCCTTTTGGCCTAGCCACTAACCCCAGAACATTTTCCAAACATTGAGGAAAGAGGGAATCCTAGTGCACCTGTATTTGGATGACTGGCTGATCCAGGCCAAGTCCGTGGAAGGGAGCCTCTGGGTGACCAACAGGTTGACCTTCTTGCTTCAGGAACTCAGTTGGGTAGTAAACCTGGACAAGAGCAATCTCAAGCCTTCCCAGTCCTTGGAATATCTGGGAGTCCGGTTCATCACCAAGCAGGGCAAAGTCTTCCTTCCGACCATGTTCATAAGGAAGTTGATGTCCCAGGTGAGTCAGCTGATGAGCACTATATGCCCAATGGTGTGGAACTATTTCCAAGTTCTCAGTTTAATGGCAGCAACCCTGGAAGTAGTGCCATGGGCAAGGGCACACATGCGACAGCTCCAACAGTCACTGCTGTCACATTGGAACCTGTAGTCTCAAGACTATTTGATTTGTCTCCACTTACTGATGTGAGTCTGCTATCTCTTTCAGTGGTGATTACAGCAAGGTAATCTTAGCAGGGGTGTCTCTCTGTCATCCACAAACTGGCTGATCCTCACAACAGATACGAGTCTCCGGGACTGGTGAGCACCCTGTTAGGAGATGTCAGCCCAGGGACATTTGACAGAAGAAGAGGATCTTTGGAATATCAACCTCCTGGAAGCCTGGGCAGTAAGATTGGCATGTCTACAATTCAGCCACAGATTCAAGGGTCAAGTGGTCCGCATGATGTTGGACAACGTAACAATGGTAGCCTACATCAACTGCCATAGAGGAACCAAGAGCCATCAAGTGTCACAGGAGATAGATCTCCTTATGGAATGGGCAGAAATACATCTAAAGATGATCTCAGCCTCCCACATTGCAGGAAAAGACAATGGCAGAGCAGACTTTCTAAGCAGGGAGAGTCTGGATCCAGGAGAGTGGGTGTTGTTGGCCAAGGCCTTTCAACTGGTAATAGAATGCTGGGGCCTCCCACAAATCAACCTGCTGGCCGCATCTCAGAACGCAAAGGCCCCTCAATTCTTCAATTGCAGAAGAGATTCATGGACCCTGGGGGTTGACGGTCTGTTTCAGTCCTGGCCAGAAGAAGAGTTGCTATATGCCTTCCCTCTGTGGCCCCTGTTGGGCAGGATCATTCACAGAATCGAACACTATAGGGGATTAGTCCTGCTAGTAATGGCAGATTGGCACAGATTGGTATGAGGACATGCAGAGACTCCTGGTGGATAACCCCCTCTACCTCCCACCACACAGGGACCTGCTGCAACAGGGAGCAGTCCTTTCCGAGATCCGACAATTATGTCTTATGGTCTGGCCCTTGAGAGGGCTCTCCTGATGAAGTGAAGCTATTCAGTGGAGGTAATTGTCACCTTGATCTGTGCTCAGAAGTTCTCCATGTCCCTAGCATATATGCGGGTCTGGAGAGTATTTGAGACCTGGTGCAAAGAACGTGGCATCCCCCCTTGGGTGGTCAAAACCCCACTTATTCTGGAATTTTTATAGAATGGCTCAAATAAAGGTTTGGCCCTTAACTCCTTGAAGGTGCAGGTAGTGGCCCTCTCAGGGGTGAGGTGAATGGGGCCTCTCTGTTGCTTCATCCTGACATGGCCCATTTTCTGAAGGGAGAGGAGCACCTCTGATTTCCCTTACGGTTGCCGGTTCCCTTGTGGAATCTTAATCTAGTACTGGAATTTTTGGCAGGCACTTCCTTTCAACCACTGCACAGTCTTTCCTTGCGGCTATTGACTTTGAAAACGGTGTTCCTTGTGGCTATATGCTCAGCACGTTACATCTCTGAACTGCAGGCATTGTCGTGCCAGGAACTGTTCCTCCAGATGACTCCAGGTGCGTTACAGCTACATACTGTTACATCCTTCTTGTCCAATGTAGTATCAGAGTTTCATTTTAACCAGTCCATTTCATTTTCATCCCTAGATAAACTCAAGGACACAGAGGAATATCGTCTCCTCTGTCATTTGGATGTCAAGAGACTTTTAGTGTGATATTTGGAAGCCTCAGAACTGGTCCAAAAGACAGACCGCCTGTTTGTCCTTCACAATGGAAGGAAGTAGGGCGAACCAGCTTCACGGGCTACCATAGCTTGATGGATTAAGGAGGTGATCACAAGAGCCTATGTGGAGGCAGGAAAGCCATTACCTTCTCAGGTTAAAGCTCATTCCACCAGGGCTCAGGCGGTCTCATGGGTAGAAGTTAGACTGCTCTCTCCTGTCGATATCTCCGAGCCATGACATGGTCCTCCTTGCACACCTTCTCCAGTTTTATCGCATGGATGTACAGGTCCAAGAGGATGCAGCCTTTGCAAGGGCAGTGTTAACTGGATGATGGGCAGCCACCCATCCTGATCAGGAGTAGCTTTTGTACATCCCATTGGTCCTGAGTCCATCTGCTACACGCTAGGAAATGGAGAAATTACTTACCTGATAGTTTTGTTTTTCTTAGTGTAGACATATGGACTCAGTATCCCACCCTCGGCAGCCCAAGATCTGTGCCAAGGATTCATCTATGAGTGAGCCTCGAATCCCAGAGATTACGGGTAAGTGTTCATCCAGTCCCTAGATCATGCACTTACATTTTACTGTAGATCAGTATGTATGGTCGGTTGAGTACAATTACAGTTATCCATTTTTAATCATATTTTTAATCATATTTTAATCGTTTTTTTCATTGGTATGTCTGCAGTGGGTTTTGAAGAGAATAATGGAGGGCTGAGATCACTGCAGGGGTATATGTAGGGTGACGGCAGCTTTGTAATCATTCTCCATCTCCATCTGCTGGCAGGGGAGCATAACCCATTTGTCCAAAGTGATGACCCAGACTTAATTATTTATTTTAAAATATTTATATTCCACATTTCTGCACATTGCATTCAAAGCAGATTACATACCTGTACATACATATTAAAATAACATTCATAATAAACAAACAGAAGATCACATAAACAAGGCTTATGTCACAAAAGTGAATCTAATGACAGTTCTCTTTTATTAAATCTGACAAGTGGGAAGTGCTTCAACATGAAGACAGATATCTCCCATGCCATTCTGCCTTGCTGCAATATCCCTCATGCTACACCTTGAGGTCTTTCTGCCACTCTGCCTTGCTGCCATACTCCAGACTCTATACCTTGAGGTGTTCTTGTCACTGTGGGAGACTGCTCTGCAACTCTTTTGGTACCTTGATGTGCTGATGCCATTATTTGTTCTGCTTTGTCCCTTTATTGGTGCCTTGGGGTTTTTCCTGCATCCTTTTCTGCTTGGTTTCCCCCTTCATGATGCCTTATGACAGAAATTCTCAACCGGTCTGCCATGGCACACTGGTATGCCACATCAAGATCCATGCTGTGCCGCTGTGTTCTCCCCTCCCCCTTCTTTCTAGTGTTGCACTGCAGCAGGAGGGTCATTAGCACCAGGCAAATGGAGCCCGTGCCCTGATTCTCAGGGGCAGATTGGCCTATTGGGTCTTTAGGCATACCTGGTGGGCCGGTAGCCCAATCACGTGGTTAGTATTGGTCGCAGTGGCCTCATGCTTGTGGAGCCGCTGTGACCAAATCCAGGCCCCCAGCAGTTATTCTTAAACAACAGGAGCTTCCCCCCAATCTCTCTGCTCCTTGTTCACTTGGTTTACAGTGATGGCAGTGTCTCATGTTCATGACATCCCCTCTTTCAGTGGCAGCTTCTCTCATAGCCCTTGCCCTTCAGCGGCGCCTCTCATTTGACTCCACATCATCAGCAACAGCCATTCTTCTCATGCACCCACTCCTTTTCAGTGGTAGCAGTTCATCATGTCCCCACCCTTCAGTGGCAATGAAAAACATTTGGACCATCTTCATTCACTGGCTTTGCTTCCCCAGCTGGAGGTAGTAACCAAATCCCCCACTATTGTTTTCTTGGCCTCTAGCTCTCCTTATCCTCTGGCCATGACAAAAATAATAATTTAAAAAACTCAGCCTCTGGGACTTTCAACCTTTCCCTTCCCCCAGGTTAAGGAATACCTCCTCTCAGAGCATCAACAGGTATCCCACTCATACCCTGTTCCAGAGACATTATAAGCATTGGGCACACAGGGTCTATGCCCGAGTCTCAGTGTGTTGTGACGCGGGAGACGCACGGAAAGGAGAGACGTCAGACAGGATTCTAATGAAGCCAGGAAGCCATCCTGAAATCACTTCAGGCAGGCCTTTTATTGTGCTGCGTTACATATTATTTGTACAATCACATCTTTAATGACAACAATATTCTCAGAGACATAGCTACTAATTATTATGGTTAACTCATGTTACTATCTTCGTGAGAGAAAGCAGGCATTCTGTGCTAGGGAAAAGGTTGTTTGTGCTAAGAGCAAGGTCTGTAGAAATGCAGACACAAGCAGACTGTGTGTCTGTTCAAATAAGTAAATACTGAGAAGTGTTTATGTAGATTCAGCCTCTTTGTGGCTTGCTAACCAAAGAGAAAAAACCCACATCACCACACAGTGGCTGGGCTGCATTACGGCATGTGGGAGGCTGCCATGTCGGGCTTAAGCCGCGTGGCAGAAGAAAGTTGCTGAGTGGGCCTGGACCATGCAGCCAAAGGGAGAAGATTAACATGTCGGGTCCAAGCCATGTGGCTGAAAAAAGGTTACCACATCAGGCCCAGGCTGCGTGACTGCAAAGATGTTACTGCATCAGGCCTGAGGCGCATCGCCAGAGAGAAGTTTGCCAGTTCCAGTCCACAATGGAAAGAGGAATTTGCACATTGGCTGGGCCAAAAAAGAGTTATCTGCTACTGCCTGCACCCTGCATATTCCAGGGGGAGAAAGAAAAGGAGAGAATGGGAGGAGTTGTGTGTATGAGCAGTAACTTATATGAGAGCTTGTGTGTGTGTGTGAGCAATATCATTTGTGAGAACTTGTGTGTGTTCGTGTGAGAGCTTGTGGGTGTAAACAATAGCATGTGTGAAAGCTTGTGTGCGTGGGGGTAGTAGCATGAACGAGAGCTTGTGTATATGTGTGGGTAGTAGTATGTGTAGGAGCTTGTATGTGGGGTGTAGTAGCATGTGCAAGGGCTTGTGTGTGTGTGAGAAATAGCATGTGTGAAAGCCTGTGTGTGAGCAGTAGCATTTGTGAGAGCTTGTGTGTGAGTATGTCTGTGTGTGAGTGAGAGGGAGAGAGTGGGATTGGAAACCTGCTTGTGTGTGTGCCTGTGTGAAAGAGAGACAGAGATTGTGAGACAGCTTGTATGTGTGCCTGTGAGAGAGAGCCTTGGATCCTGCTTGTGTGTGTGCCTGTGTGAAAGAGAGTGAGAGTGGGAGCTTGCTTAAATGTGTGCCTGAGTGTGAGAAAGAGAGAGATTGGGAGCTTGCTTGTATGTGTGCCTATAAGTGTGAGACAGAGATTGGGAACCTGCTTCTTTGTGTGTCTCTGAATGAGAGAGAGAGATTGGGAGCCTGCTTATGTGTGTGCCTATGAGTGAGAGAGAGAGAGAGATAGAAAGCGAGTGAGATTAGAAGCCTGCTTGTATGTGTGCCTGTGACAGGGAGATGATAAAAGTTGTGCAATCTTCCTTCCCCCAATCCATAACAATCTGAGGGTGACTGGAAATCAAAAGATACCAGGTATGGAGAGGAGTTTTTAAAATCCTTATTTTAATGATTGGGTGGTATTTAATGTTTCTGCTGTTTTGAAATATTTTATTGGTGTTTTGGGAAATTTATAACAAGATTTTTTTTTTTAATTATTGGATGTTTGTTGGCTGCTTTAACCTTTTTTCTTTATATTAACATGATTTTAATATTATGAATGTTTTATGTCTTGATTTTATTGCTTGATATTTTGTTTCCACAGCTCTCACCCAGGAAACTGCTGTTTTTCTATTGTTGTATTGCATAATACAGTTCGGTTTGTGGTTTCTAGTTCAGGGTTTGTTTGTTTTTTTGGCATCTCTCTATTTATACTTTATGTTCTTTCTATTTTGTTTTGGTGAGAGTCTGTCTTGTGTAACTTTAATTCTTGCTATGAAAATTATGGTACTTCTCATCACTGGCTTTTATGGCATTATGGTCATCTCTTCTTCATTTCTATTTTAACAAAAGTTACCTTTTAATTAATTTAATCTGCATGAAGAAAGCAGTTTTGAATGTTATTGTTGAAAATATTTTTTCATATACATTTTATTTTCACCCGCGTTAGTAAATATTAGATTATTTTAAGCAAGAGATGGATTTATCCAATGTTCCATTTAAGGATTTGGTTGCTGTGAGCATAAAAGTAATAGGTTTTTTGCATCAAAGAAAGTAGTGCTCACAGGTTAACCAAAACATTTTGCACACAGCAAACCAGTTCTTAAAGGGAGCACTTGGCATTGGAGAGAAGATTGAGATTGGATCTTGAGGGGAACTGAGCTTAGAGAGAAAAAGAGTGCTGTTGGGGTAAGAAGATAGTGCAATTTAATTTAATTAAAAGTACATTTCCTGGCATTCTCATAGTCACATGACTAGTGACCAGCAAGTATGAATATATGTAACATTGTAAAATTTGGTTCAGTATGCCACAAGGATCAAGCAAACTTGAAAGTGTGCCCTGATATAAAAAATGTCGAGAAGATCTGCCTTAGGATGTTGATGCCATGTTAGCATTCTTTTTCAGACTTTTCATGCTTTAGTATACCATTATCTTACTGCATCGGGACTTTACTTTTTTGAGTACATGAGTAAAGAAAACGTGTGCTCAAGTTCTGCACACATTTTTTACTCACTTTTATTACATCAAGGCCTGAGTAGTGAAGAAGGAAGATCTGACATCACAGCCTGTTCCCGTTGATTCTCATATCTATTTATTTATTTATTTATTTATTTGACATGTTTTGTATATCGTATATTCGGTTTTGCCATCATAACGGTTTACAGGGCAGGAAAATTAGGAGAGTAACAATAGAGTTTTAACAAAGAATTTCAAAGATAAAGTTGAGTAACATTGGGGGATTGATGGGGGGTAAGTTTATATAGGTAAAAAAAGTTCTTAGATGTCTATTGTACAGTTCGAGGATTTATTGATCCATCATGGGTTGATCGGGCGGTGTTTCTGTTTTCTTTTGAGTTGTCTGATTGGGAGTTTGATGGTGTTGGTGGTTAAGATCATCTGAGAAGGCTCTGGTAAAAAGCCAGGTTTTTATGTCTTTTTTGAAAGTTTTGATGTCAAATTGAGTTCTTAGAATGAGAGGTAAGGAGTTCCATAGAGATGGGCTGGCAATGGATATAGCTCTTTCTCGGGTTGATACTAGATTCGTAATTTTTGCGTTAGGAATTTTGAGGAGGCCTTTATTCATTCAACAAAGGTTCCTTTTTGGAGCGTGAATTTCAATGTGTTCAGATAGCCAAAGTTTATGTTGTCCTGTGATTAATTTGTGGAGGATTGATAAAACTTTATATTCTATTCTGTATTTAATTGGGAGCCAAAGCAAGGAAATAAGAGTAGGTGTAATGTGATCTTGTTTCTTGGTTCCATATCCTGAGAGAGTAACGGTCAGGAGGAAAAGCTGGTGACATTTTTTGCATTGTTGATTTTCAAAGTGTTACACTCATATTAAATCCCATCCAGGGTCTTGGGGGAATATCTGAAAAAGAAGCAAACATTCACAAACAAAAAACAAGAGTATAAATAGTCCTCCTTTTTTCAAATAGCCGACATACAATGCTCACAAATAAGTCAATTTAAAAAGGCCTTTGCGTGCAAATATAGGCAGTTACATGTGTGGCTGGGCTCTGCGTGCATCGAGCGCATTTTAGAAAGGGCCTGGCCAAGTGCATTATTCCTGACATGCGCAGAAGTGCCGGGCCTGAAGAAAGGGGTGAGCCAGGGAGCAGGGTCTGGGTGGAGAGGGGCAGGGTGGGGGGTGGGCCGGGACTGTGCCATTAGACACTGCTCCCGGCACGCGGAGTTTACTTCTGCTTTGAAAATCCTTGGGTAATTGGCAGAGGACATACATGAATTACCTTAAAATCAGTTACACCTGCACTAAGTAGGGTATTATTTGTTTTTAGTAACTTATGTGCATAGTTTTAAAATAAAAACTATCCATGTAAATGCCAACTCCTCCCCAATCCCATCCCCCTTCTCTAAAATACCTTTGCTCAGTGCACATAAAAATGTGGACAAAACTGTATTACTTGCAGAATTTTATGCACCCAGGCTCCAAAGTGAATTTCAGAGCAGAACTGTTCTCATGAACTAGGGTTTATGTACATAAATCATTTTGAAAAATGCTCCCTTAAAGAAGATAATTTATACAGTATATCACAAGCAGTTTAAATAGTTTTAAATCTAGAATAAATGTTTTCTAATCTGAAATAAAGAGACAAAACTTCTATTTGCAATATTCAGGGATGAGTTTGTATTTAGGCCATGTTTAAAACATGCATGCTGTTATATTGTTTCTTTCGGTGTAAAAAATTTTAAAAAATAAAAAGAGTATAGATGTGTAGTTTTAAATATAAGAAATACAATCAAAGAGAATACTTCTCTGGCAACTCCTCAAAAATAAAACTTTAAAAAATTGTGTATATCACTTAGAAAAATATTTCCATACAAGGAGATTTATTGGCTTTTAATAAACAGTAATTAAAAATGGACAATTAAGGAGTTCATAGATGTCAAATATATAGCACACAGTCCTGCTTACAAATTATTAAAGACTATAACTGGCAGATGTAACAAGTTTTTCTGCATGGCTAATGGATACTGCTACTCAACCTCATCAGCACAATCATTTAGAAAATCTGATTAAAATGTTTAAAGAAAAAGATTCTTCGATATGCAAAGCAAATGAACTGTAACTCCTGAAGATTATAGTTTTTTATTTTTAAATAAAAAATTAAATAAAGTATCAAGGAAGGCAGTGTGAGATTTTCAGGATAAAAATAAGTGAAATTGCTTTCCATGAGTACATTATTTACCAAGGCTTTTTTCCAAGTTTATGTACATAGGAGAATAAGGCTTAGGAAATTAGGCCCAAATAGGGTCATTCATCAAGTCACGTTAGGGCCTTATGTCTCGATAAATGAGGTATATCACACGATAGGCATGCAGTGTTTATTGTGTTGTGTATTAACATGCAAATATGATAATGAATATGTAAAAGCTAGAAAATTATACAAATTAGGGATTTCCTACCACATTTCACAGTAAAATGATGAAGAATAATGTGGGATTTAACATGGGAAATAACAACACCTTTTTTTGCTTTAAAGGGGAAAAACATTTTTATCGTGCCATAGCGACTATTATCGTGAATCACGGCTATTATCATGCATGATAAAATGCAGCCTCTTTCAGACACACCTACACAGCCCTGCAGGTCCAATAAAAAATGGCTTTTCTTACCTGCCCTGTCTTCCTAAAGCTACAATATTAAGAGGGAGTAGGATACTGGCTGCTTCGGGTTGCTCAACAACAACACAGTGTTTATAACTTGCCATAGCTTTCGCCTTCTTGCTTGTCTGGACTACGCCTAGAACCCTATCCTAGCCCTCATATATTGGCGATGTAGTTGTATAGGTATGATGGAACTCCAGCAGGACCCAGGACATGGAGTCAAGTGCTCTAAAAGTCATAGAAATCATAAGTGGCACAGCCTGAAGCAACAAGTTAACAGTTACAATCATCGAGACATGTATATAAATTGTTACAAATGGCAATGTTACATTTACAGTATTATGATCTTATACTTTTATAAAATCATGTTGACTGCAAACAACCTAGAAAGCAGAAGTGGCAATCCAATAGCTACTGTAAAGCTCTTATGTTAGAGCTGATGCCAGCACAACTATGTGATGGCAAGCGAAGGCTCAGACAGTCCATGTTGAAAGACTGCACTCAAAGGGGGACAGCCTAAGGGCCACGGCAGCAAAGTTCATGTAGCAGGCAGTAGAACCAGGACCAGAGAGCATCGATGCAGGAACCCGATGAAATGAAAAAGCAGAGAGGCAGTATCAAGATGAGATGAGATGAGACAGCAGCATGGAGCCAGCAGCAGGGTAAGATGAGATGAGACACTAGCATGGAGCTAGCAGCACTGTGACTGGAGACCACATCAAGGAGGCTGGAGTATGGGCAGAGTATAGAGGAGGGGATAACAAGTAAGTAGCAGGACAACACAGGCACACAATTAATTATCCTCATCAGCAAGCCAGCACAGGAATTCTGTAGTCAGGACAGGCCCATCAGTCTTCTTCCATCTAGCCAGCACAGAATCTCTGTAGTCAGAATGGGCCAAGCAGTCTTCTTCCATCTAGCTGGCACAGGAATTCTATAGTAAGGACCAGCCTGGCTTATTTGGATAAGTCATCTTTGAGTGACATTTTGGAGCCTTTACTACTTGGTAGAGATGTGAATCGGAACCGGAATCAGTTCCGATTCTGGGGACTATCGTGAAATTTTATTTCGTGCGGTCCGATCGGTTTTATTTTTATCGGCTGCGCCCAAGCCGATAAACAAAAAATCCACCCCGACCCTTTAAAACACATCCTTTAGCTTTCCCCACCCTCCTGACCACCCCCCCAAAACTTTTTAAAAGTACCTGGTGGTCCAGTGGGGGTCCCGGGAGCAATCTCCTGCTCTCGGGCCATCGACTGCCACTAATCAAAATGGCGCCGATGGCCCTTTGCCCTTACCATGTGACAGGGTATCCGTGCCATTAGCCGGCCCCTGTCACATGGTAGGAGCACTGGATGGCCCACACCATTTTTAAAGATGGCACCGGGTGTCCATTACTCCTACCATGTGAGGAGGCCCCCCAAAGCTGGCCAAAAGTCCCTGGGGGTCCAACGGGGGTCCCGGAGTGACCTCCTGCACTCCGGCCGTCCAATGCCAGTACTCAAAATGGCGCTGATAGCCTTTGCCCATATTATGTTACAGGGGCTACCAGTGCCATTGGTCAGCCCCTGTCACATGGTAGGAGCACAAGATGGCGCCGATGGCCATGTGACAGGGGCTGACCAATGGCACCGGTAGCCCCTGTGACAAAGGCTATAGGCGCCATGATGAAACCGGCACCGAGGGTGTGAGTGCAGGGGATGGCTCCCGGAGCCCCCGCTGGACCACCAGGGAGTTTTGGTAAGTCTTAGGGGGGTTCAGGAGGGTGTGGGGTTTGTTTAAATTTTTATTTAGGTGGCCGTATAATTCGGCGAAGATTCGTGTATTCGTGGGGAATCGCGATACATTTCGCTTTCCCACAAATACTACGAATAGTGCAATATACGTTGCGGATCGCCAATACGGCGAAAACGAATGCACACCCCTAGTGCATGTTGCATCAATCAATGCATGTGAGCATCTTATGTCAAAATATGTGGACATCTGTAGCAGACTTGACATTTACAGGTGACATGAGCTTATCAGCCCCTGCTCGCTTGGTGTCCAGGGCCTCATCCATCCCGTCAAAGAGGTCTGGTCCTAGCCATTGAATAAGGTGCTTCTCCATGGGGATCAGGACTATGAGGCAAAGGGTTTCTCTTCCTATCTGTTGCAGATACTCATTCTGACTCACTACCTTGCTTTTCAGCTGTAGCTTTGTGTCATGGTAGTAGTGGGCCGCCTGCTCTCTGTTCCTATTTATTCTGCTATGCTGAGATATAGCCCAGGTGATGGTGCACCATATCTGGCCCTTGGCTGCCCTGGACATCTTCATGGTATGGTTCTGAAACAGCATGTTGTAATTTTTGAGGACCCTGGTGATGAGCATCTTGTTCTCCTCGTCGCTGAACTTGTATGCATGAAGATAAGTCTGACCTGCTGCCTGGCTGCCAGATGAGCAGACTGCCACTTCTGCTTCCATAGAGGTGTCACCTTCCTCACTCTCGCTCCCACTCCCCACTCTCCTCTCTTTCTCCCACCCTTCTGCACTTGCCATGCCAACTCCCTCCTACTCTCTATATCTAGCCCTACCCTGCCACCCTTCTTCCACCACACTTGCCAGCCTATCCCCTTGCCCATCCCACCTCCTCCTATCTCTTCCCTCCTCCCTATCTCTACTCCTGTTCCTCCTCCTCCTTCTCCCATTCCTGCCCTCTTCCGCTCCTCCCTCCTGCCCTCCTGCTCCTCTCTCCTCCTGCCTCTCCTCTCTCTCTTTGCTTTCTACTGTCCATCTTCTCCACCACTCTGCACTCCTTACCACCAATCCTTCTCACTACCACCACTCCTCCACCACCACACAAAGATAAACTGACAAGTAGAACAAAGTATAAACACACACAGATAAAGACAAAAGACAAAGGTAAAGTTAAACAGATGACAACACTAAATAGGTCAACTCACTGAGAAATCACTAAACTCCAATTCCACTAAACTCTAAGAACTCACCTCCTCCCTTCTCTCACCCATGCTTGACAACCCTCAAAGATACCATTGCAGAAAGCCAGTATATATAAACAAAGAAAATAACGCACCAGACGTAAAATGATATGTGACATAAAATGACGCTCGACACGCTAATGAGTTGTACAATGCAATAGTGCATCGCATGCCACGATAAATTATCATGAGTTGCACAATTTACCTACGTGATGCAGTATATCAGAAACTTTCCTAACCACACCCATTTTTTGCTAATGTGCCATATTTCTGCTTTATTTATAGAATTTTGATGATTCTAGGCCAAACTTTGCTATTTCATAAAAATTCAAATTTTAAACTAATCTTACAATGCCTGATGACTGATAAATCCATCATTTTGTTTCCATGCTTTTCTTTCCCTAATTATTGATTTATTTTGATAAACATAGGGGTAGATTTTATAAATTTACGCGCGCACGTACTTTTGTTCGTGCACCAGGCGCGAACAAAAGTACGCTGGATTTTATAAGATATGCACGTAGCCGCGCGTATCTTATAAAACCCGGGGTCGGCGCACGCAAGGGGGTGCCCGGCGGGCTCTGCCTGTTCCCTCCGAGGCCTCTCAGAAATTGGAGCGGCCTCGGAGGGAACTTTCCTTCCGCCTCCCTTCACCTTCCCTTCCCTTCCCCTACCTAGCCCACCCCTAAACCCCCCCCTACCTTTGTTGGCAGATTTACGCCTGCCGAAAGCAGGCGTAAATCTGCGCGCGCCAGCGGACTGCTGGCGCGCCATCACCTGACCTGGGGGGCCTTGACCACGCCCCCGGGCCGGTGCCACGCCCCCGAACCCATCCCAAACTGCCCCCTGACCCTGAACACGCCCCGGACATGCCCCCGGACACTCCCCCTCCCGCCCCTTTTACGAAGCCCCGGGACTTATGCGCGTCCCGGGGCTATGCGCGCGCCGGCGGCCTATGCAAAATAGGCACACCAGCATGTGAGTGCCCTGCGCGCGTAAATCCGGCCGGATTTACGCGCGCAGGGCTTTTAAAATCCAGCCCACTGGGTTTTATAGGGTTTTCAAAAGTGCTTAGGACAATAGGCTCTTTTAGTGACAAAAGGCTAAGATTGTCTAGCGTTTGCTTACTGGTGAATTTTAATATATAGTGAGTTTCCTAGAATAAAATAGTTATATTTACAAAGTAATTTAAAAGTAGCATTCTACTTCTTTCTGTGTTTTTTTTACTTTCTAAAGGTAAAAGTACAAGGAAATTTTCTTTCACTTGATAGACTTGTATGAAACATTAAAAATATCAAGAAGTAAAATAATAACTGATGATGCAGATGGCCTTTCATTTTATTTCAGTTCATTAAATACATATAATATTTTAATAAGAACATAAGAACATGCCATACTGGGTCAGACCAAGGATCCATCAAGCCCAGCATCCTGTTTCCAACAGTGGCCAATCCAGGCCATAAGAACCTGGCAAGTACCCAATTTTGGATGCAGAAAATACTTTACAAAAGAGCCATTATGATTTCTAATACTGTGTAAAAATCTAAGAATTTTTGAATAGTGCTTGATTAGGCATCAAAAATATCTAATGTCAAGGTGGTGTGCTCTTGTCCCATCAGACCTACAGTACTATTTGCAAATGACTGGCACTTCATGGCACTTAATGAAGCTCCTCTGTCTGAATAAAGTCTTCTGCATATTTAAAAGCATTCTGATTAAAATAGCTCTTCAGCTTATGTTAACTCTTGTCTCAGTGGTGCAATAATTAATCACAAACTCTATCATAAAATAGATAGATTGGTCATAGATTATAACCTTTGTTGAACAGACTTGATTCAAAGCAAGATAAACTCTCCTTTCCCCCAATTTCCTCTAAATCATTTGGAGAACATTTCATATGCTATTTTTTACAATATATGTCTGATTTCTTCACACTTTGCTATGTATCTATCAACAGGGTCAAAAAGCTTCTTTAGGGAAGGATGGAAACACTTTTTTTCTTTGACTTTAATGCTAAATTGGTTATATTTTTATCTCCTGCATAGTTGTGAGCTATTTTCCTTTTTAATCTTAAATCTCTGGGCAATGATTCTCAGGGTAATTCATGGCAACAGGGTCATAGTACCACAGTGTGACATTTCTGTTAAAATATAAACCTGTCAATTCAAGGACATGGAATTTCTTCATAAAGTCAAAATCATAAGAACATAAGAAATTGCCATGCTGGGTCAGACCAAGGGTCCATCAAGCCCAGCATCCTGTTTCCAACAGAGGCCAAACCAGGCCATAAGAACCTGGCAAGTACCCAAACACTAAGAAGATCCCATGCTACTGATGCAATTAATAGCAGTGGCTATTCCCTGAGTAAACTTGATTAATAGCCGTTAATGGACTTCTCCTCCAAGAACTTATCCAAACCTTTTTTGAACCCAGCTACATTAACTGCACTAACCACATCCTATGGCAACAAATTCCAGAGCTTTATTGTGCGTTGAGTGAAAAAGAATTTTCTCCGATTACTTTTAAATGTGCTACTTGCTAACTTCATGGAATGCCCCCTAGTCCTTCTATTATTCGAAAGTGTAAATAACCGATTCACATCTACTCGTTCAAGATCTCTCATGATCTTAAAGACCTCTATCATATCCCCCCCCCCCCCCCCTCAGCCGTCTCTTCTCCAAGCTGAACAGCCTTAACCTCTTCAGCCTTTCCTCATAGGAGAGCTGTTCCATCCCCTTTATCATTTTGGTTGCCCTTCTCTGTACCTTCTCCATCACAACTATATCTTTTTTGAGATGCGGCGATCAGAATTGTACACAGTATTCAAGGTGCGGTCTCACCATGGAGCAATATAGAGGCATTATGACATTTTCCGTGTTATTAACCATTCCCTTCCTAATAATTCCTAACAATCTGTTTGCTTTTTTGACTGCTGTAGCACACTGAGCCGACGATTTTAAAGTATTATCCACTATGATGTCTAGATCTTTTTCCTGGGTGGTAGCTCCTAATATGGAACCTATCATCGTGTAACTACAGCAAGGGTTATTTTTCCCTATATGCAACACCTTGCACTTGTCCACATTAAATTTCATTTGCCATTCGGATGCCCAATCTTCCAGTCTTGCAAGGTCCTCCTGTAATGTATCACAATCCGCTTGTGATTTAACTACTCTGAATAATTTTGTATCAACTGCAAATTTGGTAATCTCACTCGTCGTATTCTTTTCCAGATCATTTATATATATATTGAAAAGCACCGGTCCAAGTACAGATCCCTGAGGCACTCCACTGTTTACCCTTTTCCACTGAGAGGGGTAAATGGGTAATAAGGGATAGTTATTTATCTTTTCAAATAATACTACAAGAGGACACTCCATGTAATTAACAACTAACAGATTTAAAACAAATTGGATGGAAGAGTCAAATCAAGAAAGCGCATTAACTTATAAGGAGTTGTTTTATGATTCTCCAGCTCATTTACACTCAGAACTTTCAATTTACACTCGTAGCTGTGTTCTGGGATCAGCAGGAATGTCTAGATTAATAGTTCTTTCTTTTAAGATCTTAATTTGGATGAAACCTGAGCTCATGCCATTTCTGTGGCAGCAACTTAACGTGGAATAAATGCCCTCCAAAAGTGTGGTCACAAGGTTGCTTCATTACATTTTCTAAAAAAAATTAAAGCTCTACTTTTTAAAGCAGTTTGTTCTATTTCTGATGTTGAACATCTTTTTATTTATGTTTTAATTTTTGTTCTTTTGCTGACTGTGATATAGTCTGATTGTTCTAATGTATGCATGTTTAATTTTATATTATACTCTACCGAGACAGACTATAAATGTTTTAAATAAATTATAATTAAAGCAATTTTTCACTGAACACACATGCTGTGGAATCTGTTGCCAGAGGATATGGTCAAGGTGACTAGTATAGTGGGGTTTAAAAGAAGTTTGGACAAATTCCTGGAGGAGAAGTTCATAAAGCATTATTAGCCAGGTAGACTAGAGAAAGCTATTGCTATGCTATCCTTGGCAGTTAGTAACAATGAATAGATCTACTTTTCAGGTCTATCGTGAATTTATGACCCAGATTGGCCACTGTCAGAGACAGGATACTGGGTTCGGTCTGACCCAGCATGGCCTTTCTTAGGTTCTTAAGATCCTTTTCACATTCTTGTAAAATTTTTAGAGTTCAGTTTTCTATTCAATTCATCTATGGGCCTCCCATCTTCTCAATTTCTACACCTAGGCTGTGATAGAAAGAGAAGATTCTAGATATACAAAGGAAACTAGAACAAGGGGCATTATATTACAGGTCAGGTTTCTTTGAAACCTCTGGGGCAGGAGCCTCTTTTTCTGGAATTTAAACCCAGTGCGTGCACGTTATAAAATCTGGTGTCGGCGTGCACAAGGGGGTGCACATTTATGCAACCTGCGGGTGCCAACGGCCGTGGCCTTCTGCAGTTCCCTCCCAGTCTGCTCCAATTTAGGAGCGGCCTGGGAGGGAACTTCCCTTCCCCCTATACTAACCTTCTTACCCCTTCCCCTAACCTTCCCACCCCCTAGTCCTATCCTAATCCCATCCCCAAATCCTTGTCTTACTATTTGCTCCTGCCTCAGGGCAGGATCAAGTTGCATGTGCCAACACCCTGCCGGCACGCGATCCCCCAGCACAGCGGCAAATGGCTGCTGTGCCGGGCGCCTCTAGCCACGTTCCACCCCGGCCCCCTACCCGCTCCTTTCCCGAGGCCCCAGGACATACACGCATCCTGGGGATTTACGCTCGTGGCCGGCCCTTTGAAAATTGGCCCGGCGCACATAAGTCTGTCCACACGCATAAAGTTTTGAAAATTTACTCCTTTGTGTATATGGCCAGGCCTTGTGCACATTGAGCCAGTTTTCGAAGGGGCCCAGCCACGCATAAATCCCGGTATGCGAACAAGTGCCGGGCTTCTTCGAGGGGGCGAGGTGGGGAGGTGTGCCGGGACCAAATTAAGTTGTGCAACAAAGAAAAAAAAAAGATAAAGGTGGGTTTAGGAGATGGGGAGGAGAGGGGAAGGGGAAGGGAGGTTAGGTAGGAGGGGTAGGAAAGTTCCCTCCCAGACCGCTCCTTAATTGGATTGGACTGGGAAGAACTGGGGAAGGCTGGAATGCATCACCATGTGGAAATTGCAGAAGTCCTCTCCTTCCTTGCGCGCACTGCCCACACATATGCATGCGGATTATAAAATCTGGTGCGTATGTGCGCACAGCCCACGTATTTTATAACATGCGCAAGCCAGCGCTCGCATGTTATAAAATTGGCACATCCCTGTTTGCACGTCGGCAAGCGCGCGCACATGGACACGCGTGCGCACTTTATAACATCTACCTCTTAGGGTACATACCATTGAGGAGGTAGGTAATTTGATGAAGGGGATGACCACACTTCATCTGCACTAGATCTTGCATGTGTGCAAGACACTATTGTTCCTAAAGCTTTGAAGGTAGCTGCAAGATGACCACTTAATAAACCAGCTCTGAATGTTAATAAACTGGAGAATTTTTGGCCTTATCAAATGTCTCCATTCTATTCCAGTGATTGAAAAAGCAGTTCTCTCCCTGTTTCAGAATTTTGTAGAGGAGAACAATGTTTTGAACAAACATCAATCCATTTTTTTAGATTGCCTAGCATGAAAATGGTATTAGTGGCAATTTTTGATGATTTGTCGAGGGAGCTGAACACAGGCAATTTATTTATTTAATCCAACTCGATTGCCACTTCAGTATCACATTCTCAAAGCAGGTACAATAAAATATCGAATAAACATATAGGGGTGAAATTTCAAAACATTTATACACATCATCAAAACTACATGTGTATGTTCAGTTTTGTGATCAAATTTACATGTGGAAAAAAGGGGTGGACTAGGGAAATTCTGGGGTGGGGCTAAGAGGTATGCTCAAAAATTGCTATTTTATAAGAAACATCTGTGCATACAAGTTGACAACTTATTTGCATAATTTTATACCTGCTAATTATCCTGTGCTATTAATATCAGACTTGTCTATTGTTTACTATTAATTGGTTGTGAAGTCTGGGTGAACCACAGAGAGTCCATACACAGAGGGGTAGATTTTAAAACCCCTGCACGCCGGCATGCCTATTTTGCATAGGCCGCCGGCGTGCGCAAAGCCCTGGGATGCGCGTAAGTCCCGGGGCTTCGTAAAGGGGTGGGGGCATGTCTGGGGGCGTGTCCGGGGGCAAGGGGCAGTCCGGGGTGGGTCCGGGGGTGTGGTAACGGTTCGGGGGCGGGCCGGGAGGGTGGTCCCGAGTCCCCCGGCACTGCGGCCTGTGCCGGGGGATGCTGGGGCAGTGCGTGCAAGTTACGCCTGCTTCAAGCAGGCGTAACTTGCCCAACAAAGGTAGGGGGGGGATTTAGGTAGGGCTGGAGGGTGGGGTAGATAGGGGAAGGGAAGGAAGGTGGGGGGACGCGGAAGGAAAGTTCCCTCCGAGGCCGCTCCGATTTCGGAGCGGCCTCGGAGAGAATGGAGGCAGGCTGCTCGGCTAGGCGCGCGCAGGCTGCTGATTTTGCACAGCCTTGTGTGCGCCGACCCCGGTTTTATAAGATACGCATGGCTACGCGCGTATCTTATAAAAGCTGGTGTACTTTTGTTCGCGCGCGCGTATGTTTTGAAGATCTACCTCAAAGCGTTACATGGTCAAAAAACAGATTGGCTGAATTTTTAAATTTGGCTTCATACCCCACAAAGATCATTAAGATCAGCCAATAAGGGACTATTGCAAATCCTGTCAGTAAATTCAGCCCATCTCATACTAGTATGGGACAGATCCATCTCTATTGCTGGTCCCTGTATTTGGAATACAATGCCCATTGAACTACGTCTGGAAACTGAGTTTAAGGCGTTTAAGAAAGCACTGAAGACTTGGCTCTTCGAGCAGGCCTACGCAGACCATTTAGAGGAAAGAAGTAGTTAGAATGAATAAGCGATTATTCTTAAGTTTTGTTTTTTTTTACCCGTCCTTTTATTAATAATTTTATTTTGTTTAAATATCATATTGTATTTTAACTACCAGAATTTATTGTTGCTTTTATGATTTTATGTTTCTATGATGTGAACTGTTGTGATGTTTCTTGCAAATGACGGTATACAAAATTTTTAAATAAATAAATAACTAAAAATACTGTACTGCCAAATTGCTTGGGTTCCTTGATTTTTCTTAGCATTTCATTGTCCATCTCATCATTTTGACCAGTTGGACAGTAGTATACTCCTATTACTACACTCTTACCCAACACACATGGGATTTCTACCCATAAAGATTCTACTGTTCACTTAGGGCCAGATTTTTAAACTTATGCGCGGGCATAGATTTGTTCACACAACCCAGCGCAAACAAATCTACGCCCAATTTTATAACATGCGCATGCAGATGCACGCATGTTATAAAATCCGGGGTCGGCGCACCCAACAAAGGAAATTGGAGCGGCCTTGGAGGGAACTTTTTTTGCGATCCCCCCCACCTTCCCCTCCCTTCCCCTATCTAGCCCAACCCCAGCCCTAACTAAATCCCCCCCCTACCTTTTATTTCCGAAGTTATGCCTGCCCGAGGCAGGTGTAACTTGTGCGCGCCGGCTCGCCATCCCCCACTGTGTCGGAGGACTCGGGACTGCCCCTGGACTACCCCAAACCTCTGTCATGCCCTTGGAATGCCCCCTGATCCCTGTGCCCCTGACCCCCAGGCCCAGCCCTGGGCTGCCGCCATGCCCCTGGACCCACCCCCTTTTCGAAGCCCTGGGACATACACGCATCCCGGGGCTTGTGCACGCCGCCGAGCCTATGCAAGATAGGCTTGGCACACACAGGGGCAGGCAGGGGCAGCTTTTTGAGGGTTACGCGCATATCTTACGTGCGTAAACCTTTGAAAATCTGCCCCTTAGTCTCTTATATGATCTTTATCCTGTGGAACTCTTTGCCACTCCCAGACATAAAGCATCACCCCTCCCCCCCGAAGTTGATCCTTTCTATCATTGCGATATAATTTGTATCCTGGAATAGTACTGTCCCATTGGTTATCCTTCTCCAACAAAGTCTCTGAGATGCCAGTTATGTCTATCTCATCATTCACTGCTATATGCTTTAACTTTCCTAGACTTCTGGCATACAAACATTTCAAATTCTATTGGTTTGCATTAACAACCTGCTTCTCAGTTGATAGGGATAGTTTGGAATCCTTTAGGGATATGGATTACCTTTGCTTTTATTGGAACCTCTCTGTTGGGATGCCTTAATTCTCTTGTTTCATTAGTATCCTTTGAAGATACCTCCCTCCTTACCATGCACTGCTGAGTGATTGTCGGCTTTCCCCCATATTTTTTTCAGCTTATAGTCCACTTTTTGACACTTCAAAGTGGGTTACATTGGGCTACTGGAGGTACTTCCCGATCCCTAAAGGTATTACAACAAGAGAAGTTGATTTGTACAATGCAATAAAGACTACTTTGTAGTAATCAATTCCTTTTATTGGTATCTTTCATTGATTCAAATGATAGAAATTCATCATTCATATCAAATTTGTAGTTAATTCCTCTGACTATATATGCAATCCTCTCCCCTCCGAGTTGAAAGTGTGCCCTTACAGTTGTATATAAATATATATGTAGCATGTCACATTGACTATAGAGAAGCTCTCCCTCTCCATTTTCTAACATTAAATCCCACATTAGTGTGTGTTACTCTATCACACTCCACGCTAGCAGAACTTAATTTCCATTAACACCTCGTCAACTCCTCCCACTTGCATACTAAATGTAAAATTTGCATACTAATGTATATTGCGATACTTATCACATATTAGGGCTCTAACACATTCTGATAAATAATCGGGTAAGTTTGTAATTGAGGCAATGGATGATAGAGTGACTTTTCCAAGTGGTATTTGAACCCTGGTTTGTAGCCTGCCACTCTTACCAAAAGGCTATTCCGCCACTGTTGTAGTTTAAAAACTAGTCCTAAATGTATTAACTTTTGTTGACCTTTATTTGTACATATCTACATACATGAGCTAACATAGCAAGCACACTATTTTATATAATACAAAATCAAAATATAAAACTATGATTTGCATTTCTAATGTGAATTTAGTTCCAGAAATTTCCTATACTTTTGATTATCATAGTTTGACTTACATTTTAGAATGCTTAGAACTGCCTCTTTTGTACAAATGTGTTGTGTGTGTGTGTATGTGTGCTTATGTTGTGAGGTGAGTGGAAATCAATGCTAAGTATGTCGACCTTTCTGACTGAGAATAGTATATTTAGGTCTGTGCATTAAAAACAGTTGTTGCAAGGAAAAGTCAACATCTTATTTGCATCCATGCATATCAGTAATGCAATTAAGGCAGTCTTTCCTGAGAATTGGTTTCAGATAGTAATTAAAAAACAGTGTTATGAATTTTAATTTGGCATTAGACAAGCAAGTTATGCAGTAATGCTTTGTTCTCACAGTTTGGATAGAATAAATTATATGTATTTTACCAAGACTTTTGGATAGAAAATAGTTTACTATCTCAAATTCTTAGAATCAACATTAATATTAAAAAATGAGTTTCATAAAAAGGTTCACCTGGGACTTAAAGTAAAAGATGCTTGATATGAAGCACATTCATGATAGATTTTGGATTATCAAATTTGATCTGCTCTCATTGGGGTAAATTTTAAAAGCCCTGCGTGTGTAAATCCAGCCGGATTTACGCGCAAAGGGGACTTGTGCGCCGGCGTGCCTATGTTGCATAGGCTGCCGGTGTGCACAAAGCCCCGGGATGCGCATAAGTCCCGGGGCTTTGCTTGGGGGGCGTGTCGGGGGCAGCGCGGCATTCGGGAGCGTTCTGGGGGCAGGGCCGTGGTGCCGGACCGGGGCGTGGCCGAGGCCTCCGAAGCAGCCCCAGGGCCGGGTAATGGCACTCCCGCAGCCAGCCGGCGCGTACAAGTTACATCCAGCCACCACCCATTATCCAAGGTACCAACTCCTAAACAACATGAAACTCTGCCTAAACATGGATAAAACAGAATACATCCTCCTAGAACGGAAATCCACAATAAACATATCATCGAAAAACAATGTCAATGACAATTCAGCCATCAAACTAAGGGCCTCATTTTCCATCCGGATCGCACGCGATACCAAAATGGGGGCGGAGTTAGCCCCGGAAGAGGAGGAGTCGGGGCGTCACCGGGGCCGACTCCGCGAAGATGCCACAGATGATGAAAAGCTAAGGCCCTTTTCGTGTCCGAGTTCGCACCCAATAGCTACACCTTCTATGGTGGCGCTTTTGGGTGCGAAACCAGCAGCGATCGCAACGAGACGGTGCGATTGCTGCCGGCTAGCGCAGGCCCGCCCCCCCCATTTCGGCCCCCTGCCCTTCATTCCCTACTTTAGATACTTTAGAAAATGAGGCCCTAAATGACAAAGTGAAAGATCGCAGAATCTGGATAGACCCTGAACTCAATTTCAAAACGCACATCTCCATGAAAATAAAAGAAGGATTCAACAAACTTCTTATCCTAAAACTTCTAAAACCTCTGCTAAACCACCAAGACTTTAGAATCATTCTTCAATCATTAATATTCACGAGTCTTGATTACTGTAACTCAATTCTACTAGGCCTGCCCAAATCAACCTTGTGTCCACTACAAATTCTACAGAATGCAACAGCAAGAATACTAACCGGCCAGAAGAAAACAGAGCACATCACACCAACACTAAAAGCTCTGCACTGGCTACCCATTGAAAAATGAATTTAATTTAAAGTTCTCACCATACTACACAAGTCAATTTATGGAAAGGATCTTAACTGGTGAAACAACACAATCCAATTACACATCCCTAAACGCAACACGAGATCATCCAACAAAGCTTTACTAGCAATCCACGCTACCGCCACCGCCAGACTTATCTCAGTATGGGACAGAGCGTTCACCCTAGCTGGACCTAGCCTATGGAATACCCTACCAGAAAACATATGGAAACAAAGCAACATAAAACTATTCAGAAAGCTACTTCGAACAAACATACAGAGACGGCATAGGATAAAAGTTCCCCTAGCCAAATAGTATACTTTCACAGTTTCTCCATCTCCAACCCCTTTACTAATAATGGCCTTCCCCACTCTACTCAATCTAATTCATGACTTTTCACAAATTATCGAAGCATCCCCTACCTTCACAAATACATGCACTGTCCTAGAATATTTATCAAGATATCTGCCACTACCTTCCCTCTTTATCCTTTCTTTGCAGTTTTTGTCCTCCCTTAGTTTTCTGCTCCCTCTCTTCCCTCCCCTCCCCCTCTCTTCCTCTCCCCATACTCCCACTTTTAATTCCACACCCTTGTAAATATGCTATTATCATGTATATGGACTATTATTTTCATGTAAATTTTCATGTATATAGACTATTATTTTCATGTAAATATTCTATTATCATGCACAGAGTTTCTATCTTAATCATCTGTTCAAGATTTTTCCTGTTACAATGTATTCAGTTTTACCCTGTTTGATAAAAATGGTTGTTATTGCCATAAACTGTTGTGAAGGCTTGCTCCAAACCACGGTATATAAAAACTGACAAAATAAATAAATGCCATAGCGGGTCTCTTTTTTTAGCACAACAAGCCAGTTAATCAATATATACTGCCGAGTCACCTTTTTTACTGTTGCGACCATCGCTGCCCGACGTCTCCACTCCACCCACCTTACCTGTTTGGCGACTCCCTCTTTGGTTGATGGAAGTTTGGCTGCCACGGCGTCATCTCAATGGATGGCCGACACAAGATGGTGCCGGCCATCCATTGCTCCTACCATGTGACAGGGGCTGACCAATGGCACCAGTAGCCCCTGTGACATAGTAGGTCAAAGGCTATTGGCGCCATTTTGATGCGAGACAGGCCAGACAGCCTGATGACACGGAGGGAGAAATCGCTCGCGGGACCCCGCTGGACCACCAGGGATGTTAGTAAGTCTTGGGAAGGGATCGGGATGGTGGGGGGGGGGGGTATTTAATGTATTATAGTAAATTTTAATGCTTGGGGTGGGTTTTTTTTAGCTTCGTTTTCCCGCGTCGTTTTTTGGGCCCATTTCGTTTTTTGTTCGTTTTTCCAAAAAACTAACCGAAGAAAAACGAACTTTACCCCGAAGCGTCCGACTCAAAAAACAACCCAGTAGAAAAAACCGAAGCTCATCGCTACTGATATCATCAATAACACTCTGCAAGATTATTCCAAATCTCAAGATCCACCTGTCATCAATGCAGAAGATGACTTAGAAATTAAGATCAAAGAGATTCTGGATGTTCGTAACAGAGGCAAGACTTTTGAATACCTTCTAATTTGGGAAGGCTTTGGCCACGATTTAATCTCTTGGGAGCCTCAGACCAATATCTTGGACATAGAGATGCTTCATCAGTTCCACCTCGCGCATCCTTCTAAACCTAAGCCTGGTACCCGAAGAGGAGATCGCCCTTTGAAAGGGGGTACTGTTGCGACCATCGCTGCTCGACGTCCTCACTCCACCCTCTTTACCTCTGTGGCGATTCCCTCCGGGTCTGATGGATGGCTGGCTGCCGCGGCATCTCCATGCCGTCTCCCTCTGGCGTCCCCGGACCGGCTCGACGTTGCAGATCCGCCATGTTGCCTGAAGACCTACACGCGTGGGTGCTCTGATTACAGTACCAGCAAGAGCGCGAATCTCAGGGGCATTCCCCTGAGATGACGTCATCCGCTTCCAATATTTAAAGGTCTCTATTTCAATATCTACTGAGTTAGCAAGGAAGGGGATTGGTTCGGCTACACCTCCCAAGCTACTCTGCCTCCTCGGACTTACCAGGGGTACCCGCTCCTCAGGGGCCTCACTCTTTTTCTTTACTTTCAGATTACAGACAGGAACCGGTACTTGCTCCTCGAGGGCCCATGTTCCTGGACACTCTGAAGATTCTCTACTGCTTGGAAGCTATCACTGCTACAAACAATTGTGAGTTGCCATCGCTCTCTCAGAGCTTTCCCTGGAACCAGGTACTCGCTCCTGAGGGCCTAGACCTTTCCAGCACCTGAGCTTCCTTGAGACCTTATGTGAGTTTTGCCATCTAGTTCTGTTCATGAACTCTGCCTACTCTGCCTACTCACTTTCTACAGTTTCTCAACAGCTCAGCCATCCTGGATCGCTGTTCCAGTACCTGAGGGACTACAGCCCTGCCGGGCATATCAGCTCACTACTGCCACCTCTGGTGGTTTCAAAAACCTGTTTAATAAAAGAACTAATGTGTGTCTGTCTCCATACTCAAGCCTAGCCGGTGGTCCCTCTCGGGACATCCTCCCGGGGGCGTGGTCATCTGCCACCGGCCCAGGGATCCACCCACAACTATATCAGATTCGTTATAGATTGCTACTCCTTAGCAAGATGATATCTGAGACACTACAAGATTGCTACTCCTCACGGAGAATACATCAGATTGCTGACTCCTTCTTGTTTAGGTGCCAATAAGAACAGATTGCTACTTCGCAGTCTAACTAACAGCAGATTTATTAGAGATTGCTAACTCCCAGCTCTAACACAGAGCTTTCCTAACAGATTGCTAACTCCTATCTGATTGCTCCTCCCATCAGATAGCGGAACACAACATAATTCATCTGTTAGTTCATTGAAGTAGTTGATGGTTCTCCTTATAGCTTTCCCAGCATAGCGTGTCTTTTCTACGTGACCTCTCACTTTCCTCCAGTGATCTGCTCTGAATTCTCACTTCTTGGCATTCACTATTAACAGGAGTCACAAACACCCACACTCTAATATTAATTCTACATTTGCTGTACTAACATGCAGTACAGCAAAGCATTTATATTTTAGCTTTGATACCTATCTCCTTACCTTGACAGGAATCTCACAATCATTCATCCATTCATACACTCATACTTCACCACTAAGTTGCATGTTCTTTCATTGACTTTGAATATTTATTATATTTTTTATAGGCCTCGAATCAGAGGACCTTGACAACACCTCTGCTCCGTTTGACTTCAGGCTCTCAACTAACTGATTCTCTGTTTCTTGCTTTTCTGTGTTCTTCAGATCCTTACATTCGCTGATGTCACGATATTAAATAGTACTCCGTACTGTCTATTAACTATCTTAACTTTTATTACTGGAAGAATTTTTGTCTGGGTGTGTTATTTTTTACTTTAGAAAATTTTTGGTAAATTTTTTACTAGTTAAATTGTCTTTTATTTTTCATTTTAATCCTGTGCTGCAGCTTGGAAAAGTATACCTGCACTCACCCTATCACTGGTCCCTAAGGAAGCCATTGTCAAGGCTCCATAGTTACCACCTCTCCGCATCTTCTGATCACTATAGAGATTCCTATTTTTTTCAGACGTTGTGGGATGTACCATCCCAATTAGGGGTGTACAGATAACACCAACTAACTTTTTAATTAATTTCTTTACCATTTATAGACTTTTAAATTCCCTCGGAATCCCCAAAAAATATTTTTTTATATTTATTTTTAACTTTTTTTATGTTATTTTTGTTTTTAAATACCCATATAGTTTGTACAATCATCACAAATATGTCTCCTAACAAAATCACAACTTCAAAATTATTTTTAATAATCAAACCGAAAACCTAAAATTTTAGCAGTCTTTTCCTGTGTTTTAAAACATTTTTCCTCAAGCTTCACAGTCATCTCTTTCCCCACATGAGCAGAGCTATCATCAGGGCAATTTATATATTTGAAACAAGTTTTGAAACTAGGGAGTTGGTCTCAGTCAAGTGATCAGGGTCTCTTTACCTGACCACCACTGTCATTTCACTCCAAAGTTATTTATTTTTCCTATTTTCTTAAAAATTGATAGCCCCCCCCCCCCCACCTTAATAACAGAAACCTTGTGCAGAAAAACATACACAAATTTATGTCTGCTTGGAAGCAGGTATAAATGTGTAAGCGACAAAGCATACATAAAGTATATGAACATGCTTTCAAAAACTGTATGTAATGTTTTGGCTGGCCACAGAATGTCCTGCAACCAGCTGCACTCACCTTAAACACAGCCAATTCAGCTAGCACACCGCCATGCTGCCTTCCTCTCAACATCCTGCTAGGCACACATGCACACGGCGCATCGATTTCTGAGGATTTTGTGTTGGGAAACAGGCTGCTAGCACACATTGATAATGTCATTGACTGGAGTATTTAAACTCCAGCCACACTCCATACCTTTCTTCAGCAACAAGCCTTCCTGCAGCATTGCAGTGACTGTGTTGTTTCCATTTGCTTGTTCTCTTGCTCTGGTATCTGCTCTGCTTTTTGTCTCCTTGCTTCCTGTTGTCCTCTCTGCCTTGCCTGTGCTTCTCTGCCTTGCCACCATGTGCCTTGTCTTGCTTGTCCTGCTGGTTCCTGCCTTGTCTTGGTCCTCAGTGTCTTGTCTTGTCTGTCTTGATCTGATTCCTGGTTCTGACCTCTGCTTGGATATTGATTACTCTTCTAGTTTTTCACCTGCCCTGAACCCAGCTTGGACCCGGATACTGATTGCTTGCTGCCTACCCCAACATTGGCCTAGACCTGAATACTGTCTGTTCGCTGCTAGCCCTGACTGCTGCCCGAATCTTGATGTCATCTGTCTGCTCCTTATGGGACTTTCACCTAAGGCCTGCCAGCATCTGGAACCCAAGGGGGGGGAACAGGGCAGGTAAAGGTGAAGCCCCAGCTCCATTTCTAGTAAGAGCGTGTCCACTGTGGTAATTTTGCTTAAATTTATAGTTAAATTCTACAGAGCTTGCACAGTTGAGCTTAAGCAAGAACCAAAGTAATATGGCTAAGCATTGTTAAAAGTGATAGGAAAAACATAAGGTATTTTAAAAATTGATAGGACAAGTTGTTTACGGCTTTTAGACTGAGCACTATAGTATGCGATATATCATACGTGCGAAGCGTGCTGTAGAAGACATAGATACAAGATTTTGATTTGTTAGAAATGTTTTGTATCATTTCTGTTAGACAAGGTGAATAAGATACTTAATGTACTTTATACATGCTGAAGTCAATATTCAAAAGTCATTTAGACGGATAACTCACAAGTTATCCGTCTAAATGGCAAATGTGGCATATTCAGCTACTTATCCAGCTAAATTATAGCTAGATATGCAGTTAGCCGATATTTTAGCTGGATAAAAAGGGGGTGCTTCAGGGGCGTTCTGGGGAGGGGCTGAGATATCTAGCTAACCTAGCTGAATATTGGTGTAAAGGCAGGACACCTGGCCTTGAAGCGATTTGATGGAATCTGAGGGCAAGTTATTGTATTCTGGGTAGGAGGGTTGGAGTTATACAGTTCTTATAGCTTTAAGATATTAGAATACCTCTGGTTCTAGCCAATTCTCCATAGATAGGTGTTATGGGACTTGTGCACTGTAGAAGCATGGAACCTAGAGATCCTCCTGAAAACAAAAGGCACTGTCCTGCTTAATTGGGCAAATGTGTTAGGAACGTGGACCCTTGAGTCGGCTGAGACGGATGGTGATGCACTGTGGGAACCCACAGTAGATGTCGCAGCCGGGAGGTGGCACTGAGGAGATGGCTTCACCCTTGGAAGCCTGTGGTCCCCCCGGGAGGAGCCCATGAGGACCCAAGCTGCTGAGACTTAGGCGAGATCCTCTGCGACTGAGGACCAGAGGAGATAGGCCAGGGAAGCAGCCAGCACCAGGAGGTCAATGAAGACTTCACCCTTGGAAGCCCGCAGTCCCCCTGGGAGGAGCCCGTGAGGACCCGAGCTACTGGGACATAGGCGAGGCCCCCTGGTGGATGAAGAACTGGACACCTGTGGATGAAGAGAAGCCAGAAGCCGGAGTACAGCCAGGGATGGAAGCTGAAGCCAGAAGTCAGTGGATGAGCCAAGGTTGGAAGCCAGGAGTCAGAAGCCGAAGACAAAGCCAAGGACGGAAGCTGAAGCCAGAAGTCAGTGGACGAGCCAAGGTCGGAAGCCAGGAGTCAAAAGCCGAAGTCAAAGCCAAGGACGGAAGCAGAATCGGAAGTCCAGGAACGGAAGCCGGAGTCAAAAACCAGAAGTCAGAAGCCGAAGACAAGATCAGGAATCTGAAGCAGCAACTTGCAACTCTAACCAGAGTGAACCTTGTTGCAAGGAAAGGTAAGCGCCTAGCTGCAGGATTTAAGTATCCCTGCAGCGTCTGACATCAACTGGAGGCAGTCTTGCAGTTTCCTGCACTGGCCCCTATAAATTCTGAGCCCCTGCACGTGCGCCTAGGGGGCGGGGCCAGTCGTGGCGGATCACCGGCGTCTCCCTCGAGGAGGGAGAGCTGCGGCCGAGGCCAGGATGGGCCTTGTCGGCGTTCCAGTGGCCCGGGCCAGCGTTGAAGTAAGTGGAGGTCCCTGTGCATGGCCCGAGGCCATAACAGTATCCCCCCTCCTACTCCCCCTTCCCGGGGGCTTGGGCTTAGCTGGATGAGCCACGTGGAACCGAGGAATTTTCCTCAGGGTCATAACCCTCCCAAGAGAGGAGGTACTCCCAACGTCTGAGGTGGAATCGCACATCTAGTACCTCTTTGACTTGGTAGACTGTATCATCGTGTGCCTCAGGTGTGGCCGGTGCAGGGGTCTTCCTATGGAAGATGGATAGAACCAGTGGCTTCAGCAGGGAGACAGGGAAGACGTTGTGTATCCTGAGCGTAGACGGGAGGTGGAGGTGGTAGGAAACTGCCCCCACCCGTTCCATGATAGAGAACGGACCAATGTACCTTGGGGCCAGGCGCATTGAGGGAAGCTGCAAGTGAAGGTGTTTAGTGCTTAACCATACCTTGTCCCCGGGGAGAAAGGATGGGGCTGGACGTTGTAGGCGGTCTGCATATTTCTTTGCGATAACCACAGTGCGTCGAAGCTTTTCCCGGGTGGAGCTCCAGAGACGATGTAATTGTTGGGCAGTGAGTTGTACAGCTGGAGATGGCACTACCAACGGCAAGGGAGGTCAAAGTCGTTTCCCATATACCATATAGAAATAAGAACTGCCGGTGGCAGAATGTTTGTGGTGGTTGTACGAGAACTCCACCCATGGGAGCAGCGCCACCCAATCATTCTGTAAATCTCCCACGAAGGACAGGAGGAAGGTTTTCAATGTCCGGTTCATGCGCTCCACTTGGCCATTAGCTTCTGGGTGGAAGGCGGTTGTGAAATCTAGCTGGACCCCAAACTGCTTACAAAGCACCCTCCAATATTTCGCCATAAACTGTGAGCCCCGATCCGAGGCGATCTGTTTGGGGAGTCCGTGAAGGCGAAATATGTGGTGAGTAAACAGGTTCGCGAGTTCAGGTGCTGAAGGCAATTTAGCGAGAGGAACAAAGAGGGCCATCTTGGAGAACCTGTCAATCATAACCCAGATCACTGTCTTTCCTTCTAAAGAGGGTAGATCCACTATGAAGTCCGTGGACAAGTGGGTCCACGGCTCAGTGGGGATAGGCAGTGGCTGAAGAAGACCTCAGGGGCGGCTGGTGGGAGTCTTCTGCTGAGCCCAGGTCGGGCAGGAGCTGACATAGAGCCAGACGTTTTTCTTAAACTTGGGCCACCAGTAGTAATCGGAGAGTAATTCCTGAGTTCGTGCTACCCCTGGGTGACCTGCGGTCAGGGAGTCATGGGCCCAGGACAGTACCTTCTTCCAAAGGCGAACTGGTACAACCATCTTCCCCATAGGGACCACGTCGGATGCCACGAGAAGCACCTTGGTTGGGTCGAGTATGTATTGAGGCGGATTAGGGGTATCCTCCATCTCCGCCGTGTGGGAGAGGGCATCTGCCCGGATGTTCTTGGATGCTGGCCTGTAGTGGAGGAAAAAGTTGAAGTGGCTAAAAAAGAGGGACCACCGAGCTTGTCGAGGGTTGAGGCGCTGGGCACAACATAAGCATTCCAGATTCTTGTGATCCATATAAATGATCACTGGGTGTTGGGCTGCCTCCAACCACTGGCGCCATTCCTCGAAGGCTATTTTGATGGCCAGAAGTTCCTTGTCTCTTATGCCATAATTTTTTTCTGCAGGTTAGAATTTCCGGGAAAAGTAAGAACACGGCAGAGATCTACCGTTGCCGGATATTTGACTTAGGACAGCTCCGACCGCTATGTCGGAGGGGTCAACTTCCACAATGAACTGACATTGGGGGTCCAGGTGATGGAGACATGTGTCCTGAAGGAAGGCTGTCTTCAATTCTTGGAATGCTCGTAGCGCAACTACAGGCCAGTTTCTAGCGTCGGCCCCCTTCTTGGTGAGGGCCGTAAGCGGAGCCACCATCCTGGAGTAGTGGGGTAGAAATTGTCGGTAGAAATTGGCGAAGCCAAGGAAGCGTTGAAGCGCCTTGACCCCCACAGGTTGAGACCAATCCTTGACGGCTGTTACTTTCTCAGGGTCCATATGGAAACCCGTGGAGGACACAATATACTCGAGAAAGGGTTGGGACTCTTGCTCAAATTGACACTTCTCCATTTTGGCAAAGATCCGGTTATCCCGAAGCTTCTGCAGCACCCTGCGGACATCTCTGTGGTATGTCCAGGTCCTTCGAGTATATCAGCACGTCGTCCAGGTAAACGATGACTGAAGTATGTAACATATCTCTCAATACTTTGTTCATGAGATTCTGGAAAACCACGGGAGCGTTGCAGAGGCCAAAGGGCATGACCAAGTATTTGTAGTGGCCGTCCCTCGTATTGAACACGGTCTTCCACTCGTCGCCTGGTCATATCCTCACCAGGTTGTACGCCCCATGGAGATCCAACTTCGTGAACACCTTGGTTCCTTGTAGTCGATCCAGTAGCTCCGGAATCAATGGTAGCAGGTATCGGTCACATCATGTAATATTATTCAGACCACGATAATCTATACAGGGCCGGAGAGACCCATCCTTCTTTGCCACAAAGAAGAACCCGGCTCTGGCCGGGGAGTTAGATGGCCGAATGAACCCTCTGTCTAGGTTCTCCTGGATATACGCGGACATGGCCCAAGTCTCTGGGAGCAATAAAGGATATACTCATCCTTGTGGTGGCGTGGTACCTGAGATAAGGTTGATAGCACAGTCAAAGGGTTGGTGTTTCGGAAGGAGCTCGGCCTTTTCTTTCGAGAAGACATCCATGTAATCTTAATATTGTAGTGGCAGCACCAGGGGGGTGGTCAGGAGAGGTACCGAAGGTCGAGGGACAGCGGTCAGACAGGTGTCAAAGCAAGACGGGCCCCAGGATGCAACCTGCAGAGAATCCCAAGGGAAAACTGGGGAGTGCTTCCGAAGCCAGGGTAGCCCCAAGATGACCGGGTGCATGGACTTTTCCAAAATGAGGAATGAGATTTCCTCTACATGCAGGAGACCCGTGCGTAGTGTGAGGGGCTTGATACAGGTAGAAATGGTCCCTGGAAGAGGGGTCCCATGAATGGATGACACTCGGATGGGAGGCTTTTGAGGTTGGACCCCGATCTGAAGTTGCTGGACTAAATCCCAGAGGATAAAGTTCCCCCCCGGCTCTGGAGTCAATCAGGGCTAGTGTATCGAAGTTCCCTCTGGGGAGGAGTATAGTCACTGGAACAGTACACGGGGAGGCAGAAGTGGTGTTATCTAGGGTTAGCTCCCCGACTATCCCTAGGTCCGGTTATTTCCTGACCGCTCACCACACCGAGCAAGGAAGTGGCCCTTGCCACCACAATATAGGTACAAACCCTGGACAAGACATCTTCTTCTCTCCTCCTGAGAAATTGGGCCCCGGCCCAACTGCATGGGTTCTGCATCTTGATTCCCCGTAGAGGCAGAAAAGGAGGGCACTGGTTGGGAAAAAGTAGTTCCAGAGCTCCCGAGTCTCCGAGCGGACCTCCCCTCTCGGAACCGGCATTGGATACGGCAGTCTATGCGACCCGCCAAATCGATGAGACTGATCAAGTCGTCCAGGAGATCCCTGGCCTCTAGCTCATATTGGAGTCTTGGGGAGAGACCCTCCAGGAATGCGCCGTGAAGGCTGTCATTCCCCCAGTTCAGCTTGGCTGCTAGTGTCTGGAATTCCACTGCATACTCGGACAGGGGCCGGTTGCCCTGGCGTAGCTGAAGTAATTCTGAGGTTTCCGTGGACCTGCGGGAGGGCTCATCGAAGATCTGTCAGAAGGCTGTGACAAATTGCTCCAGGTTAGCCAGGCAGGAGTCCTGATGCTCCCATAGTGAGGAGGCCCACGCCAGAGGTTTCCCATCCAACAATGAAATAATGTAGCTAGTCTTAATCCGATCCGTGGGAAACTGGGCTGCCAGTAGGTTGAACCGGATGAAACATTGATTAAGAAATCCTCAGCATAGCTTCGCATCCCCAGAGTACCATGAGGGTGCTGGCAGTTGTGTGGGCGTGGCCAGTCCGATATTGGCCACGGGTCCCGGGGGGCTGAATGCGGTTGCTCCATCTATCCGATCAGTTAATCTCTGCATGGTCATCATCAGGGAGTCAATGCAGATTTGCTGTTGTTGCAACTGCTGTGCAATACCGGGAATGGCTTTCAAGCCCGTGGCATCCGCCGGGTCCATGGCCTTGCAAACTGTTAGGAACATGGACCCTTGAGTCGGCTGAGACGGATGGTGATGCACTGTGGGAACCCACAGTGGATGTCACAGCCGGGAGGCGGCGCTGAAGAGATGGCCCTGGAAAGCTTCACCCTTGGAAGCCAGCAGTCCCCCTGGAAGGAGCCCGTGAGGACCCGAGCCGCTGGGACTTAGGCGAGGCCCCCTGGTGGGTGAAGAACCGGATACCTGTGGATGAAGAGAAGCCAGAAGCCAGAGTCCAGCCAGGGACGGAAGCTGAAGCCAGAAGTCGATGGACGAGCCAAGGTCAAAAGCCAGGATTCAGAAGCTGAAGACAAAGCCAATGACAGAAGCTGAAGCCAGAAGTCAGTGGATGAGCCAAGGTCGGAAGCCAGGAGTCAGAAACCGAAGACAAAGCCAAGGATGGAAGCTGAAGCCAGAAGTCAGTGGACGAGCCAAGGTCGGAAGCCACACATACTTTTCAATACACGAATAAGGTTATTTGTTATTTGTTATTTGGTTAAAGATTATTATTACTTTCTATGTTCCTTGTAATAATGTTCAATGGTTGATTGTTATTGTTTCAATGTTCTATGTAAAAAAAAACCCCGGTCTAACCTCCCAGACCAGGGCAACCTTCTCGTTACATGTAAACCGGATTGATTTGTATTGCATACAGGAATTCCGGTATATAAAAATTAAAAATAAATAAATAAATAAATAAAGCCAGGAGTCAGAAGCCAGGAGTCAGAAGCCAGGAGTCAGAATCCAAAGTCAAAGCCAAGGCCGGAAGCAGAATCGGAAGTCCAGGAATGGAAGCCAGAGTCAAAAACCAGAAGTCAGAAGCCGAAGACAAGATCAGGGATCCGAAACAGCAACTAGCAACTCTAACCAGAGTGAACCTCATTGCAAGGCAAGGTAAGAGCCTAGCTGCAGGGTTTAAATATCCCTGCAGCGTCTGACGTCATCTGGAGGCAGTCCTGTGATTTCCCACGCTGGCCCCTATAAATTCTGAGTCCCTGCGTGCGTGCCTATAGTGCGGGGCCAGACGCGGTGGATCGCCGGCATCTCCCTCGAGGAGGGAGCGCCACGGCCGAGGCCAGGACGGGCCTTGTCGGCGTTCCAACGGCCCGGGCCGGCCTTGAAGTAAGTGGAGGTCCTGGGGCACGGCCCGGGGCCATAACAACATGTGAGGCTTCCCTCAGGGCCTGGACTAATGGTATACCTTCCGTGCTCCATCTAGCCCCAATAAGTCTCACTAGCTCACAACGTAAGAGTTTTAAACACCTTTTTATTGCATCATTCTAGGCAGCTTTGCAGGAACTTCAAAATCACCAGTTTCCCCAAAACATGAATCTTACTGGTCAGCTTGTATAAGATTCTATCACATAACATTTCCTTTACCCCTTAGTAATTGATACCAAAGGATTTAGGACTAGCTTCCATTTCACCAGCTTCATAGGTATATTTAGATACTCAGCTTCTATCTGTTATAATGCATAGTTTTTGTTCTGATTAATCTCTGCACTAGCCATTAGACTTGCAATCAAAGGTCTTGCTTAGTTACTAGGGCTTTTGGTCTCAGAGTACAAATCACACACTAAGAACATTTGTAAGCCTTGCATTTAAAATGCTTTTGGAATGGAGTCACTACAGCTATCCAGCCCAGTTTAGGCGTACTTAACAAATAAATACCCTTGATTTAACCCCTTCGCACTACTGCATTTTACACAGTCAAACTCAGCTTCAATTAACAAACACAGTGGGTTTAATTCCTTAGTTTCTCTAGGAGCACATCTACATTTTGTGCAGCTAAGCTCAGCTTCAATTAACAAACATACTGAGGTAGATTTTAAAAGCATTGCTCGCGCAAAAATGGCCACATTCGCACGTATGTGGGCTGCGCATGAGAACGCGAATTTTAAGAGGCCATGAAGTAGGCACATACATACCCATGCACATGTCAAGTATAAGGGTGTGAAAATGGGGCGGGGAATGGGTGTTCCAGGGCGGGGCTAAGACTTACACAGAAAACTCGAACTTTTAAAAAAGCTGATCATGGCATGCGTCTGCGTGTTATCCGCATAACTTTACTGCAGGCTCTGATGAGGAGCAATTCTAGACATCTTGCGTTTTAGGGCTTTCAGCACAGCGTGAAGGTTCGGAGTCAAGTGGGGCTTAAAGGATGAAGAACCAGAGAGGTCTGAAGACCTCAGTTTCAACTGCACAAACTGGTGGAATAATTAGAAAACAGTTTTTTCCCTCGCGCATGTTCTAAAATCTGCCTGCCTTTGCAAATAAAAGCCACCAAAGCCCTAGCAGAAATACATGCAGGACATTTACTCGAGCTGCCTCTTAAGATTACATGTAGTAGGGGGATTTTAAATGACACGTGCATACTTACGCGCACGATATAAAATTGCAGCACATTTCTGCTCGCACGCTGATATGCACGTTTATGGGCGCACGCGCATTCCTTTTAAAATTACCCAGACTGGGTTTAATTCCTTAGCACTACTGCAATACTCAGTTTCAATTAAAAAACACACAGGGTTTCTGGCATTAGTACAGCCAAACTTCACCCCAATTAACAAATAACCTAGGTTCCATGCTTTCATTTTTCACAAGAACACTGCTGCCTTTTACACAGCCCAAACTCAACTTCAATATAGATAGTTTAGTCCCTTGATAAATTCAAACATAACTTAACTCAACAGTTGAAAAGTTCATCTGGCTCAGGCTTCTCTTCCTCTAAGACTTGCATCATGGCAGACAGGCTATGTTGTGCTGTATTCCTCCAAGGGGTCTCTTTGCTGCCTTTATATGGAACCTAGCAGCCTATAGCAGTAGGGGGTTAGCTCCTCCCTGATCAGCTGTTCACTTGGTGACATCATCCTCCAGGCTGCCCCTGGGAAAGATAGAAATGTAGTTCCCTAGGAGCGGCTATCTTAACTTCAGATTAACCTACTTCTGAACAAATCCTGCCTCAAAGCTTTAAATTCGCTCTTTTGTGCAGAGACCATCATCAAAATCATCACAATTGTGTTATAAACTGGTATGGTTGTGGACCCTGGACAGTAGTGAGAGTTGGTTCCACCCACAGGGAGGAGCCCTGTGGGGACTCACTGCAGTAGGCGAAGCCTCAATAGAGACAGACACAGATGAGACAGACTTTATTGTACTGGAATCATTGGAAATGCACACAGCATGGAGAGAAGACATTGTCCAAAGTAGTAAAGCAGCTCAATGCAGATATCCCCGGTAGTGGCCTGCAAAGCGGGGTACGCCAGGGAAGTCTTCACCTGATGGTAACTCTCTGGAGGGATCCTGTAGTGGTCCACAGCACGAGGTATGCCAAGGATCAGTAGGTAGAAGCCCAGAGAGGTGCAGATGTCAGCAGAGCGAAGTAGATGATGGTACTTACTCCAGAGTGTAGAAGGGTAGCTGGAATGAGCACTGTAGTGGCCTAAGGCACGGGGTATGCCGGTGGTTTCTTCAGCTAGGTCGTTGAAGCATAAGTAGTATTCACTAGGCTGACCTCACGATGTCCTGAATCAGGTAGATAGGAATCTCCAGGCAGGAAGGTCCTCTGAGGAGCGGATAGCCAGAACGTAACAAGGCTCCCGAGGAGCGAGTGCCTAAGATGTTCTAGTTCAGGAAGTAGTGAAGTGAAGCATCTCCGAATGGAGTGGAATAAGCAGGAAGGAAGTCATTGCTAACTCATAGGAAGCTTAGGCTGACTGGGTTAAATACATCAAGCGGGTGACGTCATGCGGAGGGGACGCCCCCAAGGTTCCTGCCATGCCGTCAATAAGAGAGGGCCTGGCACACGCGCGTGTCCCCAAAGTAATCCCCGACTCAAGATGGCAGACGAAATCGTCCACGCTGTCCCGGGGACGCTGAGGAAGGCGGCATTTGCAGGCTGAGGCCGCCACGGCCTTGAGAATCACTGTAGCAGGGAATAGAGATGTGAGCAGCAAAGGTCGCAGCCATCTGCGCCCGATGGGCGCAACAAATTGGGTATATCTGGCTAGGCTAGCCGTATAACTTTAGGCCTCCTTTAGAGCAGATCTAAAGTTAACCAACCTTGTGTGACCAGATAACTCCCTACTTACCTGGATATCTTTTAAAGATATCAGAATAAGTAGCACCGTCATCAAAGAAACTACAAATAAACAAATGGGGACAGCAGCTCTATTCTTCCCACCTTGATCTCCAGATTTTAGCCTGACAAGGCACTTTGGCAACTTATACTTCCTTTATTTGATCATATAACTGTTGCGATCCCGCTTGCGGTAGGGCCGCGAGCAGGCTCTTACCTTCATGGCCCAGAAGCCGCCCTGAAGCCCGGACCTTTCAGAGTGGCAGGAGTCACTGTGAGCCACAGCCTGCCTCCTCCCGTCGTGGCAGGGAGCCATGACGCTGCTCTTCCCTTCACGGCTGGGGCCGCTGACATCATCATTGCTGCGGCCCGGAGGCTGCAGTCCTCAGACTCACTTGTGGCTTGGAGCCACCCCCGGAAGCCTCTTTTGTGACTGGACACCACCTCCAACGTTGGGGCCTGCACGGCCCAGCTCCAGCTCCTGCACTCCTCTTCTCAATGGCAGTATGGCCAATGTTCAGGGTCCTGCACCACTTCCTCCTTCCTGCTTCCTAGGGTGGGCCCACATCTTCTTGCCAGAGTTAAAGGGCAAGTAGGGAGTGGTCCCTCTGGTTCCACCTGCAGGCTCCTCCCCGGGCGTAGTCCTCTTCTGCCTAGAAAAGGCTCCTGCTGTCATTTCCAACTTGCCTTTGCAAGGAGCTAGTCTGTTCCAGGATGCCTCGTCTTCTGCTCCAGCTTGGCACTTCCTCTTGGGATCCCAATCCGTTCCTGGTCTCATTCTGATGCTCCGTTCCAGTCCTGATGTTCTGTTCCAGTCTTGATGTTCCATTCCAGCCCTGATGTCTTCTGCGTCCTGATATTCCATTTCAGCCCTGATGTCTTCGTCCATTGTCCAGATGTCCTCAACTCCACTCTGACCCATCCCTCGTGGTCCGAGACCAGTCTGGCTGGGTTGAGTAGGGCGCGTAGTGGCCCAGTATTCCGCAACCACCCCTGCTGGGTGTCTAGGGCGCAGGTGGGTCTTCCCATCTGACAGTGCCAAGGAGTCTTCTCATCCCTTGTCAGACCTGCCTTGTTCCTGATGTCCGATGTCTGCCTTGCCTTGATGTCTGTAAGCCTGATGTCTATCCTTCTCTGGGCAGGCCCCGTCCTTCAGTGTGGTCTGCGACCAGACCGGCTGGGATGTATAGGGCACCTGAGGGACTTTGCCTGCCTGTCCATTCTGTCCTCTCCTTGGATTTCCTTGGTTCTGATGCCTTCTTGTGTGGTCTGTGACCAGCCCGGCTGGGCTGTGTAGGGCACTGGAGGGGCATTGCTTGCCTGGAGGATCTGGATTTTTAACTACTTGATTTTAATCTTGCCTTGCCGTGCCATGCCATGCCTTGTCATGCCATGCCTTGCCTTGCCATGTCATGCCTTGCCTTGCCTAACCATGCCTTGCCTCGCCTGAGTCTTGGTCTTCCTCAATGCCTGAGCCTTCATCTTCCTCAACGCCTGAGTCTTCATCCTGTGCCAGATGTCTCTGTCCGTCCTTGATCTCTGTCTGGCCAGCCGCTTCTTGACGTTACCCAGCGGTAGGTCCGAAAATGCTTGGCGTGGTCGGAGGACCACTCAGAGTCCACCATTGCATTGGAGGCCTCACAGAAGCATGCAGGTACGGTGGAGGTCCCCGGTTCTCCAGTTCCCAGACAAGGACCGTCTCTCCGTGAGGGCACACATACCTTGTCCTGCACAGGGGAGCACCCTCTAGCGCTCCCTTCCATCGCAGCGCAACAGATTGTGAAGGCCATGTGGCCGGTGGGACTATCCTTGTCCCAGGCCTTGTTTTGGACTTTCCTTTTCTGGACTCAAAATTGTTTTTTTCTCCATGACCTGCAGGAGGCGACTGCATCATCGAAGTTCTTGGATCTTCGACCCTTCTGACCTCCCGAAGGAGGGAGAGGACTCCCTTTGAGGTGGGTGCTGTTGTGATCCCGCTCATGGCAATGCCGCGAGCAGGCTCTTACCTTCGCGGCCCAGAGGCCACCCTGAAGCCTGGACCTTTCAGGGTGGCAGGAGCCGCTGTGAGCCGCAGCCTGCCTCCTCCCGTCGTGGCAGGGAGCCGCAACACTGCTCTTCCCTTCACTGCTGGGGCCGCTGACATCATCGTTGCTGCGGCCCAGAGGCCGCAGTCCTCGGACTCACTTGCGGCTTGGAGCCGCCCCCGGAAGTCTCTATTGCAGCTGGACACCGCCTCCAATGTCGGGGACTGCACGGCCCAGCTCCAGCTCCTGCACTCCTCTTCTCAGCGGCAGCATGGCCACTGTTCAGGGTCCTGCATCACTTCCTCCTTCCTGCTTCCTAGGGGCGGGCCCGCATCTTCTTGCCAGAGTTAAAGGGACAGTAGGGAGTGGTCCCTCTGGTTCCACCTGCAGGCTCCTCCCCGGGCGTAGTCCTCTTCTGGCTACAAAATGTTCCTGCTGTGACTAGGGGTGTGCATTCGTTTCCTACGTATTTGTAATCCGCAACGTATAGGGCCATATCCGTTGTATTCGTGGGGAAGCAAAACGTATCGCGATTCCCTACAAATATAACGAATCTGCGTCAAATTATTCGGCCGTCTAAAGGAGCCAATTTAAACAAACCCCCCTCCTGACCCCCCCAAGACTTACCAAAACTCCCTGGTGGACCAGCGGGGGGTCCGGGAGCCATCCCCTGCACTCACACCCTCGGCTGCCGGTATTCAAAATAGCGCCGATAGCCTTTGACCTACAATGTCACAGGGGCTAACGGTGCCATTGGTCAGCCCCGTCACATGGTAGGAGCAATGGATGGCGGCACCATCTTGTCGGCCCCTGTGACATAGTGAGGGCAAAGGCTATCGACACCAATTTGAATACTGGCAGCCGATGGCCCAAGTGCAGGAGGTCGCTCCCGGACCCCCGCTGGACTTTTGGCATGTCTTGTGGGGGTCAAGAGGGGCGACTAGAATTGTACACAGTATTCAAGATGCGGTCTCACCATGGAGCGATATAGAGGCATTATGATATTTTCCGTTTTATTAACCATTCCCTTCCTAATAATTCCTAACATTCTGTTTGCTTTTTTGACTGCTGCAGACACTGAGCTGACGATTTTAAAGTATTATCCACTATAAAGCCTAGATCTTTTTCCTGGGTGGTAGCTCCTAATATGGAACCTAACATCGTGTAACTACAACAAGGGTTATTTTTCCCTATATGCAACACCTTGCACTTGTCCACATTAAATTTCATCTGCCATTTGGATGCCCAATCTTCCAAACTTGCAAGGTCCTCCTGTAATGTATCACAATCTGCTTGTGATTTAACTACTGTGAATAATTTTGTATCATCCACAAATTTGATAACCTCACTCATCGTATTCCTTTCCAGATCATATATATATATATATATATATATATATATTGAAAAGCACCAGTCCAAGTACAGATCCCTGAGGTACTCCACTGTTTACCCTCTTCCACTGAGAACATTGACCATTTAATCCTACTCTCTGTTTCCTGTCTTTTAACCAGTTTGCAATCCACGAAAGGACATTGCCTCCTATCCCATGACTTTCTAGTTTTCTTAGTAGCCTCTCATGAGGGACTTTGTCAAACGCCTTCTGAAAATCCAAATACACTACATCAACCAGTTCACCTTTATCCACATGTTTATTAACCCCTTCAAAAATATAAAGCAGTTTTGTTAGGCAAGACTTCCCTTGGGTAAATCCATGTTGACTGTGTTCCATTAAACCATGTCTTTCTATATGCTCTATGATTTTGATCTTGAGAATAGTTTCCACTATTTTTCCCAGCACTGAAGTCAGGCTCACTGGTCTATAGTTACCGGGATCGCCCCTGGAGCCTTTTCTAAATATTGGGGTTATATTGGCCTCCCTCCAGCCTTCAGGTACAATAGATGATTTTAATGATAGGTTACAAATTTTAACTAATAGATCAGAAATTTAATTTTTTAGTTCCTTCAGTACCCTAGGATGCATACCATCTGGTCCAGGTTATTTACTACTCTTTAGTTTGTCAATCTGGCCTACTACATCTTCCAGGTTCACAGTGATTTTGTTCAGTTCATCTGACTCATCACCCCTGAAAACCATCTCCGGAACTGGTATCTCCCCAACATCCTCTTTAGTAAACATGGAAGCAAAGAATTCATTTAGTCTTTCTGCAATAGCCTTATCTTCCCTAAGATCCCCTTTAATCCCTAGGTCATCTAATGGTCCAACCGACTCCCTCACAGGTTTCCTACTTTGGATATATTTAAAAAGTTTTTATTATGAGTTTTTGCCTCTATCGCCAACTTCATTTCAAATTCTCTCTCTTCACCTGTCTTATTAATGTTTTACACTTAACTTGACAATGCTTATGTTTTATCCTATTTTCTTCAGATGGGAAAAATATGCTTATGTTTTATCCTATTTTTATCCTATTTTTCTTCAGATGGGGGAAAAAGACAAAAAACTAGGTAACTTTACAGTAAGAACTAGGTAACTTTACAATAAACAAGTATGATGTAAAGGAGGAGTAACATAACATATCTAGTTAAGGAGCATAAGTACGATACATTAAACATGTTAAAAACTTGGAAAAGGTAAAGGAAGTATAAACAGAAAGGGTAATACGAGAAGGTGGAGGTATAGCTTTAAAACGGGGGGGCTATAAGATTAGACTGATTTAATAAATACAAAACGGTGCTTGAGGGGGAGTTGGGAGTGCAGTGGAGCAGAGGTGTGTATTATGTAAAGGTCTGTTTGAAGAACCAGGCGTTTAGTTGTTTTTTTTAATTTATGGGCTAGGGCTCTAGTCGCAGGTCAGGAGGCATAGCACTCCAATTTGTGGGTCCTGCTATAGATAGAGCTCTTTCTTTTGTGGCAGTAAGGTGGGTAGGTTTAGAGGCGTATGTGTGTAATGCACTATTATATATGGATCTGGTAGGTCTAATGGAGGTATGGAAGTGTATGGAGTCATTGAGCCAGTGAATGTCCTGGTTATGTAGTGTCTTGTGTATGATAGTAAGGCTCTTGTAGCAGATTCTGAAAGTGATAGGGAGCCAGTGAAGGTCTTTAAGAATAGGGGTAATATGGTCTTTTCTGCATGTGTTGGTGAGTATTCTGGCTGTGGCATTTTGTAGCATTTGGAGGGGTTTGATGGTAGATGCGCGGAGGTCTAGCAGGAGGGTGTTACAATAGTCAATTTTGGAGAATATTAAAGCTTGAAGGATGGTGCAGAAGTCGTTAAAGTGGAGTAGAGGTTTAAGTTTTTTTAGAACATGAAGTTTGTAATAGCATTCTTTCATAGTTCAGTTTATGAATTGTTTAAGGTCAGGTTGGCTGTCCAGGATAACTCCAAGGTCTCAAATGTGTTGAGCGATAGGAATTGAAAGGGGAAGGGTGTTAATGTCAGTAGTAGTCATGGTGTTAGAGTTGTGTGATATAATAAGGAGTTCGGTTTTTGAGGTGTTGAGGGCAAGGTTAAGATTAGAGAGGAGGTGGGTGATGGATTTGAGGCAGGTATTCCAGATCTTGAGGGATTTGGATTCGGATTCGGTAATGGGGATAAGGATTTGGACGTTGTCCGCGTAAATGAAATGAGTGAGATCTAAACTAGATAGGAGTTGGCATAGGGGCAGCATGTATATATTGAAAAGAGTAGAGGATAGGGAGGAGCCTTGGGTATGCCCCGAGTTAGGTTGATGGATTCAGATTCATTGTTACCAATTTTGACTTTGTAGTGTCTATTACTGAGGTAGGATTCAAGCCAACGAAGGGCATTGCCAGTAATGCCAATTTCAGTAATGTGGTTTAGAAGGATCTCGTGGCTGATAGTCTTGAAGGTGGAAGAGATATCTAACATGGCAAGGATGTAGGATTGTCCATTGTCAAAATCTTTAAAGAGGGTGTCAGTGTGTGAGATTAGGAGGGTTTCTGTACTGAAGAATTTGCGGAAGCCGAATTGAGAAGGGTATAAGATATTGTTTTTCTCTAGATGATCAGAGAGTTGGATGTTTATTACTTTTTCCATGAGTTTTGGGGGAAGGGTGGGTTAGAGATAAGTCGATTGTTGGGAGGTTCAGTAGGGTTGAAATTAGGTTTTTTAAGGATAGGTTTGACAATGGCTTGTTTTAAAGAGGTGGGGATGCTTCGAAAGGTGATGGAACAGTTGATTATTTCGGCTAATGATTTGGCAATTAGTTTAGGGATCATCAGGAGGTATTTAGTGGGGATGGTATCTGTGGGATGTGATGCCAGTTTGATTTTCTTAAGGAGGGTTTCTATTTCAGATGAGGAGGTGGATTCAAAGGAATCTAAGGTCACATGGGAAATTTTTGCAGGGATGATTGAGGTGGTGGTGGAGGGGGGACGTTTGAGGTAAGCTTAGAAATTTTGTTGTGGAAAAAGCGGGCAAGGTCATTACATATGGTCTGGTTTTTATTGTCTGTACTGGGCGGAGGGTTGTTTTGGTAAGGTCGGACACATAGGAGAAGAGGGATTTAGTATTGTATTGAATGTTGTGAATTCTGAAGGCGTGGAAGTCACGCTTGGTATTATGGATGGCAGATCTGTAGTGTGCAAGGGCGGATTTGTATGAGGCCTGTAGTGAGGGGGAGGGATTCGTGCGCCATTTCTTTTCAGAGTTTCTTAGGTTGCGTTAAAGTTTTTTTAGTTTAAGAATGTACCATGGTTTTCTAGATGTTGCGACCATCGGTCTGCGACGGCTTCACCTCGCCTACCTTACTCTTCTTGCAGGCCCCTTTGTCACGCTCCTTCGGCGCACGATGTCAGCACATGGTGCCTATGGCTCACCGGCGCGAAATTTAAAGTCCTGTCCCACGTTGCATCGATGAGGTAAGGTGGTAGGTGGGGTTCAGGCTAGCATCAAGCGAATCAGTAGGGGTCCGATCGTGGGCGTGGGGTGGGTCGCTGGAGGAGATCCTCGCGGTGGTGCAGTGAAGTTGGGCTGACTCAAGGCCTCGATGGGGCTCTAGTCTGGGGTAATGTCGGCTTCGGAGTGGACGCAAAAGGGACGGCACTGCTCACCGGCGCGAAATTTAAAGTCCTGTCCCACGTCGCATCGATGAGGTAAGGCGGTAGGCAGGGTTCAGGCTGGCGTCGGGTGAATCTGGAGGGGTCCAATCGTGGGCCTGGGGTGGGTCGCTGGAGGAGATCCTCACGGCAGTGCAGTGAAGCTGGGAGGACTCAAGGCCTCAATGGGGCTCCGGTTTGGGGTAACGTCAGGATCAGAGCGGGCACCAAAGGGACGGCACTGCTCCAGTGTCAGTGCCGGAGGAACCTGGAGTCGTTGCATAGCCTCATCGATGGCCTCCTGAACCATCCAGTCCAGTTCTTCTCGGAGACCTGGAGCAAGCAGCCCCGACTTTGGAACAGAAGAAGGAGGTAGAGGCATAGTTGGAGGGACCACTATTAAAGGCAGAGTCGCGGCTCCCGATCCCCTGTCAGGTGAGGGTTGCCTCGGTGACCAGGTCGCAGAAACGGTCGGTGCCTTTACTGGATGGGGTTTCTTTGACAGCGGCTCAGATGATGGCGATGTCGATGATTTTGCTCTCTTGATGGTCCGAGACTTACGGTGTCGATGACGATGTTTGTCTCTATGATCCCCTCGGTCCTGAGGGGGAGTAGAGGGTGACGAAGGCCGAGAAGTCGTCGATGCCGGGCGGTCACCGGCCTGGTCAATGCTGGTGCGAAGTTGACTGTGCCAGTTCTGACGACGTCGATGCAATTGATGGAGTCAGGGTTTGAGCACGGAAGAGAAGCTCCATCTTCTCCATTCTGGCCTTGTGACCTTTTGGTGTCATTAGAGCACATTTGGTGCAGGTCAAGACATCGTGCTCGCGTCCTAGACACATTACACAGACTTTATGAGGGTCTGTGATAGACATGGTGCGAGTACAGTCCGGACACCGACAGAACCCCGATGCCATGGCCATGGAAAAAAATCGAGCCGCAGTACAGTCGACGGCCAGTAGGCCGTGAGGGCCAAACTCGATGGTAATCAACAGAAAATGGGTAAAAACTTACCGGAGTACTGCGGTCTGAAAAAAGTTAAAGGAGGGACCCCTGTGGGGCAAATTAACTTTTAGTAATTCCGTGAGGAATATTCCTGTCAGGAATCTCTGCCGAGCTCCTTTACCGCGAGGCTACTGCTGCGCAGAAAAAAGAAGACTGAAGGGGGACCCCTGCTGGCTGCAGGGTTAGTGCCATGCTGGGCATGCCCAGTAGGGGCAAGTCAAAGTTCGGGAAACTTTGACAGTTGTTTTCCGTGATTGGGCTCCATCCAGTGATGTCACCCATATGTGAGGACTACCATCCTGTTTGTCCTGTGAGAAATTTCTTTACAGAGAGGATAGGGGTTGCCTAGAATAGTGGAGGTGGTGAAGACAAAGCCAGTATCTGAATTAAAAGAAAACATGGGAAAATCACTGGAGATCTGTGAAGAAATGGTAGGGATTGTATTGATAGCAGACTAGGCAGACTGCATGGACTTTTCCTTCTATTATGTTTCTATGACAGCAATAAATAAAAGGCACATAAGCATTCAGGTGTACAGATTTCTGGGGGCAGAGTGGAGGATGTTAATGGATCATCTACAATGGCTACTCTACTTGTGGATTGCAAATATCTTTTTCAGAGCTGTGGCAATTATTCTTTTTGTTTTGATTAATATCTGCTTATTTTGAAAATTATTCTGGTTGTTGCATCATTCAGTCTCCAGAGACCACTGGGGGAATGAAACCCATTGATAACCTATGATAGTAGAGAAAAACTCAGGGCTCATTTAGATTTCCCATTTTCTATTGCAGTACTGGATTGATTCCTCAACCCCGTACTTATTCCATGTCTTCTTGAATTCTGACATACGGTAGTTTTGTCCCTGCCATCTCCATTAAGAGGCAGTCCCCTTCATGCACTACCCTTTCTGTAGAGAAACACTTTCTCATGCCACTCCTGAGTCTACCCATCTCCAGCTGGAAATTGTGACTTTTTATAGAACTTTCTTCCCACCAAAAAAATGTCTGAATATTCCAAAAATCTAGCATGTACTGCAGCTTTCATCTTTTTTTTTCTATTCTGAAAATGGTACATTTTTCTTTGCGTCTCCAAATATATTAAATGATTTCTTTCTAGTATACATTTGCATGTATTTCTTTGAATTCCCTCATCCTCTTCCTTATTTTTCTGGTACTGAAAATACACATACTTCATATGCAAGATGAGCTTTTGTACGGAGGTAATATCGCATCTTTTTCCCGATGTTAATTGCACTTGTAAGTACACAAGTCTTTCACTGCTGTGCCAGCTGCCACTTGACTCTATAATTTCATTTTTGCTTTATTGTTTATCTGGATAGCAAAGACTTTTTTGACTCACATGCTCATAGATCCTCGCAGCTTAGTTTATAAATTACTTTACATGTATATGTTTCTTCCCTAAAAGCATGACCATATTCTTGTCAATACCGAATAACTTTAGGCTTTTTTAACAGCCCAGTCCCTCAATTTATCCAAATGTCCCTGCAGCTTTTCAGTTTCCACTGGATTGTTTGCAATGTCACTAGTTTTTAGTATAATCAGTTAAAATTGCTCTGTTACCCTTCAGCCCTCTATGCAAGCTATTGATAAGCTTAATTAAAAGCAAAATTCAAAGTACTGATCCTGGCTCTGTACTTTGTAGTCAAAGCTAGTCCTAATTTATTTTATTTCTTACATTTGTACAATTCTGTAGCAAAAAATATGCACTGTACAGCATTTATAGTGGCCTTACTCAGTGTTTTAAAAAATATTTTCCTCTGAATCAACTCTTAATCTGTTTGTAATGTATTCATACTTTGTATGTATCTGTGTGCTGCCTGCATGGAGTTCTGATAAGGATTAGCACAGAAACACCGTCATTTATTTAGATTCATAATTCAGAGAGTGACTCAGTAAATGAGCAAGTAGCTCATTTAAAACAAATTGAAGAAAATTCTTTTTCACTCAACGCATAGTTAAGCTCTGGAATTCATTGCCAGAGGATGTGATTACAGCAGTTAGTGTAATTGGGTTTAAAAAAAGGTTTGGATAAATTCCTAGAAGAAAAATCCATAAACTGCTATTATGGCAATTAATACTCAGTAGTAGCTTGTGATTTATCTAATGTTTGGGTACTTGCTTGATGGCGCCGGCCCGGGGGTGTGGTCGAGGCTCCGGACCAGCCCCGGGTCGGGTGATGGCGCCAGCAGGCGTAAATCTGCCAACAAAGGTAGGGGGGTTTAGATAGGGCCGGGGGGGGGGGGGGGGGGGGGTAGGTAGGGGAAGGGGGGGGAAGGTGCGGGGGGTGGAAAGAAAGTTCCCTCCGAGGCCGCTCCGATTTCGCTCCGAGGCCGCTCCGATTTCGCTCCGAGGCCGCTCCGATTTCGGAGCGGCCTCGGAGGGAACAGGCAGCGCGCGCCGGGCTCGGCGCACGCAAGTTGCAGAAATGTGCACCCCCGTGCGCGCGCCGACCCCGGATTTTATAAGATACGCGCAGCTACGCGCGTATCTTATAAAATCCAGCATACTTTTGTTCACGCCTGGTGCGCGAACAAAAGTACGCACTCGCGCAAAATTATAAAATCTGCCACTTATTTTTCCTCACATAGGGGTAGATTTTAAAAAAGTGCGCCTTTGCGTACTTTTGTTGGTGCACCAGGCGCAAACAAAAGTACGCTGGATTTTAGTAGATACGCGCGTAGCTGCGCGTATCTGCTAAAATCCTGGATCGGCGCGCGCAAGGCTGCTGATTTTGGGCAGCAGGCGCGCGCCAAGCCGCGCAGCCTGTCTCCGTTCCCTCCGAGGCCGCTCCGAAATCGGAGCGGCCTCAGAGGGAACTCCCTTTCGCCCTCCCCTCACCTTTCCCTCCCTTCCTCTACCTAACCCACCCCCCCCGGCCCTATCTAAACCCCACCCTACCTTTAAATCCACACGCGCCATCGGGCTGCTGGCGCGCGGAGACACGATCTGGGGGCGGTTCCGGAGGGCGTGGCCATGCCCCCGGACCGCCCTGGCCTGAAACCACACCCCCGGGCCCGCCCCCAAAACGCCGCGTCCCGCCCCCAAAATGCCGTGCCGATCGGCCCCGCCCCCGACACGCCCCCGACATGCCCCCCTCGAAAAACCCTGGGACTTACGCGAGTCCCGGGGCTCTGCGCGCGCCGACAGGCCTATGGAAAATAGGCGCGCCGGCGCACAAGGCCCTGCTCGCGTAAATCCAGGCGGATTTACGCGAGCAGGGCTTTTAAAATCCGCCCCATAGTATCCAAGTATTATAGAAACAACTGTTGAAAAATCTGTACCCTTAAATCTCTTGATAAGCAATGAATTTTTGTGCTTAAAAATCTTTGCAATCCCTCCTCTTTAATGCATAACTCCAATTATGGTGATTAGTGGTAAGCAGATTTCACTCCGAGATAAGGGGGTTTACTAAGGATGTGTCGCAGGGCTCGTTCCTTGGTCTGATTCTGTTCAGCTTTTTCCTACGCAATATTGTGGAAGGGCTGTTGAGAAAGATAATTCCAAACTCTGCACTAGGGTTGACATCCCGGAAGGTGTAGAAAACATGAGAATGGATCAAGGGAAAGTTGAGGAACTGGTTAAAGTCTGTCAGCTAAGATTTAATACTAGAAAATATAGGATCCTACATGCAGGTTGCAAAAACCCAAGGAAGTAGTACAGTATAGGGGATGAGGTTCTTCTATGCACAAAACAAAAACAGGATCTGATAGTGATCGTATTTAATGAATGTAACGTGGCCAACAAGTAGATAAGGTGATGACAAAAGTCAGAAGGATGCTTGGGTGCATAGAGAGAGGAATCATCAACTGGAAAAAGAAGGTGATACTGAAGTCTCTGGTGAGACCTCATTTGGAGTACTACAGTTCTGGAGACCGCACCTTTAGAATGATATAAACTGAGTAAAGTTGGTCCAGAGGATAGCTACTAAAATGTTTAATGGTTTTCATCTTATATAAGGATCTTTATTTTCAGTTTTTATTTTGTTTTTTACTGGGAATTTATCAGTGCTTATTATAACAAGAAAAATATATCACATTTACCCATAAAAATGACAAGTCCTCTTTTCCCATTGATTTCTCCCATTTTTGTTTTTGTTATAATGCACATTGTTAAATTCTCAAGAATAAAATAAAATAAAAACTGAAAAAGAAGATGTCTAATCAAAAATCATATAGAGACATAGTTAAAGATTGAAATATGTGTACCCTACAGGAAAGGAAGAAAAGGGATGATATGATAGAGACATTTAAATACCTCCAAGGAATAAATACACAGAAGGCAAGTCTCTTTCAAAGGAAAGGATGCTCTAGAGCAAGGGGTGGGTTAAAGGACGAGGGTGAAAAGGTGTAGATTCAGAAATAATCTAAGGAAATATTTCTTTACGGAAAGGGTAGTAGACTCATAGAACAGCCTTTATGTGGAGTTGGTGATGACGAGGACAGTATCAGAATTCATGAAAACATGGGACAAGCCCAGAGGATTTATGAGGGAGAGGAACAGACTATAAAACTGAGTAAGAGACATGGATGAGCAGATTGGATGGGCTGTATGGTATTAATCTGCCATAACATTTGATTTTTCTATGTCAACTAAGAATCCACAAAACATTTGAAGAACATTGATTCTATTTTCTAAGCTCTTCAGGCACCCTCCCTTTAGAAAATTTAAATGTTCAAAAAGGATGGGTGGTGTTATTTTGACAATTAGAAAAATAACATTGAGTGTTGCCTTTCAAAGCCTATTAATTGGAATTCAAACCCAGACTGAAGTAAGAGAGAAAGAAGTCCTGTAAAAAAAAAAAAAAAAAATCCAGTTAACCAGCTTTCTGCCAATAGCTGCTGACGTGCAATCAAAACTGTGATTACGATGCCAAACAATTAGAACATAATGCAAAGTATAAATGGAACTGGTTCTTGAGCAGAGTGGAATGCAATGTATATAGGGGCAGTTCCATTTAATCACACAGGTGTCTTGCTATAAATATATTTAAACTCTGGCAAATAATTTCTTTAGACACTAAAATCTAAAAAGATGGCATAGATAATGTATGTTCAGAGCCAGAAGGAAGAAATCATTTTGTTTATTTTTACCACATTTACTAAAGAAAAAAAAACCAAACCAAGTCCATGATCCTCCTGGTGGTACTGAATAAGAAATATGAACTCCTGGCTTGCAGTTTAAAAGCTTAAGAAACTAACTTTCAAGGATCTTTAGACAATCCATTTCAGCAACGTGACTTAGCGTGTTTGATATTGCTCCTGTTTAAAGATACAGCACCATCTAAGATCTTTATTTCTCACTTTGTGCTCTAAGACAACAGATCTCATTTTAGAAACACAAACGAGGCAATTTATTTTCCCCTCTTGTTTTCTTTTCTATTCTCTTTTAATCATATGACTGACAGCTTAAATCTGTGTCACTTTATTTGGTTTCTATACAGATTACTTTATATGGTTGTTGAATTCTTTAGAAATTATATTGTAATTTTTCAACTGGAATTATATCAGAGGTTACAGCTAAAGTTGTAAAACTGGAGGCCAGTAATCCTGCTCCCAGGCAGCAATATTAGTCTTCGGATTGTAAAAGGGATTGCTGGATTTGAACCTGACTCTATATATATATATACTAGGATTTTATGACCCTTGAACTGGACTTAGTTGTGAGAACCTATTTGGTGACTGAATTAAAAATAGCTGGAACTGATATTTATTTATTATAGCACATGCTCAAGGATGGCTGGTATCTGAATTATTGAAATCCTATAGTGAAGTGAATCTGCCTCTTGTGCACATTTTTTATTTTTATTTTTATTTATATTCTGTCTTTGAGCCACTTAAAAGCATCTTATATTCAGGTAAGTGTGCCCCAAAAGATTCCCTTACTAATTGTATTAGTGCCTTCATAGATACTGGATAATGAGGTCAGAGAACAGGATTGTATGGTTATCAGACACTCCCCAGGCCTCCAAGATTAGGGAGAATCAAAGGTGTACTAAAGGGTCCACCCCGGGTGGCAACAGGGGGAGGGGTAAGGTCCTGCAGCGGCGTGGAACAGTGATGTGTTAGCAAAAATCCTGCCAGCAAAAGCAAGGACCTGCAGCCGTGGCAGAGGCCAGCGGCGCTGCCAGCATTTCCTGGAGCCTGTAGCAAAGAACAGGCCCAGCAATGCTGCCGGTGCTCCCGGAGGTGGTGGCTGAAGAAGAAGCCCTGTGGTGCCACCAGCGGCTGAAGAAGGGAGAGACTGGCCCTATGAGCAGGCCCAGTGCCACCGGGTGTGCAAACCATGCAATTGCAAAGGGCGTTACACCCGGTGGATCGGCATCAGGAACCGGAAGAGGCCAGCTAGGCCACTGGTGGACTCTATCTCTCCAGCAGCCCGGAAGAGGAAGAGGCCCATGAGGCCGCCGGTGGACCCCATCTCACCGGTGTCCTGGAAGAGAAATCAGCCTATGAGGCTGCTGGTAGACCCTATCTCACTAGCGGCCAAAGAAAGAAGGAGCCTGTTCTCTTATTCCATCTCGGTGCTGACGTTCACTTTCCAAAACACGTGCAGCTAGCATGTTTTCTATGCTGATCTCGAGATGCAAGAGATCAGCAAAAAGGAAGTGCTAGGTTCACTTATATCTGCTCTCTTACACGCAAATATGCCCCTCTACTCTTACATTTATCATTTATCATTTCCCTCCCAGCGTGTGATAAGCCATGTCTTTGCTCTCATGGCTTTTTCATCTCTAGAGCTGTTCCCCTCCTAATGAGATGTTATTTCTCTAAGCTGTTAATCTTATACGTTTAATTTTTCTATGCGCTTTACTTGACACGTAATACTTTATTTAGATCTGTGATTTGTGTTATACTTCTGCTGCTGAATAATGCCCCTATAGATATGATCCCATTAGTATAACTTCTTTTAATAGAGATCCATAAGATTTGCCCCTCTAGTTATAATTAACCATGTCTCTCATTTTCTTTCTCGGTTAACTTAAATTATTTTATGTTTTTTTAAATTATCTAACTTGTTCTCTTAGTTAAATTCTACTATGCTAAATTCTTCTTTATATGTCATTGTCATTACTCTCTTAAGTTAACATATTATTTGTAAAGCACTGCTGCTAATCACTATATTTATTTAGCGCTGTTGTGAAATATTGTTGAAAGTGAACTGATGTGATGTTACTAAACAAATGTCGGTATATAAAAGCTACAAATAAATAAATAAAATAAATAAATGTGGGTGTGTATGTGTGTGTGTGAATGAATGAATGAATGAATGGGAGTCTTATTGTGGTGTGGGGATGTGATGTGTATGTGAAAGAGAGCCTGACCTGGGGGTGTGGTATTTGTGAATGAGAGCCTGACTGGGGTGAATGAGAGCCTGACTGGAGATGGGAGGGAGGGGGGTATGTGAATGGGAGCCTGACTGACTGGAGGTGGGTATGTGAATGGGAGCCTGACTGACTGGAGAGGGGTATGTGAATGGGAGCCTGACTGGAGGGGAGGAGTATGTGAATGGGAGCCTGACTAGATGGTTATGTGTATAATAATTGGAACCCGTCTGGGGAGTGTATGTGCGAATAGGAACCTTTCTGGGGGGAGGTGTATTTCTGTGTGCATGAGAACTTGACTGGGATGTGTGTGTGGGGTGGGGGAATAGGAATCTATCTGGGGTGTGGATGTGTGTGAATGGAAACCTGTCTGGGGTTTGTGTGAATGAATGGGAACCTGTCTGGGGTCTGTATGTGTGCGTATGGGAACCTGACTGGTGTGTGGGTGTGTGTGTATGGGAACCTTTCTGGGAGGTGTGTGTGTATGTGTGTATGGGAAACTGTCTGGGGTGTGTATGAAGAAAATTTGTGCTGGATCACTAATCCGTGCCTTAGAATGAATGGAAATAAAACATTTTCATATATGGAGAGTGGTGAATTTTCCATCCTTATTAGTCTAACTTATTGGATGTCTGTGTCTGCCATTTTGAAATAATTTATTGTTGTTTGAGTTCTTAATTATTAGATGTTATTCTATTCCTTAGATCATTATAAAAATAATATTTCCAAGTATGGTTTTACTAATATGATTGATTTATATTCCTTGATTTTATTGTTTGATGAATGATTTATGAGGACTGGTGATGTTCCTGTTTCTCCATTGCTACAGTGCATACAGAGTCTGGCTTGTTGCAGTTTGCGGTTTCTGGTTTAGTTTCTGTTTATAGTTTATAATCTCTTTATTCTGAATTTTGTGAGAGTGAGTCTGTGTTTTGAATGTTTAATTGAGGTGGGGTATTTTGTGTTTAAAAAAAAATGAGTAGAGGGCAGCACAGTAATTGTTCGAACAGGGCAGCAAAAATGCTAGCACTGGCTCTGCCTGTGAGAGTAAGTGCTGGTGTGTGTGTGTGTGTGTATGTGTGTATGAGGGGGTGTGAATGAGGGTGTGTGGGGGTGTATATGTGTATGAGGGGTGTGTGTATGAGGGTGTGACGTTGTGTGTGTATATGAAAGTGTGTGAAGATGTGTGGGTATATGTGTGTGTGAGTATATATATATATAATATATATATATGAGAAGGTGCTTGTGGGTCTGTATGTGTGAGAGGATGCTTGTTTGCGTATATGAGAGGGTGCCTGTAAGTGTGTATGAGAGGGTGCCAGTGTGCAGGAGTGGGGGTGGGGATTGAGAGAGAGGAAGCATGTGTGTGTGTGCATGGGTGAGTCAGGAATTGTGTATGAGAGATACAGAGGAATTGTGTATGTGTGAGAGAGTGTTATGACCCAAAGGCTTGAGAGCCTTCGTATCCTGTTACGAGCGCGGCCTCCGGCAGCTGTTACGAATCGAGGGCTTGGGTCTTCGGCTACTGTTACAAGCGCGGAGGCGCGGTCATTTCTGAAGCAGGTGTTGTGAACCCTTGGGCCACGGCATGAATCAGGGAGAAGCCCCAAGACACACTGTGGGAGGTGAGCTGGTGCAAGCACGGGAAACGAAGAGCAGGACAAGGCTGAAGCGAAGACAGGGAGGCAAGGTCTGACCCTCTACCGGACTTGTACGCCCCAAGATGACCAACAATGCAATGTTGATCGATGAACAGTCCTCCGACCATTCGGACCTTTCGGACCTGCCGCTGGGTATGGCAAGAAGTGGCAGGCCGTCAGAGGAGAAGGGCAGATGGAGACCTTAGAACACAGAAGACTTGGACGAAGACTGAGGCGAAGACACTGTAGATGAAGACTGAAGCGAGGACACTGTAGACGAAGACTCAGGTGAGGACACTGTAGATAAAGGCAAGGATCAAGGCACTGTAGACACAGGCAAGGAAGTCAAAGCGCTGGGTCGAGACTGCGACGCAGCGCGCCCTACACAGTCCACCCATGGGACTGGTCGCGGACCACACTGGGCTCGAAGCAGACTCCAGGAGGGATAGTGGAAGATGATACCGGAACATGACGAAGATACTGAAGAAGCCTGCACCAGGGCGCACCCTACACAGTCCACCCGCGGGACTGGTCGCGGACCACTCTGGTGCAGAGCAGGTTCAAACAGAGTCTTGACTTGGACAGACACAATTTGCAATAGGCTTCGAAGACCAGGACAAGATTCAAGCACAGGATTCAACGATAAAAACTTAGGACTGTACTGTGAGGCACCCTACACAGCCCACCCATGGGACTGGTCACGGACCACGACAACAGCATGCCAGGAAAGTGGACATCAGGGAACCAAGGCATGGAGGCAAAAGCGAAGACAAAGGCATCAGGAAGAACATCAGGAACATGAAGACACAGAAGAAGGACATCAGGAACCTGAAGACATCTGGAGGCCTGGATGAAGGACATCAAGAACATGAAGACAACTGAAGATCTGGATGAAGGACATTAGGAACATGAAGACAACTGAAGACCTGGACGAGGAACATGAAGACGAAGCCGTCAAAGCAGGAGAAGACCACATAGGACCTGGACCGGAGAGAAGACAGCCAACTGTGGAACCAGATCCGAAGGCCAGGAAGAACTGAAGAAAGGCCCTGTTATAGGGCTGAAGCAGGAAGACGTCATCAGGCGGGGCCAGGAGCACTTCCTGTTACTGGTCCTTTAAATACCGTGAAAAGGTGCGCGCCGGCACCTAGGAGGAGGGCCCTGAAGGAAGCAGGACCATGGACAGCGGCACCCGGCCGCGCAGAGAGCAGGAAGGAGCAGGCAGGCTTCGGGGCGGCCTCCAGGCCACAGGATAACAACGGAGTGGCAGCATCTCTCCCCTGCTGCTCAGAGAAGGATTTCGGAGGCGGCTCCACACCGCAAGAGTGCCGGTGGGTGCGGCCTCCAGGCTACGAGTCTTGGCGGCGGATCTGGCCACAACAAGATGGCGCCGGTGGCAGCGGTGGCTTCCCAGGCCATGGTAAAGGGCTGCCGGCAGGATCAGCCCTGCCGCACAAGAAGCTGCCGTGGCCTCAGGCCCATGGGGGACGATGGCAATGGCAAGCTGCTGTGAAGAAACAGGTGGGTGGAGGGGTTGCCCGTTGCTCACCGCGGGTAGACCCATAACAGAGAGACAGATGGAGGAAACGTGTATGTCTGTCTCTTTCACACATACACACTCACACTAAAGCTCCCTCTGTCTCTCATCAAGCGTGTTTGTATATGAGAGACAGAGGGAGCATATTTTGTTTGTGTCTCTGTGTGTATGTACCCCAGTTCACCGCAGTTTCAGGGTGACAGGTATGGAGGCTGGGGAATTTTATAAATCCTTATTAGTTTTAATTACTGGGTATTATTTTATGTCTGCTATTTTGAAATATGTTATCAATGTTTAGGAAATTTTTAAAAATGTGTACAGGAGCTTCTAATTGTTGAATATTCTATTCATCAGCTGTTTTGAAATGTATATTTTTTAGTATGGTTTTACCATTCTGATTGATTTATATTTCTTGATTGTATTGTTTTGAGGAATAGTGATTTTCTGCATTGTTGCACTGCATACAGAATCTGGCTTGTGGTTTCCAGTTCATTTTTTTTCTGCATGTATGCATGTGAGAGAGAGAGAGGGAGAGAGAGAGAGAGGAAGCATGTGTGTGTGTGTGTGTGTGTGTGTTAGCATGTGAATAGGCCCAGAGGAAGCTTGTGTGTGTGGGAGAGAGAGATTGGGGAAGCATGCCTGTGTGACAGAGACACAGAGGAAGTGTGTGTGTGTGAGAGAGAGATGGGGGAAGCATGCCTGTGTGAGAGAGACACAGAGGAAGTATGTGTGTGTGAGAGAAGTACAATCCTAAGATTGTTGTGTACTTGGGGCATGCATGCGTGCGCGCGCACACACACACACACACAAACACACACAAATGCAATATGCTCCCTCTCTCTCATACACAGACATATGTGCTTGATGAAAGATAGAGGAAGCATGTTTGTGGAGAGAGATATATACACATACAGAGATGCACACTTTCACTGTACCGGTCTCATACATACCCTTCCTCTGCGTCTTTCTCACATGCAAACACACACACACCCAAGCTTCCTCTCTCTCTCTCTCTCTCACGTACACATGCAGACAAATCCTGAACTAGAAACCACAAGCAAGATTCTGTATTCAATGCAATAATGGAAAAGCAGAAAATCCCTTTTCCTCAAAACAATAGAGTGGGAGATTTTTTAAATCCTTATTAGTTTTAATTATTGGGTGTTGTTTGATGTGTCTGCTGTTTTGAAATATTTTATCGATGTTTATGAAATTTAAAATTATATATTGGAGGGGAGAGGGGTGCCAAAGAAGTATCCATTCCAGATGCCAAATATTCTAGGTACACCTCTGGGGAGAATTCTAAGGGTCCAAAAATAATCCTGTGAGAGACAGAATGAAAGAAATAGAGCAGTTTTTAAACTACATTTTTGAAGAAAGCTGGCAGTCACTCTGGAGAGTCTGGTTCGGCGCCTTGGGTATTGGTGTTATGGATCCACTAGAAATAATAGGTAGGAATATACAGCCCCAAAGGTTTTGTTTCATTTTGTTTTTCATTTCAGCTTGGGGGAGAAGTTTAATTTTTGGTTTGTTTGATGATTTCGTAAGTTTGGTTTGTGACTGAACCCCAAAACAACATTAAAGTTAAAAAAAAATACAAAACAAAAAATAAAATAAAATAAAAAAAACTGAATTGCTTTAAAAATAAAAAAAAAAAAGCCTCCTGTAGTCCAGGAATCACTCTCCTGTCCTGTCAAATTGTGACAGGAGCCTGGGACTATCCAACGGAACCTCCCAAGCCCACTTCAACCTCTACTTCTGCCACAAATAAAATCTAGGTTGGGCCAAGCCAGGCTAGGTCCCTCCTGCTTCATATTTAAAATCTGCCATCGCTGGAGTCTCCCACTATGGTACCCACTTACCCACAGTCCTGGAAAAAGTTCTTAATGGCAGGAGCAAAGCCTAGATGGACCATTGATCTGACTCAGCTTGGCCATTCTTACATTCTTAGGACAAGAATGTTAACTAGAGAGGGGAGTTGGCTCTATACTCCTTGTCTGCACTGAAGAATTGACTTAAGCAGAGCTGTTACTAGCCTATGGCTGAAATGGCCATGGCCACAGGTCCCATCCGTCATGAGGCACCACTGTTCTCTCTCAGGAGAGCTGAAAAACAACCTCCCCTCCTTCTGATGCATCCCTTCATCATCAAGAGCTCTGCTGCTGGGGGGAGGAGATGATTAACTGTACCTGCTCTTGGTTTCCCCTCCCCTCAGGGCTATCTTTGAAGGAGGAAGGAGCCAAATCAGGACAAAAATACCAATTCTGCTGCCCAGCAGAGATGGCCTGCACAAGAACCTCCCCCTCTGAAGCAGTACAATCTGTAGAGTCGTGAGATGACTCATCAGCCTCCTCTGCTCAAGTTAGGAGCAGCCTCCCCTGCCCCGGCACCAAAGAGCAGGAGGAGCAGAATGGCCGGCAGTGCCGGAAGAGGAATAATCACATTCTCTTCTTTCCCTGCAGTCAGGAATAGGAGGAGCAGCACAGCCCACCTAGCAGAAGAAGCAGCATCGGCCTTCCCTCAGTCTGGAGCAGGTGCAAGAGCAGCATGGCCCTGAGGCTAGAAGAAAGAGGAAGAGTATAGTGGGCTGTAGGGATGAAAGAGGAGACTGAGGTTGCTTAGAACATAAGAACATAAGATATGCCATACTGGGTCAGACAAAGGTCCTTCAAGCCCAGTACCCTGTTTCCAACAGTGGCCAATCTAAGTCACAAGTACCTGGCAAGTACCCAAATCTACCTTATAAATGGGCTCTGACCGACGGCCTGCAAATGCGCAGTAGAGAGCAGCTCTACCGCGCATGCGCGGGCGAGCACGTCGGTCAGAGCCGAGCGTGCCCGAAAAAAAATGGCGCTGGGGCCAAGGAGCGGCGGCGGTGAGAAGCAGGAGCGGCGGCGGCGAGAAGCAGGAGTGGGAGGAGCAGTAGCGGCGGCAGTGACGACGAGCAGTAGCGGTGCCGCGCGCGTGGGAGGGATCCCCCCCCCAGAGATCTTCCGTCTGCCGGTTGTGGATGATCTGAAAGGGGAGGGGATTGAGAGAGGGGGAGTGACTGAGGAGAGGGAGGAGAGAGTGAGGGGAGGAGAGAGTGAGGGGAAGGGGAGGGGGAGGAGAGAGGGAGGGGGAGAGGAAGGGGAGAGGGAGGAGGGGAAGGAAGGGGAGAGGGGGGAGAGGGGGAGAGGAAGGAAGGGGAGGGAGGGAGAGGGGGAGAGGGAGGGAGAATAGAGGGGGAGGGGGGAAGGGGAGAATGAGGGGGAGGGGAGGGGAGAGGAGAGGGAGGGAAGGGGGAAGGGAGGGAGGGAGACTAGAGGGAGGAGGGAGAATGAGGGGGAGGGAGTGGAAAGGAAATGGACCGAACAAATTTTTTTAAATGTAGCCCGTTGTTACGGGCTTAACGGCTAGTATTAAATAGATCTGAAGCTATTATTCCTTATTGATTAATAGCAGTTCATGGATTTTTCCTTTAGAAACTTAACCAAACCTTTTTTAAACCCAGTTATACTAACTGCTGTAATCACATGCTCTGGCAATGAATTTCAGAGCTTAACTATACGCTGAGTGAAAAAAGAATGTACTTTGATTTGCTTTAAATGAGCTATTTGCTAACTTCATGGAGTGGCCTGTAGTCCTTCTATTATTTGAGAGGTAGATTTTAAAAAGCCTGCGAGTGGCAAAAATAGGAGGCACGTGTGTAACTCAGATGCATGTGGGCCTCGCGGATTTTAAAAGGCCCTCAGCCATGAGCGTATGTCCCGGTACGTGAATAAAAAAGATTTGGTGGAAAAGGGGTGGGATGTGGGTGTGGTCTGGGCAGGACATGGGTTTGGCATGGGTGGGGAATGGGCGGGCTAGGACTGCATCATGCAGTCATTTATGCGGACTAATGTTTACGGATCCCACAACCTCCTAACTTGCTTCTGCTGTAGACTACATCTAAGTAGGTAAACTAAAAAAAGGGCAGTCAGTAGGGTTTTAAGGGTCAGGGTTAATAAGGTAAAAGGGAGCCTAGTTAGGAGGAGGTTTTAGGAAGGGGAGGGAACATGATAATAGACCTAATGTGCCGCCATGCACATCTATGAAAATCCCCCCCACCTACGTGCTCGAGACAGCATTTGCATGCAATGCGTAAGTGGATATAAATTCGTGTGCGCACGTATAACGTGAACATAAATTGTGCATATTATAAAATTGGTGCGTTCTTGTGCGCGTGCCAGCAAACACATGCACATGTGCGTATGTACATCCCTTTGAAAGTTAATGCTTGAGAGAGTAAATAACTGATTTCCATTAACCTGTTCAAGTCCTTTCATGATTTTGTAGACCTCTATCATATCCTCCCTTGGTTGTCTTTTCTCCAAACTGAAGCTGTTCCATGCCCCTTATCATTTTGGTTGTCCTTCTCTACACTTTCTCCAGTGCAACTACATCTTTTTTGAGATGTGGCAACCAGAATTGCACCTAGTATTCAAGATGAGATCTCACCATGGAGCAATACAGAGGCATTATGACATCCACTGTTTTTTTTCCATTCCCTGCTTAATAATTCTTAACATTCTGTTTGATTTTTTTGACCACTAAAGCACATTAAGCCGACAATTTCATTGAATTATCCACTATGATGCCTAGCTATATTTCCTGGGTGGTAACTCCTAAGATAGAACCTAAAATTGTGTAACTACAGCAAGTGTCATTTTTTCCTATATACATTACCTTGTTCTTGTCCTCATTAAATTTCATCTGCCATATGGAAGTCCAATCTTCCAGTCTCACAAGGTCCTCCTGAAATTTATCACAATCCTCTTGAGATTTAACTACTCTGCATAATTTTGTGTCATCCACAAATTTGATTGCCTCACTTATCATACCCCTTTCCAGATCATTTATAAATATATTAAAAAGCACCGGTCCAAGTACAGATCCCTGAGGCACTCTTTATCCACTGTGAAAACAGACCACTTAATCCAATTTTTTGTTTCCTGTAGGGATGTGAATCGTTTTAGGACGATTAAAATTATCGTCCGATAATTTTAATATCGTCTTAAACCGTTATGGAACACAATACAATACAGATTCTAACGATTTATCGTTATAAATCGTTAGAATCGTGAGCCGGCACACTAAAACCCCCTAAAACCCACCCCGACCCTTTAAATTAAATCCCCCACCCTCCCGAACCCCCCCCAAATAACTTAAATAACCTGCGGGTCCAGCGACGGTCCGGAACGGCAGCGGTCCGGAACGGGCTCCTGCTCCTGCATCTTGTCGTCTTCGGCCGGCGCCATTTTCCAAAATGGCACCGAAAAATGGCGGCGGCCATAGACGAAAAAGATTGGACGGCAGGAGGTCCTTCCGGACCCCCGCTGGACTTTTGGCAAGTCTCGTGGGGGTCAGGAGGCCCCCCACAAGCTGGCCAAAAGTTCCTGGAGGTCCAGCGGGGGTCAGGGAGCGATTTCCCGCCGCGAATCGTTTTCGTACGGAAAATGGCGCCGGCAGGAGATCGACTGCAGGAGGTCATTCAGCGAGGGTTCCGGCGCCTCGCTGAACGACCTCCTGCAGTCGATCTCCTGCCGGCGCCATTTTCCGTACGAAAACGATTCGCGGCGGGAAATCGCTCCCTGACCCCCGCTGGACCTCCAGGAACTTTTGGCCAGCTTGTGGGGGGCCTCCTGACCCCCACGAGACTTGCCAAAAGTCCAGCGGGGGTCCGGAAGGACCTCCTGCCGTCCAATCTTTTTCGTCTATGGCCGCCGCCATTTTTCGGCGCCATTTTGGAAAATGGCGCCGGCCGAAGACGACAAGATGCAGGAGCAGGAGCCCGTTCCGGACCGCTGCCGTTCCGGACCGCCGCTGGACCCGCAGGTTATTTAAGTTATTTGGGGGTGGGGGATTTAATTTAAAGGGTCGGGGGTGGGTTTTAGGGGGTTTTAATGTGCCGGTTTTTCGATTTTTCGATTTTTTAACGATTTTTCACGATTTTTCACGATATTTTACCCCCCCAAACGGCAACAATACGATTCCCTCCCCCTCCCAGCCGAAATCGATCGTTAAGACGATCGAGGACACGATTCACATCCCTAGTTTCCTGTCTTTTAACCAGTTTGCAATCCACAAAAGGACATCACCTTCAATCCCATGACTTTTTAGTTTTCTTAGAAGCCTCTCATGAGAGATTTTATTGAATGCCTTCTGAAAAACACAAAAAATACACCATATCTACTGGTTCACCTTTGTCCACATGTTTATTCACCCTTCAAAAAAAATGTAGGAGATTTGTGAGTCAAAACTTCCCTTGGGTAAATCCATGCTGGCTGTGTCCCATTAAACTATGTCTGTCTAAATGTTTTGTGATTTTATTCTTTATAACGGTTTCCATGGTTTTTGCCAGCACTGAAGTCAGACTCACCGGTTTATAGTTTCCCAGATCACCCCTGGAGCCCTTTTTAAATATAGGGGTTGCATTGGCTACCTTGCAGTCTTCAGGTACAATGGATGATTTTAATGATAGGATACAAATTAATTGAAATCGGTCTGAAAAATCATTTTTTAGTTCTTTCAGAATCCTGGAGTGTATACCATCTAGTCCAGGTGATTTGATTTACTAATCTTAAATTTGTCAATCTGACCTACCACATCTTCCCAGTTCACCATGATTTGTTTAAGTTCATCTGAATCTTCACCCTTGAAAACTATCTCTGGAATAGGTATCTCCCCAACATCCGCTTAAGTAAACACCAAAGCAAAGAATTTTAGTCTTTCCGTGATGACCTTATCTTGCCTAAGTGCTACTTTCTCCTCAGACATCTAACAGTCCAATTTACTCTCTTGCAGGCTTTCTGCTTTGGATATATTTAAAAAAAAAAAAAAGTATTGTGAATTTTTGCCTCTAGGCCCAACTTATTTTCAAATTCTCTCTTAGCCTGTCTTATCAATGTCTTACATTTAACTTGCCAATGCTTATGCTTTATCCTATTTTCTTCTGATGGATTCTTATTCAATTTTTGAATGAAGATGTTTTGGCTAAAATATCCTGTTTCCATTTTGAAAGTTTAGTGCTAGAGCTGTGGATTTACTTACTGTCCCCTTTCCAGTCATTAATTCAATTTTGATCATATTGGGGTAGATCTTAAAAACATACACGAGCGCGTACTTTTGTTCGCGCACCAGGCATGAACAAAAGTACGCTGGATTTTATAAGATCCGGGGTCGGCGCACGCAACGGGGTGCACATTTGTGCAACCTGCTCGCGCCAAGCCCAGTGCGCGCTGCCTGTTCCCTCCGCGGCCGCTCCGATTTCGGAGCGGCCGCGGAGGGAACTTTCCTTCCACCCCTCCGCACCTTCCCTTCCCTTCCCCTACCTAACCCACCCCCCCGGCCCTATCTAAACCCCCCCTACCTTTGTCGGCAAAGTTACGCCTGCGTAACTTTGCGCGCGCCGGCCGGCAGCCCTGCTCCGTGTTCCGGTCCCGGGGGCTGGTCCAGAGGCCGCGGCCACGCCCCCGGAACACCCCCGGGCCGAAACCACGCCTGCGTCACCGCCCCTGAAACGCCGCATCACATGCGACACGCCCCCAAAATGCCACGTCACTCCAGGCACGCCCCCGACACGCCCCCGACACGCCCGTTTTACAAAGCCCCAGGACTTACACGCGTCCCGGGGCTCTGCGCGCACCGGCGGCCTATGCAAAATAGGCGCGCTGGCGCACAGGGCATTTAAAATCCACCCCATTATGATCACTATTGCCTAGTGGGCTCACCACTATTACCTCTCTCACCAAATCCTGCACTTCACTGAGAATTAGAACTAAAATTGCTCCCACACTCATCGGGTTCCTAAACCAATTGCTCCATAAAATTGTCATTTATTCCATCCAGGAACTTTATCTCTCTGGCATGCCCTGATGTTTCACTTACCCAGTAAATATTGGGGTAATTGAAATCTAAAAGAGCCAACGAAGCAACACCTTGCACATACGCAAGTACTAGAGAACAATGGTGCAGGAACAAATCTCAGTTCCACCAATTGTTTCAAATAATGTATTGTTTATTTTTACAATGTTCAACTGGCGACTCCACACGTAACAGCAATTACTTAACAAAGTACCCCGACACGGTCCCGTGTTTTACTGTGGCTGCATCGGGAGAGACCAAACATATAGGTAGAATCTGCAATAAAGTGTACATATAAATAGTGGAACCAAAATACAAGGCTACTATGTTTCATTAACGTAATATACACATACCTGTTGTATCAGTCAAAGGAGCGCAAGCACCCTCAAAAGTGACAGCCATTTAAAGGTGAAGAAAGGTGTGAAACGGCAATGTATTGTGAGACTCATACCGACCAATCACAACAGAGCACGGAATCACTCACTCAGTCAAACAGATACCATTCAATCTCTTTGTTTAAGCCTTTCGGGTGAACAGTATCAAGGGTGAATATCCATCTCTGCTCTCTCCGATCCAGCACCTCGGTGAAGTCACCCACCCGAAATGGGCGGGCAACCACCTCCAGCACAGAGAAGGAGAAATCAGAGATGGAATGTCCGCTGTGGGACCAATGGGACACCCATGGGCTCATCCATTCTTTGCTGACGGATGTTGGAACAATGTTCAATCATCCGTGTTTTAACCATCCTGATGGTCTTCCCCACATACAGGAGGGGGCAAGGGCACCTCACAATATATACAACCCCTTTCGTAGTGCAATCTGAATCCGAACGAAGTTGAAAGATCCGACCGGTCATAGGGTGTTCAAATGATGAAACTGTATTTGTGTGACTACACATAGTGCAATGCCCGCAAGGTCTGTGAGTGCCCCCCGTGTTCGGAACTCTAGCAGTGCCCGGAAGCACAGTGTGTACCAACTGATTGCATAAATTTCTACCCCTCCAAAACGTGAATCGGAGGGGGCCCTGGAACAGGGTTGTATGATAGCGCATACCAGTACCTCCAGATCATGTCGGCAATTGCTTTGCTCACAATAGAAAATGGAAGAATGCAGTTATTACACACCTCATCCGACCCCTCGGGGGAAAGGAAAAGCCAATCCTGATTAGTGTATAAAGCTCGCTTAAACGCCCTCTTGATTACTCGTGACGGGTAACCTCGTTCCAAAAACCGGGCAGTCATAGTGTGAGCTTGGACCAGAAAATCGGATCGAGATGAGCACAGGCGGCGAAGTCTTAAAAACTGGCCTGTGGGAATATTATCTCGTAAGGCCCTCGGATGACAGCTGTAATACGACAACAAAGTATTTCGGTCTGTTTCCTTTCGAAACAATGTGGTCACAAACCTGTCCCCCTCCACTGAAATGAGAATGTTCAAAAAGAGATTTAGATGGGTGGATACAGAAATTAAATTGTATATGACAACTCAGCGCATTAAGCCAGTCCATAAACATATAGAATTGTAAATCTGTACCCACACAAATCACAAACACATCATCAATGAAGTGTAACCAAAGATGTATATAACGATACAACTTGGAAGGATAAATAAAAGCAGTTTCAAAATAATCCATATACAAGCAAGCCAAACTGGGGGCCATGATGGACGAAACACATGGGGGGAAGGGGGGCTGAAGAGGAGATCAAATGACTGGGCATCACAGGACGGCATGGTAGCCGATCAGCACCGGGGGAGGCACAAAAAGATGGGGGCATGGAAGGCGCCAATGGTCAGGGCCCCCTTGCTCAAGGACAAGGAGGGGGCCCATTGAGTAATGCTGCCATGCTTGGTCCCTACTGCGGGCAGCGGTGGAGACATCTTACCGGCTCAGGTACCCAGGGAAGTATGTTATGATATGTTAAATAAAAGCTGCTGCCTTATTCTACCATCACCAGTTTCTGTGTTTTTCCATTCTATAAAAACAAATAAATAAATGTTGCCTAAATGTACGGGTGGGCAGGGTCGACGGCCACGTGGGCTGGAGTGACGGCAGCTAGCGTTAAGGATTTCCTTACTCTAGTGTCTTTTTTCTTGCCTTTGGATTTAGTAGTTCAAAGAGAAAGTTTTTTCTTTGAAGCCTGGGAGTTGAAAGGAGCTTATTACCTGTGTTAATTGTGTCAGGGCCTTAGTTCAATATAGCTGAGCACAGCTAGGAAAACAAAATATGCAATTCTTAGAGGAGGTGAACTACAAACAGATAATTTTTCTGGTTAAATTTAACTGCTGAGACCTTATTTTGAAAGGAGATATTTTTATTAATTCCTTTTTGCTCTTTATTTATTTATTTATTTTTGAAAAAGGGATTTTTGCATTGCTTTTTGTTCCTTGGGACTCCCTCCCTCCAACCCCAACCCCAACTCCTACCCACTATCACGGTTGGATAGTGTGTGCCTTTTAAAATCAACCCCAAAGGAAGGAAGGAGGCCTGGTATTATAAATTAAAAAAAAATATTAATGCAATAGTATTGCTGAGCTTATAAGATAAAGAGGAGGCACTGTGGATTAATCTGGCAAGAGTGAATGGAACATTATTTATACTGGTGTAATGTACAGACCTAAATCATAGACAGAACAAATACATTTAGATATAATGGAGTATATTCACAAAATTGCTATGAAAGAGGAGGAGCTACTGCTAGAGGATTTCATTCTGCTGGATATTGATTTGGATGTCCTGGATGCAGGATGTTCTAGAAGCAGGAAGACATTGGATTATTCAGAGTAGTTAAATCACAAGCAGTTTGTGATAAATTGCAGGAGGACCTTGTGAGACTAGAAAACTGGGCTTCTATGGTGATGCATATAGGGAAAAATAACCCATGCTGTAGTTACACGATGTTAGGTTCCATATTAGCAGCTACTACCCAGAAAAGAGATCTAGTCATCATAGTGGATAATACATTGAAATCATCGGCTCAGTGTGCTGCAGAAGTCAAAAAAGCAAACAGAATGTTAGGAATTATTAGGAAGAGAATGGTGAATAAAATGGAAAATATCATAATGCCTCTGTATCTCTCCATGGTGAGACCACACATTTAGTACTGTGTACAACTGTAGTCACCAAATCTCCAAAAAGATATAGTTGCTATGGAGAAGGTATAGAGAAGGGCAACCAAAATGATAAAGGGGATGGAATAGCTCCCCTATGAGGAAAGACTATAGAGGTTAGGACTGTTCAGTTTGGAGAAGAGGGGGGATATGATAGAGGTCTTTAATAGGGATGTGAATCGTTTTTGACGATTTAAAACAATCGTCAGATATATTTTAAATCATCAAAAATCATTAGAGCCGCGATACAATAGCAATTCCCCCGATTTATCGTCAAAAAATCATAAATCGGGGGAGGGCGGGAAAACCGGCACACCAAAACAACCCTAAAACCCACCCCGACCCTTTAAAATAAATCCCCCCCCCCCCCCCAACCCCCCCCCCCAAAATGTTTTACATTACCTGGGGTCCACTGGGGGGGTCATGGCGCGATCTCCCGCTCTCTGGCCACGGCTGCGTTATTAGAAATGGCACCGGTGGCCCTTTGCCCTTATCATATGACAGGGCAAAGGTAGCGCCGGCGCCATTTTGGTTCCTGGCTCCCGACGTCACGAGTGCAGGAGATCGTTCCGGACCCCCGCTGGACCCCCAGGGACTTTTGGCCAGCTTGGGGGGGCCTCCTGACCCCCACAAGACTTGCCAAAAGTCCAGCAGGGGTCCGGGAGCGACCTCCTGCATGCGGGCCGTATTGCCACTATTCAAAATGGCGCCGGGGCTACCTTTGCCCTCATTATGTCATACGGGCCGACGTCACCCGTATGACATAGTGAGGGCAAAGGTAGCGCCGTATTGCCACTATTCAAAATGGCGCCGGCGCTACCTTTGCCCTCACTATGTCATACGGGCCGACGTCGCCCGTATGACATAGTGAGGGCAAAGGTAGAGCCGGCGCCATTTTGAATAGTGGCAATATGGCCCGCGTGCAGGAGGTCGCCCCCGGACCCCAGCTGGACTTTTGGCAAGTCTTGTGGGGGTCAGGAGGCCCCCACAAGCTGGCCAAAAGTCCCTGGGGGTCTAGAGGGGGTCCGGGAACGATCTCCTGCACTCGTGACGTCGGGAGCCAGGAACCAAAATGGCGCCGACGCTACCTTTGCCCTTTCATATGATAAGGGCAAAGGGCCACTGGCGCCATTTCTATTAACGCAGCCGTGGCCAGAGAGCGGGAGATCGCGCCGGGACCCCCCTACTGGACCTCAGGTAATTTAAAACATTTTGGGGGGGTTCGGGAGGGTGGAGGATTTATTTTAAAGGGTCGGGGTGGGTTTTAGGGTTGTTTTGGTGTGCCGGTTTTCCCGCCCTCCCCCGATAAAATGATTTTTTAACCAAAAAAACTAAAACGATCAGATTTCCCCCCCCCCCAGCCAAAATTGATCGTTAAGACGATCGATCATACGATTCACATCCCTAGTCTTTAAAATCATGAGAGTTCAAGAATCGGTAGATATGAATCAGTTATTTACTCTTTTGGATAATAGAAGGACTAGGGGGCACTTCATGAAGTTAGCAAGTAGCACATTTTAAACTAATCAGAGAAAATTATTTTTCACTCAATGACAATTAAACTCTGGAATTTGGGTTCCGGCGCCTCGCTGAACGACCTCCTGCAGTCGATCTCCTGCCGGCGCCATTTTCCGTACGAAAACGATTCGCGGCGGGAAATCGCTCCCTGACCCCCGCTGGACCTCCAGGAACTTTTGGCCAGCTTGTGGGGGGCCTCCTGACCCCCACGAGACTTGCCAAAAGTCCAGCGGGGGTCCGGAAGGACCTCCTGCCGTCCAATCTTTTTCGTCTATGGCCGCCGCCATTTTTCGGCGCCATTTTGGAAAATGGCGCCGGCCGAAGACGACAAGATGCAGGAGCAGGAGCCCGTTCCGGACCGCTGCCGTTCCGGACCGCCGCTGGACCCGCAGGTTATTTAAGTTATTTGGGGGTGGGGGATTTAATTTAAGGGGTCGGGGGTGGGTTTTAGGGGGTTTTAATGTGCCGGTTTTTCGATTTTTCGATTTTTTAACGATTTTTCACGATTTTTTCACGATATTTTACCCCCCCAAACGGCAACAATACGATTCCCTCCCCCTCCCAGCCGAAATCGATCGTTAAGACGATCGAGGACACGATTCACATCCCTAGTTTCCTGTCTTTTAACCAGTTTGCAATCCACAAAAGGACATCACCTTCAATCCCATGACTTTTTAGTTTTCTTAGAAGCCTCTCATGAGAGATTTTATTGAATGCCTTCTGAAAAAAACAAAAAATACACCATATCTACTGGTTCACCTTTGTCCACATGTTATTCACCCTTCAAAAAAAATGTAGGAGATTTGTGAGTCAAAACTTCCCTTGGGTAAATCCATGCTGGCTGTGTCCCATTAAACTATGTCTGTCTAAATGTTTTGTGATTTTATTCTTTATAACGGTTTCCATGGTTTTTGCCAGCACTGAAGTCAGACTCACCGGTTTATAGTTTCCCAGATCACCCCTGGAGCCCTTTTTAAATATAGGGGTTGCATTGGCTACCTTGCAGTCTTCAGGTACAATGGATGATTTTAATGATAGGATACAAATTAATTGAAATCGGTCTGAAAAATCATTTTTTAGTTCTTTCAGAATCCTGGAGTGTATACCATCTAGTCCAGGTGATTTGATTTACTAATCTTAAATTTGTCAATCTGACCTACCACATCTTCCCAGTTCACCATGATTTGTTTAAGTTCATCTGAATCTTCACCCTTGAAAACTATCTCTGGAACAGGTATCTCCCCAACATCCGCTTAAGTAAACACCAAAGCAAAGAATTTTAGTCTTTCCATGATGACCTTATCTTGCCTAAGTGCTACTTTCTCCTCAGTCATCTAACAGTCCAATTTACTCTCTTGCAGGCTTTCTGCTTTGGATATATTTAAAAAAAAAAAAAAGTATTGTGAATTTTTGCCTCTAGGCCCAACTTATTTTCAAATTCTCTCTTAGCCTGTCTTATCAATGTCTTACATTTAACTTGCCAATGCTTATGCTTTATCCTATTTTCTTCTGATGGATTCTTATTCAATTTTTGAATGAAGATGTTTTGGCTAAAATATCCTGTTTCCATTTTGAAAGTTTAGTGCTAGAGCTGTGGATTTACTTACTGTCCCCTTTCCAGTCATTAATTCAATTTTGATCATATTGGGGTAGATCTTAAAAACATACGCGAGCGCGTACTTTTGTTCGCGCACCAGGCATGAACAAAAGTACGCTGGATTTTATAAGATCCGGGGTCGGCGCACGCAACGGGGTGCACATTTGTGCAACCTGCTCGCGCCAAGCCCAGTGCGCGCTGCCTGTTCCCTCCGCGGCCGCTCCGATTTCGGAGCGGCCGCGGAGGGAACTTTCCTTCCACCCCTCCGCACCTTCCCTTCCCTTCCCCCTACCTAACCCACCCCCCCGGCCCTATCTAAACCCCCCCTACCTTTGTCGGCAAAGTACGCCTGCGTAACTTTGCGCGCGCCGGCCGGCAGCCCTGCTCCGTGTTCCGGTCCCGGGGGCTGGTCCAGAGGCCGCGGCCACGCCCCCGGAACACCCCCGGGCCGAAACCACGCCTGCGTCACCGCCCCTGAAACGCCGCATCACACGCGACACGCCCCCAAAATGCCACGTCACTCCAGGCACGCCCCCGACACGCCCCCGACACGCCCGTTTTACAAAGCCCCAGGACTTACACGCGTCCCGGGGCTCTGCGCGCACCGGCGGCCTATGCAAAATAGGCGCGCTGGCGCACAGGGCATTTAAAATCCACCCCATTATGATCACTATTGCCTAGTGGGCTCACCACTATTACCTCTCTCACCAAATCCTGCACTTCACTGAGAATTAGAACTAAAATTGCTCCCACACTCATCGGGTTCCTAAACCAATTGCTCCATAAAATTGTCATTTATTCCATCCAGGAAGTTTATCTCTCTGGCATGCCCTGATGTTTCACTTACCCAGTAAATATTGGGGTAATTGAAATCTAAAAGAGCCAACGAAGCAACACCTTGCACATACGCAAGTACTAGAGAACAATGGTGCAGGAACAAATCTCAGTTCCACCAATTGTTTCAAATAATGTATTGTTTATTTTTACAATGTTCAACTGGCGACTCCACACGTAACAGCAATTACTTAACAAAGTACCCCGACACGGTCCCGTGTTTTACTGTGGCTGCATCGGGAGAGACCAAACATATAGGTAGAATCTGCAATAAAGTGTACATATAAATAGTGGAACCAAAATACAAGGCTACTATGTTTCATTAACGTAATATACACATACCTGTTGTATCAGTCAAAGGAGCGCAAGCACCCTCAAAAGTGACAGCCATTTAAAGGTGAAGAAAGGTGTGAAACGGCAATGTATTGTGAGACTCATACCGACCAATCACAACAGAGCACGGAATCACTCACTCAGTCAAACAGATACCATTCAATCTCTTTGTTTAAGCCTTTCGGGTGAACAGTATCAAGGGTGAATATCCATCTCTGCTCTCTCCGATCCAGCACCTCGGTGAAGTCACCCACCCGAAATGGGCGGGCAACCACCTCCAGCACAGAGAAGGAGAAATCAGAGATGGAATGTCCGCTGTGGGACCAATGGGACACCCATGGGCTCATCCATTCTTTGCTGACGGATGTTGGAACAATGTTCAATCATCCGTGTTTTAACCATCCTGATGGTCTTCCCCACATACAGGAGGGGGCAAGGGCACCTCACAATATATACAACCCCTTTCGTAGTGCAATCTGAATCCGAACGAAGTTGAAAGATCCGACCGGTCATAGGGTGTTCAAATGATGAAACTGTATTTGTGTGACTACACATAGTGCAATGCCCGCAAGGTCTGTGAGTGCCCCCCGTGTTCGGAACTCTAGCAGTGCCCGGAAGCACAGTGTGTACCAACTGATTGCATAAATTTCTACCCCTCCAAAACGTGAATCGGAGGGGGCCCTGGAACAGGGTTGTATGATAGCGCATACCAGTACCTCCAGATCATGTCGGCAATTGCTTTGCTCACAATAGAAAATGGAAGAATGCAGTTATTACACACCTCATCCGACCCCTCGGGGGAAAGGAAAAGCCAATCCTGATTAGTGTATAAAGCTCGCTTAAACGCCCTCTTGATTACTCGTGACGGGTAACCTCGTTCCAAAAACCGGGCAGTCATAGTGTGAGCTTGGACCAGAAAATCGGATCGAGATGAGCACAGGCGGCGAAGTCTTAAAAACTGGCCTGTGGGAATATTATCTCGTAAGGCCCTCGGATGACAGCTGTAATACGACAACAAAGTATTTCGGTCTGTTTCCTTTCGAAACAATGTGGTCACAAACCTGTCCCCCTCCACTGAAATGAGAATGTTCAAAAAAGAGATTTAGATGGGTGGATACAGAAATTAAATTGTATATGACAACTCAGCGCATTAAGCCAGTCCATAAACATATAGAATTGTAAATCTGTACCCACACAAATCACAAACACATCATCAATGAAGTGTAACCAAAGATGTATATAACGATACAACTTGGAAGGATAAATAAAAGCAGTTTCAAAATAATCCATATACAAGCAAGCCAAACTGGGGGCCATGATGGACGAAACACATGGGGGGAAGGGGGGCTGAAGAGGAGATCAAATGACTGGGCATCACAGGACGGCATGGTAGCCGATCAGCACCGGGGGAGGCACAAAAAGATGGGGGCATGGAAGGCGCCAATGGTCAGGGCCCCCTTGCTCAAGGACAAGGAGGGGGCCCATTGAGTAATGCTGCCATGCTTGGTCCCTACTGCGGGCAGCGGTGGAGACATCTTACCGGCTCAGGTACCCAGGGAAGTATGTTATGATATGTTAAATAAAAGCTGCTGCCTTATTCTACCATCACCAGTTTCTGTGTTTTTCCATTCTATAAAAACAAATAAATAAATGTTGCCTAAATGTACGGGTGGGCAGGGTCGACGGCCACGTGGGCTGGAGTGACGGCAGCTAGCGTTAAGGATTTCCTTACTCTAGTGTCTTTTTTTCTTGCCTTTGGATTTAGTAGTTCAAAGAGAAAGTTTTTTCTTTGAAGCCTGGGAGTTGAAAGGAGCTTATTACCTGTGTTAATTGTGTCAGGGCCTTAGTTCAATATAGCTGAGCACAGCTAGGAAAACAAAATATGCAATTCTTAGAGGAGGTGAACTACAAACAGATAATTTTTCTGGTTAAATTTAACTGCTGAGACCTTATTTTGAAAGGAGATATTTTTATTAATTCCTTTTTGCTCTTTATTTATTTATTTATTTTTGAAAAAGGGATTTTTGCATTGCTTTTTTGTTCCTTGGGACTCCCTCCCTCCAACCCCAACCCCAACTCCTACCCACTATCACGGTTGGATAGTGTGTGCCTTTTAAAATCAACCCCAAAGGAAGGAAGGAGGCCTGGTATTATAAATTAAAAAAAAATATTAATGCAATAGTATTGCTGAGCTTATAAGATAAAGAGGAGGCACTGTGGATTAATCTGGCAAGAGTGAATGGAACATTATTTATACTGGTGTAATGTACAGACCTAAATCATAGACAGAACAAATACATTTAGATATAATGGAGTATATTCACAAAATTGCTATGAAAGAGGAGGAGCTACTGCTAGAGGATTTCATTCTGCTGGATATTGATTTGGATGTCCTGGATGCAGGATGTTCTAGAAGCAGGAAGACATTGGATTATTCAGAGTAGTTAAATCACAAGCAGTTTGTGATAAATTGCAGGAGGACCTTGTGAGACTAGAAAACTGGGCTTCTATGGTGATGCATATAGGGAAAAATAACCCATGCTGTAGTTACACGATGTTAGGTTCCATATTAGCAGCTACTACCCAGAAAAGAGATCTAGTCATCATAGTGGATAATACATTGAAATCATCGGCTCAGTGTGCTGCAGAAGTCAAAAAAGCAAACAGAATGTTAGGAATTATTAGGAAGAGAATGGTGAATAAAATGGAAAATATCATAATGCCTCTGTATCTCTCCATGGTGAGACCACACATTTAGTACTGTGTACAACTGTAGTCACCAAATCTCCAAAAAGATATAGTTGCTATGGAGAAGGTATAGAGAAGGGCAACCAAAATGATAAAGGGGATGGAATAGCTCCCCTATGAGGAAAGACTATAGAGGTTAGGACTGTTCAGTTTGGAGAAGAGGGGGGATATGATAGAGGTCTTTAATAGGGATGTGAATCGTTTTTTGACGATTTAAAACAATCGTCAGATATATTTTAAATCATCAAAAATCATTAGAGCCGCGATACAATAGCAATTCCCCCGATTTATCGTCAAAAAATCATAAATCGGGGGAGGGCGGGAAAACCGGCACACCAAAACAACCCTAAAACCCACCCCGACCCTTTAAAATAAATCCCCCACCCTCCCGAACCCCCCCCCCCCAAAATGTTTTACATTACCTGGGGTCCACTGGGGGGGTCATGGCGCGATCTCCCGCTCTCTGGCCACGGCTGCGTTATTAGAAATGGCACCGGTGGCCCTTTGCCCTTATCATATGACAGGGCAAAGGTAGCGCCGGCGCCATTTTGGTTCCTGGCTCCCGACGTCACGAGTGCAGGAGATCGTTCCGGACCCCCGCTGGACCCCCAGGGACTTTTGGCCAGCTTGGGGGGGCCTCCTGACCCCCACAAGACTTGCCAAAAGTCCAGCAGGGGTCCGGGAGCGACCTCCTGCATGCGGGCCGTATTGCCACTATTCAAAATGGCGCCGGTGCTACCTTTGCCCTCATTATGTCATACGGGCCGACGTCACCCGTATGACATAGTGAGGGCAAAGGTAGCGCCGTATTGCCACTATTCAAAATGGCGCCGGCGCTACCTTTGCCCTCACTATGTCATACGGGCCGACGTCGCCCGTATGACATAGTGAGGGCAAAGGTAGCGCCGGCGCCATTTTGAATAGTGGCAATATGGCCCGCGTGCAGGAGGTCGCTCCCGGACCCCAGCTGGACTTTTGGCAAGTCTTGTGGGGGTCAGGAGGCCCCCACAAGCTGGCCAAAAGTCCCTGGGGGTCTAGAGGGGGTCCGGGAACGATCTCCTGCACTCGTGACGTCGGGAGCCAGGAACCAAAATGGCGCCGACGCTACCTTTGCCCTTTCATATGATAAGGGCAAAGGGCCACTGGCGCCATTTCTATTAACGCAGCCGTGGCCAGAGAGCGGGAGATCGCGCCGGGACCCCCCTACTGGACCTCAGGTAATTTAAAACATTTTGGGGGGGTTCGGGAGGGTGGAGGATTTATTTTAAAGGGTCGGGGTGGGTTTTAGGGTTGTTTTGGTGTGCCGGTTTTCCCGCCCTCCCCCGATAAAATGATTTTTTAACCAAAAAAACTAAAACGATCAGATTTCCCCCCCCCCCAGCCAAAATTGATCGTTAAGACGATCGATCATACGATTCACATCCCTAGTCTTTAAAATCATGAGAGTTCAAGAATCGGTAGATATGAATCAGTTATTTACTCTTTTGGATAATAGAAGGACTAGGGGGCACTTCATGAAGTTAGCAAGTAGCACATTTTAAACTAATCAGAGAAAATTATTTTTCACTCAATGACAATTAAACTCTGGAATTTGTTGCCAGAGGATTTGGTTAGTGCAGTTAGTGTAGCTGCATTTAAAAAAGATTTGGATAAGTTCTTGGAGGAAAAGTATTCGTATTCGTCGGGACCCAAATACATTGCATGCAGTCAATGGGGGGGGGGGGAACCCGGTCCGTCCATTAGTTGAATTCGGTATTCGTTTCCCAATAAAGTTGTAAAAACAACAAAAAAAAAACCCACCCCAACCCTTTAAATTGAATTAACTACAACCCCCAACTCTCCTGATCCCCCAAGACTTACCAAAAGTCCCTGGTGGTCTAGCAGGGGTACTGTAGTGATCTCCTGCACTCGTGCCGTTGGCTGCCAGTATTCAAAATGGCGCTGATAGCCCTTGCACTTACTATGTCACCGGGGCTATCAATGCCATTGGTCAGCCCCTGTCACATGGTAAGAGCAATCGACAGCTGGAGCCATCTTGCACTCCTACCATGTGACAGGGGACGACCAATAGAAAAGCCCCTGTGCAGGAGATGGCTCCAGGAACCCCGCTGGACCACCAGGGACTTTTGGCAAGTCTTTTGGGGTCAGGAGGGTGTGGGGTTGTTCAATGCTGCTCCTCCAAGGGGAGGAGCTAGCAATTTTATAATACTCTGTAGGCGGAGCTAATGGTCTGTAGTGGGTTGGCTCCCACAGAATGGCGGTCTGTAAGTTACCACTCGTAGTGGAATTGGTGAATCCCTGGGCTGATAGCAGATGACAGCGCCCCCAGGAGGAGATCCTGAGAGGGACCACCGGCTAGGCTGGAATATAGACAACACACAGATAGATCTTTATTAGAGTTGAAGTTGAACCACCAGTGGTGGCAGTAGTGAGTCGATATGTCCGACAGTGCTGAAGTCCTTCTAATACTGGAATTAATCTCTGGGTTTCTGAGCTGTAGAGAAAGACTAGAAGTAGTGAGTAGACAGGGTATACTGGATACAAGATGGTACACTCACAATAGTAGATGTCTGCAATGGTCTCTATGCCACAGAGAGTCTTCAGTCTCTATCTACAATAGAACTCACTGTGTTCACATCTGCGATATCTTCCAGGCAATGAGGAGTCTTCTGAATATTCAGGCAATCTGAAATCAAGAAGAGAGAGCAGAGCCCCCGTGGAGCGGGTACTCCTGGTAAGTTGAAAAGCAGAGCAGCTTGGCGAATCATAACCAAGAAGTATGATTTGAGTCCTTGCTAACTCGTTAGAGGTTAGCAAACAAAGACCTTTTAAAGTGAAAATGGATGACGTCACTACGGGGGATGCCCCCAAGGTTCATGCCCTTGCTGGTACAAAGTCTGGAGCGCGCGTGCCTTTACGTCATCAGGAACATGGTGGATCCGTACGTCTTCTGAAAGAAAGGAGCGAGATAATGCATCTTGAGCACAAAATCAAAACGATTGAAAAAGAGGGACCATCTGGCCTGTCTGTAATTCAGACGTTGTGCGTGCCGGAGATACTCAAGATTCTTATGATCCGTAAATACAGTTATTTGATGTTGAGCTCCTTCAAGCCAAGGCCGCCACTCCTCGAATGCGAGCTTTATAGCCAAAAGTTCCTTAACGCTGACTCCGTAGTTTTTCTCGGCTGCAGAAAATCTTCGTGAGAAGAACGAACAGGGGTGTAAGGCTTTCGAGTCTCCTGTTTGGCTTAACACAGCCCCTACACCCATATCTGAAGCGTCAACTTCAATGACAAAGGGCTTATTGGGGTTTGGATGCCGCAAGCACGGTTCAGTGGAGAAGGCAGTCTTCAATTTCTCGAACGCTGAAATGGCCTCTGCTGACCATTTAGAAGCGTTAGCACCCTTGCGAGTCATTGCAGTCAAAGGTATAGTCAAGGATGAATAGTTCCTAATGAAACTGCGATTATAATTAGTAAATCCCAGAAATCTCCTCAAGACCTTCAGACTGGTGGGTTGAAACCAGTTCTGGATACTTTCAAGTTTGTGAGGGTCCATTCAAAACCCTTCCTTGGACACGATGTAGCCAAAAAAAGGCACTGCGGCTTTGTGAAATTCACACTTCGAGATTTTAGCATACAACCGATGTTTGCGAAGACGGGAAAGTACTTGTCTAACATCTGCAATGTGGGTCTGTAAATCCTTAGAGAAGATTAGTATATCATCCAGGTAAACCACCACGTTCTTGTATAACAAGTCCCGCAAGATATCATTCATCATATTTTGGCCCCAGTGGAATGTTGCAGGTACATAGCACAACCCAAATGGCATTACAAGATACTCAAAATGGCCGTCTCGCGTGTTGAAGGCCGTTTTCCATTCATCACCACTACGACTGCGGATGAGGTTGTAAGCCCCCTTCAGGTCAAGCTTAGAAAAAATCTTGGCCCCATGCAGTCGGTCAAACAGCTCCATGATTAATGGCAAGGGGTAAAGTTCTTTGATCGTTATCTCGTTTAGACCTCGGTAATCGATACATGGGCTTAGGGTACCATCCTTCTTCTCCACAAAGAAAAAGCCTGCGCCAGCTGGTGACTTAGATGGTCGAATAAATCCTTTCTGGAGGTTTTCTTTAATGTACTCAGACATAGCTTTGATCTCCAGAACTGAAAGAGGGTATACTCTTCCTTTAGGTGGTTCTGAATTAGGTTTTAGTCTAATTGCACAGTCATAGGATCTATGTGGCGGAAGAATATCAGCCTCCTCTATAGAGGATACATCCCCAAAGGAGGCATATTCACATGGCAGTCCTGGCACCGCTGGAGTCGTAGTCATGCAATTTGTAGATGAAACCTCCTTAAGGCATTTATCATGACATTCAGGGCCCCAGTGTGAAAGGTCCATGGAAGCCAGAATGTAGCTGGTCTTGGAGAGACTTGTGGGAAACAATGACAGTTGTCGAGTGAAGTGTAAGCTGCACTGGTTCAGGAAGCCTCGAGTCTTCTGTAGTCCTCCAGAGAATCGAACAGGTGCCGCCAGTGGAACAGCTGATTTTAAAGTTATCTCTGGTAAATGGTTTTCTTGTATAGAAGCTGTGCTTTGTGCCTTCTGTGTATGAAGCTGGTGAAAGGCTGCAGTAAGTTTCTCCAGGGTTTCTTGCTGTTCTGAAAGGCGTTGAACTAGGCCCGGAATAGCCTGTAAGGCAGAAAGGTGAGCCGAGTCCATGGCTAGTGACATCAAACACCTCTAACTGGATTTCCATGAGTACTGCTTCTCCCAATACCTTTAGCCGGATTCACTGGAGTTAGCAATCTGTTCAATGCTGCTCCTCCAAGGGGAGGAGCTAGCAATTTTATAATACTCTGCAGGCAGAGCTAATGGTCTATAGTGGGTTGGCTCCCACAGAGTGGCGGACTGTAGGATACCACTCGTAGTGGAATTCGTGAATCCCTGGGCTGATGGTGGATGACAGCGCCCCCAGGAGGAGATCCTGAGAGGGACCACTGGCTAGGCTGGAGTATAGACAACGCACAGATAGATTTTTATTAGACTGGAAGTTGAACCACCAGTGGTGGCAGTAGTGAGTCGATATGTCCGACAGGGCTGAAGTCCTTCTAATACTGGAATTAATCTCTGGGTTTCTGAGCTGTAGAGAGTCTAGAAGTAGTCAGTAGACAGGGTATACTGGATACAAGATGGTACACTCACAATAGTAGATGTCTGCAATGGTCTCTATGCCACGGAGAGTCTTCAGTACATTCAGGAACAGGAGCCGTAGGCGAGCACTGGTTCCTATAAACAGTCTGTAATAAGAACTCACAATAGCTGTATATGAAATGGCTTCTAGAGTAGAAGAGAGTCTGTAAAGGATTCTAGGAACATAGGCCCTCGTGGAGCGAGTACCGGTTCCTATCTGCAATCTTGCCAATATAACTCTTGATCTCCGTACCTGCGAATGTCTAGGATGGAAGGGAGTCTTCAGAGCTATAAGAATGTAGGCCCTCGTGGAGCAAGTACCGATTCCTATCTACAATAGAACTCATTGTGTTCACCTCTGCGATCGCTTCCAGGCAATGAGGAGTCTTCTGAGTATTCAGGCAATCTGAAATCAAGAAGAGAGAGTAGAGCCCCTGTGGAGCGGGTACTCCTGGTAAATTGAAAAGCAGAGCAGCTTGGCGAATCGTAACCAAGAAGTTTGATTCGAGTCCTTGCTAACTCGATAGAGGTTAGCAAACAAAGACCTTTTAAAGTGAAAATGGATGATGTCACTACAGGGGGACGCCCCCGAGGTTCATGACCTTGCTGGTACAAAGTCTGGAGCGCAGGCATGCACCCTAACATCATCAGGAACATGGCGGATCCATAGCATCGAGCCAGCCCGGGGATGCCAGAGAAACACAGCAGGGAGCTGCCGCAGCCGCAAGCTGTCCTTCAGGCCCGGAGGGAGTCACCACAGAGGTAGAGAGGGTGGAGCAAGGGCATAGAGTAGGCACAAACGCAACAGGGGTTTAGTTAGTTTTGTTTAAATTCACTCCTTAAGATGGGGAAAAATTTGGTAATGATAAGAACATAAGAACATAAGAAAATGCCATACTGGGTCAGACCAAGGGTCCATCAAGCCCAGCATCCTGTTTCCAACAGTGGCCAATCCAGGCCATAAGAACCTGGCAAGTACCCACAAACTAAGTCTATTCCATGTTACCATTGCTAATGGCAGTGGCTATTCTTTAAGTGAACTTAATAGCAGGTAATGGACTTCTCCTCCAAGAACTTATCCAATCCTTTTTTAAACACAGCTATACTAACTGCACTAACCACATCCTCTAGCAACAAATTCCAGAGTTTAATTGTGCGTTGAGTAAAAAAGAACTTTCTCCGATTAGTTTTAAATGTGCCCCTTGCTAAATTCATGGAGTGCCCCCTAGTCTTTCTACTATCCGAAAGAGTAAATAACCGATTAACATCTACCCGTTCTAGACCTCTCATGATTTTAAACACCTCTATCATATCCCCCCTCAGTCATCTCTTCTCCAAGCTGAAAAGTCCTAACCTCTTTAGTCTTTCTTCATAGGGGAGTTGTTCCATTCCCCTTATCATTTTGGTAGCCCTTCTCTGTACCTTCTCCATCGCAATTATATCTTCTTTGAGATGTGGCGACCAGAATTGTACACAGTATTCAAGGTGCGGTCTCACCATGGAGCGATACAGAGGCATTCATGAGGGTTCGCCATGCGTTTCGCAGACCCACGAATGCAATGAATAGGGACCTATATGTTGCGGAATGTGCATTCATTCAAAACAAATGCACACCCCTAATTACCTGCTATTAATCATGTTGACTTAGAAAATAGCCGCTGCTATTACTAGCATCAGTAGCATGGGATATACTTTTTGGGTTCTTGCCAGGTACTTGTAGCCTAGATTGGCCACTGTTGGAAACAGGATGCTGGACTTGACGGATCCTTGGTCTGACCCAGTTGGCAATTTCTTATGTTCTTATGTTCTCTTCAAGGAGAATTGTTCTATGAACTGGTAGTAGTAGCCTAATAGTCAGAGCAATGGGCCCTGAGCCAGAGTTCACTTCCCACTCAAGGATGCTAAAGCAAATTTCCTCTCCCTCTGTAACAAATAAATGTGGTGAATAACCTTTTATTCAAAGGGGCATGGGATAAACATTGTAGATCCCTAAAGGCTAAAGGATGGAAATAAAAAAAAAATGTGGGTGACTTGCTGGTGCGGCAGTTACTACCCTTAACCAATACATTTTATACTCTTGATGCAATTCTATCATTGCTCTCTGCTTCAATATCAGTTGGAAAAGAGGAAAAGGGGAATTGGATTCAGTCAGCAACCAACAAGGGCCCTGACTTTTATGGTCTGGGGAAAAAAATAAGCATGGGGGCTGTTACTACACTTAACCAATAAGCCTAATACTTTTGATGCAACTCCAACATTGCTCTCTGCTTCTTCGGCAAGAGATAACGGCGAATTGGACTCAGACAGCAATAAACAAGGGCACTGACTTTTACAGTCTGAGAAACTGATAAATATAGGGGTGACCTGTACAGTGTGGCAGATACCACCATAAGCTTGCTGGGCAGACTGGCTGGACCATTTGGTCCTTTTCTGCCGTCATTTCCTTATATGTCTATGTATGTATCAGAGCCCACATGAGAGTGGGTGATACTGGATCTGGTGCTTACCAATAGGGTCAGTATTTACGATGTTGTAGTAGATAATCATCTGGAATCCAGTGTTCACAAGATGGTGTGGTTCAATATTAGGGTGCAAGAGATGAATATTCATTTAAAGACAAAGGTGCTAGACTTCAGGAAAATTAATTTTATTAAAATGGAAGAGTACCTCAGAGTCATTAGATGGATGGGAAAATCTAAGGATAGTAGAAGAGCAGTGGGAAAAAGAAGATATTATAAGGGCAACTACATTTTTTGATAGGAAAATAAATAAAGTAAAGAAGAAAAAGGGGTTATTATGGTTTTCTAAAGAAGTAGCTGAAAAGGTAAGGAAGAAAACGTTAATGTTCATAAACTATAAGATATCACAGAAAGAGGAAGACAGGTGACAATATCTGGAAAAATTAAGAGAAGCTGGGAAAGTAGTCAGGAATGCAAAAATTCAAGTAGAAGAATAAATAGCAAATATGGGAACATGGGTAAGACTATTTTTTAGATATGTTAGAGATTGAAGGAAGTGCATAAGTGGCAATTGTGAGACTCAGATGTAAAGGGGAGGAATATGTAGAGGCTGATGAGGAAAAAGCAAAATTACTAAACACATATTTCTGTTCTGTGTTCACTGTGGAAGGACTTGGAGCAAGACCATATAAAATAAACACAAACAAGATTGGAAGTGAGGTAAACAATCAATTTTTAGAACAGTGTGTTGGTGAGAAGCTAACTAAACTTAAAGTAGATAAGGCTATGGGCTGGATGGAACACATCTGAAGGTACTAAGGAAACTTAGAGAGGTCTTGCAGCTCCACTGGCTGACATTTTCAGTGTTTCTTTAGAGCTGAGAGTAGTTCCGGAGGACTGGAAATGGGTGGATGTGGTTCCTATTCATAAAAATGAAAGCATGGAGGAGGCTGGGAACTACAGATTGATTAGTCTGACTGCTGTGGTGAGCAAATTAATGGAATTGCTGCTAAAACAGATAGTGCAGGTTTTAGAATCCAGTGGATTCCAAGGCAGCATAGTTTAACCAGATGTAAATCTTGTCAGATGAATCTGATCAATTTCTTTGATTGATCAAAGAGTTGGATTAAGGGAGAGACCTAGTAATAGTGTACTTGGATTTCAGTAAGGCCTTTGACATGGATTTCCATAGAACATTTATAAACAAATTAAATGTCCTAGAGTGATTGGCTGGGTTAGAAAGTGACTGAGTGAGAGATGACAAAGGTCAATGGTAAATGGAGTTTTCTCTGAGGAGGGGACTGTTACTAGAGGTGTGCCTCAGGGATCAATCCTTGGATCGATTATTTTCAATATTTTTGTGAGCTACATAGTAGAATGCTTGTCAGGAAAGGCTTGTCTTTTTGCCAATGATACCAAAATCTGCAACAGGGTTTTTGTGATGCGGCTATGGCCGGAGCCATGAGCCGCCTCTTACCTCTGCCGCCGTCCCAACTAGGCCACAGCCTGATATCCTCGTGGCCCGGAGGCCGCTATCTCGCCGATCCCTCGGCCAGCCTGGAGCCACCGACGCCAAGGACCCCTGCGGCCCGGCGGCCATCTTGGCGGCACGGCAGGAGCCGTGCCGGGCCTTCCTTCGCAGCTTGAGAGCCGCCGACACTGTAATCTACTTCCTCATTGGGCCTGCCCTGAGGCCTGCTCATTCTCCTCTCCGGCTCGGTGTATAGCAGCAGCATGGCCGCTGTCCAGGGTCATGTCCCTTCCTTCTTAGGGGTGGACCTGTGGCTTCTTGCTGGATTTAAAGGGCCAGCCAGGTGTGGCCCATCTGAACTCCTCCCAGGGAGTTGCCTGCTTCCTGCCCTATAAAAGGGCTTCTCTGTCAGTCAGTTCTTGCTTCGGCAAGGAGCCAGTCCTCCTGGGCTACTTTTCCCAAGGGCACTTGTTTCCATCTCCTTCCTGGCATCCTGATTTCGTCCATGGACTTCTGTGTATCCTGTATCTTTGTATCTTCATGGTCTCCTGATGTTCCTTGATATCCTGATGTTCCTTGATGCCTTGATGTTCCTCGATGTCCTGATGTCCCAAGTTCCATCATGTTCCCGATCCTAGTGCATCAGGTCCGGTGGGACCCGTACCTCCGGAGATTCCCCTGCTTTTATCCTGAGTTTCCATACTCCAATGTTTTATCTGATTCCCTAGTTCCGACTCCGGAGGATCCGAGGGGGTTTCCACTAACCTGCGCTATGAGACTACCTGACCCAGTCCCGATCTCCTCGTGGTCCGCGACCAGCCATCCAGCTGTGTAGGGCACGAAGGGACAGTGTGGTCTGCGACCAGCCCCATGTGCTGTGTAGGGCGCCTGAGGGTCTTGCTCATCCCTCTTGTTTCCTGTCTTCATCCCAAGCTCCACATCAGAGTCTTCACTCCAAGTTCCAGTCTTCATTCCAAGTTCCAGTCTTCACTCCAAGCTCCAATGCTTAAGACCTTCTTCCACCATGACCTCTGTCCGGCCTGCAACCTCTGCTACACCCTGTGGCAGGTACGAAAGGGCTTGGAACGGTCGGAGGACCATTCAGAGACCACCATTGCATTGGTGGTTTCATGGGCATGCAATTCTGCAGAGGACTCGAGATGGACTGTCTTCACCGCAAGGGCACACATTCTCCTTGCTCCATCCTGGAGAGCCCTAGGTTGCGCTCTGTCCCATCGTCAGTGCAACAGGATTGCCAAGCCTTGAGCAGCCCGAGCTCGAGGCCAACGCAAGCTCCAACAAGGGTGGACAGCTAGGAAGGTGTGAAAAACATGAGGAGGGATCTAGTGAAGTTAATGGGTCTGGAAGCTAAGATTTAATTCTAAAAAATATTTGGATGCAAAAACCTAAGGGAAAGGTACAGTATTGGAGCTGAAATTCTTTTAAGCATGAAAAAAGATTGGGATTGGGAAAAGGGATTAATATCTGATGATATTAAGGTGGATCATGTTACGGTCCTGGGCCATGCCCCAGGACCTGCACCAATCATGCGGCCCAGTCCTGCTGCAGGAACACCTTCAGCCTCCCAGTCCCGAGACATGGCCCTCGTGGTGTTCCCCCTGCGAGGGAGACGCTGACGACGATCTGCGGCTTGCCCCGCCCCCTAGGCATGCGCACCCGCCGGGGCTGCCGATTTAAAGGGGCCAGCATGGGAAAACCTTGGACAGCACTTCTGCTGTCGTCATTCTGCTGACGTCAGACGCTGCCGGGTTATTTAAACTGCTGCAGCTGCTGGGTTATTTAAATCTGGCAGCTGCAGCAGTACCTCGCCTTGCAATGAGGTTCGCTCAGTTCCTGAGTCTCTAGTTGCAGCGTTGATCTTGGATCATCTCTTCTATCTTCTGGCTTCTGACCCGGCTTCGTCTCCTGACTCGTCTTCAGCTTCCGCTCCTGGTTTTGGTATTGACTTCTGACTTCTGGCTTCTGACCCAGCTCCGTCCTACGACTCCATCTTCAGCTTCCGCCCCTGGCTTTGGTTTGGATCTCTGACTTCTGGCTTCTGACCCGGCTTCGCTTCTAGACTCCGACTTTGGCTCATTCCACCACCTCAGGTATCCGGTACTTGCTGGCCCGGAAGATTCTCCTAAGTCCCAGCGGCTTGAGCTCTCACGGGCTCCTCCTAGGGGAGCTGCGGGCTTCCAAGGGTGAAGACACTTCCAGTCTCCTGGGCCCAGCCATCCTCTTCGTCCACCTCTCCGGACCCTGCCTGGATCCTTGGTCGCATAGCGTCCCGCCTAAGTCCAAGAGGCCCGGGTTCCTATGGGCTCTTCCTGGGTGGACCTCGGGCTTCCAGTGGTGAAGTCTTCTCCTGAGTCTCTTTAGCGCCACCTCCTGGCTGTGACGCTTCCTGTGGGTTCCCACAGTCTCCATCCACCGTCTCAGCCGGCCCAAGGGTCCATGACTATAACAGATAATTAGGTGGATAAAGCAACAGCAAAAGCCAGAAAGATGCTTGGCTGCATAGGGAGATGAATGGTCAGCAGAATGGTGAGCTCCTATATATGTCCCTGGTGAGATTTCACTTGGAATAATGTGTATAAATCTGGAGACCACACCTTTAAAAAGGATATAAACAGGGTGGAGTCAGTCCAGACGATCACTAGTAAAATGGTCATTGGTCTTTTTCTAAAGCATATGGGGATAGACTTAAAGATCTAAACATGTACACTCTATAGGAAAGAAAAGAGATGGGAAATATCATAGAGACATTTAAATACCTCAAACGTTTTCATGGATAGGAGGCGAGCTTCTTTCAATGGAATGAGGGTTCATGGGATGAGGGTAAAAGGGGGTAGACTCAGGAGTATCAGGAAATATTTCTTTACAGAGAGGGTGGTGGATGCTTCAAATGGCCTCCCAGTGGAGGTGGTAGAGACAAGAAGAGTATCCTAATTCAAGAAAGCATGCAATAAATACAGAGAATCTCTAAGGGAGTGTTGGGAATTATAAAGTTAAAGTAATTGGGCGAATGGACAGACTAGATTGGCTATAGGGTCTTTTTCTACCGTTATGTTTCTATGGGATAAATATAAAAAACCTATCCTTTTTTCTAAGTTAGCCAGATAGACTTTTGAGCAGGTCTAACTTACCCAGATAAGTTATCCACCTAATGCTAAATATCGCTACTTAGCCGGTTAACTTATCTGGCTAAGTAGCACTGTCCTGATGCACCCACTGCCCATTCACAATTTATTCGGCTATTCAGATATATCCGGTATTCAGCAGCCTCTAGATAGCTGGACAAGTCCTACTTATCCAGCTATCTAATGCTAAATGTGCTTTGAATATTGACTTCTGTGTTTATTTGGCTATCTCAACTCCACCACAGAAGGCCCTCAAAATTCCTCCTTCGTATCTGGATAACATTTATCAAGTTAAGTGGTGGCAATACTCAAATCAGCTTGTATTGAGCACTCTAGGCTCAAGATGCAAATTTACAACTAGAAAATAATCTATAGTTCAGGCACCAACAATCCTGCTGATTATTTCTCCAGCAACTGGTGCCACCAACCAGCATTAACAACTTAACACATTGTCAATAAACTTGCTGAATTAGAAGTCCATGTTGATGTCTTTCCCTGGCACACTGACCTAAGACCATGAATTTACCACAAATAAATGCTGCTACAGCATCAGATACCTACTTATGAATATTCAAAGAGGTAGCCATGTTAGTCTGGTGAAGAAAGAATGACAGAGGTGGATGGCACCTTATAAACTAACCAATTTATTGAGACATGGGCTTTCAAGGACCTTAAGTCTACTTCAGCCACCTGCAGCTGTCATTTTTGTTACTTATAAATAATTCTCTAGATATAGACAGGTAGTGGAAACATCTCCATATCCTGGTGGAAATATTAATTCTGGAAGCATGTGAAACTCTTATTTATTTCTCATTAGTTTAGAAAGAACTCAGTGCCAGTGAGGATGGCCTGGTTCTCTAAGCTCAAATGTTATTATGTCTCATTCCCTTTGAAATCAGTAAATTGATCTAGTTTATGGAGGTTACAAAGATATTGTGAAAACAAAACCACTACTTAGAAAGAAGATCTGGTTCTTAGGAATGGATCGCCAAATGGAGCTCTGCCTCAAGTCTTGCCATGTGTCAATTTATAGAACCTGCAATCCCTACTGCTGTATTGCATATCACTCCTCTACTATCTAGCCCATTGTAAAAGGTCAGCATGTATTTCTGTGACTTTTCCAGAAGACAGTATCTCCTTGTCATCATGAATGACTGTTCACATTTTCCTAAAGTGGAATTTGTCACCACTGCTTCTACTACTGCCATAATTCCATAATAAATGTAATATTATTACATTGTTTTACTTTAGTGGTGTTTTATTGATTTGATGTTTTTGCATATTTGTTTTGTTTTATCTCAAATGTATGTTTTAAGTTATTTTGTAAACCAGCAAGAGCAAGTATTTAGGATTGGCAGGCTTTAGACTCACTAAATAAGTAAACAAATATTAAATAAATAATAGCCAAGTTAGAAGTCATTTTTTCTTCATCCAGAATAATGGTCCACACTTTCAGAATATGCAGTTTTCACAGTTTGCTAAACATCTTGATTTCAAACAATGCAAAATCACCTTAAGCCAACAGTAAGACTGAGCTCTTAACAAGAGCACTACTACTAATATTACTACTTATCATTTCTAAAGTGTTACTAGAATTAAGCAGGGTTCTATAGATAAATATAACACTTAAGAAAAAAATTATACGTTCAAATTGCAACTGTGTCCTGAATTCTGCAAGAGTTGTACAAATTTCTGTGCAACTATAGGGCTATACTTCATAATTCTGTGCATGCCACTTCACTTTGGCTGTCCTATACAAATAAAACTGCCTTATTAGGAAATGCCTTGACAACTCAAATGCACTGCTATGGCAACATAACACCACTGATAAACATAAAATGAAAACTTATGCTGATCACTCTAAGCATGCCAATATACCATCTCTCAAAGCTGGAAGCAATGTTCTAGGAAAGGAATCGAATTTTTATTGTTATGGTATTAAGTTATATTCTTTGTTAATATCATTGGATCTTGATGTAATGCAATCTGAGAGATAACCACAGAGTCACACAAAAAGACTCTCATGTCAAAGTGCTCTAGTGTCATGTCAGAGTGTCAAGTCTTTCCTCCTTCAAATCTGCTTTCACTAGCACTATTATCATGTCTATCTGCACAGACAAAACAATCTAATCTAAGTCTTTCAGTTCTAAATTATGCACCAGAACCAAACCTCTTGGTTGCCAAGGCTAAAGATAAACATTGTTTTGTTCAATAGACAAATCAACTTCCCTTTCTATTTCAGTAGTAATTAGTTATTTTATTTTAATTCTGTTTTATTAGATTTTCACTAATCAGTACATGCAAATTATAGATGGTGAGTGGTTTATGTACACCATTATAAAATACAATTCAATATTAAAATGTATACTACACATAAAGCACAGCATTTCAAACAATCAACAAAACATAACCAGTAAAAATCCTCCCCCGCCCTTCTCAACCCACCCCATTCTATACTAGAAGAACCTCTATAGAATAGTGAGAAACATGTCAAAAAGAAAATGTTTTGTGTGCGTTGTTTTTGTGCGTTCTGTGTGTGTTTTGTGTGCGTTTTGTGTGCGTTTTGAGGCGAGTCTTAAATATACATTCCAAATGTTCAGAAAGTTTGTGCTTTCTAGTAACATCAGTATTCTCAATCGGGTAGATTTTGTAAGGTGCGCTTCCCGGCATGCACACATGGATACGCCAATTTTATAACATGTGCGCATTGACGCATGCATGTTATAAAATCGGCAAGCCGCACACACATAATCCGCGCACACATGTGCACGTGGCACATGCAAGGGGGATGTAAAATTTTGCTAATTCGCACAGCGATGCATCGCGGTCTTCCCCAGTTCCCTACCCCCTACCCTAACCTCCCTTCCCCTTCCTCTTCCTCTTCCTCTTCCCCTCTCCTCCCCAACCCCTAAATCCAACCGATTCTTTTTTTTTTGTTTGTTTCATTACTTACTTCAGGGCCCAACCTGAAGTAAGCTGCACGCGCCAGCAGCCAGCCGGTACACGAGGGTCCGGGACAGCGATGAATGGTTCTGTCCCTGTCCGCCCCCCCTGACCCGCCCCTCCCTGCCCCTGGGACCGCCTCTTGGAAGAGCCCTGGCTCTTGTGCACGTAACAGGGTTACGCGCGCAGCCAGGCCTCTTCTAAAATATGCACGGCACGCGCAAGGCCCAGCCACGCATGTAACCCCCATTTTCCCTGTGCGCAGGGGATTAAAAATCAGGTCTAATATGTTTTTCCATACAACAAACATGATACAGAAAATTTAAAAGTTGCATAAGCGTCGGAGGATTTATTATTAACCAATTCTGCAAAATTACCTTCTTTGCTAATAACAATACCTTCCAGATCTACAGTTTTGTATATTTATCAAGAAAACAAACATTCTGGAATCATCAAAAAGAAAAATGGAGGCCGCCAAAGGCAATGCCACACTTGCTACTTGCAAAATATATTGCTGACCTGATTCTAGTAATTATTGACTAATGGGCAAGTCCAAAACTTATGAACAAGTGAACCCACTTCTCCCAAGCATCTGAGACCAGGCACTTGCTGCAGCAATATGCACAAGATGTGCCCTTGCCTGAGAATAATAAAACCACATAAGTAATTTATATTGAATTTCCCTCCAGGGAACATTTGTCATTACACTACGAATTTTATTGAAGACCTTCATATAGGCACAGGAAGGCAGCCAGCCTTCTGTAAGAGAAGTACAGTTGAAGTCAGCTTCCCATTTTCTCAAACGTGTTATGACTGTCGGCCGCGGCCGTCCGCAGCCGACCCAAATCACGTCATGTGCTGCCCTACTCTCCTCTCCGGGCGAACTCGGAGTGGTGGCTAGCTGCGGCTGCCGCATACCATCTGCCTCCCGAGACTTCTCATGGTGGCTGGGGCGCCGCCGACCTCCATGCTTCCTCCAAGCCTTCCTAGGTTCACGCACGTGCGTGCCACCGAGTCTCTCTTTAAAGACGCTATGGCAGGAACCTCAGTGGCATCCCCAATTGATGACATCACTAGCTGGGATTCATATGCACCTCCCTTGGCCTTCGCTAGTTGACTTGGCAACCAGTTCCTTCGCTTACTGGTGCTTGTTCCTGTCTCCTCGGATGTTGGTGCCTTACTCGGATGTCTACCCACGGTTCTGGACTCTGGATCGGGTACTCGTTCCTTGGGGGTCTGCATGCGCTTCCTGGGAAACTTGTCTCCAGACTTCCCTTCTCCTCAGGGGTGGTCCCTGCACCGCTCCAAAGGTCCTGCCTGCTGGCCTCCCTGCTCCTTGGGGTTGCCTTAAGAACTGCCTAGCAGAGACTCCTGCTCTACGCTCCCCGCTCCTCAGGGTCATATCTGCCGTGCCACCAGAGACTTGCTCCATGCTTTCCTGCTCCTCAGGGCAGTGCCTAAGTCTCTACACCAGCGACTTGCTTATGCTTCCCAGCTCCTCAGGACAGTGTCTACGTCTCTTCACCAGCAACTCGCTCTACACTTCCCCGTTCCTCGGGGCAGTGCCTACGTCTCTACACTAGTGACTTGCTTCCACTTCCCCGCTCCTCGGGGCAGCCTACATCACTACTGCCAAGATTGACTCTGTGCTTCCCCATTCCTCGGGGCAGCCCCTACGTCACCATACCAGAGACTCTGTTACTACGCTGTCCTGCCCCTTGGGACAGTCTCTGTGTCTCGCCTACAGTAGACCCTGTCTTGTACTCCCGCTCCTCGGAGTCTGCCTCATGGCACAGCTCTGGCTAGTGTGCGATCACGTGGTAATGACGCTGGATGTTCTCTCTCTACTGAACTACAGTCGGGTTTCCTGCTGCAGCTAACCTCGCCTCCCGACTGTGTGGACCTGTGGGGCTCCACATCTCAGGCTGTAACAACTTTCACCTCGGGCCAAGGGTCCATGAAACCCATGAATCCTAACAAAATGTTTGTGTGTGGATAATATTGTATGTCGAAAAGGATCCTCTAGTACAAAGAGATCAGTTATGAACTCTCTTTTCCTGAAGACCAGCTCAGTTGCATCCAGGGAGAGAGCATAATGCCTTGCCTGAAGATATGCAAAACATTGTTGTATATATTGTTACAATCTAGTAACACTGTTATATTTCCTGACATGACAAAATTTCACCAGCATCCCCCACAAAATGTTGAGGTACTTGTAAGCACTTCTGCCCTCATTCTGGAAAGGTAGGAGCTTGAAATCCAGGGGAGAAATTTTCATTACCTTGAAATGACAGATAATGTGAAATTGTGTACTTCAAACATAGACTATGGCATAGCCATTTCCAGGCTTTCATAGCTGGAAAAATCAAAATACTCCATTGCAAATGTATTGGTAGAAAAAAGACGTAGTATGAAGAATATAGCTGAGATCCAAGGAACAAACCAAACTTTGCTCCAAGGCAATTGGGGTATAATATCAAATAAACATAAAGGGGCTTAATAGCCCAAATGGCAGTTTCTGGTATAATATACCTTAGTATTCACCCCTGCCAAGGCTGTCTGACCACTTGAAAATAATCACATATCTTTGTTGGATAAGTTTTTGTTAGTAATAATATTTTGTAATTTTCTTTATATGTAAAATTTCTTAAAAACTTTCGCTCCCTTAAATCATAACCTGGGAACATGCTGATTATATGTAACAATATCACTTTACTTGTTACACTGTTAAAGGAGTCTTCTGTATTTATAATCTACTTCAAGATTCATTCTATCATTATTGTGATTGCCCCAGTTCATTTGAAGTTCATTCTTCATGGTTCTGTCCCCATTGTTGAGACTACCCAGGCACTGCCAGTGTTTCAACATATACTATCTGCTTCAGGACCAGGGGAAAGTATCAGCGTTTTTGGACCATAACAGATTGGCTTGTTCTGTTTTAAGTTTAGAGTAATATTTGTAGTGTTAGCTTTCATAGGTAGGGTTATTGCTGTTTGATTGCTGGCAGTTAGTGCTGTTTTGATGTAGAAAGTTTATTGCATTGTAATTCTGTTTTCTCTTTGCTCTCTGAGTATCATGCCCATGCCCAAGATGCATTACCATAGGCGTAATGCCATATGGGTTCCAAGTGTCTCTTGCTTTTTTGCAGGGTTTTCTGGTTGGCACCACAGCAGTGCATGTAAATATAATATACATATTGTAGGTAACATTGTTAGCTGAAAAGACTGTGCTTTGAATGTCCTTTCTATGTAAAATCTATTGTTATAAATGAATAATTATTAATTGTATGTGAGGAGGGTGTGATGGGATGGGGGGTACAAGGCTGTAAGGTTTTCATAGGAAGCCTAATAACCTTGCACCAGCCATGGGCTTTGCTGTACAAACATTTAACAGGGTCTCCCAACTCATGGTGTCATGTGTTGTATAATGGGTGGGGGTACAGTTTTTCACTTGCCATAGACACCATATGGTCTGTGTTACAATATGCAGCTGCATTGGGAGGAACACATCAAACATAGATTCATCAAAACTTGCACAAAATTGTTTCAGAATGGCTTTGCATTAACGGCACCAAGAAGAGTGAGAAATGATTTAAAAAAATTGCACCAAAAAGGTCACATGATCCTGCATTTATTTACAAAACTAAGAGATATTTATGATTAAAAAAGAAATCAATGCTTTCTAGGCTATCCTCTCTTTTTGGAGAGTGGCTCTAGTGCTTTGAACTGGCCCAGTGTGGTGTTTCTCCACAGAAGGTTCCAGTCAATTCTCACAGTGCCTTCGGAGAGCACAGACACCGAAGGCAGAGGTAGGGGGAAAGGGGGGGGGGGGGTCAAAACTATAAAGGACTGTGGAGAGTAGCCCCTGAGAACTGACATTAGGGGGGGGGGGCTGAGGATATTGGAAGCTTTCTTTTACAGTGATGGAGGCGCTCCTGGAGAAACCATCGCTGCAGGTGGTTTACCCAATGGAAGATGAGGCCCCATCATGGGTGATGGTAGACCCACTTGAGGAACCTCCTATCAGGCTGGCAGAACTACAGCAGGGGGTGTGGAACAATCCAGGGTGATAGTGCAGCAAATGCTGGGGGAGGCAGCATCCAGGGGCCTGGTGGCTTCCATGGAGAATTCTATACAGGCTGCAGTTAGCAGAATGGCATCCACTTATAGCATCTCCCTCTAGTCTGTGGCCATGACTTTCAGTTCCTCCAGCAGCATTCTGGTAATTCCCTGCATCTCCTGATGGACACCCTGCATTTCCTCAAGCATCTCTTCCTTCAGATCTTGGATGTCTTGGCGGCAGGCCTGCAATCTTGTCTGCCACTCTTTTGTTCAATTGCAGCAAATCACTCTGCTGGAGGGTAAAGCACCTCATCTTCTCTATCAGAGAAACTGCCACCTTCAAATTGCCTGCTCTCCCCCTCATCTACAGCATGCCACAGTGCTTCTGGAATAGATGGCTGTATATAGGTGGCCCTAAGCTCTAACTCCTTCTCTTCCAACAAAGCCTGGAGGTGCTCAGCATCTGTTGCTACTTTCCTCTCATGCTCCTCTCTGTCAGCAGTGTGGTCTGATGACCCTCTTCTTCATCCTGTCTTCCTCCAAGATCTCTGGCAGCACTTCTGCATGCCATCTAGGCCTTCCAAGGCCACTGGGTCTGGGACCATCTGAATCTTGGTTAGTATCTTTCCCTGAACAAAGGTAACAGTGTACAAACTGTCACAACATATTCTATATTTTCTCTTTTCTATCACTGTACCACCCTTATAGGTGTGGAGAACAGCTCAATGGTGTAAAGTCTGCAACCTCCTGCTACTCAATTAATTTCTAATATAGCTTTCTTGTGGATCTCAACTCTAACGATATGCACTATTTTCTCACCGACATGCATGGACAGAAAAAGGACAGACAATTTGACGTGGCTGTTGACTGCTGGCCCTATCTGCCTTTAACACTACTCAGCATCTCTCAAAATGAACAAATATTTATAAGTATGGTTCACATTATTATAGTCATGATTATTATAGTCATGACATGCAAGCTCCTAATATGCCTTTCTTACTAACATAACTTACCTTGGCAGCCTTGAAGTGCTCAGTTCTTCCATACCTTTCCCAGCATCCTCTGAAATGGTGCTGAGGACCATCCATTCCTATTGGATTAAATAGGTATAGGGAATTAAAACAGTACCAGGCTTCAAAGTATTAGTAATTCTCTCACACATTCCTTACCTTCCTTATACCCAATTTGAAGCATATGGACTAAGGTTACCTGATGGCTCCAGGTCAGCAGGGAGAGGCAGAGCCAGTCCAGATGTTACCTTTCATGTAGTACTATAGGGTTAAAGCCTGGACCTGCTCATCTTGATCCTGATGATCCATCAACTAAGCCAGTTGTGGACCAAATCTACACATTCTTATGAGAAAATTATATGTGTATACTATGTCAGTAATGCCATGGTACACACATATATTCAGTGAATATGCATGTATACAGCTTGCATGCAAATGTTTCCTACCTATTTTATAAAAGTTCATGCATAACTTGTACACGCATAAACCCTGCCTCTTTATAAAAGTATTTATGTAGCTTTTATGTGCAAATGCATGTATACAAGGGCACATCTTATAGCCTGTCTTCCTAACGTACCATGTCTGAAAGAAGTGGAACAATGCTTAGGAAGTCAAACTTCCAGCCACAGAAGGTAGGCCTTCTGGTGAAGGAGATTATGAAGGTCCAGCATATCTTATATGGAAAAGAGTAATGGAGAGTGAGATCCTAGCAGAAAGAGTGAACCTGGGAGAAAATCCATCACCTGCTTAATGCATTCTTTCACAACAATAGGAGTGTGCAAACCTGAGTCACAAGCAGCAAGATCCTTGACATAAGGTCAAGAAGAAACAGGCTAGGATGATGGCTGTGAAACCTGCAAGCCAAATTTATTTCATCCAAGATGAAGGTTTTCCATTTCATTAGAAAAGTATTATCTTTAATTAAAGCTTCCTGAAGAGACATAAAAATGAGAACATTATCCTTAATTCAGAAATCTGTGTAATATTTTCAGTCATGGAATTTTCCAGAGAAGAAACACGAGTTTCCAAAGCACAACATTTTTTCAGCTAACAGAGATATATGGGAAATAATAACATTCCCTAACTACTCTATATTGTTCCAAATTGACTCTCAATTAATTTCAGTATGTCTAACAAACTTAAAGGCCCTCTGTAAGTCCAAAAATATCACTGAAGAATTGGATTAGCTACCAACAACAATTCTGGAGCACCTCCAAGTGTTGTGCGTCCTGGCCACGTGGGTACCGTGACCGGGCCTGCTCACCTGGCATTAACGTCCACTAGTGCAGGCTTGCCCGCTGCCGCTAACCCCCGGCATCCCTGTCGCTCACTGCAGCCTCCCTCAGTGTCTTCGTCCCTACAGGCTTCACAGCGGGCTCCATGTCCTCAGCCGGCTCGGCCCTGCCCCTAGGTGCACGCGCGGCCAACCTCACTATACTTAAAGGGCCCAGTGTGGGAAACCTCCAGGAAGCACGGCCCGATGATGTCATCAGCCTTCCATATATAAGGCAGGGCTCAAACCTCGGATCCCTGCCTTGGCAATTGGGTCGACACTGTTGGTGAAGTGAGTTATCCTTCGTGTTCCAGTGTCTCCTGTTCCAGTGTCTCCTGTTCCAGCGTCTCCTGTTCCAGTGTCTCCTGTTCCCGTGTCCTTCTCAGGTAGTACCTATCTGGACTGACGTCTTGGTACTGACCTCTTCCTGCCTGACCATTCTTCTGCCTGCCACCTGGAACTGACCTCTGCCTGTCTGACCATTCTTCTGCCTGCTGCCTGGAACTGACCTCTGCCTGACTGACCATTCTTCTGCCTGCCTCCTGGAACTGACCACTGCCTGCCTGACCATTCTTCTGTCTGCCGCCTGGACTCGACCCTCGCTTGCCACGACTATGCACGGACTGACTTTGGTATTGACCCCCGCTTTGGCTGACCTCTCTTGGACTGATATTCTGGCTTTGACCCTTGTGCTTCACTTGGACACTCTCTTCCGGCCCCCGGTGACCATTGGGCCTATGCACTTGGATAACAACCACAGCTTCCACGTGGCTAGACCTGCAGGCGCTGCCTGTCTCATCCAGAGGACCTCTCTGAACTGTTGCCCTCCCAAGGTCTCCGTAGCTTCCGGTTCTGGTCTAGTCCACTCACTCTGTATCAGCTGTGCACCCTTGCTCGTGGTGGGCACACCTCTCTGATACCTCTCCTGGAGACCACCGGAGGCCCACCTAAGTCCAGGTGGTCTGGGTACCCAAGGGCTCAACCTGCGGAAGCTCCAGCTAGCCTCTGTCTCCTTGTGTGCTTCGCCTCCTGGTGACAGGTGCTCTCTGGGTCTGAGCAGAGGGCTGTACCAATCCTGCACCAGGCCAAGGGTCCACCTCCAGTGCAACACCAAGGACTTCACCCTGTATCTGAGAAATTTAGCTATGGTATCTAAACCGACCAACCTGCCAGTCATCTCAGTACTGATACTTCCTTCAGTATTCCCTGCACTCAGAGATGTCGCTGAAGCATCATCAGCCAGTTGTCCTCCTAATCATAGGGTGGAAACTCTACTGAATGAGGGGTTCATTGGAGGTATTCTTGCAGCTGGACTTGATGACACCAATGAGCCTGAAGGAGATGGAGGCACACCATCTCTTCCATACTCCCCATCAGCTTTCCTATCAGCTAGTGTAGATCCCAGACTACAGGACCATCCATTGGTCCTGAGGTCAACACAACAGTCAGAACTGAAGGGAAACCTCTTGTCCATGCCTTCCTTTTCTGACTCATTATGAGAGAAAACAAGCATATAATGTAAATACCGCATGGATCAGCTCAGCAAACTAGCAGCTAGCTGCCATCTTGGATCCTTTTTCTAATTTTGTCCTTTCTTTTCCTACTCTTTTATTTTACTCTTTCAGTATAATACTTTGGCATCACATGTGCAATTGTTATGGCAATAAAGTTAAAGGAAATGGATTCTGGTTCAATATATGCCTATTGACTTTTGACCTATCACAATCCCACAAAGCACCTCCTAGCCACTCACCCCCACAACCTTCCCTACAACCCTCCATCACCCCATCAAAAGCCCCCCCAAAACCACCTTCTACCCCACCCCCAACCCCTCCCCCACTTCCCACAGCCACCAAACCTCTATCCCCACCTACCATCCTAATTCCCACAATGTGCTTACCCTGCAGGGGTAAGAAGCTTTACCATTGAATTCAGTCTGAAGGCCCCTCCCCCTCTGCAAAGTTGTCAGGGCTGAGAAACTCCCACCCCAGCCCCCATTTACTCCATTGCTGGAGGATGGCACAAAAGTGACTTCACTTTGGTACTTTCCAACAGGTGGCTGGCACCATTTTGATGTATGGCCATAAAAATATATGGAAACCGTTTTAGGTATATAACACAGAGAGTATATCATATTCCTCTACTAAACATAATATATAGCATTTACACGTAGGGGCATCATCAATCTAATCATACACATATCTTATACATCAACACCTCATACATATATCTGTCAAAGTACAGTATTTTTATTTATTATAAACCATTTACACACAAAGAATGTAAACATAGTACACCATATACTCATTTTTTCAAAATCCCATATACTTTCATAATTAGTACCTATGGTCATATCAAAGAGATATTTCACAACTTTACATCATCATAATCAAATTCCCATATAAACATATCACAAAAATATATAAGCAGCTCTTGCTCTTACCACATACCCATACATCCTCACCCATTCATACATCATACATCATACCATACACACATCATATATATCTAAAACCTTCCCCTAAAATCCCAATATGCTTTCCCATTTCCCACCAAGGACCCTTGTTTCACCCCACTCAGGCTTCATCAGGGATATATTCCTACAGCATTCCCTTCAAATCCCTGAATCAATCTCTTCTACATAGGCAATTTCCAAAACTGTATTCTCCACAAAACTGTTCACATGTCGTCCAAATGTCAACCTCTATACCTTTAAAGTCTGGAGGATGGCTTGAGCCTTTTGAGGGTGTGGAGTTTGAAGAATCCATCTTTGATGGTGGTGTTGATGTGCATTTTGAGGTTGATTTCCAGATCCAGAGTGACTCCGAGGTTTCTTGCTGAAGGGGTCAGTAGTTGGTTCGGGAGGGTTGTTGTGCTTTTAGGTTTAATGTTGTGGGTGTGTTGTTGGTGATGTGTAGAATTTCAGTTTTTTTGTGGTTGAGTGAGAGTGACAGCTGAGCGAGGAGTTGAGTTATATCTGACAGGTGGGTGTCCCAGGTTTTTAGAGTGTTTTCGAGGGATGATTTGAGGGGGAGCAGAATCTGTACATCATGGAACTGGAGGATATGCATACAAAAGACCCTGGCCCCAATGGATGGTGAAGGCATCAGATGCTAGCTTGCCATGCACCCTGTAAGTGGAACCGAAGAGAGGTACCTTTCTCTTACAGGGAACTGCAAATAGGTCCACTTCCGGGGTACCCCACAGACAGAAGATCCGATTCACTACCCCCTGGTCCAGGGATCATTCGTGGGGTTTGAAAGACCCACTCAGTGTGTTCGTCACCCCTTTTCTCCAGACTGGCCAGGTAGGTGGCCTTGAACACCATCCCCTGAAAGAGTACCCAGGCCTACAGCTGAACTGTTTTGTGACACAGGAAGTAGGATCCTGCACCTCCCTGCTTGCTGATGTAATACATCACCATTTGGTTGTCTGTCTGGACTGGTACAATTTTGTTGAACAGTCGCTCTCTGAAAGCCCATGGCATGTACCAAATCACTGGGAGCTCCAGGAAATTTATCTGTTACTGACGTTACCAGGCGGTCCAGGAGCCCGAAGTGCAAAGTCCATCTACATAAGCTCCCCAGCCTAGGTTGGATGCATCCATGGTTAGGATAATTTGCAATGGAGGAATTTGGAAGTTTAAATTTCACCTAACTTTAGGAGCCTAAAACTGAGATGCCAAGATCAGATGTTCAGCTTTTTTTGAATATCAACCTCTATATGAACAGGGTGTTTTTAGGTTTTAGTCATCATTTTTTGAAAGTGTAATAGGTTTTGTGGATGTACATTTGTAAACCACCTAGAATTGTGGATAGAGTGGTATAATAAATGTTTAAAAATAAAATTAACTTTCATCATTTTGAGTCCTATTCAAAATATATTTTTGTAATAAATGTGAGCAATCTCATCAATTTCTAAACCTGGAGATCTGGAGTCCCTAAATAGTTAATTCTACTAGAATATGCATATCTTTTTTTTTTTTTTACTATTTTAGTAGTCTGTATCCAAAGGATTTCAGCAATTCATAGATGAACTCAGGGGGAAAAAGTGAAGTCTCAGGAGGAGGACCAGATCAGTGTATAACTGCATGCAATTTCAAGTGTACCAGCCATTTGAAAAATAAATATTAAAAATCTCTGAAATCCAAGGGCTGGTCCATTTGGACAGTGCAGAACTTGAAGATGACTCAGATTCATTAGTGTTACATATTTCTAAGTACTGAAGTAATAATTTACAATACATTTTAACCCACATCTTGAAGCTATTCAAACTGTATCAGGAAGTGCTGATCTTGTTTAGGTTTTATGTCAATATGAACCTATACCTATAATAAATTCTTCATGAAAAGTATTTAAGATTCCATATATATTGTTTAACTATTACCACATTGTATTTATCCATTAAATTATTTAAAACAGTTATAATCTGCATTTCGATCCTCAGTCCAATGAAGCATGCAATATAAGAATCATGAAAACATGTAAAAGCTTACAAAATGGCAGTAATTTAAAGTTACATAGGGAGGGTAATTTGCAAAAGCTATTTACACAGGTAAATTGGCTGTGTGAAAGTCATGGGGGTACAATTAAGCATGTTGTTCTAGAGCACATGCAGTTTTATCTGTGTCATGCAGTTATATTCCTGGGGTCAGGGTTAGTTTGGGGCTGGCAACAAGATGTTGGGAAGCGCTAGGAGAGTGGTTCCGTTTTCCAGGGGATTGTGTGTTCTTGGACCACCGCTCGACCCCAGAAGAACTCCGAAGAGGTGCCAAGGCAGGCGAGGCATGCCCGAGCATGGGCTGGACAGGAGCAAGGCTGGACTGAAGACAAGGAAGACTGAAGGCACTGACCCTCCACTGGACCTGCATGCTCCGGGAAGACCCACAATGCAATAGTGGTCTTTGAACAGTCCACTGACCTATTGGTTTTTTCAGAAAAAGTAGCCACAGAAAAATGTAGGTAAAAATGTCTGCAGGTATATTTTTCTCAAGGCAGTTCTCAGAACATATGCTTGGCCATAATTTCTCTTCAAGAACTGATACAAAGCCTATGGGTAAAAATATCTGCAAATAGTTTTGAAAATTGCTCCCTTTGTCCGCTAGCATAATCCAGATATGGAGCTCAATTTTTAAAAGTTTTTGTGTGGGTAAATCAGTGCTTCCCATGTAAAAATGAAGTTTTAAATTTGTATGTGAATAATATAGTGTGATGTGATATCATATGTATGATAACATACATAGTTTATCTATGCTAATAACAGATGGGGCTGGAGGCAGATTTGGGGAGGGCTACTCATGGGTATTTAAAATTTCATTTTAAAATTCATTTTAAAATTTCATTTTAAATACCCATGAGTACTTTTTCCTGCATACTTTGAATTTGCAATATGCACAGGCCAGGTACACAACTACATGCACTCTCCACAGTCCCCCAGATTTTCATTGTAATATGCCACTGACAGTTTCCCAGTGAAAATTTCTTTGTAGGTCTATGAGTCTGCAAACACTCCTGATAGTTGAAAATTACTCCCATAAAGTATTTCCATAGTGTTCAACTGCTCCAGAAACATTGGGCACTGGATTAATGAATGCAGTAGGATTTCAAGACTATAAATTGGGATTTCAAGAAACAGGGGTTTACATTGTTTTCTGATGTACCACAGAGGGTCTGATTCTTTTAAGGCTCTTCTTTCTTTCTGAGTCTATTAGAAAAGGCCATGTGAATAAGGCCTGTTTTAATGCATTTTGTAAAATGCTATATATGGTATTATGAACATTTGTGGGTTTAATGCCAGGAGAAGATATTACACTTAGTAAAATATCTCAACATCAAACCTTTATGTAGTAGATGAATAATATGTCATTATACAAGGACTATACTGAAATGTGGAAAGGAAAAAAACAGGAGCTTCCTAAGCATCTTTTCTCATGATAAGTCCTTGTCCTTGAGCTTTTCATTCTACGGAAAATGCTCCCTTCTGGTACCTTATTGAAGCCTGCTTGATTTTTTAATGTTTGTGTCATATCTCTCATTTCCCTTCTTTCTTCTAGACAATGCATCTTATTGATATAGCCCTAAAAGAAATCTCTGTTAGTGGCACACATTTCATGCACTTATGTTTATGCTTTATTAATAGATTTCTGTAGGCACTGTCACTGCTATTTTGGTAAGTTTCAGTAAAATTAATTCAGGACATGCCATGAGACTGAACTCTCTTGAACTGTAGCTAGAAAGGTAGATTGGTATGAGCAATTCAATTCTGATATCCGTATGTACAGGCATACACTTTAACTACAAAACAGCATGTTCCAAGTCTTTGTTTTCTCTGGACAGTAGTAGCAGCCGGAACACTCTGTTCATTTAAATTAAGCTAGCTCCTAGGATAATAACAAAGTAATTAAAGAAGCCACCAAGGAAAAAGAGACAATTTATTTTAATCCTGTCCATAAAAACCCTAACAACAACGGCCTGAAGGTAGAAAATAATGTAGCTTAGATGGTTATCTGATTTTATTTCTTTAAATATTCAGTGCAGGTTACTTCTTAATAGTAATTTAGATCATTGGCCCTAGCCAAAAAAATAATAATGGATTCTACAATTTTATCTTTCAGTAAAGGAAAACTAAATTAAAATTTAGAGTAAGTACTGTACAGGAAATGGCACATATGCTTGATGTGCATTTGACCTCAAATCAGGTATTACATTTAAAAAATTTGATTTATTCATCAAGTTTTCAAAACCCACATTGTATTACCATGGTTTTAACAGATTGAAGATCAGTCTACGAACTGCAACCGAATCAATGGGGGTTGCTGCAAGCTTGCTCTGTTCTGTTCGCTCATGTAAGAAACTTAATTTTAGCTGAAATTATAGTGCAGCTTCTGTCGTAGTTTGTCAGCTTGACAAAACATAAGTCATAAACAGATGGCAAGTGCCTGAGAACTGTTTCTTCAGACATTTTTTAGAGTGTTGACTATCCCAGTCTGATCATTACCTGGGTAATTTAAGCATGTACTAAGAATGTATGGACCCACTTTTATACAAGAATGGATTTTCATGCTGGAGAAGACCACACTGGCTGTTCAAACTGGCCAGTTCTATATTTTGCAATATATAAAGTTGACCTATATAGGATATTCATTCTGACCAGTAAAGTTTATCTTGAACTCTATGAGGTCAGTTTTGAGAAAATGGACATCCAGCTAACTTATGCCAGACATTCATTTGCTCCAGTTATTGGGAAGTTAGCCGGATAACTTTACCCAGCTGTTTATGCCTGTTTCAGATAAAACTAAAGTTAGCCAGCTTTCTCAGTTGGATAACACCAAATATTGGTGTCTATGTGGCTAACCTAGGCCTAGATTTATCAAAATGCACTAAATATTGCATGTGATAGGAAAAGGGGTGTATTTATTGCAATTTGTGCTAATACCTATGGGCCGGATTTTAAAAAGATACATGTGTAACCCCCCTGTGTGTGCTGAGCCTACTTTGCATAGGCTCGGTGGTGCCAGCCAAGCTATGAGAGAGAGAGAGAGAGAGAGAAAGACTTGCCATATTGCCCTCCCACTAGATAGGTATTTATTACTCTATGGGAGGCCCCCCAAGTCACTCGAGGTGAGGTTTAGGTATTAGTGTAGGGGTTAGGGGTTAGGGGCCACTTTGACATTCAAAGTGAAATATACGAACAGAACAGTGCTCTCTTGTGAAGATTTGATGACCTTCGGAGTGAGTAAACTCATCCAAAGATGAGATCTGTGCACTGTTCTCTCAACCTAGCTTGATGGACTCTCTACCTGGGTAAAATCAAGCTAGGTTGATTTTACCCAGGTAGAGAAACTTACCCAAAGATCTCATCTTTGGGTAAGTTTCCTCACTCTCTCTCTCTCAAATGGCATGTGCGAAAAACATTGCAACCGAGATAAAGCCCTATCGCACGGTTTTACGCAAATGAAAAAGGTGTAGTTAAAGTCGTGCGATATGGCTTTGCAAAACTGTGAGCCCAGCCCACTTGGCCAAAATCCCTGCCCCAATATCCTCCCCTTTTTCTACTACTCGATTGCTGCGGATGGCGGATCCAGAGGGGGAAAAATGTAGGTAAGGTCGCTTTACTGCAGTGTTGGAAGGGGTCATCAGTTTTTATTCGGGGATACTTCAGTATACTGTCTGATAACTGCTCATCAGTGTTTGATATGAAGGGGGACATGTGTAGTCGGCTTCTCAGCAGCCTCTCTGAGGTGCAATGCACTGGCTTTGTAGCTGTTCAGGATTGTATGTCAGTGCATTGTCCGCCCACTATAGCAGCCCACTCAACAGCTTGCAGAACCGTCTTAGACTGTAGCAGCGATGTGCGCGCCACATCGGCTTCAGTAAAGTGTATGGGCGAGGCGGCCATCTCGAGTACAGTCTATGGGCCAGGAGCACATGTCTGCTAGAGTCTATGGGCCAGGCGCACCTGTCCGCTAGAGTCTATGGGCCATGCGCACATGTCCACTAGAGTCTATGGGTCAGGCGCACATGCCCGCTAGAGTCTATGGGCCATGCGCACATGTCCGCTAGAGTCTATGGGCCGGCTCTCCAGGCGATTTGGTCTACTGCTATAGTGGGACTGGATCCTAGTCCTTTCATTATAACGTTGCCTCGCCCATAGACTGTACTGGAGATGGCCGCCTGGCCCATACACTTTACTGAAGCCGATGTGGTGCGCACATATCCTCTACAGTGTATGAGATGATTCTCCAAGCTGTTCGGTGGGCTGCTCTGCTGGGACTGGATCCTAGCCCTTTCACTTCAACGTTGCCTCATCCTTACACTCTTCCTTCCCTCCTTTCCCACCTTCCTTCCCTCCTTTCCCACCTTCCTTCCCTCCCTCCCTCTCCCACCTTCCCTCCATCCTTCCCCCTCTCTCTCTCCCACCTTCCCTCCCTCCTTCCCTCCCTCTCCCACCTTCCCTCCATCCTTCCCTCCCTTCCTCTCCCACCTTCCCACCTTCCCTCCATCCTTCTCCCCTCTCCCTCTCCCACCTTCCCTCCATCCTTCCCCCTCTCCCTCCTTCCCTTCCCTCCCTCTCCCTTCCTCTCCCACCTTCCCTCCCTCCTTCCCTCCCTCCCTCTCCCACCTTCCCTCCATCCTTCCCCCCTCTCCCACCTTCCCTCCATCCTTCACTCCCTCCCTCTCCCACCTTCCCACCTTCCCACCATCCTTCCCCCCTCTCCCTCTCCCACCTTCCCACCCTCCTTCCCCCTCTCCCTCCTTCCCTTCCCTCCCTCTCCCTTCCTCTCCCACCTTCCCTCCCTCCCTCCTTCCTCCACCTTCCTTCCCTCCCTCCAACACTCGGACAATACATGGACCCCATCCACCCGTACCTGAAATGACCACACCGTTTTGCGTTAGAAAAATTATATTTTAAACCAACCATATTTACATATATACAAAAAAAAAAAAACCAGGATGGGGAGGGGCAGTCTAAGGAGCAAAACTATTTACAGAAAACAAAACTCCCGTGAGGTTAGGGAGGCAGGGACCAGAGAGGATGATCAGCGACGACGGATCAGATCCCCCAGGACCCGTACTGTTGCACCAAGCAGCAGTAGACCCTGGTGATCCGATCCGTGGCCTGAATCATCCTCTCCTGGTAGGCATTCATAGCCCTCATGCCCTCTTGGACCCCCCTCACGAAGGCCAGGAATTGACCATATGTAAGAGGCTCATCCTCGGGGGAGCGTGCCCCCGGGGATGGGCCTCTTCGCTGGTGCCGTGAGGGGGGTCGATGAGGCACAAGAGGGCCATGAATGCCTCCCTGGGCCAGCAAAGGCTGGCCCCTGCGTGCCCCCGCGTTCCTAACCCCACGGGCAAAACGGGGAGGTTGATCTACGGGGGGGGGGGGCTAGGGGAAGGCCTGAGGCGCCCCTGTGCCCGGGGAGGGGTCCACGGCAGGTGACGTCATCTCCTCCTCGGGAGGGGGGGGGGAGAATCCACCTCCCCCCCTGGAATGGCTGCAGCTCCTTCTCCTGCAGCTGGGCCTGGCATGGCCTCATCGGCATCTGTGAAACAAAAGGAGACGTCTGAATACACTGTACTGGGTGAGGAAGGGAGGGAGGGAGGGAAGGTGGGAGAGAAAGGGTGAGGGAGGGAAGGTGGGAGAGGGAGGGAGGGAAGGTGGGAGAGGAAGGGAAGGAGGGAGCAGGGGAAGGAGGGAGGGAAGGTGGGAGAGGGGGGAAGGAGGGAGGGAAGGTGGGAGAGGGAGGGAGGGAAGGTGGTTCAGATGGGGGATACCACATTCCAGTAGCTTGGAGGGGTCACTTACCACCAGGCCCAGCCCACTGTGCCCACAGCCGCTCCAGCCACCTGGGCCTATGTAGGCGCAGCCACCGGGCTTTCTTCTTCAGGTCCTCTATCTATTAGAAAGAAAGGAGGGAGAACCATTACTGTACTCTGGTAGTCAGAATAGTAACAGGATACTTGGATGTGGGTGTGACAACATTAATGACTGACGACCATGATATTCTTCAGTAATCATAATAGTAGTTATCAGCATTGACAATTCAGGCAAAACACAACACAATCCAAACCAGTGTTAAGTACCAGCATGAAATAACCCACTTTCTACAGTGCAGATAAATATGAGACTACAATAATCTGGTTCCTCCGGTGAGGCCTAACCTGACATTGACACTCCCACATTCACTACATCAACTGTTGTACAGTCTACTTACTCCACGGGGGTGGGAAGCTTGCTCGTTAAATTGCCGTTGCAACCTCCTCCACGACTGCCGGAGGTGCCCGAAGTCAGTGCGGTGTCCCTGGACAGGGAACAGCCACCGTTCTCATCTCACCACCAGGGACGCCAGCAGTTCGACGTCCCTGGTGGTGAAGTTGGGCTTCCTACCACGCCCTGCCATTTTGTGCTGTGTGCGGAACGGGAGGTCACTCCCTTGCATTCGCATGCGCACGGGCATGAGAGTGCGAGTTTGCCAGACGCACAAATACCGGCGCGCACAAGTATACCTTTGCTCTCAAGCCGCGCGCGTACCACACGCGTGCGGCTAATTAAGCTACGCGCACAACTCATCCTCCAAAAATGCGTGTATTTTGAGTAGCGCGTGCAGATGTGCGCACGCTACGCAAAATTACTAAACCGCTGTATGCGCAGGAACACGCGCAGTTCTACCGCTGCTCGCTCCTTTTAAAATCTACCCCACAGGGAATAGCCACTGCTATTAATTGCATCAGTATTCACTATTCACCAACCAACCTCTTTCCCTTTGTGTAATTATTCTCCAACATCCACTGTTCAAGGGAAACCCTTGTTCGGTAGTTTTGTGCGGTGGCTATATTTCAAGGACAACCACTGTGTGGTTGCCCCTCTTAATAGCCCAGTATTTTACTCTTTATTATAAACTCTGTTTTTATATTTTTTTACTTTTTTATTGTATATATTGTTTTCACTTTCTCCCTGGCTGCTTATCTGACCCAATCATCAAATTTTTTCTTGTGTCATGTTCTTATCTAGGCTACCGCCCTTATTCTCCTTGTGGGTTCGGATCCGCCTGCCCAACAGTGGCCATGTTTCGGCAAAATGTTGCCTGCTTCAAGGACCGCGGGAGAGCAAATACTGTGTCCACGCCGGGTACACAGTGTTTGGATGTTTCTTGAACAAAATAAAATTCAGTTAAACACAAAATTAACAGCCTAAAACTTTTTTTTTAAAATGATATTACCACCTAACAAGCTTATGGTACTTACTTTTCACGTTTATTCTATTTCTTAATGTGGGCGACACCTTCATCCTGTTGTTCCAGCGTCTCTCTCTACTCTGCCTTCTTTTATAACTACCCTGGGCTGACCACTACTCGCCCCTCTCAAGACGACTCTCTCTCCGGTGTATCCCATTAGACCTTGATTACTATGATTATTTCCTCTCGGCGCCTTTACTTTTACTGTACACTTCCTATCTATGTTTCCCCCTCTTCTGCGGTATTTCAGTTCGTGGCCCGATTGAATCGGGCTTATCCTTTTGATGCACATCATCTATAAACTTAAATTTTTGCTATTAAAATCATGATCGGACCTGGGTGGAGCCCGTTTCTCCTTCGGACCCCTCCTCTTCTTTTCCTAGCGGACCTGACAGGAACCTGAACCCCATCACGTCCGCTATCGTTTTAGTATATGGCCAGATCAATTACACTAACTTACTTTTATCGCCTCCTATTTTTCATTTTTCATTTTTTCAAGCAGGCAACATTTTGCTGAAACATGGCCACTGTCGGGCAGGTGGATCCGAACCCACAAGGAGAATAAGGGTGGTAGCCTAGATAAGTACATGATATAAGAAAAAATATGATGATTGGGTCTGATAAGCAGCCAGGGAGAAGTGAAAACAATATATACAATAAAAAAGTAAAAAAAAATATAAAAACTGAGTTTATAATAAAGAGTAAAATACAGGGCTATTAAGAAGGGCAACCACACAGTGGTTGTCCTTGAAATATAGCCACCGCACAAAACCACCGAACAAGGGTTTCCCTTGAACAGTGGATGTTGGAGAATAATTACATCAGTAGCATGGGATCTTCTTAGTGTTTGGGTAATTGCCAGGTTCTTGTGGCCTGGTTTGGCCTCTGTTGGAAACAGGTTGCTGGGCTTGATGGACCCTTGGTCTGACCCAGCATGGCAATTTCTTATGTTCTTATGTAGATGAGGAGTTGCAGTTGTCCAGTTCATAACATGTCTCTCCTGTCTGGCTTTTTGTTTCCAGTCATAAACAACTGAAGGTAGAGGATAACTCTGTTGAGTGAGGCAGATGAGCACTCCTCATCCCTCCACTTCATATAGTAAAATTCTGGGCAATTAAGGCAATCAAAATAAGAATGATAAGAGTAAAAATAGTGAAATGCAGATGTGTTAAATGTATTTATTTATTCAATTTTTATACTGCCTATTTTAAAAACAGCTCAATGTAGTGTACATTTAGAAAAATAAAATATAAAAATATTTAATATATTTAAAGATACAACTAATAAAATATGAGATATGTCAATAACAAACTCCAGTATAAATCTAACATTAATCATGTTAAACAAAATAGACATGAGGGTAATTTTAGAACACTGAGCAAAGCAGTAAAGGCTGCACATTCCTGAGATGCATAGACTTTACTGCTAATTTTCAAAGCACATAAAAATCACTTTGAATATTTTAAAGTCCCCTAGAATGTGCACAAGTTAAATGCGGGAAGTTACATCTGCTTCTAGCAGTGCATAACGTCTGCATGTAAACCAACATGTAAATCCTAACTCCATCTCAACTTCACCCCTGGAATGTCTGCCATGAGTGTGTGTGTAAAAGTATACGTGTGATCATTTTACATATATACTTTTACATACATCCACTAGGTTTTACGCACATAAATGACTTTGAAAATTACCCACAATAAACAAATACTAGTCAGCTCTCCAAAATATCATACAGGCAGGAACTGTTATTAAAGCTTCCACATTGCATTGGAAAGAATCTAGGTTAAAAGTGCCATAAGATATAATCTAGAAATATCTTCCACCTCTTACTGTATGCTAAGATCAAATCTAATATCAGAACTGTAAAATATGTACATATCCAAACTACCCAAATCTGTCCTCTTCACTAAGTTTAAAATGTATTGAGGGCTCAGTTAACAGAAAGGCACAAACAATTGGTCTCTGGATCCAGTAAAGGTGATACAGAATAACCAAGTTTTACTTTGATTATGAAATAACATGTAATTCACAATACATCTAATCTACTTCAGTAGAGAGGTCCAAAGTCAGGTTTCTACATAAGAAAATGCCCAATTTCTTGTTTTTAGAAGCTTGAATGATGAAAGCAAAAATACTTTTAATCAAATCTTTTGCAGTGAATGTAATAGTCTTATAGAAGCATAGTGCTGCAGGAGGTTTGAAAGACACAGTGGACCCATATCATTTATAGCTTTAAAAACTGAGATGATTTGAAATATAATGCTTTCTGAAATGATAAGCCAATATAATCTTTCCAATGCAGATTATATAGTTGAAACTGAAGGAGAAGATGGACAGCTATATTTTGAATACGTTGTAATCAGTGAAGATGCTTACTAGGCAATCCAATATATAATGAATTGCAATAACCTGAGATGTTTTAAAGGTATGCAAGCTAGTGGCCAAATTTTCTTGCATTAGGTAAAACCTTAGATTATGAATCATACAGAGATAGAAATTTTTACTAGTGCTAAAATTTATATTCGTTGTGAAGAGATTGTTTCTTTTTGATTTGGAGAGCTGTTGGTAAAGGTCAGAGGGCAAGGCAAAGTGTATATGATTTGTGTGTTCATATTTTGGATTTCTGCATACACATGGCACTTTCCTAACTCTTGTAAAGCATTTATTTTAAAGTTCTGTCTAATTACAAGAGTACTTCCATCAGAATACTTATTTTCCTCTTTTTCCCAATTGATTCTTATAGTGGTGTGTATGTAAATGTTGACTATACTCTCTGTATATTGTACCAATCCCCAATGGCTGCAGTGATAGCAAATGACCTGATATCTGTTGCAGTCCCAGTCGCGGCAGCCGCGACTAGGCCCTTACCTCCTTGGTCCCGGCCTGTCTCCGAGGGTCTGCGCCCTGTTTGGCGGCATCCCCGTGGTGAGGGGGATGCCGCCGAAAAGCCCTGCCTGGACACTTTCTCCCTAGGCACGCGCGCGCAAGCCGCGCTTATGAAGGCCGTTTCCCGCCACTGAAGGCTCCGCCCTATCCATGACGTCAGACGCCGCGGCCTATGTAGGGCCGCCGCGGAGCCCAAGACTTTGCCTTGCAACAGGGTTCCTTGCGGTTCTCTGTTGCGCCGTGCCCCGGAGTGTGCTATTGCGTTAGCAACTCCGTTCCTGCCTGAGACTTGTTTTACTCCGTACCCAAGTCTTGCTTCTGTCTGGCTTGCTTGCAGTAACCTGTTCTGCTTCAGTTCCAGCTTGGTTCCAGTGGCCAGTCCTGCTTCAGCTCCTGTCTGGTTCCAGTAGCCAGTCCTGCTTCAGCTCCTGTCTGGTTCCAGTAGCCAGTCCTGCTTCAGCTCCTGTCTGGCTCCAGTGGCCAGTCCTGCTTCAGCTCTGTCTGGTTCCAGTAGCCAGTCCTGCTTCAGCTCCTGTCTGGTTCTTGTGGCCAGTCCTGCTTCAGCTCCTGTCTGGTTCCAGTAGCCAGTTCTGCTTCAGTTCCTGCTTGCTTCGGTCCCAGCCTGCTTCAGTCCCTGCCTGCCCGCTCCAGTTCCAGCTTCCATGATCTCCTAAGTCCCAGTGGCCGGGCTCCTACGGGCTCCTCCCGGGGGAGTACCGGCTTCCAGGGTGAATCACCTAAGTCCCAGCGGCCGGGCTCCTCCCGGGGGAGTACCGGCTTCCAGGGTGAAGCTCTCATTCAGCTCCTGCCTGGTACCCGCCTCCCGACCTGTCACTCACTAGAGACTATAGTACACCTCCCCCCAGTCACTCACAGGTCGGCCCAAGGGTCCACTAAACAGCTCACTCACAAAATTATCCACATTTTTTCTCTTCAAAAAGGGTACTAGGCAAGGTGCTCTCTCTCCCTCTTTTTGTTTATATTAAGTATGGAACCTCTTGCCTAATGTATACTTAATGACTAGTCTGTTGTCGAAATACAATGTGGGGCAAAGATAGTGAAAATAGCACAATCTAAAGCATCATTACCCAAATTAATGAATATATTGCATCAATTTACTTCAATATCTGGTCTTAGAATAAATGTGAGGAAATCACTAGCAATAGATATTTCAGGGAAGTTGAGATCTCAATGGGAGAGTGATTTGCCATTAAGTTGGGCAGAGGAGGATATTACCTATTTGGACATAAAAATACCTAGAGAAATTTCATGAATATGTCAAACAAATATAGGCCCCTTGTTAACATCTACAAAAAGATTGATGGACAGTTGGTAACATTTCCTACTAACCTGGTTTGGCTGAATTCAACTAGTAAAAATGGTTATACTACCTAAATGGCTATATGGTCTACAAACAATGCCTTTATGGCTTTTGAAGAAAGAAATCCTAGCCTGGAATCAATTAATATCCCATTTTATTTGGAATGGGAAGAAACCCCATATGAACTTTTCAGAGTTGCAGTATAGGATTAGAGATGGGGATAATGATTGCCCGACTTGCGAATTTATAATGCTACATGCATATTTCAGGTGGCTAAAGATTGGTTAAGAGGGCGGGGCATTGTAACAGATCTCGATATAGATGATTTTGGTATCCCCATTAGCTCTGTAGTACATTTTACATGGTGTGATTGCAGACAGCCCTATGGGGGTGGAGGCTAGCCAATTATATCTACCTGTACTTCGTGCGTGGAGATGGGTACAAAATAAATATAGTTTACCTCCTAGAATATCTATTTATCTGCCTATTAGGGGTAATAGGACCTTTTAACTGGGCCTGAATCATGAGATTTTTTTTTGTATCTGTGAGGAAAGAGGTCTTGTGATGATTGGTCAGCTGCTCACAGAATCTTGCCAAACAGTAATCACTTTTTAATCATTATGGGAAAAATTTAAGTTGGATAATAAACATTTTTTCACTTATTTGCAAGTGTGTCACTATATTGAATCTTTGCTGCAATGTCAGCAGAATAATTTTAAAGCAAATGGGTTTGAAGGAGCATTGGTGAAAGCTATGTATGAGACTGGCTTGATATCTAAATTATATAGATATATGATAGGCACAAAAAGAATAGACCGGACCTCTTTTACAGCTACCTGAAAAATGGTCAAAAGAGGAGGAAGATGATTTAATTTTCTCTTTGGACCAGTTGAGTAAGCTTGTGGAAAGTGCCAAGCTTTGGAAAATGCAATTTAAAGTGATTCATAGGTTCTACTTTTTGCTGTTGCGTGCTTTCAGAGTGTGAATCGCGCAAAAAAGTAAGTGTTTAAAGTATGGGATTTTGAACAGGAATTTGTTCCATTATTTTTGGACATGTGTGATTATTCAACAATTTTTGATAACTGTATTCAGTCATATTTCTATCTGGGCAGGGAACCCAGTTCCGCTAGATATTTTTGATGACTATGATATGCCGGACAACCATTTGTTGATATTTCTTAGGAAGGCCTGCTATTTAATTTAAAAATGTATCTTGGAGTGGTGGATGAGAGAAGATCTCCCTACTTTAGAGCAATGGCGGATCCAAATACATCATCATTTGCTTATGGAAAAGCTCTATGTTCAACAACAGCCTAGCAAGAAGCGAAAGAGGTTTTTAGATATTTGGCACCCATTCCTGATATTACTGTCTCCTAGACTGCACAGTTTAATTGTTAATTCATTGAAGCTGGAATGATTACCCATTTCTGGTTGTTTGTGGAGGGGGGGGGGGGTTGGGAGGGGAGGGTTTAACAGATGGGTGAGAGGGCACTATGGAATTTTCCTTTCTATTGAGGTATATTATTTGATGGTATAGATAATTGTTTTGTTGATTGATCAAACTGTTGTTGGAGTATGTTGTGCTCTTACTCAAAAACCAGATTTTTCCTAATAGAAGTGTGGGCAGGTCTTTTGGCTTTTAATTCAAGCTGTCATTATGGTAGGATCATGCTCAATGAACATTCTGTTGAAAATGCTAATTTCTGTACTTGGCAAAACAAACTTCCAATACCTTGGAAGTTTCAATTCTTTTTCTGTAGTACAGATCATGAATACTGTTTTAGGACTGGGAATTTGTTAATACTTTAAGCTGTATGCTGTGCTCATTCCAACAATGGTGAAAAGTATGTGATGTGACTTGTAATATCAATTGTTGGTTTAGTACTCTGTGAAAACAGCTCTAGTAGTGGAATGTTCTCAGAATTGTCTTAAATGGCAAGTATAACAGCAGTGATGTGATACGTTCCTCCAAAGATGCATTACCTTTTTGGTCATTTAATCTCAAGGATTCTTTTGAAGTTTGACTGGTCCTCTTTGATTCATCATCTAATGTTTAGATTAAAGTAATAAACGATCAGGCTGAACCTCCTTTCAGCAACAAAATTCCTTTTCCTACATAAACAAAGTTGCAGCTCTGCACATTTTTCACCATATGGTCCACAGTGTGAAATGACATTACTCACATGTCAGGATTTTTTTCCCCTAAAAAAAAAAAAAATCAAAAAGCATAATCCTAATCTATATTATAAAGAGTATTAAATGAAACATCTGTCTCACTGAAATGAGTGGATGAACTTTGTAGTCTACAAGCTGCTGGATTTTGTCAAGTACATGTTTACATTGCTGACTGCTGTAAATTTTAAGGATGGTGACAGCATCAAGACATGAGATGTCTGTGAACTAAAATATGTTATTCAAACAATTTTAAAACAGATGTTTTATTGGGAGGATGTGTCGTTCTGTTATTCTTTTATTTCTACTTATTTCAGACAAAAAAGAGCTGAACTAAAAGAAAATATCATCGCAGACAGCTTGTGAACCAATTGTAGGTAACTTAAAATGCATTATGAGAACACACAGCAACTTTGTTTGCATACCTAGACTCCGTGGAGAATCAATGGTGTATCAGAGGATTTTGTTTTCATTTTGCAACCTCATCTGGAAGAAAATAAAAAATACATCAGTCTCAACTTTCAAGTGTACTGTAAGGCCTACATTTTCAGTAGTGCTTATAACTGTGGATTTATGCATGTACTTTCAAGTATGCAGAAAGAAAACTTAATTTTCAAAGACAAGGAAGCTGATATTAAAAAAAACCCTAAACACCTAAATTTAGGCCCTTAAATTAGGTATCTATTTTCAGTCCAAACTAAGAGTCTAAATTTTACTAAAAATTCATGTAAACTAAGGAGAGAGAAATTGAGAGTGAGCACTTCTATAGGGACCAATCTGTATCTCTACTATTTATACCACTGTAAAAATGAGCACTATTAACTCAGGGTGAGGTTTGGGGGATGGTGTAAGTTTTGGGGTGCAGTTTTATATACACAGTAAGAGGCATGAACAGCAAAATTGACATCAGAGAAGTTTTTCTGTCATTTGGAGTGATGAAAGATAAAAGAAGAGTTCATTTGTACAATGTGCTCTCTACCTAGCTTCAATCAAATGGCAAATAAGAAGAGTTGCTCCAACATTCTTGGGCGGGCCCCTCTACAGAGTTCCTGTGCCGGCTAGATGGAAGAAGCCTGCTGGGCCCACCTCACTACAGAGATCCTGTGCCAGCTAGGCGGAAGAATGCTGGTGGGCCCATCCTCACAACAGAGTACCTGTGCCAGCTAGATGGAAGAAGCCTTCTGGGCCCATCCTCACTACAGAGTTCTTGTGCAAGCACTCAGAAGGAATGGTCTACTGTCAGCCATTGTAGTCCAGCAGCCAAGCTCTAAAACCCTCAATGCTCTGTCCATATTCCATCCTTCTTGAAATGGCCTCCAGTCACGGTCCAGCTGCTGCCTCTTCTCATCATGCCTCATCTTCTGCTTCGGATGCTGGTGTCTCATCTCATCTCAGCTCATGCAGCTGTTGCCTTCATGCTGCTGTGTCATCTCCTAGGCCTCCTGCATCCATGTTGTGCTCTTTGGTTCTGGTACTGCTGCCTTCACTTGAACTCTACTGATTTGACCCTTAGGCAGTCCCCTTCGTTGCACTCTTTCAACATGGGAGCACTGTGTTTTGTTTTAAATAGGTAGTTAGAAAGGCAGGCAATAAACAAAAGTTTGTGTGTTTGCATTAAAAAAGGTAGCCAGAAGCTAAAAATAAGATAGGAACAGTGTATACCTAAGTAAAAAGGTTAAACAAGTTCAGTTACCTTGGAAAGGTGTTAAGGTAGTGTTATTGATTTGATTAGGTACCAATGTTTGTTAATCAGGAAAGCAATGAGTCTCTCAGGATGACTAACTGAAGTGTTAAGGTTGTGTGATTGATTTAATTAGGTATCAACATTTGTTAATCAGAACAGCAGTGAGTCATTCAGGACAACTAACTGTAGTGTAAATCTCCAAAGGGATTGTTTTGTACTAATTTACCTTTGAAGCACAAGATATATTGCAAGGGTAGAGCTCAGTAACCCGCAATCCAGTGGGAGCACTAAGAAGAGAGGATCACTTTGCTGGTGGCTGAAAAGAATCAGTAAATACTGCTTGAAGAAATTTTTAAAACTTAAAAGTATTGTGAGAAGTAAATTATTGGGTATATTATTTAGTGTGTTCATATGTTTTTGTTTTAAATAGGTAATCAGAAAGTCAGGCAACAAACAGAAGTTTGTAGAAGAGAACTGGAAGGCTTATCTGCTACTGCTCCCAGCATCCTCAGGGAGAGGACTCCAGAGGTCACAGCAAGTGATCCAGGGACTGAACTCCACAGGCCCAGCTTCCAGAGGCCTCACACCCTTTGCAGTAGAAGAGGACTGGAAGACTAATGGCGTGCAAATCTCAAACCCTTCAATTATTTGAGTAAAGATCAATTTAATGGTGGTTAAAGGGGATTGGTGAGTATAGCTTTGGGAAATCTTTGGACTTAATAAGTTTGGAGAAAGGTGAAATGGAGAAGGTACAGAGAAGGGCTACCAAAATGATAAGGGGAATGGAACAACTCCCCTATGAGGAAAGACTAAAGAGGTTAGGACTTTTCAGCTTGGAGAAGAGACGACTGAGGGGGGGATATGATAGAGGTGTTTAAAATCATGAGAGGTCTAGAACGGGTAGATGTGAATCGGTTATTTACTCTTTCGGATAGTAGAAAGACTAGGGGCACTCCATGAAGTTAGCATGGGGCACATTTAAAACTAATTGGAGAAAGTTCTTTTTTACTCAAAAGAAGGAAGACAGCAAGAGGTAAAGAAGAAGTTTATTACTGGGGACCTTTTGTATTGCCTCTTGTTGCCATCTTCACACTGCATACTCTTAGCTAACTCCTGCTTAAATGGGCCTTGTATGTAAGATGGACAGTAGCTAGCTGCCCAACATAGTATATTGTATACATGTAGAACTTGTGTGGCGTTAAGGGGAAGTTAGAGTCATCAGACAAGGCTTGATCTTTGGTTCCCTCACTTGTGTCATGACTCAAAGGCTATCTGTACCCAACCATTTGTACCTTACACAATAAACCAAATATGTCTACTTGCTGATAGTTGGAACTGAGTGTCAGCTCCTGTGTGACAAATAGGGAAGAGGAGTGAGGGAGTATTGTCGTATCGAGAATGTCCACAGGTCAACAGGTCCACAGGTCAGCCTAGAGGGCTGCTGGAGATGGGACCAGGCAGTCTTCCACAGACTAGTTAGCACCCCTGTACTGGCATGGTTTGGGGATCTGTATAATAAGTGTAAGGTAAGGATGACTTTACAGGTAGTATCCAGATCCTGAAGGCAGCCTACTACAGGGATAGCAGTCAGTCTGTGGAAGGCTGACTGGTCCCAAACAGCAATTGCAGCTCTCTAGGCCCTATGCTCTTTGCCTGTGGACATTCTTGATAAGACACTACTTCCTCACTCCTCCTCCCTAGTTGTCACACATCAGCTGACACTCTGCTCCAACAGTCACCAAGTTCACAATGGTGTCGAAGGGAAAGGTTGGTTAGTGTACAAGTGAAGCGCCAAAAGTGCTAAGCAAAACCTGTCACCTAGATTCTACAGCAGATATGGCTGCACCAACTCTTGTATGCACAGGAAAGCTATAGACCTACATATGGTAGAAAGAAGGAACCCCTATCCTGCCAGCGTATACAGAGGACAGAGTGAGTATGCAATGATACGGCCTGGGGTGGCAGCTTCCATAACTACTGTGCATAATATGATCAACAGAGAGGAGGCTAAGGAAATCAGAGACTGGAAAAAGAGACTCTCAATTAGTACTGCTGCCAGGCCTCAGGCACTAATACAAACCAACCCAACCCCCCCCCCCCCCACACACACACACACACATACACACACACTCAACCCCTTGCAATGGGTATGTCAGTACATGCTGGCACTAAACCCTCATCCAAACCATTCATCTGATCAGGCCAAAATCAATGCCATTAGGTGGTCCTTGCCACTCCATGTTCCTACCATCCCAGCATACCCACATTCAGTTGAGAGCTTCTTAACATCCACTTCCTCCCTCCCTAAAGTGGCAAGCGTCAGTGACAACTTAAGCTCTGGGTAGCCTTCCCCGCCCCCCTAAATAACTGGAATATTAGGCCCGCTTCAAGTACTAGGTAAAAAAGCCTCCTTACTGGAGGTTGCACAGTGTGCATTATAGCAAAGGTCAACTAATATTAGAGATGTGAATCGTGTCCTCGATCGTCTTAACGATCGATTTCGGCTAGGAGGGGGAGGGAATCGTATCGTCGCCGTTTGGGTGTTTAGAGTATCGTTAAAATTGTTAAAATCGTGAACCGGCACACTAAAACCCCCTAAAACCCACCCCCTGACCCTTTAAATTAAATCCCCCACCCTCCCGAACCCCCCCCCCCCAAATGCCTTAAATTACCTGGGGGTCAAGCGACACACTAAAACACCCTAAAACCCACCCCCGGCACACTAAAACCCCCTAAAACCCACCCCGACCCTTTAAATTAAATCCCCCACCCCAAATGCCTTAAATTACCTGGGGGTCCGTAGCGGCGGTCCGTAGCTTAAATTACCCCCGGGTCCGTAGCTAAATCAGGGGAAGGGGGAGAGCAGGAAATCCGGCACCCTAAATCGTGGTGTCTTCAGCCGGCGCCATTTTGCAAAATGGCCGCCGCAAAATGGCGGCGGCCATAGACCAATACGATTCGACGCAGGAGGTCGTTCCGGACCCCCGCTGGACTTTTGGCAAGTCTTGTGGGGGTCAGGAGGCCCCCCCCAAGCTGGCCAAAAGTTCCTGGGGGTCCAGCGGGGGCCCTGGAGCGATCTCCTGCCGCAAATCGTTTCCGTACGGAAAATGGCGCCGGCAGGAGATCGACTGCAGGAGGTCGTTCAGCGGGGGTCTGGAACCCTCGCTGAACGACCTCCTGCAGTCGATCTCCTGCCGGCACCCTAAATCGTGGTGATTTAGGGTGCCGGATTTCCTGCTCTCCCCCTTCCCCCGATTTAGCTACGGACCCGGGGGTAATTTAAGCTACGGACCGCTGCTACGGACCCCCAGGTAATTTAAGGCATTTGGGGTGGGGGATTTAATTTAAAGGGTCGGGGTGGGTTTTAGGGGGTTTTAGTGTGCCGGGGGTGGGTTTTAGGGTGTTTTAGTGTGCCGCTGGACCCCCAGGTAATTTAAGGCATTTGGGGGGGGGGGTTCGGAAGGGTGGGGGATTTAATTTAAAGGGTCGGGGGTGGGTTTTAGGGGGTTTTAGTGTGCCGGTTTTCCTGCCCTCCCCCTTCCCCCTTCCCCCGATTTACGATTTTTTGACGATAAATCGGGGGAATTGGTATTGTATCGTGGCCCTAACGATTTTTGACGATTTAAAATATATCAGACGATATTTTAAATCGTCAAAAAACGATTCACATCCCTAAGTAATATGCACACTTGTAAGACTGCATATTTGATGTGTTACTCTGTCAAGTTTCACACAGCCGCCCCTCTCTCAATAATAGGTATAAACAGTCTGTGGTAGGGTGAGCGGTCTCACAAGGCAGAAGAGAGGACCAGCAAGAAAACTGACAGATGGATGTGGAGGTTCATGCCCATTATCCTGGGCCTTACTGTGCTTCATGATTTGATAGATGAGAATTGCCCTATGTTGTTCAGACCTGACAGAGTTCATTTATCTGACAACGGCCTCATTATTTATTTATTTATTTATTTATTTATTTAAGATTTTTATATACCGACGTTCATCAGGGATATCACATCGGTTTACAGTGTAACTGAAATTGGCGCCTGGGAAGGCGTTTTACATCGAACAGATATAACGAAGTAACATGAAAACATTATCTTTAATAGCATTATCTTTAATGCTATTAAAAGATTATCTTTAATGAAAACATTATCTTTAATGAAAACATTATCTTTAATGAAACATTATCTTTAATAGCAATCTGCAGGATAGCCTAGAGGTCCTATTCGCTAGATATGGCTGCAGTTTCTAGTAGATGGGTAGGCCCACAGTTTCTAGTAGATGGGGGATCTCCCTGGCAACGAGGAGTCTGGGGGCTATGGCAAGGGGTCCCTTTTTAAATGAAGATAGCAGTCACACTGGGCATTGGTGAGTGCCACAACCGCTTAGTAAGCCCGCTAGCAGTGGAACACTTGAGATAAGATCAACAGGCAACCGCCACCTTGACGGTGGATGGAGTGGTGTAGTAGCCACGACAGCACTAAGGCACCCTGTCTTTTATGGACAACGGATGCTTGATCACAAGGTCAAGTAACCTAGATCCAGGAAAATAGATTTTATGGCTTGAGGTGGGGGAAGAGGTTCACCAGCAGATGGCAGTCTAAGGTGGGGCTATATCAAGTGAGCACTGGTCACCCCTTGGGTCACATTTTCTCACTGATGGTATTATTTGTTTTGAGACTTGTTTCTGTTATTGCTTGTAGGTTAATTGATAATTAATGTAAGCTGAGCTGTGGCCATATTATTTCACAAATGAAGTTTTTGCATTAAAGGAGTTTTCTTGACATCTGTCTCTGTGTGTTTCATTTCAGTTGAAGGGAGGTGGGAAAAGTAATGCTTGGTAAACAAAGAGGGCTCTTCTGGCTGCACATATTGAGGAACATATCTTTTGTTGTGCTCCTAGCCCATCTGGCCTCAGTTAGACTTAAAAAATAAATGCACTGTTGTTGAGCTTCTGCCGCTTGTCCCCAGCAGCAGATTCAGAGTGAGAAACTTTACTCCACCTCTGAATCAGGAGTAAAGTTTCTAGTGCTCAGCCAATGCACCTCTCTGCATTGGGATGGAATTCTTAATGCATTTTATATACCGTCATTCCCTCATTTGCATGGAATTTCCATGTGAGAGTGCTGAGCTCACCATACATTTTTGAATGTTCATTTTGTGAGCATAAAACTCTTTCCTGCATCGTCAGTAAGGTTTACGCTCACAAGATGTGTGTTCAAGAGCAGGTGAACGCACCTTTTTGCATCAACCTGTCAATGGGAAGCATTAGGTAATCTGTGTATCTATGCTGTGTAACACAATTGTGCCTTGTGTTAATGCAACATTTAGGGGCGGATTTTAAATGCCCTGCGTGCGTAAATCTGGCTGGATTTACGCGCGCAGGGCCCTCGCGCGCCGGCGTGCCTATTTTGCATAGGCCGCCGGCACGCGCAGAGCCCCGGGATGCGCGTAAGTCCCGGGGCTTCGTAAAAGGGGTGTCTTGGGGGCGTGTCGGGGGGCGTTGCGGAATGACGCTGCGTTTCGGGGGGGTGATGCGGCGTTGCGGGGGCGGGCCCGGGGGCGTGGCGCCGGCCCGGGGGCGTGGTCGAGGCCTCCAGACCAGCCCCCGGATCGTGTGATGGCCCTGCCTGCTAAAAGCAGACGTAAATCGTGCAACAAAGGTAAAGGGGGGGGGTTTAGATAGGGCCGGGGGGTGGGTTAGGTAGGGGAAGGGAGGGGAAGGTGGGGGGAGGGCGAAGGAAAGTTCCCTCCAAGGCCGCTCTGAAATCGGAGCGGCCTCGGAGGGAACAGGCAGCGCGCGCTGGGCTCGGCGCACGCAGGTTGCACAAATGTGCACCCCCTTGCGCGCGCCGACCCCGGATTTTATAAGATACGTGCGGCTACGCGCGTATCTTATAAAATCCAGCGTACTTTTGTTCGCGCCTGGTGCGCGAACAAAAGTATGCGATCGCGCAAATTTATAAAATCTACCCCTTACTGTTTTGATTTTAAAATCATGGCACCCATACCTGCTTAAAAACATTTTCCAGCATCAACAATTTTTCCTAGAACTATTTGAATTCAGGTTGGTGTTAACTGGCAAACATTGGGAGTGTGAAATCCCTGTGATACTTCAACAAACTGATTACAGTGTAAAGTGAAACAGAAAACACACACACACAAATCTAGAAATACAATTTGCATTTGGTTTCTATCCTTGCTAAGTGTATGAGCCCACTGTCAAGCATCTGCTTCACATCTGGTGGCAGAAGACTGCCCTTTATTTATTAGACCTCAATAATTCTGAACATTAGGGAAGCAGTTCAGATTGTACAGATTACTAAAATAGTGTGCATTACAGTGCTTTCAAATTAGCTTGAATATAGAGGAGGGCTAACAAGAAATTTCATGACAAGCTGTTCATCTGGTGAAAAGGTGGTAGATGACATAAGGCTGAAGACAGCACATATTTCATCTTGTGAATATGAATAAGTGTTCTGGAGTTAAGGTTACATACTATACAGTATAAATGTAAGGAAAATATCACACTTGCAAACAACTCCTTGCCAGTCATAATATCACATAATTTGAATTGGTGTGTTCCTACAGAGTTATTAAACCACATGTTTACAGTAATTCCTCTTCAGGAGCTGACTCCAAGATCATTTTAGATGTAAGATATTTCATGAATGATAGACTTTTCTAAAAAGCTTCTGCTTCTGCTTGATAACAGTTTATCTACAAGACACATTATGACAAACCTCTTCCCTGCACAGGAATTTTCTGTATTATTTATGTAGCCATCACAGAGATATGTTTGATACAAATTGTTTCAGTTAAGAACAGCCCTGCCAAAGAAAACAGAGAGGCAGCTGTTTGCATTGCATATAAAAATTTTCGTTAAATATAGCTGCACCTGTGTAAACACAAAGTTTATTTCCAAGAAGTACCCCTGCAGCTGTGAAGGCTTTCAGACACTGCCAGATGGGTTAATTTTATGAAAACATATAATGTTCAAAACAGCTTTTTTTTTGGTTATCATTCATATTTTTATTAAAAAATGCAGTAGAAGAAATTTGGTTTTCTTTAATGGGTATTTCATTATTCCTTCTTCATCTTTATTATAACCAGGGCCCCCAATCTACTATAATTCCATAGCTATGGCAAATTATATGGCATTGCATCATCCAAACCCCTCCACCCTTCCCCCTCCCAATCAAAATATTTGCCCCTACTGATCTGCCCCTCCTCCTCACAGCCACCTTTCTTTTCCTTCTCCCTTGGTAGTTGCTTGTTTTATTCTCCCCCCCCCCCCCCCAACTGACCCCTGACAAATGTCCCACCCTATGCTGCCTTTCTCTCTTTTACCCACTGTTGCTGGCAATCTTTCCTCACTGTTTCTGACCATGGAATTCTAAATACTTGCTCAAAGCTATGCAAGCTAGTAGTACCTCAATATTCACAGAATTGCTATCCAAACCCATTAGTTTCAATTTAGTAAACAGAATCACATGGTTGACAACACTGGGGAGAGAAATGGCAGCAGTTGCAGCAAATGTGAAGAGATAGCTTACTCTGGGGGCAATTCTGCACACAAAATTGTAACATTCTGAACACAAAAATGTTAAATTATGCATAATTCTAAATACTTTATATTGGGCAAAATAATATAATAAACATCAAAGGTTCTGAGTAATTAATTTAAAATGGAATACAGACAAAAAATTATTACTCAATATTTTAAATATTTTGAGCAGTATTTCCCTAGAAGTACACTGTAAATGTGTCTCTTCCACCTCTCTTCCTTATCCCCTGGATCCCCTCCCCCTCCAGGCTCAACCCCTTCAAGTCTATTCCATCATACAGCCGTCCACTCACAGAATTTGAATCCTCTTTCAACCCCTCACATAGGCTTCCTCTAACTCTCTTGCAGACATTCACACACACACACACACACACATCCTCACACAGGCTGCCTCTGTCCCTATCTCAAACACACACCCTCATAAAGGCTCCCTCTCTCTCTGTTGCACACAAACACACACACACACACACCACACAGTCTCCTTCTCTCTCCTGCAAATATACGCCCCCTCACACAGGCTCACTCTCTCTTTTGCACACACACACACATACACACACACTCTAACACAGGCACCTCTGTCTCCCTTACATACACACACCTTCTCACAGGAAATTACATCACAGCTGAACATGCACCCACACAGACACATTTTATTATAAAAAATATTAGTAATACAAAGAAACTTGTACTAAAAAATATAACAATGTTTTAAATATGCAAAAACACCCATTGTTGTATAATAAAAGGTTAATCTGTTCGATGATATTAGGAAGACAAAGCAACTTGTGGCAGTGAGAAAACAGAGACAGACAGGTCTCATCTGTACCTATCTCACAAAACTGCCATCGGGAGAGTAACTCATTTACCTCAAGGGCAAATAACTATCTCTTTAACTGGATTTCGACTATGGAAAAATAAATCTACATACATTCTGTCAAAGTTCAGCAGAAAGCAAAATGCAAGACCTAAATGGACTAAATAGCAACAGAGATGCAGCTTAACAGTGTGGAAGCTAAAATGATATCCAGCCAACCTGCCACCAACGTTTGACATCCTGACAATAATTCAAGAGTTTAAATCAGAGGAGGGCTATGGGGAACTAGAGACAGCCTGTGGAGGGAACCAAAGGTGTGCTGCAAACATTTGGCCCCCATGTGGGGAAGAAGGCAGGCAGTAGTTTACTAGTTCATGGCTTTCAGCCGCCACAGGCAGCAATGTCTTTCCAGCTTTCGTTCTTCCATGCATCTCCCATGCATGGTACTGAGCATGCTTGGCCGGTGACATCATTCCTGCAACCATGACTGCCTCCCATGCTCCATCTCCATAAACAAAACATCTGAGCATGCCTGAGGTGATGTCATGGCCTGTGACATCATTCAAAGATGGCTGCTGCTGTATTACAGTTCAAGCTTGCTTTATTTTGGTTTATTGTGCACGCATGGCTATGATGTCATTTCGAGGCCCCGATACAATGCCTGCCATTTTGGATGTGTATCATTTCCTATCCCCAGGCACCCACCACATCTTAAAAAATGAATTTCCGATTCCAGTCTATATCATCCACAAGGGGCAAACATGGGAAGTGTGTGGATATGACATCATCAAAATGGGACAAAATGAGTGTGGTATGGATGAAGCTAAATTGAATGTCAATAAAGGGGCAATGCTAGGGCCAGTGAATGTGGTGGAGCTTGGAATGAAAGTGAATGCTGATTGGTTGAGAGGGGCACCACTGGGCAGGGCTTAAACCAGAAGTGAATGCTGATTGGCTGAGCTGCCTGTCACCCACCTGTTAAAACAAAGTTTAACAAGTGCACTATCCCTTATACTATTGCAATGAACAGAAAAGCTTTTGTGTCTATCTGAATGTACAGTACACTGCAAAGAGAGATAATGCAGTGAACAGATGCTCTGCCTTGGCAGCCATGTCTAATTTATTTGTGAGAGATATTTTTGCACACAATGTAAGGGATAACCAGACAGGAGAAAGTCTGTGCCCCTAGTAAGCTGCTATTCCTGCTTGGCAAGATGGCTGTGAACTCAATCTGTCAACCTGATTGGGTGTAACAGACAGATAATCAGTCAGTATTACAGAATACTGTGATATCAAAACCCCAAATAGCCACTTACAATTATATCATGCTACTGCGAGCAAAGGGGAGAGGAGAGAATGGCAACAGTAGAGGACTGGGTTTTGTTGCAGAGCAAGTCCAGCCTATCAGCAGTACAAGCAGTACTAGTAACAGTGAGAAAAAAGGGAGTTCTGCCCCTATATTTAGAAGAGACTTTTTTAGTCACAGAAAGCCAGGAGTGAAAGCCAGTTCAAGCCATAAGAAATTTAAATTGGAAGAGCCACCTCCACTTATTTCTCTCCCACTTGTTCTGGAGCACAGGCAAAAGACAATAAAGCCATTGGAGGCTGGAATTAGCATGACAGGGGCATCAAAAGTGCAATACCCAGAACTAGCAGTGCACTCCTCTATGATTACTGCTTCAGAGATAATGGAGGCAGTATTTTCAAAAACCGATTCTGAGGAAGTACAGTGTCTCAAAATCCCTGAGTCAGAGGATCTTGAAGAGAATTTGGGAGCTCTAGTCAGTAGCATCTTATGTTCCAGTGAGGAGATGTGGGAGTTAGATGATATTAATAGTATTGAAGGCAATCTCCAGGAAAAGCAGACAGTACAGTTAGAATACATGAGTGATTCTTCTGGCCTTTTATCTCACAGTTCACCCTCTTTCTCAACTAACTACAGTGCCAGCAGCAGCAGCAGCCCCCAAGGATCCAGAGAAGAGATCATGGAATATAGCCATAGTATGGAGGTACTTTAAAGTGAGATATCACCTGCTTTTTTCCTCAGTACATTCACCGTAGTACATGGGAATCTGGAAAATGTTGGTATGCAGCATTATCTACAGAAACACCACCTGCTAGCATTGGCATCAGTGGAAGGCAGCAGTACTAGATTGGAGACCAACTCTGCCACTTAAAGCTGAAGCAGAAGGAATATGGTTGAAAATGGGAAGAAGTTTTCCCAAGTTGATCCCATGGCCTCCCTCCCCCAGTCAGATGGCAAGACTGCAGCCTCCATCCATTCTTTTACAGTTGCAAGCCACCATACAGCACATATGGTGGCATTCTGTATCACTGTCCTGTGGCAAGAAGCAGGCAGCATCCAAAGTAGTGACAAGGTGCATCAGGGAAATTATTTACCTGGATGACCAGCCCCTGCAGTTAGTGGAGAACCTGAGTTTAAGAATCTTTTGACTTGTTAGCCCCTAATTACAAACTACCCTCCAGGACAACATTCAGTAAGCAGGTTATCCTCACTCTATACAATCAGAGCTGTAGTCTTGTGCAGGCACATTTTACCAAGGCAGAGGGGAATCAATAGAGTACATTTCACTAGTGACATCTGGACCAGCAGGAATGCTACGAATGTCTAGCTCTCCTTGATGGTACACTAGTGGGAGCTGGCTGAGTTAGGAGCAGACTACAGCTCTAGCGGGGGCTAAGTATCTAGCTGCAGGTGGGCTTTGCTGGACACTGAAACGATGGCTTTCACCCATACCAAATGCAATGAGACACAGTATAACTATCTCCTCAAAAAATGTGTGACTTAGGAGTTCTCCTTGAATGGTAGTGCAGTAATAATGGGAAATTTCAATTACCCCAATATTGACTGGGTAAATGTAACATCAGAATATGCCATAGAGATAAAGATCCTCAATGGAATAAATGACAGCTTTATGGAGCAATTGGTTCAGATATTGATGAGACAGGAAGGTATGCTAACTCTAATTCTTAGTGGAGTACAGGATTTGGTGAAGGAGCTAGGGCCACTTGGCTGCAATGATCATAAGATGATCAAATTTGAATTAATGACTGGAAGGGGGAGTATAAATAAATGGCAGCAGTTGCAGCAAATGTGAAGAGATAGCTTACTCTGGGGGCAATTCTGCACACAAAATTTTAACATTCTGAACACATTCTGAACATTCTGAACACAAAAACTTAAACTTTCAAAAAGGAAACTATGAGAAAATGAGAAAAGCAGAAAAAAATAAAAGTGCAGCTACAAAGGTTAAATGTATACAACAGTCATGGACATTTCTAAAAAATACCGTCTTATAAGTGGAGTCCAGATGTATTCTATACATTAAGAAAGGTGAAAGGAGGGCCAAACAATTGCTGGTACGGTTAAAAGATGAGGTAAAAGAGGCTATTTTTGCGAAACTTTCTTAATTAAAAAATTGGAAGAAGGACCCATCTGAGGAAAATAAGTACAAGCATAAGCATTGGCAAGTTAAATGTAAAACATTAATAAGACAGGCTAAAGGAGAATTTGAAAAGAAGTTGGTCATAGAGGCAAAAACTCATCATAAAAACATTTTAAAATATATCTGAAGCAGGAAGTCTGTAAGGGAGTCGGTTAGACCGTTAGATAATTCAGGGGTTAAAGAAGCACTTAGGGAAGATAAGGCCATCTCAGAAAGACTAAATGAATTCTTTGCTTCAATGTTTACCGAGGAGGATGTTGGGGAGATACCCATTCCAGAGACAATTTTCAAGGGTGAGAAATCAGATGATCTGACCCAAATCACAGTAAACCGGGAAGATGTAAGTAGGTCAGATTGACAAACTGAAGAAAGGCAATTCCCCTGGATCAAATGGTATATTCTCCAGGGTTCTGAAAGAACTCAAAAATGAAATTTGACCTATTATAAATAATTTGTAACTTATCATTAAAATCATTCATTGTACTTAAAGACTGGAAGATGGCCAAAGTGTCATTGATATATAAAAAAATCTCCACAGGTGATCCTGGAAACTATACACTGGTAAGCCAGACTTTAGTACCAGGAAAAATCGTGGAAACTATTATAAAAAATAAAATAACAAAACACATATATATAGACATGATTTAATGGAACATAGCAAGCATTCATTTACACAAGGGAAGTCTTGTCTCACAAATGTGCTACATTTTTTAAAGGGGCAAATAAACATGTGGATAAAAGTGAAACAGGTAGATATGGTGTAACTGGATTTTCAGAAGGCATTTGACAGTCCCATGCGACAGGTTTCTAAGAAAACTAAAAGTCATGGGATAGGAGGAGATATCATTTTGTGAATTGCAAACTGGTTAAAAGACAGGAAAAAGAGAATAGGATTAAATGGTCTGTTTTCACAGTGGAAAAAGGTAAACAGTGGAGTGCCTCAGGGATCTGTATTTGGACTGGTGCTTTTTAATATATTTATAAATAAGCTGGAAAGGGATATAATGAGTGAGGCGATCAAATTTGCAGATGACACTAAATTATTTAGAGTAGTTAAGTCACAAGCAAATTATGATAAATTGCAAGAGGTCTTTGCGAGATTAGAAAATTGGGTGTCCATATGGCAAATTAAATTTAATATGGACAAGTGCAAGTTGGGGCATATAGGAAAAAATAACCCATGCTGTAGTTACACAATGATAGGTTCCATATTAGGAGTTACCACCCAGGAAAACGATCTGGGCATCATTATTGACATTACATTGAAATCATCGGCTCAGAGTGCTGTGGTGGTCAAAAAATCCAGCAGAATGTTAGGAATTATTAGGAAGGGAATGGCAAAAAAAAACTGAGGATGTCATAATGGCTTTGAAACGTTCCATGGTTAGATTGCATTTTGAATACTGTGTGCCATTCTGGTCGCCGCATCTCAAAAAGGATAGAGTTGCAATGGAGAAAGTACAGAGAAAGGTAACCAAAATGATAAAGGGCATTGAACGTCTCCCCTATAGTACTGAGCATGCTTGGCTGGTGACATCAATCCTTCAACCATGACTGCCTCCCATGCTCCATCTCCATAAACAAAACATCTGAGAGGTTAGGGCTGTTCATCTTGGAGACGAAACAGCTAAGGGGGTGTTGCGAATGTGGACCCTTGAGCCAAGATGAGGTTGATACCATCACCAAGGGGAGGCTCCCCAGTGGTCCTCGTCATCGGGAGGTGGTGCAGGTGGAGAAGATCCAATTGGAGCTACACATTTACCAGTCCACATTCCCCTCAGGTTGAGCCCTTGGGTGCCGGGCTGGCAGAACATAGGTGCAGGAGGAGTCCAAGGAGAAGGCAACATGGCATCGGGCAGGCAAGGACGAGGCAGGTGGCGGACAGACAAAACTGGGAACATACAGAGATCAGGACAGGGAGCAGAAAGGCAGGACAAAGAGAGAAGCTGGAGTTCAGGGCAGGCGGAGGTCAAGCGTAAACAAAGTACCAGGCAAAAGTCCAAAACAAGGGAGTCAGTCCGAGGGCAGGAGCAAGAACGGAACCAAGACAGGAGCACAGGAACAGGAGGCTGGACCAGAATGCAAGATCAGGAGGGCAAGGCTGGAACGCAGGATCAAGATCAGAAACAACACAGATGACGCACTCAATATCTGAGCAGGACCCATTGCTGAGGCCCTGATTGAAGGCAGGCCCTGGCTTTAAATAGTCCCTGGCTGATGAGTTCATCAGTAAGGGCCATGGGGCTTTCAGGGCCCATCTCCTATGCTGTTGGCCCTTTAAGAGGCCAGGCTGTCCCACGTGCACATGCCAAAAGGGGGGAGGGGCAGAAAGAGCAGAGGGCATCCAGCCCAAGGGACACCCCGATGTGAGGAGCCACACACCGCACCGGCCCCGACGTGTGCAGCAGCACAGCGCACCAAATGTCAGTCCTCATACCGGGACATGGGACACCCGCCTCGCAGGGCTGGAGATGAGTGGGGTGGTCCATTTGGATAACCCATGAGCCGCTGAATGTAACAGTACCCCCCCTCCAAGGCCCCCCTCCCGAGGCCCAGAGTTAGTGGGAGTTAGGGGTGTGCATTCGGATTGACCGCATTAGTAAAACGCAACTCATATTTTTTTTTTACTTAAAAAATTGATTCGACATAAACGATCGGATTTCCCACATATCGAACATAGATATGTTCGATATGTGGGAAATCGCGATTGTTGAGCCAAAATAAAAATATAAACCCCCTCACCCTCCTTAATCCCCCCCCCCCCGACTAACCACAACTCCCTGGTGATGGAGCGAGGAGTGAGGACGCCATTTCTGCAATCCTTGGCGAGAAGCATGTGACGTCGGCGGCACGTCGAGTGACGCCGGCGTCACGTGATTCCCGGCTCGTTCGCGCCGGACGGCTCGTTCGGCCCAAAAAGAACTTTTGGCCAGCTTGGGGGGGCCTCCTGACCCCCCCAAGCTGGCCAAAAGTTCTTTTTGGGCCGAACGAGCCGTCCGGCGCGAACGAGCCGGGAATCACGTGGCGCCACGTCACTCAAACGCGACGTCACGTGATTCCCGGCAAGTTCGCGCCGGACGGCTCGTTCGGCGCGAACAAGCCGGGAATCACGTGACGCCGACGTCACGTGATTCCCGGCAAGTTCGCGCCGGACGGCTCGTTCGGCCCAAAAAGAACTTTTGGCCAGCTTGAGGGGGTCAGGAGGCCCCCCCAAGCTGGCCAAAAGTTCTTTTTGGGGCCGAACGAGCCGTCCGGCGCGAACGAGCCGGGAATCACGTGACATCGCGTCTGAGTGACGCGGCGCCACGTGATTCCCGGCTCGTTCGCGCCGGACGGCTCGTTCGGCCCAAAAAGAACTTTTGGCCAGCTTGGGGGGGTCAGGAGGCCCCCCCAAGCTGGCCAAAAGTTCTTTTTGGGCCGAACGAGCCGTCCGGCGCGAACGAGCCGGGAATCACGTGACGCCGCGTCACTCGACGTGCCACCGACGTCACATGCTTCTCGCCAAGGATTGCAGAAATGACGTCCTCACTCCTCGCTCGATCACCAGGGAGTTGTGGTAAGTCTGGGGGGGGGATTAAGGAGGGTGAGGGGGTTTAATTTTTTTTTTTGCACATATGTACATATACCCAACTCATTGGATTTTTTTTATGTCCATATTGGCCGCAAGTGGGACCCCCTTTCGGACATAAAAAATATGAACATAAAATTTTGCTCTGCACATCCCTAGTGGGAGTACCAGCTCCAAGGAGGATTTGAGTGGAGGATTCTGCAACCAAAGGATTGTTTTGTCCCCTAGTTCATGCAATTCCGGGGACTGAACCTACTGGCCCTACTGTTGTGCGACGAAGGCCCTCCAGTCCCTCAGAGACCAGACAGGCAGAAGCTGGTCTCTGTCTCTTGCCCTTCTCCTGTAACAGATGTATTGTCCTCTCGCACTAAGGACAAGTCACCCAGGGCTACTGCCCAGGAGGGAAGGGTTAGGCCAGCATTCATAGTTGGTGATTCAATTATTAGAAATGTAGATGGCAGGGTGGCTGGTGGACGTGAGGACCGCCTGGTAACTTGCCTGCCTGGTGCGAAGGTGGCAGACCTCATACGTCACCTAGATAGGATTATAGACAGTGCTGGGGAGGAGCCGGCTGTCGTGGTACATGTGGGCACCAACGACATAGGAAAATGTGGGAGAGAGGTTCTGGAAGCCAAATTTAGGATTTTAGGTAGGAAGCTGAAATCCAGAACCTCCAGGGTGGCATTCTCTGAAATGCTTCCTGTTTCATGTGCAGGTCCCTAGAGGCAGGCAGAGCTCCAGAGTTTCAATGCGTGGATGAGACGATGGTGCAGGGAAGAGGGATTCAGCTTTGTAAGGAACTGGGGAAACCTTTGGGGAAAGGGGAGACTTTTCCAAAAGAATGGGCTCCACCTTAACCAGAGTGGAACCAAGCTGCTGGCACTAACTTTCAAAAAGGAGATAGAGCAGCTTTTAAACTAGAAAAAGGGGGAACGCCATCAGTCTCTCAGCAGTGCATGGTTCGGAGAAATGTATCCTTGAAGGATACTAATGAAACAGGAGAGTTAGGGCATCCCAACAGAGAGGTTCCATTAAAAGGAAACATAGTCCTTGTGGCTATATGTAAAAAATCACTGAAGCTAATGATTTCCGAATTATCCCTAACAACTGAAAAGCATGTTGTTAATACAAACAAAAAACACACTTTGAAATGTCTGTATGCCAATGCCAGAAGTCTAAGAAGTAAGATGGGAGAGTTAGAGTGCATAGCAGCAAATGATGAGATTGACATAATTGGCATCACAGAGACTTGGTGGAATGAGGATAACCAATGGGACAGTGCTATATCAGGGTACAAATTATTTTGCAATGATAAGGAGGATCAACTCGGTGGCGGTGTGGCACTTTATGTCTGGGAGGGTATAGAGTCCAACAGGATAAAGATCATACAAGAGACTAAATGCTCAGTAGAAACTATATGGCTAGAAATCCCATGTGTGTTGTGTAAGAGTATAGTGATAGGAGTATACTACCATCCACCTGGACAAAATGGTCAGACAGATGATGAAATACTAAGAGAAATCAGGGAAGCTAACCAATTTGGCAGTGCACTAATAATGGGAGATTTCAATTACCCCGATATTAACTGGGTAAATGTAACATCAGGACTTGCTAGAGACATAAAGTTCCTGGATGTAATAAATGACTGTTTCATGGAGCTATTGGTTGAGGAACCAACAAGAGAGGGAGCTATTTTAGATTTAATTCTTAGTGGAATGCAGGATTTGGTGAGAGAGGTAATGGTGGTGGGGCCACTTGACAACAGTGATCATAACATGATCAAATTTAAACTAATAACTGGAAGGGGGACAATTAGTAAATCTGCAGCTCTAACACTAAACTTTCAAAAGGGAAACTGATAAAATGAGGAAAATAGAAAAAACTGAAAGGTGCAGCTGCAAAGGTTAAAAGTGTTCAACAGGCATGGACATTGTTTAAAAATACAATCCTAGAGGCACAGTCTATATGCATTCTAAACATTAAGAAAGGTAGAAGGAAGGCAAAACGATTACCGTCATGGTTAAAAGGTGAGGTGAAAGAGGCTATTTTAGCCAAAAAAACATCCTTCAAAAATTGGAAGAAGGATCCATCTGAAGAAAATAGGATAAAACATAAGCATTGTCAAGTTAAGTGTAAAACATTGATAAGACAGGCGAAGAGAGAATTTGAAATTAAGTTGGCCATAGAGGCAAAAACTCATAATAAAAACTTTTTTAAATATATCCGAAGCAAGAAACCTGTGAGGGAGTCGGTTGGACCATTAGATGACGAGGGGTTAAAGGGGCTCTTAGGGAAGATAAGGCCATTGCCTTATCTTCCCTAAGAGCCTCTTTAGGGAAGATAAGATAAGAGCCCCTTTAGGGAAGATAAGGCCATTTATGAAAGCCTTTCCAGACAACAATCAAACCCAAAATCAATATAATTAACTCAGAACACCCTTCAGGATAATCAACAGTTTAGACAATCCCATCAATGGTACAATCCCTTTTAAACTGGCAGGCTTTCCCAGTTATTCTTCACTGTTAAATTACTATCTCCTTTTCTTCTGTTCCAAGTTGAAATATGTCCCTGTTTTATTGTAACTGCAATTTTCCCTTCTTTTAGCACTTGTTAATGTTTTTTATCACTTTATTGTTGTTCACTCCTTGTTATTTGTAAACCGGCATGATGCGATTCCCTTCGCGAATGCCGGTATAGAAAAGACTCAAATAAATAAATAATAAAATAAATTGCAGAAAGACTAAATTAATTCTTTGCTTCTGTGTTTACTAATGAAGATGTTGGGGAGACAACAGTTCTTGAGATGGTTTTCAGGGGTGATGAGTCAGACGAACTGAACGAAATCACTGTGAACCTGGATGTAGTAGATGTAGTAGGCCAGACTGGCAAACTAAAGAGTGGCAAATCACTTGGACTGGATGGTATGCATGCTAGGGTACTGAAGGAACTCAAAAATGAAATTTCTGATCTATTAGTTAAAATCTGTAACCTATCATTAAAATCATCCATTGTACCTGAAGACTGGAGGGTGGCCAATGTAACCCCAATATTTATAAAAGGCACCAGGGGCAATCCAGGTAACTATAGACCAGTGAGCCTGACTTCAGTGCCAGGAAAAATAATAGAAACTATTCTCAAGATCAAAATCATAGAGCTATAGAAAGACTTGGTTTAATGGAACACAGTCAACATGGATTTACCCAAGGGAAGTCTTGCCTAACAAATCTGCTTCAGGTTTTGGAAGGGGTTATTAAACATGTGGATAAAGGTGAACTGGTAGATGTAGTGTATTTGGATTTTCAGAAGGCATTTGACAAAGTCCCTCATGAGAGGCTTCTAAGAAAACTAAAAAGTCATGGGATAGGAGGCAATGTCCTTTCGTTGATTGAAAGACAGGAAATAGAGAGTAGGATTAAATGGTCAATTTTCTCAGTGAAAAGGGTAAACAGTGGAGTGCCTCAGGGATCTGTACTTGGACCGGTGCTTTTCAATATATATATAAATGATCTGGAAAGGAATATGACGAGTGAGGTTATCAAATTTGCAGATGATACAAAATTATTCAGAGTAGTTAAATCACAAGTGGATTGTGATACATTACAGGAGGACCTTGCAAGACTGGAAGATTGGGCATCCAAATAGCAGATGAAATTTAATGTGGACAAGTGCAAGGTGTTGCATATAGGGAAAAATAACGCTTGCTGTAGTTACACGATGTTAGGTTCCATATTAGGAGCTACCACCCAGGAAAAAGATCTAGGCCTCATAGTGGATAATACATTAAAATCGTCAGCTCAGTGTGCTGCAGTAGTCAAAAGGCAAACAGAATGTTAGGAATTATTAGGAAGAGAATGGTCAATAAAACAGAAAATGTCATAATGCCTCTATATCGCTCCATGGTGAGACCGCACCTTGAATACTGTGTACAATTCTGGTCGCAGCATCTCAAAAAAGATATAGTTGCAATGGAGAAGGTACAGAGAAGGGCAACCAAAATGATAAAGGGGATGGAACAGCTCCCCTATGAGGAAAGTCTGAAGAGGTTAGGGCTGTTCAGCTTGGAGAAGAGATGACTGAGGGGGGATATGATAGAGGTCCTTAAGATCATGAGAGGTCTTGAACGAGTAGATGTGAATTGGTATTTACACTTTTGAATAATAGAAGGGCTAGGGGGCATTCCATGAAGTTAGCAAGTAACACATTTAAGACTAATCCGAGAAAATTCTTTTTCACTCAACACACAATAAAGCTCTGGAATTTGTTGCCAGTGGATTTGGTTAGTGCAGTTAGTGTAGCTGGGTTCAAAAAAGGTTTGGATAAGTTCTGGGAATAGAAGTCCATTAACAGCTATTAATCAAGTTTACTTAGGGAATAGCCACTGCTATTAATTGCATCAGTAGCATGGGATCTTCTTAGTGTTTGGGTAATTGCCAGGTTCTTGTGGCCTAGTTTGGCCTCTGTTGAAAACAGGAAGCTGGGCTTGATGGACCCTTGGTCTGACCCAGCATGGCAATTTCTTATGTTCTTATGTAAGGCTATTCAAAGTTTGTATTTCTTCATCTTTCTCACTTAGTAGAGATGTGATCTTTTCCATAGCTTGATTGTGCTCCTTCCTCTAGTCCTCATATTCCAATCTCTCTTGGACCAACTGGTCCTTCAACTGAGCAAAAACTAGTTGTAATCTGTCCTTCTGGAAGGTTTGAGTCCCTTGGACCTCTTGTCAGGGGTGTGAAAGTTTGGCAGGGTGGTGGCCACGAGCAGAGAACTAGGAGGCTCTTCCGACTTTAAACAGGAATCCTGGCATCCTAGCCCCCAATGGATGAGGTCCATCATGGACCAATTAAATTGGAGTTGGTGCCTCTGCAACCATGGTAGACCGAACATGTTGGGACTTACTGCCCTAGGAAGCACATGGAAGGAAAGAAGCTCCATGTGTTTGGATCCTATCTTCAATGTGAGCAGTACAGTGGTTCAAGTCACCAGCCCGGGAAGGGGATCCCCAAAAGCAGAGGAAATTGCCAACAGTGGTATGAGGCATTTCGGGGGATTTGATACCGGTCTATAATCTCTTGTCATATGAAATTTTGCCCAGTCCCGGAGTGCACCAGGGCTTGGGTGGAGAAGCCTGCGGAGGTTTGTTCCAGGGACACAGACAGTAGAAACTGGGGCAAGGAGGTGGTTAGCCCGAGGGTCATCCGCTCTGTCGCTTTGCGGTGTGCGGAAGTTCCCTTTTACTCTGGGCACTGGTCTAACAGATGACTGCTTGTTCCGCAATACAGACAGAGACCTAATTGACGATGTTGGGTCTTCTCTTCATTAGTAAGGTGGACACTAACTAGTTGCATGAGTTCTTCTAGGGAATCCCCTAAAGGGGGAATGAGACTGATCGTGGAAGAAGACGTCATTCTAGAGGGGCCCCTTTGAAGTGACCGGAGCTCCTGAGCTCGCTGCTGGAGGCGTCTGTCGATCTTCCCCGTGAGATCAATGAGGCCGAGAGAGACTGGCAACTCTCACTCCGCTAGCTAATCCTTTATCCTGGCGACTAAACCCTCCAGGAATATAGTATGCAGGCAGTCACCCTGCCAGTTCAGCTCTGTGGCCAGGGTTCGGAATTCAATCGTGTATTCCATTAGCGACCAATTATCCTGGCGCAGGTGCAGAAGGTCAGAGCCCAACATGGGTAGCCGATTGGGCTCATCAGAGACCTGCTTGATCGCCGAGATGAATTGCTGGAGTTTATAGAGATATCTACAACAACATACTCAGCGAATTTTCTTCCAAGGCTCTCGATCCACCTGTCATCAATGCAGAAGACAACTTGGAATACAAGGTCGAAGAAGTTCTGGTTGTTCATAAAGAGGCAAGACTTTTGAATACCTTCTAAAGTGGGAAGGTTTTGGCCCCGAAGAAAACTCTTGGGAGCCTCAGACCAATATCCTGGACAAAGAGATGCTTCATCAGTTCCATCTCGCACATCCTTCAATATCTAAGCCTGGTACCCGAAGAGGAATTCGCCCTTTGAAGGGGGGTACTGTTGTGTCCGTCGGTTCCCGACGCCCTCTCTCCGCCCTCCTCACCTCTTTGGCGCCTCCCTCTTCGTCCGTGGGAAGATTGGCTGCTGTGGCATCTTCCTGCCGTGGTCCTCCGGCGTCCCCGGACCGGATCCACGCTGCTAACCGCCATGTTTCCTGAGGCCTAGGGACACATGCGTGGCACGGCCCCTACTGAAGTACTGGCGATGGTGCGAACCTCAGGGGCGTCCCCCGAAGATGACGTCACCTGCACCGAATATGTAAGGTCTTAGAATTTGCTAACACATCGAGTTTGCAAGGATAAGGAATGACATCAGATTTGGATTCATTCCATCTAAGCTCCTCTGCCTCCTCGGACTAACCAGGGGTACCCGCTCCTCTGGGGCCTCGTTCTCTCTCTTACTTTGTAGATTGCAGTCTGGAACCGATACTCGCTCCTCGAGGGCCCTTGTTCCTGGACTTCTTCGAATTCACTTCTGCCTGGAAGTCAGCACTGCCTACGACATCTGTGAGTTACCATTGCTCTCTCAGAGCTTTCCCTGGAACCAGGTACTTGCTCCTATACATTCCAGCTCCTGGGCTTCTATGAGACATTGTGTGAGTGTTACCATCAGGTTCGATACATGAACTCTGCTTACCCTGCCTACTCACTATATTTCAGTTTCTCTACAGCTCAGCCTCCAGTGATCTCTGTTCCAGCTTCTGAGGGACTACAGCCCAGCCAGGCATTCCAGCTCACTACTGCCACCTCAGGTGGTTCAGTATACTGTCTAATAAAAGAACTAGTGTGTATCTGTCTCCATACTCTGAGCCTGACCGGTGGTCCCTCTCGGGGCCTTCCCCATGGGCGTGGTCATCTGCCACTGGTCCAAGCATCCACCCACAACTCTCCTAAATACTACAGATTGCTATCTTCTTACAGAGGACACATCAGATTGCTAACTCCTTTCTGATTGCTCCTCCCATCAGATAGCGGTTTCATTACAGATTGCTAACTCCTCACAGAGAACACATCAGATTGCTCCTCCCATCAGATAGTGGTTTCATTACACTCATACATCCCCATGCATCCAACATCCATACCATATAAAAACACATTACCAAAAAACCACATTTATAAATGTTCCTAATTATACATACAATTGCAAAATTCCCATGATTACAAAAAAGTTTTTTTAATATCCCCTTTATACTAATTTCCAATATAAATGTTTCTTTAAAAATCTTCTTTTATGAACCAAGTCCCTTCTTTCTACTAATTTCCAATATAAAGTTTTCTTTTAAGATAATCTTCTTATATGAGCCAAGTCCAACAAAGATATCTTCGTTTCACCCTCTTTCATGAAGGCTTCCTCAGGGACTAACCTGGAACTATCTATTAATTTCTTCCAGCACCCTCTTTCATGAGGATTTTCTTATCTGTTAATTTCGTCCAATCTTGTTCTATAATCAAGAGCATACTGAATTACTTCTAAAATTTGACCATTACCTCTAATCACCTCAAAAAACTACCTAAATAATCAGACACTCACCATATTACATGACATTTATGATCTCACCGACTAATATCCGTCATTCAAAAACTTTATTGTTACGTTCGTGGACCCTTGGACCAGTTGGGACAAAGGATGGAGTGCTGTAGAAGTCCACAGCAGATGTCACAACCGGGAGGCGGTTCGGGGAACTCGGAGCAAGTTGTAATACTGGACTACGGTGGAGTCCTATGCGACCAAGGACTCGGTACCCAGAGGACTCGGTACCCAGAGGAAGGACGGACGACGTTGGGCCCTGGTGATTGAAGAGTCTTCACGCTGGAGACCGGCACTCCCCCGGGAGGAGCCCTTAGGAGTGTGGCCGCTGGGACTTTTGGAGCTTCACCCTGGAAGCCGGAGTCCCCCCAGGAGGAGCCCGTAGGGACGCGGCCTCTGGGACTTAGGCGAGTCCCTGAAGATGGAAGATGGTCTGAATGCAGGCGCCTCCTGCGGGTCGTAGGTTCCAGATGGCTGGCGCCTCCAGCAGGTCATAGGTAGTCTCTGTAGGGAAACTGAAGAAAATCCAAACGTCAGTCCAGGAGTCTGGGTCCCAAGAGCGGTCCGCAGCCAATCCAGGGGTCGATGTCCAGAGAGCGGTCCGCAGCCAATCCAGGGGTCGATGTCCAGAGAGCGGTCCAAGGCCAGTCCAGGGGTCGGAGTCCAGAAGAATCAATCCAGCAAGGAGGGCAGAGCAGAAGCGGGATGAAAAACCAGAACCAGGGATGAAGCGGAGAGGAGTCAGGAGACAAGCCGGGTCAAAACGAAGGGCAATCCAAGAATGCAGCAACAGGAGACCGGAGGCCAGGAACCTTATTGTAAGGCGAATATCCTCTCTGCAGTGTCTGATGTCATCCACCGGCAGTCCTCGGTTTTCCCGCGCTGGCCCCTTTAAGAGTGGAGTCCCCGCGCGCGTGCGCGCCTGGGGGCGGGGCCAGCGACGGGAGTCGGCGGCGTCTCCCTCGCAGTGGAGACGCCATGGCAGGCAGCAGGACAGGCCCAAGGGGCTGAAGAGAGCATCGCACGGGCCGGGCCGGCCCCGAGGTGAGTGGAGGGACCGGGGCACGGCCCGGTCCCGTAACAGTACCCCCCCTCCTATGCCCCTCCTTGGAGGCCTGGGTTTACCTGGGTGGTCGAGATGGAACTGGCGGAGGAGGTTCTTGTCCAGGATATTGGAGGACGGCTCCCAGGAATTCTCCTCAGGGCCATACCCCTCCCACGAGAGGAGGTATTCCCACCGGCGGTGGTGGAATCGAACATCCAGGACATGCTTTACAGTGTATATGACATCCGGATCCGCTATGGCGGCAGCCGGCTCGGGCGGTTTCATATGAAACTGAGAGGATCACAGGCTTGAGTAGGGATATGTGGAACACGTTGTGGATCTTCAAAGTGGAGGGCAGCCGCAATCGATAGGAGACTGCCCCTACCCGCTCGAGTACTACAAATGGACCAATGTACTTAGGAGCCAGACGCATAGAGGGAGTTCGTAAGTGAATGTTTCTGGTACTTAACCATACCTTCTGCCCCTGAAGGAAGACCGGGGCAGGCCGTTGGGACTTATCCGCATATTTCTTAGCTTTGGCCGCTGCCAGACAGAGCTTTTCCTGAGTGTTTTGCCATAAGTGGTGCAACTGCTGTGCCGTAAATTGGACTGCTGGAGATGGCACCACCAGAGGCAGAGGTAGAGGAGGTCTCGGAACCTTCCCATAGACCAACTGAAATGGGGATTGGTCCGTTGCAGAGTGCCTGTGCCGGTTATAGGAGAACTCCACCCATGGTAGCAAGGACACCCAATCGTCCTGGAGATCTCCCACGAAGGAACGAAGGAATGTCTTCAATGTCCTGTTGGTGCGCTCGCTTTGCCCGTTGGCTTGGGGACGGAAAGCCGTGGTCCGATCAAGCTGCACGCCAAACTTCCTGCAGAAAGCCTTCCAATACTTTGCAGTAAACTGTGGGCCGCGGTCAGAGGTTATATGCGCCGGGAGACCATGGAAGATATGTTGGGTAAAGAGGGTGGCCAATTCTGGAACCGATGGTAGTTTAGCGAGGGGCACGAAGTGGGCCATCTTATAAAAACGGTCGACCATGACCCAGATCACGGTCTTGCCGTCAGAAGCCGGTAAGTCGACGATGAAATCGGTGGACAAGTGAGTCCAAGGCTCAGTAGGAAGTGGTAATGGCTGAAGAAGACCCCAGGGGCGTCCATGCAGAGGTTTTGCCGTGCGCAGACAGGACATGACTGGACATAGAGACGCACGCCCTTCTTCAGTTGCGGCCACCAGTAGAATTCTGATAGGAGGTTCAGGGTTCTTGCTATTCCTGGGTGCCTGGCGGTCAGGGAATCGTGGCCCCAGGCTAATACTCTTCCGAGAGCGAACAGGAACTACAGTCCTCCCCGCGGGAGCCACCTCCGTGGCCGCTAAGAGGACCTTGGCCGGATCTAGGATGTACTGTGGCGGCGGGGAATCCTCTTCAGTTTCAGTGGTGCGTGAGAGGGCATCCGCTTGGATGTTCTTGGAGGCAGGTCGATAACGTAGAATAAAATCAAATCGGCTGAAGAAGAGGGACCAGCGTGCCTGCCGTGGGTTAAGGCGCTGGGCATGACATAGGTATTCCAGGTTCTTGTGATCGGTATAGACGGTTATCGGGTGTTGGGCCCCCTCCAGCCATTGCCGCCATTCCTCAAAGGTGAGTTTGATGGCCAGCAGCTCCTTGTCCCCAATGCCGTAGTTCCTCTCAGCTGGGGAGAATTTGCAGGAGTAATAGTAACATGGCAAGAGTCTCCCCTTCTCGGATAACTGACTCAAAACGTTCCCAACCACTACGTCGGAAGCATCGACCTCCACGATGAATGGCCTTTGGGGATCTGGATGGCGAAGGCAGGTGTCTTGGAGGAAGGCCACCTTTAAGTCCTGGAAGGCTTGTATAGCCGTCTGCAGCCAATGTTTAGCGTCGGCGCCCCTCTTGGTAAGAGCCGTCAGCGGAGCCACCCTTTGGGAATAGTGAGGGATGAATTGCCGGTAGAAATTGGCAAACCCCAGGAAGCGTTGGAGTGCCTTTACTCCCAGTGGTTGGGGCCAGTCCTTGATCGCGGAGACCTTCTCAGGGTCCATAAGAAACCCAGTGAAGGACACAATATACCCTAGGAAGGGTAAAGAATTTTGCTCGAAAGTGTACTTTTCAAGCTTGGCGAATAGTCGATTATCTCACAGCTTCTGTAGTACTCGTCGGACATCCTGGCGGTGCGTCTCCAGATTCTTGGAGTAGATAAGGACATCGTCTAGGTAAACTATGACTGAAGAGTGAAGCATGTCTCTGAGGACTTCATTCATGAGGTTTTGAAAAACCGCCGGGGCGTTACAGAGGCCGAAGGGCACAACCAAGTATTCATAATGACTGTCCCATGTGTTGAATGCGGTCTTCCATTCGTCTTCGGGACGGATCCGCACCAGGTTATAGGCTCCTCGGAGATCCAGTTTAGTAAATATCTTGGCCCCTTGTAACTTGTCCAGGAGCTCCGGTATCAGAGGCAGAGGGTACCGATCACGGCGGGTAATGCTATTCAAGCCACGGTAGTCTATGTAGGGGCGGAGTGACCCATCTTTCTTGGCCACGAAGAAAAAACCTGCTCCCGCCAGAGACTTGGATGGCCGAATGAACCCTCGTTCCAGGTTCTCCCGGATATATGCAGACATGGCTTGGGTCTCAGGAAGAGACAAGGGATATACCCAACCACGTGGGGGCGTGGTACCGGGCAAAAGGTTTATCGCACAATCGAATGGGCGATGTTTGGGAAGAATCTCGGCTTTCTCCTTGGAGAAGATATCATGGAACTTCTGATAAGGCGGAGGCAGCGCCAAAGAAGTCGTTAGGAGCGGCACCGGGGCCCGAAGCACCTTAGACAGGCAGGAGCGAAAGCAGGCTGGCCCCCAGGAAGTTACCTGGAGGGAGTCCCAAGCAATGACAGGTGAGTGTCTCCAAAGCCAGGGCATTCCTAGAATGATTGGGTGCATAGATCTCTCTAAAATGAGAAAGGAGATCTCCTCCTGGTGCAGGACACCAGTACGTAGGATGAGAGGTTGGGTGCGGGTAGAGATGGTACCTGGAAGAAGTCGTCCCTGGATGGAGGAGATGCGAAGAGGAGGATCTTGGGGTCGTACCCCAATCTGAAGTTGCCGAGCTAGCTCATGAAGGATGAAGTTCTCTCCTGCGCCAGAGTAAATTAGGGCCTGAGTCTCAAACTCTCCCTCCGGAAGAAGCAAGGTCACTGGAACGAAGCATGGGGAGTCAGTAGTGGTATGACCTAGGGGGAGCTCCCCAATATTTCCTAGGTCCGAGCGTTTCCCGGGTGCTCGCTACACTGGGCAAGGAGGTGGCCCCTTCCACCACAGTACAGGCAAAGACCCTGAGAGCGACATTTCCTTCTTTCTTGCTGGGAGAGAGGTCCTCGACCCACCTGCATGGGTTCGACGTCTTGAGCCCCGGAAGGAACTGGCGGGGAACTTCCCCGGTGTGACGGAGCAGGTCCAGGGGTGGCAGGTCTATGAACCGCCCTCCTCTCTCGAAAGCGACGCTGGATGCGGTGGTCCACCCTGCCGGCTATGTCAATAAGTTCGTTCAGATCATCAGGAAGATCGCGGACTGCCAGTTTGTCCTGTAATCTAGGGGAGAGACTCTCCAAAAAGATACCATGTAAACTGTTGCTTCCCCAGTTTAGCTCCGCAGCGAGAGTCTGAAACTCCATGGCATGTTCTGCTAGGGGCCAATTGCCCTGTCGCAGCTGAAGCAACTCGGAGGCAGCAGTGGATTTGCGAGCGGCCTCATCGAAGACCTGCCTAAATGCAGAAACAAACTGGACCAGATTGTTCAGATGGGAATCCTGGCGTTCCAGGAGATTGGAGGCCCAGGCCAAAGGTTTCCCATCCAGTAGGGAAATAATATAGCTGGTCCTGACTCTGTCGGTAGGAAACCGAAGCAGAAGAAGATCGAACCGAATATAGCACTGATTCAAAAATCCTCGGCAGCGCCCGGCGTCTCCTGAGAACCATGAAGGTGCCGGCATCTGGACAGGGACTGTAGCTGCAGGAGAGGGCCCAGCTCCGGATGATGTAGAACTGGCAGCCGTGGCTCCACCGACGCGTTCGGCTAAGGCTTGTACCGTTGCCGTCAAGGTGTCAAGACATGCTTGCTGTTGTTATAGCCTCTGAGCTATTCTGGGAATGGCCTTCAAGCCTGCAAGGTCCGCCGGGTCCATGGCCTTGCAAACTGTTACGTTCGTGGACCCTTGGACTGGTTGGGACAAAGGATGGAGTGCTGTAGAAGTCCACTGCAGATGTCACAACCGGGAGGCGGTTCGGGGAACTCGGAGCAAGTTGTGATAGTGGACTATGGTGGAGTCCTATGCGACCAAGGATTCGGTACCCAGAGGAAGGACGGACGACGTTGGGCCCTGGTGATTGAAGAGTCTTCACCCTGGAGACCGGCACTCCCCCGGGAGGAGCCCTTAGGAGTCCGGCCACTGGGACTTTTGGAGATTCACCCTGGAAGCCGGAGTCCCCCCAGGAGGAGCTCGTAGGGACATGGCCGCTTGGACTTAGGCGATTCCCTGAAGACGGAAGATGGTCTGGATGCAGGCACCTCCTGCAGGTCGTAGGTTCCAGATGGCTGGCACCTCCAGCAGGTCGTAGGTAGTCTCTGTAGGGAAACTGAAGGAAATCCAAATGTCGGTCCAGGAGTCTGGGTCCCAAGAGTGGTCTGCAGCCAATCCAGGGGTCAATGTCCAGAGAGCGGTCCGCAGCCAATCCAGGGGTCGATGTCCAGAGAGCGGTCCAAGGCCAGTCCAGGGGTCGGAGTCCAGAAGAATCAATCCAGCAAGGAGGGCAGAGCAGAAGCGGGACGAAAAACCAGAACCAGGGATGAAGCGGAGAGGAGTCAGGAGACAAGCCAGCTCAAAACGAAGGGCAATCCAAGAACGCAGCAACAGCAGACCAGAGGCCAGGAACCTTGTTGCAAGGCAAAGATCCTCTCTGCGCTGCAGGGTAATATACCCTGCAGTGTCTGACGTCATCCACCGGCAGTCCTCGGTTTTCCTGCGCTGGGCCCTTTAAGAGTGGAGTCCCCGCGCGCGCGTGCGCGTGCACACCTGGGGGGCGGGGCCAGCGACGGGAGTTGGCAGCGTCTCCCTCGCGGTGGAGACGCCGCGGCAGGCAGCAGGACAGGCCCAAGGGGCTGAAGAGAGCGTCACACGGGCCGGGCCGGCCCCAAGGTGAGTGGAGGGACCGGGGCACGGCCCGGTCCCGTAACATTTATATTAAATGGTTATTACCCGCGGCACTCCGCAACATCCATAGACTCCATAAGATTCACTTCTTCAAGACCTTGATTCAATATCTATAAACACATAAATATACTTAATTAAACTCAAAAATCTTACCTTCACCTACACACCATACCCGACAAGCTACCAACAACTTCCCTACTCATGTTTAACCGGAACTGACGTCATCCATCATCATTCATGTCATGTAATCGTGTACTAGTTTCTCCCTGTCTTTATGTCACAAAGCCAATCAATCGTCCTGCAATACTTATTTTCATCTGGAGCCAATTCTCAATCATTCAAATTTTAATTAAACTTATCTACACCAGGAACCCACGCATTCTTCTGCTATTCCAACCAGTAAACCAGAAACTCGATTTGCAATCTACATAAAGTCTAACAAATATCCAGTACAAACTCCCTACATCATCTCCTTAATTTTTGCAAAAAACTTACAAATACCTTACAAGAATCTTACAAGAAAGCATTCCACTCAATCGGCCCATTAAAGCCTTTTGGGGCAAACGTAGACCATTTAAAGATAAAAAGTAGTTCCACTTTTCTTAAAGCAGCTTATAAATCCCCACCATTCCTCAAACATAAATTTTTGATGACAAAGAATTTTATATCCTCCAAAGTATGTTTCAATTCTACCCAGTGGTCCACCAATGGTGCATGTTCTTTCAAAGCTTTAACCTGACTTCTATGTTCAATAATGCAAGATCTAATTAGTAGGGATGTGAATCATTTTTTGATGATTTAAAATATCGTCCGATATATTTTAAATCGTCAAAAATCGTTAGAGGCGATATTTAATAGGAATTCCCCCGATTTATCGTCAAAAATCGTAAATCGGGGGAAGGGGGAGGGGAAGGGGGAGGGCGGGAAAACCGGCACACTAAAACATCCCTAAAACCCACCCCGACCCTTTAAAATAAATTCCCCACCCTCCCGAACCCCCCCAAAATGTCTTAAATTACCTGGGGTCCAGTGGGGGGGTCCCATTGTGATCTTCCACTCTCGGGCCACGGGTGAGTTGATAGAAATGGCGCCGGCGCTACCTTTGCCCTGTCATATGACAGGGCAAAGGTAGCGCTGGCGCCATTTTGCTTCCTGTCCCCCGACGTCACGAGCGTAGCAGATCGCTCCCGGACCCCCGCTGGACCCCCAGGGACTTTTGGCCAGCTTGGGGGGGCCTCCTGACCCCCACAAGACTTGCCAAAAGTCCAGCGGGGGTCCGGGAATGACCTCCTGCACTCAAATCGTGTTGCCGTACGGCCGGCGTCATTTTGCAAAATGGCGCCGGCCATATGGCCATTTTGTAATACGGCAAAGGTAGCGCCGGCGCCATTTCTATCAACGCACCCATGGCCCGAGAGTGGAAGATCACAATGGGACCCCCCCACTGGACCCCAGGTAATTTAAGACATTTTGGGGGGGTTCGGGAGGGTGGGGGATTTATTTTAAAGGGTCGGGGTGGGTTTTAGGGATGTTTTAGTGTGCCGGTTTTCCCGCCCTCCCCCGATTTACGATTTACACGATATTTAAAAAAACAAAACCGCAATGATCCGATTCCCTCCCCCCCCAGCCGAAATCGATCGTTAAGACGATCGATCACACGATTCACATCTCTACTAATTAGTCTACTTGTCTGTCCCACATATGTCAAGGCACAAGGGCATATTAGCATATTATAACATATATAATTTATAAGGTTGATCTAAATTAGGATGTGAAAATTCTTTACATTTTAAAACATGTGGACACATCATGGAGTCCTTGGTTCTGTTTTTCATCAGAAATGTCATTCTGCCCTTTTAATTTATCCCATAAGGAGTGGCGTCTTTTAATAGCAAAAATTGGTGGTTGAATAAAGGTATTTAATGGAGATAAAAATATACCAATGTTTCAAAATAATATCTTTTACCTGAGTAACTTTTGAGGAATGAGGGATGGTACAAATTATCCTCGATGGATTTTCCCTCTGGTTTTTTAATAAGAGGTTATCTCTGTTAGTGTACAGTGTCCATTTGTACACTTTTTTAATAGTAGATTTAGTGTAACCTCTAGCTAAAAATCTTTGGCTAAGCTGTTGTGCCTGAATCTTGAAATCAATAGTGGAAGTACATAACCGTCTATAACGCAGAAACTGATCTACAGGCATATTCTCCCTAAGACGTTTAGGATGAAAACTATTATATTGTAATAGGGTATTCCTATCAGTTGCTTTCCTGTAAACAGTCGTGACCAACTTTTCATGATGAACATATACCCGTGTATCTAAAAAGGTAACCAATTGTTTATCCTTAGATACAGTAAATTTCAAGTTCTGGTCACACAAATTTAATAAATCCAAAAATATCTCTAGCTCAGTTTCAGTACCCTGCCAAATAAATAATAGATCATCTATATATCTCTTCCAACTTACAATTTGTTGAAACCATCTAGAGTTATAAACAAACTTTTGCTCAAAATATGCTACATACAAACATGCAACACTCGGAGCCATTGGAGACCCCATCGGGATGCCTTTGATCTGTAAATAGAACTGAGATTCATAACTATAGCTATTACACGTTAAAGTGATTTCTGCAATAGTTAATAAAAAATCCAACCTCCTTTCTGATATATCCATCTTTCTTAGTTCTAATTGAATGATGTTTAAAGCATCCATTTGGGGGATACTGGTTTACAGGGAAGTGATGTCCGCTGTAACTAAAATCCAGTTTTTTTCAACTCTTGGTAAATCAGACAATTGGTTAATAAAATCTGTAGAATCTTTCACATATGAAAAGATAGAAGACACCTTAGGCTGGAAATAATGGTCAATCATTTTTTGCCAAAGGTTCTTAAACTGTACCAATACCAGCAACTATTGGCCTACCTGAAGGTTTTTGCAGAGATTTATGTACCTTCGGTAATATATAAAAATATGTAGTAGTAGGGTGTGACACTGAAAAAAAATGAAACTCTTTTTCTGAAATGATTTTTTCTTTTACTGCTTTTCCAAAATATCATTAACTCTCTGATGTAACAAAGGTATAGAATTACTATCCAATTTTCTATAAAAAAAAAAGACTATCACTTAACTGTCTCAAAACCTCATCATTATAATCGTGCTCATCCATTATCACAATACCACCGCCTTTGTCGGCAGCAACAATTTTAATAGATTTTTTATAGATTTAGCTGCCCATTCTTCCTTAGAGAGATTATACATTAGAAATTCCTTCAGATTTTCTATTCTTTCTAAATCAGCCAGCACTAAAGTCTGAAAGGCCTGTAGTAACGGGCTAGGAGCAGTTGGTGGACTCCATTTAGAAGATTTGTATAATGCTTGCTTATCATATAGTACCACATCATTAGCAAAACATTCTTTAAGATGGAGTCTTCTAAACAATTTTTGCAATTCTGTGTGTGTAAAAAAAAGAATCGTATTTACAAGCAGACACAAAAGAAAAACCTTTATTCAAAACATCCAACATGGATTTCGTCAGTGCTTTCGATGATAAATTAAATACAGCACTACATGATTCACTATAGTCATTAGTCACCATTCCAATTACTAACATATCCTGTTCAATTGTTACCGACGTAGGTTGTAACTTACCTCAGATTGTTCTTTTTCTGTGGTGGATCAGCCATTTGGAACTCAATGCCAGAACAACTAAGGATCATAATAGATTAAAACATATTTAAGAAAACAATAAATACCTGGCTATTTAAACAGGAATTTGAAGAGTAATGCAGGAATTTCTAGGCAAAAAAGTGAAGTACTGTTAACTTAACAGCAATTGCCTGTCTGAGCTCTGGGTTCTCTGGGAGTTTATAGAGAAGCAGGTCAGCACGTTCCCACAGTGGGGAGGCCAAGGCCAGAGCTTTCCCATCGAGAAGGGAGAGGATGAATGTTATCCGTACTGAATCATTTGGGAAGAGTACCGGCTGAAGAGAAAAATGCATATGGCATTGGTTCAAAAATCCACGACACCACCTGGAATCTCCATCATATCGGGGTGGTGCAGGCAAGGGAATTGTCACCTGATGGGAATCTGGAGCTGGCACTGGAACGGCAGCAGGCAGCGGTGGTGCCACGGGAAGGGTCAAGGAGTCCAAATGTGTGGCAAGGCGGTTCATATCCACCACAACAAGTTCTGGGGCGAGGCCAGGAATGGCTTTGAGGGCAGCAAGATCCGCCAGGTCCATGGCCTCAGCAACCTGTTGGGTATGTGGACCCTTGAGCTGAGACGAGGTTGATATCACCTACAAGGGGAGGCTCCCCAGTGGTCCTCATCATCAGGAACTGGTGCAGGTGGAGATGACCCAACTGGAGCTTCAGCTTTACCAGCCCACGTTCCCTGCAGGTTGAGCCCTTGGGTGCCGGGGCCAAGAGGACTTAGGTGTGGGTCTCTCACGTCGAGGAGTCCAAGGAGAAGGCAACACAGCATCAGGCAGGCAAGGTCGAGGCAGGCAGAGGACACTCGAAATCAGGAACAGGCCAGGGGTCAGGATAGGCAGCAGACAGGCAGGATGAAGAGACAAGCTGGAGGTCAGGGCAGGCGGAGGTCAAGCATAGACAAAGTACCAAGCAGAAGTACAAAACTGGGGAGTCAGTCCGAGGGCAGGAGCAGGAACGTAACCGAGGCAGGAGCACAGAAACAGGAGGCTGGACCGGAATGCAGGCTCAGGAAGGCAAGGCTGGAATGCAGGATCATGAAGTCAAGGCAGGAATGCAGGATCGAGAAGGCAAGGCTGGAACGCAGGATGAAGATCTGAAACAACGCAGACAACGCACGCAATATCTGAGCAGGACCCTTTGCTGGGGCCCTGATTGAAAGAAGGGCCTGGCTTTAAATAGTCCCTGGCTGATGAGGTCATCAGTAAGGGCCATGGGGCATCAGGGCCCATCTCCCCTGCTGATGGATCTTTAAGAGCCCAGGCTGTACCACGCACATGCACCAAAAGGGGGGAGGGGCAGAGAGAGTGCCAAGGGCGGCCCGCACAAGCGAGACTATGACTCGAGGAGCCGCACACCACACACCGCACCGGCCCCGACATGCGCGGCAGTGCAGTGCGCCAAATGCCAGTTCCTGTACTGTACATGGGGCGCCCGCCTCGCAAGGTCAGAGGTGAGTGCGGCCACCGAACATAGCAGGGGCGATATGACAGAGGTCTATAAAATCATGAAAGGACTTGAACAGGTAAATGAGAAACAGTTATTTACTCTTTTGGATAATATAAGGACTAGAGGAACACTATGTCCCCAAACAAAGGGCTATTGGAGGTTACCTCAGATTTTTCTTTTTCTGTGGTGGATCAGCCATTTGGAGCTCAATGCCAGAACAACTAAGGATCATAATAGATTAAAACATATTTAAGAAAACAATAAATACCTGGCTATTTAAACAGGAATTTGAAGAGTAAAGCAGGAATTTCTAGGCAAAAAAGTGAAGTACTGTTAACTTAACAGCAATTGAAAAATTACTACTTACCTGATAATTTCCTTTTCTTTAGAATAGACAGATGAATCCAGAACCAGTGGGCTATGAAGACGTTGCAAAGCTGACATCACAGTACATATACCCCTGCAGTGACATCAGCCTGCCAGTATTCTCTGCTAAAGCCAACTGTGGACAAACTAACAAAACTTGATTAACACCAGATAATAGGGGTGTGCATTTGTTTGCAACGTATTGGCAATCTGCAACATATATGCCATATTCGTTGTATTCGTGGGGGTCACGAAACGTATGGCGAACCCCCACGAATACAACGTATCACTAAGGAATAAACCACCACCCTCCTGACCCCCCAAGACTTGTCAAAAGTCCCTGGTGGTCCAGCGGGGGTCCTGGAGCGATCTCCTGCACTCGGGCCATCGGCTGCTGGTATTCAAAATGGTGCCGATAGCCTTTGCCCTTACTATGTCACAGGGGCTACTGGTGCCATTGGTCGGCCCCTGTCACATGGAAGGAGCACAAGGGGATAGCCCCTGTGACATAGTAAGGGCAAAGACTATCGGCGCCATTTTGAATACCGGCAGCCGATGGCCCGAGTGCAGAAGATCGCTCCAGACCCCCGCTGGACCACCAGGGACTTTTGGTAAGTCTTGGGTGGGGAGTCAGGAGCGATCTCCTTCATGTGGGCCGTCGGCTGCCAGGGGCTACCAGTGCCATTGGTCGGCCCCTGTCACATGAAAGGAGAAATGGATGGCTGGCAACATCTTGTGGTCCTACCATGTAACAGGGGCTGACCAATGGCACTGGTAGCCTCTGTCACATGGTAAGGGCAAAGGGCCAGCGGCACCATTTTGTTTCCTGGCAGCCGACGGCCCGAGCGCGGGAGATCACTCCCGGAACCCCCGCTGGACGACCACGGATTTTAGGCAAGTTTTGAGAGGGTCCGGAGGGTGAGGGGGTTGTAATAAACTAAATTGTAAGGGTTGGGGTGGGTTTATTATTTTTTTTAAATAAAGGTGCCACTCCCCCTCGCGCAAACCTGAACAATGAAATTTCTTCGTAGTTCGGGGAAAATCTGTTTCGGGCTTCAGGTCCCCGAAACCAGGATGAATTAGGTAATTTCGTTGAAATTGCCTAATTCGTGCTAAACAAATGCACATCTCTAGTATCCAAGATACTCCCAAATAGGGCGGTTGACTGCCCATGGTCCAGTCAAAACCACGTGCAAAGGCTGCATTCTCCCGGGCCTGCACATCCAGACAATAATTCCTGGAAAAGGTGTGCAAGGAGGACCACATTACAGCTCAGCAAATGTTGATGGGAGATAATCTAACCGCCGCCCATGACACTACCTGAGCCCTAGTAGAATGAACCCTAACCTGTCTAGGTAATGGCTGCTCAGCATCCATATATATGGCCATGACTATCTCCTTAATCCAGCAAGTTATTGTAGCCCGCAAAGCCGGCTCGCCCTGTTTACCTCAACCATGAAGGACAAACAGGCGATTCATCTTCCTGAGAGGTTTAGAAACCTCCATATACCTCACATTATGGGGCGGATTTTAAAAGGAGCGCGAATAGCCTACTTTTGTTTGCGCTCCAGGCGCAAACAAAAGTACGCTGGATTTTAGTAGATACGCGCGGAGCCGCGCGTATCTGCTAAAAACCTGGATCGGCGCGCGCAAGGCTATGGATTTTGTATAGCTGGCGCGCGCCGAGCCGCGCAACCTACCCCCGTTCCCTCCAAGGCCGCTCCGAAATCGGAGTGGCCTCGGAGGGAACTTTCCTTTGCCCTCCCCTCAGCTTCCCCTCCCTTCCCCTACCTAACCCACCCGCCCGGCCCTGTCTAAACCCCCCCCCTTACCTTTGTCGGGGGATTTACGCCTCCCGGAGCCCGCGCATCAGCGGGCCTCCTGCGCGCCGGGACGCGACCTGGGGGCGGGTCCGGAGGGCGCGGCCATGCCCCCGGGCCGCCCCGGGCCGTAGCCACGCCCCCGGGCCCGCCCCCGGAACACTCCCGACACGCCCCGAAAATGCCGCGCGGTTCGGGCCCGCCCCCGACACGCCCCCCGACACACCCCCTCCGAAAACCCCGGGACCTACGCGAGTCCCGGGGCTCTGCGCGCGCCGGTAGGCCTATGTAAAATAGGCTTACCTGCGCGCAGGGCCCTGCTCGCGTAAATCCGCCCGGTTTTGGGCGGATTCACGCGAGCAGGGCTCTGAAAATCCGCCCCTATGTCTCTTAACATCCAAGGGTTGCAACAGGCAATATTCCTCTACATCTCTCTCTCTATCCAGAGATAGCAGAGAAATGAACTGATTCAAGTGAAAATCCAAGACCACTTTTGCAAAAAGGAAGAGTACGTAGCTGTACTGCCCCTGGAGTCACTCAAAGGAATGGCTCCCAGCAAGACAAGGCCTGTAGCCTGGATATTCTATGTGCAGAATAAATCACCACAAGAAGCACCGTTTTCAAGGTCAGTAACCATAAAGAAAGGTTACGCTTTGGTCGAAATGTAGGGTCCGCTAAGAAATCCAAAACCAGATTGAGACATAACAAGGGCACCGGTAACTGCAAGGGAGGACAAAGATGTTTCACTCCTTTCAAGAAACAGGCCACATATGGATGAGCCGACAAGGGTCCACTATTCACATGACCCATGAAATAGGCAAAAGAGCTACCTGTACCTTTAATGAATTAAGGGCCAATACTTTATTCAAACCATCTTGCAAAAATTCCAAAATGAGCGGGATCTGAACCGAATGAGGAAAAACCCCTCGATCTTCACACGAAGCCTCAAACACTTGCCAAACCCGCACATAGGCTAAGGAGATGGGGAACTTTCTAGCTTGTAGCAAGGTGGCAATCACCGCAGTAGAATAATCACACTTCAGCAAGCAAGCACTCTCAAGGGCTATACCATAAGAAAAAATCGAGTCAGATCTTCATGAATAACAGGCCCCTATTGCAACAGATCCCTGTGCACTGGAAACTGGAGGGGGGAGTCTACCAGGAGCCTTTGCAGATCCACATACTATGGTCTCCTGGGCTAGTATGGTGCCACCAGAAGCACCAGCCCCCTGTGACTCTTGACCCTCTGAATTATTCTGCCCAACATGGGCCAAGGGGGAAAGGCATACAGCAGATTGTACAGTGGCCATTTCTGCATGAGATCTCTCCTGTGACTAAAGAATCAATGAACCTTCACATTGTGAAAAGTCACCAGCAGGTCCAGAAATGGCAGATCCCAGTGATTCACTATTAGCTGAAATGCCTCGACTGACAATTCCCAATTTCCTGGGTCTAGACTTTGCTTGCTGAGAAAGTCTGCTCTTATGTTGTCTTTTCCTTTAATGTGCAAAGCTGAGATCTCCTGAAGATGCACTACTGCCCATTCCATAATTTGGTCTATTTCCTATGACACTTGCTGGCTCTTGGTTCCTCTCTGCTGTGTCACCTAGAAAGGATTTTAGACAGTGCTGGGGAGGAGCCGGCTGTCATGAAAAATGTGGGAGGGATGTTCTAGAAGCAAAAGTTAGGCTCTTAGGTATAAAGCTGAAATCCAGAACCTCCAGGGTAGCATTCTCTGCAATGCTTCCTGTTCCATGTGCAGGTCACCAGAGACAGGCAGAGCTCCAGAGTCTCAATGCGTAGATGAGTCGATAGTGCAAGGAAGAGGGATTCAGTTTTGTAAGGAACTCAGGAACCTTTTGGGGAAGGGGAAGTCTTTTCCGAAGGGATGGGCTCCACCAAAACCAGGGTGGAACCAGGATGCTGATGCTAACCTTTAAAAAGGAGATAGAGCAGCTTTGAAACTAGAATAAAGGGGAAAGCCGACAGTCGCTCAGCAGCGCATGGTTCAGAGGGAGGTATCTTCAAAGGATACTAATGAAGCATTAGAGTTAGGGCATCCCAACAAAGAGATTCCAATAATAAGAAAAGTAGTCCAAGTGCCTATAATTAAAAGCTCACCTGAACTAAAAGATTCTAATTTATCCATCCTAGAAGCACAAACCAGATGTATTCCACGCAATAAGAAAGGTAGAAGGAAAGCAAAACAATTACCAGCATGGTTAAAAGGTAAGGTGAAAGAGGCTGTTTTAGCCAAAAGATCTTCATTAAAAATTGGAAGAAGGATCCATCAGAAGAAAATAGGATAAAGCATAAGCATTGGCAAGTTAAATGTAAGACATTGATAAGACAGGCTAAGAGAGAATTTGAAAAGAAGTTGGCCATAGAGGCAAAAACTCACAATAAAAACTTTTAAAAATATATCTGAAGCAGAAAGCCTGCGAGGGAGTTGTTTGGATTGTTAGATGATCAAGGTGTCAAAGGGGTACTTAGAGAAGATAAGGCCATCGTGGAAAGATTAATCTATTTCTTTACTTCGGTATTTTCTGAACAGGATGTTGGGGAGATACCCCTTCCGTAGAAAGTTTTCATGGGTGATGATTCAGATCAACTGAACCAAATCACAGGGAACCTGGAAGATGTGGTAGGCCTGATTGACAAACTGAAGAGTAGTAAATCATCTGGAACCGGATGACATACACCCTAGTGATATGAATCGTTTTTTGACGATTTAAAAAATTCATCCGATATTTTTTAAATCGTCAAAAATCGTAAGAGTGCGCGATACAATAGAAATTTTCCCGATTTATCGTGAAAAATCATTACTCCCGTTAGTGTCCACTAACGGGAGTTATTTGGCGGGAGGGCGGGAAAACCGGCACACCAAAACAACCCCTAAACCCACCCCGACCCTATAAAACTAATCCCTTACCTTTCCCACCCTCCCAAACCCCCCCAAAACCTTTTACAAATACCTGGTGGTCCAGTGGGGGCACGGGGACCGATCTCCCGCTCTCGGGCCATCAGTGCCATTTTGGCTGCCACTCAAAAATGGCGCCGATGGCCCGATAAAAAAACCCCCCACCCAACCCTTTAAAAATGACCCCTTAGCTTCCCCCACCCTCCTGATCCCCCCAAAACATTTTAAAATTACCTGGTGGTCCAGTGGTGGTCCCGGGAGTGATCTCCTGTTCTTGGGCCATCAGCTGCCACTCATAAAGATGGCACCGATGGCCCTTTGCCCTTACCATGTGACAGGGTATCCGTGCCATTGGCTGGCCCCTGTCCCATGGTAGGAGCACTGGATGGCCGGTGCCATCTGATGATTCTGTCATGAGACAGACAAGGCCTTTTTTTTTGCATGTGGTTACCTTTGGTATGATCCAGTATGGCAATCTTATGTTCTTATGTTCTAATTTCCACTTCTTGTGTTGCTATCATTCAGCTTGCTATCAACAAGTGACTATTAGGGATGTGAATCGTGTCCTCGATCGTCTTAACGATCGATTTCGGCTGGGAGGGGGAGGGAATCGTATTGTTGCCGTTTGGGGGGGTAAAATATCGTGAAAAATCGTGAAAAATCGTTAAAAAATCGAAAAATCGAAAAATCGAAAAACCGGCACATTAAAACCCCCTAAAACCCACCCCCGACCCTTTAAATTAAATCCCCCACCCTCCCGAACCCTCCCCCAAATAACTTAAATAACCTGCGGGTCCAGCGGCGGTCCGGAACGGCAGCGGTCCGGAACGGGCTCCTGCTCCTGCATCTTGTCGTCTTCGGCCGGCGCCATTTTCCAAAATGGCGCCGAAAAATGGCGGCGGCCATAGACGAAAAAGATTGGACGGCAGGAGGTCCTTCCGGACCCCCGCTGGACTTTTGACAAGTCTCGTGGGGGTCAGGAGGCCCCCCACAAGCTGGCCAAAAGTTCCTGGAGGTCCAGCGGGGGTCAGGGAGCGATTTCCCGCCGCGAATCGTTTTCGTACGGAAAATGGCGCCGGCAGGAGATCGACTGCAGGAGGTCGTTCAGCGAGGCGCCGGAACCCTCGCTGAACGACCTCCTGCAGTCGATCTCCTGCCGGCGCCATTTTCCGTACGGAAAATGGCGCCGGCCATACGCGTATGGCCGGCGCCATTTTCCGTACGAAAACGATTCGCGGCGGGAAATCGCTCCCTGACCCCCGCTGGACCTCCAGGAACTTTTGGCCAGCTTGTGGGGGGCCTCCTGACCCCCACGAGACTTGCCAAAAGTCCAGCGGGGGTCCGGAAGGACCTCCTGCCGTCCAATCTTTTTCGTCTATGGCCGCCGCCATTTTTCGGCGCCATTTTGGAAAATGGCGCCGGCCGAAGACGACAAGATGCAGGAGCAGGAGCCCGTTCCGGACCGCTGCCGTTCCGGACCGCCGCTGGACCCGCAGGTTATTTAAGTTATTTGGGGGGGGTTCGGGAGGGTGGGGGATTTAATTTAAAGGGTCGGGGGTGGGTTTTAGGGGGTTTTAGTGTGCCGGCTCACGATTCTAACGATTTATAACGATAAATCGTTAGAATCTGTATTGTATTGTGTTCCATAACGGTTTAAGACGATATTAAAATTATCGGACGATAATTTTAATCGTCCTAAAACGATTCACATCCCTAGTGACTATGCCACATTATCAGCTCCCATAAAATGGAGAGTATAAGATACAGGCAAGAGTGTGACTGTTCTCTATCTGATACCTACACAAGGAATTTTAAAAATACTGAAAGAAAAAGTTGTGAAATAGTCTGCTTCCTATCTTGGAAGTATGAATCAAACCTCAAACTTTTTGTATGTAAATGAATTAGTGCAATAATCAGAAAGTAAAACTACATTAACATGATTATAATCTTTCTCCAATGTTTTAAACTATTAAAACAAAAAGCTACATTGGAACAAAAGATCAAAAGAAAAACATTAACAAGCACTTGATGGAAAATTTAGTTCATCTCAATCAAAAGTAAACATAATCCAGTAATCACTCCTCTCAGTTTTGTAAAATATGGTCAAGTGCTACAAAAGGAAAGGTGAAGTGGGGTTATATCCACCTCCAGCAATTACCCAGGCCACTTTACTTCACTCAGTTTTGCTAGTTATGTTGCAGATGGTTACATCCTGCAAAAGGAGAGAGAATTACTTTTTGAGAGAATTGTTACCCTTGAAAAAGAAGTTGGGTTATTGAAACATGACAGTCAGAACAGTATAGTAAAGCATTTTAATAAAATATATAGAATTATTTTCAACTATGGTGATACTTTTAATAATTGTGATACTGGTGCAGTAAAATCTATTTAAAAGTATTAAAGAATTGTTGACGTTTGGATTCTATAATTATTGATTTGCAAACAATAACAACTGTTCTAGGAGGTGCATTTTTTGCTAACATGTATGATGACCCAGGACAAGAGTTGATACTGTTTGCATCATTTTGGTTTTGGAATGAGATAAATTAAATTTTTTTTTATTACTTATTTGTTACTATTTTTCCTTATATCCTTAATTTCATCTGTTTATTTTTAAATTCAATAATTATAACTTTGTCTCTGCTTGTTTCCTTTGTTTTCCAATATTATAATCTAAACTAGGGTAAGGCCCTATGAAAAAATGACAGGAAAAAGGCATTTATGCATATACATTTACTTCAAACTCTCCCTGCCCCCAGGAATACCCCTTTTCTTGGTGGTGGAAAGTAGCATCTGTATTCTTCTCAGTGGATGCTTGCCCGTTGTGAGGTAGTGCATGCATTTCTCCCAGTGGGTAAAAATACAGGCCCTGTGTAAGTGTGCATGGTTTTATGAACACTGAGGTTAGGCAATGTTTAGATGGTTTTTTTTAACATGTGTAAACATTTAGTTACCCATGAGAAATATATAGAACATAGTTGTCTTTATGTGTTCCATGAGAAAATGATTTTTATTATATTTCATATTCTTTTAAAGTAAAGGGGCCATTTTTGTGGGATGCCAAGAATAGACCCTAAGGAAACAAAATCAATAATTAAATATCTTGAAAAGTTAGTGCAAATATGATTTTTCAGAGCATGATTGACAGAATGACCAACAGAGAAATGTACTAAATTAAATAGAGAAAGATTTAATTTTGTCAATATGAACAATATGCTATGTATGTAAACTGCCAAGCTTATATGAAAGACATTTAATATTATTACAAACTGTATGCAACAATATACAGACTGATATATTTCAATTAAGATAAGGATTGGTTGCCTTTGAATATTAATTTCAGCAAATATTACCCACCAAAATTAATAAACTTTGTTGCTCACCATAACAGAGAGTCTTCATATTGTCAGTAAAGCACCTTTACTGCTCTCCAGCTGAAACAGCTTGTAATTCAGAATTAATTTACAAGTTTTTCTCCCTTCAGTGATGTAGTGTAAGCATAATTTTAAATACAAACATGGTAAATTGTGCTGATATAAACATTTTATACAACAGCTTGTAGTTAAATAGTGCATTTCTCTAAGCTAAGGGCTAAAAGCGTTTTATGCTTTCCAACATATGGAATGTTGAAAATAATTATGTAAAAAGGATCTGTGTCCATCCGTCTGTCTGGAGGCAAAATAACTCTCTAAAGAAGGAATGAAAAGTCACTAAATGTGAATTGCTGGCTGAAAAGTCTCTAAATTTGGCTTACTAAGATAAAATATTTTAAATCTGGAACAGTCCTATCTCTTCTTTCACAGCAGAATTTTCTTTCTTTGTAGCCATGACACATAGGTTTGAACATATTGCAACAAGTTGAAAAATTATACTAAAGCACAGAATGTACTGAATATGTAATGTAAGAAACACCCCCCCCCCCCCCTACCTCCTGAATTGTGCTTGGTAGCTTGCCTGCTTGGCATGAAGATAGTGGACCTCACTATCTTCTAGATAGGATTTTAGAGAGTGCTGGGGAGGAGTCAACTGTTGTGGTAAATGTTGGTACCAATGACATAGGAAGGTGCAGGAGGGAGGATCTGGAGGCTACATTTAGGCTCTTTGGTAGGAAACTGAAATCTAGAATCTTCCGAGTTGCATTCTCAGAAATTCTCCCTGTTCCACATGCAGGAACTCGGAGGTAAGCCAAGCTCTGGAGTCTCAATGTATGGATGAGATGATGGTATAGGGAAGAGTGGTTTTAGGTTTGTTAGAACATAAACATAAACCAGGGAAAATTCTGGGGAAGGGAGAGCCTATTCTGTTGGAATGGACTCCACCTTAACCAGAATGGAACCAGGCTACTGGCACTAACCTTTAAAAGAAGATGGAGCAGCTTTAAAACTATATGATGGGGGAGAGCCAACAGTCGCTCAGAAGCACATGGTTCCAAATGATGTATCTTTGAAGGATATTGATGAAACATGGATGTTAGGGCAATCCCAATAGAGAAGTTGCAATAAATGCTAAAGTAGCTCAGGTGCCTTTAAGAAAAGAGCAGAAAGATTTCTAATTATTCCTATCAACTGATAAACAGGTTTTTAAAACAAATAAAATGAACATTTTGAAACATCTGTATATAAATCAACTATATATTGGTTTTGATAAAGGACAGTCATTTCTCTTAGCTCTCCTCGACATCTCTGCGGCTTTTGATACGGTAAATCACAACATCCTCCTAAACCGACTCTCAGACATAGGAATTACAGGTTCAGCCCTCAGATGGTTCGAATCTTTCCTCAGCAATAGAGGCTATAAGGTAAAAATTAAAAACATGGAATCACCTCACACTAATGCTCCTTTTGGCGTCCCCCAGGGCTCCTCCCTATCACCCACCCTGTTTAATATCTACATTCTCCCCCTCTGCCACCTACTTTCAAACCTCAAACTCAAATTTTATATTTACGCAGATGACCTTCAAATTTTAATCCCTATATCCAAATCATTGGACTCAACACTCAGGTTATGGAACTCTCATCTACAAACTATAAACCACTACTTATCCAGCCTCAACCTTGTGCTCAACACTTCTAAAACCGAACTCTTGCTAATTACTCCAGAAGGTAGTCCCATACTTCTCCAATCACAAAATATTCCACATATATCACACGCCAGAGATCTTGGAGTCTTAATCGACAGTTACCTGAACCTAAAGCATTTTATAAAACACACTACTAAGGAGTGCTTTTACAAGTTACAAGTACTCAAAAAACTCAAACCGCTCCTATTCCACTATGATTTCAGATCCGTCCTCCAAGCCATTCTGTTCTCCAAGATCGACTATTGTAACTCCATTCTGCATGGTCTTCCAGCCTCTACCATTAAACCGCTCCAGCTGCTACAAAATGCAGCGGCAAGGATTTTGACAAATACCAATCGGAGAGAGCATATTTCTCCCATTCTAAAAGATCTCCACTGGCTCCCAGTAAATTTCCGGATCCTCCATAAATCTCTCACAATCATTCATAAAAATATCCACCATCAAACCCCGCTTGACCTGTCTCATCCTCTCAGACTGCACTCGACAGCCAGGCCTTTAAGGGATGCTTACAAGGGATCTTTACACGTTCCTACAATCAAATTAGTGCACCACGCAAACCTCAGAGACCGGTCTTTTTCTACTGCAGGCCCTTCCATGTGGAACGCCATGCCTCCGGACCTCAGACTGGAGACTTGTCTAACAACTTTTAAAAAGAAACTAAAGACATGGCTGTTCAGCCAAGCCTTCCCCACTACAAACTCCATTCCCTGATCTAGAATTGTACACCACACATCTCTGTAAACAAAACTCTCCAAATTTTTCATGCATAACATCCATTAAAGAGAGGTTGGCCCCTTGCCCCCTCTTCTGTATATAGTATTTATTATATTTCATTTCATTTTATTTATATATTTATTGCTCCGTTCACCCCTTCTTTATTTTCCTACTCCAAGTTAAGGCTTCCTTGTTATAATGTAACTGTATGCTCCGTATCTCTTGTTGATTGGTTAATTGTATATTCTGCTTAGTTCATTGTAAACCGAATTGATTTGATTTGTATCAAGAAAGTCGGTATATAAAAGCCTTAATAAATAAAATAAATAAATAAATGCTAGAAGTCTAAAAAATAAGATGGAAAAGTTGGAATGCATAGCACTGAATGAAGAAGTAAATATAATTGGCATCTCAGTGACCTGGGAGAAGGAGGATAACCAATGGGCACTGTGAAACCAGGGTACAAATTATATTGCAATGATAGGATGGATCAAATTGGTAGAGGGGTAGTGCTATATGTTAAAGAGGGCAAAGACTTCAACAGGATAACATTTCTGTAGGAAATAAAATGTAATGTTGCATCTTTATGAATAGAAATTCCATGTGAGAAGGGCATAGAATAGCAGTAGGGGTGTACTACTGATCATCTGGCCAAAATAAAAAGACAGATGACAAAATGCTAACTGAAATTAGGTAAGCTAACAAAATCAGCAACAAAGTAATAATGTATGATTTCAATTACCTCAGTACTGAGTGGGTAAATGTAATACCAGGACATGCTAAGGAGGTAAAGATATTAGATGAAATAAATGACTGCTTCATGGCATAGAAGCAGCAAGAATCGACAAGGAAGGAAGCTATTTTAGACCTAATCCTTAGTAGAATGCATGATTTAGTGCAAGAGGTAATGGTGTTAGGGCCACTTGGCAATAGCGATCATAATATAATCAAATTAACTTGATAACTGGTAGGAGGGTAGTAAGGAAATCTATTGTGATAGCATTTAACTTTCAAAAGAGACACTGATAATATGAGAAAAATGGTTAGGAAAAAATGAAAATGGAGCAGTTGCAAAGGTTAGACATTATTTAAAAATACCATCTTGAAAGAGATGACATCCGGTTCTACGTTCAGTCATGTCCTACCTGTATCCAGCAGAAACCCTTGCAGGGTCGTCTCTCGGGTCTCCTTCAGCCGCTACCCATACCTACTGATCCCTGGACCCATCTGTCCACAGACTTTATCGTGGAATTGCCACCCTCTGACGGGAAGACCGTGATCTGGGTCACGGTCGACCGATTCTCAAAGATGGCTCACTTCGAGCATCTCGCTAAACTACCTACAGCACCCGAGTTGGCCAATCACTTTACCCAGCATATCTTCCGACTGCACGGACTTCTTTGTACATCGCTTCAGACCGTGGTCCTCAGTTTACGGTGAAATATTGGAAGGCCTTTTGCAAGAAGTTCGGAGTGCAATTGGATCTGACTACTGCCTTTCACCCTCAGGGCAACGGCCAAGCTGAACATACCAACTGAACTCTAAAAGCGTTCCTCCGGGCCTTCGTCGGGGATCTCCAAAATGATTGGGTCGCCTTGTTACCCTGGACAGAGTTTTCATATAGCCGCCATAAACACTCTGCAACCAACCGGTCCCCTTTTCAATTGGTCTATGAGAAGACTCCCAGACCTCCATTACCGTTGCCTCTGATGGTGCTGTCTCCTGCAGTACAACTTACGGCCCGACAACTGTGCCACCTCTGGCGCTCCACCCAGGAAAAGCTTCATCTGACAGCTGCCAAATCTAAAGAGTATGCTGAGAGGTCCCAATGACCGGCACCAGTCATCCAACCAGGGAGAAAGGTATGGTTAAGTACCAAGAATATTCTGCTACGTATCCCCTCCATGCGGTTCACGCCCCGCTATATCGGCCCCTTCACTGTGGCAGAGCGTATCGGGGCAGTGTCCTACCGGCTACAATTGCCGTCCACCCTGAGGATCCATAATGTGTTCCACATGTCCCTGCTCAAGCCCGTGGTCCTCTCCCCATTTCAAACCAAGCCTCCGGAACCAACCACCTCTACAGCTGAACAGGGTGATACGTACATAAGAACATAAGAAAATGCCATACTGGGTCAGACCAAGGGTCCATCAAGCCCAGCATCCTGTTTCCAACAGTGGCCAATCCAGGCCATAAGAACCTGGCAAGTACCCAAAAACTAAGTCTATTCCATGTTACCATTGCTAATGGCAGTGGCTATTCTCTAAGGGGTAGATTTTAAATACTTCCGCGAACACGTACTTTTGTTCGCGCACCAGGCGTGAACAAAAGTACGCTGGATTTTATAAGATACGCACGTAGCCGCGCGTATCTTATAAAATCCGGTGTCGGCGCGCGCAAGGGGGTGCACATTTGTGCAACCTGCGCGCGCCGAGCCCAGCGCACGCTGCCTGTTCCCTCCGAGGCCGCTCCGATTTCGGAGCGGCCTCGGAGGGAACTTTCCTTCGCCCTCCCTTCCCCTACCTAACCCCCCCCCCCGGCCCTATCTAAACCCCCCCCTTACCTTTGCGCGCTTCGGCCGGCTGCCCCACTCCTTGGTCCGGTCCCGGGGGCTGTTCCGGAGGCCGCGGCCACGCCCCCCGAACGCCCCCGGGCTGAAACCATGCCCACGTCACCGAACCCGAAACGCCACGCCCCGCCCCTAAATGCCGCGTCATCCCGCCACGCCCCGCCACGCCCCCGACAGGAAGCCCCGGGACTTACGCGTGTCCCGGGGCTCTGCGCACGCCGGCAGCCTATGCAAAATAGGCGCGCCAGCGCGCGCGCAGGGGTTTTAAAATCCGCCCCTAAGTGAACTTAATAGCAGGTAATGGACTTCTCCTCCAAGAACTTATCCAATCCTTTTTTAAACACAGCTATACTAACTGCACTAACCACATCCTCTGGCAACAAATTCCAGAGTTTAATTGTGCGTTGAGTAAAAAAGAACTTTCTCCGATTAGTTTTAAACGTGCCCCATGCTAACTTCATGGAGTGCCCCCTAGTCTTTCTACTATCCGAAAGAGTAAATAACCAATTCACATCTACCCATTCTAGACCTCTCATAATTTTAAACATCTCTATTATATCCCCCCTCAGCCGTCTCTTCTCCAAGCTGAAAAGTCCTAACTTCTTTAGTCTTTCCTCATAGGGGAGCTGTTTCATTCCCCTTATCATTTTGGTAGCCCTTTTCTGTACCTTCTCCATTGTAATTATATCTTTTTTTAGATGTGGCGACCAGAATTGTACACAGTATCCAAGGTGCGGTCTCAACATGGAGCGATACAGAGGCATTGTGACATTTTCCGTTTTATTCACCATTCCCTTTCTAATAATTCTCAACATTCTGTTTGCCTTTTTGACTGCCGCAGCACACTGAACCAACGATTTCAATGTGTTATCCACTATGACCTAGATCTCTTTCTTGGGTTGTAGCACCTAATATGGAACCCAACATTGTGTAATTATAGCATGGGTTATTTTTCCCTATATGCATCACCTTGCACTTATCCACATTAAATTTCATCTGCCATTTTGATGCCCAATTTTCCAGTCTCACAAGGTCTTCCTGCAATTTATCACAATCTGCTTGTGATTTAACTACTCTGAACAATTTTGTGTCATCTGCAAATTTGATTATCTCCCGCGTCATATTTCTTTCCAGATCACTTATAAATATATTGAAAAGTAAGGGCCCCAATACAGATCCCTGAGGCACTCCACTGTCCACTCCCTTCCACTGAGAAAATTGTCCATTTAATCCTACTCTCTGTTTCCTGCCTTTTAGCCAGTTTGCAATCCACGAAAAAACATCGCCACCTATCCCATGACTTTTTACTTTTCCTAGAAGCCTCTCATGAGGAACTTTGTCAAACGCCTTCTGAAAATCCAAGTATACTACATCTACCGGTTCACCTTTATCCACGTGTTTATTAACTCCTTCAAAAAAGTGAAGCATCTTTGTGAGGCAAGACTTGCCCTGGGTAAAGCCATGCTGACTTTGTTCCATTAAACCATGTCTTTCTATATGTTCTGTGATTTTGATGTTTAGAACACTTTCCACTATTTTTCCTGGCACTGAAGTCAGGCTAACCGGTCTGTAGTTTCCCGGATTGCCCCTGGAGCCCTTTTTAAATATTGGGGTTACATTAGCTATCCTCCAGTCTTCAGGTGCAATGGATGATTTTAATGATAGGTTACAAATTTTTACTAATAGGTCTGAAATTTCATTTTTTAGTTCCTTTAGAATTCTGGGTTATGTACCATCCGGTCCAGGTGCTTTACTACTCTTCGGTTTGTCAATCAGGCCTACCATATCTTCTAGGTTCACCGTGATTTGGTTCAGTCCATCTGAATCATTACCCATGAAAACCTTCTCCAGTATGGGTACCTCCCCAACATCCTCTTCAGTCAACACCTAGAAGAAATATCCACAAACCATTATTAAGCTGGACTTGAGGAAATGGACTGCTTATCCCTGGGATAATGTTAGGGATGTGGACCCTTGAGTCGGCTGAGACGGATGGTGATGCACTGTGTGAACCCACAGTGGATATCGCAGCCGGGAGGCGGCATTGAGGAGAAGACCCGGGAAGTCTTCACCCTTGGAAGCCTGCGGTCCCCCTGGGAGGATCCCGTGTGGACCCGAGCCGCTAGGACTTAGGGAAGATCCTCTGCAACCAAGGACCTGAGATGATAGGCCCGGGAAACACCTGGCACCAGGAGGTTGATGAAGACTTCACCCTTGGAAGCCCACGGTCCCCCTGGGAGGAGCCTGTAAGGACCTGAGCCACTGGGATTTAGGCGAGGCCCCCTGGTGGGCGAAGAACCAGGTACCTGTGGAGGAAGAGAAGCCAGAAGCCGGAGTCCAGCCAGGGGCAGAAGCTGAAGCCAGAAGTCAGTGGACGAGCCAAGGTCGGAAGCCAGGAGTCAGAAGCCGAAGACAAAGCCAAGGACGGAAGCTGAAGCCAGAAGTCAGTGGACGAGCCAAGGTCGGAAGCCAGGAGTCAGAAGCCAAAGTCAAAGCCAAGGATGGAAGCAGAATTGGAAGTCCAGGAATGGAGCTGGAGTCAAAAAACCAGAAGTCAGAAGCCAAAGAGATGATCAGAGATCCAATGCAGCAACTAGTAACTCTAACCAGAATGAACCTTGTTGCAAAGCGTTGGACAGGCCTAGCTGCAAGGTTTAAATACCCCTGCAATGTCTGGCATCATCGTAGGGCTGTCTTCACTTCTCCCGCTCTGGCCTCTTTAAATCTGAAGCCCCCGCACGCGCATGCACCTAGGGGGCAGGGCCAGACTTGTCGGGCCAACAGCGTCTCCTTTGAGGAGGGGGTGCCACGGCAGGGCCAGGATCGGACCTTGCCGACTAGAAAGGAAGCTCAGCGGCCCGGCCAGCCTCGAGGTGAGTGGGGGGACCCGGGCTCGGCCCGGGACCGTAATAGTACCTCCCCCCTGTGCCCCCTTCCCGGGGGTCTTGATTTAGCTGGGTGATCCACATAGAACTGATGGAGGGGGTCCTTGTCCAGGATGATGGAGGCTGGCTCCCAGGAATTCTCCTCTGGACCGTAACCTTGCCAAGAGAGAAGGTACTCCCAACGTCTGAGGTGGAATTGCACATCAAGTACTTCTTTGACTTGGTAGACCGTACCCTCGTGCGCTTCAGGCGTGGCCGGTGCAGGTGTCTTCCTATGGAAGATGGACAGAACCAACGGCTTCAGCAGGGAAACATGGAAGACATTGCGGACCCTGAGCGGAGGCGGGAGGCAGAGGTGGTAAGAGACTGCCCCCACCCACTCCATGATGGAGAACGGACCGACATACTTTGGGGCTAGACCCATGGAGGGAAGCCGCAAGCGAAGATGTTGCGTACTTAACCATACTTTATCCCCGGGGAGAAAGGCTGGAGCCGGACGTCTTAGACGGTCTGCGTACTTCTTAGTGCTAATTGTAGTGTGTTGTAGCTTCTGTCGGGTAGAGTTCCAGACAAAATGTAACTGTTGGGCCGTGATTTGTATGGCTGGAGATGGCACTACCAATGGCAAAGGCAAGGGAGGTCGAAGACATTTCCCATACACCATATAAAAGGGAGAACTGCTGGTGGCAGAGTGTTTGTGGTGGTTGTACGAGAACTCTGCCCAGGAAGCAGAGCCACCCAATCATTCTGTAAATCTCCCACGAAGGACTGGAGGAACGTTTTCAATGTCTGGTTCATGCACTCCACTTGGCCATTAGCTTGAGGGTGAAAGGCAGTCGTAAAATCTAGCTACACCCCAAACTTTTTACAAAGCGCCCTCCAATATTTTGCCGTGAATTGTGAGCCCCGATCCGAGGCGATCTGTCGGGGGAGTCCATGAAGGTGAAAGATGTGGTGAGTAAACAGGTTCGTGGGTTCAGGTGCCATAGGCAACTTAGCGAGGGGAACGAAGTGGGCCATCTTGGAGAACCTGTCAATCATCACCCAGATCACCATCTTTCTTTCCAAAGAGGGTATATCCACAATGAAGTCCATGGACAAGTGGGTTCACGGCTCGGTGATACTAGGCAGTGGCTGAAGAAGACCCCAGGAGCGGCTGGTAGGAGTCTTCTGTTGAGCACAGGTTGGTCAGGAGCTGACATCCTTCTTAAATTGGGGCCACCAGTAGAACTCAGAGAGTAATTCCTGGGTCAGGGAGTCATGGGCCCAAGACAATACCTTCTTCCGGAGGCGAACCGGTACTACCGTCTTGCCCATAGGAACCATGTCAGATGCCACGAGAAGCACCTTGGCCGGGTCAAGTATGTATTGAGGCGGATTAGGGGTATCCTCCGTCTCTGCCGTGCGGGAGAGGCCGTCCGCCCAGATGTTCTTGGATGCTGGCCTGTAGCGGAGGAGAAAGTTGAAGCATATAAAAAAGAGGGACCACCGAGCTTGTCGAGGGTTGAGACGCTGGGTGCTACATAGACATTCCAGATTCTTGTGATCCGTATAAACAATCACTGGGTGTTGGGTTCCCTCCAACGATCACTGGGTGTTGGGCTCCCTCCAACCACTGGCGCCATTCCTCGAAGGTCATTTTGATGGCCAGAAGTTCCTTGTCTCCTATACCATAATTTTTCTCTGCAGGTGAGAATCTCCGGGAAAAGTAGGAACATGTCTGGGATCTACCATTGCCAGATATTTGACTCAGGACGGCTCCGACCGCCATGTCAGAGGCTTCAACTTCCACAATGAACTGACGTTGGGGGTCCGGGTGATGGAGACATGTGTCCTGAAGGAAGGATATCTTCAGTTCTTGGAATGCTCGTAGTGCTCGTAGTGCATGAGGGCCGTAAGCGGAGCCACCATCCTGGAGTAGTGGGGTATAAATTGTCGGTAGAAATTGGTGAAGCCAAGGAAGTGTTGAAGCGCCTTGACCCCCACAGGTTGAGGCCAATCCTTGATGGCCGTTACTTTCTCAGGGTCCATTTGGAAATCCGTGGAGGACACAGTATACCCGAGAAAGGGTAAGGACTCTTGCTCAAATTGACACTTCTCCATTTTGGCAAAGAGCCAGTTATCCCGAAGCTTCTGCAGCACCCTGCGGACATCACTGTGATGCGTGAGCAGGTCCTTAGAGTATATCAGCATGTCGTTCAGGTAAACGATGACCGACGTATGTAACACATCCCCTAATACCTTATTCATGAGATTCTGGAAAACCGTGGGAGCATTGCAGAGGTCGAAGGGCATGACCAGGTATTTGCAGTGGCTATCCCTCGTATTGAACGTGGTCTTCCACTCATCGCCTGGTCGTATCCTCACCAGGTTATACACCCCACGGAGCTCCAACATCGTGAAGACCTTGGCTCCTTGTAGTCGATTCAGTAGCTCCGGAATCAATGATAGCGGGTATCGGTCACGTCATGTAATATTATTCAGCCCACAATAATCTATATAGGGCCGGAGAGACCCATCCTTTTTTGCCACAAAGAAGAACCAGGCTCCAGCCGAATGAACCCTCTGTCTAGGTTCTCCTGGATATACGCGGACATGGCCTGAGTCTCGGGGAGTGACAAGGGATATACCCGTCCTCGTGGCGGCGTGGTACCCAGGATCAGGTTGATTGCACAGTCAAAGGGTCGGTGCTCCGGAAGGAGCTCGGCCTTTTCTTTTGAAAAGACATCCATGTAATCTTGGTATTGTAGTGGCAGTGCCAGGGGAGGTGGTCAGGAGAGGTACCAAAGGTCGAGGGACAGCGGTCAGACAGGTGTCAAAGCAAGATGGGCCCCAGGATGTGACCTGGAGAGTATCCCAATGGATAACTGGGGAGTGCTTCCGAAGCCAGGGTAGCCCCAAGATAACTGGGTGCATGGATTTCTCCAGAATGAGGAGCAAGATTTCTTCTACATGCAGGAGGCCTGTACGAAGCGTGAGGGGCTTGGTACAGTTAGAAATGGTCCCTGGAAGAGGGGTCCCATGAATGGAAGACACTCGGATAGGAGGCTTTTGGGGTTGGTCCCTGATCTGAAGTTGTTGGACTAGATCCCAGAGGATGCAGTTCCCCCCGGCTCCGGAGTCAATCAGGGCTAGCGTATCGAAGTTCCCTCCGGGGAGGAGTGTAGTCACTAGGGATGTGAATCATTTTTTGACGATTTAAAATATCGTCCGATATATTTTAAATCGTCAAAAATCGTTAGAGGCGATATATAATAGGAATTCCCCCGATTTATCGTCAAAAATCGTAAATCGGGGGAAGGGGGAGGGGAAGGGGGAGGGCGGGAAAACCGGCACACTAAAACAATCCTAAAACCCACCCTGACCCTTTAAAATAAATCCCCCACCCTCCCGAACCCCCCCAAAATGTCTTAAATTACCTGGGGTCCAGTGGGGGGTCCCGGTGTGATCTTCCACTCTCAGGCCACGGGTGCGTTGATAGAAATGGCGCCGGCGCCATTTTGGTTCCTGTCCCCCGACGTCACGAGCGTAGGAGATCGCTCCCGGAGCCCCGCTGGACCCCCAGGGATTTTTGGCCAGCTTGGGGGGGGCCTCCTGACCCCCACAAGACTTGCCAAAAGCCCAGCGGGGGTCCGGGAACGACCTCCTGCACTCGAATCGTGTTGCCATAATGAAAAATGGTGCCGCCCATACGGCCGGCGCCATTTTGCATATTGCCGTATTGCAAAATGGCGCCGGCCGTATGGCCGGTGCCATTTTTCATTATGGCAACACGATTCGAGTGCAGGAGGTCGTTCCTGGACCCCCGCTGGACTTTTGGCAAGTCTTGTGGGGGTCAGGAGGCCCCCCCAAGCTGGCCAAAAGTCCCTGGGGGTCCAGTGGGGGTCCGGGAGCGATCTCCTACGCTCGTGACGTCGGGGACAGGAACCAAAATGGCGCCTGCGCTACCTTTGCCCTGTCATATGACAGGGCAAAGGTAGCGCCGGCGCCATTTCTATCAATGCACCCGTGGCCCGAGAGTGGAAGATCACACCGGGACCCCCCCACTGGACCCCAGGTAATTTAAGACATTTTGGGGGGGTTCGGGAGGGTGGGGGATTTATTTTACAGGGTCGGGTGGGTTTTAGGGTTGTTTTAGTGTGCTGGTTTTCCCGTCCTCCCCCGATTTACATGATATTTTAAAAAACAAAACTGCGACGATCTGATTCCCTCCCCCCCCCAGCCAAAATCGATCGTTAAGACGATCGATCACACGATTCACATCTCTAGTAGTCACTGGAACAGTACACGGGGAGGCAGAAGTGGTGTTACTTAGGGTTAGCTCCCTGACTATCCCTAGGTCCGGGCGTTTCCCGGCCGCTCACCACACTGAGCAAGGAAGTGGCTCTTGCCACCACAATATAGGCACAGACCCTGGGCACAACGTCTTCTTCTCTCCTCCTGAGAAATTGGGCCCCGGCCCATCTGCATGGGTCCTGCATCTTGATTCCCCGGAGAGCCTGAAGAGGAGGGCACTGGTCGGGAAAATGTGGTTCCAGAGCTCCCAAGTCTCCGAGCAGACCTCTCCTCCCAAAACCGGCATTGGATATGGCAGTCCACGCGACCCGCCAAATCGATGAGACTGCTCAGGTCGTCCGGGATATCCTTGGCCGCCAGCTCATCTTGAAGTCTTGGAGAAAGACCCTCCAGGAATACGCTGTGAAGGCTGTCATTCCCCCAGTTCAGCTCGGCTGCCAGTGTCTGGAATTCCATTGCATACTCGGACAGGGGCCGGTTGCCCTGGCCTAGCTGAAGTAATTCTTTTTTTTTAATTATATTTTTATTGCATTTTAAATTATTTACACAAAATAACATTGTGAATGAAAATTTGAATGATACATAACATTTATGCAAACAGTTTAGAAATATATCTTCAAGAAAATAAACTATGTTAATATCATTCTATTAATAAGAAATTATAGGGGCAGATACTTATATTTATATCTCTGAGCGAGAGAATCTTAAGCAATATGAAACAGGAATTTAATGGCAAATGTGAGGACGCCTACTTCATGCCTTCTGTACTGCTTATGCAGCTGTTTTATGTGAATCAATGAAAAATCGTAATTGAGAAGGTTCAAAAAATACATATACCAAATTTTGAAAATTAACTACACATTTGCATGGGTAGCGAATGACAATTTTGGAGCAAATAGTTAAAGCTTCATTCCTTAACTCAATGAACTTTTTCCTCCTCTCCTGTGTTGACCGGGTAATATCAGGGAATATCCAGATTTTTTGTCCATAGTATTTTTCAGATCTTTTACGAAAGAAAATTTTCATCACATTATTTTTTTCTGAAACAAAAGCAAATGTCGCAAATAATACACCTCTGGTAGTAACTGTGTCCTCTATTGATAATTCTAGCAAGTCCGAAATATTCATCTGTGCTTGGGGCTCTTCTTTCTCCTGGTCAACCTCACTTTTTTTTTTAGGTAAATAGTAAGCCTTTACAATTAAAGGTAATGCTTCCATTGGTATTTTCAATACCTCTGTTAAATATTTCTTAAATAAATCAAGAGGTAACATTTGAGGTATAACCGGGAAATTTAGTACCCTCACATTTAAACTTCTGAGAGAATTTTCAATATTTTCCACCTTTTTGTTTAGCACAGTCTCATACTGCATCATAGTTAGATGTTGCTTCTCTATATTTTTGATCTTATTTTCTATTTCACACAGTTTATTTTCTTGCGCATCCAACTTTTTCTCATTTTCAATGCTTCTTTTATTCGAATCCATACATACTTTGGACAATTTCACTATGGCTGACTCAATGGCAGCCATAGCTTCCCAAAGACTTTCCAACGTAATTACCACAGGTTTCACTAGAAAGGGGGTTATTTCTGAGTTTGACTCACCCTTTCCTGCTGCGGCAGATACAGTGTCCCTTGTAGTGCTCTGCGGTGGAGTTTCGGGGCTGCTTCTCAAGATTGGAGGTATATATCCTCCAAACTGAGTTGTTCCACTCGTTTCTGCCAGAACCTCTCCTCCTACTCCTTCCTGGTTCAACGGTAGGCTTTTGGGTGTTGACTCCTGATATTCACCCTCTCGCAGCGATGGGTACGGCATCATAGGCGCGCCGGGACTAAGCGAGATTTCTTATACCTGGGCAGGGGACGCTCGCTCCTCTCCCCAAACCCTCGTGGCACTCGCTCCCGGCTGATTCGGCATCGCAGCAAAGAAGGTCGGGATGACACTCTGTCGAGCCTCCATGTCTGCCTGACTCTCTCGGAGTCGGGCCTTCCGTTTCGTATGCGGCATTTATTATGAAGAAGAAAATTTCAAGGCAGAAAAAGTGAGAGCTCCGCAGCACGGCTTCCTCTGCTTCTCACACAGTCGCCATCTTGGACTCTGCCAGCTGAAGTAATTCTGAGGTGGCCATAGGCCTGCGGGAGGGCTCATCGAAGATCTGTCGGAAGGCTGCGACAAATTGCTCCAGGTTAGGTAGGCGGTAGTCCTGACGCTCCCATAGTGAAGAGGCCCACACCAGAGGTTTCCCATCCAGCAATGAAATAATGTAGCTAGTCTTAATCCGACCCGTGGGAAACTGGGCTGGCAGTAGGTTGAACCGGATGAAACATTGATTAAGAAATCTTCGGCATAGTTTCGCATCCCCAGAGTACCGTGAGGGTGCTGGCAGTTGTGTGGGCGTGGTCGGTCCGATATCAGCCACGGGTACGGGTACGGGTACTGGGGGGCTGAATGCGGTGGCTCCATCTATCCGATCAGCTAATCGCTGCAAGGTCATCATCAGGGAGTCAATGCAGATTTGCTGTTGCTGCAACCGCTGTGCTATACCGGGAATGGCTTTCAAGCCTGTGGCATCCGTCGGGTCCATGGCCTTGCAAACTGTTAGGGACGTGGACCCTTAAGTCGGCTGAGTCGGATGGTGATGCACTGTGGGAACCCACAGTGGACGTCGCAGCCGGGAGGCGGTGTTGAGGAGAAGAACTGGGAAGGCTTCACCCTTGGAAGCCTGCGGTCTCCCCGGGAGGAGCCCATGAGGTCCCGAGCTGCTGGGACTTAGGCGAAATCCTCTGCGGCTGAGGACCTGAGGAGACAGGCCCGGGAAACAGCCAGCACCAGGAGTTCGATGAAGACTTCACCCTTGGAAACCCACGGTCCCCCCGGGAGGAGCCCGTGAGGACATAAAGCCGCTGGGACTTAGGCGAGATCCTCTGCGACTGAGGACCTGAGGAGATAGGCCCAGGAAACAGCTGGCACCAGGAGTTCGATGAAGACTTCACCCTTGGAAACCCACGGTCCCCCGGGAGGAGCCCGTGAGGACCCGAGCCGCTGGGACTTAGGTGAGGCCCCCTGGTGGGTGAAGAACCGGGTACCTGTGGATGAAGAGAAGCCAGAAGCCGGAGTCCAGCCAGGGGCGGAAGCTGAAGCCAGAAGTCAGTGGACGAGCCAAGGTCGGAAGCCAGGAGTCAGAAGCCGAAGACAAAGCCAAGGACAGAAGCTGAAGCCAGAAGTCAGTGGACGAGCCAAGGTCGGAAGCCAGGAGTCAGAAGCCGAAGTCAAAGCCAAGGACAGAAGCAGAATCGGAAATCCAGGAATGGAGGCAGAGTCAAAAAAACCAAAGTCAGAAGCTGAAGAGATGATCAGGGATCCAATGCAGCAACTAGTAACTAACCAGAGTGAACCTTGTTGCAAGGCATTGGCCAGGCCTAGCTGCAGGGTTTAAATACCCCTGCAGCCTCTGATGTCATCGTAGGGCTGTCTTCACTTCTCCTGCACTGACCCCTTTAAATCTGAAGCCCCCGCATGCGCGCCTAGGGGGCGGGACCAGACTCGTCGGGCCGACTGCATCTCCCTCGAGGAGGGAGTGCTGCGGCAGGGCCAGGATCGGGCCTTGCCAACCAGAAAGGAAGCTCAGAGGCCCGGGCCAGCCTTGAGGTGAGTGGGGGGACCCGGGCTCGGCCTGGGACCGTAACTGATAATCAGTATGGAATCTATTGACATTTGGGATCCTGCCAGATACTTGTGACCTGGATTGGCCACTGTTGGAAACAGAATACTGGGCTAGATGGACCATTGGTCTGACCCAGTATGGCAAGGGTGGCCAACTCCAGTCCTCGAAAGGGTCTCATGCATATTCATTGTGGATATCCTGAAAATCTGGCCTGTTTGGCTCTCTACTTTTTATTGTGTACCACTTCCTTGGGATTTTTGCACCCAAGTCTGATAACTTTCAAAGTGGTAAGCGAACACACATTGACACGTGTGCATCGACATGCACTTAGGGACATGGCAATTTTATAACATATGTGCATGTCTGCGCCTAATTTTGCATGTAAGTGTGTCTAGCAGCACAAATCGGGTTTCAGCGACAGGAGGGAATTTATTAACTGGTGAATGTCCATGCCATGACCAGTTTCACCAGTTTGTCCACTAGTTCACCCAGTCTAGAGTTAGGTCCTCCAAACCCCCCTGTTCAATAGCTTGCACTCTCCCCAGTTACACTAGACCCTAAACTCTTCAGGGATGGATCTTTTTGTTTTTAAACTTACACCTCCACCATAGCAGAAGTAAAGTTACGCAGCACTGGACCTGGACACGAATGCAGGTGCATAATTATTTGTGCACACATCTCTTGGCCATGCCCTGGAATGCCCATGCCCCACTCACACCACAACCTGTTTTGAATTGGAGTGAGATATTTGTACATTGGGAGATGCATGTGAATATAGGTGTGTTATGTTTGGTGGTCCGCAGGCTGCTCCTGGTGACCATCGCACCCTCCTCCCCCCCCCCCCCCCCCCCCACACACACAGTCAGGCCCATCAAACTGGCTCCCGATCCAGCCCCACTCCTCCAGGCCTCCTCGAGTTGAGTTACCATGTTCTGATGCGGCGAATGGCTGCTGCTGCTTCTCATGGCAGAACACCACCACCAAGCTAAGGTCCTTCTTAGGTGCACGTGCACCTGACCTTCCTGATTTAAAGAGCCCACAGTAGGAAAAGCCTCATGGTGCATCCTGATGACATCAGATGCTCAGGCCTATAAAAGGCCCTTGCTGTCTTTCCCTCACTGCCTCAGCAACAAGTCCCACTACTCCTTAGTAGAGCGTGTTGCTTCCAGCGTTCCTGCCTTCGTTCTGGCCTTGTCTTTAGTTCTTCATCCAAACCTTGTCTTCAGTCATCTTCCAGTTGTCTTGGTCTTCATCCTCTGTCCTTCTGTTTCCATTCCAGTCCAATCCTTGTTGCCTGCTTTTTCTTGTCCTTGCCTGCCTGTCCTGCCTATCCATTCCTTTCTTCTTTCCCAGATGGATATCTGGTGTGACCGTTGCTTGGACTTCGGATACAACTGACTACTGCCTTCCTCTGACCATTGCCTGGTCCTCAGATTTGATTGAGTGCTGCTTGCCTCAGACTACTGCCAAGACCTTGCACATGTCTGACTGCCACTTGCCTATGACACTAGCCAACCATGGACCTACCCTTCTGCAATCAGCAGAGACCCCACCTAAGTCCTGCTGGCTCTAGCACACAAAGGCTCAACCTGAGGGGAACGAGGTCTGGTATAGATGAAGGTCCTGATGGTTCTCTGCCTCATCTGGGTCCATCTTCCGATGATAGTCAATCCTGCCTCGGTCCAAGGGTCACAATTACAACTCTCGGCTTTTAAAATCCGCTGGGCGCGCGCATGTCCTAGATGCATTTACATCTCCCGATTTTGGTGCGTGTGGGACTTTTCAAATTCACCTTAAAATGTAACTTCCATTTGACCATTCTTCAAGTTTTCTTAAATCATTTCTCATTCCATGTACTCCTTGAGGCATATCCAGTGTTGCAGATCTTAACATCATTCACTAAAAGACACATTTTTCATCCAAATCCATTTGCAATATCACTCACAGGGATACTGAACAGAACCTTCCCCAAGACCAATCCCTGAGGCAAGTCACTAATAGGGATGCAGATTAATTTGGAATAAATGGGTAATATGAACCAAAAAAGACTTTTTTTCAGTTTGTTTCATTCCAAACAAAACAAATGGATTGAGGTTACAAAAACAATGAAAATATTCACTTGTATTCATTCTCAGATCCATTGAAGTCTACGGGACAAACACAAGAGCAACTTCTATTTTTAACTGAAGGCAAGCCAGATAGGTCAAAGCTAGGATGGGAAAGGACAAGAAAGGAGGAGGAGGACCAATCAAGATCAAGCAATTTTTTAACCAGCCTATCCCAGCTGGTATGTGCTTGGAGAGACAACGACTTGCATATTTTTTAATGTTTTTATTTTTTATTCATCAACATAAGAAATAATATAATTAACCCAGAATTAAATGAAGATGCATGTATTTTATAAAGTATGCACACATCATTCTGAAAATACTTACTTGAGCACATACCTGAAATCACCAATTCTCCAATACCTACACCAGTTCACCTAGACTCTCTAGTACTTCACCTTAAACCCCCACCACATCACTCAGACCTTCCACCCAACAACTGCAAACAAAAGACAAGTTCATTTTCTACTGCATGAATGAATTAGCAGGCACAAAAGTGTTCAAATTTAGTAATAAATGAATGTATATCTTTTATAAAGTAGGAATTTGTGCATGTTCTTCTGAAGTTCACCCATCAACATTCTTTTTTTCTCAGTTAAAATTTATATGTGACACTACAAGTGTATGTATATGTTCACAGTTTATAAAATGGCATGTATACATTTGCATACTAGTTTTGCATATATATGCTATTTTTAGGCATGCAACTCCCGCATAAACCTTGGAACATTCACCTCTCTATACCATGGGGTATTGATAATACTGTGCTTGGTGCCACACTCTACAATCCATGCTTTGGGGTTTTAATTCCACTGTGCTTGCTGCCTTACTCCTCACTCTGGGGCCGATGCAATACAGTGTGCTCAGCCGAGCGCACTGTATAACCCACAGTTGGACGCGGGTTAAATAGGTGCTAATCCACCCCTGATGCAATAGGGGGATTAGCGCCTATTTAACGTGCATCTGACTTGGAGTGAATGAAATAGTGCTCATCCCATGCAAATGCATGTGAATGAGGCTATTACTCATTCACTCCAAATGCAAAAAAATAAATGTGCGTCTCAGACGCACATTGATCGTTCAGCTATTAACGCCTGCCTGGAACAGGCGTTAATAGATGAGCGCATTGAAAAGAAGCACAGAAAAGCAAAAAAACTGCTTTTCTGTACTTCTTTAAAAGTTTTAAAAAAAGAAAAAAATCCTCTGCCGGCTGCTTTGAAGACTGACGCCAATATCTCAGCGTTCGTATTCATAACCGGCAGACCACGACCCCTAATTTCCATTTAGCATGACCCCCTTGCAGGTGCCATGCGCACGTTAAGAAAGCGGGCGCTGATTTTTTAGCGCCCGCTTTCCGTATTTTTTATAGCATCAGCCCCTTTGTGCCTTGGGGGTGTTGGTGCTGCTTTGCTCCTGTTTTGGTGTCTTGGGCTTTCCATAGCATTGTTGTTGGTATCCATTGTCCCTTTTTAGATGCCCTGGTCTATTCATGCCATTATTGGTGCCATTTGCCCCTCCTTTCGAACATAAGAACATAAGAAATTGCCATGCTGGGTCAGACCAAGGGTCCATCAAGCCCAGCATCCTGTTTCCAACAGAGGCCAAACCAGGCCACAAGAACCTGGCAATTACCCAAACACCAAGAAGATCCCATGCTACTGATGCAATTAATAGCAGTGGCAATTCCCTAAGTAAACGTGATTAATAGCCTTGGTGATTAATAGCCTTGGTGGTGTTCTTGCCATTGTTGGTGCTGCTTTGTCCCTCTCAAAGTGCTTTAGGTTATTCATGCCACTGTTGGCGATGCATTATTCCTCTTTTATTGCCTTGGGCTGTTCGGGCCACTGTTGTTGCTGCCCTTTGCCCATCTTTTGGTGCTTGGAGTGTTTTTGCCACTGTTGGTGTTGCTTTTCTCTCCCATGGTTCTTTGGGCTAGTTATGCCACTCTTGATGCCACTATGCCCCACTCTTGTTGTCTTGGAGAGCTCTTCCTTTAGAAGAGTATCCATTAATTTTCTCACCATCAAAGCTAGATTAATAGGCCTGTAATTTTTAAATTCTTCCCTATTACAAAAAAACCCACCCCTCTCATGTCCCATGGAACTCCAAAGATCTCAAAAGGTCTTTCAACAGGCCTGACTGAAGCTTTCTAATCTATCTTAATATTCTATGGTGTACCTATCTGGTCCCATGGGTTTGCCCACTTTCTGTTTTTCTAGTTTCACATTAACACTCTCCTCCCTAAAGAACATGGCCACCACCTACTACTATAGGTGTGTATTTCAACAATCAATGGTCCTTCTCCAAACCCCTTTTCAGCAAATACTAAATAAAATGCTAATCTTTTTGCTTGTACCATTTCTTCTACCTCCTTCGAGAATTATATTAGTCTTTTTCTTTGCTTTCCTTTGTTAATCTGCCTTAAAATGCTTCCTTTTTATTGCTGACCAAAGTTCCTCTGTATCCTTCAGCCTTCCTTTCAGTCTATTTTTGAACAAGAAAGTTTGCCTTCAAACCCATGTTCCTTGATAACATCAGTATTTATAGATGCTCAGTAGTGCCCCATTGCCTCTTTTCCAAATGTGCATTATATCCTCAAAGGGGATGCATATCCTATAGGGGTTTATGAAAGGATCAATTGATTTCATGAATAAGATATTGTATTCTGTGACTGAGATCAGGGATGGATTTGGAAGCTGCTTAAACTCTGCTTCCACAGATGCCTCCACTAAGGCCCTATTTTTGAACTCTCTTTGGAAACATTTTATTCACTGGACCCTTGTATAATTGCAAATACATTTTTAGATGGAAATAAATTATGTGACATCAAGACCAACATGGATAGTATCACATAAGACAATGAACCCTTGACCTATTCAACAATATCTAGTTTTCTTTCTCATTTGGTTTATGTTGGGTCCTAGATAGAAATGTAAGGTTGGAAGTACAGAATCTCTGTCCAATATATGATTCTATTAAATACATATAACAAACTGGGGGGAGATCTAACTTTTCTTTTAACTACAGTGAATAAAGTTAATGCATAAGATGCAACACATTCAAGTATACTTTTTTACTTGGATCTTTTATGAACAAAATTAGATGTTTTTTCTCATCTATATCTGATCTGAGTTAATTGAATTGGTGATATAGGTCCCTAAATTTGATGAGAAAGAATCTATCAACTAAAGGTTTTCTCTTCTTTTGTGTTGACAAGAAAATGATTAGTGTATATAGACCCCTTAGATGTGCATAGGATTAAATATATCACTAAAATTACAGAAGCTTACCCAAATGAGCAAATTATTTTCTTATTGAATACAGCCTGAAATTATGCATAAGCAAATTATGCTGGATGGCCAGAAGTAGCTCTGTTAAATATTAATACAGTTTTAATGAAAGCAAAATAAATATAATTTTTATTTTATTTATTTGATTGATTTATATTCCATTTTCAGGCACTATATCTAGACACATGGAGTAAATTTCAAATAGCAGTATTAACTTATGTAATTTAGAGAAAAGTTTCAAAGGGAAACTACCTGTGCTGTTTGTCATTGAAGATTAGCAAATGCAAAGTATGTGAATTACAAGTGTCCACATACTTTGCACTTGCCATTTGTGTAAATAGTGAAGAGGTGGGATGAAAGGAGCAAAGTAGCACACCTGTATCTGCAAGGAAATAAAAAATCATTCCCTGATCTAAACACACCTACAGGAATCCCTATTTTTCCTGCAGCTAAAAGCAGGAGAGTACTTTTCAGTCAGATCCGGGGTGGATTGCCCTATTGGGGGTTTGGGCATCCCCCGTTTGGCTGGTCACTCTGTTCACCTCTCCTCAGCTCCTGCTCCACCACATCCCCTTCCACTGGTGGTTGAATAAAAAAGAAAAACTGGGCCCAGCACATCCGCTCTAGCTAGAGTTCGAAAAGGAGGCCCAGCCGAGCCACAAGCACCTCCCCCTTCCACCTGAGGCTGAAGAAGAAACCCAGTTGGGCCACTATCATCAACCCTCCCATATGCAGCAGATGAAGAGACCCAGCAAGGACTTCGGGACCAATCCTCTCACCAGTGGCCGAAAGAGGCCCAGTGAGGCTGCCAATACTTCCACTGCTGCCTGTGACTGAAGAAAAGAACCAACAGGGCTGAAAAGGAGGCTTAGTGGGGTGGGGGTCAGCACACCCTTCCCACCAGTTGCTAAATTCAAAGGCCCAGTGAGGCCCCAGCATATCCCTTGGCACCTGCAGCAGACAAGGAGGCCTGGTTTGTGAGAGAGTCCATGGGTGTGTATATGTTTATGTGCAAAAGGGGGAGAGAGCCAGTGAGAGAGTGGGTGTGTGGGGGGGTGTATGAGGGGGAGAAAGTCAGTGAGTGAGTGTGTGTGTGTGTGTGTCTGTGTCAATAAAGGGGAGAAACCGAGCATTTGTTTGTGTGTATGAGAAAGTGTGTGTGTGTATTAGGGAGGAGAATGTGTGTGTGTGTTTATATGAGGGAGAGAATGTATGTGTGTATATGAGGAGAGACAGTCTGTGTATTAGCAGAAGAGAGTATGTATATTTGTATTATGGGGGGAGAGTCTATGTGTGTTTGTGTGTATATATGAGGGGGAGAGAGCTTGTGTGTTTGTGTGTGAGAGATTAAGAGATTGAGGGTGAACAACAATTTCAGGGTGACTAGAAAAAAAGTTCCCAGGTATAGCTTTTTTCATCCCTATTAGTTTTAATTATTGGATAGTATTTGATGTCTGCTGTTCTGAAATATTTTATGTTTGGTAAATTTTAAAATATTTTAATGAGCTTTTTAAATTATTGGATGTTCTAATTGTCAGCTATTTTGAACTATTTATTAATTTTATTAGTATGATTGGGGTTTTTTATATTCTTGATTTTATTTTTAATGTTTTATGAGGAATGGAAGTGTTTCTCTTTTTTCATTGTTGTACTGTATACAGTTGTTGCATTTTCCAATTTATCTTCATTTATACTTTATGGTTTCTTTATTCTGTATTTGACGAGGGTCTATTTGTATGACCAAGATGAGGTATTCTGCTAAGATGTTTTCTGTGTATGGATCTAGAGCAGCCTGGCTTGTTTTGTTTTCCTAAGAGGAAGTGTAACTGATGTTATATTTCCAGTTTTGTCTTTTTTTAGGTAGGCCTGTTACTGTTTGAGTCTGGCAGTTAGTATGTTTTCTTATGGCAGGAGTACATTTTTTTTTTTTAGAATTTTGGATTATACAATGTTCCTGGTAGTGAAGAGAATTTTTGTTGATGTTACTGAGGAGACACCAGCATCTGAATATTTATATTTCTATGGTGAGTGGTAAGGGGAAATGTCATAGTTCAGCAGCTTTTTCTGACTCTGGGATTAAACCCATCAATCCAAGCTACCGGTGACTGTGAAACACTGCATTGTTATATTGCCACCTGCTCTTTCACGGAAAGTAGAAAACATATTCAAACTAGTAGGTTTCTTGTTAATTGAAAGTACTTACTGAAATATTTTATAAATCATATATTAAGTATTTAAAAAATGCATTATATTACAATGTTGGAACTTTCTATGTTTTTGTCTTTTATTCAATAATTTTGTTATACTTAAATGATATATATTTTGTGTGTGTGTGTGTGTATGTGTGTGAGTGCAATGTATACCCACGGGTCGATATGGATAAAAATCCCACAGGCCAATTTTATGCTTCAATCTGCCCCGGGTCAGACCAAATATAAATATCTATTTTTGCATCCAAGTAAATGACTTTGAAAATTATCTTCATACTCAGTTTTGCAGGTGCTTTCTTGTCATTTTTACCATTATTTATGGATATGTTGCACAACCTGCCACTTCCATAGGATAGAATATGAATGTGCATTGCCCATGTTTACAATTATCACCTAGGCTGAAGCAGATTAGTTTATGGTCCACAGCTATAATTAGCTGGAGATTTTAAGTTGCCTCAAACTTATGTGCCTGCCTTTTTTACCAAATTTCAAATCCTCATTAGAAAATGTGCTACTATCAAGATCCTTGGATTTAAACTGTTAAGGAAGTATCTAGAACAAAGACATAAGTTGCTTAATAAAGTCTAAATCATTCCTTAGGTTAGATAATAGAAGTGCCCGTGGTTATAAAATTAATCAGTCCCTACTATTACAGCAAATTGGTGAAGATTGTATTGACACATCTTCATCTGCATGTCTCATCAGAGGTGTCCATGCCATTTAGCTGCAAAACCCTGGAGGCTTTACTCTGCACAGAATCTTATAATACTTCAATTAAGGGACACCAAGCTGCCAGCCAGACAGCCGAGTATTTATTTCTTGATGACTCCTTAAGTTGTGCCACAGGCCTATCATTAAGAGAATATTTTTCACAGCAGGTTGCAAAGATTCTCATGCCATTAAATGGAATTGAAAAAGCATCAATGTGTTGTTTCTACCTAACACAGATTTTTTCATTGCTAGAACAGCCATTAAAACAATCTGTTTTATTACATCTAAAAAAGATCACCCAAAGTACAAAGTGTGATTTATTATAAGTATTACAAGTATCATCATGAGTATGTAGTAGAAAAAATATTGGGAAAACAAAGCATAACTATCTACATTTTTTTGCAGAATTCTCAGGAAAAATTTAGGCTCAGAATTTTTATGTAGACTTTTCTAATGTGCTGAATGTGCTTTTCTTTGTACGGGAGTCATTTACTAAGCTGCGGTACTTTCCCCACCAGGACTGGTGTTAAATCTTATGCATTTCGAGCCATCTAAAAAAAACCCCACAAAGCCTGATACTAAGTAGGAGGAACCACAGGAAGCAGCATGAAAAAAAAATTTTGATGGCGGTCAGCTTAGGAAAACAGACACCCATTAATTGTCTGTTTTCCTAACCCATGGCTGTGAGCAGGTAAGGAAAACGGACACTCATTAATTGAGCATCTGTTTTCCTAACCGGTGCATAGCCACTTCTCCTGGTTGCCCAATGCCATGGATGCCCTAGGGATGCACAATTTATCCCTAGCGCATCCTTTTAGCTTGACCCCTCATTTATATAATGCATTGGTCGCCAGGAGAGGTAGCTGGGTGCACATTAGAACGGACGCTTAATCATGAGCACCCATTTTATGCGAGCCGATATTGCATCAGCCTGAAAGTGTGGTTTTTAATATACCATATGTTATCACTACTGTAAGGCATTTATAGCATGACAAACACTTAATGCGGCTTAGCAAAAATACTTCTAAACTGAAAACAAAGGTCAACAGTGATGACATCAGACAGTTTGAAGGGTCAATGCCAAAACTAACACTACGAGATCTACATACTAAAGAGCAATACAACTGTTTTTCATGGTAAAGTGACTTAGGGCCTGATTCAAGAAGCATTTTTCTATAAACACAGAATGGGAAAAAAGCCTTAATGAATCAGGTCCTCGAGTGTGATAATGGTATTGCATTATTTACTGATAAATTATCATAGCAACTGTATACAATAAAATTAAATATAGAGTGTGTGAGAAAAGATACAGGGGTCAATTTTAAGACCCACGCACATGCGTCCATGTATACGTGGTTCCTGGCATGCGCAAATGGACATGCTGATTTTATAACATGCATGTGCCAGTGCGCGCATGTTATAAAATCTGATGGCCACGTACACGAGTGCTGGATTTTAATATCTGCCCGTGCATGTACGAGTGGCCTGTGACTCGTGTGCACAGGGGGGGCAAATTTTATATCCTACAAACGGTGACGCGATTGGCCAGTCCCCAGTTCCCTCAGTCTGCTCCAATTAAGGAGAGGACTGGGAGCGAACTTCCCTAATCCTAACCCTATCCTTCCTCCCTCTTCCACCGGCGCCCCCCCCCCCCCAATCTACCCTTTGGAGCAAAAGTAATCTCTGTGCGCACTTCTCTGGGAAGCAACATAAAGAGTGGCATGAAGACCCTAAAGCATCATGAGAGCTACAAACCAGTCCAAAAACTCCACTCCACTCCAAAACTGCAAATGAGGGGCAATGGTCACCAGCCAAGTTAGTACAAAGCCTTAGTAGGGAGTATCAAAGTTAAAAGACCTTATTGGATATCTCTGTTCAATTCAATGTAAAAAAAATCCTGTACTTATTCTTGGATAAAACAAAATGTATTTGTTGTTGCAAAACTTGATCTCTGCACTAGATACTAGATCCTATTTCCTGGGACACTTATATTGTTTGAATGATTTGTCTATTTCTATTTTTGGGGTATCATAGAGGGAAATCTGATTTTTTAAATTCTACAGGAGAAGACAGTGGAAACCTCTGCAGGAGCCTTGATGTTGTTTCCATAATAGATCATTAGGTGAAGGAGCTAGTTTTTCAGGCTTGGGGCTGGTCTTCCTCTTTCCTGATGCTCAGCTTTATCAGTATCAACTGCCTCCTCTACCTCCTCACTGGAAGCTTAGATGCTAGAAACCCTAGCTTAGATGCTATTGCCTAGAGGCATCAAATGTTTTTCAGGGACGAGCTATTTGATATCTTGTGATTCAGGGAATACAGGACACAATACTTCTTCTGTATCAGTTTTGAAAATATTGCCTCCATTATCTAAGAAGCAGTAATAAAAGAGGAGCATGGTCATGGCTTTAGGTGTAGCACTTTGCTGCCCGCGCCTTTTCCTGTGGTATAATCCATCAAAGCCTAAATTGCAGATGAAACCAAAAGTTGTAAGAACCATAAGGAAATGGAGTTTAAAGACAAAGTCTACGAGTATATGAATCCATTTCCGATAACTGGGTAAGACTTGTGTAAAGCTTGGATTACCAAAGCAAAACCAAGAGTCAGCAAGAAGTATAGGGGAAGGGAATTTTGAAAGAAACTTGAAGACAACTAGAGCACCATAAGGTACCAAGACTGGTTTGGAATGGCAGCAGCAGCAGTGACTAAGATCGCGGTTTTGTTTATCGGCTGCGCCCGAGCCGATAAACAAAAAACCCACCCCAACCCTTTAAAACTAATCCCTTTGCTTCCCCCACCCTCCCGATCCACCCAAAAACATTTTACAGGTACCTGGTGGTCCAGTGGGGGTCCCGGGAGCGATCTCCCGCTCTCGGATCGTCAGCTGCCACTAATAAAAATGGCGCCGATGGCCTTTGCCCTTACCGGCCATCCAGCGCTCCCTCCATGTGACAGAGGCCAGCCAATGGCATGGATACCCTGTCACATGGTAAGGGCAAAGGCCATCGGTGCCATTTTTATTAGTGTCAGCCGACGATCTGAGAGCGGGAGATTGCTCCCGGGACCCCCACTGGACCACCAGGTACCTGTAAAATGTTTTTGGGTGGGTCGGGAGGGTGGGGGAAGCAAAGGGATTAGTTTTAAAGGGTTGGGATGGGTTTTTTGTTTATCGGCTCGGGCACAGCCGATAAAATAAACCACGATCGGGCCCGATGGAAAAAACCCCACATGTGAATCAGAACTGGAATCCGAACCGATTCTGGTTCCGATTCACATCTCTATTAAATATTTCAGTAGATACATGAGGTTTCCCCTACCTAATCCCATCTGTGGAAATAGCAAGGGGAAAGTATGCAAATACTACCTGTGTATATATTAATAAATTTACAAAGGAAAACTACCCAGGTAGTTTCTCTTTGAGAATTTGCTAATGATACATGAATCGTAAAGGACTCACATAGTTTTCCATTATGCAGCTTTCTGTAAACTTCCCCCTTTAAATCTTAAGGAATGCATTTTTTAAAAAAGGTTGAGAACCTGGCCGAGGGAGTCAAATTTTGGCCATCAAAATTTAGGAAAGATTACAGTTGAAATTAGGCACCTACATTTTTATCAGGCTGACTAGATCTTACTATAGGATAAAATATGAAACCTTTCAGCAATGGGAGTGACCATGAGACTGGGATTGTCAGTGAGTGATTTTCTTAGCCAATCCCCTACATGGTGGATTACTATCCAACATCTATATAGTTTAGTCCATGAGTCACTGGAAGGAATCATCAATCATAGGAGCAAGGCACAGACAGCAAGATCTGTGGCTCTCCAGTCCATTCTTCTTCTTGAGAGAGTGGTTTACTCTCTCAATCAGTTGGAGAAGGTTCCAGGAACACACTCATCCTAAGTCCCTGGGATACAGAAGCTTGCCTGGGAGACAGTAGACATTCACCAGGTATAGTGATACAGGTTACCAGTGAGAGAGGGGAAGTTCATGGATCGGACTACATTGCTAAAAGAAAAGAGGCCTAGTAGGAACTAAAAGAATCCCCGGTTTTCTGCAGATTCGAATTAGTAAGCATAAGGAATTATGTTTGTCTACTGAAGCTCAGAGGAACTATTTGTGATGGTTTCCTTGATTTTTGTGTGCAGTCAACTATATTTTTATTTTGGAAAAAATGTAATCACGTGCAGACTTTTCTTGAGATACTGTGAGTAATCCCCTTTGATCTTGCAGCTTTACTATCTCCTAGGGGTGTGCATTCGTTTTCACCGTATTTGTAATCCGCAACTTATTTTTAGTGATCCGAAAAATACGTTGGGAGGCGAAACGCATCACGACTCCCAACGTATTCAACAGATTTCTGTTGAATACGGTGAACCTAAATAAACATATAAACCCCCACCCTCCTGACCCCCTCAAGACTTACCAAAACTCCCTGGTGGTCCAGTGGGGAGTCAGGAAGCCATCCCTGCACTCGTTTGCGATTTCTTCATGGCGCCGATAGCCTGTGTCACAGGGGCTGCCGGTGCCATTGGTCAGCCCCTGTCACATGGTCATCGGCGCCATCTTGTGCTCCTACCACGTGACAGGTAGGTCATGTGGCAGGAGGTCGCTCCGGGACCCCCGTTGGACCCAACCGGAACTTTTGTCTAGCTTGGGGGGGCCTCCTGACCCCCCCAAGCTGGCCAAAAGTTCCGGTTGGGTCCAACGGGGGTCCGGGAGCGGAGGAGCACGTGACACCGGAGCGGAGGAGCACGTGCCCCCCCAAGCTGGCCAAAAGTTCTGGTTGGGTCCAACGGGGGTCCCGGAGCTACCTCCTGCCACATGACCTACCTGTCACATGGTAGGAGCACAAGATGGCACCGGTGACCATGTGACAGGGGCTGACCAATGGCACCGGCAGCCCCTGTGACACAGGCTATCGGCGCCGTGAGGAAATCACAAACGAGTGCAAGGATGGCTTCCTGACTCCCCACTGGACCACCAGGGAGTTTTGGTAAGTCTTGGGGGGGGGGGATTAAGGAGGGTGGGGGGTTTTAAGTTTTTATTTAGGGAACCGGGAAACGTATGGACAGATCGACAACTTATGGATTTCTCCATACTTCCATATTCAACGGAATCGACCCTCAACGACAACATATCACAAACGCAACGAAAACTTTTTGTCTGCACATCCCTACTATCTCCTTCTCTACCCCTTCCTTAAAATTGAAGAATCCTGATCCCAGAATTGCAGCCATTTTTCCCCTACTCCGCAGCATCTGAAGGTGGCCCCTTGCCACACACAGGGTGTGCCCAGAGAAAGGGGATTACATTTTTTTTTTTACCAAAAGTTCACCTAAATCTAGGTGAACATAATTGGGCTGTCTAAATTTAAGTTGTTCAGCCTTTGATACCTAAACTTAATTTGCTAGTGCTAGCCACCAATCCCCTCTCTCTCTCTCTCTAACTGTAGCCCAATCTCTTTTACAACACCTACCCATACTGGAAAGCCACAATCTCCTCCTTCCCACCTCTAAAGCCCACTCTGATAAAACACCCTTTTTCATTATCCAATGGAGAATCTTGGACTCCCATACTCCTTTGAAATTCCAAATTATAATTGCTAAGGATCTTCTGTCTTCATCAGAAAATGAGGGGGTGATGGGTATAGATGTTTGGGAGGGAGTTGATCACAGCTGTTTAGATAGTTTGTAAATCTGGATGGCTAGGATGAGGGGGGGTATCAGTGGGTTATAGCATAGGCACAGATACTAGATTTAGATCAGATGTCTGTTATGCTCTCCTCCTCCAGAGGGGAGGAATTAGCAATCTGTTATCACTCACCCCGCCAGGAGGGCGGAGTTAGCAATCTGTTCTGATTTTCTCCTGAAAGGGGGAGGAGTTAGCAATCTGTCATGGTCTGCTCCTCCAGAAGGGAGGAGTTAGCTATCTGAAGTGCTTACCCCGCCAGGAGGGCGGAGTTAGTAATCTGTTAGTGAACTGCTATTAGATGCTCCTGTAAGGAAGGAGGAAGCAATCTGTTATGGATCAACTCCCAAAGGAAGAGGTGTTAGCAATCTGTTCAATGATACTCTTCTGAGGAGAGGAGCTAACAATAGGTATATTGTACTTCACTACTGAGATAGCAATCTATGATGCCTCCGCTACAGAGTAGCAATATGTTATATATAGGCTGCTGGCAAGTCCCATAGAAAGAGAAGGTAGCTATCTACATAATACTTCCGAAAGCGGTGTTAGTGGTCGGTAGTGTTGGCTCCCACAGAGTGAAAGTAGTATAAGGAATGACCACTTGGAGGAAATGGTGAATCCCTGGGCCGATGGAAGATGACAGCGCCCCCAGGAGGAGATCCTGAGAGGAACCACCGGCTAGGCTAGAATATGAAATAAACACAAATAGTTCTTTATTAGGCTGGAAGCTGGACCACCAGTGGTGGCAGTAGTGAGTCGATGTGTTCGGCAGGGCTGAAGTCCTTCTGATACTGGAATATAATCTCTGGGTCGCTGAGCTGTAGAGAGAGACTAGAAGTAGTGAGTAGACAGGGGATACTGGATACAAGATGGTACACTCACAATAGTAGATGTCTGCAATCGTCTCTATGCCACAGATAGTCTTCAGTATATTCAGGAACAGGAGCCGTAAGCGAGCACTGGTTCCTATAAACAGTCTGTAATAAGAACTCACAATAGCTGTATATGAAATGGCTTCTAGAGTAGAAGAGAGTCTGTAAAGGATTCTAGGAACATGGGCCCTCGTGGAGCGAGTACCGGTTCCTATCTGCCATCTTGCCAATATAACTCTCGATCTCCGTACCTGCGATGTCTTGGACAGAAGGGAGTCTTCAGAGCTATAGAAATGTAGGCCCTCGTGGAGCGAGTACCGATTCCTATCTACTATAGAACTCACTGTGTTCACGTCTGCGATCGCTTCCAGGCAATGAGGAGTCTTCTGAGTAGTCAGGGACGTAGGCCCTCGAGGAGCGAGTACTGGATCCCGTTCAGCAAACTGAAATCAAGAAGAGAGAGAGCGGAGCCCCTGAGGAGCGGGTACTTCTGGTAAGTTGGAAAAGGCTGAGCAGTGGAGAAAGATTTCCCCTAGCTGACTCGGATCGTAGTTGCAAGTAGTGTGGACTGCCGAAGCAAGTCCCGTTGGAGTTCCTTGCTAACTTGTTTGAGGTTAGCAAACAAAGACCTTTTAAAGTGGAAATGGATGACATCACTATGGGGGGACGCCCCCGAGGTTCGCACCCTTGCTGGTACAAGTCTGGAGCACGTGCACGTGCACACCATTACGTCATCAGGAACATGGCGGATCCGTAGCATCAAACCAGCCCGGGGACACGGGATCAAGAGGCAGGGAGAAGTCACAGCTGCATCTGTCTGTCGGAGCCGAAGGGAGTCGCTCCCAAGGTAGAGAGGGTGGAGTGAGGGGTGAGAAGAGGCACGAATGCAACAGTATCCCTGTAAATATAGTGGAAATAGTGCCCAGTTAGGCTAATTTCCTATTTACCGCATTGCAGAGGCAAGTAAAGCAAAGCGCATTATGTTATCGCGTCATGTGGTAAGGAGCGGACTAGGAGGGAACTTTCCTATTCCCCTACCTAGCCTTCATCCAATTTTCCCTCTCCTCCTCAACCCTTAAACCCTATCTATTTACCCTAGATTTTTTCGTTTAACAACATACCTGATCCATGGAGCAGGAGTAAGTTGTATGCCGGCTGGTTGCTGGCATGCACTATTCCGGGACAGTGGGTTAGTGCATGGGGGCCCCACCCTGGACCAATAACTCCCTAACACGCATGATTATTCCCTAACACAAGCAATAGATAATGGAATGCAAAAAATCTATGCAAATTAAACATTGAGAATTCTAATGGGAGGAGTTTGGGCGGAGTTTATGGAAATGAGGGTCTGCTAGCATGGAATGTGATAGAGTAACACACACTAATGCAGGATATAATGCAGGAAATAACTACACCTTTTTTTTGTGGTACAGTGAAAAAAATGTTTTATCACGCTGCCACGGCTATTATCTCAGATTGTAGGAATTATTGTATTCAATCAGGCTCACCTACCAGCTCTCCTGGTCCAATAAAAACACCTGCTCTTTGTTGCGTTCTGCCTATTCTCGCCCTCGCTCCACCCTCTCTACCTTATGGCAACTCCCTTTGGTTCTGACGGACAGATGCTGTCGTGGCTTCTTCTCGCCATTTGTTTCCTGGAATCCCCGGGCTGGCCTGATGCCACAGATCTGCCATGTTCCTGATGACGTAAGGGCGCGCACGCTATCCAGACTTGTACCAGCAAGGGCGCGAAGCTCGGGGGCATCCCCCCGTAGTGACGTCATCCGTTTTCAATTTAAAAGGTCTTTGTTTGCTAACCTCAGAGTTAGCAAGGAACTCCAACGGGACTTGCTTTGGCAGTCCACGCTATTTGCAACTATGATCTGAGTCAGCTAGGGGAAACCTTTCTCCACTGCTCGGCCTTTTCCAACTTACCAGGAGTACCCGCTCCTCGGGGGCTCCGCTCTCTCTCTTCTTGATTTCAGATTGCTGAACGGGATCCGGTACTTGCTCCTCGAGGGCCTACATTCACTAAGACTCAGAAGACTCCTATATCCTGGAGGCGATCGCAGACCTGAACACAGTGAGTCCTATTACAGACAGAAACTGGTACTCGCTCCACGAGGGCTCATGTTCCTAATCTCTAAGACTCCCTTCAGTCTAAGACGTTATCGCAGGTACGGAGATCATGAGTTACCATTGCAGATTGCATATAGGAACCGGTACTCGCTCCACGAGGGCCTATGTTCCTAATACCTTTCTCAAACTCCCTTCTTCCTCAGAAGATATCACATACCTATATCTTATGGATTACTATTACAGATTAACAGATAGGAACTTGTACTCGCTCCACGAGGGCCTATGTTCCTAAATCTCTCCTAGCCTTTCTTCTATTCCAGAAGCCATTCCATACACAGTGATTGTGAGTTCTATTTCAGACTGCTTATAGGAACCAGTACTCACCTGCGGCTCTTGTTCCTGAATACTGAAGACTTTCTGTTGCATAAGAAGACATTACAAATATCTACAAGTGTGAGTGTATCATCTACCACTGGTTATGTCCTGCATGCCCTGTCTACTCACTACCTATAGTTTCTCCTTACAGCTCAGCAACTCAGAGATCGTAGTTCCAGTATCAGAGAGACTGCATCCCTGCCGGGCACTTCAGCTCACTACTGCCACCTCTGGTGGTTCTCCTTCCAGTCTAATAAAGAACTATCTGTGTTTGTCTCAATACTCCAGCCTAGCCGGTGGACCCTCTCAGGATCTCTACTTGAGGTGCTGTCATCTGCCATTGGCCCAAGGATTCACTATTTCTACTAAGGGTTACTCCTTACACTAACAGAGCGGTATTATTATCTACCACTCTGTGGGAGCCAACCACATCAGACCATTACTCCTCTCTTTGCGGAAGCTGATCCATATCAGATAGCTAACTCCCTGTGGGGATCATACAGGTTACTGGCTCATCTTTCTACAGGAACAAAGCATACAGTTTGCTACTCCTCCACTCTGGCGGAGCAGAGCACTAATCGATTACTAAACTCCTCCTCCTACAGGAGCGAAGCCTATCAGATTGCTATCTCCTCCCTTTGGGAGGAGCTGACCGCTACCAGACCACACACTCCGCCTTCCTGACGGGGTGAACACTAACAGATTGCTAACTCCTTAGCACAGATTGCTAACTCCATGAATCCGGCTATATAGTATTAAGAATATTTGGAGAATTCAACTTTAGTGATTTTGGCTAAAAAGGATTGGAGAAGAATTGGAGAGATTAACTTCTTTGAATTCGACCTTCAAGAAAAGAATTTGGAGAAGCCTAAAATTTCAGTGACTTCAGCGTTCAAGAAAAGCATTAGAAAATCAGTATTCCTGGGGATTCAGCTAAAGGTATTGAAGTTGTGGCCTATGGACCTGGCTCATCTTTCTGCCTTGCAGGCTATTCCAGGCTTAGCTCAACGCCTTTCAGAACAGCAAGAAACCCTGGAGAAACTTACTGCAGCTTTTCACCAGCTTCATACGCAGAAGACTCAAAGCACAGCTTCTATACAAGAAGTCCAGTTACCAGAGGTAACTTTAAAGTCAGCTGTACCACTGGCGGCGCCTATTCGATTCTCTGGAGAACTCCAGAAAACTCGAGGCTTCTGGAACCAGTACAGCTTACAATTTGTCATTGAATTTAAAATTCTAGCAGCAGAGCTTCACTGGGATCCCAGATGTCTGAAGACACTCTTTTGCAGAGGCCTGGACACCCGTATAAAGGATTATTTATTTATTTATTTATTTCTTTTGTATACCGACATTCGATCGAGATATCACATCGGTTTCCAGAAAACAGGTTGAATAGAGCCGGAACTGCCCTATTTTACATTGTAACAAGAGAACAGTTGATTAAACAATAAATATAAGGAACATTGTAACATATGAATAAAATTAAAATTAAATATTAGATGTGGGTATATAGAAATGGCATATAGCCTATATACAATATGTACAATATGACTTGGTTATGAGTAGGGTGGGGGACAGGGAAGAGGGAGGTTACGAGAAGGGTGGGGGACAGGGAAAAGGGAGGATAGAGAAGGGGGGAGGGGTTATGCGTTCATGCAGAGTAGAAGTTATGCGGTAAGGCTTTCAAGAGCGTTTATTATAGGATGTTGGGGTTCAGGAGGGAATGCTTTCAAGAACAGCCATGTTTTGAGCTGTTTTTTAAAGACTTGCGGTGAGGGTTCGTTTCTGAGCTGGCTGGCTGGCTGGCTGGCTGGCTGGCTGGCTGGCTGGCTGGATGAACTGGCTGCTCGTCAGACACCTGACTTGCTGGAAGAATTAATATCCTTAGCCACTCGGATTGACTGGTGGCTCCGAGACAAGGTAAAGAAACTCTGGCCTAAGGTGTTACCTGGGTTGAAGCAAACCAGTGCTCCTGCACTACGAGGGGGTACAGCATCTCCTGCTGTAGAGAAGTAGGAACCGAAGGAACCTGGTCACGGACACTTGACTTCTAAAGAGAGAAGAGATAGGAGGAAGAACGGCCTGTGCATGTACTGCAGTCAGCCAGGCCATGATGTTTCTGCTTGCTCTATTCTCCGGAAAACGGACAAGCCTGAGTCCCGCGGGAGGACTGTTCTTGGGCTATACAGCAATATCTCCTCCACTCTCTCGTTCAGTCTCAGTGAACCCTGAACCAGTGACGGTTCGAATCTCTGCCCTGAAGGACTCAGGGGCAGGAGACAACTCTAATCTCAGATGTTTTGTGGAATACCTGAGAAGTCCATTTGGTAAAATTGAAGATCCACTACTGTATCACAATTTGAAGTGGGCCTTGTTGATTCTTTTCACCACCACTTCTTTTAAGGATCTTACCAACATCACCAGCAGGTTTTCTATCTCCTGCTGTTTTTACATAGCGGTTGCTATGTGTGCCATAGCTAGGTGGTGCTCTACATCCTTATTGTCTTCCTGAACTACAAAATTGAGATATTCACCACGTTCTATCCACTTGGAAGCCTATACAGTAAAATGGGTTGCGCGGGCCTAACGCTTCACAGACGCTTCTTGGACACGGCTTGCATTTGCAAGCTATTTAAATACAGTATCGAGCGGTAGGTGAGGACTGCGTGCAGCAAACGCGGGTGCGCCCGGCACTAACGCAGCTCTTCCTACCACTCCTTACTGTATCGGCCCGTCAGTTACTAGTGCAACAGACTCAGGGACACCTTTTTGTTGTAGGTGACTTTAATTGGGTAGCAGATCCATCCATAGACAAGTACCCGGGAGATAGAAGGGGGAAACTCCAGAGAAATAAGGGTCCAAACTATTTATGTTCCAAATTGGATCTTCTCGATATTTGGAGAATCTTGCACCCAGAGGAACGTGATTATATACACGTATCAAAAGCTCACACTACACTATCCCGAATAGATTACATTCTAGTCTCCAAAGCATCTTTTTTCACTGTCCAGAAGGCAATTATCGACCAGCAGGTAATATCTGACCATGCACTTATTTGGGTCGAATTTTTCCCATTTACCGAGCAACACACTTCCCATTCGTGGTAATTCCTGAGTTTTTTAAGCAAGGACACGGAATTCCAAACTGTTCTCAAAGAAAAATGGCAAGACTTTATGTCATACAATAAGATTCATGAAGAGACACTATCGCTCCTCTGAGAAACAACAAAAGTGGTCATACACGGTGAAATAATTGCATTCTTGAGTAAACAGAAAAAATGCATCAAATAGCACAATTTTACAATTAGAAAAGAAGGTAAAAAAAGTGAAACAAACATTTATACAATGCCCCTCTCCTGATAATAAACACAGTTACTTGGCAAACTTGGACAGCCTCAATGTTATTAAAGCTCTGTTGTTAAAGCTGGGAATTAGCAATCTATTAGAGCTCTGTTGTTAAAGTTGAGATAGCAATCTGTTATTATTTAGAATAGTTGTGGGTGGATCCTTAGACCAGTGGCAGGTGCCACGCCCTCAGGGGAGATCCCAAGAGGGACCACTGGTCAGGCTTAGTGCAGGAGACAGACACACACTAGTTCTTTTATTAGACAATATATTAAACCACCAGAGGTGGCAGTAGTGAGCTGGAAGCGCCCGGCTGGGCTGTAGTCCCTCAGGTACTGGAACAGCGATCCCAAGGTGGCTGAGCTGTAGAGAAACTAAGAAAGTGAGTAGGCAAGACATGCAGAGTTCAGGAACAAGTCCTTGATGGTAACACTCACACAATAGTCTTGTGAGGCAGCCCAGGAATTGGTATGCAGTAGGCCCTCGAGGAGCAAGTACCTGGTTCCAGGGCAAGCTCTGAGAGATAGATAGAAACTCACTGATATTATAAGCAACAAAGACTGCTTAGTAAACAGTATATTAAACCACCAAAGGTGGCAGTAGTGGGATGGAAGTGCCCGGCTGGGCTGTAGCCCCTCAGGTACTGGAACAGCGATCCCAAGGTGACTGAGCTGTAGAGAAACTTAGAAAGTGAGTAGATAGGATATGCAGAGTTCTGGAACAAATCCTTGATGATAACACTCACACCATAGTCTCTTGAGGCAGCCCAGGAGTTGGAATGCAGTAGGCCCTAGAGGAGCGAGTACCGGTTCCGGACTGCGACCTAAAAAGAAAAAGAGAGAGCGAGGCCCCCCGAGGAGCGGGTACCTCTAGTGAAGTCCGAGAAGGCAGAGTAGCTGGGTTTGCGGAGAGTGAATCCCATCCGCAGCGACCTGGAGGAAGCGAACCCCTTGCTAACTCGTCTTGTTAGCGAAAACTGAGACCTTAAATATCTGGAGCTGATGATGTCATCTCAGGGGGATGCCCCTGAGGTTCGTACCAACGTCGGTACATCAGTCGGGCCGCGCACACGCCCTTAGGCATCTGGTCAACATGGGGGCTTGCTGTTTTGAGCTGGTCCGGGAACACCTGAGGTGGTTGGCCTGGAGACACTGCAGCAGCTAGCCTTCCATCAACCCCGGAGAGAGTCGCCAACAAGGTAAGGTGGGCGGAGCAGAGACGTCGGACAGCGACAGACACAACACTCATTTCCCTGCTCCACCATAAAACCCAACAGTTACTGCAAGTTTCTGCCCTTAATTTCTACAAACATGGTAACAAAGCGGGGAAATTTCTGGCTAATGAGGTCGGAACGGCTAGAAGTAAAGCCCTTATTATAGCCATGAAGACCAAAGCAGGGAAAGAGGTTACCTCTAAAGCTGATATCTGTGTGGTGATTCAGGAATTTTATTCCACCCTATACACGGATGATGTAACGGGAGGAGGTAAAGAGGAAAAGGCCTTCTTTGAAGGCATCTCCCTTCCCCAGATAACTGAAATGCAATGAAATTATTTGAATAAACCTCTTCAGATTCAGGAAGTGTCTCAGGTTTCGAGGCAATGGCAGCTGGGAAATCCCCAGGACCAGATGCCTGTCCTATGATTTCTATAAAATTCTGATCTAAATTTGTCACCGTTATTAACAAGGGACTTTAACACAGCCCACATAACGGTTCTCCCAAAACCGGGGAAAGACCTCACAAATCCGGCATCTTACAGACCGATCTCTCTCTTAAACTGCGATTGTAAAATATTAGCCAAAGTATTAAGCAAATAGACTAAATGATATACACCCATCTCTGATTTTGGAGCACCAAGTGGGATTTGTTAGAGGAAGATCGGCGAGTTCCCACATCATTAAACTTATTACAACAATGACCATATGCCAAGTGGACCAAATGCTGGCCCTAGCTATAGAGTTTGACTCAGAAAAGGCATTTGATAGAATCTCCTGGCCCTACCTGTTTTCCGCTTTGCAATGCTTTGGTCTTCACGGTAACATATTACAGTATATCTCATTATTATACCATGAGCCTATATCTCACATACTAGCCAATGGGGCAGTGGAGATTAAATGGGGAGTGAGACAGGGGGTGCCCCCTGTCACCCCTCCTATATATACACTATCTATTGACCCATTACTGGGGAAAATTGCCAATACCATGGATATTGTGGGCTTCTCGCGACACCCAGTTACCTTTAAGGTAGTGGCGTTTGCGGATGATGTGCTTATCTTTCTCACCGACCCAGTACGGTCTCTTCCATTACTCAATCGGACCCAAGAACAATTTGTCACGTTCGCTGGACTCAAAATAAATCAAGATAAGTCTGAACCCTTAGATGTGTGTGGGAAAATTAGATATTCTTGGCCAGGCACTTTCCCATTAAAGTGGGTAGAGAAAGAAATGAAATATTTGGGTGTGCGAATACCAGTCAATATTACATGTATACAAGAGGCCAATATACAACCTTTAATGAAAACCACCGATTCACTACTCAAACATTGGAAGGGCCTCCTGATTGCTCTTTGGGGAAAGGTTCAGCTTATACAAATGATGGTGGTTCCCAAATGGTTGTAAATACTACAGATGGCTCCAGTGTAACTGACTAGACAGAATCACAAAGACCTTGACAAACTTTTAATTCCTTTCTACGGTCCGAGAAGAGATCTAGGATTGCTCTCCAGACACTTATTTTTTTATTTTTTTATTTCGGAGCTTTTATATACCGAGGTTTAGCAATTAGCCTTCACCCCGGTTTACAGTGGAAAAAATTATTACATCGAACAGGACATGGAACATAGAGTGGCAGAGATTACATCGAACTGTTAGAAGTATATCATAGAACAAATCTTAAAACGCTTGAACAAGGTCGTAACGTGATTAACTAAACTTTAACAGCAACAAAGAACTGGGAAACGGGTTTCTAAAAAAAACAAGACTTTAGAGCAAAGCAATATGCAAGTTAAGCTGGGAGGATGGAGGGGGTAAGAAGGGGGTGGGGTAGGGGAGGATCGGATGGCGGGAGAAATAACACTTAACAAACCCCTGGCCCAGGGGGGAATTAGGTGTCCTAACTTACAACCATACAGTCTCGCAGCCATGCTTTGCTGGATCAGAGACCTGATTTGAGAATCCTCTACTTATCTTCCTGCAACCCACCTCAGGAGTTGATATGGGGCAACATCTTTAAATGCCCTACTGTTGGGGAAGCCAAGCACGGTGCCACAACAATTAAAATCACATATACTTCTCATGTTCAGTAGGCAGGCATGAAGATATCTCTGTCAATTAACAAACTCTCCCTCGAGTGCACAGATTTTATTATCACTAAACCAAAACCCATTGGGACAGATTTTTAATCTTACGCGTGCGGGGTACATTGTGCATGCTACCTGGCGCGCACAAATGTACACCCGATTTTATAACATGTGCGTGCTTCCGCACGCATGTTATAAAATCCGGGGTCAGCGCGATGGCCTTTCTTTTCCCATTGAGTAAATATTGTGTGGCCAAGACCTGGTAAAAATAGTGGGGTAGATTTTCAAAGGGTTACACACGTAATATATGCATGTAAACCTTTAAAACAGGGGTCGGGAACCTTTTTGGCTGAGAGAGCCATGAACGCCACATATTTTAAAATGTAATTCCGTGAGAGCCATACAAGACCTACCAAATTAATTTACTACAACCCCCCACCCTCCTGACCCCCCCCCCCCCCCAAGACCTACCAAAAGTCCCTGGTGGTCCAGCGGGGGTCCAGGAGCGGTCCGGGAGCGATCTCCTGGACTTGGGCTGTCGGCTGCCAGTAGTCAAAATGGCTGGGGTCGACCAATGGCGGTGGTAGCCTCTGTGACATAGTAAGGGCAAAGGGCCGTCGGCTGCCAGTAATCAAAACAACCCTAAAACCCACCCCGACACTTTAAAATAAATCCCCCACCCTCCCAAACCCCCCCCCCCAAAATGCCTTAAATTACCTGGGGACCAGAGGGGGGGTCCCGGTGTGATCTTTTACTCTCGGGCCTCCAGTGCGTTGTAGAAATGGCGCCGGCGCTACCTTTGCCCTGTCATATGACAGATGCAATACTTCTGGCAATTAATCTAATATATCACACTACAATAATATTCAACAACATTTAGTGACATATATTTAGAACAAAATTGTTTTGAGGTTTTTAATATCTTTTGTTATCAATAAAGATTGAGAAATATATTTATATGTCACTATATGTTGTTGAATACTGTCATATGACAGGGCAAAGGTAGCGCCGGCGCCATTTTGTTTTTTGTCCCCCAACGTCAGGAGCGTAGGAGATCGCTCCCGGACCCCCGCTGGACCCCCAGGGACTTTTGGCCAGCTTGGGGGGGGGCCTCCTGACCCCCACAAGACTTGCCAAAAGTCCAGGGGGGGGGGGGGTCCGGGAGCGACCTCCTGCACTCGAATCGTTTTGCCGTACAAAATGGCGCCGGCCATACGTATGGCCGGCTCCATTTTGTACGGCAAAACGACATCAGGAGCGTAGGAGATCACTCCCGGACCCCCAGGGACTTTTGGCCAGCTTGGGGGGGGCCTCCTGACCCCCACAAGACTTGCCAAAAGTCCAGCGGGGGTCCGGGAACGACCTTCTGCACTCGAATCATTTTGCCGTACAAAATGGCGCCGGAGGCCCGAGAGTAAAAGATCACACCAGGACCCCCCCACTGGACCCCAGGTAATTTAAGGCATTGGGGGGGGGTTTCTTGAGGGTGGGGGATTTATTTTAAAGGGTCGGGGTGGGTTTTAGGGTTGTTTTAGTGTGCCGGTTTTCCCGCCCTCCCCCTTGTCCCCCAACGTCAGGAGGGGGACAAGGCGCCATTTTGTACGGCAAAACGATTCGAGTGCAGGAGGTCGTTCCCGGACCCCTGCTGGACTTTTGGCAAGTCTTGTGGGGGTCAGGAGGCCCCCCCAAGCTGGCCAAAAGTCCCTGGGGGTCTGGGAGCGATCTCCTACGCTCCTGACGTCGGGGGACAAAAAACAAAATAGCGCCGGTGCCATTTCTACAACGCACCGGAGGCCCGAGAGTAAAAGATCACACCGGGACCCCCCCACTGGACCCCAGGTAATTTAAGGCATTTTGGGGGGGGGGAGTTCGGGAGGGTGGGGGATTTATTTTAAAGGGTCGGGGTGGGTTTTAGGGTTGTTTTAGTGTGCCGGTTTTCCCGCCCTCCCCCTTCCCCCGATTTACGACGATAAATTGGGGGAATTCCTATTAAATATCGCCTCTAACGATTTTTGATGATTTAAAATATATTGGACAATATTTTAAATCGTCAAAAAACGATTCACATCCCTATCAGGGACTACTCTGACCGAATCCAATTCTTCCCTGCTCCTCCGGCGTGTGGTTAGTGCTGTCCCAGCAAATGAGCGACGGCCTTTGATTGCTTGCTTTTGTAAGAAGGTAACGCAGGCAATTCAAGATGCCGATTTACCCTTACTTTACCAAAAATGGGCTGCCTGGTCGGACTTCAAACTCTCATTTGCAGATTTTCAAAGATGCTTTGCAGATATACCAAGGTTATCTGACAATATGGATCAGCGGGAAACCCAATTAAATTTTCTTTGGCGCTTTTATTGGATGCCTAATAGGGCATTAAAAGCCTACCAGACACAATCCGATAGGTGCCTTAAGTGTGACACGGCAATAGGAGACTATATCCATATGTTTTGACAGTGTTCTCACAGTCAGGTTTTTTGGAGAGCGGTTCACACTTAAGCTACAAGCATCACCAAATAAACATTACTGTTTGACCCCAATATTTGGCTTTTTGGGCAAGGCACCCCGGAAACCGCAATAGCAGGGGCATCCCATAGGCTATTAATTGCGAAAATGGGCCTTGTAGGGAAGAAAGTCATATTATTGACCTGGACAACCCCTGCACCTCCAACTTTAGAAATTTGGTTTCAAAAACTGATTAGACTTTTTACACATGAATATTTATTAGCCAAACAACATTCCCTTAAACGTCTAAGCATAGTAATGAAAGTTTGGGAACCAGTAGCGGACCATTTATCCCCCAAAATTCGAGGGGACTTGAGCAGTATTATGATATCGTAGTACTGATATTATACCTACCATACATAGTAGGCAACTGAAGAACCAGCACAGGTAGCCAGAATACCTAACCTTAATTTCTCATTGCAGTTACAGGTTTAGCCAGCCTACTGATGCTACCTCATCCATGTTCTGTTTGCAGGTCGTTTCTGAGTTAAAAGAAGAATGTCCATCTCATGGGTGTGGAGGAATAGGAAGGGAAGGGGAAGAATGGAGTGGGGGTTTACGAATAAAATAGAGAGAGACATATATACACAACCAAATAAGATCCACATAGGCCATCACTCGGTCCCTTGCATAGACACTAGATATCTTCAGGCCTACTGTCTATGGCTATCTCTTTGAAGGATCTGGATCAGACAGCTTATTTTGAATCTCGTCATCTCACCTTTCAATAGGCTGTCAGGCGCATGATACCCACAGACCCAGTATAAAAGAATGGGCATTGCACTTATCACTATTATGATGTACACTCTGTTCCACGTATACTCGATTTATGTATACTCCATTTATTGTTATTATTTGTATTATTACGATTGTTGATGTACATGTTATCTTATCATGTATGTGATGGTACTTATTTGTTTCCATGATTCACTCTAATAAATACGATTAAAAAAAAAAAAAATAGGGCTACATTTTTTGGGAGTGCGTGGGGTCTTTGAGGGCCCAGTGATCCAATTTGAAGTTCAGGATGAATAGGAGAGGCCTATGTAGATTTGGATTTCCATTTTGGAATTCATAGGGGACAAACAGGGGTACCACATTTTCAATTCAGAGGGAGGAATGCGTGAAGGATTGCCTTTTTGCTTTAGGCTAATTAGGATAGGGTAACTTGAACTGCCCAGACAGCAGCATTACCATAGCCATGTTGTCTTTAATACAGTCATGGAGTGTGAGCCCTTGAGCTGTGGTGAGATTGGCGCTGCCCAGCTGGTAATTCAATAGGACCCCATTGACAGTAGGCAGACTTGCTTGGACTGGGATAAGGTCTAGGCTTCACCTGTACCAGCCTCTTTCCCTAGTGAGGCTTGTTTATGTTTCTTCAATTCAGATGGGACCAGATCAAGGGAGTGATGCTGCTTGTGGTACCTAGACAGCTGAATTTGATGCTGCAGCTTTAGCCTTCGCAGATGGGGGAGTTTTTGAATGACTCTGACTCAAATGCTTTTCCAAGGAGGCAGGTAGAAGACTTACTTCTACTTCTCAGAGATTTACACAGCCCTTCCATTCTTAAGGCTCTGATGCTTTGTGAGCACATGGACAGCTGTCTGCATGCTTCACAGTTTTTCTGGTTGTGGTCTGGTCCCAGACAGCGGTAACAAAATTCGTGGCCGTCAGTGAGGGACATGATTTTTCTGCACATAAAGCTCTTAAATCCAGTAAATGTTGTAGATTTTTTCTTGTGAAGGAAGACTCTCACTTTTCCTTTTGTTTGATTTAACAGTTCTGTCTGTGTGCCTGCAGAAGCAGCAAGGCAAGGCAGAAAAAAAATCTTCTGAAGAAAATAAGTTTTAAGGAAAAAATAGAGGAGAGACGAAGTACATACATGTCTGTGCTTTAGCTTGGACAATAACTGACTAAGGAGATAAATGCTCCCACACATACTCAGTAGAGCTCAAAGCTTATGTTCTTATGTTCTTGGAGAGACAAATTTGTTCAGTAGTACTGCCGTATGACATCACCCACAAATAATCGCTAGTTCAATCTGCTTATCGACAGAAATATTGATGTATTCTATTTTGTATGAAGAAAGATATGGGTGATATATGTGTGCACTGGCTTGTGTGATAAAGAATTGATTGTTATGTAGTAGTGCTATGTAGTACCATGCATAGTCCATGTGTGAGTGATTCATGCTTGTATAATATTTTGTCTGTGTAGTCTGATGCCCCAGAGCCTTAGGGATTCATTGTGTCAAGTTTCAAACAGAAATTGAAAAAGTTACTAGTTTGCAAGTTATACCAACAAATAGAGGAAAGTGATCTGCTCAATTTCTTAAAAAGTCTGAAAACATGGTTGATGTACCAAGAGAGTGATAGGTGAGGTAGGAGGATGCTCAGCCATTGATAGCAATTATTGAAATTGTGTTTATTTTTATGATTTTTTAACTGTATTGTGACAGAATTTGATGTATTGTAATTTCATGTGAAATTGTTTGTTTTGCTTTGGGCAAATTCTAGTTGGTTTGGAAAGCAATTCATGAATGCTGTTAAATAAATCAATCTATCACAGATAAGGGAATTCCATTCATGTTTTTCAAGTATGATTTACTCTATTATTAAAATGTGATAGGCATGCTACAATGTGAAACAAAAGAATAGACGTAAATACTTAGGAAATACATACAAAACAGCTCATTACAAGGCAATTTAATGTAAACAAAATAATGCAGCTTGCCTGAAAAATGACAAGCTACATTATTTTATTTAAAGCTAGCTAGCTACAACTCATGATTTGTAACACACATTCCACAGAAGCATTGGGACAATAATGGGATCCCAGTGCTCCCGGGACTGGAAGTTAAAGGGCTAGAGCACCCAAACAAACCCCCCACAACATATGGAATCCACCCTGGTGGTCTTGTGAGACCCCAGACCCATTGTCCACCACTCCTAGAAGTGGTCCAGTGCCAGGTGTAAAAAAGAAATTACACAAAAATATAAGAACATAAGAAAATGCCATACTGGGTCAGACCAAGGGTCCATCAAGCCCAGCATCCTGTTTCCAACAGTGGCCAATCCACAGAGACAGAGAGAAGCCCAATCCACAGAGACAAGCCTGCACCATAGGTGGTGCAGGCTTCTCTCTGTCTCTTCCCAACCCCACCCCTTTGTAAAAAAAAAAAAAAAAGAATCCCACCTCCAGCCTTTACATTCCCCCCAGCCTTAAGACCCCCCTCCCTTCCCCTTGTCATAACCTGAAAAGAGTAGTGGCCTAGTAGGGCCTAAAGTGCCTCCAAAGCTCTGGGCCCTGCATTGTCTGATTAAAAATGGCTCTGACTGTCTCTAGGGGTGATTGCAAAGGGGTGGAACAGAGGTTTCACTCATGCAGGGGGGGGGGGGGGGGTTTGTTTGGACCATTCTGGCCCTTTAACATGATGGCTATTAACCTGTGGTATTACTGTTGGGAAAAAAAAAAACCTGTGTGATTTCTCCTCTGGCGAAATTACCACAGCTTAATAAATGCTCCCCTAATTTTGCACCTGAGGCAAGAGAGAATTAATGTACTTGCCCAGTCACAAGGTATGGTAGCAGGATTTGAATGCTGGCTTCCTTTCTTCACAGCCTGCTGCTCCAACCACTAGGCTATTTCCTCCACTATCCATAAGCCTGCTCTCTCTCTGTTAGTATTCTCACCATTACTGTAACCCAGCCTCTATATATACACAGGCAATATCGTTCTTTCTTTGTGTTAATCTACTCATTCTCTTTTCATCAGTTGAAGGGAGAGTAACTCTCTAAAGCTATTCAGAAAAGTATTAAGGTAATCAAATAAAAAGGTATCATCTGCAGCTTTTTTGTAGATCTTTATTTCTACATATTCAAGTGGACTAAAAAGGCAGCCACACTATTTTATCCATTGTGTCATTTTGCATGCATGTGGAATGCAAGTGTCAGTGTTTGAGGTGGGACAGAATGTATTAAAATGTAAAGTTGAGAATACATGGAAAAAGAGGATTGAATTAGGATAAGAAAGATGCTGTGAATATTGCATGGGGTAGCATAGCCATGAAGATAAATTGAAGCATGTTTTAAAAGGCTAACACAGGAATCCAAGATGCTGTTACTTTGATTGTAGCAGCAAATGCGAGTTCTGAAGTCTCCAACTTACCCTTGTCTGTATTCATTTTCTCCTCACCTACATGTGGGAAACAGAATGGTAAATCTTGAGTCATCCCTTGTCAGCTTCCAGCCCTGATAACTGGACCCATTCAAGGCCGGTGCTAGGTTTTATACTGCCTTGTGTGAACAATTACTGTGCTGCCCCCCTTTCCCCCCCATTCATTCATTCTCTGTCTGGGCCCACCAAAAAAACACCCAGCTCCCTTCAGTGATACAAACTTTAAAAACTGACAACCCTGCCCCTCCCACCAATGTTTGGTGCAAGGGTATTAGGTGCCCCAGGCCTTGCACAACATGTCCTCCCACCCCATTCCACACACACACACACACACAGTTAAGAGTTACGCATTTATATTTTACATGAAACACATCAAAGTACAGTATTCTGAGGTAAAAATATCATTTACATTATATTTACATGCACTGCTGTGATGCCAATCAGAAATCCCTGCAAAAAAAGACACTTGGAACCCATATTGTATTAGGCCTATTGTGATGTGTGTTGGGTGTGGACTTGACCCTCTGAAAGCCTGAATACACTTCCTATTAGGAAAATGCCTCACCTCAGTCACACATGCAGAACAAACAGACCCTCACCAAATACAGAATAGAGCAACCATAAAGTAGAAATACAAACGCACAGACAAAAAAACTGAACTGGAATCCCCAAGAAGCCAAACACTCTATGCAGTGCAACAGTGAGAAAATAGAACCATCACCATTCCTCAAACATAAAACAATAAAATAAAGAAATAAAATACATGAGAGGTATGTAATAATAATATTTCAAAAAAGTGGTTAAATAAAAGATCAAATATTTAAAAAAAACTTGTAAATGAGTTTTTAATATGTCCTGAACAATAAAATATTTCAAAACAGCAGACACAGCAAACACCACCTGAAAAATAAAACTAAAAAGGATTTTAAAAATTCACACTTTCCATATCTGGGAAATTTTGATTTACAGTCACCCTTGGATTGTTGTGGATTAGTGGGAATGAGATGCACAAACTTTCTCCTCTCTTTCTTACATATACACAAACACACACAATCTCATACATACATACGCTCCCTCTCAGACAAACCCGCAGGTGTCTCCAGCTCTTCTTTGGATGGGATAAACCAGCAGCCCTAGGCCCTCATCTTCATTTCAGCTGATAGCAGGATGGAATCCACCTGCACCCCCCATTTTTTCTCTCTCTCCCACACACCCTCAAGACAAGCTCCCATTTACATCCACCCAAATCCCAGGTAGGCTCCCATTCTCACACACAGCTCATCCCAGGAAGGCTCCCATGCATGCATGTACACACACACCACACACACACACACACCCATCCCAGGCAGCCTCTATTCACACACACTCACATACAGACCAGGCAGTCAGGGTCCATGGGTCATTCCTCCTCCACTGATGCTGCTGCCAGCCTGTTCCTTTGTGGAAAAAAGCTGTTCTGCAGCTCCTCTTCCTGTGCCAGCACCGCAGTAATTCAACACTCATGGTGCTAGCACTTCCCGTATTCTCATCTCACGAGAAGACAGGAAGTTCTAGCACCGCAAGGGTTCAATACCATGGGACCAGCACCAGAGGAGGAGATGAAGGACAAGCTTCCTTTGCTGTGCCTACTGCTTCTGCCGGCAGTGGGATAGGGTCCACTGGTGGCAACATGGGCCTTCTTCCATTGCCGGTGGGTCGGGTTCACCCGTGGCACTACAGGTCTCCTTCTGCCACCAGTGGTGGTATCGGGTCTACCGGCAGCACCTTAGGCCTCCTTCTGCCACCGGTGAGATCAGATCCACTGGCAGCACCATGTTCTCTGCTTCTTCTGCTGCTGATAGGATCAGGTCCACTAGTGGCAAAACAGGCCTCCTTTTTCCACTGCCAGTGGGATCAGGTCCACCGGCAGCAATACGGCCCTCCTCTTCTTCCACCGCTGGTGGGATCAGTTTCACCGTTGGCAGCATGGACATCTGTTCCAAATGCCACTCCAGGTATGCCACCCTGTGCAATTGCACAGTTTGCATACCCAGTGGCGCTGGGCCTGGACCCATTGACAACTTTTAGCTACCACTGTTTCCACTGCTAAGCCAGCTAATGGAACCAATGGAGGAGCAGCTGGGGAGTCAGAAGGCTTCTCATTTCTGAACCTAGGTCCATCTTTAAGTCCCAACAGGCAAGTTCCTATAAATCTGGTAATGAGTAAACAGTGGACCCTCCATGAGCAAAAGAATTAATTGTCAGCTATATTACAACACACTGGAAGTTCAATATGCTTTTTCAGATAAGTATATTTAATGATATTGGTCCCCCATACAAAAAGGGATAGGAGGCACAAGGATCATGCTCAGTCGTGATGGCAGCACTTTGAATGGTCAAGAAGCCAAAAATGCTTGCCCACACTTCAACTATAAGCCTTTCATATTGTATCTTTATCTACCTCTAACTAAATAAATAAATATCTCACTTCCTAGTGTGACATGTGGTGTGTTCTGGTGATTTCCTTGTATATGCCATTTAGTCAAGCTTTTGCATGGTGCATTCTCACTTCTTGTATCTGTCTTTTTTGGTCTATGTTTGAGAGCTGTAGCTTCATTTCATTTCTGTGTTTTGGATGTGGTCCCCTGTTGCATTGAAATGAAAGGCACTTGTTTTGTGTTTACTGACTGGCATTTGTCATGTGGTTACAAGCTTTGCTATCCTTTGTTGCTTTGTGATTTTCTTTCCTGTGCATACTATCTTTCAACTGTCATTGTATGCTCATATTCAAAACTATACCCTTGTTTCTCCCCCTAACTACACAGTGTCTAGCCAAAAGATCCAGAGTATTCCATTTCAGGTTTGTCACTTTCTTTTAATGTAATATGATAAAAGTAAAAGAAAACAAGTTGGCATGGCATGGCTTCCATGAGTTTCCATGGGAAGTAAAGAAAAAAAGGGTTCAAATTTATCAACCCATTAAAAAGAATGGGAGCTACATGGTAATGAGAGACACTCAAAAAATTACTCCTCAAGAGTAAATATATTAGAATTAGAGAGCTTTGGGAAGCAAATAAATTCCACATTATTGGGCTGATGTAATAAAACACGCGTTAAAATGGGCGCTTGTATTGAGCGCCCATTTTCCTAACGCACACACAGCCACATCCCCTGTGCACCTGATGCAGTATTTAAATGAGGGGCTGCATAAAAAAAGGACAAACTACGGAAGAATTGTGTATCCATAGTGCTCAAATGCATCGGGCACTTACAATTGCAACAGGTGCTCAATACAAGTGTCCGTTTTTATCCTGGTTCCGGCTAATTTTGCAGAAGTTGATGGATGCCCATAGCTAAGCGCCCCTTGCTATTGTGTTGTACATTGTGTGTGTACACTGTGTGTCCAGAATTTTTTTTTTTTTTTTAAATCAAGCCCATATACCCTTATTTTTAAACTGTTCAAGAGTTAAATTTAAGTATCACAATGATGTTAACTAGAGGAGCCACAGAGGATCATATTTTTTAATTTCTCAAGAGCCCTTGACTTGTGGATTGACTTTACACCACCTTTGGAGCTGGAGTAAAATTTGCCACGTTAAAAAAGTATGTGTAGGGCACCCAGCAATTTTCTGCCTGGAGGGGGGGGGGGGGGGGGGGGGGGTAATAGATAATAGCCTCATCTATATGGAATTTACATATGATGGCCGCTATTGAACATAAGAACTTGCCATGCTGGGTCAGACCAAGAGTCCATCAAGCCCAGCATCCTGTTTCCAACAGAGGCCAAAACCAGGCCACAAGAACCTGGCAATTACCCAAACACTAAGAAGATCCCATGCTACTGATGCAATTAATAGCAGTGGCTATTCCCTAAGTAAAATTGATTAATAGCATTAATGGACTTCTCCTCCAAGAACTTATCCAAACCTTTTTTGAACCCAGCTACACTTGTTACGTAACGGTCGGTTTTCGTGTGCCCATGGGCCTCGGCCCGGACCCAGGCCTTCAGAGCCGAGCCAAGGGTTGACGGTGGCTCCGCATGGCTGACGGTCTGACCCTCTGCCAGGCCGTCAAGCTCCCAAGGCCAACATCCGAGGATGTTGGAAGTTGAATAGTCCTCCGACCATTCCGAGCCCTTTCGGACCTGCTGCGAGCAGCATGGATCAGCAGGCCTGGCCTGAGGTTGAGGGCAGACGGCCTTGACACGAAGACTGTGCCATGTGATGCCATCGCATCAAAGACTTGGGTTGATGCGACGGCATCACATGTCACCAAGACTTGGGTTGAAGACATGACACCAGAACTATTGAAGACGTAACACCAGGATCGATGCAACGGCATCGCAGACGAAGACTTGACACCAAGGCTGATGCGAAGACATCACGGACCAGTGGTCGATGTGACGGCATCCCGGACCAGGGTCGATGCAACGACAGAGACATGACGCAGAAGTGCAAACATAACGAGGAACTTGGAATCCAGACAAGACGAGAAGTAGGGAAGGCGGACATTGGCACTGTCTCTCAGGGCGCCCTACTCAGGCCACCCGCGGGACTGAGTCGCGGACCACCCTGTCCCACTGTGCACCCTAAACAGCCCTTGCAGGCTGGTCATGGACCATGAGGAGAACGGACAGTGCAGGAAAGTGCTGCACAGGAAAGCGCTCGAGAGCGCAGGACACCAGTCCACCTGCAGGCCACTCCAACCCGGGAAAGACGTCGTCAGAGGAAGTCTGGCCCACAGGACCAGAAGGCTTAGGAGCGTAGAAGATGTAGACACAGGAACAAACATCCAGGAAGGCAAGAACACCAGGACGTAGAAGATCATGAAGACACCAGGATACCTGGACGAGGACCTCAGGCTATGAAGACATGACGTGGCATGACTAGAAGACAAGACGAGATGAGGAGCTCCACGAAGACACTAGAAGACCTGATGGAGCTCTGGCAGGCAGAAGCCTCCAGAGTGAAGTAACTCCGATGCAAGGCGAAGAACAGACTGACTGAGCAGCCCTTTATAGGGCTGGTACAGGAAATTCGTCCCAAGGTGGGGCCAGCACACTTCCTGTGTCTGGCCCTTTAAATGTAGCAAGGAGACGCGGCCGCGCGCCTAAGGAGAGAGCAGGTGCCCAAAGAAGCAGGGCAGGGCCTGAGGAGCAGGCCCTGACGTCGGCAGCGACTCCAGTCGCTGCGGGGAGCCCCGGGGTCGGCTCCAGCTGCCAGGCCAGCCCGGGGATGCAGCCTTAGCGTTGCGAAGATGGAAGCAGCGTTGGGGGCGGTCCTGGGCCCCAAAGAAGGTAGAAAAGTCCGGGTGAAGAAGCAGCATGAGGTGAGTATGCCTGCTCGCGGGGAAATCCACGGGCAGTGCAGTTATAACACACTAACTGCACTAACCACATCCTCTGGCAACAAATTCCAGAGCTTTATTGTGCGTTGAGTGAAAAACAATTTTCTCCGGTTAGTCTTAAATGTGTTACTTGCTAACTTCATGGAATGCCCCCTAGTCCTTTTGTTTGGGCACACGTTTTGGATCCACTAATCTCCTTATTGCATTGGGTGCTATTCCAGCATGTAAACCTATGTGCTAGGCTGGGTGCACTTTATTGCATCGGCCTTTTGGTATGTAGGTGACTTATTCCTGGTGGCCTAGGTTGGGGAAGAATGGAGATCATTTGCTTGCTCCAAATAACCCCGATAAATCCTTTTCTGATATTTGCTATTTGGGACAACCCAATATTTGACTGCTAGTTTCCTAGTGCAAAATGGAACACAAAAAGGTAAATTTTAAAAAGGAATTGCATGTTTTAAAACCGGCTACCCATGTGCACTGATTCACGGGTGGAAGGGGGCAATTTTGTTCGACACGCACGGCGATGAGATCAGGCCTTCCCCAGTTCCCTTCCAGTCTGCTCCAATAAAGGAGTGGACTGGGAGAGAACTTCCCTAACCCCCTACCTATCCTTCCTCTTTCCCTCTCCTCCTTAACCTCTAAACCCCCTCCCCCCATGACCTCTATTTTTTGACTAGTTACTTGCTCTCCAGAGCAGTAGTAGCTTCCGCGAACTGGCCAATCGCCAGCACACACTTCAGTGGGACAGTGCCTGTGACACTGTCCCCCACCCAGACCCCACTCCAGGCCGTCCCCTTTTTAAAAGACTGGCACTTCTGCGCATACCAGGAGATATGCACATAGCTGGGTCTCTTGGAAAAATGTGCTCAACACACTTGGCCCATCCACACGCATTTCTCTCAGGATTTGTGTGCACCGGGCTTTAAAAACCGGCCCCATAATCAATTGGGATTTGATTTTAATGGTGGACAATATTCAAAAGCTGTCTGCTTATCTAAGTTATCCCTAGATTTATCATTCTGCTATATTTATAGCAGAATGGTGAGTTTAAAAAAAAAAAAAAAAGGGCAGGAGGACAATAATGGGCAGCATCGCAGTCTACCACTGTGCAGCCACACTGCACACTATCACCCCCTATGTGGAAAACATTATCGCTGATAACACTACCAGGCCATAATCCCGTCCAAATCCCACCCATACTCCTCCCTGTCACGGTTGTTTCCAAGGTCCAGCCCCTGAGAGAGCTTTCCTGGTCCCTTGAACACTCAAATAGAAGTTCTTTGTAATTTATCCTCACAACTCCCCAGGCAGGGTTTGAACCCTCCCAGCCTGGCTGGAAAGCAGATGCCCTCCTCAGTGAGCCAGCAACTCACCCTGCAAAGGCTGGCATCAAGAGTTCCTAACCAACCAACATCAAGTCTAAAGTTCACAAGTCTGGCCCCATGGGCCTAACTGCCACCTCCCACAGTATCTCTCAGGATAATTTTCCTTGTCCCTTCAGATACAGCCACCCACTGGCAGTCTCTCAAACAATATCCTTAAGTAGGCACATCCAGATATTAAAACAGTCTTTAGCTCCCAGCTCACCTTCCTGGAAGTCACGCCAGCCGTCCATCTTCTCTCAAAGCAGGAGCACCAAAGGTCCAGTCTTGCAGAGCAACAGGTAGTATGATCCTTCTCCTTCAGTCCCCAGCAGCAGACTGAAACTGTTAGGTCAGGGAGTCTCTTTTATACCTAGTAAACTCCTCCTCCTCTGCCAGCTGATTGGCTCCGGGGGAGTCCCACCCTTAACCTCCCACACCTGTGAGTTTGTCTCTATGGTTACAGGGGAAGCCACCAGTGTATATCCTTGACTCTGTGTCACCTGGGTTTTCTTCCCCCTCCTTCTAGGACTTTGGTTCCAGGGAGTTTTTGTTCCTGGCTTTATTCTACCTACCCGGACTGGCATAGTGACCCCGTCACATAGTCACACTCCCCTTTCCCTAATTAGCATAGCATCACTGCGATGCAGCCGTTATCACAGAATAAAGAATGAACCTGTTAGCTGGATAAAGAATGAACCTGTTAGCTGGATAGAAATATTTGGCTACCTTAGATGGGATATTCAGCAGAATGACTAAGCTGCTGAATATCCCCAGACAAATCGCTACTTAGATGGCTAAGTATTAGCCATCTAAGTTTAGACCTGCTATTGAGCAGGTCATAAACACATAAGAACATAAGATATGCCATACTAGGTCAGACCAAGGGTCCATCAAGCCCAGTGTAGTGACAGCAGAAAATGATGAAATGGTCCATTCATTCTGCCCAACAAGCTTAAGGTAGTAACTCCACTCTGTGCAGGTTATTCCCATATTTCTCTTAAGGGTAGTACTGTCACTCGGTACAGTTATCCCCAAACCTCATGATACTCATAAAAATTTCAGTTATTAACATTTTTTACTGGGTGATGAGCTTTCTTGAAAATTCATAGAGGTAGATTTTAAAAGGGTTACGTGCATAAGTTATGCGCGTTACCCTTTCAAAACCCCCCTGCGCGTGCCGAGTCTATTTTGCATAGGCTTGGCGGCACGCGCAAACCCCGGGACGCGCGTAAGTCCTGGGGCTTTGCTAGAAGGGTGTGTCGGGGGCGTGTCGGCGGCGGCGCAATGTTCGGAGCGTTACGGGGGGCACGTCGGGGGCGTGGTGCCGGCCCGGGGCATTTCGGGGGTGTGGCCAAGGCCTCCGAAATCACTCCTGAGCCAGGGAATCGCGCCGATCGGCGCAGGTGTAACTTTCACGATAAAGGTAGGGGAGGTGTAGAAAGGGCTGGGGGGGGGGGGGTTAGGTAGGGGAAGGTGGGGGGAGACCGAATGAAAGTTCCCTCCGAGGCCGCTCCAATTTCGGAGCGGCCTCGGAAGGAACGGGCAACGCGCGCAGGGTTCGGCGCGCGCAAGGTGCACAAATGTGCACCCCCTTGTGCGCGCCGACCCCGGATTTTATAAGATACGTGCGGCTACGCGTGTATCTTATAAAATCCAGTGTACTTTTGTTTGCGCCTGGTGCGTACATTTATAAAATCTACCCCATAGTGTTGCTTGACGTGCTTTGCTTATGGACTTGGCCGTAGAAACAGTCCTGTGCTTTTTCTCTTATGTCTGTGTATCTGTATCCCAGATCAAGAGGCTGGAGTCCTCAGTGAATGTCTGAAGCCAATTCCTCTTTCCCCCCCTCCCATCTGAGTGGGGATCATCTGTTAAGGGTAGTAACTGTAGCACCAGCATGTTACCTCCCTGCATGCTATCCATTTCCATTGTTTAGCCGTCTAAGCAGGGAGCAATGTTGCAGTTGCATTAAAAGCATCAAGGCATATTGGATAAGGATAGTAATCCCATGCCTTCTGCTTAGGGTGGTACCTGACAGACCAGCAAGTTATCCTGTGCATGCTTTTCTCATTTAGAGATCCAGTGTTTATCCCATGCCCCTTTAAATTCCTTGACTGTTTTCATGTTCACCTCCTCTGGAAGGGCATTCCAGGCATCCACCAACCTTTCCATAAAGAAATATTTCCTGACATTAGTTCTGAGTTGTCCCCCCTGGAGCTTCATTTTGTGACCCTTAGTTCTATTGTTTTCTTTCCAATGGAAATGTTTCAAAGTTTGTGCATCATTAAAACTTTTCAGGTTTCTGAAGGTCTATATTATATCTCCCCTGAACTTCCTCTCTTCTAGGGTATATATATCTTCGGATCTTTAAGCCTTTCCTCATAGTTCTTCCGAAACAGATCCCACATTATTTTGGTCACCTGTTTCTGGCTTGCCTCCATCCTGCCTCTGTCCTTCTTGAGATATGGTCTCCAGAACTGAACACAGTACTCTAGGTGAGACCTCACCAAGGACCTGTATAAGGGCATTATCATCTCCTTATTTTTACTGATTATTCCTCTCTCTATGCAGCCCAGCATTCTTCTGGCTTTGGCTATCAGCTTGTCACTTTGGTTTATCATCTTCAAATCACCAGACACTATCACCCCAATATCCTTCTTTTGGTCTGTGCACATCAGTGTTTCACCCCCCAGTCATATGGAGTTCTTTTAGATTACCACACTCCAGGTGCATGACTCTTCTCTACTTGGCACTGAATTCAAGCTGCCAAATTTTTGACCACTCTTCAAACTTTCTTAAATCAATCTTCATTCTCTCTACTCCTTCAGGCATGTCCTCTCTGTTGCAGATCTTAGTATCATCCGCAAACAGACAAATAACTTATCCAGCTAAGTAATACCACCCCAATCTTCCCATTGCCCGCCCACAAATAACCGGATATTCAGTGGTCACTAGATGCAATCTGCCAGCTGACTGTCAGGCCCCATGGGTCTAGGTATGCAGGGTTTGTACAACTTATCAGCTTGACCAAGGAACATTTAATATTATCTCATTTTCATCGCTCAAAATCACAAATAGATTTTCTCTGCTTAAATATTTTGTAAGAGTGGTGCAGGGTGGATAAAAAATTAACAGCAAAGCATTAAGTGCTTTTATAATATATAAAAACCTAGATGATTCGTCATTCATGTTCAAACATTGCTGGTGAGGTGGATCCTGCACTAACCATGATTCTAGTGTATCCTTTACAAGACTGGATGCTCTCTCATTCATAATGTGTTTTTCATATTCGACTCACAAAAAAAACTAGTTTAGATGTGATCTTCTCACCATGAGCCAACAATTGTGAAAGAAAAATGTCCTCAGACTGTTTGAACAGCCCAGTCAAAACTGTTTTTTTTTTCATATCAATGAGGGAAGACAGATTTTTCATTTTCAGAATTTTGTCTCAGCCTCAGGAGCATTGCAAACCCCCATTTGAAATAAATGTTCATACATCCCAGTAATGGTAAATTACATTTTCTCATTTAGTGTATTGTAATAGATTTCTCTGCAGAGTGATTTATCATGTAACAATTAGGAACTCCTGGGAATTAGATGACCATTTTACATTTTATCAGCTTGTTTCAATAAACTGTTAATGTGACCCTAATGTTTGGGAAGCACTTTAATATAATCAGATTTCAGTTGTTGAATCTACTGACGTTAATGGCTAACTCATTAATCATGGCATTCTCACTGAGACCTTATGAGCTTGGGAGGAGTTCAGTGGACCAATTATTACAATAATAAAAACAACAGGCAATTTTAAAGAAAAAAATTCTCATATAAGATTAAACATGCTGTTTTTGTTGGACTCCTGAAGCTGAAAGAATAACAATATAACTTTTAAAACTTGCAAAAATTGTTTGGAGTGTGGAATGGAAGCAGGAACACTTCCTCTTCAAAGCTCAGGTATCCAGTTAAGAAATAATTGCTGCAGACAGATACAATACTAGATTTTAGCCTATGAGCAGATCTGAGATATACTATAAAATAAAACTGAAATAGATATAGTGGGGTCTGTACAAAAACTATTACATAATACATATACTGTACATATTAAGGGTAATTTTCAAAGGTATTTCTATTGATAAAAGATTGTTCTACCAGAAGAAATTGTCTTTTTTACAAGATTGCAGGCAAACTTACAAATGCACTGCCTGTTTGCACATAAATTTATCAGTACTGAGGGGAGGTATTCCTGGGAGAGATGTTGGGACGGGGTTTGAAAAGTGCATTCTTTGGGATTTCCAACAGTATACATGTAAAATTTTCATGAAAATTTTCTATGTACAAGTAAATTTGCTGGAATCATTTTCAAAGTATAAGTCCATTTTGAAAATTGGTATAACTTAAGCAAGTATTTGCCATGTAATTTTGATGGGCTTTTACAAAGTTACTTTCATTATACCAGTTTATGTATTACACACATTGCATAGAAATCCCAAATTTTGGTACAATCATTACAATAAAAATGCATACAATAATAAATAAAACATAAAATAAATTGCTTACCAAAGTACAAAACAATAAGCAGCAATAATACCTATTTAATAATCAATAATCAAAATACACAATGAAAATAAAGCTATAACAGCTACATAAATTATAAATTTAAATAGATCTGTCAATTATACAATATAAAGTATCATCATAATAAAAAGACCAAATATCAGGACTAGCAGATTAATGTCATGTATGACCAAAAGCTTAAGCCAATAGTGTTTTAATTTTTTTATGAACTATTGACGGGCGAACGTCTATTGAATTTCAGATTGAAGGTATATTTATTTTATTTATTTATTTTGAACTTTTATATACCGACATTCATGTACACAATTACATATCACATCGGTTTACAGTGAAACGTATATAGCATAACAGCTTTACAGAGAACAAGGGTTACAAAGAACTCGGATCCAGTAAAATAAATACAGGAGATATAAATACAAGATGTTAGCATCTGATGCCAAAAACTATCAACAACATTTAACTGCATATAAAGAACAAAATAGATAGTTAAAAAAGAAAAGGGTGAGGGAAAGGGCGAGCAATTAAACCCAAAACAATTGAACCGAGACAATTAGACCAGATAATGATGAAACGATGATAAATAAGATAACATGTAGTATATAAAGAAGCATATTTTGCTAAAAGGGGGTATGCCTAGATCAGAGTTCAATCCTGAGTCCAGTCCTGACCTGCGAGAAGGCATGAAAGAGAATGATCGTCTGTTAAGAAAAACAGATAGAGTTGCTAGTCTAGACCAGTCATGATCGAGGGAGACAAATCAGCTGAATAGGGAAATGCTTGCTCAAATAGCCAAGTTTTGAGCTTTTTTTTGAAAGATAATGGGCATGGTTCTTGCCTGAGATCCGGGGGGAGAGCATTCCATTGTGGAGGACCGGCTGCCAATAGTGCGTGTTTCCTTAAAGAGGATTTGGCTGGGGGGCGTAAAAAATGCCTCTGTAGGCAGATCTAACTGGTCTAAGGTGCTTGTGGAGACGCAGCGGGATATTTAGATCCAGGGGAGTGAGATTGTGGGTGGCTTTGTGAATAATCATGAGGACTTTGTAGAGAATTCTAAATTTAATGGGTAGCCAATGAAGGTTCCGGAGTATGGGTGTAATGTGCTCTCTTTTGTTGGTATTGGTCAGAATCCTTGCGGTGGCATTCTGCAACACCTGCAGGGGTTTAATTGTGTTTGCAGGGAGTCCGAGAAGGAGAGAGTTGCAGTAGTCGATTTTAGAAAAGATGATGGATTGCAGAACTGTGCGGTAGTCTTGAAAGTGGAGGAGTGGTCTTAGCCTTTTTAGGACTTGTAATTTGAAGAAGCAATCCTTTGTGATGTTATTGACAAATTTTTTTAGGCTTAAGTGGTTGTCCAGGATGACTCCAAGGTCTCTTACATGGGAGGAAAAATTTGATTGAGAAGTGGGAGGATTGTTGATTACTCCATTGTTGTCATCCCGTGAAATGAAGAGGAGTTCTGTCTTTTAGTGTTAAGGACTAAGTTGAGGCTGGTGAGAAGATGGTTGATTGACTGAAGGCAGCTATTCCAGAAACCAAGGGTTTTGGGGAGAGATTCCGTAATTGGGATGAGTATTTGCACGTCATCAGCGTATATATAGTGCGTTAACTTCAGATTTGCAAGTAAATGGCAGAGCGGGAGAAGGTAAATATTGAAAAGAGTTGGGGAGAGAGATGAACCTTGAGGGTCTCCCAGGGTGGAGCTGACAGGGTGGGATTCTTTATTGTTGATTTTGACCTTATAAGACCTGTTGTTGAGAAATGACTTGAACCAAGAGAGTGCAGTCCCAGTGATGCCTATGTTGACTAGACGATCTACGAGTATTGAGTGGTTCACCATGTCGAAGGAAGCAGAAATATTTAGTAGAGCGAGGAGATAAGGTTGTCTTTTCTCCATGCTCAGGAGGATGGTGTCTGAAAGTGAAATTAAAAGGGATTCTGTATTTAATGGCTTGTGGAAACTGAATTGAGCTGGGGCTAGGATTTTGTTAACATCAAGGTATTCTGTAAGTTGCTTGTTGACAATTTTTTCCAAGAGTTTAGCGATGAACAGTAAGTTCACTATAGGGCAGAAGTTGGCAGGATCAGCTGATGACAAGTTCTGTTTTTTCAACAGAGGTTTGAGAATGGCGAGCTTTAGCGAGTCTGGAACTAGACCTTGTACTAGAGAGCAGTTTATATATATATAAACGTCTTGTATATAACACAAGAATGTCTGTTTTATGGGTCTGAGAAAGTTGTGCCAATTTACGAGATGAACAGTTAAATAGGCACTTTGGGAGGATTTAATATTTTGTGATGATAAGTAATGCTCCAACAGTGTTTCTAAATATAGTGGACTATTAAATTTTAGAACATTAAAGACAACTAACAGGTTTTTTAAAAACAGGAAGTCAATACAAACTGGAGTTAGTTTTTCACAGATGTTCATTCCAGATAAGATTCTGATAGTGAGATTTGAATTAGCTGAATGTTTCGAATCACTCTAGTTGATAAACCCATATATAGACCATTGTAGTAGGCCAAGCATGAGATTATCACAGCTTGGATTACCATAGGATGGTCTGTCAGATTTAAAAAAGAAGAAACTTAACATAAAGACCTAAGAAGAAAAAAGATATTTTTGTGATGTTAGCAACATGTTTTTGAAATTTAGCAAGGTATCTAACAAAACACCCAAACTTTGGAGGTATTCTTTGGCAGGCAATAATACATTTCCCAATTTATATAGAATTTGTAGCTTAATATCATATCCTCAATGTTTGGTTTTGCTTGGGTTTAACAATAATTTATTGTAAAACATTGCCAAATTTTTTTCAGATTTTGATTAATCATATAAACATGATTCACATTATATTTTGGAAATACCAGTTGGTTATAATCTACGAACAAATAAAAATGATAGCCAAAATTAGTAATAAGATCAGCAAGGGGTCACAAATAAATATTAAACAATTATGGGGAATCACTAAACCTTTCGGAACTCCTGAAATCAGTAATCAAGTTGATGAGCAGAAATTTTTTAAGTACAACATTCTGTGGGCAGTCCTCTAGGAATGACTTAAACCAATTAAGAACTACATTCCTAAAATAAAAAACTTCTAACTAGCCAATAAGTATGGAGTAATCAACAATGTTAAAAGCAGCAATCAACTCCAGTAATATCAAAGCAGTAGAAATATTATCTTCACTATGATGTTTATCAATCAAAGATATGAGTACGGTCTCCATGTTGTGATCCCTTATAAAACAACATATCTATAATCCAAAATATTAGCACAATCCTGAATTTTATTACTTGTAAAACCACAGCTCATTCAATAATTAGACTATGAGAAGCAAACTTCAGAAAAAGTAATACTTTTCCAATAGATCTGCATCTAATGTTGGCTTTTTTAATACTGACAAGATCAAGGCCTCTTTTAGAGATGTAGGAAAGCGAGCCTCAAATGGGGATGCTTTTATAATCTGGAACAACAGAATTAATAACCCAGATTTATACTGCTTGATCATTTATGCTGAGAAAGAGTCCAATGTACAAGATGTACAATTTACTTTAACCAGAATTATTTCTAGATCCTTATAAGTGACTAGTCTGAAATCAAGCATAACTAGGAAAACACAGCCCAGATAGAATGGCCTGCTCTTCTACAATATCAACTTGCTGCCTAATCTTTAGCATCTTATCCATAAAGTATGAAATAAAGTTCTCACAAGCTTTAATCAATTATCAATAGCCTGAAAGTTTTCTAGTATAATTTTTAGATACGCAATCCTATTTGTAAAATATGACCTTTTTGCATGCTTAATCACCATAGCATACTTGACAAAATGCTTTTAACAATTGATCTTCAAGCAATTGATTTCCTCCAATGTCGCTCTAAAAGCCATTTTTCTATGTTCAAGGAATAAAATTCTTCTGCAAACCAAGAAGAAAATCTATCTTTAAAACTATTTCCATGAAAGCTGTTATCAAATCATTGGTCCTTGTAATCTCACTATTGCAAACATCAAGTCAGTTCACTGGTAGCCCCTCCAAATAATTTGAAATATGTAATTCCTTAAAAATATTGCCAGGTGTAAAATTTCTCTTGGGGCTAATCTTTTTATAAATGACATCCTTCTATGAACAGAATGGATGTTTTTATTGTAAAGTACTCTGATAGTTTTGCTTATGGTGTGGTTATACATTTTTAAATAAATAAACAGAATAAATGCACAGGAAGCAGGCCTCTTTCAACAGAAAGTAGGTTCTAGAATAGGGCATGGGATGAGAGTGAAAGGGGATAGATTTTGGAATAATCTGAGGAAATATGTCTTTACAAAAGGGTGGTGGATGCATGGAACAGGGTACTTGTAGATGTGGTGGAGACAAGAAATATCAGAAGTACCAAAGAAGTATCAGAATTCAGGTAAACATGGGATAAACACAGATGATCTCTTAAGGAGAGGAAGGAACTATAAAGCAAATTAGGCGATATGGATGGGCAGATTGGATAGACTGTCATCATGTTTTATATTTCTATGTTACCCTTTATTAAATAACAAGCCGTTAAGCCCGTTAAAACGGGCTACATTAAATTTTTTTTTCAGTCCATTTTCGAACACAGCACTCTTCTACACTTTTTCTCCCTCACTCCCCCTTCCCCTCATTCACTCACCCCCTTCCCTCCACTCAGTCTTACTCACTCTCTGTCTCCCACTGTCTCCCTCCCCTCACTCTCACCTCCCTCCCCTTCCCTCAGTCACTCCCCACCCTCTCTCAATTCCATCCCCTCTCCCTCAGCCCTCCTCCACTCCCTTTTACTCTGCTCCACAACTTCTTACCCTTCCACTTACTCACATCCCTCTGTCTCTCACCTCCCCCTCATTCTCCCCTCTCTTCCCCCTCATTCTTCCTCTCCCCTCACTCCTCCCCACCTCTCCCACCTCTCCCACCCACACACTCTCTCCTCCCTCCCTCCTACCCACTCACCCATCCACTCCTCCCTCCCTCCCACCCACCCACTCCTCCCTCCCACTCTCTCCTCCCTCCCTCCCACTCCCTCCCTCTCACTCAGTCCCTCCCTCTCACTCTCTCCTTCCTCGCTACTGGCCGCCGCTCCTCGTCACCGCCGCTGCCCCTCGTCGCCGCCGCCGCTGCTGCCGCTCGACGACGACGCTGCTCGTCACCCGCCGCCGCTCGACACTGCCGCCGCCGCTCGACGCTGCCATGTTGATATTCAGCTGACGTTCGCTGAGACCAACGTGCTTGCCCGCACATGCGCAGTAGAGCTGCTCTCTACTGCGTATTTGCGGCATGTCGGTCAAGCTTCGTTTATTAGGTTGATGGTCCATCTAAGAAAGAGGAAAAACTTGCAATACCACTACATTCCATTTTAAAGTATCAAAATTTGGAAAAAATTACTGTCCAAAGAGTGACCCACAAAGTATGTTCCTGAATTAATTGTTTAAAACCCATCATGGCAAGACAATCAATAACATTTAAGAGGTGAATTTTAAAAGCCCAGTGTGTGCAGAAATTAGCGGATGCATACACAAGTCAGGCTTATATGCACCCACTGTATTTTCAAAGCTCCGAGATGCATGTCCATCTCAGCCTGCATGTACATCTCACTAAGGCCTGGATTCTTTAAGGTCGCAGACCTTAGAGAACCGGCGGTAATGGGGGGCGAAGTGGGGGGCGGGCCTGCGAAAGCCGGCAGCCATCGCACCACTGCGGTGCGCTGGCTGCCGGCTTTCGCATCAAAACTGGCAGCGATAAGGGTCCTTACCTTTCGCCGCCAGCAATGTCTCTGCAGCCTCGGCCTCGGTGCCGCCCCAACTCCTCCTCTTCTGGGACCAACTCCACCCCGAATCTGCCCCGATTTAGGTGTTGCATCTCTTCAGAGAATGACCCCCTAAGATTAAAAAAGGGGTAGGGTGTGCACGTGGTTTGGGCAGAGCATAAATGTTCAGGGGAGGGTCCAAGAAATGTGCGCGCAAATACTTACGCCTCAGGCGTGCGCTCAGATCCAGTGCAGCACAAGTTTACTTTTGCTATGGAGGAGGTATAAGTTAAAAAATAAAAAAATAGCCATTTCTGACAGGTTTAAAGGGTCTGGGTTAATTGGGGGAGTGCCTACTATTAAACCAGGGGGTTTTGGAGGACCTAGCTCTACAATTGGCAAACTGGTGAACTAATGGTGAAACTGGCAATGACTTGGACACATGCCTGTTATAAAATACCCTGACTTATGCAATAGAAATGATATTTACATGGCTAGGCATGCGCCCATTTAAAATTGGGTGCACATGAGTACGCACCCAGTGTATTTTATAATATGTGCACACATGTTATAAAATAGCTGCATTCCTGGACGCCAACCAAAGCACACACATCAGTGAGCACCTGCGTGCCCTTTTGAAAGTTACCTTCTAAAAGTTCAGATGATTCTAATTGTCAATATGAATATTAAAATCATCCAGAATAAAACTATTACCAACTTCCAAGTATTAGGAGGGCCATTACTGTTTTCTATCTACTGAGGAACCCTCATCGGTGTACCCTACTCTGCGGACCACAACCGTATCATCTCTACTGAGGAACCCTCACCGGTGTACCCCGCTCTGTGGACCATTGCCATATCATCTCTACTGAGGACCCTCACTGGTGTACCCCGCTCTGCGGACCATTGCCGTATCATCTCTACTGAGGACCCTCACTGGTGTAACCCGCTCTGCGGAGCATTGCCGTATCTTCTCTACAGAGGAATCCTCTCTCCTGGGTATACCCCACTCCACAGACCCTGTCGCACCTCTGTGTTTGTGTGACTTTCTTGCTACACTCCCCGCTCCGGTGAGGCTGACAGGGCTCCTCCCCGTGGGTGGTACCATCTCTCACCTCGGCCCAGGGCCCACAAACCCACACATTCTAACAACTTTATATCTGCTATGGATGGCGTGTAAGTTTTAAAAAAATATAACAAGCCATATTGTTAGGATTCTGAGGTATCAGATGGTGTGTGAACCCTGGGCCGAAGTGAGAGGTGTTATCGCCCATGGGGAGGAGCCCCGTGAGCCTCACTGCTGGGAGGCTAGGTCTCAGCTAAGGAAGGCACAGAATGAATAGAGTCTTTATTAAAGAGATAGAAGCACTACCTGTGGAGCAGTGGGTGCCAGAGAGAGATGGTCACACAGGTCCTGAGCACAGGGTCGATGGGATAGGTAGTACCCTGAGGGAATACTTCCGTAGCGCTGGTGGTAGTCCGTGAAGGAGTACAAAGGAGAGGTCTCTTGTAGAGATGGTAGTGGCCCGTGGGGCGGAGTACACCAATGATGTCCTTGGTAGAGATGGTAAAGCCCGCAGAGTAGGATATGCAGATGAAGTCCTCAGAAGAGGTGATAGTGGCCTGCAGAGCGAGGAGCATGGTCGAGGCCCAAGGTGGAAGTGGTATGGCTTGCAGCGTGGGGTACACCGGTGAGGGTCCTCGGTCGCTCTAGTAGCGGTCCGCAAGGCGGGTAGCGTCTGTGAGGTCCTCGATAACGTAGTAGAGCAGGCACTTCTGGCACAGTTCTCTGTAGCGATGGTAATTGTCCGCAGCGTGGGGTACACCCAATAGGCACTTGGAAGGTAGGAAGTGATCCGCAGGGCGGAGTACTCACAAAGAGCAAGTTGGTTCCAGGAAGCCCCAGGGAACGGAGTCGACAGAGTTCCAGACGTCAGGCCCTCTGAGGAGCGGATAGCCAGGACGAGAGAGAAGCCCCCGAGAAGCGGGTACCTGAGTCATCCACATCGGAACTGGAATCTGGAACGCAGAGTCTTCAGGAGGCAAGGCGGAAATAGCAAGGATTAAACTCTTCGCCAATTCATCTTCAGAGAGGGCCAGCAGGTTTAAATATCCACAGATCCTGATGTCATCGGGAGGGGATGCCCCCGAGGTTCCCGCCATGACGTGCATAAGACCAGCCTGTGTGCGCACGTGCCTAGAGGGACCTGATGGCAAGATGGTGGTTGGCGGCATCCTTGCCGACCCAGGAGGCCTGGAAGCAGTAGGCAGGTCGTAGTTGGCTAGCGAAGGCTGCCAATCTACCCCATGGAGTCAGGGAAATGAAGAAAGAGGTGAGCAGAAGTGGTCGCAGCCATCTGCGACTAACAGGCGTAACACATATCTGGGGGATGTACAGGCTATCAAACCAGGGATGGTTGAAGAACCTATCTGTTAACTGAGCAAACTGGGGAGGAAGTGTTAAAACAGACAAGTTCGTTGGCGCGTGTCCCTTTTAAAATTTCCCCACTTATGTGGTAGAACAGGCTTTTGCACACAGAAGCATGCATCCACTTATATAATTAGGTGCACTTATGCACGCAGCCAGGTTATTTTATAACATGCATGCATATACACACATATGTTAAAATATAGGTGCGCCCTGGGCATGGGCTAACAAACGTGCGCCCGTGCACCACTTTGAAAATTACCATCCTGGTAACTTCTTAGTAAGAATCTTAGAAGGGCAATAAATATCGCAGACACTAAGATCATTGCTTCAAGGAGCCTAAAAACCCAGACAGTCCCATTCATTAAGCTGTGGAACAGTAGTAAAACTGATCCTAAATAAAACTAATGCTGACCCAAAACTGTGTGTGAATATTGGGTAAGTTTGGTTTTTTTAAACAAAAAGATTGAAAAAATGGTCTATAAACAACTGATGTGCCACCTGAAGCAGATATATATGTTAGTCAGGATTACAGCTTGGGTATCGGACAGAAACAACATTGTTGGTTCTGGCAAATAGGATGCGAATACAGGCAGATATGGTGAATCGTTCCTTTTTGGCACTTCTTGAACTTTCCACTACATTTGATAATTTAAATCAGGATATTTGAAATCAGCAATTAAGACCCATTACCCCCCGGTGGACTGGCATTAGAGTGATTAATGTCATTTATTATGGAAAGATTGCAGAGTATCCTAAAAAGAGGTGATTGCTCTGCTTTAGATCACTGTTTTAAGGGCAGCTGCCGGAATCAGCATTGTCACTGCTACCTGTTAATATCTATTTAGCCCCTTTGATTAAAATGATCCAGAAATTTGGGATAGGCTGCTACCTCTTTGCAGATGATATTCAGTTTGTATCTATTGTGGATATTGATCAGTCAATAGCTGGGTAACCTTAGTGCCTGTTTGTATCCAGTATCTAATAGACTGGAAATTAATCAGCTGAAGCTGAACCTAGCCAAGTCAGATATGCTTTGGATTAGCAGGCAAATGAGACCCTTTTAGTACTTCTTTCAGTGGCAGGGCATCAGCTTAAGCCCAAGGAGGTTGTTCTGACCTTGGGTATCCACTTGGATGCCCAGTTAACTATGGAGGCTCAACTATTTCAGGAGGTTAGATCCACCTTTTTCAGTTTACAGTATATCCAAAAGCTGCATCCCTTGTTTAAAAGGGAGCTGTTAGCTATAGTTCATGCACTGGTTACAGGGAATTTAGATTACTGTAATTTTCTAATCCAGGGGTTTTCAGCAATAATCATGGCTCCAGTGTCTCTTTTGAAAGTAGGCTTCACCTGCTCTCTAATTCAAACTGGTTCTTCTCTCCTTTGGTATTACTTACCATACCAATGAGGAATTTTCATATTTCAGTGATGATCAGGAATGCATCACCAATTGGCATGGGATGGGAAGTTTGATCTGCTAGACATAGAGTTGTCTCAAGATCCAGAGCCGCAAAGTTTATCATTGGGCTCAACCAGGGCTCCACATTAACTCTTGGCCATACAACAAATGTTGCATTTCTCAGCTGCAGCAGGCCTGTGGTCGGCTCCACTCATCCCCGACGCCCGGGTCCCGGACCTGGCCCTTCCTCCTTGGCAGTGGTAGCCAGTAACCTATGCGCTCGCGCTCCTGCTATGCTCCCAGGCTCTTCCAGCAGCTCTGCGGCGTCCTCCGGTCCCAGTCGGGTCTCCCCACATATGCCAAGGGAGATGCCGCCATCTCCTAGTTCCAGCCTGCCCACCTTAGGCGCACACGTGCACACCTTTGCTGACTTTAAAGGGGCCGTGGTGGGAAACCTTCCTGGATGATGATGTTTTTCAGCCTTACACTATAAGGTGGGCTTCACCATTCAATCTTTGCTTTGGCAACAGGTCTCCATGTTTCCTGTCGTGTGCTTAGTTGCTGCCTCGTTCCTGTTCCAGTACCTGATCCTGTTTCAGTCCTTGTGTTCCAGTTCCAGCTTCCTGTTCCTGCTACCCTTTGGACAGATTCCTTGGCTTTGACCTTCGCTTGTACCTGACTACGCTCTGGATGGATTCCTTGGCTCGACCCTCGCTTGTACCTGGCTACTCTCTGGACGGATTCCTTGGCTTTTGACCCTTGCTGGAACATGACCTTGTCTTCAGGCGCTTGCCTCGACTTCAGCTTGAATGTGACCTTGTCTCCAGCTGCCTACCCTGACTTTAGCTTGAACCTGACCTTGTCTCCAGCTGCCTGCCCTGACTTCAGCTTGAATCTGACCTTGTCTCCAGCTGCCTGCCCTGACTTCAGCTTGAATCTGACCTTGTCTTCAGCTTCCTGCCCTGACTCCAGCTTGAACTTGGCCTCATCTCTAGCTATTTGTCTAGGACTTGGCCTTTCTTAGGCACTTGCCTACTCACAAGCCTGGACTTAACTTGTTCCTAATCACTCGCTTGCTTCTGTCTGTCCAGGCTTCTGGTCTTGTCTTTGACTTTGCTCCTTTGGACCCTGCGTCTCCGCTGCCTCCTGGCACCATGCCTTGGAAACTCTCTCCGGGATCAACCATGTGGAGGCCCGCCTAAGACCAGCTGGCCACAGTACCCAAGGGCTCAACCTGCGGGGAACGAGGGCTGGTATTGGCGAAGCTCCAGTCGGCCTCTGCTTCCCGTTCAACCCCACCTCCCGACAGTGGGGACCTGTGGGGGTTTCCCCATGGGTAGCGCCAACACCACCTCAGGCCAATGGTCCACCTCCTCAACAACAAACTGCTCCGTAGTCTCTGTGGTACTAGACTCAGACTCAGAGCATAAAGTCCAGATTTGATTTTTGCTTACATTTCACCATGCTTAGGATAAAGTATCCAAAAGAAATAATTATTTGTGAAAAAGACCAAACAGCCAGACAGGCTTAAGCTGTAGCTACCTTGAATCCTGCTCCTAATTTAAGAGAAACTTTTTCAATTTTGAATTACTTTCAATTATTCTTTCTCTTCCTTAAATCTATGTTTCTAAACCCTATCCTAAAGACACACCTTAGATTTGCATTCTCAGGGTTTCCAGTGTTTGCAGATCTATTTCATACATATTCATTATGGATATCCTGAAAACCTGACTAGTTTGGTGTTCTTCCAGGAGAGGCCCGAGAAACACTGCCTTAAATCAGTTCTGTATATGCTCAGTGACATAAATGTGAATGTGAATATTGTTTTTCTTCTCTTTCAGCTGGACAGCTGCTTTCTTCCTTTCCCTTTTCTCTAGACAGGCGATGGTATATAAAATATGTACATAGCATTACAAATTACATAAATAAATTGCTATCCAATTAGATACACTAAAGGCTTCATTTAACCTTCATAGTGCAATATGAGTAGTCTTTAAACTTCATGTGATACAATTAAAAGTGGCTTGAAACCAGTTTTGTATGAGTTAACTACTGTACTAGCCATATACTGTATATTTGTTACTCTATAACATCATAGCACATGGAGCACTGTAATCAGGTAGATAACTTAGAACATTCCAAATTATTTTCTTTTTGTTGGCTGGAAAAGTTAGAATAAGATACTGTAAATGTCATATTTTCAAGTGAATCCAAATACCAAAACACTAGTCACCCAGTTTTATTTTTTAATATTTTCTTTTCTTTTTCTTTTCTTTTTGTGGGACCTCCAAGTACACAGTATGTATATTCTGAAAAATGTAAGAAATATAAAATGTGTTGAATTGAGCGTTTTTAGCAGATGTTGAATGGAGCAGCTTTGCAGATTAAAAAGATGAGAAGATGCTGTAACATATAGAAAGACCCCCTGACGCAGATGGGATATCAAAACGTGGATCCATGGCAGGATAATGATAGAAATGTTAAGATAAGTTTGAAGTTTGGATTTTACTCTCTCTATTAAGATATTTTCCTACAAAAACTGCTCTATTGGGGACGTCTAGAATAAGAAATTGAAAGATCCGGAGATCCGGTAATAGATGTTTAATACAAAGAAATAATAAAATAAAGTTGGACTTACGGATAAAAGCAGTTTGTGACTTATACATACTGAGTACTTGGACTTACGGATAAAAGCAGTTTGTGACTTATACATACTGAGTACTTGGAGGTCCCACAAAAAGAAAAGAAAAAGAAAAGAAAATATTTAAAAATAAAACTGGGTGACTAGTGTTTTGGTATTTGGATTAACTGTGTAAATCCCCAGATTACATTTTGTTCTGGGCGTGTTGTTTGTTATTTTCAAATGAGCCAAAGAGGCATTGACAAATAAAGTGACTTGCCCAAAATCACAAGGAGGAGTTGTGCCAGGAGGTGGACCCTTGGCCTAGTGCAGGATTGGTAGGCTCCCTGGTCGGACCCAAATGCAGAGCACCGGAGAGGCGGAGCACAGGAGGAGACAGAGGCTAGCTGGAGGCTTTACCACTAGCAACCCGGGGTTCCCTCGGGTTGAGCCCTTGGTTACCCGGGCCGCCTGGTCTTAGGTGGGCCTTGCAGGATCTCCTTGAGAGAAAGTTCAGAGGTGTGCCCACCACGATCAAGGGTGCGCGGTTGATGTTCAAGCCAGACATCCGAGGTGCCTGAGAAGGCCAGAAGAGAGTCTCTGAATGTAAGACTAGGATCAAGGCCAGAGTCAAGGTATCATGGTCAGTCAATGGTAGGGTCAATGCCAGTGATCAGTCCGTGGGTAGTCATCCAAAGCAGAGGTCAGGTTCCAGTAGTCAGCCGTGGGTAGTCAGCCAAAGCAGAGGTCAGGTTCCAGTAGTCAGTCTGTGGGTAGTCAGACAAAGCAGAGGTCAGGTTCCTGGAAGCAGTCAGACGTGCTCGAGTTCAGGCAGAGGTCTGTTTCAGGCAGCGTGCAGATGAAATCGGTAATCAGGCAGAGGTCGGTTCCAGGCAGTGAGTAGACGTGGTCGTGTAAACAGAAGGTCAGAGGCAGGCAGCGATCAACGTAGTCAAGAACAAGCCAAGGTCAGTACCGAGAAGACAGTCCGAGAGGTACTACCTGGGGAGACGAGGAGACAGAAGGATGCTGGAACAGGAGGACGCTGGAACAGAAGGATGCTGGAACAGAAGGACGCTGGAACAGGACTGGAACGAGACCGGAACAGGACTGGAACAAAGCTGGAACGAGACTGGAACACAGAATGGAAATGCAGAGGCAAACTAGAAATCACGATGTGATCGACCCAATTGCCAAGGCAAGGAAGTGATGGCAGGAACTTCCTTTTAAGCTGGAGCTAATGAGGGTGCACCGCGGAGCTAGGATCTGCCCCTGGCCCTTTAAGGGGCCGGGCGGTCTGCTCGTGCACGTGCCTAGGGGCGGGGCTGACGCCACAGAGGACGCCGAGCCCCATTGTGCGGCCTGGCTGGAGGAGGAAGGCCCGGCGGCCATCGCCGCAGGATGATGAGGCCTGGCTGGATTCGCTGCCACTGCTGGTGTTATGAACTCTGCTGCCCGCGGGTCTCCCCCACGAGCAGACTTACTCACCGTGCGTGCTGTCTTCCCCCGACGTGGCAGGACGCCGCCATCAGGCCTTCTGTGCGGCTGGAGCTGCGGTCTTGTCTGTCCCACGCGGCCCGGAGGCTGCCCTGGATCCTCATCTCTTCCGCGGCTGGAACCGCGGCCTTTCTCTTTGGGGCTGGAACCGCCCCCGATGCTACTCCCTCCATCGCGGCGCTAGGCCGCAAGCCCCAGTTCTATCCAGCGGCTGGAGCTGCCACCGGGGCTCCCCGCAGCGGCTGAAGCCGCTGCCGACGTCAGGGCCTGCTCCTCAGGCTCTGCCTGCATCTCTGCGTATTGACGTCGGTGCAGGCCGCTGTAGGCGGTCCTGCACAGCTTCCTGCTCTCTCCTTAGGCGCCGGCGCACGCCTCTCTTCTACATTTAAAGGGCCAGACACCGGAAGTGTGCTGGCCCCACCTTGGGACTAATTTCCTGTACCAGCCCTATAAAGGGCTACATCGTCAGTCTGTTCTTGGCCTTGCATCATCGTGACTTCTCTCTGGAGGCTCCTGCCTGCCAGAGTCTTGTAAGGTCTTCTGTCTTCGTGGAGCTCCTCGTCTTGTCTGCTTCGTACCACGTTTCCATGTCTTGATGTTCCGCCTGAGGTCCCAGTCCATGTTTGATGTCTCGTCATGATCGTCTTCCTCCATGTCCTGATGTGTCTTCCTGCCAGGATGTTCTTCCCTGCGTCTTTGTCTCCTGAGCCTTCTGTTCCTGCAGAGCCGTGGTTCCCGGATGGAGTATTCCCGAGATTGGTGCGGTCTGCAGGTGGGATTGGTCCCTGTGCTCTGGAGCCTCCATTCCCGCCAGCCTTAGAAGGAGCTTCGGGTGACACCGGCTTCGTCATTGGAGTCCCTCTCTGCTTGGACCTTTCCTGCGCTGTCCCGTTCTCCTCGTAGTCCGTGACCAGCCTGCTAGGGCTGTGTAGGGTGCGCAGTGGGACAGGGTGGTCCGCGACTCAGTCCCGCAAGTGGCCTCAGTAGGGCGCCCTGAGAGACAGTGCCAGTGTCCATGCCTTGTGTCTTGCCTGTTTGGATGTCAAGTCCTTTGTCATGCCCGTGATGCGATCGCATCAGCCAAGTGTCTTCGTCATGGTGCCGTCGCATCAACCCAGTGTCTTCGTCATTGATGCCGTCGCATCAACCCAGTTGTTGTCAAGTGTCTTCGTCAAGGATGCCATCGCATCAACTAAGTGTTTTGTCAGCGATGCCGTCGCATCAACCATAGTCCTGTCTTCATGTCAAGGCCTCCATCTGCCCTCAACCTCAGGCCAGGCCTGCTGCTCCATGCTGCTCGCAGCAGGTCCGAAAGGGCTCGGAATGGTCGGAGGACCATTCAACTTCCAACATCCTTGGATGTTGGCCTTGGGAGCTTGCAGGCCTGGCAGAGGGTCAGTCCGTCAGCCATGCAGAGCCACCGTCAACCCTCGGCTCAGCCCGGAAGGTCTAGGCCCGGGCTGAGGCCCAAGGGCACACTAAAACCCTGGCGGGGATCCCTCCGCAGCGTCCCCGTTCACGACTGCTGGGGAGCCCAACCTAGGGCCCGCGGAGGTCTTAGAGAGGTGAGCAGGCTCGGGCATGGGCCGAGTGCGGACGGGACGCGCAACAGGAGTTGATGGCAGAAGGGAATCTTCAATGCATGGCTAAGAACTTCTTCTCACATCATGGCTGAATACTTTAATCATTAGACTCTTCCTCCTTGTTTTGTGCTTTAATGTTTTTATATAAGTAAAATCTATTCAACTACTTGAGGTAATATAAAAATATTCAAACTCCATGTTCTCAACAAGTAAATAAGACATTAGATGGCTGCATTATGACCAGATTATATCTATTAGTTACTGCTGTGCACCATGTAAATCTCTAGATTCTCCTGGGAAATGAGAAAATCATTTCAGCCTTCAATAACTAACAATCAGTTATTGCTCTGGGCAATAATAAAGCTGAATACAATTACCTAAAGTGAAGTTAGCAGTGAAACAAATGAAATACAGATTTTTTCCTCTCTTAAAATAAATGTAGCATCTCCTCATCACAGTCTGCTGTACAGTGTAATAACAACTTCTAAATAGCATATTGTCTGCACAGTTTATTAAAGATATAAAACATATGTGATTAAAACTTATAGAAGTTTTTTTTTATGATAGTACTTAAATGTGTAGAGGACAAAAACAGAGGGACAAAGATATATAAAACTGTAAAAGTGAAGCCCCTATCCAAAAAAATAGATTTTAGAAAGCAGTACTATTCTAAATAGTACTGTAGTCTTAATCTTGCAAGAAATATGCCTTGTACCCACCCATCATATACTGTGCAATATATAAATGTATGTGCAAATACAGCACTATGATACCTGATAGCACAAATGCAAGGCATATGAACAATTTTCTTTCTGCTCTTAAAGCCTAGTGATTATAGTCAAGGGTGCTTAACAAAAACCTCTAAGTGGAAAAAAATCATTTGGTAAAAGAGAAATGCAGTTGAATGAGTCCAGAATAATGTGTGATTCGTAGACTATTATAACTCTGAGGCATCTATAGAACACCTCTCCTAACAGAGATACAAATTCTGTTTGTGATGAAATCTGTATCAAGCTGAAATGTCAGAGTGAGAGCAGATATTAACTACTTCATATTTATTCACTTGCATCTTTTTTTGACTGGGTAATTTCTTGGAGATTTTTGCTAAACACTATTGACTGCAATCACTAAACTCCATTAAAAAAGAAATTCAAGCTTGTCTTGAGCCCTTCATTTCAGCTTTTCAGAAAAACTATTTTTTCTTAAAATTTATAATGAAAATCTATATCCGTCAATGGTTCAAACTGTCTTAAAAGCAGTTCAATGGCTTTTGAAATGCATGAGTGCAAAAATATTCAAATATTTAATATGAAAATGTATTCTGACTTTATTGCACTAATCTATCGTCTTAGAAATTAACACAACATAGTTCCTAGGGATGGTAACTTTTAAACAGATGTGTTGGCGCACACGTACACATGTATGCTGGCTCGCGCCATAGGTCATGGCCATTTTAAAACATATGCACACATGTATGGTATAAAATAGGCTGAACGCACGTACATATGTGCACAATTTTAAATGGCCATGCACATGTATGCACAAATGCTGCCTCTACTGTGTAAATCGGGGGAATTTTATGAGGGTATGTGCCAATGCAATTACAAGTTTTCCTAGTTCGCTCCCAGTTTGTCCAGGTTAATAACCTCCCTTTTACCCTGTTAGCACCAACCCTTAAAACCCAGTTGATTAGCCTATTTTTTTTATTTTATTACTTACATGCCATCCATAGCAGTAGTAACGCTACATGGCAGGGGATCCCAGCATGTGCTTGTGCACTTAAATACTTATGCACACATTTCATGTTAGAGTGCTGGAATGCCCATGCCCCACCTAGATCATACCCATGCCCGCCCCATTTTTCAATTTCTTATTTGTATGCATACCAGGAGGTAGGTGTGTACTCAGCACCTTTTAAAATCTGTGTGGCGCATGCCAACCTGACCTTTGCATGTATCTCCAGGTTTTGGCACATGCCAAGCTTTTAAAATTCACCGCTAAGTATTTTGTACATATGTGGTTAGAAAAAGAGTAAAGAACACAGAGATTTAACCAAAAATCACTCTCATTTTGAGCTAGTGTTTTTCCCATTGAGAATACTAGGATATATTAATTGATAGGCATGTGCAGAGTTAAAACTTTTGTTTTGGTTACTTTATTCATTGTGTTTGTTTTAGCTGTTCATTTGTTTACAACAATAGTCAATGGGGCAAGCAAGGATGTCAATTTTGGACTCTGAAACTGGGCTTTTCTAATCATTTCTAATGAAACTGGTGGGTGGATATCATCATCAGGGTGAAGACATGCCAATTCATCAAAACAATATCAATGTGGTACAAAAAGTGGCATGAAAAGCGCCAGGATCCACAATGAGGCAAACTGGTACCAACAGTGGCAGGAGTTATCTAAGATATTGTCAGAGGACCAAAGCAGCATCAAAAGTGGCCAGAACACTCCAAGGATGCAAAGGTGGGGCAAAGCGGACCAACAACAGTGGCATGAAACTCCCAAAGCTGCATGAAAAAGGAAAAATGGCAGCAAGTGTGGCACAAAGAGCTCAAAGCACCATGAAGAGGGATTATAGAAACATAGAAACATAGAAATGACGGCAGAAGAAGACCAAACGGCCCATCCAGTCTGCCCAGCAAGTTTCACACTTTTTTTTTTCTCATACTTATCTGTTACTCTTGGCTCTTAGTAACCTTTTGGTTCTATTTCCCTTCCACCCCCACCATTAATGTAGAGAGCAGTGTTGGAGCTGCATCTAAGTGAAATATCTAGCTTAATTAGTTAGGGGTAGTAACCGCCGCAATAAGCAAGCTACATCCATGCTTATTTGTTTACCCAGACTATGTAATTCAGTCCTTGTTGGTTGTTGTCTATATATAGATCCACTTTTCTTCATTTCCCCTGCCGTTGTAGCAGAGAGTTATGCTGGATATGCGTGAAGTATCAGACTTTCTCCCCTGCCGTTGAAGCAGAGAGCTATGCTGGATATGTGTGAAGCATCAGACTTTTTCCCCTGCCATTGAAGCAGAGAGATATCCTGGATATGCGTGAAATATCAGACTTTCTCCTCTGTTGTTGAAGCAGACAGCTATGCTGGATATGTGAGAAGTATCAGTCTTTCTCCCCTGTCGTTGAATAAGAGAGCTATGCTGGATATGCATTGAAAGTGAAGTATCAGGCTTATTTGGTTTGGGTTAGTAAGGATCCACAGTGTTTATCCCACGCCCCTTTGAAGTCTTTCACACTTTTGGTCTTCACCACTTCCTCCGGAAGGGCATTCCAGGCATCTACCACCCTCTCCATGAAGAAATACTTCCTGACGGTTCTGAGTCTTCCTCCCTGGAGCTTCAAATCGTGACCCCTGGTTCTGCTGATTTTTTTCCGACGGAAAAGGTTTGTCGTTGTCTTTGGATCATTAAAACCTTTCAAGTATCTGAACGTCTGTATCATATCACCTCTGCTCCTCCTTACCTCCAGGGTGTACAGATTTAGTTTCTTCAATCTCTCCTCATAAGTCATTCGATGAAGACCTTCCACCTTTTTGGTCGCCCTTCTCTGGACCGCCTCCATCTTGTCTCCTTCTCTTCAGAGATACGGTCTCCAGAACTGAACACAGTATTCCAGGTGAGGCCTCACCAAGGACCTGTACAAGGGGATAATCACTTCCCTTTTCTTACTCGATATTCCTCTCTCTATGCAGCACAGCATTCTTCTGGCTTTAGCTATCTCCTTGTCACATTGTTTCTCCGACTTCAGATCATTAGACACTATCACCCCAAGGTCTCTCTCCTGTTCTGTGGACATCAGCCCTTCTCCCCCCATCGAATACAGTTCATTCGGATTTCCACTCCCCATACGCATGACTTTCACTTCTTGGCATTGAATCTCAGCTGCCATATCTTCGACCACTCTTCCAGCTTCCTTAAATCCCGTCTCATTCTCTCCACTCCTTTTGGCGTGTCTACTCTGTTGCAGATCTTAGTGTCATCCGCAAAAAGACAAACCTTATCTTCTATCCTGTCCGCAATGTCGCTAGCAGAGGCAGAAGAACCCCCAAGGCAGTGACAGAGGGTCAAAGTAACTGAAAAAGTGGCATGAAGACCAAAAAAGCATCATGAGAGGTGCAAAGCAGCCACTCAGAATGGCAAGAAAACCCCAAGGCTCCAAATGAGGGGCAAAGGGCACTAACCTACTTGGTAAACATGTCTAGACAGGAGAAGCCAGAGTAAATCCATGGAGGATGCCTGATTCCATTTCTATATGACATCATTAGATGAAGGAGCTGGCTGTTCAGGCTTGAAGTTAGTCCTTATTGGAGGGTAAGATGCTACTGACTAGTTGACTAGAGACACCAATGTTTTTTTTTAGCCATTAGCTGTTTAAAATCCTGTAATTCAGGGAATTCAGGATATGATTCTTCTGAATCTATTTTTGCAAATACTGTCTCTATTACCTTAAAAGCAGTAATCTTGGAGGACAGTGGTCTTGGTTCTGGGTGTTGCACTTTTGCAGCCCTTGCCTTTTGCTATATTAAAAATCCACCCAAGGCTAAATATCAGATGAGAACAATAATTGCAAGAATTGTAAGGAAACAGAGTTCGAAGAAAATATCCAGGAGGGCATGAAACCATTAAAGATAGCTAGGTGGGTAAGGTCTGTGTAAAGCATGGGATGGCCAGGATAAGACCATAGGGAGTTTGAAAGTATCATAGGGAAGGGGATTTGGAAAGAACAAAGAAGAAAACAAGAGCAGAGAAGGAAGCACTCTAAGGTAACAACACTGCCTTGGAGCGATGGCAGCTGCAGTGGCACTGGTGATTAAAAATAGAAATGGTAAAAGCAGAGCCATGCAGCAAGAAGAGTAGCTGAAAAATCCCCAAGATATACTTCAAGGGCTGAGAAAGGAAGAAGAATGGCATCAAAATATTAAGACAACAGGAGGAGCAAAGCGGTAGCAAGAGTGACCTGAAGAGCCCGAGAAGTGGTGCAGCAGGCATGCAAAGCAATGCTTGACTAATGCAAGACCAAGAGTCAGCAAGAAACATAGGGGAAGGTGATTTGGAAATAACCAATAACAAAGCCAGAGTGTGTGTGTGGGGTGGGGGTGGGGGTGGGGGTGTGCATGTCCCAGTCAAAGGAATGGCTACCTAGTTTATCCATCCAGTACATATGCTTCTGTCAAAATTAAACCATGCACATCTTAAGTACACAAGGCCAGTACAGTGAAACTGCGAATGGCTCATTAAATCAGTCATAGCTCTATCTATTATTTGGATAACAGTGGTAATTATGGAGCTAGTAGATGCTGATGAATTATGACCCCCAATACATACATAGTACAGGGAATCAAAAGTTAAAAGTGTCCACTCTTACAGAGGTATAAATAGTAAAGTGATATATTCATCTTTACAGAGTCTCTCTATTTCTCTCGGCATGTGTGATATAAACCTTTTCATGGCCAAACTCCTCCCACTTACATAGTAAATATCACATTTGCATATTAGCATGCATTATTGCATGCGTTAGGGCCTTAATGCTAGTGTTAAGGCCCTAGTGCAAAATGATAAATGACCCTTTTACTTATTGGTTTAGAGGAAGAAGTGTTACCTCTTTATAATGCCTGGTATCAATAATTCATCTCTGAGAGAACTGATATTGTCTACTGCATAGTGACCTGTTTTATCCATAAGATATATCTATTTGTTTATTTGTTGTATTTTAATAAAAGAACATTTCTCCTTAAGCTGCTTGCTCGAAGCATTTTCTAAACCAAAACAGTGAAGGGCAGTCAATTGCAAATAGCTGAAAGGCATCATAACCCTTAAGTCATAGAGTGCAGTAAATTGCAAACAGCACAAACATGTCAGAACCCCAAGGCAAAGAATGCAGTCAATCGCCAACAGCTCAAAGTGTCATAACCCTGAAGTCATAGAGTATGGTCAGTCACAAATAGCATAAAGGCCTAGACAGCAAGATGGAAAACCAGAAGAAATGTGGGGTGAGAAGAGAAACTTGTATCTTTTTCTTTGTTCACATATTTATTTTGAAGATAAAATACCTCAGTGTAACAAAGAATGAAGCAGGATGAGAGAACAAGGCTAGGAGTGTAGGGGGTAGAATCAAACAGTAAGGTGGAGAATCAGAAAAGAGAAGGGATGTGAGGAGAAAATTATATTATATTTCCTTATTCCACATTTTGATTTTAGGGACAAAACACCCCAGTATAACAAATAAAAAAATAGGGTAGGAGAACTAGGTGGGATCCAAACAGAAAACAACAGAGATACCAGAACTCCCCAGGTAGGCATAAAAGCAGCAAGATCCACAAAGTGATAAATATAGGGCATTGCAGGTAGGCAGAGTGACAGCAAGACCCCCAAGGTGTTACATCTGGGGAATGGAGGTAAATATAGTGGGAACAAGAATTCAAAAGGTGTTACAACTGGGGCATGGCAGGTAGGCATAGTAGCAGCAAGACTACCAAGGTGATAGATCAGAGGCTTCACCATAGAGGCAGAAACTCATGATAAAAACTTTAAAAAATATATCTAAAGTAGGAAGCCAGTGAGGGAGTCAGTTGGACTGTTAGATGATCAAGAAGTTAAAGGGGCACTTAAGGAAGATAAGGCCATTGTGGAAAAACTAAATTAATTATTTTCTTCAGTGTTTACTAATGAGGATGTTGGGGAGATACCTATTCCTGTAATGTTTTTCATGGATAACGATTCAGATTAACTGAACCAAATCATGATGAACCTGAAAGATATAGTAAATTGCCTGGACCAGGTGTTATACAATAATTCCAACAATGTTATACACCCAAAGTTCACTTCTTACAGAAATTAAAAACTGAGATTTCAGATCTATTGCTATAATTAATATTGTCCAGTTTACCTGAAGATGGCAGGGTGGCCCAATATTTGAAAAGGGCTCCAGGGGTGATCCGGGAAACTATAGACCAATGAGCCTGAATTCCTTCTGGGAAAAATCATGGAAACTATTCTAAAGAACAAAATGACAGAACATATAGACAGACATGGTTTAAAGGGACTCAGCCAGCATGGATTTACCCAAGAAAACTTGCCTTACAAATCTACCTTAATTTTTGAAGGGGTAAATAATAGCAATGTGCATTCATTTTAAACATTTTCAAAAAAAGATGAATAAGGTCAATTTGTTTCATTCAGGGGGGGGCTGAAATTAATCAGGGGGCCCCCCCAAATGCAACAAACTTTATTCTTTGCATTTATTTGAAACAAATGCATTGGGCCTAGACCTAGCCCCGAGTGTGATGCTGTCACCAGTGACTCAACCTAGGCCTTATCCTGAAGCCATGGCCTTGCTTAGGAAATAGGCTGAGGCCCAAAGCAGGGGCCATGGACTAGGCCTGAGCTTAATGCTGGGACCTCAGCCAAGACCCAAATACCCAAATAGTTTCTTACCTGATCCATCTGATATCTGATGCTCAGGCCAGGACTTAGCCCATCCTGACACTGGGGCCTGTCCACAATGACAGGTTCTGACACTTGGGCGTCGGCCTATGCTGAAACCCGGACCCAGGCTCAATGCCGCAACCCAGCCCAGAGGCAATGCTGTACATCAAAATGACATCTGCTGAGGTGAATATTCTGCAGTTAATTAACTCTGGTGCAACCCCAGTGCATGGCAACAGAAGAAAGAAGAGGAGAGGATGTTGCCTGAGGAACTGCAAGGTCTGGGCTCTAAGCCTGGACCCGAAAAACGCCAAGGCCCAAGTGTCAGGGACCCAGGTTTTGGGTCAATTTGCTGCATTGGGTCTGGGTCCAGGCTCCGGCCTAGGCTGAGGCCCAGGCAACAGGAACTGGTCTCTATACCGGGCCCCAATGTTGGGCCTGGAACTGGGCTCCGGCCCAGGAGAAGGCCCAAGTGTCAGGAACTGGCCAACGGATCAGAGCTTGGCATGTGTCCTGGGTCTGGGTTGATGCCCTAGGGTTGGGACCCAGCTTCCAGGCAGGCTGCAGCATTGGGCCTGGGTCAGGACTCAAGACTAGGCTGAGGCCAAGGTCAGAGCAACTTTCTGCGGCCTTGGCCTATGCAAATTCAAGGTTTCAGCCTGAGCCTAGGCCTCGCTGGTGGATCCTCACTGGACCGGGTAAGTTGGGGCCGGGTGGGATCCTGGCCCCAGCATTTTTCTGTGTGGGTGGGAGGCCCTATTTTCATTTTTTTTGGCCATTTTGTTTTGGTTTTTTTAATATTTGATCCTTTTTTTCACTCAAATGAAATGCATCAAACATTCCACAAACTGAAATTCATGGGAAGAAACTCCCAAAAAGTACGAAAAAATGAAAACAAATTTTTTTCCCTGCATATTCCTAGAAAATAAACATGTGAATAAAGGTGAGCCAATAGATATAGTGTATTTGGATTTTCAGGTGCCAGGATGCATTGAAAGAGGCTTAGACAACAGGAAAAAGGAGGTGATAATGCCCTTGTAATACTGTGCTCAGTTCTGGAGACCTCAACTCAAATAAGATAAAAACAGAATGGAAGCAGTCCAAACAAAGACACCCAAAATGGTGTGGGGTCTGAAATGAAGATGAGAGGAAACTGAGGAAGCTTAATTAGAATACCCTGAAATAGAGAAGAAACAGGGGAGATGGGATACCGAATTTCAAATACCTGAAAGGAAGTAATGATGTGCAGAAATCTAATCTCTTCCAATGGAAAGGAAGCTGTAAAACTGGAGGTAGCAATATGAAAATCCAAGGGGGAAAGACTCAGGAATGATGTCAGGAAATATTTCTTTACGGAAAGGATGATGGATGCATGGAATGTCCTCCCAGAAGAAGTGGTTAAAATGAGAATGGTAGCAAAATTCAAAAGGACATGGGACAAACACAGAGGATCCCTGATGGCTAGAGAACAGAAATGAAGAAATGGGGTAGGTAGCCACTAGCCTGCAAGGAGTGGCAGTTGCTACTACCCTTAACAGAAGGCTTGGGAGTAACTGCTTGTAGCAGCAGTTGCTACTACCCTTCTCATAAGGATTGGAGATAGCCTGTGGGGAGCGTCAGTTGCACCTATCCTTAACTGACAGCTTGGAGGTAATGTGCACAGAGCAGCAGTTACTGCTACACAAATAAATAAATAAATAAATAAATAAATAAATAAAAAAGAGACAACTTGCTGGGTGTACTAGCTGGACCGTGTTGGTCTTTATCTTCTGCCATTCACTATGCTACTATTTTCCTATCGCAGGTAGGCATAGTGACAGCAGAACCCCCAAGGTGGTACATCTTGGGCAAGGTGGGGAGGCATAGTGGGAGTAAAACTTCCAAGCTGATTTCAGTCGTCTTCCCACTCATGGGGAAATTCTGGAAAGTCCAGCAAAGGCAAACTGGTTTTCAAAACTGATGCTAGCTTGGAATAATGAGGGCTCACAATGTCCACTACTATTCAGAAGACATGTTCATCCCCACTATGCCTCTGCCTCTGGAGCTCCTTTTCTCATAGCCTACCTATCAGTATCTCTTTCATGTGTGTGAGAGACACTGGTACTGGAGGGCAAGAATATCTTTGACCCATAGAACACAAACTCTTGCAAACATGTATGTATTCTTTTGTGTCAGAAGTTTCAGTCTCTCTTGTGCATGCTGCTTCAAGGAATCCACAAAATGCCTCCTTTTTCTCTTGTTCACAGAAACCCTGTAACTTTTCCTCCAGAATATTTACTTTAGGGATGACCCCATCCAGAGCAGCACTTCTGAAACTCAGATCCACTATGGCATTCTTGAAGGGCTTCAGAATTTCTATCAGCTAATCATCACTACTTAATCATAATGCCCTAGGGGACGATCCACATCTATCTCTGTTTCCAGAGACAGATCATGGAAGGCTATATGCTGCTCCACTAACCTCTGCAGCATCATATAGGTGGAATTCCAGTGGTTGTGAGCATCTTGAATCAGAGGCCTATGAGGCATACTGAATTATTGATGCTTCTCAAAGAGAAGATGCCCCCGTTTCATGCTTCAATGAAAATGCCCCATTATTTTCCTGCACCTCTCTATCAGGTCCTTCAAGAATAGACTCCTGAGGATTTTTGGCCCTAGCCGCCACAGGGCACACCTCATTACCAGATGAAGCAAGTGTGCAAAGCAACGATACCCTGAAAGCCTCCGTCTTCTATTGCCCTTATCATTTTTCAAACTGTCACAAAGAAACCTAACCTTTATTTGTTCAGATACCATAATGTAATACTTTGTTTGAGTAATAAATTAATTTATAATGCAATGCAAAGCCCAGCCATGCAAAAATATTGTTCCTGGGACTCAAAGAGACTAACTTTTCTTATTGAAGGAATACCTAGCAGATTCCATGAAGCTGATGTCAAAGGCTGCACAGTTCAATAAATCTTTAAGACAGAGTTAAAGCATTTTGGAGCAAGATCTTGTATGGCTTTAAACACCAGCAACAATAGTTTGCATTTTACTATTCAGCTAATAATTAGTCAATGCAGTTTCTGCAATACAGGATAAATAAGCTCAAGGATCTGTGTCTCGGTAATAATCTGTTCTGCTGCATTCTGCACAATTAGTTGTGCATGAAGTGTTGACTGTGGAAGCCCAGAATAGTAGGGTGAGAGCCCAATTCACCCTGATAATCACAAATAGTCAAGAAAAGTAGGGCAGAAAAACTTCTCAGCGATCTATCTTTGGAATTTAAGTATTGCTTATTCAGTCTCAATCAGATGTATCAATAAGATGTATCAATCAGGATATCAATCAGGATATTCCAATGGATCACATAGTCCCCTGACATGGGACTTGTTTCATAACTGCGTTGCGAGGGACCTAGAATCAACAGTTCAGTATGAATGAGGAGTCAAAGTCGGCGGGTTTAAATGATTTATCACTTTTCCCAAAAAATAACTAAATTCTTGATTGTCATTTAAACCCATTGACTTTGTCTCCTAGTTCATGAATGCCTGAAATGTTGATGCTAGGTCTCTCCTGACGTAATTCTGTTATGAAACACAACATGTGTCTGGGGACTATGTGATTCATTCTAAAATTGGCATATCCTGTGATACATCTGATTTAGACTTAATAAACAGTACTTAAATTCCAAAGATAAACATCTGAGAAGTTTTTCTGCCCTACTTTTCTTGACTATTTGTGACTACGGAAGCCCAACATAAATACCTACAGTAGCAGAATATAAATCAAATAAATAATAATAATACATTGCAATAATCTAGTGTTGAGGTAACCAATGAATGCATCACTGTCCTTCAGTCAGATTCAGACAAAGGGTTTTAACTGCCAAAGCATCCACAATCTAAAAAAAATAATTGTTTACAACATTCCGTATTTGAGAAAATAATGATAGGGAAGAGTCCAGAATAAAACCCAAATTGCGGCCTTACCTGGATATCACAATCTGTATATCATCATCAACTAAAAGGAAAACAAGAATACTTACAGATAGGAATTTAGCATAATATAAAATTTTCATTTTTTTCATGTTAAGGACAAGTTTGTTCTTGAATATCCAAATCTTTACTAAACTTAAAAAATGTAAGATCTTTGCAAATGTCTTGATCATAGGATCTCGAATAGGACCAAAAATCTGGATATCGTCAGCATAAAGTCAATATTCCACATCCAGCTTTACAAGCACCTGACAAATTGGGAAAATTTAAATATTAAATAGTGTTGTTGACAGGGCAGAGCCAGTAGAAAGAGGAAATATTGAAGATTTTGAGTCTGAAATAATAACCCTTTTAAAGCTTGCTGTCAAAAAGGACTCAAATCAAGCTAGTAGAAGATAAACCAATCTGTTTTAAGTGTTGCATCAAAATTATATGATCAGTAGTGTCAAATGCAGAACATAAGTCCAACATCATTAAATAAATCTTCTACAATAGACATTCAAGTTTGAGAGGAGAAGAGTTTCTGTATTGTGTGCTGTTCTAATGCCAAACTGGTAAACATCCAAAAATGAAGGATGTGCATTTGTTTTATTGTGCACTAAATAGAGCTAGCGTGCAACAAATTGAGCTAGTGTTGTGCTGGAAGTGGACCCCTGGCCTAGTGCAGGATTGGTACGGCCCTCCGGTCGTACCCAGAGAGCGCCTGCCACCAGGAGGCGGAGCACAGGAGGAGACAGAGGCTAGCTGGAGCTTCGCCAATAGCAACCCAGGGTTCCCTCACGTTGAGCCCTTGGTTGCGCGGGCCGCCTGGTCTTAGGTGGGCCTCGCAGGGTCTCCTAGAGAGAAAGTTCAAGGCCGTGCCCACCACGAACAAGGGTGAGCAGTCGGTGTGCAAACAGGGAAGTCCAGAGGTCACAGGAGGCCAGAAGAGAGTGTCTGAGTGTATAGCGAGGATCAATGCCAGGGTATCAGTCCAGGATGGTCAGCCAAAGCAGGGTCGGTAACAGAGGTCAATCCGGGCATAGTCAGGTCAGGCAAAGGTCAAGTTCCAGGTGGCAATCAAAAGTAGTCAGGTCACAGGCAGAGGTCAAATTCCAGGCGGCGATCAAGAGTACAGGTCACAAGCAGAGGACAAGTTCCAGATGGTGATCAAGAGTAGTTAGGTCACAGGCAGAGGTCAGGTCAGGTAGCAATCAGAGAGTAGTCAGAGGACAGGCAAAGATCAGTACCGTGAGATCAGTCCAAAGGGTACTACCATGAATGGAGAGACGAAGGAACAGAAGATGCTGGAACAGGAGACACAGGAGACGCTGGGACAGGAGACACAGGAGATGCTGGAACAAGAGACGGTAGAACAGGTGATGCTGGAACAAAGGAACTGAAACAGGAGACACAGGAGACACAGGGCACAGGAGACACAGGAGACACAGGGCAAACAAAATGATAAAGGGGATGGAACAGCTCCCCTATGAGGAAAGGCTAAAGAGGTTAGGGTTTTTCAGCTTAGAGAAGAGACAGCTGAAGGGGGATATGATAGAGGTCTTTAAGATCATGAGAGGTCTTGAACGAGTAAATGTGAATCGGTTATTTACACTTTCGAATAATAGAAGGACTAGGGGGCATTCCATGAAGTTAGCAAGTAACACATTTAAGACTAATCGGAGAAACTTATTTTTCACTCAACGCACAATAAAGCCTGGAATTTGTTGCCAGATGATGTGGTTAGTGCAGTTAGTGTAGCTGGGTTCAAAAAAGGTTTGGATAAATTCTTGGAGGAGAAGTCCATTAACTGCTGTTAATCAAGGTTACTTAGGGAAAAGCCATTGCATGGGATCTTCTTAGTGTTTGGGTAATTGCCAGGTTCTTGTGGCCTGGCTTGGCCTCTGTTGGAAACAGGATGCTGGGCTTGATAGACCCTTGGTCTGACCCAGCATGGCAATTTCTTATGTTCTTATGTAGAGACCCCAGAGTGTACGACCCGATTGCCAAGGCACCAATCCAGGGAACGGGCCTTACCTTATACACCATTGACCAGAGGTGTGCTGGGACTGTACCTTGCCTGAAGGGATTTTCAGTTATAAAAAGGCTTTTGGTAAGCAAACAGCTCATACTGAATATTTCTCTACAAGCTCCTAAGAAGCATCACTTTTCACCTGTTCCTGCTCCTATTCTATTTTTCTATTGCTATTCAACTATTCCTATTTGCTATTATTCACTAGTATCTATGGCTTGATCTGCAGTTGCAGTTTGTCTCCCTCTGACTACTGGGCTTCCAGAGACTCAACAGTAGAACCAGGCACTTATATTTGTATGGCTATTCTTTATCTGCCATTCACAGTGAGTGTTGAAATGTCTCATCATTGTAATAAATGTGGTTTGCTATTCAAGAACTGAATCCTCTGGTATCTGACGGTAGGAAAAGATTTAACTGACTGTCTTGGCATTTAAGCTAGAGGTCGAGGGTTGAGGGTGTAACATCAATCATATCCCCTTTTCAGTCATCTCTAACCTGTGTAATCTCTCATCAAAGAGGAGCTGTTCTATTCTCTTTATCAATTTTGTCACTCTCCTCTGCATGTATTCTACTGTTGCTATGTTTTTTTGAGATGGGGTGACCAAAACTTGCAGAATAATCAAGGTGCAGTCACAATTCAGATAGATATAAGAACATAAGAAGTTGCCATATTAGGTCAGACTGAGGGTCCATCAAGCCCAGCATTCTGTTTACAACAGCTAACCCAGGATACAATTACCTGGGAAATACCCAAACATTAAATAAATCCCATGTTACTAATGCTGGTAATAAGCAATGGCTATTCCCTAAGTCAATTTGCTAATAGCAAGTTTTTTTTTTAACCTGTTTTGTTTGAGCCAACAAACAGACAATCAACATATCAATAGACACAACAATCTTCCTATAATCAGTCGTTAATCAAAAAAACATTATTCCTTGAATTAGCAAATTTAGGCTCAATATCATTTTATAACAATATCAAAATCCCATTCACTCACCCACACAGCCATCCAGGGCAGAGGAAGCTAGTACGAAGCCCATGCTGCATAAAACCAGAGGAATGGCCCACCCTTACACTTTCCTTAAAATGTTATCCCATAGTAAGAAGTAACCTTTAAGAGCCTTGAATGCCATTTAGGGAGCAGATCTTTCTGTCGTAATCTCGTGCAGGCTGATACAGTAAAGTCCGCGGGAGAGCGGGCGAACGCCTGCTCTCCTGGCGCGCTCGCCGGTGCGCGCGATGCAGTATTTAAATTAGGTCCAGCGGTAGATCCGTGCAAAAGGAGGCGCTAGGGACACTAGCGCATCCCTAGTGCCTCCTTTTTGACAGGAGCGGCGGCTATCAGCGGGTTTGACAGCCGACACTCAATTTTGCCGGCGTCGGTTCTCGAGCCCGCTGAAAGCCACGTATGACATAGTGAGGGCAAAGGTAGCGCCAGCGCCATTTTGAATATTGGCAATACGGCCCGCGTGCAGGAGGTCGCTCCCGGACCCCCGCTGGACTTTTGGCAAGTCTTGTGGGGATCAGGAGGCCCCCCCAAGCTGGCCAAAAGTCCCTGGGGGTCCAGCGGGGGTCCGGGGGCGATCTCCTGCACGCGTGACGTCGGGAGCCAGGAACCAAAATGGCGCCAGCGCTACCTTTGCCCTGTCACATGATAAGGGCAAAGGGCCACCGGCGCCATCTCTCTTAACGCAGCCGTGGCCAGAGAGAGGGAGATCGCGCCGGGACCCCCCCACTGGACCCCAGGTAATTTAAAACATTTTGGGGGGGTTCGGGAGGGTGGGGGATTTGTTTTAAAGGTTCGGGGTGGGTTTTAGGGTTTTTTTGGTGTGCCGGTTTTCCCGCCCTCCCCCGATTTACGATTTTTAATGATTTAAAAAACAAAAAAACAAAACACGACGATCAGTTTTCCCTCCCCCCCCAGCCAAAATCGATTGTTAAGACGATCGATCGCATGATTCACACCCCTAGTACTGTATAGGCCTGCATATTTGCACAGCACTCTGCATCAACGCTTTACAATACGCAAAGACAGGGACTTGTCCAAACCTTTTTCAAGACCAACTAAGCTAACTGCTTTAACCACATCCTTTGGCAATGGATCTTTCCAGATATTACCAGTTCCACTCAGGAACGTAGGAAAAAGTTTCTTACGATGCGTAATGAAGTAGTAGGTATGGGAGCGAAGTTTAGTCTTAGGTTCCCATGCCAATGCGTAGTGAATAGACAGGGTGTTAAAAATGTATACTTTGAACCTGAGTTACTGCGAAAATACATAGACTCTAGACCCTTGTGAAATTAGTTAGGCACTGTCCTGATTACGGTATATTTAAGTGATATGTAACACTAATATCTCTAGTACTATTATTTCCAGTTATAAAAACCTGTTTTCTTTGAACGCCCAGAATTGGAATTGCTTTTCGTTTCATTAATATTACATAGTAAATTTGCAGTTTAGTTGTTTTATTCAGTAAAAGTTTATTTCCTTTGCCAAGAAATTGGTATAATGTGATTTTGAAGGAACTGTAAAATTTACTTGTATTTTTCCTGAAATATACCTGTATTATTGGTAAAATTCTATAAATAAATAATTAAAAAAAAAAAAAGTCCTCTCATAATTTTGTAGACCTCCATCATATTCCCCTTCAGTGTCTCTTTTCCAAGCTGAACAGCCCTAACCTCTTTAGCCTTTCCTCATGGGGAAGCTGTTCCATCCCCTTTATCATTTTGGTCGCTCTTCTCTTTACCCTCTCCAGTGCATCTACATTTAATATGAGATGTGGCAACCATAAATGAACATAGTACTCAAGGTGTGGTCTCACCATGGAATGATACAGAGGCATTATGACATTCTCCATTTCATTCACTATTCCCTTCCTAATAATTTCTAACATTCTGTTTGCTTTTTTGATCACCACATCACATTGAGCCAATAATTTCAATGTTTTGTCCACTCTGACATCTAGATTTTTTTTCCTGGGTGGTAACTCCTAACATGAAACCTAACATTGTATAACTACTGCATGCATTATTTTTCCCTATATACATTACCTTGCACTTGACCACATTAAATTTCATCTGCCATTTGGATGCCCAATCTTCCAAACTCTCAAGGTCCTCCTGCAATTTATCTCAATTCGCATGTGATTTAACTACTCTGAATAATTTTGTGTCATCTGCAAATTTGATCACCATACTTGTTGTTCCCCTTTCCAGATCATTTATAAATGTATTACAAAGCACAAATTCAAGTGTCAGTCCTTGAGGCACTCCATTGTTTACCTCTCCACTGAGAAAACTCATCATTTAATCCTACTCCCTGTTTCCTGTCTTTTAATCCACTAAAGTACATTGCCTCCTATCTCATGATTTTTTAATTTTCTTAGAAGCCTCCCATAGAGGACTTTGTCAAATGCCTTCTGAAAATGCAAATACTTTACATCTACTGGCTCACTTTTATCCACGTGTTTATTAAACCCTTCAAAAAAATTAGCAAATTTGTGAGGCAAAATTTGCCTTGAGTAAATTCCTGTTGGCTGTCTCCTATTAAACCATGTCTATCTGTATGTTCTGTGATATTGTTCTTTCAAATAGTTACCATGATTTTTCCTGGCACTGAAGTCAGGCTCACTGGTCTATAGTTTCTTGGATCACCCCTGGAGTCCTTTTTAATTATCAAGTCTTTAGGTACAATGTACAATTTTAATGATAGGTTACAAATTACTAGTAATAGATCTGAAATTCAATTTTTTAATTCTTTCCAAACCCTGGGGTGTATACCGTCTGATCTGTGTGATTTATTATTCTGACTTACTATCTCTTCAAGTTCACTGTGATTTGGATTACTTCATCTTCATCATCACCTTTGAAAACCATCTCTGGAATGAGTATCTCCCTAACAACTTTATTTAACAGCAAAGCAAAGAATTCATTTAGGGGCAGATTTTTAAAGCCTTCGTGCGTAAATCCAGGCAGATTTACATGCATAGGGGGGGGGCTTACGCGCGCCGGGCCTATTTTCAAAAGGCCTGGTGGCGCTCGTAAAGCCCCGGGATGCGTGTATGTCCCGGGGATCAAAAAAAGGGGCGGGGGCATGGCAGTCTGGGGGCATGGTGGGGGTGTGGCCGGAGCCTCCAGGCACAGCGGCCATTTGCCACTGTGCCCAGGATTGTGTGCCGGCACTTGCCGGCAGGTGCAACTTAGTAAATAAAGGTTAGGGGGGGTGTTTAGATAGGGCTGGGTGGATGGGTTAGGTAGGGGAAGGGAGGGGAAGGGAGGGGAAGGGAGGGGAAGATGGGGGGGGGGCGGAAGGAAAGTTCCCCTCGAAGCCACTCCAATTTCGGAGCGGTCTCGGAGGGAATGGGGAAAGCCATCGGGTCTTCCCTAGGGCTCGGTGCGCGCAAGGTGCACAAGTGTGCACCCCCTTGTGTGCGCTGACCCCGGATTTTATAACGTGCGCGGCTGTGTGCGCATGTTATAAAATCGGGCGTAGATTTGTGCGCGCCAGGTTGCGCGCACAAATCTACGCCCGCATGTACCTCTTAAAATCCAGACCTTAGTCTTTCTGCAATGGCCTTCTCTTACCTAAGTGCCCCTTTGACCCCTCGATCATCTAACGGTCCAACCAACTCCCTCGCAGCTTCCTGCTTTGGATATATTTTTTAACATTTTTATTATGACTTTTTTTCTTTACAGTCAACTTCTTTCAGACTGTCTTATCAAATACATGGTATTCTCTTCCAGGACACATACACAAGTATGTGGTCCTTTTTGGGGGAATATATCTTTTAAAATTCACCTTTTTAATTCTAGCATAGTGGCCAATCCCTGACATATTGGCTCAATTACACCAAAATAATGATAATAGGCTTTTTTTTTTTCTTTTTTTTTTAATCATTCAACAGCAGTACTGTACATCATGGTTGCCCCTTCTTGCTTTCAGCATTGCTATAATTTAGAACTTATTCCTGCAGGGTATGGCACCACAGTTCCTGCCCCTTGATAGAAACTTCCATTGGAGGGGGGAGGGAAACATTGCAAGCACATACTGGGTGAATACTGACTTCAATTAGAAATCCTCTCATTTCTGGATTCTCCAACCAGGTCCAACATGTGTTGTGAAGTGGTTGGCAGGCAGGCAGGCAGGTAAGCTTAGAAGTGGTCTCGTCACTGTGCTTTTGGCATAATTGCCAGTTTTATGTTCTGTTTAATTAATAGTAGTTTAATAGCTGCTACGTAGTCTGCACAGTTTTTTATAATTGCCGGTCAGTATATAAGCTCTGAGTATGTGAAGGATTAGAGCAAAACATAATTTAGTTTGCATTTGGTAGAATCCATGGCAGGGTTTGGGTTTAAACACAATGGGGGGAGGAGTATTATTGCTTGGATTGTGAGAAGGAAAATTTGCACTCAGTGTATTGAAATATTGCAGAAACGGTATGTTGAGGAGTTTTGTGGCCTCTGCCCTGGTGTTGACCATGCCTTTTTGGAAGGAAAGCAAAACTGTATTGCCATATTTATAATAGTAAAGGTTTTGAGGAAAGAGCAAATTTTTTTTCTTGTTTACTTTTTGCATAACTTTGTTTTATACTTGTTTACTGCTCTAAAATGTTTCAGGAGCTCAGCAGGAACTTCAAATTGTGTTGTTTCCATTTGTGTATCCCTGCTGTGCCACCTTGCAGTGATCTAGTAACTGTAAAAGCTTGGAATTACAAACTAATGGTATATTTCTGTTTTGGGTTAGTAGCTTTGAGGTTAGTAGCTTTTTTGGATCTTACATTTTAGTTTTATTTTTCTATATGGTGCATCAACACAATATAAACAGAGTTGACCCATCCTGGTGAATTGCAGAATCTCTTGCTGCAATTTGCACACCTCTGCTGCGAGACCATGTTTATAAACAAATATAATTTCCAGTTTAACAATTTTGAATGTATCTTTATATGATTGTATTTTCAGATAACATTTTTTTTTAAGGTGTGTTTACAATTAGGCAGCATGGTAAATATGTGCCTTCACTACACAGTTAGTTGTATTTATTAGTTCCTGCCATATACACAACTTGCGAAGATCCCCCCCCATCAACATGGAACCCCCTAAATTATCAATCATACCCAACACCACCTGGACACAATTTGAACCCGTTGCATCCACCGAAATTGAAAACATCATCCAAAAGACAAACCCTGCCTCCCATCCTCGCGACCTCATCCCCATCAAATTCCTAAAACTAGTCCCCAATCTCATTGCCAGACCCATTGCAGACATCATCAACCTATCCCTCGAACATGGCATTTTCCCTAACTGAAATGTGCAGTAGTCAAACCCATCCTCAAAAAACCACACCTTGACAAAACTGATCCAGCAAACTAAAGACCCATCTCCAACCTCCCCTTCTTAGCCAAAGTTCTTGAAAAAATTGTCAACAACCAACTCTCCGACCACCTAGAAAACCATAATATCCTACTACCAGCACAACATGGATTCAGAAAACTATACAGCATGGAAACCCTGCTACTCACCTTGACCGACACAATCCTACGAGGACTCGACGGTGGCCAATCCTACCTCCTGATACTCCTCTACATCTCCGCTGCCTTCGAAGCAATCAACCACGAAAGACTACTAAACAGACTGAAAGAAATCTGACTTTTTGACACCACACTCAAATGGTTTAAATCCTACCTCACAGACAGAGCCTTCAACATAAAAATAAACACAACAGAATCCTCCCAAATACCCCTCTCCCATGGTGTCCCACAAGGTTCTTCCCTCTCATCCATCCTTTTCAACATATACCTGCTCCCCCTCTGCAAATTCCTATCAGAAACAGGCCTCTCGTATTATGTCTATGCGGATGACCTACAAATCCATCTCCCCTTAAATAAAACCCTCGAAAACACACTGAAGATTTGGGACACACTACAAGAAAAAATATCGCAACTACTCGCACAACTATCCCTCTCCCTCAACCAAAACAAGACCGAAATCCTCTACATATCAAACAATCCCAATTCACCTCTCGTCTCACCAACCCAATTGGAGAAGCATATAACCCCCTCAGTAAAAGACCTTGGCATCATACTTGACAACGAACTAAACTTCAAGCAACACATCAACACAGTGATTAAAGATGGATTCTACAAACTACAAATCCTTAAACGACTCAAACCGCTTCTCCATTACCAGGACTATTGCACTGTCCTCCAAGGTCTGCTATTCTCCAAGCTCAACTACTGCAACACCCTCCTCCTCGGCCTCCCAACCTCCATGCTCACACCTATGCAGTTACTCCAAAACGCAGCTGTGAGATCCCTCACAAACAACAAGAAATCCAACCATATCACACCCATCCTCAAGGACCTTCACTGGTTACCTATAAACTTCAGGATTCAATACAAAACCCTAACACTCCTCCACAAAAAACTGAACAATATCAAGATAAACTGGCTCGACACATCCCTTTACCCCACAAAGGAGTCTTCGCTCATCCGAATCCTCGCAATCCCCCCCCCAAAGCACTGTACTTATCCACCATCAGGAAACACACCCTTTTCAATCGCAGGCCCCTCACTATGGAACAATCTTCCACCTCAACTTAGAACTGAACCCTCGGCCCAAATCTTCAAAAAACATCTGAAAACATGGCTCTTCCAAAAAGCATTTCCTCCAGAAACCTAGCCTATCCCACACCCCCAACTACCAAGGCTCCATCAACCCACCTCCTGATCCCTCAGGAAATCCTCCACCTAACTGGACATTAGTGACCAATCCCGAACTTCAAAGCGTACCCATTAAAGGCCTCCATGCCCTCCATAACATCATGGTTTCCCACCCTCAACGAAACTTTCATATCACTCCGCAAGCTCCTCAGTCTCAATGTTAACATACTGTTGCCTCGATCTGTTAAATTATTTGTTATAAAGTTCTAATTACTATAAGCTATCATTTTTTAAGTTAAAATTAAATTAAGTTAAAATTAAGTTAAAATTAAATTAAGTTACTCTGTTTACATCTATGTTCTCAAGAAGCCTAGTAGATAAAGTAACCCAATAGCCTTACCTTTCTTTCCCTAATTGTTACATGTAATTTTCTAAATTATCTAAGTTCTTGTAAAATAAGCTACCCATGTCTTATTTGCCTTTACAGTTATATGTAAACCAATGTGATACCTCAATCGAATGTTGGTATATAAAAACAAACAAATAAATAAATAAATACTTTGGGCCTGATTTTCAAAAGCATTTACACGCTTAAAATAGGTTTTACAAGTGTCAAAACACTTTCAGGTGAATTTTAAAAGAACGGAGCACGCAAAAAGAGGAAGATATTCGCGCATGTGTGCTGGGCACATGGAACATCATTTTATTTTAATTTTTTAAATTTAATGTTTATAAATTTAACAAATATTTTCAAGAAATACACATCCTGATAGAAATCAGAGATACGTAAAATCAAGCAATATACCTCAAAAAAGGAAAAATATAAAAGATTAAACAATATCTCTGTTAATCAAAGTCCTCAGCATGTGATCCAGTACCATGACCTCAGGATTTTACCTCAGCATGCAATCCAGTACCATGACCTCGGGAGTTTTTTGTTTTTTTCTTTAAAAAGGAAGAAAGAATCTGCTGTGTGAAGACCTAATCATTGCTTATTATGGACCTAAGTGTCCAATTATCACTCACTCAGTTACAATTGGAGAAGAGCTGGTTACAGATACAATCTTATCTGACAGAAAAGAATAGGGCCCCAATCTCATAAACACTAGGCCTCATCAATAAAAATTGGTTCCTTCTTTTCTGGGTAATCCTTGACAAATCTGGAAAGATACTGATTTTATAGTCCATAAAAGTTTCTAAATGATGACGAAAGTACATCTTTAATGTTCATTCCTTGTCCGCCTCGAGAAGGAATGACACAAACAAGGTAGCAGGACAATCAAGTCCTTTTGAGTGGTTTCAAGTATTTCTATAAGGTTTCTGATCTTTGGAATTCTCTCTCTTAAAAGGAGGAATATAGAACACTCTAGATGTTAAAGGTAATGTCTGTTCTGGATAGGGATGTGCAGAGCAAAAGTTTAAGTTCATATGTCCATATGTCCAAAGGGGGTCCCATTTGCGGTCAATATGGACATAAACAGAATTCAATGAGTTGAGTATATGTCCATATGTGCAAATAAAAATTTAAACCCCTCACCCTCCTTAATCCCCCCCCCCCCAAGACTTACCACAACTCCCTGGTGGTCCAGCGGGGTCAGGACGCCATTTCTGACCAACTTTGCAAGGAGCACGTGACGTCGGCGTCACGTCGGAGTGACGCGGCGTCACGTGATTCCCCGTGGGTTCGCGCCGGAATGCTCGTTCGGCCCAAAAGGAACTTTTGGCCAGCTTGGGGGGGCCTCCTGACACCCCCAAGCCTGCCAAAAGTTCCTTTTGGGCCGAACAAGGGTGCCGGAGGGAACTCGCGGGGAATCACGTGACGCCGCGTCACTGCGACGTGGCGCCGATGTCACATGATTCCCCGCGGGGTCGCTTCTGGGATCCTCGTTCGGCCCCAAAGGAACTTTGGGCCAGCTTGGGGGTGTCAGGAGGCCCCCCCAAGCTGGTCAAAAGTTCCTTTTGGGCCGAACGAGGATCCCGGAAGCGACCCCGCGGGGAATCACGTGACGTCAGCGTGACGCGGCGTCACGTGATTCCCCGCGAGTTCCCTCCTTGACAAATCTGGATACTGATTTTATAGTTCATAAAAGTTTCTAAATGATGACGAAAGTACATCTTTAATGTTCATTCCTTGTCCGCCTCGAGAAGGAATGACACAAACAAGGGCCTCCTGACCCCCCCAAGCTGGCCAAAAGTTCCTTTTGGGCCGAACGAGCGTTCCGGCGCGAACCCGCGGGGAATCACGTGACGCCGCGTCACTCCGACGTGGCGCCGACGTCACGTGCTCCTCGGAAAGGCTTTCAGAAATGGCGTCCTCACTCCTCGCTGGATCACCAGGGATCACCAGGGATCCAGCGAGGAGTCTTTGGGGGGGGGATTAAGGAAGGTGAGGGGTTTAAATTTTTATTTTGGATCAACAATCGCGATTTCCAACTTATTCAACATAGCTATGTTGAATAAGTTGGAAATCCGATCGTTTATGTCTTATCACTTTTTTAAGTAAAAAAAAAAAAATAAGTAGCATTTTACATTTATGTTCAATACGAATGCACACCCCTAGTTCTGGAACTTTTAGGATTTCAAGCATATATTTCTTTCACATATCCTTTCATATAAATCGTAAATTTTTCCCTTTCATTGAATTTTACAAGTTTTCCAACTTTCCAGACAACTGGTTTTCCTTAATCAATGAAGCTTGAGATAGCGATTTATTATTTATGTCCTGCTGCAGTACTTCAGTGGTATTCTTATGGGACAAAATGTCTCTTTCCACATTTCTTACATGAATATCTATATTCCCCAAATAAGTATAAACTGGGGCCATTTGGTTAAAGATATTTGAGTTGAGAGTCTGAATGGCCTCCCATATTGAATTTAAGGAAATCACTGTTGGTCTTACCAGATCCATTTTTATAAATTCAGGCACTACCAGCGCTCCTCCAGTTGCCGGCTGAAACACAGTGCTTCTGGGCTGTTCCCCGGCCTCTGATGTTAACAGGGAAGGTTCAGAAACTACCTCTGATGTTCTTGCCACCTGTTGCCTGCTGAAGGTTCAACCAACATCAAGTGCTGTGGACATCAGGGACTGGACGTTAGGCCTTCCTTCTGCAGGATTCGCCGGGGCTGTCCATTCTTCCGGGAACAGAGTAGTATGTAGCTCAAGGGAAGTGTCGGATAAAACTTCTTCCCGAACACCTCCCAGTGAGGCTGCTCCTTTTCTCCCGTTCTCCGCTGCACATCGGCATCCATTGGGTCAAATATAGAAACAGAAGATATTAGCTGGGCTTCTCGCTCTTTAGCCCACCGCTTTCTTACTGAATGAGGCATAATGGAACAAGAAGGTAAAGCGACCTGCACGGAGCAGCCTCATACAAAACTAGCAGGTTTGGACATCTTGGATCCTCCCTCTGTTCCAGAATGCCATTTTATAGAGCCGGCATTTATGCATGCATATAAGTCGTGCATGCACATATAAGCGTGTGCATAAAAGGGGCTTGTTGGGGGTGGGCTTCACAGATAAGTGCATATGACATATTTAATAAGAGATGTGCTTATGACCGGCGCATTTAGGCGCATACACACATGCACATTTGCTACTGCCTATTTACATGAAGCAGTGCAAACTTTCATTTTCAATTGTGGGTTTTAATTTGCTGGGCTGGTCTCTCTGGGTGAGTGGAGACAGAAGTAGGTCAGAGAGTGGGAGGGAGTGTGTCAAGGACCCACTGGGGGGGCACTGGGAGAATGATAGGGACATACCACCTGGCTTGCAGTTAGTGAATCAGGGATAAAGAGGATAAAACTGATTTAATAAAATATTCAGGTATAGATTGGTGCTTAGAGGAACAGATAGGGGCGAGACAGGAACAGAGGCGTCTACAAAGGAGGCTACGAGAGTGTGTTGTACTTATATATCGAAGGGGTTTCTCATTCTTGCAGAATCTCTTTTCAATAATATGATTCTAATAGCTGCATGGATTCTCAGATCAATACAGCTGAGGACAGAAAGAGGGAGAAGGAGGAGGTACCCCTTACACAGAGTTTACAGGACTAGGATGCAGTTTCTGGATTTATCAGAGGAGAATATCATGCACAGGTTCAGGTTCAACAAAGAAATCATACAGTACCTATGCCAAATGTTAGAGCAGGTCCCAGAACCTACCACCAAAGGGGCCATGCTTGCCAGTACATGTCGCTACCACCCTGGCCTTTTTTGTTACTAGCACCTTCCAAACACCTCTAGGGATGACATCTGGAATCAGTCAGTCTGCCACCTCTATGTATATTGAGCAGGTCCTGGCTGCCTTACTCAGGAAGATGCAACACTTTATATCCTTCCCTAGCAGAAGACAGCAACAACACCAAACAATGGCTGATTTCCATCAAATTGAACATTTCCCCTCTGTCTTGGGATCTATCTATTACACTCACGTCCCCATAAGGGTACCAGGGAGTGATGAGGCCTTCTGCCGCAACTGCAAAGGCTACCGCAACCACAAGGGCTTCCACTGCCTCAATATGAAAGAGGTCTGCTTTGTAAAGGGCATCATCATGAACGCTGTGCCAAGGTTTTCAGGATCCACTAACGATGCCCACATTCTCTTGCAATCAAGAACTTATGACTGCTTCCAGGTGCCTTCCTACCTAGAAGCCATTTCGCATCAGAACAGAAATAAAACACATTTTGGTCTATCCTCAGTAGGGCTTTGTTTTGAATGTTGCTGATTATATACAAATGCAGCCAAGGGTATCTTATAATATGCAGGGTTTGTTATTTTGTCCACCTTTAATATTAATATGATGTGATTGGCTATGGGCCATCAGGAAACTTAGGAGCCTGTGTGATAAGGCTATTGGGATATGAACATAGGGACAGTAACTTTCAAATCAGTGCTCATGCACACATTTGCGCAAATATGTCAGCCCATGCTCAGGTACAGAGCCATTTTATAACATACGGTATGTGTGCATATGTGCACATATTATAAAATAACTTGGCCGCATGAATATGTGCACCAAATTTTAAGTGGTCACATACATGTGTACGCAAATCCTGCTTCTAATGCATACATCAGGGGATTTTAAAAGGGGTGCGCACCAATGCCATTCCACGTTTTATCAGTTTGAACACAGTTTGCCCAGTTAAGAGATAGGTCCTCCAACCCCCCTGATTTGATAGCCTTCACTCCCCCCAGTTAACCCCAAACCGTAAAACCCCATAGATCTGCCTAGCTTTCTTTAAATTTTAACATACATGGTATCCACAGCAGAAGTAAAGTTACGCGGCAGGGGGCCACGGCATGTGCCAGGTCTCATCAATATTTGTACACATATCTTAGGTTCACACCCGGAAACATCCATGTTCCGCCCAGACCCTACCCCTTTTTGAAATCTTTCTAGATGTACATACTGTTGGAGATATGCACATATTACGGCAGCTTTTCAAATCTTCTCAGCATGCGCAAGTGCAACTTCTTCACATATCCTGTAACCCCTGTTCGATGTAACGCATTCGTTTATGCTTCTCTCGTTTCGCTGTAAACCAATATGATATGTACTTTTGCACATGAATGTCGGTATATAAAAGTTCCAAATAAATAAATATTAAATATCACCTAATTAATGCACGCATTTTGGCTTTTAAAATTCACCTCATATTGTGTGTATTTTTTAGTCCATCTTATTATGAATTCCATGTGATTGGTTGTGGGCCATTATGTGGCCTGTAGACCCTGTTACAGCATCCTTGTATGAATTGTGTTATATTTTTATAAATAGTTGGGAAGAACATATGATATTGATGCATTTTGTGCCGTTGGTCAAGGAGGAGAAAAAGTACGAAACCTTGGAATAATAATGGACCCAGAAATCAATTTAAAACAACACATATCACTAAAAGTAAAACAAGGCTATGGAAAACTCATGATCCTCAGAATACTAAAACCATTACTAACACTAACTGATTTCAGAACAGGACTTCAGGCACTAGTTTTCTCAAGCACGGACTACTGTAATGCCCTTTTACTAGGACTCCCGAATACAACATTAAGGCCACTTCAAATACTTCAAAACACAGCAGCTAGAATACTAACAGGAAAAAGGAGGAGGGACCATATAACCGAAACCCTGGCAGAATTACATTGGCTACCTATTGAACACAGAATTAAATACAAAGTCCTATGTACCATACATAAACTAATACATGATGAAAAATTGGACTGGCTAAACACAGCATTACGAGTGCACATCCCACACAGAAACCTTCGATCAGCAAATAAAGCACTCTTAACCATTCCCTCAGTAAAAACTGCGAGACTAACTCAAGTGAGAGAAAGGGCCTTATCTTTAGCAGGCCCCACAATTTGGAACACAATGCCCCTAGAGATCAGCTTGCAAAGAGATCTCAAAACCTTTAAAAAAAGTTTTAAAACGTGGCTTTTTAAACAAGCATTTTATAAAGAGACTGGAGAATGAGAATGAAAATATACAGGAATAGGCAGAAGAACACCAGCACACAACACTATTCTAAGAATGCGCATCTCAACAATCTATGAACTCTACCTATATATATGATTTTTTACCTGTGAACAGCACCTTTAGGGCCTCATTTTCCAAGCACTTTACCGCGTGCGATAAATTCGCAAATCGCGTTAACAGGATTTGCAAATGCAAATCAGTCATTTGGTATTCAGGGGGCGGAGCATATGTAAAGCGGGAACCTGTGTATCGTGTGTGGCGAAACAGCACGTGTTATGGACTGCGCTACAGGCCAGAAAAGGATTATCGCCATCCACGATAGTTCCGGACAGCCTGTTTCAGGCTCCGGGGGGGGGGGGGGGGGGGAGAGAGAGAGAGAGAGAGAGCCTTACTATAGTGCCTATGCCCTACATAGGTATTTGAATCCCTATGGGAGGGCCACCTACTAACTCGGGGTGGGGATTAGGTATGAGCGTCGGGGGTTGGGGGCCACTTTCGCATTCCACATGAGACCTACGGACAGAACAGTGGTCTCTAGTGCAGATTTGCTGGCCGTCGGAGTGAGGATGCTCACTCCAAGTCATGACTTACTTCACTAAACAAATGTTAGTCTTTAACGATTTATTGTAACTGAACTTTTTGTAAAAACACAAGAGGTTGGATCGATATAAAAATGGACTTTATTGAATCTTGCCCAACTCCGGCCGAGTTTCACTCAAAAGAGCTGCCTCAGGGGCTATTATGAACAAATAAAAGACACACATACATGTAAATTTGAGACAACAAGTAAAATGAATTATAAAAATATTATATAAATAGCAATAAATCATAAGAAATAAATATAATATAAAACCAAATATACTACCACATCGACATAAATAAAATCAGCTGCAAATGTGTGAATATAATCTTTGTTCGTATGTAATGTTTGTACATATCTATGTATCTATACAAACATTATTTTTGTATATATGTGTGTGTACAAATATCAAATGGCATACACTGAACACAAAAATGCAAAAGAAAGACCATGTGTACATATAAACAACTTGATAAAATCAAGACTGATCTTAGTGTGTACCTATAGACAACTTGCATTATGGTACATTGCATTTTAATACATATTACCAGCGTATTAGCTGTTGATTAGTATTAACTTTATTTTTATTTTTTATTTTTCTTTTTTTCTTTTTCATATTTTTTCTTTTTTATTATTTTTGTTTTTTATTTTTTCATCCCTCTTTATGTATATATATATTTTTCTTTGTTCATAATCTATTAGTGGCACATTTCTATTCCTTTTTAAGAGTTAATTATTTACATTTATGTGTGGTATTCATTTTATTCCAAGAGATTTTGAACACGACAACGATAATGGATGCATATATTTTTTATGAGCGAGTTGGTATATGATTTTATTTAGTATAAAGTTTAATTGTTTACACCTAACCCTTGAATTTTATAGAATTCTTTGAGCGTTTCAGGTTATAGATCGATTCATTTTTTAATCTTGATATAAATGTTGTGGTAATTATAATATCATGCCACTTTCGTGGTAATATTTTTTTAAATTTCTCATTTTTCCTCTTTTTCCATTTCTTCCTTATTTGATACCTGCCCATGTCCTCCCTTGTGCTTTCTTTTCTTTTCCCCCTTCCCTCTTTCTTTTTCGTTCTTTGTCCTTTCCCCCTCTTCCCCCCTCCCCCCCCGCTCCCTTCCTATCTAGTCCCCCCTTCCCTCCTTCCTCCTTTTCCCTCCCTCCTCCCCTCTTTCCCCCTCCCCTTGCCCCCCCTTTTCTTCTTCTACCTAGTTCCTTTGATATCTTCTTTAATTTAAATTTTAATATAAGGCATGACATAAGAGTGGTTTTAAGAATTTTAATCATAAAAAATAGATATCATTTATATCATATATTAAAAGAAATCACACAAATCGATTGGATGGATGAGATTAAAAGTATGGTTTTATATGTACAAGCTTTTGTACGGTTTTTTGATTTATTTATTTTGAGGTTTCTCAGAGGTTAGATTTTATATTTCAACTCGTATTTGATAAGAGTGTAGCTAGAGCGAGGTTGTGGGTTGAAATACGAATGTATGTTTTTACACTCATGGCGATTGTAGCTGCGAGGGGCTGCTTTGTGACGTCAGGCACATATCATACCACGAGGTTTGGAGCGTGAGTTCGAGTATGAAATACCTTGGTAGGCAGTCTGGTTTATCGTTACATCAACCATTGCTTAGCGGCAAGTGGGTGAGTGATTTCCTCTAACATATTTAATATAAACGCGTTTGGCTGTTTAACTTCGAGTAATGGTTACATTTACACATATATCAATTATATGTTCAAATTCTATATATTTTTCTTTAAGATCGCTAGAGTAACAATGGTTTGCATAGATTTGACAGACGCCAATTTTTGGCGGTTAAAATAAACGCAGGTGTATATAAGAAGAAGGAGATATAGAGTTTTTAAGTATTCCCTCAGTTTGGATTATTGACAACATGATTCAGCACTGTTTATTGATTATGAATCTTTTTTTGTATAACTTTGGAAGAAATGCAATATTATCACTTTTAAAGCAGTCTGCTTTTAAGAGTGTTCCGATTTCAAAACTGATCCAAGAGCCATCTGCTGCTGAGAAATTCTTCAATGACTATGTTACATGAGAGCTTTGAGTTTATCTAAGCCAATCCAAGTGGCTTTTAAGGTATTCATTTTGTACTTACCCCCTTTTTAAAAAAAAAATAAAAATTGTGCATTACACGTTGTTGGTATTTATACTACAAGAGGTAGCTATAATCATCCACACATATGGTTCATTTATTGATTCAACACATTTATTTTTTCATTTTTATTTTTTCCTTTATTGTTTCTTCATTTATTCATTTTTTTCCATTGTTTTTTTTATTTATTATTCCTTAATTTGCTTTCTGTTCATATTATTATACACTTATGGTATACAGTTAACATATATTAGGATTATATACTTTTTTGAATACTTCATTTTCAATCTCTTGGTTAGGAAGGTTTATCTATCAAGTTGTTTATATGTACACACGGTCTTTCTTTTGCATTTTTGTGTTCAGTGTATGCCATTTGATATTTGTACACACACACATATATACAAAAGTAATGTTTGTATAGATACATAGATATGTGCAAACATTACATACACACAAAGATTATATTCACACATTTGCAGCTGATTTTATTTATGTCGATGTGGTAGTATATTTGGTTTTATATTATATTTATTTCTTATGATTTATTGTTATTTATATAATATTTTTGTAATTCATTTTACTTGTTGTCTCAAATTTACATGTATGTGTGTCTTTTATTTGTTCATAATAGCCCCTGAGGCAGCTCTTTTGAGCGAAACTCGGCCGGAGTCGGGCAAGATTCAATAAAGTCCATTTCTATATCGATCCAACCTCTTGTGTTTTTGCTGTCAGCCATATTGGATCGATTACCGGTTTGTTTACTGAACTTTTTGTGCCACCTGTTAAAATGTACTATAGTATGCACCCACTTACATTAATTTATGTGCCTACATGTAAACCGTTGCGATGGTATATTACTTAGCGATGGTATAGAAAAGGTTTAAAATAAAAATATATAAATAAATAAATAAAAATAATAATACAAGCATAACTTGCACAGAGAAATGAAAGCAATATTTAAAATAAAAAGGAAGTCGAAGATTCAAGATGGTGGCTGCCAGATGGTAGCATGCTGAGCTCCGCATCCACTGCTATTTCCTAAATAAATAACTTGAATATGGGACGTAAGAGGAAGGCCAAGCTTGAGGCTTCTGCTGCCCCACTAGCCATATCATAGCGGGGTCCAATGAGTGTTCATGTTGTCTGAGGTGTTTTATCACCAGGGAGAAGTCAATTGGAGAGTCTCGAGAGGGAAGGTTTGCTCGTCTCCCCAAGGACTGTCAGTTTCTCTGACACTGGCGAGCCAAATGCCCCCTCCTGGATCCAACTTCATGCAGACTCTCCACTCCGTGCCAGAGAGAATCCCCATTTGCTGATATTTCGGTGACATTTTCTGTACCTGGAAGCATGGAGGGAGGCAGAGAAGCACTGGTGTTCGAGGTTTCTTTTTGGCGTGTCAATGGAAAAAACCAGGATGTGTTACCATCGTTGAGTGAACATCCAGGAGCTGCTGTGGCAAGATCTTTTCTGGCAACACAAGGTTTGAAGTTTCCTTTAACATCTATTCAGGAGACATTTAAGTTGGTCAGACCTACAAATTTATCACTTGAATCTATTTGGGAGTCTATTGAATGCTTAGGGAATGTTCTCCTACAGCAAATGCTCGTTACTTCTGATAGAAGTTCCTTGCTGAAATATCATGTTGTTTCTTTAGAAACTATTGTTGCTGGACTTGGGTCATAAGTTTTTGCTACGAATGATAGCGTTGACCATCTCAAATCAATACAAGAAGCATTAGTTAAGGACAATACTCATTTATTTAATACATTAGAGAAAGTTGAGAATTCATTGAGAAGAATTTACATATTAATTTCCTCAATTACCTTTAATTTCTGCTAACACAAAAGAAGCATAAGCAGTTCTTGATGTTTACACCCATGATCCTCAAGTTAGGGGCCTTATTTTTTCTAAAATGTGCATGTAAATGCTGTATTAAGTATAATCAATCAATCTTTAGAATAATATTGACATATACACCCCTACTTATAAGGTGAATTTATACAAAACAATTTTTTTGAAATTTTTTTTGAATGGAAAGAGGTATTTTCATATATTATTCAGTTGGTCCCATCCAGGTTGCCTCTCTATAATCTTTTTTATAATCATAAACAAACCTCCTCCATCCTATATTTATATATATATATATATATATATATATATATATGGTGTAAATTTTGACAATAAAATTCATTCATTTTATATATATTCAAAAATTCTCATATTGTGCCATCCTGCATCATTTACACCGCCAAAATGAAAATACTTAGCTTAGAGTGTGTTTCTTTTTTATGTCCGATATTCCTTCGTTACAAATGAAAGTTCCCAACTTGTACAAGTTTCGATTTAGTACCTTCCTCGGGGTTGTTCTCGCAAAAGAATCTTCAATGGAATATTTTAACACTACTCAAAGTATTCTCTATGGGGGTCATTTTCAAAGGAGTTACGCCTGTAAATGTGACATACTATCGTAGCAATTTTCAAAAGCTATTTACTCGAGTAAAGTGCACTTACTTGAGTAAATCCTATGGACAATTCAATGGCATATATTGTAGCAATTTTGAAAAGCCCACTTACTTGAGTAAAGTGTATTTACTCGAGCAAAAAACAGTTTTGCTCGAGTAAATGCTTTTTAAAATCTACCCCTATAATTGTTGTTCTCCAAGCGGTACATCAAGCCTCCTTTTAAGCATCCAAACAGCGGTTGAAAGACTTTCCCTTTCTCATTGGCTATTTATGGACTCTACGGAATTCAAAGTGCTATATGGCATTTTTGCATGCGTTAAGGTGTTTTCACATGAAAAAAACACCTTTAACGCATGCGAAAATGCCATAACGCATAGTGCGATGCAAATTAGAAAAAGGGGAGGAGTTTGGGGTGGGATTTGTGGCCAAGTGGCCTGGCTTCATAATTTGCGAAGCCCTATCGCATGGCTTTAATGTGTATTTGAACTACACCTTTTTCATTTGTGTAAAGCCATGCGATAGGGCTTTATTGTGCTATTTTTGCAAATGCCATTTTTAAGCTGCTGGCGATCCTATGTAGGAAATACAACAATTCTGGCACTTTTCAGAAAGTGTGAAAAAGTTATCGCAGTTTGTGCTATTACCTATGCAAAGCGCTAAGATAGCGGACTTTGCGATAAACTGCCTATTACCATAAAACATGCCCCTTTTGCTATCGCATGCAGTATTTAGTGCATTTTGATAAATCCAAGGCATAGTTTGTTACGTCAAAGACATCCAATCTAATTGTTCATTTAGACCTCCTGGTTGTTCAGTTCCTAACTTAAAAATCCCGGTAATTTAGCGTAGTTGAAATATCACTTCTTGGTCCAGCACTGTCTATAACTGTCCATTTCAATTGATTAAAAGTGTGTTTATGTTCAACACAATGGGGTACAATGGGTGCTGTCATGGTGCCCGTATTTAAATGGGATCATTGCTCTATGATTCTTTGCCTAATAGCTCTGGTTGTACAGCCAACATATACTTTAGAGTATGGGCATATTATAATATAAATCACTGCTTTTGAAGTGCAATCGGTCTCATTTTTTTCTCCACCATTTTTCCTTTCTTAATGGATGTTCCCAAAATGTGCCCTCCACTGTGGTCTCACAAACTGAACACCGGCCACACTTCCTGTGCCTACCAATGGATTCAGTAATTGCATGTCAACGCTGTGAATGAACCACGTTATCACGGATATTACAACCTCTTTTCATGGCTATGAGAGGCATTTCATTAAATATTCCATGCAACTCCAAGACATACCAGTGTTTTTTAATTGAAGTAATAATGGCTGCTGTAGACGTGCTCTGGGGAAGCACACATACCAAGCGATTCTGTTCCTTCTTCGGTTTGTACTGTAACAATGATTCTGTTATGAAAGTGGACCCCTGTTTTGAGGTAGTCAGCTACCGTCGAAGGGCGAGGCCGCTGGACAGGAGGAAGTTGAATGAAGACTTCACCCTGGAAGCACGCAACCCCCCCCACCCCCCAGGAGGAGCCTGTAGGGATCCGGCCGCTGGGACTTAGGAGAATCCTCTGAAGACTGACAAAAGGTCTGGATGCAGGCGCCTCCTGCAGGTCGTGGGTTCCAGACGGCTAGCGCCTCCAGCAGGTTGTGGCAGTCTGAGGATGGAGTCGTAGAAGAGTCCAAAGCCGGTCTGGGGGTTCGGTACACAGACGAGGTCAAAATCCAGTCCAGGGTATAAGCAGGAGAATGGTCCAAAGCCGTACCAGGATCTAGCCAGGAGAAGGGTCCAAGGCCGTACCAGGATCAAGCCAGGAGAAGACACGTCCACCAGTCCAGAAGCCAAGAATCAATCCACGGAGCAAGGAAGCAGAGCGGGACGAAGAACCAGGAACAGAGAACACCAGAGCAAGCTCAGGCAGGAACCTCAATACCAAGGCAAGGTCTGAGAACCAGCCCTTGCCTTAAATACCGGATGTTGGAGGCGGAGTTTCTGGGAGGACCATGACAGTTTCCTGTCATGGCCCCTTTAAGAACAGTCTTCAGCCGCGCGGCCCTAGAGGAAGAGATGGGGGCGGAGCCAAACCCCGAGGAGCCAGCCGGCCAGAACAGACGTGGCAGCGGTCGCAGGCGAGCGACAGAAGGGCAGCCTGCCCCGCAGGAGCCCCGACCGACTCCCAAGCCCCAAGTACTATCTTCCCTGCACCCATCGGCCTGGTCTAAGCCGCGGTCCACCATGACCGGTGGCCATGACACGCGGCTTGCTGCGGCCGGCGGTGCTAACAGATTCGCGATCACTGTATCTTGCTTGTTTATATGCTCTTTTAATTACTTTTTTTGGATATTTATTTATTTTATTTTATTCTTTTCTATACCGACATTCATGATACAGATCATATCATATCAGTTCACGTGGAACAGGGGAGTTATAACATTAATATTGAAGAAGAAGCAAAGTTACAATAAAACAAGGTTGTGTGAACTTGGAAACTGAAATAGCCAGAGGCAGAGGTTTAACGTAATAAACATAACAAGGATATACTGGTTGTGCCTTGGGTCTGATATAGAGTAATCTGTATATGTAGCACTTATATACAACCAGGATACTAGCTACCAAAGCGGAGCAGTGTCAATACTGGGGGGATTAGCAGGAGGGTTGGGAGGAGACTTTCTAGGATCAAGGAGTTGAGGGGGGGGGGGGAGGGTGTAGGGAGAGGTGGGAAAGGGGTTAAGGGAAGGCTTGTTGGAACAGCCAGGTCTTGAGTTTTTTCCTAAAGGTCAACAGGCAGGGTTCCTGTCTGAGGTCTGGAGGGATGGCATTCCAGATGGCTGGCCCCGCTGTCGAGAAGGCCCGATCTCTGGTGGCTGTACGAAGGGTGGATTTGGTGGTGGGGATGTGCAGGGTTCCTTTATAATCTTCTCTTAAAGGTCTTGTAGAAGTGTGCAGTCTTAACGGGATATGAAGATGGATTGAGTGCTGATTGTGTATGGTCTCGTGAATAATGGTGAGGGACTTATGTAGGATTCTGAAGCTTATGGGGAGCTAGTGTAGATTCCTGAGGATGGGTGTGATGTGATCTCCTCGGTTGGTGTTTGTCAGGATTCTGGCGGCCACGTTCTGGAGCATCTGAAGGGGTTTGGTGGTAGAGGCGGGCAGACCCAATAGGAGGGCATTGCAGTAGTCTATCTTGGAAAACAGAGTGGCTGGAGGACCGTGCTGAAGTCGTGGAAATGGAAGAGTGGTTTAAGTCTTTTTAGAACTTGTAATTTGTAGAAACAGTCCTTAGTTGTGTGGTTGATGAATTTCTTTTAGTTCAGACGGTTGTCTAGTATTACTCCGAGGTTTCTTACTTGGGTGACCATGGTGGTGGGAAGGGTCGGCAGTGAGAAATCGTTGTAATCAGGGGAGATGAGGAGGAGTTCAGTCTTGGCTGAGTTGAGGACTAGATTTAGACTGGTGAGGAGGAGGTTAATAGAGTGGAAGCAGCTTTCCCAGAACTTGAGTGTTTTGGGTAGGGATTCTGTTATGGGGATCAAAATCTGCATGTCATCGGCGTATAGGAAATGCTTTAATTTTAGGTTTGATATCAGTTGGCAGAGGGGTAGAAGGCAGATATTAAAGAGGGTGGGAGAAAGTGAAGAGCCTTGAGGTACTCCTAGGGATGATTTGATGCTAGAGGATTCTTTGTTGTTTATTCTAACTTTGTAGTGTCTATTACTGAGGAATGAATCAAACCATCTGAAGACCGTTCCTGAAATACCAATGTCTGATAGAGTGATTCACTGTATCAAATACGGCAGAGATGTCGAGAAGTACTAGTAGGAAAGAGTGTCCTTTGTCTAGGCCCATAATGAGGTAGTCTGTGAGTGAGATAAGGAGGGATTCCGTGTTTAACAATTTATGGAAACCGTATTGAGTTGGATAGAGAATTTTGTGATTGTCTAGGTAGTCAGAGAGTTGAGTATTGATCAGTTTCTCCATGAGTTTGGCAATAAATGGCAGATTGGAAATAGGACGGAAGTTGGTGGGATCTCTGGGGTCTAGGTTCAGTTTCTTCAGTAGAGGTTTAAGGGTGGCGAGTTTTAGTGCATCTGGGACAATTCCTTGCGATAAGGAGCAGTTTATAATTTCTGCCACAGGCTTGGAGATAGTGTCCGGAATCGATATGAGCAATGTTGTTGGGATGTGGTCGGAAGGGTGGGTGGAGGGTTTCAATTTCTTTAGGATGGACTCGATCTCCAGGGAAGACGTAAGTTCGAAGGAGTCGAGGTTAGCTCCAGCGTAAGATGAGGTGGCGAAAGGAAGCTGAGATAAAGTCGTGCTGGGGGGGAGGAGTGTTAAGAGGTTGGAGATTTTTATCTGAGAGAAGGTTGCGAGTTCATTGGCCTTAGTTTGTGCTTGGTTGTCAGGGATGGCCAGGGCGGATAGTTTCGTGAGTTCTGAAACATATGAAAACAAAGCCTTGACATCAAATTGGAGGTCATGGATTCTGCGGGCATAGAAGTCTCTTTTTGTTCGTAAAATGGAGCTCCTGTAGCAGTGGAGGGAGGATTTGTAGGCAGACAGAGTGTTGGGGCATAGGGCCTTGCGCCATTTACATTCCTTGTGTCTGAGTTCTTGTTTTAGCTTCTGTAGTTCAGGGGTGAACCAAGGTTGTTTTTTCTTAAGGGTCGGGTTTATTTTTTTCCCTGACAGGGGGCATATTTTGTTGGCTATCGATTTGGTGATATTGTACCAGGAGGTTAGGGCTGAGTTGGGGTTAGAGACATCAAGGTTACGAAGTTCTTTGGAGAGATGGTCGCTGAGGACTTCTAAGGAGCAAGGTTTCCTGAAGTGAATAGTGGTTTGGGGGAGGGGGGGGTGTCAGACTTTCTTTCACCATGGGGATGGTGGATATCAACGAGTGGTCTGACCAAGGGATTGGGATGCAGTCAGGAGAGATAGTGTGAGTGAGGCCAGAGTTTATGAAGATAAGGTCTAGGGTATGGCCAGCTTTATGGGTAGGCTTGTTAATGATTTGTTCAAAACCCATGGCCCTGAGGGAGGTGAGAAAGGCTTCGCAGTTGGAGGAGGGCGGCATTGAGTCAATGTGGAGGTTGAAATCCCTCAATATCATAGCTGGGGAGTCTGTGTTTATGTATTTTGCAATGGATTCTATGAGGGGAGGCATCTGTGTCTAGTAGCCCTGGGGAGCATAGATAAGCAAGATTAGTAGCTGATTGGATTTGAAGAGGAACAAATTCATCATGGCTTTACCCAAGGCAAGTCTTGCCTCACAAATCTGCTTCACTTTTTTGAAGGAGTTAATAAACATGTGGATAAAGGTGAACCGGTAGATGTAGTGTACTTGGATTTTCAGAAGGTGTTTGACAAAGTTCCTCATGAGAGGCTTCTAGGAAAAGTAAAAAGTCAGGGGATAAGTGACTATGTCCTTTCATGGATTAAAAACTGGCTAAAAGACAGGAAACAGAGAGTAGGATTAAATGGACAATGTTCTCAGTGGAAGGCAGTGGGCAGTTGAGTGCCTCAGGGATCTGTATTGGGACCTGTACTTTTCAATATATTTATAAATGATCTGGAAAGAAATACGACGAGTGAGGTAATCAAATTTGAAGATGATACAAAATTGTTCAGAGTAGTTAAAACACAAGCAGATTGTGATAAATTGCAGGAAGACCTTGTGAGACTGGAAAATTGGGCATTGAAATGGCAGATGAAATTTAATGTGGATAAGTGCAAGGTGATGCATATAGGGAAAACTAACCCATGCTATAGTTACACAATGCTGGGTTCTATATTAGGTGCTACCACCCAAGAAAGAGATCTAGGCGTCATAGTGGATAACACATTGAAATCGTCGGTTCAGTGTGCTGCGGCAGTCAAAAAAGCAAACAGAATGTTGGGAATTATTAGAAAGGGAATGGTGAATAAAACGGAAAATGTCATAATGCCTCTGTATCGCTCCATGGTGAGACCGCACTTTGAATACTGTGTACAATTCTGGTCGCCACATCTCAAAAAAAGATATAATTGCAAATGGAGAAGGTACAGAGGAGGGCTACCAAAATGATAAGGGGAATGGAACAGCTCCCCTATGAGGAAAGACTAAAGAGGTTAGGACTTTTCAGCTTGGAGAAGAGACGGCTGAGGGGGGATATGATAGAGGTGTTTAAAATCATGAGAGGTCTAGAACGGGTAGATGTGAATCGGTTATTTACTCTTTCGGATAATAGAAAGACTAGGGGGCACTCCATGAAGTTAGCATGTGGCACATTTAAAACTAATCGGAGAAAGTTCTTTTTCACTCAACGCACAATTAAACTCTGGAATTTGTTGCCAGAGGATGTGGTTAGTGCAGTTAGTATAGCTGTGTTTAAAAAAGGATTGGATAAGTTCTTGGAGGAGAAGTCCATTACCTGCTATTAATTAAGTTGACTTAAAGACTAGCCACTGCTATTACTAACAATGGTAACATGGAATAGACTTAGTTTTTGGTTACTTGCCAGGTTCTTATGGCCTGGATTGGCCACTGTTGGAAACAGGATGCTGGGCTTGATGGACCCTTGGTCTGACCCAGTTTGGCCTGTTCTTATGTTCTTATACTGTTTTAAAAAAAAATATTAATTTGTGTATTTTTCTTTTAGAATGCCATTGTTGTAAATGAATTGAGACTGGATCCATCAAGGCTGCAGAATTAGCTACCTTCCAGTTACAACAGATAAGTAGTTGTGCGATACTTGTGTAAACATTTTCCCTGATGAAGCCAGTTGTATGGTGAAACAAGGATTCTCTTGTTGGGAGTGATTTTATTATTAAGTATAGGCGTGTAGGTAATATCATTGAACTTATTTAGGCAGTAGAATGCTGTGTGAATTACTAATAGTTTATTTATAACACAAAGGTTTGAGAAAATCACATGTAGTTATTTTGTTTGAAAATTGGTAGGTTGGTGGGGTTATATATATTAGAAAAAAAGGGTTGAGTGTTTTTACCAGAACATGATGATGAGCTAAAGATCACCCATGAATGGAGTGATTCCTTTTGCTGTAAAGTGTTCCATTTTTTTTCACTCAGTTTTGTTCAAGCAATTTTTTGAATAATATCAGATGATGGTTTTAAATTTTAACACACAAAAAAAGAACTTGTCTTAATTTCCACTTACTGAAAAATTTCGTCCAAAACATTTTTTAAAAATCTTAAAAAAAATTAATATTTAATGATAGAGATTTTAGGTGAGTGGCATTCTCATTTGAATGACATTTGAGTAGATATTTCCTTTTTGGACGATACTTTTAAATTTTAACAACCATTGCTTCTGTAATTGTATTTTATACTTATATATAGTGGTGGTAATGCACGTTGATTTTTGTTTTTTACTGAGTACTTTCACCTCTCTACATCAAAAAAAAATTGTAAAGCATTTATAGCCCCCTTAGTGTTGCGATCCTGCCCGCGAGGAGCGCGGGCAGGCTCTTACCTTCGTGGCCAGCCGGGCCGCTGACGCTGCTGCCGTTACCGGGCTCCTCCCTGGCTGCCTCCAGCCCTGCCTGGCAGGGTCGGGCCACCGGGAGCTCTCCCATGCGGCTGGGACAGCTGCCACCGCTCCTTTGTTCCCCGACGCTCTGCAGGCTTCCCGGGGTCTTCAACCGGCAGGGAGGCTATCCCTGCCGGTGCTTGCAGTCTCCCACAGCTCCCTGCAGCCAGCCTTAACTCTCTATGCCTTCCTGCTTCAGTCTTCGCGGCTGGGAGCTGCTCCAGCAGCCTGCCACCTCTCCAGCTTCAGGGCAGGGCTGCTCCACTGTCTGCCTGGCTTCCTTGGGCCCTCCACGTGGCTGAGGACGCCACCAGCATCCAGCGCTCTTCTCCCCAGCTTCCTAGGGCGCGGGCGTGCGCCTCTATCCTCCTCTTCAAGGGCCAGCTAGGTGTGGCCCCCTGCTGATCCCTCCCTGGGCGTTGTCCGCCTCAGCTCTACTAAAGGGCTCAGCGATCAGTCTATCTTTGCCTTTGCAAGGAGTTGGTCACTCCTGGGATCCTGCTATCCTTCGCTCCAGGATTTGCCTGTGTTCCAGCACTTCTGCAAGGTCCTGTGTTTCTTGTTCTCTGTCGGAGCTCCTCGTCCAGTCCTGATGTCTGCCTGCTGTTCCAGTCTTGATGTCTGCCTGCTGTACCAGCCATGATGTTTGCCTGTTCATGTTCCTGCCCTAAGGTCTGTCTTCCAATCCGGTATCCGTGTTCCAGTCCAGATGATGCAAGCCTTGTACCTTGTTCCTGAATTCGCCTGAAAGCTGGTACGTTGTTCCTGTGTCTTCAAAATGTCCTGGTACCTTGCGGCAAGTCATGCATGTCGTGGTCCGTGACCAGCCCCACGGGCGGGCTGAGTAGGGCGCTTCATGATGCAAGTCATGTACCTCGTTTCTGAGTCTCTGAGAAGTCTTTACCTTGTTCCTGAATCTCCTGAAAGCTAGTCCTCGTTCCTGTGTCTTCAAATGTCCTGGTACCTCGCAGCAAGCCATGTCGTGGTCCGTGACCAGCCCCACAGGTGGGATGAGTAGGGCGCTCCGTGATGCAAGCCATGTACCTCATTTCTGAGCCTCCAGGAAGTCCTTACCTTGTTCCTGAACCTTCTGAAAGCCTGGTATCCTGCTGCAACCCATGTCGTGGTCCGTGACCAGCCCCACGGGCGGGCTGTGTAGGGCGCTTCATGTTGCCAGTCTCGTACCTCGCCCTTGAGTCTCATGTATGCATCATACCTCGTTCCTGAGCACGTCTGTGCCTGAGTCTACGTCTGCACTTCCAGTACCTCGTTCCTGAGTCCACGTCTCTGCCGGAGTCTACCTTGTTTCTGACTCTCGTCTGCATCCATGTTCCAGTCTTCGCTGCCCTGGCCTCCATCCGGCCTGCAGCTTCGTGCCGTACCCTGCGGCAGGTCCGAAAGGGCTGGGAACAGTCGAAGGACTGTTCACAAGACCAACATTGCGTTGTTGGGTCTTCCAAAGCGTGCAGGTCCGGAGGAGGGCCTGTCTTCCAGTCACCACTCCAGCCTTGCTCCCGTCCAGCCCATGCTCGGGCATGCCACGCCTCCCGTGGCACTTCTTCAGAGTTCCTCTGGGGTCGAGCCGTGGCTCAAGGACACACATCTCCCCGGAGTGGGATCGCTCTCCTAGCGCTCCACAACACTTAGCATATTATATCAGAATTAGTCAAAAACAGTTCAAGAGTTTGTCTTAAAATATTTAAAGTAACAGTATGCGCCCTTTGGATATTTAAATTAATTTGAGATTTTGGGCCTGGCTTATCAAAGTGATTTTCCCCTTGGCTTTTTAGTTGTACACACATCCATTTATTCTTCAGTAGCTTGTCATTTTACTTTAGGATTGTTTATTTATTTATTTATTTTAAGTCTTTTCTATACCCTCGTTTGGTGGGGACCGTCACAACGGTTTACATTAAGGCACATAAAAGTGATGATACTACAATTTGTCCGTTTACATAGGTGCCATAAGGTTCGGTAACATAGTTTGTTATCAATGTTTGTTGTTAAATGTGATTAATCATGTCCATGTCTTTCCTTCTCAGTTTTAAGTACAGAACTAATTTTACAAATGTAACTTATCCATTAGTAATGGTGCGCTATATCTTAAAAACTACACACTTAGTGACTTTCTGCAGTGTGTATGGTTGTTTAATTGTTCGTGCTTTGCCCATCCCTGGCTTCTATTCTCCCTTCTCTTTCTGGAAAGCTTGTTTAAATAGCCAGGTTTTTAAACTTTTTCTAAAGGTTTTGCTGTCTCTTTGTAACCTTAAATCCAAGGGCATGGAGTTCCATAGTATGGGTCCTGCCAATGATAGTACCCTCTCTCTTACTTGTGTTAGTCTTGCTGTTTTGACTGATGGTATAGTCAGGAGAGCTTTGTTTGCTGTCCTTAGGTTTCTGTTAGGTTGTTGGTATTTTCAGATCTGCTTCCTATTTGCATCTATACTTTTTGTTTTGGTTTTTGTTTGGCCCCTTTGCTATACTCCCCTGCAAATGAATACTGGGGATGGAATAATAATGGCTAAAACAGTGACATTTGAGCCAATATAATTAGTTGATAATATGTTAGAAATTGGGCAGATTTTAAAACGTATGCGCGGGCACAAATTGGTTTGCACAACCCGGCGCGAACAAATCTACGCCCGATTTTATAACATGCGCGTGCAGCCGAGCGCATGTTATAAAATCCAGGGTGGGCGCACGCAAGGGGGTGCACAATTGTGCAACTTGTGCCGAGCCACACAGCCTGCCTCCATTCCCTCCGAGGCCGCTCCGAAATCGGAGCGGCCTCGGAGGGAACTTTCCTTCTGCCCCCCCGCACCTTCCCCTCTCTTCCCCTACCTAACCCGCCTCCCAGCCCTATCTAAAACCCTCCACATACCTTTATTGAAGAAGCTACACGTGGCGGCCAACGGCCGGCCCACGATCCCAGGCACAGCGGCAAATGGCCGCTGTGCCTGGAGGCTCAGGCCATGCCCCCGCCCCGGCCCCAGACCGCTCCAGACCTCCCCTGCCCCTTTTTGCAAGCCCTGGGACATATGCGCGTCCCGGGGCTTGTGCGCGCCGCGGAGCCTATGCAAGATAGGCTCAGCACGCGCAGGGGCAGCTTGGGGCAGCTTTTCGGGGGTTACGCACGTATCTTATTTATTTTATTTATTTTAGTTTTTTCTATACCGGCATTCGTGAGAGGATCACATCTTACGCGCATAACCCTTTGAAAATCTGCCCCATTACTTTTAACCCTTTCCTTTTAGCATATGGAAAACTAGTATAACCACAAAAATATATTTTTCTGTATGATATGTATATAACCTGAGAGAAATACATCTAATGTTTAGGTAGGTGAATATTTGCAGCTACTATTGTAGTATGGTAAGTGGTGAATATTACCTGTTGACAGTGTTTCCAAAGCATAGTCTGAGAACTAATTATTTAAATACAAAGAAAAAAAAAATATTGATAAACAAGCAGTAAATGCCACCTGTGCTAAAGTAACAGAATAGATAGATTTAAATAACAGTCAAGTAAACACATCTACTAAAGAAAAAATAGAATCTTAACTATATATAATGGCTAAATTAATCGCATTCTATTTGTTAAAGAGTGCCTGTTTTGTCTCTAGGTGTTTATATATAGCACTGAAAATAAATGATTTATATGTGTGAGCGGTGCTTAAATATAACCATATATACTGAAGTCTACAATAGCTACAAGAATCTAAAGCACATAGTATAGACTTAGGTAATCCATATTGTTTGACCAAAGGACTGAATACTATATAAACTGTTTTCTTAAACTAAAACTCAGTGTTGAGCAAACCATTCTTGGAAAGTACGGTGTGTTTCAATATTAACATGGTTCAATAGGTTTATATTTGAAATTTCAGTTGCATCACATTAATATTGACTTTTACTATCCTAGTCTACATAGAAGCTTTGAGAATGTCAAACAGGAATTTTATTCCAGATTAATGAAACTATAAAACGTGATATAACTTCTTCAATATTCATTTTTTATTGAAACATTTTAGCAGGTATCCAAAACTAATAACAAATGATAAAAGCATACAGTGTTACATATACACAGAGATTTTCAGTTTATCTTGCATTTTTCCTGATCTGGAAATTAGATAATTGTTTTATACTTTTACAGTACCTAGCTGTCTCTGTGTTATCTCACGCAGGAAGAATATACAATGAGAGTACACTGCTATTCACTTGCTAAATCAGGCATTCATTTCACTTTTCCAGTACAATTTCTGTTTGTATGCTATTACTCATGGCTGTCTTTGGGGATGGAGGTAGGTGAATTGGGGCCCAACGCAGTAAAGATTTGACATCACCAGCTGTGGCTGCTGCTTCAGAGCATGCTGAAGAAGAGATTGCTCAGCCGACTATAGTTCAGCCCCCAGTGTCATTGGGCTGGTGTCAAAGAAGAGATGGCATCATACGAGTTGATCCCCTCCTCCCATGCTTAAATCAATAGGCTGGCATCAGAGAAGAGGTGACATCATCAGCTGCCTATGTTATCAGCTGGTGCTACATACAGGCCCCCAGAGTCTTCAAGTCTCCATTGGCATGTTGGGAGTCTTTAGCTGGAGAAGCAAGATCACAGCATGCAGAGTACTCAAGGATGCAGCTGTGCTGTTTGCTCTCTCAGGCTAGTAGGCACAGGAAACCCTGAGCAGCTAAACTAATGCCTGGCAGATTTAGAGGCTGGGAATGTGGGAAAGGGGAGAGTGCTTGCTGAGATCTAGGTTATGGTGATGGTGGGTGGGTGGGGGGGGGGGGGGTGTTGAGAAGAGATAGTGATTGCTATGATCTGGTGGGGGGAAAGTGAGAGCGTAGTTGCCTGGGTCTGCGAAGGAGAAAGGGGGAGTGCTTGCTGGAAACTGGGGAAGAAGCAAGAAAGGACTTGCTAGCATCTAGGGGGGGAGGGAGAAGGTGCTGTTGTATCTCATGTGCACAGAGAAAAGAGCCTCAGCCAGCAAGCCATTATCAAGACATTTGGAACAGGCCACCATGAAGCCCTGTTTTAGCCAATTCAGTTTGGGCCCCGTACCACCCTACATTAGAGTAAGCCCTGGTTATTGCTCTTTGTTTTATGCAGAAGCACTGTAGTATTTAAATTTTGGAACAACTAAATTGAGGTATTACTTTGAGAAATTTTTGTGTAGGTCTGCTCAACTTTTCCCCTGCAGAATAAGTGGATGAAGGTAGGGCATTGATAGGTTTTAAGATGAGATGTGCACAGGCAAGAGGGAAAAGAAAAGGAAGGATAGAACAGGCATCCATACGTGATTTCTCATTGCCAGAATTTAACTGATTTCCAAAGTATTCAATTCTGGGATTTGATGCAATTTTATTTCCTCTACTGTAATCTTTTAGGAATCCTTAAGACACATCCTAAAGGTCCTCGGGTCACATATATGTATAAATAATTCCTCTCTACCACCCAACCCACCCTAGCAGTGATCGTAGTAACTATGGAACATGCTTTTATTTCAAAATCGTTGATGCAGTCAGGTTAACAGGATGGAAGTATGTCCTAATCATTAGGGTCCCATCGATCCTTCAGTCACTAAAGGCTCATTCCCATGGTGGCCCACAATAGGGGAACAGAAGATTCAGAGGACGGGAGCTAAAGGAAGGTTGCCCCCCAAATAGTCAACAGTGATTGGAAAGTAATCTACAAACTAAATCAATTCCTGAATCCCTTGTTTTGTTGAGTTTCAGAAAAGGTATTGGGGCCGATGCAGAAAAGTTGCACTGAAAGTGGGCGCTGAGTGTTCAGCACCTGCTTTCCTAACACGCCCCTGGCACCTCTCTGGGTGCGAGCTGGAGAGAGGTCCACTGTCAGCGGCTGTCCACCGGTTAAGAAAATGGACGCTGAATTTATCAGCGTCTGTTTTCTTATCCAGCGCACAGGCTAGGAAAATGGATGCTGATAAATTCAGCATCCATTCTCCAAACCTGACTACCGGCACCTAAGGAGTATATAAATCAATATTAAAGTGTTGGGCACTTAATATTAATTTATTCTCTCCTTCAACTTATTGCCGATTGGTCCCTTCACTGTCACATGTTAGTGAAAGGACCAATCTCTTTTCAGAAGGCTGTCCTGAAAGGGGATTGGTCCTTTCACTGACAAATGTGATTAGTGCTATTAGATTCACTCCACATTGGACGTGGGTTATAGAGGCGCCAATCCCCTTATTACATAAGGAGATTACTTAGTGCCTATACAACTCATGTACAACTGCAGGTTATTAGGGGTGTGCATTCGTTTTCGACGTATTGGCAATCCGCAACGTATATGTCCCTATTTGTTGTATTTGTGGGGTCATGAAACGTATGGCGAACCCCCACGAATACAACGCATCTAAAGAATAAACCCCCCACCCTCCTGACCCCCCCCCCAAGACTTACCAAAAGTCCCTGGTGGTCCAGCGGGGGTCCTGGAGCGATCTCCTGCACTCGGGCTGTTGGCTGCAGGTATTCAAAATGGCGCCGATAGCCTTTGCCCTCACTATGTCACAGGGGTTACCGGTGCCATTGGTTGGCCCCAGTCACATGGTAGGAGCAATGGTGCCCCTGCGACAGAGTGAGGGCAAAGGCTATCAGCGCCATTTTGAATACCGGCAGCCGACAGCCTGAGTGCAGGAGATCGCTCCAGGACCCCCGCTGGACCACCAGGGACGTTTGGTAAGTCTTGGGGGGGTCAGAAGGGTGTGGGGTTGTAGTTAATTAAATTTAAAGGGTTGGGATGGGGGTTTTTTTGGGAAACGAATACATACGTAACTAATGAACAGATCGAGGTCCCCCGAGAACGGATGCAACGGATTTGGCTCCCCACGAATATGAATACCGAATGGGACGAATCCATCCCTGCTGCATATCCCTACAGGTTATACAGTGTGCTCGGCTGAGCGCACTGTATTGCATCGGCCCCATTGTGCAATAGGATCCTTATTATTGAACTGCACCACCAATAATGAAAAGAGATGTATTTCTACACTTTTGCCCTAGTTCAAGAGGGATTTATGGGTAGGAAGAATTTGAAAAAGTAAAATGTTTCCCCACATGGAGTATTGTGTTCAGTTCTGGAGCCCATATCTCAAAAAGGATAGAGACAGGATGGAGGTGGTCCAGAGAAGGGCAACAAAAATGGTGTGAGGTCTGTATCTGAAAACTTATGAGGAGAGGCTGAAGAATCTGAATATTTATTTTGTTATTTAAAATTATTTATATACCGCTGTTACACCCATGTAAACCCTGGAAGAGATGAGGTGCAGAGAAGATATGATAGAGACCTTCAAATACCTAAAAGGTTTCAATGATGTATAAACTTCGAACCTTTTCCACTGGAAAGAATACAATAGAACTAGGGATCAAGAAATGAAACTCCAGGGGGAACAACTCAGAACCAAGGTTAGGAAATATTTCTTCATGGAGAGGGTGATGGAGGCCTGGAATGCCCTTCTGGAGGAGATGGTATAGAAGAAAACAGTCAAAGAATTCAAAGGGGCATTGGATAAACACTGTGGATCTCTAAAAGTTAGAGGATGGAAATAAGATAAGTGTGCAATGGTTTCAGGAATTGATAGTTTGTAGATTGCTTTCCAACCACTGCTTGTTGATATGGTGGTTACTACCCTTAGCAGAAGACATGGAGATTACTGCCCTTAACCAATATGATTTGATGCTTTTAATGCAACTGCAACATTGCTCCCTGCTTAGATGGCAAAGGAGTAAGAGAAATTGGATCCAGACAACAAATGAGGGCCCCAACTTCCATGGTCTGGGATACTGAGATGCGGACATAAGGGAAAAAGCACAGGACTGCTTCTATGGCCAATTCTTAAAGGAAACGAAGAATGTGTGCATGGGGCTAACTTGCTGGTGCTGCGGTTACAATGCTTAACTAATAAACCTTGGTGCTTTTGATGGAACTCCAACATTGCTCTCTGCTTCAACAACAGGGGAAAAGAGGAATTGGATTTAGCAACCAATGATAACTAGGGATGTGAATCGTTTTTGAACGATTAAAATTATCGTCAGATAATTTTAAAATCGTCCTAAATCGTCAGAGTGCACGTTACAATACAAATGCCCCTGATTTATCATCATAAATCGTCCTAAATCGTTAAATAGGGCACGGGAATTATTTGGGGAGGGCGGGAAAACCGGCACACCAAAACAACCCCTAAACCCACCCCAACCCTTTAAAACCAATTTCTTACCCTCCCCCACCCTCCCGAACCCCCCCCAAAATGTTAAATTACCTGGTGGTCCAATGGGGGGGTCCCTGTGCGATCTCCCGCTCTCGGGCCATCGGCGCCATTTTGGCTGCCACTAATTAAAATGGCGCTGATGGCTCGATAAAAAAAAAAAAACCACCCTCCCGACCCCCCCAAAACCTTTTAACATTACCTGGTGGTCAAGGGGGGCCTCGGGGGACGATTTCCCGTTCCCAGGCATCAGTTGCGCTAAAATAAAATGGCGCCGATGCCCCTTTGCCCTTACCATTTGACAGGGTGTCCATGCCATTGGCCGGCCCCTGTCACATGGCAGGAGCACTGGATGGCCGGCGCCATCTTTAAAGATGGCGCCAGCCATCATTACTCATCAGCCCCTATTATAGAGTATAGTATAATAGGGACTGATGAGTAAAGATGGCCGGCGCCATCTTTAAAGATGGTGCTGGCCATCCAGTGCTCCTACCATGTGACAGGGGCCGGCCAATGGCACGGATACCCTGTCACATGTTAAGGGCAAAGGGGCATCGGCGCCATTTTATTTATATTTATAGAGTATAGTATAATAGGGGCTGATGAGTAAAGATGGCGCCGGCCATCCAGTGCTCCTACCATGTGACAGGGGCCGGCCAATGGCACGGATACCCTGTCACATGGTAAGGGCAAAGGGGCATCGGCGCCATTTTATTTTAGCGCAGCTGATGCCTGGGAATGGGAAATCGTCCCCCGAGGCCCCCCTGGACCACCAGGTAATGTTAAAAGGTTTTGGGGGGTCGGGAGGGTGGGGGAGGCTAAGGGGGGTCAATTTAAAGGGTCGGGTGGGTTTTTTTTTTAGCAGCGCGGGCCTCCCTAAAAAAAAAATTAGCGATGTGAATTGGAATCTGAAACGATTCCAATTCACATATCTTAACGATCAGATTCCCCCCCCCTCCCCGAACCTGATCGTTAAGACGATCTGGCACACGATTCACATCTCTAATGATAACCCTGCCTTTTACAGCCTGCAGAACTGATGAGTATAGGGGTAACCATCACAGAGCAGTAGTTACTACCCTTAATAGAAGGCATGAGATTATTACCCTTAACCAAAAATCCTTGATGCTTTTGTTGCAACTGCAACATCACTCTCTGCTTCAAAAGTGTGTGTGTGTGTGTGGGGGGGGGCGGGGGGGGGGGGACCGAAAGGAAAGAGAAATTTGGGTTGAGGGACAACCAACATGAACCTCCATAACATGCAAATTTTCTCTCATGCATATTCATTGTGGATATCCTGAAAACCCGACTGGCTGGGGGGTCCCCAGGACAGGGTTGGGAACCACTGCCATAGGCAAAGCATGTCAAGTAAAACTAACTGATACATGGGGGCAACCTGCACGGCACGGCAGATACTACCATGGGAAGCTTATTGGGTAGATTGGATGGACCACTGGTACTTTTTGCCGTCATTTCTATGTTTCAATTGTGATTCTTGCAGTTTTAAAACTTTAGAAATGTATGTTATGCTTGGAGAAATTATTGTTCAATTGCTGAGCTTGTAAGGGGAAAAAATATGTAATGCGTTGTTTCCCAGTTGTTTGATACCTTGAACAGGATCATCATTATTACTGAAAAGAGCTGAAATTTCCCACAGGCACCTAAGAATTGCCATACTGAGTCAGATTGAGGGTCCATCAGTCCCACTGTCCTCTTTCAGTTGCCAATCCAAGTCATAAGTATGGGGAAATATCCCAAACAATAGATAGATTCTATACTGCTAACGATTAGTGATAAGTAGTGACTTTACCCAAGTTTATCTGGTTAATAACAGTTTATGGACTTTTCCTCCAAGAACTTGTCCAAACCTTTTTTAAACCCAGCTAGGCCAGCTGCTTTTACCACATCTTCCAGCAATGAACTCTTTACCATAATTCTGTGCTTAGTGAAAAAGAATTTTCTTTGATTTGTTTTAAATGTGTTAGTTACAAACTTCAAAGTATGTCCCCTAGTTGTTGTATTATTTGAAAGAGTAAATAACTGATTCACATTTACCATTTACCATTGAATTAAGCAGTATCTGTTGATTACCAAGTAGTCAAAGATGTGGGAATTTAATACAGTTTGCATCAGTAAATTCTAATATTTAAGTGTTTATTTTTCTGCTGAGTATATAGCTTATTGCATCCCTGACTTTCATGTTGTGCTTATATTTCTTTGGAAAATACAGTGCATATTTTCAAACTAAGGGGGTCATTTACTAAGCTGTGCTAGGGCTTTACCGTGCAGTAAATGCCTCAGCACAGCAATAACTTACAGGTTTTAAAATACTGCGCCTTATCTCCCTCCCAAAAATACCCCAGCACAACATGGATATGATAATGAGTTGATCTGTATGGTTATTAAACAGACCCCTAAATTTGTAACCTTACAAGCTTGTTTAGTTATTAAAACTACCCAAATACCTGCTTCTTTGTGTTTCAAGACAGTCTTACTTTGAGTTAAAGATTCAAGCAGGAAGTAGGATTTGCTTTCAAGAACAAAGTACTTATAAAAGTAAATGAGAGAATAAATAGATTTCTTGGACTTTTTCAACAAATATGAGTTTTGTTCCAGAATTCTTTCTATATTAGATAAAATCGAAGGATGTATTATAAAAATTTGCTATACATTTTAAAAAGCCCAAGGCTATCTTTCACTATTGAATCACATGAGATCTGTTAAGGCAATTCCAACCAGGTGCACAGTTATGAGATGTGTGTTGTGTAAAACAAAATGGAGTCTGTAAATCATTTTGAAAGGCAGGCTCTTTTTTCTGAAGCCTCTTCAAAATGGGATCCTGCAGAGATGCATTAACTATGTTTCTCTCACCTGACAAATAATGGGTTTCAAATTATTGCAGACATATTTAAAAATAGATTAGATACCTCAATATCATATACGATTGAGAGTAATCAGTGATAAGAGGCCTTCATTGTAACTGAAGAGCCATTGAAAACTTATTAGCATTTGGTCAGATGGGACAATAGTAAGAAGAATCACAACTCACAGTTCAAACAACTTGTATATTAAGAAAAGCAGTTTGACTGAAGTACTAATACACTACATGCTCTCCTAACAAAAAAAAGAACACATATAAAGTATGTTTTCATATGGGGACATATGCCAGTGTGATTGCAGGTAAAACAAAATACATTAGTATGTCTGCATTATTTTGTTAATTTGTTTACTTGTACTGTTTTAGTTTTTGGGAACTTGCCAGGTTCTTATGGCCTGGATTGGCCACTGTTGGAGACAGGATGCCAGGCTTGATGGACCCTAGGTCTGACCCAGTATGGCATGTTCTTATGTTTATTATCTAATATTTTTAAATTTTGCTGTACCTCGCCCAGAGCTTTAATTTGAATAGACTAAGAAATTTAAGTAAATAAGTAAGCGTGAGTTTCACATGATTCCTCAGCAGTATGTGGTTAATGCAGGTTATACAATTAATAAACAATAAAGCAGGATGAAGTTTAAAGAATTTCAAAAACCAGGTGTAGCATTCTATCCTCTCTGCCGTTCTTTTATCCCAACATTAGTATATGGTCTCCTCTTCGACAATATGCCTGGGAGACTTTTGGATGCCCTTGTGGGACAAGATTTGGAAGGGAAATTTCCAAGATTGTCCCCTGCGTGGTGCCCATGCCAGAAAGAGTTGCCACTGTAGCAGCAGCTACATTTACTTCCATCTCTCCTTGGGCTCATGTATGTCACTCCAAAGCTTGTTTGACCCTTAATGGGTCCACGTTGCATAGTATTACAGTCTAAATCATAAGGCTGGCCCAAGAGTAACATTTTTAATTGATTCAGGGTGAACTGTAGTACTTACATGTACATTTTTGGATTACTGCCCAGAAACTGCGGTTCTAATTGTCTTAATACAATTATACAATTCTAGTGATGGATTTTCGCAATTGTGTTGGCATTGCTGGCCCATGTCAATAAATTTGATAGTGGTTAGTAAGTTCTTTCCAGCAAATCAAGGATGGTAGGATAAGCATAAATGCAGAAGCTTTTTGCTATATATGTTGAACGTATATATCTATAGCAGAAGTGTATTCTCTTAGTAGCAACACTAAAATTTACATAGTAGTCACAAGTAAGGAAGCAAAATTTCAGGGACTGCTCTTGCTTAAAAACAGCTGCCTTTTAAGTAACTAACTGAAACTCAAGAAAATCATCTTATCCATTTCTTGACCACCATTTGGATGCTTTTGGAGAGGTTATCTATCCCCAAAGAGGTTAAAATGTAAGAAGCAGAATAAGGAGATAGACAAGAAATAAAACTGTGATAGTTGCAGGAAGTGCAGGTAAATCAGAGAAGAGTTTGAGTTTCATGGACAAAAAACTGCCTTGCAAGAAGTGTATTTTCAAAAGAATCAGAAGGTGATGGAAGATAACAACTGGCATATTAAAATGGGGAGTGAGCTTAGGGTATCAACCAGAAAAATACTTGGAGTTGGGAGTAAGATGAGGGGATAAAAAGGCAGATAAAGATATCACTTGTGAGCAGAAGATGCAAGATGAGTTGCAATGGTAAATGATTGCTTAGAGGTACATGGAAGGAAAAGAAGTGCAGAGCATTAAATGGGGTAAAGAATGGTTAACTAAAATATATATTTGCTTTTTTGAGTGCCACAGCATACTGAACTGACTATTTCAATGTGTTATCCACTATGACGCCTAGATTTATTTCTTGGGTGGTAGCTCCTAACATGGAACCTAACATTGGGAAGGGCCGCCGCAGACACCCACCTCCTCTCGGCAGGGGGAGCCGCTGCCCAGGCTGTCCATCTTCACGACTCGGGTGCCACTGTCACCGCGGATGGTATGGCTCCGCTGCTGGGCCTTGGGCTCCTCTAGGCACACTGGTCTGACCCAGTATGGCATGTTCTTATGTTCTTATGTTCACACGCGCCTCTGTACTTCATTTAAAGGGCCAGCGGCGGGAAAAACCCTGCGGCCCCAACAGATGATGTCATCAATCTGTACCATGTCCAGCCCTATTAAAGGGCTCTGTTTGCTCTCCTCGGAGCCTTCGCATTAGATCTTCACAGTTGCCTTTGGTCTCTTCTCCGGTCAAGGTCCTCCGTGGTCTCCTCGTGTCTAGATGGCTCTTCATTGGATGTTCTTTGGCTGTTCTTGATATTCCTGGCCTTTTTCCTTGTCGGAGCTCCTTCATTGCCTGTCCATGTTCCTGATGTTCCAGCCTCCAGCTCGTTGTCCTGCTTCCAGGTTTCTTTCTTCTCCATCTTTCCTGGCATGCCACCATTGTAATCCATGAGCAGCCCATGGGGGGCTGTGTAGGGTGCTTCGTGGCACAAGGCCTGAAGATGTGAAGTCTGCAGCGCAAGTCTCTGGAAGGCCCTTGCTTTTAACGCTGAGTCTTGAATCCTTGAATCCTGTTCCCGGTCTTTGGAGTTCCTTGTTTCTGCTTCCTTCCATGCCCTAGATTCAAGCCAGAGCCTGCTCCGCTCAGCATGGTCTGCAACCAGCTACGGGCGGCTGTGTAGGGCGGACTGCAGTTCAGTACTCACCCCGTACTAGTGCCTGAATCCTGAATCTGAATCTGAGTCTTCTAAGTTCCTTGAGTCTTCGTCTGAGTCTTCCAAGTTCCTCAGTTCCATGTCTCGTCGTGTTCCTGCCCTCAGCTTTCGTCTGGCTCATGCACTTGTCGTTCCCAAGCAGCGGATCCGGAAGTGCTACCGAGTGGCTGGAGGGCTACTCTTGAGACCAGCATTGCATTGCTGGGTCTCATCTGTGTGTCTAGGTCCAGTGGAGATCTGAGACTGCCTTGTTCTAGTGCCTACCATGTTCGTGTTAACTCTGGTCCCACCTTGTTCCAGCTCCAGCCTGTGCTTGGACACTCTCACCTCCCACGGTGTGTGTCTTGGGGCTCTTCCCTGAGCCGTGCCATGGTCCAAGGGCTCACATCCCTCTAGAGCAAATGACCGCACCCCCACAGTGGCAACAGGATGCAAAGGCCATGAGCTCGGTGGGTATGTTACCTGTGATGGGCTCAGGGTTTTTTTGGACCCTTTGATACCTTGTTCCTTGTCAAAGATTTTTCAAGATTTTGGATTTTTACTTCTTAAACGTGCCAAAAAATTGTTAATTTGTGTCTGGATTTTTTATTTTATACGACCTGCAGGAGGCACCTGCATTTGTTTTCAATCATCTACTCCTTTATGGAGTACCTGTTATTGTGCCTGGGTTTATTTTTTCACAATCTACAGGAGGCGCCTGCATCCAGGTCTTTCAAGCTCTTCAGTTTGTTCCTGGAGCCTTCTTTGATCCATCAATGGTCTCCGTTTTTAGGATTCATTTTTGACCCTTGACAGTTTTCAGATTTTTTCCCCTGAGTTATTTTTCTCGCCCTGCAGGAGGTGCCTGCACCCAGGGTTCAACTTTGTTGGCTTCAAGTCTGCTGGCTTTCCATCAAGAGTCCTTGACCTGCAGGGTGTGTCTGCATCCAGTCATCGATTTACAGCTGTTCCAGGGTCCTTGGTCCATCTTACCTGCAGGAGGTGCCTGCACACAAGGCCTGGGTCCGCTCCTTCAGCTTCAACTTCGTCTCTGCATTACACTTCTTGTGTCACCTCTGCTGCAAGTCCTCAGTTCACCTGAATGGTAAACTTGACGGTGCCCTCCACTGGGTTACCGTTAACATCTGTCACCTTTACCCAGTCTTTTCCTGGTTTGAGGACATTTTCCACTGGTGTCTCTGGATTTCTGGTACAGTCTTCTCAACCTTGAACAGCGATTCCGTTTCTGGAATTTCAGAAAGTGTCCACCACCTGCTCATCTTGGGTGGAGAGGCTCATTCCAAAATCCACAAGAATTTCCACCTCCACTCTAGAAGCTATTGCTGGCCAATGACATCATCCGGTACCTTTCCTCTCTTCCTGCTAGTCCTTTTTTGGAAATGACTTTTATATTCAAGATCAATGCAGTCACACCACAATAACCAAAAGAACAACTAGCTTTGATCTGGAGTATTTTAAAACAAGGCAGATCCAATTTCAGCCCATATTATTGCCTCGATGAAATCAAGATCTACTCCATGTCCTCATGGACAGCAGTTTACATCTTGCTAATGCTATCTCTTTGTTGGAGCCATCCTGGTTCCTAGAGACCAACATCATGCCTCATACACTTTTAAGTAAGATTTAATCCTGACATCTCTTCCTTGGACACCCGTCTCCATCAGAAGAGATTTGACTACTACACTCTTCCCACTGGTTCAATCCGAAGGCTATGCTTGTATCGTCTTACCATCAGCGTAAGACCAAGTTCTATCTTCTACAGAGTTTTCATCTAGAAGCCACTCTGTTGGATATGAGCCTACTCTTCAGAACCTGCTGTTGGTAACCTTGTGCCCAGTCAGCTTGTCCGATTCAACACCATGCACCATCTGCTGCCAAAGGATGTAATGGTATTTCTTCAAGTTCAGCTTGTTGCCTTCAACATCATCCTCTCTGGCTCCTATTCAGTCAGTCCTGTTTCCAGACACTTGACCTACTCAAGAACCACCTGTCTCTAGTTATGCAAGGCGGCTACTCCTCTATTCTGGTATAACATTCCCAGCTTCTAGATCAAACATTAAGGTTGTGAGTACCATCACTACTGCTATAGGAGACATCAACCTTATTGTGCTCTGCACTTCCACTCAATTAATTAAGTGCCTTGGAATTGAATTGTTCTCTTAGATGCTGCTTCTGATCTACATCCTTTCAGTCATCAGAGCTCACTTTGCCAATTCCAGTTATCAGTCCGATTTACTTATGTCAACACCTCCAGCTACAAGAGCGACGGTGCACTAAGGGGCAGATTTTTAAAAAGTACGCGCGTGCGTACTTTTGTTTGTGCACCCAGCGCAACCAAGAGTACGCCGGATTTTAATAGATATGTGCGTAGCCGCGCGTATCTTTTAAAATCCGGGTTCGGCGCGTGCAAGGGGGTGGACATTTGTGCACCTTGTGCACACCGAGCCCTGCGCGCGCTGCCCGTTCCCTCTGAGGCCACTCCGAAATCGGAACAGCCTCGGAGGGAACTTTCCTTCTGCCTCCCCCACCTTCCCCTCCCTAACCCACCCTCCAGCCCTATCTAAACCCCCCTACCTTTATTATAAAAGTTACACCTGCCTGAGGCAGGCGTAACTCGTGCGTGCCGGCCAGCTGCCGGCACGCGATTTCCCGGCCCGGGAGCAGTTTCGGAGGCCTCGGCCATGCCCCCGAAACACCCCGGGGCCGGAACCACGCCCATGGCCCCACCCCAAGATGACGCACCCCGACACGCCCCCCAGGAAAGCCCCGGGACTTGCGCTCGTCCTTGGGCTTGCACGCGCCGCCGAGCCTATGCAACATAGGCTTGGCGTGCGCAGAGGGTGGAAGGTGCAGCTTTTCGGGGGTTACGCACGTATCCTACACGCGTACCCCTTTGAAAATCTGCCCCTAACTGTTTAACTAGGAACAACTTTGATGTGCCATACTTCAGTTACAACCAAGTAAGAGCTTAAGAATTAAAATGATTCTCCAAGATGCTACTCTTCCTTCAGTGCCTTCCGTAAATCTGGGTCATGTTTTTGTCGAGTCTAATTATAATTGACTTCATCTTGTCTTCAGTATATTTCAACGCCTCTTCGCTTCAGCCCCTTCCAAGCATTTTGAGATCCTGTGTTTGGGCCCCCAAGTTCCCCAGCTGGTATAGAATATATGCCTTCTTCTCGTCAGCTGAAGAGAAGAGGCTGAAGAGGGGAGTTTTGAGGAGGGGGTGCTGTTGTGCTTGCTGCTTGCAGGCCCTGACCACGAGCAGCCTCACTCACCCTAGCCCGATGCCGCTGTAGGCCCAGACTCCTCTCTTCGCAGCATGGATTTGCAGCCATGCCACTTCCTCCCCGCAGCTGAGGAGCCGCTTCCAAAACTGCTGTCCGCGGCGGAAAGGGCAGCCGCTGACACCCACCTCCTCAAGGCAGGTGGGATCCGCTGCCCAGGCTGTCCATCTTCGCGGCCTGGGTACCACCATCGCCGCCGACGCTATTGCTCCGCTGCTGTGCCTCAGGTTCCTCTAGGTATGCATGTGTGCACCTCTGTATTTCATTTAAAGGGCCAGCAGCGAGAAAAGCCCCATGGCCCCAACTGTTGATGTCATCAGTCTGCTTCCTCTCCTCAGGACCTTCACATTGGATCTCCACAGTTGCCTATGGTCTTTTCTCCGGTCAAAGTCCTCCGTGGTCTCCTCGTGTCTAGCTGGCTCTTCGTTGGATGTTCTTGATGTTCCTGATCTTGTTCCTCATCTGAGCTCCTTCATCGCCTCTCCATTTTCCTGAAGTACCATGTTCCTAACATTCCAGCCTCCGGCTCATTGTCCTGCTTCCAGGTTTCTGTTATGATCGTCGGTCGCAGACAGCTGCGACCGATTCAACTCATGTCATGTGCTGCCCTTCTCTCCTCTCCAGGCATGCTCGTGGCTGGGGCTAGCCGCTACCACCACCTACCTCCGGTTTTCCAAAGCTCCTCATGGCGATCGGGATTCCGCCGCCATCCACGCTGACTGCGGGCCTTCCTAGCTGCATGCACATGCAAGCCACCAGGCCCTCCTTTGAAGACTGAATGGTGGGAACCTCGGGAGCATCCCCGACTGATGACATCACTAGGTCGGGGTTCTTAAGCACCGCCTTCGCCCTTTGCTAGCTGACTTGGCAACGAGTTCCTTCACTACTGGTTCTTGTCTCCTCAGACCCATGCTTCCTACATCAGATCTACCTGCGACTCAGGATTCTGGCTCGGGTACTCGATCCTCGGGGGCCTGCTTGCACTCCTGTTGGAAGCTTGTCTCCAGGCTTCCCCCACTCCTTGGGCTAGCCCTGTGCCTTCCAGAGGTCATGCCTGCCGGCCTCCCTGCTCTTCAGGGTTACCTTCCAGAACTGCCTTACTACTTTGGAGACTCGACTCTGCGCTTCCTCACTCCTCAGAGCAGTGCCTACGCCAGTGACTGTACTCCACTCTTCCCGTTCCTCGGGGCAGTGCCTACGTTCTACACCAGTAACTGTTTCCATGCTTCCCTGCTCCTCAGGGCAGTACCTACATTCTACACCAGTGACTATACTCGGCACCTCCCCGCTTCTGGGGTAGTGTCTCCGTTCCTCTACCAGAGGTTCCATTGTATGCAGCCCCGCTCCTCAAGGTTGCTTACATCATTACTTCGGAGATTCGACTCGGGCTTCCCCACTCCGCGGGACAGCCTACGGCATCACACAAGAGCCTCCTTCGCTATGCAGCCCTGCCCCTCGGGACTGTATCTACGGCATACCTCCTGAACTTCCCGCCTGTGGGGCTCCTCCCCGAAGGTGGTCACAACCTCAGCTCGGGCCAAGGGTCCACGAATCCCATGAATCCTAACAGTTTCCTTCTTCTCCACCTTTCCTGGCATGCCACCGTCATGATCCTTGAGCAGCCCATGGAGTTTGTGTAGGGTGCTTCATGGCACAAGGCCTGCCTTCACGTCTGCAGTGCAAGTCTCTGGAAAGCCCTTGCTTTTAACGCTGAGGTATGTTCCTGAATCCTGAGCCTTGAATCCTGTTCCCAGTCTTCGGAGTTCCTTGTTCCTGCTTCCGTCCATGCCCTAGAATCAAGCTGGAGCCTGCTCCGGTCAGCGTGGTCTGCAAACAGCCATGGGAGGCTGTGTAGGGCATGCCTCGGTACTGGTTTCTCCTAAATCTTCGTCATGTTTCCAGCTTCAAGGCTTCATCTTCTCGTCTGGAGTCTGCTTCGCTTCTGGCGTTGTCCGCGACCAGCCACGGGCGGCTGTGTAGGGCGCGCTGCGGTGCAGTACTCATGCCGTACTAGGGCCTGAATCCTGAATCTGAATCTTCCTAGATCCTTGAGTCTTCATCTGAGTCTTCCAAGTTTCTCGAGTCCTCGTCTGAGTCTTCCCAGTTTCTTAGTCCCATGTCATGTGTTCTAGCCCTGAGCCTCCGTCGGGCCTCATGCACTTGTCGTTCACAAGCGGCAGGTTCAGAAGGGCTACTGAGTGGCAGGAGGGTTACTTTTGAGGCCAGCCTTGCATTGCTGGGTCTCATCTGTGTGTGCAAGTCCAGTGGAGGTCTGAACCTGCCTTGTTCCAGTGCCTACGATGTTCTTCATCTTGACTCTGATCCCGCCTTTTCCAGCTCCAGCCTGTGCTTGGACACTCTCACCTCCCACAGTGTATGTCTTGGTGCTCCTCCCTGAGCTGTACCATGGTCCAAGGGCTCACATCCCTCTAGAGCAAGTGACGGCACCCCTGCGGTCGCAACAGGAAGAGTATAATGATAGAAGTATAGTACCGACCACCTGGCCAAGATTGAAAAATAGCAGTGAAATGCTAAGAGAAATTAGGGAAAATAACCATATTGGTAATGCAGTAATAATGGGACATTTCAATTACCACTATAAAGGAACAGTTAATTTTGTGTGGACATTTCAATTACCCCAATATTGATTGGGTAAGTGAAACATCAGGACATGTTAGAGAGATAAAGTTCCTGGATGGAATAAATGACAGTTTTATGGAGCAATTGGTTCAGGACCTGACGAGAGAGAGAGCAATTTTAGATCTAAATCTTAGTGGAATGCAGGATTTGGTGAGAGAGGTAACGCTTATGGGGCTGCTTGGCAATAGTGATCATAATATTATCAAATTTGAATTAATGACTGTAAGGGGGACAGTAAGTAAATCCACAGCTGTAGCACTAAGCTTTCAAAAGGGAAACTTTGATAAAATGAGAAAAATAGTTTTAAAAAATTGAAAGGTGCAGCTGCAAAGGTAGAAAGTGTGCAACAAGTGCGGACATTGTCAAAAAATACCATCCTCGAAGCACAGTCCAGTCCATATGTATTTATAAATTTAAAAAGGTGGAAGCAAGATCAAACGATTGCCAGCATGGCTAAAACGTGAGGTGAAAGAGGCTATTTTAGGAAAAACATCTTCATTCAAAAATTGGAATAAGGAACCATCAGAAGAAAATAGGATTATGCATAAGCATTCGCAAGTTAAATGTTAGAAATTGATAAGACAGGCTAAGAAAGAATTTGAAAAGAAATTGGCTGTAGAGGCAAAAAGTCACAATAAAAACTTTTAAAAATATATCCAAAGCAGAAAGCCTGTGAGGGAATCGGTTAGACTATTAGATGATCGAGGGGGTTAAAGGAGCAGTTAGGGAAGATAAGGCCATTGCGGAAAGATTAAACAATTTCTTTGCTTTGGTGTTTACTGAAGAGAATACTCGGGAGATACCTGTTTCGTAGACGGTTTTCAAGGGTGATGATTCAGATAAATTGAACTAAATCACGGTGAACATGGAAGATATGGTAGACCATAATGACAAACTGAAGAGCAGTAAATCACCTAGACCGGATGGCATACATCCCAGGTTCTGAAGGAACTAAAAAATGAAACTTCAGACCTATTTCAATTAATCTGTAACCTATCATTAAAATCATCTGTAGTACCTGAAGATTGGCAGATGACCAATGTAACCCCGATATTTAAAAAAGGCTCTGGGGTGATCTGGGAAACTATAGAGCGGTGAGCCTGACTTCAGTGCCGGGAAAAATCATGAAAACTGTTACAAAGTATAATATCACAAAACATTTACACAGACATGGTTTAATGGGATGCAGCTAGCAAGGGGGTGAATAAACATTTGGACAAAGGTGAACCGGTAGATATGGTGTATTTGGATTTTCAGAAGGTGTTTGACAAAGTTCCGCATGAGAGGCTTCTAAGAAAACTAATGGTAAGTGGCATGGAACTGCTGCCCTATGAGGTAAGGCTAAGGAAGTTAGGGCTGTTCAGTTTGGAGAAGAGGCAACTGAGGAGGGATATGATAGAGGTCTACAAAATCATGAAAGACTTGAAAAAGTTAATGTAAATCAGTTATTTACTCTCTCAGGAGAAGGACTAGGGGGCATTCCATGAAGTTAGTAAATAGCTCATTTAAAAGAAATCGAAGAAAATTCTTTTTCACTCAATACATAGTTAAGCTCTGGAATTCATTGTCAGAGGATGTGGTTACAGCAGTTAGTGTAACTGGGTTTAAAAAAAGATTTGGGTAATTTCCCGAGAAAAAAAATCCATAAAATGCTATTAATTAATAAGCATCATCAACTACCAACCATCAAGGGAACACCCTGATGTGTGGTTATGTGCAGTAGCTATATCCGAGATGACCACTCTGTAATCATCTCTTTGTATAGCCACCGTCTTTATTCTCAAAATATTTAAGTTTTTACTTTTTTTGTGTTTTTATCAATTATTCCATATCTAGTCCTTGATTTAGACTCTCCCTGGCGGTCAGCTCATCCCTCTTAGAGTGCTTACACTTCTTTTCATCAATACTTATCGTTCTTTATGCTGTGAATGAGTGCCTGCCACTTCCATTGGCTTTCTCTGGGTCGAAGCCCCTGCCCGACATCGGCCGTATTTTGACAATTGCTTGTCTGCTTCAGGGAACTCGGAGGGATTTTTTGTTGTGACCACCCCGTGGTTTCAAGGACTCTAAAATATACTTCTAAAAATACATATATGACAAATGTCACTACTTTATTTAACTATTACTTTTAACTTAAACAATTTCCTATCACACAAAGGAGCAGATTTTAAATTTTGCGCGCGCGCGGGGTACATTTGTGTGTGCTATCCGGCACGCACAAATGTACACCCAATTTTATAACATGCGCGTGCTGCCGCATGCATGTTATAAAATCCAGGGTCGGCGCGCACAAGGTGGTGCACACTTATGCACCTTGCGCGCACCGAGCCCTAGGGGAGGCCCGATGGCTTTCCCCGTTCCCTCCAAGGCCGCTCCGAAATTGGAGCGGCCTTGGAGGGAACTTTTTTTTGGTCCCCTCCCACCTTTCCCTCCCTTCCCCTATCTAACCCACCTTAATCCCCCCTCTACCTTGTTTCGTAGAGGTACGCCTGCCTCTGGCAGGTATAACTTGCGTGCACCGACTCGCTGCCGGCGCGCCAGGCCCCAACTCAGGGCGCTGTATCGGAGCACTCGGCCACTCCCCCGGACTGCCCCCGGACCACCACCACACCCCGGACACACCCCGGACTGCGGCCATGCCCATGGTCCTGCCCCTGGACCGCCCATTTTTCGAAGCTCTGGGACATACGTGCGTCCTGGGGCTTGGGCGCGCCGCCGAGCCTATGCAAAATAAGCTCAGCACGCGCAGGGGTAGGTTTTCAGGGGTTACGCGCATAACCCTTTGAAAATCTACCCCATGGGGTTCTTTATTACTCACATTTTTTTTTTCAGAATCATTCTTGTACGTGACGCCTTTCCCGGGTAGTTCGGCATTCTGCTCTGTATACCCCATTTTTAAACTACCCTGGACCAATCACTCCAGTCTAATCCAGAACAAGGCTACATGAACAGAGACACAAATCAAACCTTGATAATACCCATTTTTCTGCCGGGCTTTAAATCCTATTCCAATCCAACTGCTATAACCTATCTACATTGTTGCTTTTCTTCCCCTTAATTAAATGACGCTACTTTTTCTTTATGTGTGAAATTGGACCTGACGGAAAACTGCCCCATTTGTTTCCTTTTGGTAAGTTACCTATAATGTCGCCAAATTCGGACCTGACAGAAAACTACTACACTAACTGACCATATTATTCAATGCTCCTAGCAAACCCGGCTGTAACCCTCTAGTCATCATTCTTATTCTTATTGAATTTTTATAGAGTTTTTTATTGAGTTTTTTTTATTGAGTTTTTTTACTGCCCCTGCATGTTGTATTCATGAGGATGGTTTCTATTTCCTTAATTTGGTTTATACTGTTTCACTTTCTTTTAATCCATCTTGCAAATGCCCGGGGTTCAGCCCAGCTTGTAAAGTGGACCTATGTCTGTCTACTATTTACTCAGCTGCCATAGCCCTCATGATATGTCCCCATCTTTCAATGTTAAAATATGGACCAGTCAATCTCCCGATTCAATCCATGAGGGGATATGATGTTCCATGTATAAATGAACCGTGGTTCAATCCGTGTCAATCATAAATTCAAGTCCCCTCCTCGTGGATGATTCTTTAGATGAAAAAGCGCTGCCACTGTAAATTCTTGAGGTAGGTGCCCTGCTTCCCTCCAGTGATCTACAAGCAGGGCCCCTTCTTTTTTATCCTACTAAGATGTTCTTGGATTCATATTTTTAATTTCAGAGTAGTCCTCTCTATATATGCAACAGTAGCTTGAGATTTATTTAATGTTTGGGTACTTGCCAGGTACTTGTGACTTGGATTAGCCATTGTTGGAGACAGGATACTAGGCTTGATGGACCTTGGTGTGACGCCTTGTGGCAATTCTTATGTTCTTAACTTGAGAAGCAGTCAAGAAAAGAGCCCTTTACCAAAATTCTTCTCTCTCTCCTTTTCAAAAGGTTTTCATTGGCTCTTGACAGATCTTCCAAAAGACATTAGCCTTCTCTGTGTGAACCAAAGGAAAAATGATCTTAAAATGATGCTTGGCTCGTACATGCTCAGAATAAAAAGAGGAAATCAGCAACAATGCATACAAGTGCCATCTAGAATAGGCTGGAAAAAATATGGTTCAACATAATTGGTCCTACTCCTTGCTGCTTCTGTTACGCGTACCATCCGTGACAGACCCCTGGCACGGCCCCCTCACCTCTCTGCAGTAACTCCAGCTCCTGGTTCCTCCTCTCTGGTGGCAATGGGCCGACAGCTCCGTCCTCGGGCCTCCCCTGGTGCCTCCGGCTCAGCTGCAGTCCCTGGTGTTCCCGGTCCAGCCACCATGTCCATTGCTTCACGTCGGGCCTCTCCTTGTGGCCTGCGGAGAGACGCTGCTACTCGGCACCATGCCCCTTCCTAGGCGCGCACATCTCCAATGCTTATGTAGGGCCCGTGGCGGGAACCTAGCCGTGACCCCGGATTATGTCATCAGCGGGGCTTCTAAATTTAAGCGCAGGCTCCGCTCCCTAGCTTTGCCTTTGCAACAGGTCTCCTCACTGGTCGAGTACTCGTTACCTCCTTGAGATTCGTCTCACTCCTGTGTTCCTGTTCCTCATTTGTTCCTGGTTCCTGTCTCCTTGGTCCTACGTTCCTGCTTTGCACCTTACCCTGGATTGCCTACATGGACTTCGACTCTGCTTCGCCTGACCACGCCATTGACTCTCTCCAAGCCCGGACCTCTGCTTCGCCTGACCACGCCATTGACTCTCTCCAAGCCCGGACCTCTGCTTCACCTGACCACGCCATTGACTCTCCAAGCCTGGACCTCTGCATTGCCTGACTATGCCGTTGCCTCTCTCCAGACCCAGAGCTCTGCATTGCCTGACTATGCCATTGCCTTTCTCCAGACCCAGACCTCTGCATTGCCTGACTATGCTTGACTATCTCCGTGATCAGACCTCAGCCTTGCTTACCACTGCTTCCAGATTGCCGCCAGCCCTGACTCAAGCCTGTCCTTTGTCACCTCTTCAGCTTACTTCCTGGACTTGGTCAAATCAGGCTTCGGCCTGCTCTTGCTCGGGTACCCCTTGTCTGCCTTCATTCCTTTAGTGCCCGAGTCTCCAGGACACTACCTTGTCCAGTGTAAGAATGTACCATCTCTCCTTTCCTGTCTCTGGGCTGAACTCAATCTCCTCATCATCTACATATAGAGGCCCACCTAAGTCCAGCCGGCCCCGGTATCCAAATGCTCAACCCGCGGGGAACGAGGGCTGGTATTGGTGAAGCTCCAGCTGGCCTCTGTTCCTCAGCCCACTCCACCTGCTGACGGTGGGGACCCATAGGTCCTTACCTATGGGTTGCATCAACCCCACCTTGGCCCAAGGGTCCCCCTCCGGGGCAACAGCTTCCTGCTCCAGTTCTAATTAGACTAAGTGACTGGGACATAATGGGCTAGTTGCTAATTTACCTTGAATAGAAAAAAGCCCAGGCCAGCATTTGCAGTTTTACTTAGCTCACAGCATATAATGGGGAAACATAAACAAGTATAAATAATTTTTTTTATTTTCATGGGTGCTATTCATTCATTTTGGGGGAGTATAAATGAACAAAAAGGGCCTCATTTGTTCTATTTAACCCATTTGTTTCAAATTAATGTGCATCCCTAGTGTCAACTTGCAATCTTTGAGGGCCACAAATTGGTCTGGTATTCAGGATATCCCTTGTGAATACACATGAGATGTCTGTATACACTTCCTCAATGTATATGAATGTGTCTCTTGTATGTTCATTAGGGTTATCATGAAAAACAGACAAGTTTGACATCTCTAGAGTAGATGTTTTCATAAAAGAAAATGAGTCATATAAGTACAGGAAAATGGGAATATGCTGTAACAGCACAGAAGAGATGGTATAAGAAGGTAGAAGAGATCCGGAGTTAAATCTTTGATGTATTGATTTTGAGACGGTTGTTGGATATCCATGAGGAGATACCAAGGAGAAAACTGGACTGGAGAAGAATTTAGAAGAAGAGAAAATAAGCCAAATGTAATCTATAAATGTATTTTAAGCCGGTAGATTTTATAAGTTTGTTAACTTTAGTATAGTTCAGAATAATGTGGGTTTGTGTTTACATTACATTCAATTTTTTGTCTGAGTATAATGGGGTGCTATAATTGTTTTTTCTATCATTTCATTTTCTTATATCTCTAGTATACAAACTCCTGATGTATACTAGAAGGATGCTTCCAAACTAAAAAAGAAAATGCACAGGCCTAAGAGTCTACAAACGTCCATCAGAGCACAGGAAGAAAAATCTTGATGTGGTCTGCTCAGAAACTAACACAATCCAGAACACTCAAAGCAATGCACTCTCAATGTACAGATAAAAAATAAATCCTGTCGCATATAAGCAGTATTTATTTATTTATTTATTTATTTATTTATTTATTTAACATTTTTCTATACCGTCGTTTGGTGGGAACCGTCACAACGGTTTACATTAAGGCACATAAATAGAGGCTAACGTATCTTAATTTACATAGGTGCCATTTTAGGGTCGGTAACATAGTTTGTAAATGATATTAATTGGTAAGTGTAATGAGTCATTTCCAGTTTACATTTTAACAGTTTAGGTTACAGTAAAAAAAAAAAAGTCACATTTTATTTACCTACATTAAAAAAATGCTCAGTTCTGTGTTGAAATCAATGGGGTGGTATATTAACAACATAAGTTCTGGGATCCAAGACAGCAGCACGCTGATTTCCAGCGTTAGCTGAGTCTCCTGCGCTTATCGTCTTGAAATATTTTCTCTTCTAAAAAATGCCTCCTAAAAGGAAAGGGAAGGTTCGTGTGTACCCGAGTGCTTCCCTACCTTCACCGATACAGCAGCAGCCAATTACCCGCTACATGGAATCACCAGCATTTCATCCAGGAACCGAGGAATCTGATGCACAAGGTGGTGCAAGAGGGCCACTGTTGCCTGCGGAAGAGGTATCACTGAGCCCAGACTTATGGCAGGTGCCGGGGGAAAGGTTGACGGCGTTGTCGGAATCCAGCACATTGAATGTCTGCTTCTGGGTTAGAAGCAGCCTCTTTGGAAGTGCAAGCAACGATGGCGGTCCTCCCGGAGAAGCCAGACACTGCGGGACCATCAGGTACTGGGTCAGAAGAAGGGGCTACTGGGGGGGGGGGGGGGGGGGGGCGGGGAATCCCTGTGAAGAAATCATGCAACCTACCAGGGAAGAATACCCCGAATACAGACCCTTGACAATTCCTGCTCATCCTGAAATCGTAACCTTAATAGCCCTGTGGGACCTGGTAGCTGGGTTTGCAGTTACTTTACATAATTTCAGTTCAGTTTTAAGGCTGCTACTGTAAAAGATAAGGAAGCAATCTCAAGAAGAATTGAGGCATTAGAAAATAACATGAGGCATTTGAACTTGAGATTTTTTAATTTCCCCAAAATAATGGGGGAAATTCCTTATACTACACTTAAAAGATTCTTGTCTGAAACGCTTGGATTTACATCAGAAAATTCACCATCGATTAACAGCTGTTATTTTTTTCCTAAACCTCGAGCTTCTTCATTAAGGTTAAACATCCCTGGAAATTTGACTGAGTTTCTTGAGGATACTTCTCCTGAAGTGATAGATCGAGTGACCCTTCTTGTTTCATTTATTACAACTGCTGACATACAACTGGTTATGAAACAATACTTTAGTAAATTTCCTGTAAAATTTATGGATGAAGTAATCAAGATCTTTCCAGATGTAGTCTCAGTTACTCAGATACGTCAGGACGTTTGGGATTTGGTATTTACTTTTCTCCTACTTTTCTTTATAAATGTTTGCTAAGAAAAATGGAAGAATCATATATCTTTTTTTCACCAGACCAATTAAGAATTTTTCTAAATTCAAGGAAACCCACAACCTCATCCCCAGTAGGCTTATAAAAGTTAATTTAATGCTGGGTTATACGTTTTAAGCCCTATTATTATAAGGATAGTTTCCACTATTATACTCTTTAAATTTACCAGGGTCTCCTCCCATTATAAATATGATTTTTGGTAACAATGGATAAGAGTTTCAAATTGTGTATGATTAATGTCCTATTTACTCTCTCCATGTATTGCTGAGCACAAAATGATTGTTTTTTATTAATACTGAAAACTTATAAATTAAAAATTAAAAAAAACCCAACATAAGTTCTACAAATGCATTTCATTCACTGCCTCATGGGATTGGAGAAAGATGGCAGGGAATATTTAGATAAAAGTTAACATTTGCGAGCCTACTCACAGCTAACAATAACCAACATTTTTTGCACAAATGGAGATGACAATGGGCTTTTAAACACAGTTTTTATTGTACTTGCCACTTTACCAGTCATTGGTCCTCTTTGCAATAGACAAATATATATCTCTTAAAGATTGATCCTAGGTAGTCATTTTCTATATGAAGCAGTAATTTTGGAAACAGCTTCTATTTTAAAAATCAATACTTTTTATAATTTTGGTTTGGTACTAAAGTGTTGAGTTTTTGATGTGTTGCAGGAATGGAATCTTTATAGTGACAACACTGCAGAACCCCATATGAAGATATATTCCTGCAGTGATTTCAAAGGCCAAACTTTCAATAACTGCAGTGCTATTCAATTCAATTAAAATAATACATGCATGCATTTTTTTTTAAAGAAAGATTAAAAAAAAATACTGTTTCTAAGATCACAACCAGTGTTATTTTAATGATTGTTTACAGTAATCTAAAAAAAATATTATGGTGGTCCCTTTAAATAAAAGGCTATTATGTAGGATACTTAATACCAAATTAACATAGTTATGAATGAGAAATGACTACTTACCTGATAATTTCCTTTTCTTTAGGACAGTCAAATGAATCCAGAACAAGTGGGTTATGCACCTCTACAGCAGATGGAGATGGAACAAACTGACATCACAGTATATATACCCCTGCAGTGACCCCTGCAGTGACATTGGCCTGCCAGTATTCTCTTCAAAAGCAACTGTGGATAGACTAACAAAACTTGATTAAACAGATAACTATTTCAATATTCAGCCAACAGGCAACACTGAGCTCAGACAAGAATGTATTAACACTAGGGACTGGACAAACACTTAGAGGTAATCCCTGTAACACGTAGCCATGGAGGAGGACAATAATACAACCATTCGGCAGCCAAGGGAGGGAAGCTGGATTCATCTGACTGTCCTAAAAAAAAGGAAATTATCAGGTAAGTAGTAATGTCTCATTTCTTAGCATCCAGTCAGATGAATCCAGTCAGATGAATCCAGAAAAAGTGGGATGTACCGAAGCTACTCCCAAATAGGGTGGGAGGCTGCCCGCGGTCCAGTCAAAACCGCATGTGCAAAGGCTGTGTCCTCCTGGGTCTGCACATCCAGATGATAATATCTGGAAAAAATGTGAAATGAGGACAATGTCGCAGCTCAGCAAATGTTGATGGGAGACAACAATTTCACTTCCACCCATGCCACTGCCTGAGCCCTAGTGGAATGAGCCCTGACCTGACTAGGTAACAGCTTCCCAGCATTAGCGTATGCAGCCGTGATTACCTCCTTAATCCAGTAAGCTATGGTAGCCCACGAGGCTGGATCTCCTTGCCTAGTACCGCCATGAAGGATAAAACAGGTGATTCATCTTCTGTAAAGACTTAGTAACCTTCAGATATCAGACAATATGTCTCTTGACATCAAGGGTCACAACAGACGATACTCCTCTACATCTCTTTCTCTGTCCAGAGATGGCAGGGAGATGGACTGATTCAAGTGACTGTCAGGGACCACCTTTGGTAGAAAGGAAGGAACAGTACACAGCTGTACTGCCCCTGGAGTCACTTGGAGGAATGGCTCCCAGCAAGACAGCTTGGAAACCCTACATGCAGAACAAATTGCCACAAGAAACACCATTTTCAAGGTCAATAACCACAAGGTTAGGTTATGCATCAGTCTAAACACAGGACTCACTAAGAAATTCAATACCAAATTAAGACTCTATAAGGGCACCAGAAACCACAACGGAGGACAAAGATGTTTCACTCCTTTCAGGAAAAGTGCCACATCAAGATGAGCCAACAAGGATCCGCCATTCACCTGACCTCTGAAACAGGCAAGAGCCAGTACTTGTACCTTTAAGGATTTAAGTGCCACGCCTATATTCATCCATCTTCGGAAAACAAACACTCGCTCACCACCGGATCCAGAGGTTACAGGCCATCCAAAAGCCGACCTCCTTTAAAATTCTCCTCTGGCGTTCCCCACTCAAGATTAATCAATTCTTGAACTGTCTCCATCACAGGAAAAAAACAAGAGGCTTTATGCAGAGAAACCAAAACGGGATTTTTCTTTGGCTCAGACATAGAATCTGCTCCTGGTACTCCCAGCATTTTCAAGGTCTGGGAAATCAGAGCTGGGAGTTCATCTCTATGGAAGAACCATAGCATAGTCCTATATGGTTCTAATCCTGGAGGAATTTCAGCATTCTCAAGAGAGTCAGGATCGGCGTCATCATCCGTGCGATCCGGATATCTATCGGGTAGTCCCGCTGCCATACTAGGAGTTCTCTGGCGCTTAACAGTAGGTCCTGGCAAGATTTTCACCTGCGACTCTGCCCTGGGAGTATTGGACGGGGCTGGGAAAGCACGAGTTCATGCTTGATTCAAGCTGGCAGGAATGCTGCTGCCTTCTTCCCTGCAAGTCTTGGGCTGGGTTGGCAATCTCTTCAAGTCCACTCCTGTAGCCTTCCAGCCATCTCTAAGTCCCGCACAGGCAACGCCATCAGTGCAGCCTTCAATTTATAAACCGCTGCCCCTGCAGGGTTGAAGATTGCTGTCATGATCAAGGTTGATGGTATCAGTAATGTAGTCGTGAAATATGTACAAGGCAGCGAGCTCTCAGGTGTTGCCCTACAGGGGTGCTGTTTAAGGCCTTCCTCCCTACTGGGTCTCTTTTCAGAAGGGGGTTCAGTAGGGATTCTAATTGCTACTACCCACCCAGTGCAGTCTCTTGCCGGTTAAGAGGGGAGGCAAGGACAAATAAGATATTATATATATTTTTTTTAATAATTTTATTTAAAAATACTCTTTTAATGAAATCGTACTATTTCTTAATACTATTGTGAATATTCAAATAACAATTCTCTTAGCAAACCTTAAAATATATTTCTTTTCCCTATCACAGATTAATAACTGTAAACAAACAAGCAATCATAAAATAATATATTCCAGCTACTTCCAACTCATCTATTTATCAGATAAATATTTCAGTCCTTATTCTTTCTTGAATATTAACTTTAATGTTTCTTATATCATTTCTTTTAAATAAAAGAAAATGTATTCTTTGTATTCTCTTTTCTTTTCTTTCTCTTATTTAAGTCCAGTATATCTTCTCCTTGTTGTATTTTTTTTTTGTTATAGTCTTTTACTTTCCTTTTGTATTTAGTGTCTTTTCTTACTTATTGTTTGTAATTGTTCTCAAGTGCACATGTAAAACAATATGCTCAGGCCTGGCAATAGAAGTTTTAAGTTCTATTATTAAACTTATCTGTTTTTTTCTTCTTCTTTTCGTTGCTGGCCAGATGTTAATCTTGTCGTTCTCTCGTCCTTTAGTCTTCTTCTTTTCTCTTCTTTTTCTCCGTATGCTGTTTCTTCTTTCTTGTACCTACTAACTTATACTTTAAATAAACTAATAACAAATACTAACTCCCTGATACTGCTCCTGGATCTTCCGTAACTAAATATATATATATATGGAGGACCGGCTGGACCTAGTGTCCAGCCGGATGGTGTAATGTGGGCCCAGGCACACTCGAGGAGCGGGCCCCGTTCTAGGGGAGGGGGGAAGGGGGAGGACGAGAGGAGTTAGACCGTTAGGTCAGTGTAAGGGCAGAGAGAGAGGGGAGGGGGTCGCTAGAAGGAGTGTTTTGGCTCCGTTCGTGGTAGGCAGGGATTGGAGGCAGGGGGTGCGTGAGGGTGACGTTAGCCGGCCGCTATTGGTTGGCAGGATCCCAGCCGGCTTAGGCGGGGGGTTGAGCAAGGGTCTCGTGGCACAGGCTGGGGACCGCGCGGCGTTCACATTCTGCTCCTGCACGGCAAATTTTGCTTGGGCTTACTTTGGTTGAATTTCGGCGGCTGCTACTCCTCGGCGTGGTGGTGCAGATGGCTGGCAGGCTGCGGGAGTTGGTGGAGACTGAGCGGGATCGTGGAGTGTCGTTGGGGCACGAGTCTGAGGAGGCGGCTTGGGTGCCGGGCGATGGAGAGGCAGCAGGTTCAGAAATGGAGAGCGAGTGTGGAGGATTGGCAGTCCTGGAGTGGGTGAGCTGCGTGAGCGAGCTGGAGGGGGGCGGGATCGGCGGCGGAGGAGGGGCCGGCGAGAGGGGGGCGGCTTTAGGTTTAATTGATAGCGATTTTGGCCTGCCATTCGTGCCGGCGCCTGCCGTCTCTATGCGGGGATTAGTTAGGGGGAGGAGTGTGAGGGTTGCTCGGCCTCGTTCGAGAGGGCGCGGTGGGGGAGGAGCGGCGCCGATTGGTGTTGAGCTTGGCCTGGTTGTGGGTGCGAGACGCGGGGCCTGGAGGGGAGGGGCAAGAGATGCTGGACGGGGCGCTGGGGGTGCCGCGGTAGCTCTCGGAGGGGGCTCAGGGGGGGGGGGGGTTTCGGGAGCGGATGGGGTGGGCTTTGGGGGAGATTTGTTAACGGTGGGGCCGGGTCCCAGGGTTTCTTCTCGAGGGAGGAGAAGTAGCGGGTTGCTCCCGGGGTGGTCAGAGGAGTCAGCTGTGAGGGGAATTCTGGGATCGCGGGTTTCCATGTTGGAGAGCTGGCTGGCTGAGGGGGCAAGTCAGGGCCAATGGCCTCGGGTTCCGGGGCAGATGGAGGGCTTAGTTGTGGGGTCGGGGACCTCGGGGTCCGGGCGAGGTACGGCTTTGGGGCAGGGTCGTGAATGGTGCGGGGTAGGGCAGGCGAGCATGTCGGGGGGGTCTTGCGGCGAGGGTAGAGGCCTTCCTGCCACTTTGTTTCCGGGTGGTCCGGTGGGTCCTGGGAGGGGAGGTTTGGCGAGAGAGGGCTTGGGTGGGCCTGCGGGGGGGTGGCCATTCATGGGGTGCTTTGGGGGTTCCTAATTCTGGGCTGGAGGGGGAGTGGGGCTTTGTGCCTGGTGTGGTGCCTTCTCCCTCCCCTGCCGTGGTGTCTTCGCAGGCGGACTGGTCAGCGGAGGACAGCGAGGAGCCGAGTTCATCTCGGCATGAGGCTTGGAGGAGCGTGGTGCCCACAGTGGATCGGAGAGGGCAGGCGGAGCGGGTAACTGTATCAGGATCGGTGGCAGTGGAGTCGGACCCGCCAGGTGAGTTTGTTATTTTTCCCAGGCTCGACCGGGGGGGACGTGCTGAGGGCGCACGGTGTAGGGTTGGGTGGGGAAGGAATAGTTAGGGGCGAGGGGTCAGTACAGGGGTTAGAGATTCAGAGGAGTAAGGATGACGGGGGGACGGGGGCGAAGGTGGGGACGGCGAAGTCGGGGAAGGCTAAGAAGAAAAGGAAACGGGAACGATCTAGTTCATCTGATTCCTCCTCGTCGTCTTCTTCCTCCTCTTCGTCTTCCAGTTCTTCTGACTCGAGGGCGTCTGCGAAGGGCAGTGCAGGAGGGGGAGTAGCGGTGCACGGGGCTCCGGCTTTGGTGGCCCTTACAGAATTATGGGAGGAGGTGCCGAGATCAATCCGTAAGAGGATTTGGTGCCGTCAGTTCATTGACATTTTTCAACTTTTGGAAGGGCGTCGGGATAAGCGTAAGGGGAAGAAGAAGCGTGGGAAGGGTGAGCGATTCCCAGGTGCTCAGCAGAAGGTGACGCGGAACATTCATAATTGGATGCGATCCTTTTTGCGTTTAGCGAGTGTAGTCGGGCATCGGGACCCGACTCAGTATGGGCCCTTACTATTGTATGCGGACGCAATTTTGGCGGCAAGTAAAACTTACGACGGTTGGTCATGGTTAAACTATGATGAGCGCTTTCGCGACCGAATGGAAGAAAATAAATTCATGTCGTGGGGTACTCAAGATGTCGGGTTGTGGTTGACGCAGATGGCTTCTAAGGCGTCCGCGGGTAGTTCGGGTCTGGGCACTTCTACAGGTTGTAGTACGGTGCGGTTCTTTCGGAGGGATGCTCCCGCGGGTGGCACGGTCAAGGCCGGTGCGGGGCGTAGCAACGTGTGCTGGCGATTCAATCGCTCCACCTGCATTTTCCCCGATTGCAAATTCCGACACGCCTGCTCCAATTGTGGCGCGGGTCATCCTGCCTCACGGTGTGCTAAGCGGCAAGGGGAAGGACTCCCACCCGCCCAGACTACAAAGTGTCTGGGTAAATGAGGGGTTGGAGAGGACGGTTACTCCCGTCAGGATTGCCGCAATGCTTCCGTGGTTGCGATGTTACCCGATCAGGGAGGCAGCGGCTTTGCTGACACAGGGCTTTACTAGTGGTTTCCGAAATCCGTGTGTGGGGCGGGGTGTGGTGGGGCCAATTGTCCGTCTGTAAAGCGGTTAGTTTCAGTAGTGAGGGATAAGTTGCAGGCCGAGATAGCGCTCGGTCGCATTGTGGGTCCGTTCACGGTTGCTCCATTCAAGGATTTGGTGCTGTCGCCTTTGGCTGTGATCCCGAAGAGGAAAGTGGGGAAATTCCGGCTTATTCACAATCTCTCATTCCCTGAAGGCAAGTCAGTGAATGATGGTATTCCGAGGGAACAGTGTACGGTTCGGTACGCGTCTTTTGACTCAGCGGTTCGCGTGGTGCGACGGTGCGGTCCGGGTGCTTTGCTGGCTAAGGCTGATATCGAGGCACCTTTCGATTGTTGCCGGTTCACCCTGAAAGTTTCCATTTGTTGGGTTTTCGCTTTTAGCGGGAGTTCTACTTTGACAAGTGCATGCCGATGGGTTTCTCCGTAGCGTGTGCTTATTTCGAGGCGTTCAGTTTGTTCTTGCATTGGGTGGTGCAGAGGAGAGCCGGGTCCTTGATTATGGTGCATTATTTGGATGACTTTTTGTTCGTCGGCAGGACGGATTCGGGGGACTGCGTTCGCTTGTTAGGATGCTTTCAAGGGGTGGCGGATGAGTTTGGGATTCCCCTCTCGGCGGATAAGACGGAAGGTCCGAGTACAAAACTGGTTTTTCTGGGAATCGAGTTGGATTCGGTGGCCATGGTATCGCGTTTGCCAGTGGACAAAGTGGAGCGATTGCGTGCTTTGGTTCGCGAGGCGTTGTTTCGGCCCAAGCTGTCTCTGCTGGAATTGCAATCGTTGGTAGGCAGTCTCAACTTTGCTTGTCGGGTAATCCCTATGGGCAGGGTATTCTTGCGGAGATTGTCGCATGCTACGTCTGGGGTCCGGAGGCGTCAACATCGTGTTCGTGTATCTGCATTGCTGCGCGCGGACTTACGAGTCTGGGACAATTTCTTAGTTGGTTTTAATGGGTCCGCGTTCTGGCAATCGAGTCCGTTTTCCAATCACGATTTGGAGCTGTTTATGGATGCGGCGGGTTCATTGGGATTCGGGGCTTATTTCCAAGGCTCGTGGTGCGCGGCGGGTTGGCCAGACGATTGGGTGACATCCGGGGCCACAAAAAACATCACGTTTTTGGAATTGTTTCCGATTGTGGTGGCCTTGCACATTTGGGGTTCGCAGCTACGGGGTAAGAGGGTTGTGTTCTGGTGTGACAACATGGGTGTGGTTGAGGTCATAAACAAAAGAGCGGCGCGGTGCCTCAGGGTTTCTGAGTTATTGCGGGAACTGATTATGCTTTGTATGTCATTAAACGTGATGATATAGGCTCGACACGTACCCGGTGTTGCTAACGGTTTGGCTGACTCTCTTTCTCGTTTCAAGTGGGAGTTATTTCGAGAACTGGCTCCGGAGACGGATCCCTGTGGAACTCTGGTGCCGTCTTCCCTTTGGAGATTCGATTCCCAGAGGCCTGGAACCTGCTGTGGGCTTCATTAGCACCTTCCACATGGTCAGGTTATGTGGGTGGTGCCCGAAGGGTTGCCGCATTTCTGTCTTCTTTGGGCTGGTTGGGAGGCCCGGTTTCCAACGTCTCGTTGGTGCGTTTTATTGAGCACGCTAGGGCGGACGGTTGCTCAAGGGCGGCGGTGGGGAGACAGTTGGCTGGTTTCTCCTTCTTCATGCGGGCTCACGGGTGGGGCTTCCCATCGGGTCGGTTCATTGTGCGACGGTTGCTAGCGGGTTGGTCCCGAGGGGTGGGGCAAAGGCTGGACCGACGGCTTCCAATCACGCATGATATTCTCTTGCATTTGTGGGACACTTTGTCGGATGTTTGCTCGTCCCCGTATGAAACGGTTTTGTTTCGGGTGGCTTTTGTTTTCGCTTTCTTCGGAGCTTTTCGGGTATTCCTCGGTCTAAGACTGATCAACGGGGCCGAGGATTGTCGGTGGTGCTTAACGCGGTTCCTGGGTTGCGATCCTGTCCAGTGTGGAATGCGGCACGTTACTGTCAGGGGTTGCCGTCTAGGGCGGCTCAGTTTTTGGTTCATGAGGACCTTCGCCCCTTGACCAAGTATCAGTTTGAGATGGTGCTTCGTCGGGCTTTGTTATCCGTCGGTTTGGACGGGTGTTGTTTTGGGACGCATTCATTTAGGATTGGGGCGGCGACTTTGGCGGCTAGTGCGGGATTGTCGGGGAGCGTGATCCAGAGGATAGGCAGATGGCGGTCTGGCGCGTTCAGGAGTTACGTTCGCCCGGAGGCTGGGCGCAGTTGAGTGGTGCCTAACCCTTGTTTCCTTGCAGGTGCAGCGACTGATGGAATGGCAGTTTGAATTATTGGGCACTCCTACACATATTGGGCGCACAGGCATGCCCGCAGTCGACCATATGGGCCTCACCTGGATCTGCAAAAAAGGGGGGTGCAGGTACATTGGTTGGGGCGCAGAGGAATGCTATGGGATGAACTGATTCCTTGCGTGAAGCAGGAACGCGAGCGTCTTGGTCCGCCACGGGCATTGGTGGTTCACTTGGGGGGTAATGATTGGGGCAAGATGTCTGGTAGGCAATTTATTAGTATCGTCCGCAAGGATTTAATGACTGTATCGATATTGCTGCCTACCACCATTTTGTGCTGGTCCGATATAATAGTAAGGCCTGCTGAATGGGAAAACGTGATATGGCGGAGGAGCAGGTCCAAGGCGAATCAACAAATCGGATCATGGCTGGCGTGGTTAGGGGGTCGCCACATTCGGTACGAGTGGTCCTGGGGGAAGGTGACGGGACTGTTTGGAAAAGATGGAATCCACCTTTCATTCCTAGGTATGGACCTGTTCCTCAATTCTATTCAGGAGGCCTTGGAGGAATTATTTCCTCGGTAGACAAGGCCGCATCTTTGGGGGGTCACAGGACATTGGATGCCTGTGTCTTTGGCGGATGGCCCGAGCCTTGACAGTTTATATGTATTGGTTTATGTTAAGATGGATTTCAGCGTAAGAGAATGGTGGTTGACAACTGGGGCTGTTGTCGGTTAATGGCTCCTTGCTGGAAAGAGGCGGGGGCCCCTTGGCCAGACTCCTTGCAGGTTAGTGGCGGGGGTCCACCCGGGTTGGCTCCTTGCAGGCAGGTGGCGGGAGACTGAACCTGGCGTGGGGTGCTGGAACATCGAGCCGAGTGGCTGGTACTGGCTATCCTGCCGGAGATCTTCCGTCTGCCGGTTGTGGATGAGCTGAAAGGGGAGGGGATTGGGAGAGGGAGGAGAGAGTGAGGGGAGGGGGGAAGGTGAGAGGGAGGGAGAATAGAGGGGGAGGGAGAGGGAGGGAGAATAGAGGGGGGAGGGGGGAAGGTGAGAGGGAGGGAGAGGGAAGGAGAATAGAGCGGGAGGGAGGGGGAGGGGGGAAGTGAGAGGGAGGGGGAAGGTGAGAGGGAGGGAGAATAGAGGGGGAGGGAGAGGGAGGGGGGACGTGAGAGGGAGGGGGAAGGTGAGAGGGAGGGAGAATAGAGGGGGGAGGGGGGAAGTGAGAGGGAGGGGGAATAGAGGGGGAGGGAGTGGGAAGGAAATGGACCGAAAACTTTTTTTTTAAATGTAGCCCGTTGTTACGGGCTTAACGGCTAGTTTCTTTTAAACTACAACTTAGACTCGTTCCTAATATTTAACTAAAGTAACTACAGTTTACTTGAACTGTTTCAATTCCTTCCTAAATTTTCCTTTAAGTTTTAAAGGCTACTTTAGTTTTTAACACATCAGGATGTTCATTGAGTCTATTTAGAAAATTAAAAACGTTTCTGTTATCCTGGACTTATCTCCTTCAAGTGGCTTAAACCTCTATTTCAGGCTATCAGTATCATTTATTTTAATAAATTCTTAATTTTCTTTCTTTTACTTAAAATTAATATGCTCCCCCCACTTAAGATCGGGTCCCTGATGACATAATTTATGACATCACATAAAGGGGTAGATTTTCAAAAAACGCGAATAGGCGTACTTTTGCTGGCGCATCAGGCGCCAGCAAAAGTACGCTGGATTTTAGTAGATACGCGCGGAGCCGCGCGTATCCACTAAAATCCTGGATCGGCGCGCGCAAGGCTATGAATTCTGTATAGCCGGCGCGCGCCGAGCCGCGCAGCCTACCCCCGTTCCCTCCAAGGCCACTCCGAAATCGGAGCGGCCTTGGAGGGAATCTTCTAACGCCCTCCCCTCACCGTCCCCTCCCTTCCTCTACCTAACCCACCCGCCCGGCCCTGTCTACACCCCACCCTTACCTTTCTCCGGGGATTTACGCCTCCCGGAGGGAGAAGTAAATCCCCGCGCGCCAGCGGGCCTGTTGCGCGCCAGGACGCGACCTGGGGGCGGGTACGGAGGGCGCGGCCACGCCCCGTACCCGCCCCAAAACGCTGCCGACACGCCCCCTAAATGCCGCGACGACCGGGCCCGCCCCCGACACGCCCCCCCTCGGAGAACCCCGGGACTTACGCGAGTCCCGGGGCTCTGCGCGCGCCGGTAGGCCTATGTAAAATAGGCTCACCGGCGCGCAGGGCCCTGCTCGCCTAAATCCGCCCGGTTTTGGGCGGATTTAGGCGAGCAGGGCTCTGAAAATCCGCCCCAAACTGTCTTCTCCTCGGCCTGCATCAGAACTTCAGCCCACCTAAGCTGGACAGAATTCCTCTCTTCATAAAAAAAAAAAACACTCACCTAAGAGCTCTCTGATCCTCCTGACTCCAGAAGCTGGTCTTTCCTGTCAGCTCTGATGCTTCTCACACAGAAGGGGAAGGCCATCGGCAGAGACAGTGATTGTGCTCAGCTGATCACTGCCGATCAGCTGATCCCTCCTGTGCCGGTTTCTGTTTACTTTCTTTTGCTCCTGAGCTATCTTGAAGGCTGTCAGCAGGAGCAGCCTCTTCTGAACTGCCCACCATCTCTTTCTCTTCACTCCTCCCATTTCCTGTCCTGGCAGCCTGCTCTGGGCTTGACTATGCTCCCTGCCCCCACTCTCATCAGGCCTGAGGCAGTGACAAACATAAACAAGAAAAGAAAATCTCTGTTGTCTGCACTAATGCAGATGCCACCCTGCTGAAAAACAAACAAACAATCCAAACATGTTTCAGTTTAAACTGAGACCAGCACTGCTCTCCTGTTTTGTTTAGTTTTGTTTCTTTTTTTTTTTTTTATTAACAAGTGCAGCAGCCACTGTAAGCAAGACACAGCTCTATTCTTTTCCCTAAAAGAAAACTTAACACCTCTGAAGCTCTGCTCCATTTTCAGATACAGGTAAACTTTTGTATTTAATTTATTTATATATACTATTTTAGATCTTATCTATAAATTATTAAAGTTGCTGCCTGCTGTTCTTGGCAAATTAAAGGTATATGCCTGCCTTCTTGCATTGCTGGCTGCTGCTACTCTGTAACTGCCTCTGTCCTCCACTGTCCCAGGTCCCCCGTAAAGTGTATGTGTATGTCAGAGACAGAAGAAGCATGTGTGTGTATGTGTTTATGAAAGAGAGAAAGCCAAAGGAACCATGTGTATCTATGTATGAGAGACAGAAAAAGCATGGAAGCATGTGTGTGTTGTGAACCTGCCCGCGACAACAGCTGCTCAGCTCAGCGCGGCAGTCTGCGTTCATGCCGTCCTCTGTGGCCCAGAGGCTGTGGCCATCTCCTGCCCTCGCCGGGAGCCTTTCTCCGCGGCTGAGGCCGCTGCTGCCACTCCTGCTCCATCTTCGCGGCTGGAGCCACTGGCGGGGTCTTCAGACAGCAGGGAAGCCGTCCCCCGGTGCCTGCTTCTTCCTTCCATCTTCGTGGCAGGGAGCCGCTCCTCCTCGGGCCTTCCAAGCAGCAGGGATGCCGCCAGTATCTCTGTCTCTTTCGGCTGATCCATAGGTGCGGGCGCGTGCCTCTCTCCTGCTCTTAAAGGGCCAGCGGTGGGAAAAAGCCCCACGGCCCATGGAGATGACATCACCAGCTAGTTCTGCTTCAACTCTATAAAAAGGGCCCTTTGCTAGTCCTTTGCTGCCTTCGCAAGGAGCCAGTTCGCTCCTGGATGTTCCAATCCATTGGTCCAGGAGTCTTGGAGGTCCATCGCTTCTTCAAGGTCCTGTGTTTCTCGTTGGAGCTCCTTTGTCTTCGTCTGAGCCAGTGGCGTAGCCACGGGTGGGCCTGGGTGGGCAGGTGCCCACCCAACTTAGACCCAGGCCCACCCAACTGGCACCGGAACTGCAAGGCTGTCGCGGGATCCCATCCCCGCGACAGCGAACAAGAGAACCCACGCCTCGCGCGCCATCACGGCACACATGGGGAAGCGCTGCTGTGGCCGTATGGCCAACCGGTCTTCCTGTTCGGGGGAGCGGAAGCACCGCGCGCAGCTTCCGCTTCCTCCCCCCAATGCAGGAAGATCAGCTGCCTCTCCTGCTGCCACCCGTTCTCCTGCTATCTTCGGACCAAACGGCCCGCTGAATTTCCTGTTTGGGGGAGCGGAAGTGCCGCGCACAGCTTCCGCTTTCTCCCCCAAAGCAGGAAGATCAGCTGCCTCTCCTGCTGCCACCGGCCTCCTGCTATCTTCGGGCGTCGGGCCGTACTGCCCTCCGATCTTCCTGCTTGGGGGGGGGGGGAGGGAGGAAGCGGACGTTGTGCGCTGCGTTTCCGCTCCCCACCCCCCGACAGGAAGTTCGGACGCCCGAAGATAGCAGGAGTCCGGTGGCAGCAGGAGAGGCAGCTGATCTTCCTGCTCTGGGGGAGAAAGTGGAAGCTGTGCACGTGCTTGAATGTGTATGTGTGGATGAGAATGGGAGTGTGTGTGGGTGAAAACTGGAGCCTGGGTGAGAATGGAAGCTTGAATATGTGGGTGAATGGGAGCTCGAATGTGTGTATGTGTGGTTGAGAATGGGAGCCTGGGTTTGTGGGTGGGTGAGAATGGGAGCTTGAATGTGTGTATATATGGGTGAGAATGAGAGCCTGGGTTTGTGTGGGTGGGTGAGAATGGAAGCTTGAATATGTGGATAAGAATGGGTGCTTGAATGTGTGTATGTGTGGGTGAGAATAGGACCTTAAATGTGTATAAGTATGGATGAGAATGGGAGCTTGAATATGTGTGGGTGAGACTGGGAGCATGGGTTTGTGGGTGAGAATGGGAGTCTGGGTTTATGTGTGTGGGTGAGAATGGGTGCCTGGATGTGCGTCTGTGTGTGCATAAGAATATAAGCCTGGGGAGGGGTGAGAAAGTGAGAACTTGAATGTGAGCTTGTGGGGGGGGAGAGCATATGAGAGTGAGAGCTTGAGTGTGTGAGAGGGAGTCTGTGAGAGAAAGCGTGTATGTGTGTGTGTGTGTGTGTGTGTGTGTGTGGAAGGGAAGAAGACAGTAATAGAAGAAAGACACTGAAAAGGAATTAGGAAATGAGCTATAAGGGAAAAAATGGGAAAAAGAGACCAGGACCAACTGATTAGAAAAATACAAAGATCAGACAACAAAGGTAAAAATATATATCTATATTTTGAGATGTTAGCAATTTAAATATAAGCAACACAACCGCTCTCTCAAAATTTATGGACAGGTAGGAGCCGTGTATAAAATCGTAATAATAAGAAGGCTAAAGTACCACAAATCACCGTGAATTATGTTTGTATCATTAAGTAAACCTCATACTTAGGCGTAGATGTGAATGCTATGCTGCATAATTTGGCATTATTTATCAGTAAAAAAACAACTAGTAGACCTGCATGCCTACAGCCCACCCATGTTAACCTTGTGCCCACCCAAAAAATCAATTCTGGCTACGCCACTGGTCTGAGCCTTTGTTTCTGGAAATCCTGATGTACATAAGAACATAAGAAACTGCCATGCTGGGTCAGACCAAGGGTCCATCAAGCCCAGCATCCTGTTTCCAACAGAGGCCAAAACCAGGCCACAAGAACCTGGCAATTACCCAAACACTAAGAAGAACCCATGCTACTGATGCAATTAATAGCAGTGGCTATTCCCTAAGTATAATTGATTAATAGCCATTAATGGACTTCTCCTCCAAGAACTTATCCAAACCTTTTTTGAACCCAGCTACACTAACTGCACTAACCACATCCTTTGGCAACAAATTCGAGAGCTTTATTGTGCGTTGAGTGAAAAAGAATTTTCTTCGATTAGTCTTAAATGTCCAGATGTCCCATTGTCCTGTGAGTTCGTTCCTGAAAGCCTTGATGTTCCAGATATCCTGTTGTTTTGTGGTTCTGCTCCTGAAAGTCCTGTTGTTCCACATCCTGATGTTCCAGACGTCCCAGTCGCTCCGTGTTCCTGTTGCTGGATCCTGAAGCCCTTGTCTTCACCTCTGCATCCAGTTCTCAGGTTCCTTGTGTCCACCTCTCCTGGCATGCCATGTCGTGGTCCGTGACCAGCCCTGAAGTGACTGTGTAGGGCGCCTCGTGGTACAAGGCCTTCTTCTCTTCTGCAGCACAAGCCTGCGGGAGACTTCTGTTTTTAAAGCCTTGTTCCTGTGTATCTTGTTCCCGGTCTACAGAATCCCCTTGCATCTGCTCCATCCATGCCTAAGACTCTGCCAGAACCTGCTCTGCTTCAGTGTGGTCTGCGACCAGCCACAGGCGGCTCTGTAGGGTGCGCCCCGGTGCAGGCCTCTACTGAATCTTCGACATGTTCCAGTCTCAATCTCCATTATCTCGTCTGGAGTCTGCTTTGTGTACAGTGTGGTCTGCGACGAGCCATGAGCGGCTGTGTAGGGTACGCTGCGGTGCAGTTCTCACCTAGTGCTTTCACCTGACTTCTGAATCCTTGCTTGAAACTCCTGTATAACCCGAATCTTTCTTGAACTCCTGATTAACCTGAATCCTCGCCTGAGTCTTCGTCTGAGTATCCAAGTCTTCGCCTGAGTCTTTGTCTGAGTATCCGAGTCTACGTCTGAACCCTCTGAGTACCCAAGTCTTCGTCTGAGTCTTCATGTTCTTGCCTTCACCCTCCGTCTGGCCTCATGCACTTGTCGTTCCCAAGCGTCAGGTCCGAAAGGGCTTTCAGTGGCCAGAGGGCTACTCTCGTGACCAGCATTGCATTGCTGGGTCACACTGGTGCGTGCGTGTCCAGCAGAAGCTGGGCCCAGCCTGGTTCCTGTTCCGGATTCCCTCACTTGTCTTCAGTCCAGCCTTGCTACTGTCCTGCCCATGCTTGGGCATGCCTCGCCTGCCTCGGCACCTCTTTGGAGTTCCTCTGGGGTCAAGTCGTGGTCCAAGAACACACATTCTCCTAAGAAGTGGAACCATTCTCCTAGCGCTTCCCAACAGTGTGTATGTGAGATAAAGGAAGCATTTTTGTGTGCGTGAGAGAGACAGACAAGAGAAAGCGTGTGTGTGTGTGAGAGGGAGAGTAAGTTTGTGCGTATGTGTGAGAGAGAGAGAGAGAGACAGAGTGTGTACATTTGTGTGAGACAAAGGGAACATACTGGCGAGGAACGGAGGGCGTCTGGGGCTGCTTTCTGTGGCTCAGTCTCCTGGGGGATGTGCTGGGGGCCAAGTGGAGCAGAGTCCACAGATCTTCTTTTAGTCTTTCTGTTGGTGGTTATGGAGTACAGGCATAGCAAAAGCTTGCTCTCAAGTTCATCAAAACAGTGCCCCACACTAGATTTTGTAGGCAACTCCGTTAGGAATAGAATGTCTGAACCTTGAGATGTCTATCTCAGACAGGCCCAGCAGACCACCGAGGAGAACAACCCTTAGTGGTGAAATTGAGAGGGAGGACTCAGTGGCCTAGGCCATGAGAGTGTATTTGTGAGCCTGTGGGTGTTGGTGAGACCTGTGTGAGAGCCTGTGTGGCAGCCTGTGTACGTGTGTGTGATTGCATATAGGAGAGAGAAAAAGCATGTGTGTGTGTGTGATTGCATGCGGGAGAGAGAGCCTGTGAGATTGCATGTGGGAAAGAGAGGGCTCCAGGGGTGATCCGGGAAACTATAGATTGGTGAGCCTGACTTCAATACCAGGAAAAATCGTGGAAACTGTTATAAAGAAAATCACAAAACATTTAGGTAAACATCGTTTAATGGGACACAACCAGCATGGATTGACCCAAGGGAAGTCTTGCCTCATAAATCTCCTACATTTTTTTGAAGGGGTGAATTAACATTTGGAAAAAAGTGAACTGGGACATGTGGTGTATTTGGGTTTTCAGAAGGCATCAACAAAGTCCCTCATGAGGGGCTTCTAGGAAAACTAAAAATCATGGGATAGGAGGTGATGTCCTTTTGTGGACTGCAAACTGATTTATTTATTTATTTATTTAAGTCTTTTCTATACCGTCGTTTGGTGGGGACCGTCACAATGGTTTACATTAAGGCACATAAAAGTAATGATACTACAATTTGTCCGTTTACATAGGAGCCATAAGGTTCAGTAACATAGTTTGTTATCAATGTTTGTTGTTAAATGTGATTAATCATGTCCATGTCTTTCCTTCTCAGTTTTAATTACAGAACTCATTTTACAAATGTAACTTATCCATTAGTAATGGTGCGCTATATCTTAAAAACTACACACTTACAGGTCTATCCAGTACCGAGTGGTAGGAAGAGCTGCTTTAGTGCCTACGGCACCCGCGGTTACCGCCCGCACAGTGCAGCTCACCTACCGCTCGATCCTGAACACTAATTTTATTTAAATGTAAACCGCGTCCGAAAAGCCTTAGACCCGCGCAACCCATTTTACTGGATAGAGCGCCTATACAGTATCCTGGGTGCGCGGGCCTAAGGCTTCATGCCACGCTGGTATCTGTCATTTCAAATGTCATTTGAAATGACAGATACCAGGAAGCGAAAAAACCAAAAGCAAAAAGTAAGTCGCTTCGCCGCTTCACTCCTCCCGGAGCAAGGCTGCTTTTCGCGCCCTGCTCCGGGAGGAGGGAAGCGGCGAAACGACTTACTTCTTGCTTTTGGTTTTTTTGCTTCGCCGCTATCAGTGTCTTCCCTTCCACTTGGAGCAGGGTGCGAAAAGCAGCCTTGCTCCGGGAGGAGGGGAGAAGAGACACGGACAGCAATTTTGGTTTTTTTTCAAAAAGCTAAAAGTAAGTTGCTTCACTGTCAGTGTCTCTTCTTCCCTCCTCCCGGAGCAAGGCTGCTTTTCGCGCCCTGCTCCGGGAGGAGGGGAGAAGAGATGACAGCGGCGAAGCGAAAAAACCAAAAGGGGACCCGACCCGACCTACTTTTGCAGCCGTCTGGCATCGCTGCTCCCCCGTCTCGTCCAGCATCGTTGCTCCCCCGCCTCGTCCGGCATCGTTGCTCCCCTGCCTCGTCCGGCATCGTTGCTCCCCTGCCTCGTCCGGGAAGATGGCTGCCAGCACGGGGGAAAGCGGCCCCTGTGCATTCAATTGGCTGCTCAAGACGTGACGTCACGACGTTTGGCGTCACGGCAGCCAATTGAATGCACAGGGGCCGCTTTCCCCCGTGCTGGCAGCCATCTTCCCGGACGAGGCAGGGGAGCAACGATGCCGGACGAGGCGGGGGAGCAGCGATGCCGGACGGCTGCAAAAGTAAGTCGGGTCGGGTCCCCTTTTGGTTTTTTCGCTTCGCCGCTGTCATCTCTTCTCCCCTCCTCCCGGAGCAGGGCGCGAAAAGCAGCCTTGCTCCGGGAGGAGGGGGGATACTGACAGCGAAGCAACTTACTTTTAGCTTTTTGAAAAAAAAACAAAATTGCTTTTGGTTTTTTTTCGCTTCGCCGATAGTGTCTATTCTTCCCTCCTCCCGGAGCAAGGCTGAAAAAGCAGCTCCGGGAGGAGGGAAGAACTGAAGCGGCGAAGCAACTTACTTGCACGGGGGAAAGCGGTCTCCGTGGCAGCCCCAGTCCTCTCCCCTCCTCCCGAAGCCAAAAAAAAAGTGAAAAAAACGTTGCAGCCCCCCTTCGGACATCGGAGGGGGGCTGCAACGTTTTTTTCGCTTTTTTTTTTTTTTGGGTTCGGGAGCAGGGGAGAGGACTGGGGCTGCCACGGAGACCGGCACCCATGATCGCGGCCGGGGCAGGTGAGCGGGGGCTGGGGGAAAGCTTGCCATCTACCCTTACCCCTGCCTCTACCGCAGGGGTCAGGGTAGGCGGTAAGTTTGCAGGTTAAACGTGCGACAAAACGGCAGGGAAAACTAGCGATAGTCGGGGCGCGGGTTACGGGATGCTAGGGAATAGCTAATTCGCTTGTTTGTATGCAATATACATGCCGCGGGCGGAAGGGGTTGCCCGGGGAATTTAGGACGCGGTAGGAGTAGGTTAAAGGGGATTCGGGATCGCAGGAAGGGCTAACGCGGCCGGAACGTGAGTAAAAAGCGGCTTAGGAGCAGGGTAAACGCGGCTGCACTTTACAGGATAGGCCTGTTAGTGAATTTCTGCAGTGTGTATGGTTGTTTAATTGTTCATGCTTTGCCCATCCCTGGCTTCTATTCTCCCTTCTCTTTCTGGAAAGCTTGTTTAAATAGCCAGGTTTTTAAACTTTTTCTAAAGGTTTTGCTGTCTCTTTGTAACCTTAAATCCAAGGGCATGGAGTTCCATAGTATGGGTCCTGCCAATGATAGTACCCTCTCTCTTACATGTGTTAGTCTTGCTGTTTTGACTGATGGTATAGTCAGGAGAGCTTTGTTTGCTGACCTTAGGTTTCTGTTAGGGACGTGTACTCGAAGGGCTGTATATAACCAGTCTGCGTTTTCGTTATGTATTAACTTATGTGTGGTGCACAATGTTTTGTATTGGATTCTTTGTTCGATCGGAAGCCAGTGTAGTTCAGCCAGTGTTTCTGTGATATGTTCTCTTTTGTTTTTGCCGGTTAAAACTCTTGCTGCTGTGTTTTGCAAAACTTGCAGTGGTCTTAGTGAGGTGTATGGTAGACCTAGTAGAAGTGCATTACAATAATCAGTGCTTGCAAATATCAATGCTTGTAGTACTGATCGAAAGTTAGCAGTTGTTAGGAGTGGTTTGAGTCTTCTGAGGACCATAGGTTTAGCGTATCCTTCCTTTACTTTTAGAGATATGTGATGTTTTAAGCTTAGTTCAGTGTCAATTATTACTCCTAGATTCCGTACTTTCTCTACTAGTAATATTTGTTGGTTGTTTTTTAGTGTGATTGGGCTTTGTTTAATTTCTGTATTTTTTTGTTCTAAGTGTAGGAATTCTGTCTTCTCTATATTGATTAAATGGAATGTTTTCACAGTGGAAAAAGGTAAACAGTGCAGTGCCTCAGGGATCTGTACTTGGAGCAGTGCTTTTCAATAGATTTATAAATGATCTGGAAAGGGATACAACAAGTAAGGTGATCGTATTTGCAGATGACACAAAATTAGGCAAAGTAGTTAAATCTCAACGGATTGTGATAAATTGCAGGAGGACCTTGTGAGACTGGAAGATTGGGCTTCCAAATGGCAGATGAAATTTAATGTGGACAAATGCAAAATGATGCAATTAGGGAAAAAGCAAGTTTGCTTACCGTAAAAGGTATTTTCCATAGATAGAGGGATGAATTAGCAATGTTATCTGGGACATCCTCTGGGCGGCCAGGTGGTGGAGCTTCTGTTGCAGCCCCGGCCCGCAGAGGTCCGCGGCTGGTCCCTCCACCTACCTTAGGGCTGCTCCTGGTATCACGGCTTTCTGGCCGCGCCTCACTAGGTATCCACGCGACGATCCCTCCTCGAGGGAGACGCCGCCGACTTTCTCCAGCTGGCCCCACTCCCTAGGCGCACGCACGCGCGCGCGCAGGGGCTTCAAACTTAAAGGGGCCAGTGCGGGAAATACAGCTCCATCCTGACAGTGATGTCAGATGCCTTCAGGGATTTAAACCCTGCAACTAGCCCTACACTTTGCCTTGCAACAAGGTTCTCTCTGCTCCCAGAGTTTGCTAGTTGTGGTTCTTCATTCTTGGCTTCAGACTTCGGATTGTCCCTGGCTTCAGGCTTCGTTCCTGACTTCAGCTTCGGTTCCTGGCTTTCGACTGTAGCTGGCCCTTGGTATCCTGTTCTGCTCTGTCCAGGATTCCCTGCCTAAGTCCAAGCGGCTCGAGTCCTCACGGGCTCCTCCTGGGAGGACCTCGGGCTTCCAGTGGTAAAGTTCCAGTTGGTCTCCTGGTTCCAGCTTCCGGCCTCCTCAGGATTCTGGGATTTCTCCTCAAGTCTCATCCATCAGGAGACCGCACATATGTCCAAGTGGCTCGGGTCCTCACGGGCTCATCCCGGGGGGGGGGGGGGGACACCTCGGGTGTCCAGTGGTGAAGTTCATTCAGTCTCCTGCTTTGCGCCACCTACCGGCTTCGACCTCCACTGCGGGCACCCCGCGGTGCATCATCACCAGTCCTAGCCAGCAAAAGGGTTCACGAAATTCAACATTTCCAACAGCTTCTCCAAGCACACTGAGTTTTGGATCATATGCACCTGCATGTGGTTTCTCGTGCGGCTCCCAGCCTGCCTCAGTCTGTTTCAAAGCTTGCATGGAACCAAGGATGAGACTATTCGGGAAAGCAGGTGGGTCAGTATGCATAATTCATCCTGCTATGTATGGAAAATACTGTTTACGGTAAGAAAACTTGCTTTTTTCACGTAGATAAGCAGGGATGAATTAGCCCCGCTGTCTGAGAGTTCCCAACTGAAAAGTGTTGAGCGCAGAGGAAAGTTCTTGGGGAGCAGGTATGTCCCCTAGTAGAGAAAGAAAGTTGCGCTCAATGTAGTCCAATGTAGTTGACAGTCTCCTTACATCGTATCTGACTGAAGAATGGATCTACCCATCTCAGCATCTACATAAGAACTTAAGAACATAAGAAAATGCCATACTGGGTCAGACCAAGGGTCCATCAAGCCCAGCATCCTGTTTCCAACAGTGGCCAATCCAGGCCATAAAAACCTGGCAAGTACCCAAAGCTAAGTCTATTCCATGTTACCATTGCTAATGGCAGTGGCTATTCTCTAAGTGAACTTAATAGCAGGTAATGGACTTCTCCTCCAAGAACTTATCCAATCCTTTTTTAAACACAGCTATACTAACTGCACTAACCACATCGTCTGGCAACAAATTCCAGAGTTTAATTGTGCGTTGAGTAAAAAAGAACTTTCTCCGATTAGTTTTAAATGTGCCCCATGCTAACTTCATGGAGTGCCCCCTAGTCTTTCTATTATCTGAAAGAGTAAATAACCGATTCACATCTACCCGTTCTAGACCTCTCATAATTTTAAACATCTCTATCATATCCCCCCTCAGCCGTCTCTTCTCCAAGCTGAAAAGTCCTAACCTCTTTAGTCTTTCCTCATAGGGGAGTTGTTCCATTCCCCTTATCATTTTGGTAGCCCTTCTCTGTACCTTCTCCATCGCAATTATATCTTTTTTGAGATGCGGCGACCAGAATTGTACACAGTATTCAAGGTGCGGTCTCACCATGGAGCGATACAGAGGCATTATGACATTTTCCGTTGTATTCACCATTCCCTTTCTAATAATTCCCAACATTCTGTTTGCTTTTTTGACTGCCGCAACACACTGAACCGACGATTTCAAAGTGTTATCCACTATGACGCCTATATCTCTTTCTTGGGTTGTAGCACCTAATATGGAACCCAACATTGTGTAATTATAGCATGGGTTATTTTTCCCTATATGCATCACCTTGCACTTATCCACATTAAATTTCATCTGCCATTTGGATGCCCAATTTTCCAGTCTCACAAGGTCTTCCTGCAATTTATCACAATCTGCTTGTGATTTAACTACTCTGAACAATTTTGTGTCATCTGCAAATTTGATTATCTCACTCGTCGTATTTCTTTCCAGATCATTTATAAATATATTGAAAAGTAAGGGTCCCAATACAGATCCCTGAGGCACTCCACTGTCCACTACCTTCCACTGAGAAAATTGTCCATTTAATCCTACTCTCTGTTTCCTGTCTTTTAGCCAGTTTGCAGTCCACAAAAGGACATCGCCACCTATCCCATGACTTTTTACTTTTCCTAGAAGCCTCTCATGAGGAACTTTGTCAAACGCCTTCTGAAAATCCAAGTATACTACATCTACTGGTTTACCTTTATCCACATGTTTATTAACTCCTTCAAAAAAAGTGAAGCAGATTTGTGATGCAAGACTTGCCTTGGATAAAGCCATGCTGACTTTGTTCCATTAAACCATGTCATTCTATATGTTCTGTGATTTGGATGTTTAGAACACTTTCCACTATTTTCCCTGGCACTGAAGTCAGGCTAACCAGTCTGTAGTTTCCCGGATCACCCCTGGAGCCCTTTTTAAATATTGGGGTTACATTTGCTATCCTCCAGTCTTCAGGTACAATGGATGATTTTAATGATGGGTTATAAATTTTTACTAATAGGTCTGAAATTTCATTTTTTAGTTCCTTCAGAACTCTGGGGTGTATACCATCCGGTCCAGGTGATTTACTACTCTTCAGTTTGTCAATCAGGCCTACCACATCTTCTAGGTTCACTGTGATTTGATTCAGTCCATATGAATCATTACCCATGAAAACCTTCTCCATTATGGGTACCTCCCCAAAATCCTCTTCAGTAAACACCGAAGCAAAGAAATCATTTAATCTTTCCGCAATGGCCTTATCCTCTCTAAGTGCCCCTTTAACCCCTCGATCATCTAACGGTCCAACTGACTCCCTCACAGGCTTTCTGCTTCAGATATATTTTAAAATGTTTTTACTGTGAGTTTTTGCCTCTACAGCCAACTTCTTTTCAAATTCTCTCTTAGCCTGTCTTATCAATGTCTTACATTTAACTTGCCAACGTTTATGCTTTATCCTATTTTCTTCTGTTGGTTCCTTCTTCCAATTTTTGAATGAAGATCTTTTGTCTAAAATAGCTTCTTTCACCTCCCCTTTTAACCATGCCGGTAATTGTTTTGCCTTCTTTCCAGCTTTCTTAATGTGTGGAATACATCTAGACTGTGCTTCTAGAATGGTATTTTTTAACAACGACCATGCCTCTTGGACATTGTTTACATTTGTAGCTGCTCCTTTCAGTTTTTTTCTAACAATTTTTCTCATTTTCTCAAAGTTTCCCTTTTGAAAGTTTAGCAAGAGAGCCTTGGATATGCACACTCTTCCTGTTCCAGTTATTAAATCAAATTTGATCATATTATGATCACTATTGCCAAGTGGCCCCACCACCGTTACCTCTCTCACCAAGTCCTGTGCTCCACTGAGAATTAGATCTAAAATTGCTCCCTCTCTCGTTGTTTCCTAAACCAATTGCTCCATAAAGCTATCATTTATTCCATCCAGGAACGTTATCTCTCTAGCGTGTCCCGATTATACATTTACCCAGTCAATATTGGGGTAATTGAAGTCTCCCATTATTACTGCACTACCAATTTGGTTAGCTTCCCTAATTTCTCTTACCATTTCACTGTCCGTCTCACCATCTTGACCAGGTGGACGGTAGTATACCCCTATCACTATAGTCTTCCCCGACACACAAGGGATTTCTACCCATAAAGATTCAATTTGGTATTTAGTCTCATGCAGGATGTTTATCCTGTTGGACTCTATGCCATCCCGGACATAAAGCGCCACACCTCCTCCCGGGTGCTCCTCTCTGTCATTGCGATATAATTTGTACCCCGGTATAGCACTGTCCCATTGGTTATCCTCTTTCCACCATGTCTCTGAGATGCCAATTAAGTCTATGTCATCATTCACTGCTATACATTCTAATTCTCCCATCTTACTTCTTAGACTTCTGGCATTAGCATACAGACATTTCAAAGTTTGTTTTTTGTTTGTATTTTCATTTTGCTTTTTAATTGATAGGGATAAGTTAGAATTTTTTAGCTCAGGTGAGTTTTTAGTTACAGGCACTTGGACTATTTTTCTAATTATTGGAACCACACTGTTGGGATGCCCTAATTCTAATGCATCATTAGTATCCTTTGAAGATACCTCTCTCCGAACCATGCGCTGCTGAGCGACTGTCAGCTTTCCCCTTTGTTCTAGTTTAAAAGCTGCTCTATCTCCTTTTTAAAGGTTAGCGCCAGCAGTCTGGTTCCACCCTGGTTAAGGTGGAGCCCATCCCTTCGGAAGAGACCCCCCCTTCCCCAAAAGGTTCCCCAGTTCCTAACAAAACTGAATCCCTCTTCCTTGCACCATCGTCTCATCCACGCATTGAGACTCCGGAGCTCTGCCTGCCTCTGGTGACCTGCGTGTGGAACAGGAAGCATTTCAAAGAACGCTACCCTGGAGGTTCTGGATTTAAGCTTTCTACCTAAGAGCCTAAAATTGGCTTCCAGAACCTTCCTCCCACATTTTCCTATGTCGTTGGTGCGCACATGTATGGCAGCTGGCTCCTCCCCAGTACTGTCTAAAATCCTATCTTGGTGACGCGTGAGGTCCGCCACCTTCAAACCAGGTAGGCATGTAACCAGGTGATCCTCACGCCCACCAGCCACCCAGCTGTCTACATTCCTAATAATCGAATCACCAACTATGACGGCCGACCTAACCCTCCCCTCCTGGGCAGTAGGCCTTGGGGAGATATCCTCAGTGCGAAAGGACAATGCATCACCTGGAGAGCAGGTCCTTGCTACAGGATCCTTTCCTGCTGCACCTGGTTGGTGCTCTCCCATCATGAGACCCTCTTCCTCCAAAGCAGCACCATGGCTGCCAGTCTGAAGTTGGGACTTGACTACTATGTCCCTGAAGGTCTCATCTATATACCTCTCTGTCTGCCTCAGCTCCTCCAGGTCTGCCACTCTAGCCTCCAGAGATCAGACTCGTTCTCTGAGAGCCAGGAGCTCTTTGCATCGCATGCACATGTACAACTTCTCACCGGTGGGTAAAAAATCATACATGTGACACTCTATGCAAAAGACTGGGAAGCGCCCCTCTTGCTGCTGGACTGCTGCCTTCATCTCAATTTTGATCAGTTCCTAGTTAAGTTTTAGGTTGCTAAGGGAGTAGGAATGTGTCTAACGTCCTTTAAATGTATTAGTGAATTCACTATGTGTCTGGTAGTGGCCTACCGGGGTCTGATCGAATTCTCAATAAAGTTTTTGTTGATGGATTGTTGTCGGTCAAGGCAGTAGTGAGATGTGAAGGTATGTAATGAGGACCATATTGCAGCTTTGCATATGTCCAGGATAGGCACCTTGTGCAGGTAGGCTATGGACGCCGTCATGGCCCTGACTTTGTGGGCTGTCAGAGAAGCAGTCAAGGTTTCAGACTTCTTATTGTAAAAGAACTGGATACAATGGGAAATCCAGGACAAAAAAGTCCTCTTGGAGACAGAAAGTCCCGAGGCATTAGGGTTGAAGGAGATAAATAGCTGGAGGCCCTGTGTTCAGAGCGCATTCTACGTTTGTAGTAAGCTAGGGCATGTTTGCTTTCTAACATGTGAAGCCGCCACTTGCTTTTGTCCTTGTGCGGCTTTGGGGAAAAGGTTGGCAGGTGATAGTCTGGTTGAGGTGGAATGCCGACACAACTTTGGGTAAGAACACGGGGTGCATCCGCAAGGCCACCTTGTTGTGATAAAATTCCAGGTATGGAGAGTAATGAACCAAAGCTTGTAATTCACTGATGTGCCTCACCGAGGTGAAGGCGACAAGGAAGAGGACCTTCCAGGAGAGGTACCTTGGGTGACAGCTTTCTAAAGGTTCAAAGGGTGGAAGCATGAGCTGTTCCAGAACTATATTGAGGTCCCATGGAACTGAAGGTTTGAGAATGGGAGGACGCAGACGCAGAACACCCTTTATGAACCTGGAGATCAATGGGTGGAAGGACACCGGTGTACCATTATGGAGATGATGGTAGGCTGCAATGGCACTGACATGGACTCTGACAGAGGCTGTTGCAAGGCCAGTCTGGTACAGAAGATGAAGGTACTCCAGCAGTAGTTCCGGAGAGCAGGAGAATGGGTCCACTCAGTGCTTGACATACCAAGTTGAATTTCTGACCCATTTACCTTGATAGTTCCTTCTGGTGGAAAGTTTCCTGGAGGATACTAGGATATAAGAACATAAGCAATTGCCATGCTGGGTCAGATCAAAGGTCCATCAAGCCCAGCATCCTGTTTCCAACAGAGGCCAAACCAGGCCACAAGAACCTGGCAATTACCCAAACAATAAGAAGATCCCTGGAGGAGAGGAGAGAGAGGTCTACACGTTGGGAATTCCTTGACAGCTGTACTACCCGCTGGTAGTTTTGAGAGTGAAAAATCTTCTCCTGGTCAAGTGAGGGGAGGCCCAGATCGGAGGGGCGGAACCCCGCTGTTGGTGACGTCATCACTGAGTGCCCCAGGACAGCATAAAAGTAAGGGCACAGCGGCGTGAAGACCGAGGAGAGGAGAGAGAGGTCTACACGTTGGGAATTTCTTGACCGCTGTACTACCCGCTGGTAGTTTTGAGAGTGAAAAATCTTCTCCCGGTCAAGAGAGCGGAGGCCCGGATCGGAGGGGCGGAACCCCGCTGTTGGTGACATCATCACTGAGTGCCCCGGGACAGCATAAAAGTAAGGGCACCGCGGCGCGCAGCCACCGGCGCGCGCCCCTAGGTGAAAACATTTATGGGAAGAAAAAGAAAAAGTAAAACCTATGCCTCCTCACCTTCAACTCCTGTGACAAAGAGAATTGGCCCGATGGACTCCCATGTTGTTTATGCGGGTGAGTCCGTCGTTGGGGGTGATTTGGAGGGGAATACCTTTGCAGGTCCCTCTCAAAGCCCCAGGGCCACACAATCCCCTTATATCCGGTTTTGGAAGTCACATCTGCAGTAAATGAAAATAGAGATCCTTCGGCTGGAGTGATACAAACCGAGAGAGGAGATGTATCTCCATCAGAACGGACTATACAAATTGGTACTTTGGTTCTGGGTGGCGAGGCAACAGATAGTGGTAATAAGGTTAAATGTCGATCTGTAATTTCTGAAATAAGAAATGAGGAGGATGAAATTAATGTTGAACCAGAAAATGTGACTTTGTTGGATGTATGGAAGCTATCTGCTAAAATAGATAAGAAAATGTCTGGGTTTATATCCAACGTGCACATGTTTTCTGTAGAAGCTAAGGATAAATTTAAGGATTTAGATAAAAGAACTGAGAAAATAGAACAGGACGTTGCAAAATTGAACCCAGTAGTAAATAAATTACAGGCTGTAAATGTCTCTTCCATTAAAGATAATATGATGTTACATAGTAGGATTGAAATATTGGAGAATGAATTAAGATCAAGTAATCTTAGATTACTTAATTTTCCAATTTCAAGACTACTATATCCTGATGAATTATATAAAAAATATGCGATGGAAGTTCTGTTGTATAATGAAGGGAAAATACCATTAGTTTCGAGAATATATTGTTTACCTAAGAAGAAGATTTTGCAAACTCAGGAGGGCGGGGTTGATATCTTAGATAGCCCAGGAGTCTCTACTTTCCTGGAAGACTCCTTGGACTTGATTAACTCAAGATCTACTTTGTTAGTCTCCTTTTCCTTGAAACGGGATAAAGATTTGTTTTTTCTTAAATATTTTCAGAATAAGGATCACAGTTTTTGTGGTCAAAAGATACAAATCTTCCCCGATGTTTCCCGTGCGACACAAGCACGGAGGAAACAGTTTTTGTCTTTAAAACAATCTGTGTTAGATATAGCTTTTTCTTAAAATTTCCTTGTAAATGTCAGATATTGTTTCAAAATAACAAGTTTGTTTTCCTTGACCCGTCCCACTTGCAACGTTTTATTTCTGATAAATCTCAGGTGATTTGAGTTACGGTATAAAGGGAGTTTTGATTGTAAAAGAGAATATGTTAGCGATGTGGACTGATTATCTCTCCTCTTCTCCTAGATGTGGGCTGGAATACAAGTATGTTTTCTTTAAAAAATAGTAATGTGTAATTATTGTAATACTTGATTATATCATTTCATATGTAAATGTTATAATTTCAAAAAATATAAATAAAAAAAAAAAAGAACATCCCTTGCAATTAATAGCAGTGGCTATTCCCTAAGTAAATTTGATTAATAGTCGTTAATGGACTTCTCCTCCAAGAACCTATCCAAACCTTTTTTGAACCCAGCTACACTAACTGCACTAACCACATCCTCTGGCAACAAATTCCAGAGCTTTATTGTGCATTGAGTGAAAAAGAATTTTCTCTGATTAGTCTTAAATGTGCTACTTGCTAACTTCATGGAATGCCCCCTAATCCTTCTATTATTCGATATCCTGAATTTGCGGAGATAGGTGCAGGTAATTTAATACCGTCCTTTCAATCTCCAAGCTGTGAGATGCAGGGAGGAGTGGAGGGAGTAAAGAAAGGAGCCTCCCTCATGCAAGACCAAGATTGCACTGTGACCGAGAGGGATGGGCCTGTCGATGGAGAGACGGATCAGATAGGCGTACTACGGCTGTCTGGGCCATGCAGGCGCTATGAGGATGAGATCGGCCATGTCTTTGATGCATTTTCGAACCGTTTGGGAAATGAGTGGTATGGGAATGATAGCGTAGAGTAGAAACCCCCATCAAGAGACTAGGAAGGCATCCTACACTAGGCACTTGTTGCTGGGGTAAACTGAGCAGAAAGTCTGTATTTTTCGGTTACACTCAGTAGCAAAAAGATTGACCTGAGGAAAACCCCAAGTTTGAAAGAGTCTTTCCACCACATCCTGTCAAAACTCCTACTCGTGGGGGTGGAAGATTCTGCTGAGGCTGTCTGCTCTGGAGTTCTCTATCCCCAGAAGGTAGGTCGCCTGTAGTGCGATGGATCGCCATTCTGTCCATTCCAAGATCTGTACCGCTTCCTTGCACAATTTCCAGGAACCGGATCCTCCTTCTACGTTTATGTAGAACACTGTTACTTGGTTGTCCGTATGGACCATGACTGTTTTCCCCTGGAGGAAGCTCTCAAATGTGTGAAGTGCATTGCCGATGGCATGAAGTTCCAGGAGATTGATCTGCTGGGCCCTCTCCCAGTTTGACCAGAGTCCCTGAGTTTGAACCTGAGCTAGATGGGCGCCCCACTCTTTGTTCGAGGCATTCGTATTGAGAACTAGTTGATGGGCCGGTGGGTCCCAGCCACCAGTGCAGGTCTTTTTCCATGCTCGGCGTGAGGACAATCTGCCGGGATAAGAGATGTTGGAGTTGTGTCCACTGCGATTTCAAGCCCCACTTCAGGCGGTGCATGTGCAGGCGGGTGCGCAGCACCACATAGATGGACATTGCCATGTGACCCAGGATGGTTAAGATCTGCCAGGCTGAGGCACTCGTGGCATTCAGGAGCTGAGCTTTCAGGGTTTGCAGGGTAAGGGCTCTGTCATTTGGAAGGAATGCTCTGTCTAACTCTGTGTTGATCTGGCCCCAGAGAATTGCAAGGCCTGTATCGGGAGCAGATTGGATTTCTCATAATTGACGATCAAGCTCAGATTCTCATGGCAGCGGATGGTTGTCAGTAAGTCGCTGTGGAGGGTGGTAGGATCCCTGTCTACCAGCAGCCAGTTGTCGAGGTAAGGTAACATTTGGATTCCCTGCTTCCTTAGATGGGCCACAGCTACTGCTAGATACTTGGTGAAAACCCTTGAGGCTGAAGAGAGGCCAAAGGGGAGCACCTTGTATTGAAAGTGGCTCCCACTGACCTGGAAGCATAGGTACAGCCAGGATGCATAGTGCATAGGGATATGGGAGTATCTATCCTTGAGATCGAGTGAACACATCCAATCATTGGGTCGTTGGAAGGGCAGGATAGATTTGAGAGAAGTCATCTTGAATTTTTCCCTGGCCAGGAACTTGTTAAGAGTCAGGAGGTTCAGAATTGAACAAAGCCCCCCCCCCCCCCCCCCCGATTTTTTGGGAATGAGGAAGTACTGGGAGTAGATTCCTTGATGGTGCTGAGTGACAGGGACACGGCAGATGGAACGTTGGGGGGGCAGCTTGGTGACCTCTTCAGATAAGGAACAGCTGCTTCATGAGTCGACCTGCTTCGTCCGTACTCTGTGGGGAAGGGACGGCATGGACTTGAAATTTAGGGTGTAGCATTCCTTGATGATTTTGAGCTCCCGACGGTCGGAGATCGCTTCCCAAGAGGGGAGGAAATGAGAAAGTCTCTCTCCAACAGATAGCAGCCGAAGCGGTCCAGCATTCTCTAAAAACCCTTGTTATTGTTCGGTGTGGTTGTGGGCCCCTGGTTCGTAGTGGAACTTGGCTCCACCCACAGGGAGGAGCCCTGTGGGGACTCACTAAGACAGGCTCTAGCCTCAATAAACAAACAACAGTAATAGTTTTATTAAACAGGAATGTAGATATCCCACTAGGTGGGCATAGACTCAGTCCAGAGTGAAGTGGTGCGAATCTGGTCCTCCTGGTAGAGGTCCGCAGAGCGGGGTACACCAGGGCAGCTCCTCTGGATGTTGCGTTAGTGGCTGCTATTCTCCCTCGCTCCACCCTCTCTACTTATGTGGCGACTCCCTCCGAGCCTGATGGACATCTTGCTGCTGCGGCATCTCCTTGCCACTTCTCCCCGGCATCCCCGGGCCAGCTCGACGCTGCGGATCCGCCATGTTCCTGATGACGTAGGGCGCGCACGCTCCGAATTATGTACCAGCTAGGGTGCGAACCTCAGGGGCGTCCCCCTTTATTGACGTCATCCGCTTCCAACATAAAAGGTCTTTACTTTCTGAGGTAAAAAAGACAAAAAAAATTGAAAAAATAAAAAGAAAAGAACAGTGCTGAAACAGGGAAAAGATGATGAATTTGAAAAGAATAAAAGGTCTGAGGGACCCGCCCCTCCCCCGACGTCATCGCTCACGGAACTGATCCGTTAAAAGCGCCAAACCAGCAGGTGCCGCTGAGGAGGAGAGCTGGCCACTATCTGGAAATCACCTGTTCACATCTGAGGTACAAAAGACAAAAAAAATTGAAAAAAAGAAAAGAACAGCGCTGAAACTGGGAAGAGATGATGAATTTGAAAAGAATAAAAGGTCTGAGGGACCCGCCCCTCCCCCGACGACATCACTCACGGAACTGATCCGTTAAAAGCGCCAAGCCAGCAGGCGCCGTGCGACAAAGGGGAACTCCCCTTTGTGCACCCCTTCGTGCATCCCCTAGTTTTAATATTCCCCTTGTTATCTTTATTCCCTTGTTAACAATTTCTACTTTATAATTGTTTTACATTTCTGACAAAGGTAATGTATGCTTTTAATATAATTTGTTGATTGTTCTATGTAACGCTGACAGGCGAAGTTATGTTTTTATTGTAAACCGGTGTGATTTGTATTTTATACAGGAATGTCGGTATATAAAAGTTATAAATAAATAAATAATAAATAACAGATTGAGTTAGCAAGGACTATGAGTCGGACTCGGACAAGGATACGAATTCGTCCAAGCTACACTGCCTCCTCGGACTTACCAGAGGTACCCACTCCTCGAGGGCCTCGCTCTCTTTTCTCTATTTCAGATTGCAGATAGGAACCCGGTACTCGCTCCTCGAGGGCCCATGTTCCTGAGCACTCTGAAGAGTCTCTACTGCCTGGAAGCTGTTACAGATACAGACTATTGTGAGTTACCACCACTCTCTCAGAGCTTTCCCTGGAACCAGGTACTCGCTCCTCGAGGGCCTAAACCTTTCCAGCTACTGAGCTTTCTCAAGACCTTATGTGAGTTACCATCTAAGTACTGGCTATGTGTAACAGCATACCCTGTCTATTCACTATCTACAGTCTCTTTACAGCTCAGCAACCCTGGGATCGCAGTTCCAGTATCTGAGGGACTTCAGCCCTGCCGGGCATATCAGTTCACTACTGCTACCTCTGGTGGTTCTACTACCTGTCTAATAAAAGAACTATCTGTGTCTGTCTCCATACTCAAGCCTAGCCAGTGGTCCCTCTCAGGATATCCTCCTGGGGGTGCTGTCATCTGCCATCAGCCCAAGGATTCACCTATTTACATTCCTGTCCAGCTGAGCATCCTCTCTAGCACTCCGCTGGTACAGACTGCCAACTCAGCAGTCTATATCATAACAGATTGCCAACTCCCTAGCAGATCCATAACAGATTGCTAACTCCTCCCCTCTGGAGGAGTAGATCCTATCAGATTGCTACTCCCATCTGCTTGCTCCTCCCATCAGCATAGCAGATCACAACACTGGAGTGGAGATGCTTCTTAGACGTGATCTGATAGTGGCCCACAGCGTGGGTTACGCCATGAATCAGGTGGAGAAGAGAAGGACACACTCGTAGCAGAGGAGCGGAGAAGACTAGAGCAATCACTAGTAGAGATGAGACAGGTAGCAGAGAGCACTCGGTAGTGGGGTACACCGGAGGTCTTGCCACCAAGGTGGAAGATGATGGTACTCACAGACAGTAGTAGTAGATTCCAGCAGTCAAGATGGCCCCATGAGGAGTGGATAGCCAAAGCAAAATAGGCCCCCAAGGAGCGGATACCTTAGGTCCAAAATCAGTAGTCAGGAACGAGTACTGCGAAGCGAAGAGACGATCTCCCAAGGAGTGGAATCAGGCAAGATGGAATTCCTTGCTAACTCGCTGGATGTCAGGAAGTGTAGGGTTTAAATACCTCTTGGCGGGTGACATCACAGGTAGGAACGCCCCAGAGGTTCCCGCCTTGATGGGAGTAAGAGGGAGGCTGATGGCGTCTGGGATCACCCACGCCAACCCGGGGACACCGGGGAGAGCGGTGTTTGCAGGCTAGGGCCGAAAGACTTCTTGAAATCACTGGAGCAGGCAAAAGAGAGGTGAGCAACAGAGGTCGCAGCCGTCTGCAACCCTGAGGGATCTCGGGCGTGTTGCCATCAGGGGGAGGGCACAGCTGTCGTAGATTATGCTGCCAAGAGTGGTTCTGCAACTGCTGAGATAGTTGCACTTGGGCTGGTAGATAAGGCTGCGGGTGGAAGGGCGTGTATGGCCTGTATGGACGCCTCTGGAAGTAAGGTTTCCTGTAAGTTGGATAGTACCTTTTGGTGGATGTGGGGTCCATGGGTGATGTCAGTGACATTTCTGCAACATTCTGTTCTTTGAGTTGTGCCACCGTCTCCCACAACTTGTTTCCAAAGAGGTTGTCCAGGAGATATGGAAGGTCGGCTAACTTCTTGTGCATGTCTTCTCTGATTGCACTAGCGTGGAGCCATGCTAAACATCTGGCCGCAATGGCTCCCGCTGTGACTCTTGTGGATGTATCGAATACTTCGTATATGGTATGAAGCAATTGTCAGAGCCCTTCCTCTAGATCATGGAACTGTTCAGGCGGGTGGTTGTCTGGCACAGCTGCCGTGTTAAGGGTTTCAGAGATTGAAGACACTCATATAGATATTGAGTGATGTAAAATTGATGTTGTTGAATCTTTGCATTAAGCATACCATCCTGAAAGGCACATTTGCCAAAATCATCCAGGTACTTGCAGTCCTTCCCTGGAGGGGTGTTGGAGTGCAGCCGTGTCTTCTTTGCCTTCTAAATGGCTGATTCAACCATGACGGATGCATGAGGAAGTTGGACCACGCTATAAAAGGGGGACTGCCTCATTCGAAATTTGACTTCGGTCTTGCATGATGTTAGTGGGAGTCCCACCCCCCACTGGAGAAGGGGGGACTCCCACGTTCTGGTCATCACTGTATCCAAGACGGCATGCAAGGGTAAGGCTCAAAGATGTTTAGTATGTCAAGGACTTCCCACGGGGGTCCGGCACCTTCCTGGTCTCTATATTGAGTCTGTTTCCCACTTTCTCCACAAATGTAGAATAGGCGAGGTCTTCCGGAGGGAAAACCAGTTCAGGTTGCTCTTCCGGGGGGTCAGAAGGATAACTGGTCGAAGAGCCCGGAGAAGTGGATGAAGACCGGTGAGGTGAAACATCCTGAGGTGGGGAGCCCCTCGAAGGTGGACTGACGGAATGTGGTTCAGGGCTAGGACTGTTGTGCACGGGTGAAAGTGGGGCCTTGAGAGGAAAAGCATCACGTGCTTTGTTGGCCCACTTGTCGGTGCCCTGCTGTTCAACCGTTGAGAGAAAGTGCATCAATATCTTTGAGATCTGTGGCATTGCCTGGGAGGCCAAGGTGTCATGGGTAGTGACGGGCGATGGATCACTCAGAGGACCTCTTGTGGGTTTGCAGCGAGGAGAATATCTGAATCCGGACCTCTGCAACGAGAACCGTCTGTTCCTCCATTTGTCACGCTTTGCTAGGGGCTTCTCTAGATGTGGTCTTGAGTATCTGGGTTGAGAAACAGAGGACAAGTCAGAATAGACACATGAAGACTGAGAAGATCCCAAGGATCCCTCTTCCGAAGCAGGACCAGCATCCAAGTCCAGTGGTTCAAGAATCAGAGTAGAGACGAGTAGTTCCTTTGTACGCTAGGCCCTGCTGCCAGCGAGTTATGCACTCATGGATGCAGGAAGTGGTGCGTGACCTTGTGCAGGGCTCTGTGTTGGTGATGCATGGTGCGTCGATCCTGATGCCGTCTTGCGTCGGTGTGTTGACCATTGAGGTCTTTCTATGCTTGGTGGAGGAGGTATGCTTCGATGGCCGGCCGGCCGGCCAGCATGTGAATCAGCGTGTGGTGTGTTGGGAGGGTGTGGCATGCGCCGGAGTCAGCCGGCACCCTCAGGGGCAATGGTGGTGCATCTCCCAATGGTCCGTGTATCGGGGCAGTGGCGGGGTGTTTCGGTGGGATGCCTGAGTCACCCAAAGAGCCCACCAAGGAAGCCCTTTTTTGCTTCAAGGCTAGTCAGTCCCAACTAGGCCCAGGAGATGATTGGGCCGATCCGGTGGTAGGGGCATAAGACTCTGATGCCACCTCCTTGAGTTTTTCAATCTTTGCGGCCCATTGTTGTTGGGACATGTAGCCACAGTTTCAGCATGCTTCCGATCGTGGTTCGGACTGAGGCAGATGTAGACCTGAGGTGGCCATCGGTCATGGACATGATCTTGCCGCACTGGCAGAACTTAAAGCCGGGCGGCTGCATCTGGTAAAGTTTTTTTTTCTTTTGTTTGGTTCAAGGAGGAGAAGCGCTTTGCGTGCTACTTGCAGCGCAGAAGAAAAAAGACTGAGGCAGGCTGGGAGCCGTGTAGGAAACCACACTCAGGCACACATGATCCAAAACTCAGTGTGCTTGGAGAAGCTCCGTCACTTGGCCACCTGGAGGATGACCCAGATAGCAGGGCTAATTCATCCCTGATTATCTACGTGAAAATAACCCTTGATGTAGTTACAGGAGTTACCATGCAGGAAAGAGATCTAGGTATCATGGTGATAATACATTGAAATCGTCGGCTCAGTGTGCTGTGGTGGTCAAAAAAGCTAACAGAATGTTAGGCATTATTAAGAAGGGAATGGTAAATAAAATGATGGATGTCATAATGTCTCTGTATCGTTTCATGGTGAGACCACACCTTGAATATTCTGGTCACCACATCTCAAAAAAGATATAGTTGCAGTGGAGAAAGTGCAGAGAAGGGCAACCAAAATGAAAAGGGGCATGGAATGGCTCCCTTATAAGGAAAGGCTAAAAAGTTAGGGCTGTTCAGTCTGGAGAAGACACAACTGAGGGGGGATATGATGGAGGTCTACAAAATAATGAAAGGACTTGAACAGGTTAATGTAAATCGGTTATTTACTCTCTCAGATAATAGAAGGACCAGTGGACACCCCACGAAGTTAGCAAGTAGCTCATTGAAAACAAATTGAAGAAAATTCTTTTTCATTCAGCTCATAGTTAAGCTCTGGAATTCATTGCCAGAGGATGAGGTTATGGTAGTTAGTGTAACTGGGTTTAAAAAAGGTTTGGATAAATTCCTAGACTGCTATTAATTAATAAACAATAGTAGCTTGAGATTTATTTAATATTTGGGTACTGCCAGGTACTTGTGACTTGGATTGGCCACTATTGGAAACAGGATGCTGGGCTTGCTGGACCCTTGATCTGGCCCAGTATGGCATATCTTATGTTCTTATGTGATTACACATGGGAGGGAAAGCGTGTGTGTGTGTATGTGAGACTGCATGTGGGAGAGCAAGAGGGTGAGGTGTGTGTGTGTGGGAGAGAGAGATTGCATGTTGGAGAAACAGAGAGCGAACGAGTGTGTGTGTGTGTGTGTGTGTGTGTGGATTGCACATTGGAAAAACAGAGGACGAATGTGTGTGTCTGTGGAATGCCTATGGGAGAAACAGAGGGCGAACGCGCGTGTGTGTGGCTTGCACATGGGAGAGAAAAAGCAAGCATGTGTGTGATTACATGTGGGAGAAAAAGAGCAAGCATGTGTGTGATTGCATGTGGGAGAGAATGTGTACATGAGTGACTGCATGCATAAAGAAAGAAAAAGCATGTATGTTATTGTATGTGGCAGAGAGAGAGAGAGAGCGCGCATTTGCGTATTGGAACGTTAGTGTATGTGAAAAGGAAATTTTTGTGTGCACCCTACCCTATCCCAACTAATTTAAGACAATTTCATTGTGACTAGAAATCAAAAGTTCTCTGGTATAAGAAAAAAAAAATCACTATTTTCCATAATATTAATTATTATTGAGTGCTATTTGCTGTATCTGCTATTTAGAATTATTCTGGGCTATGCTACATGTTGAAAATCAATAAAAATGATGAAAAATGTGTGTATGAGTTTTTAGTTGTTGGATTTTATTCTATTCATCAGCAGTTTTGAAATATGTATTCTTTTTCTTGGCATGGTTTTACTATTATGATGTTTTAATTTTGTTGTTTAATGTTATATGAAGCATGGTAATGTTTCTGTTTTTACATTGTTGCACTGCATATAGAGTTTGGCTTGTTGCAGTTTCCAGTTTTGGTCTTCATGTTTCTAGTTTTTCTTTTTTATGGTTGCTTTATTCTGTATTGTTGAGGTTCTGCATGTATGATTGAGGTGAGTTATTCTGTTGATTAGCATGTAGTTTTTGCTAAAGCAGCCTGGCCTCTTCTGTTTTCCTGACAGGGGTTATATTAAGGAGGAGAGAGTGAGATATTTCTCATCTCCTTTTTATAATTTTGTTTTTCCCGTGAGGAAAAACAAATCGATTTCAGTCATTTTTACATAATTCTTGAATATTTTAATTGATATTCATTTTAGGAATCTGGTAGTTCAGGATGTCGACTATGGCACTCGAGGACCAGCATTAACTACCTCCTATTTAAATCTTGGCACACCACTTCAAAAAGGTTGCCTACCCCTGCATGAGACATCATGCAGGGGTAGGCAATCTTATTTAAGAACTGCCTGGCATCATTTGTGAGTGTCATGAACATGCTGCTACAACCTATTATTCCATTGAAATGTGCATTTTGTTGAAATGTTATTTTACTGAGATGTGTAAGGTGATGTACATTTTTTTTAATAAATTCAGTCTGATAGCTGATTTATTTCAAGCTTAATCCTTACTAGACTAGACTGATCTCCAACTATATACTGCCTTTATAAAAATGTTATACCCTACTTAAGTGAATTTCTTATTCAAAACATCAAGTAATAAATCCAGATAAATGAAGTAAGCACATTATATGGCCACACCTTCCCTTAGTTTCCTCTCAGCAGAGACACTCAGTTTTTCCGACCTATCTACCTGAACTGTCATGTAAGGATTGTAAATTCTACCCCCCGGCCTCTCAATGCTATCCATAGTAAATCTGATTCAATTGTGATTGTAAAGGACCTTCAACCATTTTACTGTAACTTTTAGTTAAAACTTGTTTTGTAATCCACTTTGAGGCCACTTGGGGAAAAAGGTAGAATATCAAATGTCTATAAAAAAATAAATAATAGATACAGATGATCTACTAAGATTTGTTGGGCACAGTATAAGTTTAAGCAATTGTAAATACAAGAGGATATCTACAACAAAAGGACAGTGTATTGATTAATCTGTTTTCCAAGGCATATGTGAGTCTCAATTTTCAAATTGGAATTAACATCTGCAAATCTAGACATTTTTTATTTTTTAAAACGCTATTTACCCATGCTATTTTTTTGTTGTTGTTTTTACAAATTTTAGTTCAACCTAGTATTATACACGGGATAAAGACAAGGTACTGATGATGATAAGTCTTTTAAAAACATTTCAATCTAGTTCTAGTTAACAAAAAGGTTAAAATACAAATCTATGAGTGTATCTTGTGATAAGGCAACAGAGACCACAACCCAGGTCTTTCCTGGAAAGAAAATAGCTAAATATGGCTAAAGCTCAGAACTATATTTCTCATGAACATTAGAAAGGTAAGAAAGGTCTTTTGCATTTATATGAGGAAGAGATTAGAGAAATTCCATGGGGCACCTGTTTGGATCTATCCTGACTTATCCCTTCAGACTCAGTCAAGGAGAAAACAGTTTCTTACAATGAAAAATGAAGTAGAAACTAAAGGAGGGAAAATGCTAATAAGATTCCCATGTAAATGCGAAATAACACATCAAAATCAGAAATATATTTTTTATGATACTTCACAACTGAGAGTTTATTTGGACACACTGGCCTATGAGGCTTCAGCCTTGGGAAAAGAGGCATAATAGATAGAAAGTGCTACCTTATTCTTTTCATTTGTATATTGAGTTGATCTCACTTATTTCCTAGACCGCTTGATTTGCCTATTAACCTCTAGTAGATTACTATAAAAACTTAAGGTAGATACATTAGTAATGCTTTAATAAACGCTGTAATACTTAATGATGTTATTACTGTATCTAAATATAATTACTATGTATAAATTGAAATGCATAAATAAAAAATTAAAAAAAAAAAAAAGGTAAGGAAGGAACACCTAACCAGCATAATGCAGGTTGGGGGGTGGGGAAAGCATTTAATATGCCCAATGGTTGCAAAAACGTAGAGAGGAATTGGCCTTGTGTGGAGGCAGAGATATAAACAGAGCAAAGAGCTGGCACTGAAGCTGAACTACACAAAGAGGAAAGTATAGAAACTGAATTGCCAGAAGTTTCCCCTGAGCCTGAAGTGAAGGATATGGAGTATACTGAAGGCATTAAACAAGAGAACTGTTCTCTGTAGTGCTACTTTTAAACAGAGTTAACTCTGCTTTTTCAGTGTGGACAGCTGGTAGCAGTTGTTACTGTAGTGTACTGAGACAAAAACAGTATCTGAAATTAAGAAAGCATGGGATAAATAAGGGGAATCTCTAAGGGAGTGATGGGAATTATAAATCTAAATTAATTGGATGGATGGGAAGACTAGATGGGCCATATGGTCTTTTTTGCCATCATGTTTCTGTTTCTTCTATATGAGGTGGTGCTTTCTAGCAGAGTGCCCAGTCTGAAACACTGCTAAAAACAGAAATGTGTTAATATTATAGAGGAAAGCAGCTCAGCATATTAATCTATCCTTGCTGGAACTGTACATTGGAAAAGCTCTGTTAATTTGCTTAAAGATTTATTTAAAAAGAAAAAATTCTTGCATTGCAATTTTGTCATATCAAATTCAGCAAAGGACTTGAAAGAGGGTTTTCCCCAATTAACCAGTATGCTTAGGGGAAAGGGTAGCCCCTGAGGGTTGAAATTATGTTAGACAAAGACTATATTTATCATACAGTGCTTTGGAAGTATAATTCTTTATCTTTAATGTTTTGAAGTGAACCTATAGGAGGAAGTACAGGCTAAATGAAGCAACTGCACTTTTCAAAGCTTATTCGTCTGAAAAAAAAAAAAAAGGAACTAGCAGATGGCACTATCCCAAGAGGAGTGGCATGTGACAATATCAGTACAACACCACATTAAAAAAAACCTTTTGCTCATAATTTCCATGCTTAGTTGTATGTCTAGCACAGCATTTCCTAACTAGGGTGCCACACAAACTGGTGTGCTTTCAAACCTGATCAGGTGTGCCATGAAATAGTCACCACTGCCCAACATTTAGACCCATACCAGCACTTGGGCTCTGTTTCAGCATCTAATAGTAACAAGAATCATCAGCGGTGGCTCTTAAACCTGTAGGAGCTCTTTTCTTAGAACATGTATAATCATACATGTCTCTTCTTCCTAGCTACAGCAAGAGCTCTGGTGTGTGGTAATTATTGGTCAGCAAGAGGACATGGATAACTGGGCCCCTCTTTGTTCAGTGCACACAGCACTATCTCATCTTTCCCCTTTTGGGCTATCTCCTTTGAGTCCTTTTAGCCTGTCTTATCCTCAGGGAGACTGAGACAGGGAGTGTGTGTACTGAGCACTGGATGTGACTGCTGAGCGTTGGGAGCAGCAGCAGTGGAGGAACTCTGGCAGCCGTATATGGTAGCCAAGGTAACTAACAAAGCCGGCTGCCCGAATCATACTGACTTCTCCCTTCTCCTGAATTTGTACATAGAGGGAACTAGCCCATTATGATAAGTTTATGTGCATCTCTGTACCCTCTCTCACTTGGTTTTAAAATTTGGAAAACATAGAAACATAGAAACATAGAAATGACGGCAGAAGAAGACCAAATGGCCCATCCAGTCTGCCCAGCAAGCTTCACACATTTTTTCTCTCATACTTATCTGTTTCTCTTAGCTGTTGGTTCTATTTCCCTTCCACCCCCAGTTTTAATGTAGAGAGCAGTGATGGAGCTGCATCCAAGTAAAATATCTAGCTTGATTAGTTCGGGGTAGTAGCCGCCGCAATAAGCAAGCTACACCCATGCTTATTTGTTTTACCCAGCCTATGTTATACAGCCCTTATTGGTTGTTTTTCTTCTCCCCTGCCGTTGAAGCAGGGAGCTATGCTGGATACGCGTGAAGTATCAGTCTTCTCCCATGCTGTTGAAGCAGAGAGCCATGCTGGATGTGCATCGAAAGTGAAGTATCAGGCACATTTGGTTTGGGGTAGTAATCGCCGTAACAAGCCAGCTACTCCCCGTTTTGTGAGTGCGAACCCTCATTTTCTCCCCTGCCGTTGAAGCAGAGAGCTCTGCTGGATGTATGAAGTATCGGTTTTTCTTCTCCCCTGCCGTTGAATCAGAGAACTATGCTGTATATGCATTGAAAGTGAAGTATCAGACTTATTTGATTTGGGGTAGTAACCGCCGTAACAAGCCAGCTACTCCCCTCTTTGTGAGTGTGAATCCTTTTTTCCACATTTCCTCTTGCTGTTGAAGCTTAGAGCGATGTTGGAGTCACAGTAAGCATGTGTATGTTTATTTAATAAGGGTATTGACTCCAGGCAGTAGCCCTCATTCTGGCGAGTCACCCACTCTTCATTGGCGGCCTCTTGACTTTATGGATCCACAGTGTTTATCCCACGCCCCTTTGAAGTCCTTCACAGTTCTGGTCTTCACCACATCCTCAGGAAGGGCATTCCAGGCATCCACCACCCTCTCCGTGAAGAAATACTTCCTGACGTTGGTTCTGAATCTTCCTCCCTGGAGCTTCAAATCGTGACCCCTGGTTCTGGTGATTTTTTTCCTACGGAAAAGGTTTGTCGTTGTCTTTTGATCATTAACACCTTTCAAGTATCTGAAAGTCTGTATCATGTCACCTCTGCTCCTCCTTTCCTCCAGGGTGTACATATTTAGATTCTTCAATCTCTCCTCGTATGTCATCCGATGAAGATCCTCCACCTTCCTGGTAGCCCTTCTCTGTACCTCCTCCATCTTGTCTTTGTCTTTTTGAAGATACGGTCTCCAGAACTGAACACAGTACTCCAGGTGAGGCCTCACCAAGGACCTGTACAAGGGAATAATTACTTCCCTTTTCTTACTCGATATTCCTCTTTCTATGCAGCCCAGCATTCTTCTGGCTTTTGCTATCGCCTTGTCGCATTGTTTCGCCGATTTCAGATCATTAGACACCATCACCCCAAGGTCCCTCTCCTGCTCCGTGCACATCAGCCTTTCCCCGCCCATCGAATACAGTTCATTCGGATTTCCACTCCCCATATGCATGACTTTGCACTTCTTGGCATTGAATCTCAGCTGCCATATCTTCGACCAATCTTCCAGTTTCCTTAGATCTCGTCTCATTCTCTCCACTCCTTCCGGCGTGTCCACTCTGTTGCAGATCTTTGTGTCATCCGCAAAAAGACAAACCTTACCTTCTATCCCGTCCGCAATGTCGCTCACAAAGATATTGAACAGGACTGGTCCCAACACCGATCCTTGCGGTACACCACTTAAAACCGCTCTCTCTTCAGAGAAGGTTCCATTTACCATCACACATTGTCTTCTGTCTGTCAACCAATTTGCAATCCAGGTCACCACCTCGGCACTCACTCCCAAGCTTCTCGTTTTATTCACCAGTCTCCTGTGCGGAACCGTATCAAAAGCTTTGCTGAAATCCAAGTATATGATATCGAGCGCTCTTCCTTGGTCCAATTCCTTGGTTACCCAGTCAAAAAAGTCAATCAGGTTTGTCTGACAGGATCTTCCTCTGGTGAATCCATGCTGCCTCTGGTCCATCAATTCTCCCGACTGTAGATAGTTCACTATTCTCTCTTTCAACAGTGACTCCATTACTTTTCCCACCACCGAAGTGAGGCTAACCGGTCTGTAGTTACCAGCCTCCTCTCTGTTCCCACTCTTGTGAAGCGGGACCACCACCGCTCTTCTCCAGTCACTCGGCACCACTCCCGTTTCTAGTGATCTATTGAACAGGTCGCACAGCGGTCCCGCCAGCACATCTCTGAGCTCCCTCAGTATCCTTGGATGAATCCCATCAGGCCCCATGGCTTTGTCCACTTTCAGATTCTTTAGCTCTTCCCATACATTATCTACTGTAAATGGATTTTCCTCTGTTCCGCTTCCCTCCAGTTTCTTGTTGTGTAGAGATGGTCCTTCTCCAGGGTCTTCTTTAGTGAACACAGAGCTGAAGTATTCGTTTAATATTTCTGCCATTTCTTCGTCTCTCTCCACACATTGATCATTTCCCACCTTTCAATTTCACTATACCACTTTGGACTTTTCTCTTTTCGCTGATGTATCTGAAAAATGTTTTGTCACCATATTTTATCTCCTTGGCAATCCTCTCTTCCGCTTGACTTTTTGCCAACTTGATTAATTTCTTAGTCTCCCTCAGTTGAATCAGATATTCTTCTTTGTGCTCCTCCCTTTGGGATCTTTTGTATTTCTTGTATGCAGTTCTTTTAGCTTTAATTTTGTCAGCCACCTCCTTTGAGAACCAGATAGGTTTCATTTTTCTTTTGCTTTTCTTTACATTTCTAACATATAGAGCAGTTGCCTTGGCGATTGCTCCTTTTAGATTGGTCCACTGCTGATCCACATCTCTCTCGTTTTCCCATCCATTTAGTTCTTCCTCTAGGTACTTCCCCATTTCCTCAAAGTCTGTGTTTTTGAACTGTAAAACTCTGGTCTTTGTGCTTCTTTTCCATATTCTTTTAGTGATATTAAACCATACACTGGTGCTGAGGTGGGCGCCCACCTGGACATCAGAGACGTTATCTCCATTAGTGAGCACTAAGTCGAGAATAGTTCCTTCTCTCGTGGGTTCCAATACCATTTGTTTGAACAAAGATACTTGCATGGCATCCACTATTGCTCTACTGTTTTTAGATTCTGCAGATGGGATTTTCCAGTCTACATCTGGCATATTAAAGTCACCAACGATCATCACTTCCCCTTTCTTACCTATCTTATGGATGTCTTCAACCAGATCTCTGTCCAGCTCTTCCTTTTGGTTTGGAGGCCTGTAAACCACTCCAATATAAATGGATGCTCCATCATCTGTTTTTAGGTTGACCCATAGTGCTTCTTCCGTGCCCCAACTTCCTTGCAGCTCAGATGCTTGGATATTATTTCTGACATAAAGAACCACACCTCCCCCTTTTCTATCCACTCTGTCCTTCCTTAACAAGTTATAGCCTGGTATTGCTGTATCCCAATCATGAGATTCTGTGAACCAAGTCTCTGTGATAGCAACAATGTCCAGTTCTGCCTCTGTCATTAGGGCCTGCAGATCTGGGATTTTATTTCCCAAACTATGAGCATTTGTAGTTATAGCTTTCCAGGTACTCTCTTTACGGTTATTGCTTTTCCTGTACTCCTTATGAGACTTTAGTTGAGATTTGTTATTCACTTTACTCTTTCCTTTTCTTTCCTTTTGCAGAAAAGAGACTGATGGGGCTTTCAGTGCTTCCCTAGCTCTTCTTTTGACCATATGAATCCATAAGAACATAAGAATTAGGGATGTGAATCGTTTTTTGACAATTTAAAACAATCGTCAGATATATTTTAAATCGTCAAAAATCATTAGAGCTGCGATACAATAACAATTCCCCCAATTTATCGTCAAAAAATCATAAATCGGGGGAGGGGGAGGGTGGGAAAACCGGCACATCAAAACAACCTTAAAACCCACCCCGACCCTTTAAAACAAATCCCCCACACTCCTGAACCCCCCCAAAATGTTTTAAATTACCAGTGTGGGGATCCCGGCGTGATCTCCTGCGATCTCCCGCTCTCGGGCCACGGCTGCGTTAATAGAAATGGCACCGGTGGCCCTTTGCCCTTACCATATGACAGGGCAAAAGTAGCGCCGGCGCCATTTTGGTTCCTGTCACCCCGACGTCACGAGTGCAGGAGATCGCTCCCGGACCCCCGCTGGAACCCCAGGGACTTTTGGCCAGCTTGGGGGGGCCTCCTGACCCCCACAAGACTTGCCAAAAGTCCAGCGGGGGTCCGGGAGTGACCTCCTGCACTCGCGCCGTATTGCCAATATTCAAAATGGCGCTGGCGCTAACTTTGCCCTCACTATGGGGGTCATTTTTCAAAATGCGGTAAGGCATTTTTGCATGCGTTAAGGGCTTATCGCATGCGAAAAGCCCCTAACGCACGCGAAAACGTGTTTACCGCATGCGATCGCACCATATCGTATGGTGCGATGCAAATTCAAAAAATAGGAGGAGTTAGGGCTGGGCTAGCCTGCCTGTGAAGAGCTATGGCACAGCCATAACGCAGAATTTAACTACACCTCTTTCAAATGCATTAGGCTGTGCGATAGCGGCCCTGACCATGTGGTGAGGTTTCATCGCCATTTGCGATGTGTCCCGTAAGGCTTATTTCAGACGATTTGAAGGAGAGAGAGAGAGAGAGAGAGACAGACTGGCCATAATATCATGGCCCATAGGCAGGTATTTGTATCCCTAGGGTAGGCCCATCTAGTAACTCGAGGTGGGGATTAGGTAAGTGTGTAGGGGGTTAGGGGCCACTTTGACATGCTACGTGACACCTACGAACAGAACAGTGGTCTCTTGTGAAGATTTGCTGCCCTTCGGAGTGAGGAAACTCACTCCAAGATGAGATTTGGGCAAGGTTCTCTCCACCTAGCTTGATGGACTCTCTACCTGGGTAACATCAAGCTAGGTGGAGAGAACATTGCCCAAATCTCATCTTGGAGTGAGTTTCCTCACTCCGAAGGCCAGCTAATCTTCACAAGAGACCACTGTTCTGTTCGTAGGTGTCACATAGCATGTCAAAGTGGCCCCTAACCCCCTACACACTTACCTAATCCCCACCTCGAGTTACTAGGTGGGCCTACCCTAGGGATACAAATACCTGCCTATGGGCCATGATATTATGGCCAGGTGCTCTCTCTCTCTCTCTCTCTCTCTCTCCTTGTCTGGGATCATTGAAAAACTGGTCCCCCAGTGGTTGAATGCAGGAAATACATCAGGTTTGGCACTTATTGCAGAATCTGAAATGGTATCGCAATGTGCACTAACTTAGCTCTTCGCACAGGTAATTATTGCGATAAATACTATATTAGCATAAAACATGCCCCTTTTGCTATCGCATGCGGTACTTACCGCATTTTGATAAATCCAGGCCTATGTCATACGACATTTTGGGGGGGTTCGGGAGGGTGGGGGATTTGTTTTAAAGGGTCGGGGTGGGTTTTAGGGTTGTTTTGGTGTGCCGGTTTTCCCGCCCTCCCCCGATTTACGATTTTTTACAATTTTTAAAAAAAACAAAACATGACGATCAGATTTCCCTCCCCCCCCCAGCCAAAATCGATCGTTAAGACGATCGATCACATGATTCACATCCCTAATAAGAATATGATATACTGGGTCAGACGAAGGGTCCATCAAGCCCAGCATCCTGTTTCCAACAGTGGCCAATCCAGGCCATAAGAACCTGGCAAGTACCCAAAAACTAAGTCTATTCCATGTTACTGTTGCTAGTAATAGCAGTGGCTATTTCCTAAGTCAACTTAATTAATAGCAGGTAATGGACTTCTCCTCCAAGAACTTATCCAATCCTTTTTTAAACACAGCTATACTAACTGCACTAACCACATCCTCTGGCAACAAATTCTAGAGTTTAATTGTGCATTGAGTGAAAAAGAACTTTCTCCGATTAGTTTTAAATGTGCCACATGCTAACTTCATGGAGTGCCCCCTAGTCTTTCTATTATCTGAAAGAGTAAATAACCGATTCACATCTACCAGTTCTAGACCTCTCATGATTTTAAACACCTCTATCATATCCCCCTTCAGCTGTCTCTTCTCCAAGCTGAAAAGTCCTAACCTCTTTAGTCTTTCCTCTTAGGGGAGCTGTTCCATTCCCCTTATCATTTTGGTCGCCCTTCTCTGTACCTTCTCCATCGCAATTATATCTTTTTTGAGATGCGGTGACCAGAATTGTACACAGTATTCAAGGTGTGGTCTCACCATGGAGCGATACAGAGGCATTATGACATTTTCCGTTTTATTCACCATTCCCTTTCTAATAATTCCCAACATTCTGTTTGCTTTTTTGACTGCCGCAGCACACTGAAACGACGATTTCAATGTGTTATCCACTATGACGCCTAGATCTCTTTCTTGGGTTGTAGCACCTAATATGGAACCTAACATTGTGTAACTATAGCATGGGTTATTTTTCCCTATATGCATCACCTTGCACTTATCCACATTAAATTTCATCTGCCATTTTGATGGACGGCCAGCACCATCTTGTGCTCCTACCATATGACAGGGGCTGACCAATGGCACAGGTAGCCCCTGTGACATAGTAAGGGCAAAGGCTATCGGCGCCATTTTGAATACTAGCAGCCGACGGCCCAAGTGCATGAGATCGCTCCGGACCCCCGCTGGACCACCAGGGACTTTTGGCAAGTCTTGGGGGGGGTGGGTCAGGAGGGTGGGGGTTGTAGTTAATTAAATTTAAAGGGTTGAGATGGGGAATGGGGACAAAAATAACATTTTATGGCCTACCCTAATTTGATCTATAAGACGCATAGATGCCTTGGAACAGAGCCGGTTTAGCACACCATTTTTTTTTTTTTATTTCCTGCTCTGAATCCTAAGTGCATTTTATGGTCAGGTGCATCTTATGGAGCGAAAAATACGGTAACTACTCTGAACAATTTTGTATCATCTGCAAATTTGATTACCTCACTTGTCGTATTTCTTTCCAGATCATTTATAAATATATTGAAAAGTAAGGCACTCCACTGCCCACTCCCTTCCACTGAAAAAATTGTCCATTTAATCCTACTCTCTGTTTCCTGTCTTTTAGCCAGTTTGTAATCCACAAAAGGACATCGCCACCTATTCCATGACTTTTTACTTTTCCTAGAAGCCTCTCATGAGGAACTTTGTCAAAGGCTTTCTGAAAATCCAAATACACTACATCTACCGGTTCACCTTTATCCACATGTTTATTAACTCCTTCAAAAAAATGAAGCAGATTTATGAGGCAAGATTTGCCTTGGGTAAAGCCATGCTGACTTTGTTCCATTAAACCATGTCTTTCTATATGATCTGTGATTTTGATGTTTAGAACACTTTCCACTATTTTTCCTGGCACTGAAGTCAGGCTAACCGGTGACTCACTGCTCTCTTGATTAACAAATGTTGGTACCTAATGAAACCAAATCACACTACCTCAACACCGTTCCAAGGTGAGTAACTGAACTGAACTTTTCAACCTTTTTACTTAGGTATACACTGCTCCTAGCTTATTTCTAGCTTCTGGCCACCTTTTTCTTTTTCTTTTCTTTTTTTTAATATACAAACACTCTAACTTCTGCTTACTAGCTGCCTTACAGACTTTTAAAAATAAACACACTAACTACTGCTTACTAGCTGCCTTACTGACTGACTATTTAAAAATACAGCTTAACTTCTGTTTATTTGCTGCCTTACTGCCTATTAAAAGCACAAACACAAAAACACACTAAATACTATTCCCTGCCTGTCCCTTGGAATTGGTGTGCCATAGAACATTTTTGTTAATGTAGGTGTGCTTTCGGCTTGAAAAGGTTGGGAAACACTGGTCTAGCAGAATTAACTGCTTTCTGAACTCCATTTTGTATTAGTAATGGCGTATCGACTCCTTGGTCAGGCCCCACATTGTTAGGATATGATTGAGGCATAGTTGGCTAAAACTGAGACTCAGTGTGGAGAAAACAGACTAAGAACAGTTGAAGGATCAGAAGAACAAGTCCAGAAAAGAATACAATGACAGGTCTAGGTCAAGATTGAAGCCAGACAACTGGAGAAGATGAGTTTGGTACAGACAAGACCTGAAGCTGAAAATAGAAAACTGGAACCAAGATCTAAGGTAATACAATGTACTAGCAGGAAGCTTAGGCCAAGGAGGAAGTCATATTTCAGCAGTTCCAGGCTGGATTCTGTGGGTCTGATGCACAACTCTAGAAACAAGTAGTGGGCTATCTGGAAGGTATCAAAATGGAAGAATAGCTCACTAGGCAAGGCTGCTGTCTGAGAAGCTGCAGAGTACTGGTTCAAGAGAGGCTAGCCTTGAAGCACATGGAATGAGAATACTATCAAAAAGTGAACAGAGGTTCTGTGGTGCTATCCATCTCCACAGGTATGGATGAATCTCAATCATATGACTACTACTGGGATATTTCTGTATGTTTATGCCTAGGATCTGTGAAGGTCACACAAGATTTGCTATCTTATATGACAAAATTCAGTCTTATTATTAGTGTCACTATTACTGATTTTAGTCTCAAATTCCCATTCTTCTACGTGAGCTACACTATCATCCATCAACAGCCTCTCAGACTTTTCTTTTGCTATTTCATAACATATTATCCACCACAATTATTTATCAGACTTCTTGGTGCTAACTTGAAGGAATAGAAATGGTAGTTTAGTATCATTACTATGTTATGATTTTGTGAAGCACACCGATTTATCATAAAATATAGCCAGTTTTTAACCATTGCCCACCAGCTTCCCAGCGTAGCAAGGTAACATTTTTCTGACCACATCTAATGAGGTAACAACAAAACAATATGGTGCTTCATTTAATTTGTGTGTGGCAAAATTGTAGAGCTTTATTAGAACCATATTGCTTAAAGGGACTCAGCTGGTTTGGAAATGTAAGGTTTCTGATCATTAAACACTGTGACCCTAGTTTTAATTGTTTCTTAGATCATAAAAGTGCTTGGAGCCTAAAGATATGCAAGAATATTCAAGATTAGAGGGGAAATGAAACCATCAGTTGTCAGCTTGAAGACCCTCTTTGCTCTGGGTGCAGTGAATCCCAGAGGCAGGACAAATTATTGATTTATATCATTTCACTTGATTTGTTTAAGCATTTATTTTCTTGGTAAAAGGTCCTTGCTTGATTTCTTTGCCATATGCAATACAAATAACAGGGCAAATTCATATATATTTTTTTTTTTTAGCTAGCTTAGAAAGCATGGGCTAGTTCATCACTTGTGTGTTTTTGTTTTTTTTTCCCTCCAAACATAGCAACTATTCAGCAAGGATGTTTGCTATAAGCAAACTGAAATAGCCTTGCTGAACAGAAATCATAATTATTACAGTGAAACATGTTAATTCTATATTTTGTTTGGTATTGCTTGCACAACTAATATGAAAAAAATATATATTTGTGTAATAAAATCTAAGAAGGATTTCAGCAATGTAATTGTTTCAATATGGAAAAACAATACTGCATCTATGCTGCAATGTGTCAAACTGTGTAATAATAATTTCAGTATCCAATCTGCTTTTGTGTATTAACATTCTATCTCTTGGTGCTGATGGACATTTATAATTGTTACTCAAGGGCAGTAGTTAATCACTTTCTGCAAGCTATGTGCAAATACATTTTAGTGTATCGTTTGTAGCTTTTATATGCTGATGTGAACTGCCAGACAATAGAAAGAAATACATCCTTCTATGTGTCCAAGATCTTTTATTTTAGTGATAGAAAGAACAGATATCTTTGGGGGTTTTTTCAATGAGGAAAATTTGTGAAATGAATTTAGAATAAGAAAATCAATTCCAAACCATACATTGCACCGCAGTTTGCAACTGAATATATTTTTAATACTGTGCATTCTTTTGAAGCTGTGAGTCTCTAGTGTCCCCATCTTGCACATACTAGCTGCCCCAGAAGACATGATGCTGCTAGTCTGTCTTCTGAGTATGATGTGAAGACACAAGGACAAAATTACTGCTCTAAAAGACTTTCAACCTAGAATTCCCCCACCTTAGCTCTGCAGATTCTTGCTGTACTGAATACAAGAAACACATACATTTTTCTCTCTCTCAGATTCAGGAAACTTTATTGGTATGACAATTTGTACATGTGTTGCTAAAATAATACATTAAACTTCTTTTCTCACTCAATTATATATTTTTTAAAACTTCTGTACTGGTTCCCTGGATCAAAAATGGATATGTCTGAAGCAGTGCACAACAATAAAATCATAAATACCTATAACATATCTTATTTAATTCTTCTAGTTAAATCATGGCTTTACTGTTTTAAATCAAAGTCTCTTATTTCTTTTTTGTCTGTATATCTTGACTAGAATATAAACTCCAAGGAATACATATTCCCTAGTATGTCTCTGTATAGTGATGCGTACATCTGGTATTGTGATATGTGAATGATGATGATAATCACAATGAAGAGGTTGAAAGAAAGAGAAAAATATATATAATCGTTCTAATCTCAGTAAAACAAAATTACTGAGTAAATAAGAACAAATCTTTAATTCCAATGCTGGTCAGTGTAGTCTCTAGTCAGATTATATTTCTGGCCTGGTGGCTATTTCATCTTTCTCCCTGGATTATAAAGTCTTTCCTATCCATTTTTTCTCTATACATTAAGTAGGGATGTGCGTTAATTTGAAACAAATCTATTTTGGAACAAAAGCCAATTTTCAGTTTGTTCCAAATGGAACAAATTAAATCTGCAGTGTTTCTGAAAAAGATTAGAAATTTTTGTTGTGTTTACACATTTGTGCATGCAATTCATTTGACAATTTGTGTGCACAACTTCCAACGCGCACACCCAAAGTTCTTTTTGTGTATACAATTATGAACTGCATGCACAAACTTCTGACCACATAAAAAACAAAATGAAAATATCCATCAAAATGAAAATCTTTAGCCTGCACATTCCTAATAATTAGTACAGAGGCTCAGCATATCTAAGTGCTTTGATTAGAATTATATAAATGAATTATTTTCTAGCTGTTTATAGTTTTGATACCTTTTTCTTTTTGCTTTCAAAGTGTTTGCCACTTCATTAAGGATTTAGCCTTTTTCGTTTTATAAATGCAAAGTGACATTTAATCTGAAACCATTCCTAAAGCAGGGATTACAATTAATAAATATTTTCTTTTATTATTCTTTTAGTTTAATTTAGGATGATAGAAGTTAGCTCTTCTGGGAATTTTCAATCCTTTACAAGACACAGAGACAAGATTTAGTCTCCGAGGAATGAAACTGTGAAAACAATCTTGGGTTTATTCTGTGCTAATATAGATTTGTTGTTCTCTTCCCACCTCTATCAGAACGCTTTCTGAATCATGGCCGATCTGCTATGCAAATAGCTGTATTATTAGACATTGTGGTTGTATGTGCTAATTTCTCTATGGGTTTCTTGGGAAGTTTTTGCTATCTAGCCATCAAGGCATCAGAAATGAATGATTACCCCATAGCTTTGAAGAAGAAAGAAAAGTCATTGCATTTTACTGATTCTGCATGTTAAAGACACTGAATACCTGAACCATACAGATGAACAGAGCCAGTTTTGCGGTTTATGTTATACAAGCAAGAAAAAAACTGTGAACAAATGGAAACTAAATTTGCACAAATCAAAATAAACAATAATGTTCTATTTGTGTTTTATTGGCAGCATTCAAATTATGAGTGCCTTATATTTCTAACATTTATAGTGAACAGTTCTAAAGTTCTACTAGTAGTAAGCAACCTTGGTTATTCAGCAAGCATCTTTAGAAATGAGATGGGACTTAAAAGCACATTCAAGTTTTCTTTCACTTTTAATCTAACATTTCCTTCAATTCTATTCACTGATGTTTTTACAATTCTGGCCCGTCACAATTGGCACTAATTGGTACTCTTGTTGGCAGGCTCAGCAGAGGCCATGGATTAAATGAAAATGGAAACTGAACTGTCCTCTTACCCACAGAGGTGGTCTCAGCAGAAAATGATTGAGGCACACTGGCAGGGCGGAGTGGGGAAGCTTGCACTGACGCTGTCTGTGGTCTACCTGTTCTTTAGTAAATGGAGGGCTTCAGCTTTTTCTCCTGTCAGTATGACACTTTGCACTAAAAAAAAAAAACTAACAGGAACAGTCATGCAGCAGTGGTGTCTCTAGACAAAAATATGTAGGGTGGCAGAGGAGGAACAAGTTGGGGATGGAGAGACACGAATCTATATATCAAAACCTGCCATATATAAAAAACATGCTCATTATCATTACTGATACGAGGAAAACATTGTTAACCCATTTAATATTTCACTGTATTGAAATCTGAAGTGTAACAAAAGCAAATTAAGGTTACATTTAAGGTCTAGAATTTAAATCAGTGCCATTCCCATATGCATAAAAGATATAATGACATAGCATTGATAGAAATGTACTTTAGGAATCTGGGAAGAATTTGGCATGTAACATTTAATGCATTTTTGCATTAAATGTTTCATGCCAAATGCATTTGGAGTGCAGAAAAGCAAGGAAACAGCAGAACAAAACATGGGGGTGGGGAAAGAGAGGGGGTGAAAGACTGATATGCACTGAACACGAGAGAAATCTTGAGGAGATCATATTTGATGTTGCAGCTTTACAAATATCAGCGAAGGGTACATTTTTCAAATGTACTAAGGAAGATGCGGTGGATCAAACCTGATGAGCTTTCACCGTCCCGGAGAGAGATAGGGAGGTTTTGCTATAACAATATCGAATGCAATTTATCCAATTGGATAAAGACCTCTTGGACACTGCAGTTCCTGGTTTATTGGGGGTCATAGGAGACAACTTTTGATCTCGTCTGTAACTCTGCATTTTTTCCTTATAATGTGCTAGAGCTCGCTTACAATCTAAGGTGTGTAGTAACTTTTCTCTTTCATTCCGATGCAGTTTGGGGGAGAAAGTTGGTAGGGAGATTGATTCATTAAGGTGAAATGTGGTTACTACCTTTGTCAAGAATTTTGGATGTGGTCTGAGGATCACTGACTTTATCATGGAAAAATTGAAGGTATGGCGAAGTATGAAATAGAACTTGCAATTCACTAATTCTCCCAGCAGAAAATTGCTATGAGGAAGAGAACTGTTGCGCTAGAGGTGGACCCTTGGCCTGGAGCAGGACTGGTACAGCCTTCTGAGGGTTCCCAGGGGGCACCTGCCACCAGGAGGCGGAGCACACAAGGAGAACGAGGCTAGCTGGAGCTTCACCAATAACAGTCTGGGGCTCCTTGGGTTGAGCCTTTGGATTCCTGGACCGCCTGGACTTAGGTTGTCCTCTGAGGGTCTCCCAGAGAGGTAGCAGAGAGGTATGCCCACCACGAGCAAGGGTGCGTGGCTTGTGGAGATCAACTGGACTAGACCGGTACGGAGAGAACCGGAGACCAATGGAGTAAGACAGGAACTGGAGGTCCTCCAGTCAAGATAGGCAGCGCCTATAGATCTAGTTAGAGGAAGGCCGTGGGTAGCGTCCGAACAGGCCGGCCTGGTGGTCACCGGGGCAGCGAAGAGAGTGTCCTTATGGAGTGCAAGAGTCAAAGTCAGGGTATCCGTCCGAGGGTAGTCAGCCAAAGCAAGGGTCAGTTCCAGATATCAGTCCAAGCGTGGTCAGTAGCAAGCAGAGGTCAGTTCCAGGCAGCAGTCCAAACATGGTCAGAGGCAAAGCAGAGGTCAGTTCCAGGCGGCGGTCCAATCATGGTCAGAGGCAAGCAGGGGTCAATACCAGGAATCAATCCAGACGTGGTCAGGCTAGCCGAGGTCAGTACTGTGAGATCAGTCTGAGAAGGTACAACCTGGGTAGCGGGACAGGAACAGGAACAGGAACAGACGCTGGAGCACAGGAAGGACCATGGGAACACAGGAATGCAGGAGCACTGGATGACACGGAACAAAGGAACACAGGAATGCAGGAACACTGGAATACTGGAACAGGCAAGGAAGAGAACGCAGGAACACAGGATGGCAACTAGTTTCTTCTAAGAGATGACCCGTTTGCCAAGGCGAGGGGCAAGGGAAAAGGCCCTCGCTTATATCGTGAGACTTAGGTGATGTTATTGGGCGGCGTCCGGGCCGAGGTTCCCGCCCTGGGCCCTTTAAAGAGCGGACCGTGGGCCGCGCACATGTCTGGGGTGGGGCCAAGGACGCAGAGCCCTGATGGTACCTCCGCTGTGAGGCCTTCGAGGATGGTGGTGAGCAGGGAAGGCGCAGAGGATGCCGAGAGCTGGCAGCCTTTTGCGTCTGTCGGTGCTAGATGGCTTCGCCCCATTTGCCTCACCTTTTTCACGGCTCCTCCCGCTTACCTAGGAAAGATGGCTACCACCGCATCTACAAACCAAACTCTCCGGCATCCCCGGAATGGCTATGGTGCAGCCTCCCACCATGCTCCTCCCAGGTACCTACTAGGGTGCGCGCGCATCACCCACGTCTTTATTCCAACCTTGGCGCGAACCTCGGGGGCGTTCCCCCTTGCTGACGTCACGCCATCTGGGTATATAACCTATCCTATTTTGCTAGCTCATCAAGTTAGCAAGGACTCTAATCCGTTCCTGTCTACGCTACTCTGCCGCTTCCATGCTGCCGCTGGAAGCTCTCTCTCTGCCCTTCGGGGTAACTGCTAACCTGGGTAAACTTGAGGATGACTATGAGAGCAACTGGACTACTACATGTTGCTCCTTGTTATGAGCAACTGTTTCTCAGAGTCTGTTTACAAAGAGGTGATTTCCCAGGAAGGGAATGTCTGCTAACTTATTGTTGACCCTTAACCATGCTATTCAGTCTGTTCTGATGGAGGTTATGAGGAACAGACTGTCATGTCAAATGCCTTGAACTGATCGAATAAGATAGCATATACACTATTCTGCATCCAGAAACAGCACTGGATATGCAGAGTTGCTGTCAATTGGGGTAAGAAGCAGCTTCAGTTTTTGAATGCAGACATTTTTAATCTCTTTTTTTGAGATTTTTAAACATTTATGTGTTTTTGGTCCCTCTTTTTCTGGGATATATATTTGGAGTGTGTTGATGTGATTGTTGTGTATGTCTGTATTTATGTTAGTCTGTTGAGTATTGGGTGGGATTGTGATGGAAAGATAAATAAAGAAGCCAGAAGAGAGTATTGTTTCATAATAAATAAACAATTATTGGATCTTAATTAATAATGATGAATAAACATTTAATAATTGAACTGTGAGCCAGTTTGTGGGACTGTCCTTTTTGGATGTCTTTAGATATTATTGTGGGTAGACAGTCATGAGCGGTAATTTGTTGTCTTTTGGTGGTTCCCACTAATAAGACCACTGATATGGCTTTTAGTTGGATGAATACTTTGAGTTTTACAGACGTACAACTCCATGAAGTTTTGGATGCTCCTTCTGTCTTTACTAACTCTGCGGGCAGTTCGAATAGCTTTGCCTGAGATAAGATTAGCCAATTGAATAAAAGATTACTACATACTGAGCATCATGCTGGGACTCTTATAGAATATTGTAGAGCACAATGATTCCTAGGGGTCTACATATTCAGAAGGAACCTCATCTTTATAGTGAGGACTCTGAATTTGTTCAAGACTGGAATATGATATTGAATAAATGTTCTTTAGACCTGAAGCAATTGATTATTAGAAAGGCATAAGCAACAGCATTACAGATTAAAGTAAACTTAGAAACAGACTTAGCTTTAGAAAATCTAGATTTACTGTGGAAGCCTTTGAGAATTTAGAAAAGGATCTTAAGATGCAGATGGATGATTTTGCAAAAGATTTTCGTAAATTTAAACACTAAAATTTTTGAGAGACTAAAATGACTATAAACGAAAGGAGGTCTATCAATGGATGGGGCCGGCTGGTCCCCCGTCTTAGGGACAGAAAAGAGACTTTTCAGAATTCATCAGACGTTTCCTCGAGGGATGAGAAAGATAGGCCATTACAGGGGAAGGATAACTGCTCTTTCTCCACTACTTCTGGTTCTGTGGGTTCTGCGTCTTCTTTTTTAGCATCAACAGACATACGTTCACAATTTAGGATGGGGTTCTCCCTGAGTGGCCCAGGGATTAGCCAAGGCATAAGGAAGCCACAGCGAGAATATTGAGAGAATTACTGATCATGAACCAAATCGCAGTTCCCAGGTACTCCGCAGTGGTGAAATCTTTCTTCTACGGTCTTAAGTTCAGATCAGTTATCTGTCTTAGAAAAAGGTCTTTCTTTCGCACCTACCACCTAATTTGATACTTTTCAGTTACAATTAGGGGCAGATTTTTAATCCTATGCGCACGGGGTACATTTGTGCGCGTAATCGGCTCGCACAAATGTACACCCGATTTTATAACATGCGTGCGCTGCCGCGCGCATGTTATAAAATCCGGGGTTGGCGCTCGCAATGGGGTGCCCCTTGAGCGCGCCGAGTCCTAGGGGAGCCCAGATGGCTTTCCCCGTTCCCTCCAAGGCCACTCCAAAATCGGAGCGGCCTTAGAGGGAACTTTTCTTTCGCTCCCCCCCCCCACCTTCCCCTCCCTTCCCCTATCTAAGCCACCCCCCAGCCCTACCTGAATCCCCCCACCTTATTTTATTTTTTAAGCCTGCCTCTTGCAGGCGTATCTTCTGCGCGCCGGCCGGCTGCTGGCGCGGCATGCCCCGGCACAGCCGCTGTGCCGGAGGACTCGGGACCACCCCCAGCCCCGCCCCTTTTTTAAAGCCCTGGGACATACACGCGTCCCAGGGCTTGCGCTCACCACCGAGCCTACGCAAAATAAGCTCGGTGTGCGCAGGGGTAGGTTTTTGGGGTTTCGCACGTAACCCTTTGAAAATCTACCCCTTAGCGTTACAGTGGTTTATACTGTCATTGAAACTTAGACTCATTTTTGCTGATCAAGAAGATAGTAGTGATGAAATATTGGTAGTTCAAGCGAAGTCTACATGTATTCTAACTGGCCCTCTGGACCCTATTATTTCTACTTTTATGGGATTAGTTGAGAAAGATTTATGGTTGATTAAACCTGAGACTACTGTACGGTTTTAGTGATAATCTCAAGAGATCTGAGCGGAGGGCAATAACCCAACTTCAGAGCTATGATGACATAGTGATAAAGCCAGCTGATAAAGTGTGTGTGTGTGGGGGGGCAGTTGTTCTTAATACTGATGATTATGTTGAGGAGACAGAAACACAACTGGCCAATAGGGATTTCTACTAGACACTTGAGATGGATCCTTCTTCGTCTCTTAAATTAATTATAGATCAGTTAATTGAAAAGGCAGCTTCAGCACATTGGATTACTACCAAAGAATGAGGATTTTTGTCAGTGCCATTTCCTGTGTGTCTGTTTTTTTTATGTGCAACCAAAAATTCATAAGCGGCTTATTAAACCCCCCGGGCAGATCAATTATTTCATTTAGGGGCTCATTGTTAGAACTACTTTCAGTGTTTGTGGACAGGTTTTAGCGTAGTCTTGTTCAACAGTTACCCTTGTATATAAGAGACTCAGGTCACATCATTAGTATTTTAGAAAGTTTGATATGTCCTACATCAGAATTATGGATGGTTACTATTGATGTGGCCTCACTATACACAAACATTCCACAAGACGATGCTATCAATATTGTTCGGTAATATTTAGAACGGAGACCAGGTCCTTGTAGGGTTCCAACAGAGTTTCTGGTCAAACTAACAACTTTAGTGATGAAACAAAAGTTCTTTTGTTTTAGGAGCCATTATTTTAAACAGATTAAGGGAGTAGCCATGGAGGCCTCAATGGCCCTGGACATTGCAAACCTATATATGGGCAAGTTTGAAGAGTGGGTTTTAACCCTGCTGTAGAGTTCTAGCTAAGAGTCTAACGTTCTAATATAGGTTTTGATATATTTAATCCTTTTTTTTTCCAAGAATGATAGTGGGGTACAACTTTTGGGGTTTTTATTTTTAGAGTCACAATATTTATGGAGGTAAGGGAGTTTTCGAATCCTCGGGTTTCTCCATCATGAGTTAGGCATTTGATTGACAGGCCGAGTTGTGCATCTGTGAAACATTTTGGGGGGAGGGAGGGGCTTTATAGTATTTATGAAATGAGCACACTCACGCTCAAGTATTTCCAATGATTCTCAACTCCAGGTCAGTGAAGACGAATAATTTGGGGTGAGTTTGTTTTTTTGTATGTTTAAGGTGTGTTTTGATATTTCCTGAGATTGATTTGTGGTTTTGTCTGTTGTTTCATGTTTTTAGAATAGCAGAATCAGGCCCCTGATGCATTTGCTGGATTAAGCACACTTTTAAAGAGCAATCCTAGAACAAATCTGAAACAAGAAGTTGGGGATACCGCAAGACTGTTACAGTTTGCTTCGTGTTGATTGTTGCTGCCACTGGGTGTGATAGTGATCACTGCATTGTGTGGACTAAACATACTTTTGAAGAGTGATCCTTGAACAAATTTGAGACAAGAAGTTGGGGATGACCTGAAGACTGTTTACAGTTTGACCTTAGTTTGCCGCTGATTTTATGCAGTCTCACAGAATTGGAGGCGGTCAAAAGTATGGATGTAGACAGGGCTGGGTCAGGCTAGTATAGGATGCATTAGATTGTTTTTTGGAGTCTGATGAGAGTGGAACTGGGACTAAAGACTGCAGGATCTTTAAAGGTAGAGCCCGTGTACTGCTGTTTTAGTGTTATTGTTGCAGCGGCCAGGACAGCATTGCGGATAAAATAATGCGCTCTTATCTGTTGAATGACAGACATTTTTAATCTTTTTTTTAGATTTTTTTTTTTTAGATTGTTACACATTTATATGTGTTTTTGGTCCCTCTTTTTTTTCTGGGATATATATGTGGTGTGTTGATGTGATTGTTGTGTATGTCTGCATTTATGTTAGTCTGTTGTGTATTGGGTGGGATTGTGATGGAAAGATAAATAAGTTATCAGATCTTTATTAATTAATAATGATGAATAAACTTATTTAATAATTGAGCTGTGAGCCAGTTTGTGGGACTGTCTTTTTTGGATGTCCTTCCAAATCACCAGCACAACAAAAACCTGATACAACCAGAAAACCTCACTCCATGGTTATTACGCCAGGAAAAATAATCCCTACACCAAACTCATAACACTGGGTAATAAATTTTCACAAAAGTCATGTTATGGAAATGAAATTAGTCAATTCTTATACATTTCCATGTGCTAAACATGAATGTGACTGTGAAAATGCAAAATTGGCTCTAGTTTTTTTGTAATATGCCATAATATAATTACATCTTGAATTGTATGCCAATAGTAGGAGACCTACGGTTAATACCGTTTGAAAAATGAAGTCATAGACTATGTCTTAGATTTCTTTGCTTGTCTCTTATACACCTGTTCGGGAGCATCTCTGCGGAGTGTCCAGCAGTAGTCAGCTAGCATGAATATTTCAAATGCTCACCCTTTCTGACTGGGCTTCATATAGTACACTGCTGACGTCAGCTTACTCAGCAGCAGCATGGCAGTAGAACTGCATTGCATCAGAAAATGATGTAATAAACTCTGGATGATGTGTGCATGATGGTATTATGCAATATGATGCAATATTACATCATTCTAGGCTTATTTACAGTCCTACTGGATAAATTTACATGACTAAACATAGAAAGTGAACTATATTAAATATCTTCAAAACGAGAGCCAATAAAAACTTTTCATGATCATATCCGTGTTCAGCACATCAAGATACTACAGAGTAGGACCTTTTTAGGTCAGTAACACTTTCATTGTGCCCAGTGATTAGACCAGTTACTTTCAGCATAGACAGCAACATACTGGCTGTTAAATTTCTGACCTTATCAGAATATGAGGCCTTGATACTGATCTGCTGCTGTCCTTTGGTTTTTCTCCCTTGGTAGGAGGGTTTTTCCTGGGTTTACAGCTCCACTAGGCTCATGGCTTGTTTAACCTTCAGTGATTCAGGCCCTCCGTAGTCTCAGCTTTTAGTGATTTCAGCTCCACTAAGCTCATGGCAGTCATTCACTGTTACCCAGCCTGGATGGGTCACATTTTCTCAGCCAAAAAACCAAAACCAAGACAGAGGCAGGACCATGGGAAGAGAATGTGTGCACACCCTTCCATCCTGCCTGGCTTTTTTTTTCTCGTCTGAAAACTGGGTACCCAAGGGTATGACTCCCCTTGTTAATCAGGGTGAGAATCAGTTTGCTTCCTAGGATTGTTTTTCAGTACATTTTCTCTCCAAATCCCTCTCTCATTCGGAATTTTCCAATGTAGGACTTTTCCAGTCATAGTTCTGTATGATTTAAATTGATATTTCACTGTAAGTTACCAACAATAGTCCAGGGGGCTGTAACATGCAAACTCCCCTACTTTAGTCTCTGACTTATCTATTCAATGATCATTTAAGCACCTTCACAGGAGGTCATGTGGTGTGGTAGCCTGGGAAGACGTGTTTCTTCCTGGCTCCGGGCCCATCCCGCCAATTGCGAATAATCCAAACGCGTTGTGACCCCAGATTTCACGCTGGATCCAATACAAATTCGGCCTTATATCCGCGGTTCGCTTTTGTAGTCAGGCCGTGCTCCCGATGACATCCAAGAGCAACAAGAAGGATAAGGAAAAAACGAGGGCTCCTGACCTTAAGATGGCGGCGGCTGATCGTGAGTCTCCCTCCCCCCCAATGCCGCTTACGATAGCGGATATTAAAGAAGCGATAAGCGACGCTTTAGATGAAAAATGGTCCTTGCTCTCGGATCAGCTGGGGGAGGTTCGGGACAGCTTGGCTATGATCTCCCCGCGTTTAGATACTGACGAAGCCCGAATTTCTGACCTCGAGGACGCTGCTACCATTTCCAATACTAAGATGGCCGCTCATACTGCTACTTTAAAGGCACTACAAGAAAAGGTAGACAAACTGGAAAATCGGGCACAACAGGATAACCTGTGGTTCTTGGGGTTCCCTGAGGGCCTGGAGGAGCGCTCGCTGTGCTCATTATTAGAAGTCTGGCTTCCTGAAGTACTCGCCCTGCCACAACTTCAAGTGAAGCTGGTGGTGGAGAGGGCGCATCGCCTGGAGGTGAAGACACCAACATCGGGCCGCCTGAGGCTTGTTATAGTCAAAATTTTAAATTCGGCGCATAAGGCGGAGATTTGGAGAGCTTCACGTTCAAAGCCAGAGCTGGTACATCAATCTCACCAAATTCGCATCTTTCAAGATTTTTTGGCGTTGGTGTCCGCGGCACAAAGGGGGTTCTCTGCGATTTGCTCTACGCTGAACAACAGAGGCATCAATTTCGCCTTACTGTTCCTCGCTCGTCTGAGGATTTGGCATGCTGACCGAGTACATACATTTGATACCACCGAATCCGCGACAACTTTTTTGGACTCCCTCACGTCCTGAGGGATCGCTGCGGGGAACTATGGAGTTTTGGCCTTACCATGGCCTGTGTTTTTTTTTTTTTTCTTTTTTGTGTGATGTCCACTGTTGCTGGTTAATATCATAAGCGGCGGATCTAACGTTGCCCCCAATTCTACAGGCCGACTTCCATTTTTCTTTTGTGCTTGGACCCTCGTTTTGAGGTTTCATAGTTTTTTTTTTTCTCTTTTCTCATCTCTTCTCTTTTCGCCTTTTTCTTTTCCTTTCTCTCTTTTTGGGAGCCTGTGCTTACTCTTTGGACCCGCTGCCCATATTCTCTCAGTGGGGCGGATGCTGCTGGTCCCTTTGTGGGCAATCCCTGGTGCCTATTGACTGTGGGAATACTGGACGCAGGAAGCTGGCTGTGGCTAATTGGAAGACACTCGGTCTATGTTGCGACTGTCGCTGCTCGACGTCTTCACTCCGCCCTCTTTACCTCTGTGGCGACTCCCTCCGGGTCTGATGGACGGCTGGCTGCCGCGGCATATCCATGCCGTCTCCTTCCGGCGTCCCCGGACCAGCTCGATGCTGCAACTCCGCCATCTTGTCCTGATGCCTAGGGCGCACGCGCATCCCGACTCTTGTACCAGCAAAGGCGCGAACCTCAAGGGCGTCCCCCTGAGATGATGTCATCTGCTTCCAATATTTAAAGGTCTTTGAAAACGCTAACAAACTGAGTTAGCAAGGGGATTGCTTCGGCTTTGCTTCCCAAGCTACTCTGCCTCCTCAAACTTACCAGAGGTACCCGCTCCTCGGGGGCCTCACTCTTTTCTTTATTTTCAGATTACAGATAGGAACCGGTACTCGCTCCTCGAGGGCCCATGCTCCTAAACACTCTGAAGATTCTCTACTGCCTAGAAGCTATCACTGCTACAAACAACTGTGAGTTACCATCACTCTCTCAGAGCTTTCCCTGGAACCAGGTACTCGCTCCTCGAGGTCCTAATCCTTTCCAGCTCCTGAGCTTACTTGAGACCTTACGTGAGTTTTGTCATCTAGTTCTATTCATGAACTCTGCCTACTCACTTTCTACAGTTTCTCAACAGCTCAGCCATCCTGGGAACGTTGTTCCAGAACTTGAGGGACTACAGTCCTGCTGGGCATATCAGCTCACTACTGCCACCTCTGGTGGTTTCTAATAACCTGTTTAATAAAAGAACTATGTGTGTCTATCTTCATACTCAAGCCTAGCCAGTGGTCCCTCTTGGGGTATCCTCCCGGGGGCGTAGTCATCTGCCATCGGCCCAGGGATCCACCTACTACTATATCAGATTCATTACAGATTGCTACTCCTTAGCAAGACTATATCTGAGACACTACAAGCTTGCTGACTCCTCCCTCTTCAGGAGCTCGCAGTCTAACTAACACCAGATTTATAACAGATGCTAACTCGAGCAGCAGATCTACAACAGATTGCTAACTCCTAGCATCAGATCTAACAACAGACTACTGGACCCTTCTGCGACTAGATATATTGGCTCTCTAGTAGCCTTGTTGTATTGGACTTTGTGGGCTCAGTTGGAACTTTGTATGGAGGTTTGGTGTTGCTCTTGCTTGTTTTGACATGGATATCACTGCCATTTGGGATTATAGGGGGTAGTGGTGGGGTATATGTTTTTTTTTTTCCTTTCTCTCTAGTTTTAGGAGTTGAACACGAACGATTTATGCTCGATCAGGGAAGGGGGGGGGGGGCGGGACACATCTTGACGTGACCTCCTAGCTTCCTTTATGGAAGTTTTCAGAGAATGGAGTTTGAGGAGTCAGGTGGGGGGAACTCCAGGAGACTGGGGAGGATGGGGGTGGGGTAGGATGGGGAGGGAGAGTGATGAGGTTACTGGGGTAGGGGGATGGGCAATGATGATGGGGGGGAGGTGAGAGGGAGGAAAGGGTGGATGGGAGGGGGTGTTTGCTTGTTACTGCAGGTGGGTGATCAGGAAGTGCTTTCTGTTTCATGATTACTTACATTACTCTTTTGGAAATGGGAATCTGCGCGGGGAGGCCTCAGCTGAGAGGGCCTCTGCCCAACTGTTATGGTTACCAAGTTGTTGCTTTATCTCATCCCGACTCAGTTATGAGTAATCCCACATGCTTTGTTTCATGGAATGTATGTGGACTGCACACGCCCATTAAACGCTCCAAAGTGCTATCACTGTTGAAGGAAAAGTCGGCCCTGGTGGCCTACTTACAGGAGACTCATCTATCCGCAGTGGAGCATGCTAAATTGCGCTGTGACTGGGTGGGGGAGGTCAGATTTTCATCAGCCTACCCTAGAGCAGCGGGGGTAGCCATTTTGATACATAAACACCTTCCTATTAAGATTCTTAAAGAAACTGTAGATCCTTTGGGTCGTTATATTATTTTGGTTACTGAATTATATGACCAGACAGTAGTGTTTTGCAATATCTATGCCCCTAATGTTTATAGTTCCACCTTTTTCAGAACTCTATATTCTCATTTGCTCCCACACATAGATAACCTGCTTGTTATTGGGGAGGATTTCAACACTATCGGGATGGGACCTTAGATGCATCTCACGCTCATAGACGGGAACAGGGCATGGGTAGAGGCCCGCAATGCCTGGAAGATACACTGCATGTGCTAGATGAGTGGTGGGTTTTACACCCCACTGAGTGTGACTTTACTCATCTCTCATGCGCCCACGCATCTTTCTCACGTCTTGACTATTTTCTTGCTAGTAAACATGAGTTTCCAATCGTTCAGGATGCAGGAATCAACAATATTGTAATTTCAGACCACGCCCCTGTCTGGGTGAACTTTCAGTTTACTCGAGGACAGCCCACATCAAAAATTTGGCGATACCCCTATTTTCTGGCTAATGATATGAAATTTCGAGATTATTTACGCGCTAAGTGGGCAGATTATGCCACGCTAAACCAATTACATGCCTCCCAACTAGCCTTGTTTTGGTATACAGCAAAGGCGATTTTAAGAGGAGATATTATTTCTTATGTTTCACACCGACCTAAAGTTCTCAGTCAGAGAATTTTAACACTGAACTCTCAGTTACATAAAGCTCGGACTCGGCTGGTTGTGGATGCGTCCGTACCGGCTCGGGATCTCTACCATATTCTGCAGGTGTCTTTGAATTCTCTTCTTCATCAACGGGCAAAGAAAAAATTTCACCTATTACCAATTTCGTCTCTATCAATATGGTAATAAAACAGGGCGAATGATGTCTAATCTGATTCGCTCAGCCAGAGCGAGTCGGTTTATCCCGGCTTTGTGTACCTCCTCCCGAGTAGTAACTAGGGACACTTCCTCTATTTTGCGGGGATTTTGGGATTTTTACACAACTTTATACTTCTCCGAAGGGAGGAGGGAAGACCTTTGTGAACTTTCAAATAATAGAAGGACTAGGGGGCATTCCATGAAGTTAGCAAGTAGCACATTTAAGACTAATCGGAGAAAATTCGTTTTCATTCAACGCACAATAAAGCTCTGGAATTTGTTGCCAGAGGATGTTGTTAGTGCAGTTAGTGTAGCTGGGTTCAAAAAAGGTTTGGATAAGCTCTTGGAGGAGAAGTCCATTAACGGCTATTAATCAAGTTTACTTAGGGAATAGCCACTGCTATTAATTGCATCAGTAGCATGGGATCTTCTTATTGTTTGTGTAATTGCCAGGTTCTTGTGGCCTGGTTTGGCCTCTGTTGGACACAGAATGCTGGGCTTGATGGACCCTTGGTCTGACCCAGCATGGCAATTTCTTATGTTCTGCTCTCAGGGACCTTTACTTTGTTTAACTACAGATCAAAAGGAGAGGCTCAATCAGCCCATAACAGAAAATGAGGTCCGGTTGTTTATTAGCAGCGTGTGCGCCTTTAAAGCTCCGGGCCCGGATGGTTATACCACAGAATTCTTTAAATTATTAGTAGACCAAGTGGCAGGTCCCTTGGCTGCGGGCTTTTTGGAAATGATTACTCATGGTTCTTTTCCCGTCCAGGAAAATTTGGCTCACATTACTCTTATACCTAAGGCTGGCAAGGATCTGCTTTTACCTGATTCTTATCGCCCGATATTGCTGTTAAACCTGGACCACAAACTATTGGATAAGATATTGGCAGATAGCTTGGCTACCATTTTGCCTTTTTGGTCGGGGACCACCAGTTGCGGTTTGTTCGCAAGTGCTATGCGCTCGCTAACATTCAACGGATTTTGACTGCTATGACTATATGTCGCCAAATGGATGTCCCCTATTTAGCCAAATGTTTTGATGCTGAAAGGGCATTCAATAGGGTGGAATGGCGATATCTCTTTGATGTCTTGCATAAGATGGGGTTTGATGGTTTCGTTCTTCAAGCCGCCGGTTATTGTACATAGATCCCAGAGCCGTTATCATAGGAAATGGGGCACAGTCTGAACCTTTTGAGGTGTCCAGGGGCACCAGGCAGGGGTGTCCGTTGTCACCTCTCTTATTTATTTTACAGTTGGAACCCCTTTTGCTTGCAATCCATCAATGTCAGGAGATTCACGGCATATGGTTTGGTTCACGGATGACTTATTAGTGTTCATTACAGATCCGCAGAAATCCGTCTCAGTTGCTGCATTTAATTTGGGAGTTTGGTGTTTTTTCTGGGCTCAAATTGAATGAATCAAAGTCTTCTGCACTGGCCTATCCCTCTACTCTACCCAATAGCTGGCCAGATCCTTTCCCATTACAATGGGCCACTAACTATATATGTTATTTAAGGGTCTATCTCCCAGTGAACTGTGATCACATATATCAGGTTAATTTTCCATGGCGGTTGCAGTCCACAGTTGATAGTTTGGCAAACTGGCGTAACCTACCTCTCTCTCTCACGGGTCGGATCAGTTTAGTTAAAATGACCCTCTTGCCAAAGTGGCTTTACCTTCTCCAAAATGTACCCATTATATTGAAGCGTGTAAACCTTAATAGGCTGGACAGTGCTTTACGGCGGTTTGTCTGGAGAGGAGGGAAACCCAGAATTCCACTTTCCTGGCTGAAACTGAGATGGGGGAAGGGGGGTTTAGGGATGCCAGATTTGGCTGCTTATAACCTGGCCTGCAACCTTAGGATCCTTATGGACTGGCTTACGAGTATGTCGATCCATACCCCACTTTATGCAGATTGGGCTTTGATGGCTCCGGTGGTACCTCAGTATGTTGTGCAGGCTAAACCGGCTTATCTTTCAACTTTTCTAACCCACAATACACTAGTTTGCCCGCTTAGACTGACCCGGAGGCGTTTAACGAAACTACTGAACATCCCCACTTTGTGTGCCTACTTTCTTCCTGTAGTGGGGAATAATGAATTTACCCCGGGCTCCCAGTTCTCGGGTTTCAGGGTTTGGGAGGCTAGAGGCATAACTCTTTTGGGCCACTTATTAACTACAGATGGGAAGCTCCTTCCTTTTCCTGAATTTTTGCCATACTGTGGTTTGGGGGCCACACATACTTTTCCCTTTCTCCAGATTGGACATTATATAAAGTCAATACCTACGGCACAACAAAATCCCTCGGTGTTCCATGCACTCGATCGGATATTATGTTTTGAAAAGTCTGTGGCCCCATCTTTATCAGACTACTATAAAAGTATCCGACGCTGTTCTGACCTGAACATTTATTTGATATTGGAGTCCTGCTAGAATAGTGATGGGGACTTTGTAGTTACCCAGTCTATTCTGAAGATGTGTATTCAACATGTATCCAGGATCTCGAAGAATCTGTATTATCGGGAACTACAATTTAAATTTTTATGTAGGGCCTATGTGACACCTCAAAGGGCGTTTCATTTAACTATAGCCACATCGGTGGCATGTCCCCGTTGTGGGCATACTACGGGTACCAATTCCCATGCTTTTTGGACATGCCCTCCTGTGCAGTGTTTTTGGCGCCGGGTGGCAGGGTACATGGCTGATTTGTTGGATGTCATGTTCCCGGTTACGCCCCTATGGTTGCTATTTGGATGCATATCCCCGATTCGTATTCGGGATCCTGGATCGCGTATGCTCCTACGCAAAGCGTGTTTTGTGGGAAAAAAGGTGATTTTATCAGGCTGGCGAGCTCCAGATGCTCCATCCTTTTGGGCCTAGCATAATTATTTGCATGCCATGATGAATATGGAATGTTTGGCGTTGCATGCCTCCCCGAGGGGGCGGCGATGCTTTCTCACTGACTGGCAAGCTTACATCCAGTCATTTCCGCACCATGCTCGTAGTCTTGTAGTGAATGATTGTTTCTCTGGGCAGTGCTTGATGGTCTCACCCATTATAGACAATGTAACACACCTGCTGGAAGCTGGGGCAGTGAGGGGGGGGGGGGGATTTCTTGATGTTTGCACTGCGTTGATGTTTTGTACTGCATTGGTGGTTTGTTCTGGGGAGGGCTCAGGAACACGCCCTTCTCAGTATGCTACTCGTATTTCGTGTTGTTCACAAAAAATTTAATAAAAACCGTTTAAACATAAGCACCTTCACAGTAAGAGGTCTGGCAACCTTTTCAATCTCATTCTGGGTTTCCTGGACTGGTAACTCATGTTACATAGCTGCATTGTCCTCTTTATTTTTTCTGCAGGGGTTCACTTAAGTGGTAGCATGCTCTTTACCCTCTCTTCCTTGGGAGGGGGAGGGGGGTTTCAAATGTATTGCCAGTATGCCTCCAAATCTTCCAAATACCTTTAGAAATAACATGGAGCCGGGATTGTTATACACTGTGCTCGCCAGGATTTGATAACAATCTGCAGCTTTCGCCCGTGCAGGCGTCCATCTTCGCGGGCAGCTGGAGGCAGGGGAGCCGCGGTCGTCCTCGCCGATGTCCGTCTCTGGAGGGGGGCTGCAAAAAAAGTAAGTCGCTTCGTCGCTTTACACTGCCAGTCCTCTCTCCCCTCCTCCCGGAGCAAGGCTGCTTTTCGCGCCTTGCTTCGGGAGGAGGGGGGACAGGACTGGCAATCCCGAGCGTAGGATTGCCCGTCTTCTAGGGGTGTGCATTCGTTTTGAACTTAAATGTAAAACGCTACTTATTTTTTTTTAACTTAAAAAAGTGATGAGGCGAAAACGATCGGATTTCCAACTTATTCAACATAGCTATGTTGAATACGTTGGAAATCGCGATTGTTGATCCAAAATAAAAATTTAAACCCCTCACCTTCCTTAATCCCCCCCCAAAGACTTACCACAACTCCCTGGTGGTCCAGCGAGGAGTCGGGACGCCATTTCTGAACACCTTTGCGAGGAGCACGTGACGTCGGCGCCACGTCGGAGTGAAGCGGCGTCACGTGATTCCCCGCGGGTTTGCTCCGGGACCCTCGTTCGACCCAAAAGGAACTTTTGGCCAGCTTGGGGGTGTCAGGAGGCCCCCCCAAGCTGGCCAAAAGTTCCTTTTGGGTCGAACGAGGGTCCCGGAGCGAACCCGCGGGGAATCACGTGACGCCGCGTCACTCCGACGTGACGCCGACGTCACGTGCTCCTCGCAAAGGAGGTCAGAAATGGCGTCCTGACCCCGCTGGAGTTTTGGTAAGTCTTGGGGGGGGGGATTAAGGAGGGTGTTTTGGTAAGTCTTGGGGGGGGGGATTAAGGAGGGTGAGGGGTTTAAATTTTTATTTGCACATATGGACATAGACTCAACTTATGGAATTCTCCATATGTCCATATTGACCGCAAATGGGACCCCCTTTCGACTTATGGACTTATGAACATAAACTTTTGCTCTGCACATCCCTACCGTCCTCTCTCCCCTCTCTCTTGCAACTTTTTTTTTCGCTTTTTCGCTTTTTTTCGCTTTTGTTGCTTCGGGAGGAGGGGAGAGGACTGGGGCTGCCCCGGAGACCAGCACCCATGGACGCGGCCAGGGCAGGTGAGCGGGGGCTGGGGGAAAGTTTGCCGCCTACCCTTACCCCTGTCTGTAACGCAGGGGTAAGGGTAGGCGGTAAGTTAGCAGGTTAAACGCGCGGCAAAACGGCAGGGTAAAAAAGTGATAGTCGGGGCGCGTTAATGTATGGGAGGGAATAGCTAATTCGATCGTTTACATGTAATATACATGCCGCGTGCGGAAGGGGTTACCCGGGGATTTAAGGACGCGGTAAGAGTAGGTTAAAGGGGATTGTGGATCGCAGGAAGGGCTAACGCGGCCGGAAAGTGAATAGAAAGCGGGTTAGGAGCGGGGTAAATGCGGCCGCACTTTACTGGATTGACCTGATAGCAAAGCAGGAAGCATCGGCTAGGATTGTGAACGCAATGCACTGTGATCCCAGCTGAAGATTTCCATTTCAAAAGAAGAGGGTTAAGACTGATATGGAGGAATGAGGTTTGGAGAAACAGGAGGGCTCATTGGGTATAGATTTATGCCGCAACAGGATGCGGACAGGGTGAGGCCTGGCACTGACCCTTCAAAATGTAATTTGTATTCAATTCTTCAAGGGATATGGGGAGAGTGGCCCAGCAGCCCACTTTGATTTCAATGAGTGGGCAGAGTGCTGAGGATAGGGCTAGGTCCATGATCTACTAGTTTTATTTATTTAAAACATTTGTATTCTGCACTGTCTTCAGCTCTAGGCAGATCACATCTAAAAACAGCCATAAAATTCCATAAAACTAACAGTAGAAACTGTTCTTCGTTGACAAGCAGGACTGAATTAGCCATGATATGGGTAATGTCATCAGACGGTGCCAAATGGTCCCCTTTCTTAGCTCATAGAGCTTTTGCTCTACTGAGAATGCGGGAGTTGCCTCCTGAGCTCTTCAGACTATTTTTGTTTGCGCTTCAACACAGACATGTAGTCTTTCTGTTTTTCTTTAAGTGATATCTACAGGGAAATTGCCCACAAATTAGATTAACCCACAGAGAAAGTCAGAAACTGCAGAGGCTGAGGAATTGGTTCTACTGCCACCTCAAGAGCCCCGAAGGACAGTAGGACTGTGAAGCCCACAATAAGATTCACTTATGATAGCCCTAGAAACCCAATGAATGTCCCCCTGACAGTAGCACACAAACAGGGTCTGCCTATTACCCAAAAGTAGTGAAGGAATGTCTTGAGACTTTGGTCTAAAGGGGAGATACATGCAACAGAGTGGTGTCTTGTTGAGGACAAGAAATTTAAGTGGGGGAGAGTGAAACCCCACTCCCAAGGGAGAGAGGGTAAAGAATATGCTACCCTTGAGCAAGAGGACCCCAGCAGCAGATCAAGCGGTCCCCCAGGAGTGAATGGACCCCAACAGCATTCCAGGAGGTGGAGTCGGGTCCCCCAGGCGGGTGTGGACCTAAGCCTTGGCACCGCCTTTCAGCGGCGCGGAAGCGGCACCAAAATGGCAGCGGTTTAGATACAACAGACCTCCCCAGGCCAACACTACCCACATGGGTGAGACTTGGCATGAAAGGGGGGAGGATAATAATAATACCTGATTAAGCGGGAACACAAGAGGTCCCTTCTATTCTATATGGTGGTATATTGTGGGGCCAACAACTACAAATTGCAAAATATTAAATGTTCTGTATATAGTTGTATGACCTGAGACTATTAACCATTAGTAGATACGGGTGCTGTTTGACATCCTATTAATTATTTATTTATTTATTTATTTATGGATTTTTATATACCGAGGCACGTTCAGAACATCACCTCGGTTTACAAGGAACCATAATGCAGCAACAAGCTTTACAATAATAATAAAAAACATTAGCGATGTACATAGTCATGTTGAAATATATTGTTGCGGTCCCGACCGCTTCCCTTCTGTTAGGGCTCAGGCCCGCCTACCTCCGCTTCAGTGATCACCGCATTCCACCCGCTCCGGACCCCGGGGGCTTCTCTCGCTCCACATGGCGGCTGCCATTATGGGCCTGCTTCCCTTCAGTCTCGCGCACGTGCGCGAGGACGTCCCTCTTGAGCATCCAGCTCCCGGAAGCCCGGCTCTACCTGCGCTGCTGACGTCACGCCCAAGTCCCGATATAACCGGCGTTCAGACTCTCTCTCAACGCCTTGCAATGAGGTTCACAACTCCTTAGTTGTTCTCAGTTGCGTTCCTGTTGATCTCCACGTTGCCTGCTTCTGACTCTGGCTTGCTTCTGACTCCGCTTCAGCTCGCTGCCTGCCTCCGACTCCGGTTTGCTTCTGACTCCGCTTCAGCTCGCTGTCCGCCTCCGACTCCGGTTTGCTTCTGACTCCGCTTCAGCTCGCTGCCTGCCTCCGACTCCAGTTTGCTTCTTACTCCACTTCAGCCTGCAGCCAGCCTCTGACTCTGGTCTGCTTCCGACTCCGCTTCAGCCTGCAGCCTGCTTCAGACTCCGGTTTGCTTCTGACCCCGCTTCACCCACTGCCTGCCTCTGACTCCGGTTGCTACAGACTCCGCAGCCGCCCGCTGCCCTGCCTTCAGCCGGCCCTCGGCCCTGTGCAGCCGGCCCCTGCCTGTCTACGCCCATCTCAGCCTCTGGACATTCTCTAGACTGCTCCCAGTCCCGAGGACCCGGGACCCTAGGGGCTCCTCCTGGGGGGTCCCTGGTTCCTGGGTGAATCCTTCCAGCTTGTGGCTCCACCCCCTGGCCTGCCCTGTCTCCCTAGGTAGGCCGGCCCAAGGGTCCACTATCTTCTCCAGCAGCATCAAACTGCAACAGTTTGCAAGGCCATGGACTCGGCGGAGGCCCCAAGCCTGCAGGCCATCCCGGGGATGGCACAACGCCTCCAGCAGCAACAGCTCTGTATCGACACGCTTGCTGCTACTGTGGAACAGCTTGTCTCCCACCTGGAGGCTACTCCTCCGGACCCGCCTTCAGCCCCTCCTCCTGCTCCAGTACCCAGTTCGGCATCAGTGACTCAGCTACCCACGCCGACCCGGTATGCCGGGGATATCAAGACATGCCGTGGCTTTTTGAATCAATGCTACATGCGCTTTGCCCTTCTGCCTGCACAGTTTCCTTCAGACGCAGTTAAAGTAGCATATATATTCTCGCTACTGGATGGTAAGGCACTTGACTGGGCTTCACCCATGTGGGAGCGTCAGGACCCCTTGTTACAGAATCTGCAGGAATTCGTTCTCAACTTTCGCCTCGCTTTTGATGATCCTGCACGCCAGACCACCGCGGCCTCAGAGCTCTTGCACCTCAGGCAAGGGACACGCTCGGTGGCCGATTACACCATAGACTTTCGCACACTGGCCATGGAAGTTGGCTGGCGGGACGATTACCTTAGGGCAGACCTGGGCAAGGGGCGGCCCGCGGGCTGAATCCGGCCCGCCTACGGTCTGTGACCGGCCCGCCCACTGCTGAGAGCAGACGGAGAATGAGGCACGCTGCCTTCCCTCTGCAAGGGAAGGCAGCGTGCCTCATTCTCCGCTCCCTTGCTCCCTGATTGGCCGGCCAATCGGGGAGCGAGGGAGCGGAGAATGAACTGTTTTTTTACAGCATTCAGTGGGGGAGGGAGGGAGTGACTCGATAGACACGCTGCCCGATTGGCCGGTGCTGGGCAAGGCTTGCCCAGCACCAGCCAATCGGGCAGCGTGTCTTCGCTTGAGTTTCTTTCCTACCTATCTACAGCGTTCGGTGGGGGGGGAGGGAGTGACTCGAAGACACGCTGCCCGATTGGCCGGTGCTGGGCAAGGCTTGCCCAGCACCGGCCAATCGGGCAGCGTGTCTTCGCTTGAGTTTCTTTCCTACCTACCTACCAGTTCCGCCTTTCGTGGTCTTTTTCAGGGGTCCCCAACCACCGGTCCGCGGGAGTTTTTTGCCGGTCCGCGGCGCGCGCTCCCGGTCTCTCCAGCTGCCGTTGCCGCTGGGCTGTCAGCACGTTCAAGCCCATTGGGAACGGCAGCGGTGTTTTCTGTGGTACCCGCGGCTGGCCTTTTCTTCTTCCCGCGCCTGCACCCCCCCTCCCGTGACCCGGAACAGGAAGTGATACACGGAGCGGTGCGCGGGAAGGAGAAAGAGCCGTGCCGCGTCGGCTGCAGCGTCGGTCCCCGAGCAATTGAAGCAGCCGGTAATCGAGAAAGGAGTCAGCAGCATGAGCCTCCCGCGGCCGATGGGATTCTTCTTTCTTGGCCTTCGGGGGCTGCTGCAGCTCCCATTTGTGCTCCGGTGGGGGGGAAGAGGAAGTGAGAAAGAGAGAGAAGCAGCCAGCCAGCCTGTGTGTGATTGACTGGTCAGAGAGCTGATGTGTGTGTGTATGTGAGAGACAATGAAAGTGATTGCTCAGGGAGATGACTGATGTGTATGTGAGAGTGTGAGACATTAGTCAGGGAGGTGACTGATGTGTGTGTGTGTGAGAGAGAAAAAGCATGGAAGTGAGAAGTCTGGGTATGTGGGAAAGCATGAGCATAAGAAGCCTGGTGTTGTGGGAGTGAGAAACCTGGGTGAGTGTGCATGCATGTGAGAGAGAGACTGCTTGGTAAGGTGACGGTGTGTGTGAGAGAAAAAGACTGGTGTGTGTGAATGTGAGAGAATGTGATTCAGGGAATGAGAAGCCTGGGCACGTGGAGCGTGAGCATGGAAATGAGAGAGACTGGTGTGTGTGTAACAGAGAGAAAGTGATTATGGGAATGAGAAGCTTGTGCATGTGAAGAGAGTGAGCATGAGAGTGAGAAACCTGGGTGTGTGTGAGACAGCATGGGAGTGGGAAGCCTGTGTGTGTGTGTGTGCATGCATGAGAGCGAGAGACTGGTTGGTAAGGTGACTGTGTGTGTGAGAGAAAGAGACTGGTGTGTGTGAATGTGAGAGAAAGAATGTGATTCAGAGAATGAGAAGCCTGTGCAGTGGAGAGCGAGCATGGAAATGAGAGAGAGACTGGTGTGTGTGTAACAGAGAGAAAGTGATTATGGGAATGAGAAGCCTGTGCATGTGAAGAGAGTGTGCATGAGAGTGAGAAACCTGGGTGTGTGTGAGACAGCATGGGAGGGAGAAGCCTGTATATCTGAAAGAGAACTTGGGAGTGGGAAGCCTGTGTGTGTGTGTATGCATGAGTGAGATCAGGTGACTGGTGTGTGTGTGAGAGAGAGAGAAATAAAGTGATTATGGGAATGAGAAGCCTGTGCATGTGAAGAGTGAGCATGGGAGTGAGAAACCTGGGTGTGTGTGAGACACATCATGGGAGGGAGAAGCCTGTATATCTGAAAGAGAACATGGGAGTGAGAGACTGGTGAGTGTGTGTGTGTGTGTGTGTGTGTGTGTGTGTGTGAGAGAGAGAGAAAGAAAGTGATTATGGGAATGAGAAGCCTGTGCATGTGGAGAGAACAAGCATGGGAGTGAGAGACTGGTGAGTGAGTGTGTGGGTGTGTGTGTGTGTGTGAGAGAGAGAGACAGAGAAAGTGATTATGAGAGTGAGAAGCCCATATATGTAAGAAGAACACGGGAGTGGGAAGCCTGTGTGTGTGTGTGTATGGCATGAGAGAAACTGTTCAGGAAGGTGACTGGTGTGTGTGCCAAAGACTGTTTGGGAGATGATTGGTGTGTGAGAGACAGAAACTGGTCATGGGGGCATGACTGGTATGGTGTGTGTGTGAGAGACATGGGCACTAAGGAAGAGGACCATAAGTATAGAGCTTAGCTTCTACTGCTGCTTCTGGTGTGTGCCACGGCCTGCAGGGAAGGGGAGTAGGAGAGCTGCTGGAGGGGGTAAGTAAAGATGGCTTTAAGTTTATTTTTCTTGACTGCCATTTTAATTGTGTGATGTCTGCTTTTTTGAAATATTTTTATTGGTGATTGGAGAATGTTTAATAGTTTTTATGAGTTTTTAATTGTTGGATGTTATTCTGTTCATAGCTGTTTTGAAACATTTATTCTGCTTATTAGTATAGTTTTACAATTATTTCTGTGTGGGGATTTATAGCTGCTTGCTATTCTGTTTTCCTAATAAGAGGTGTATTGGTTTTTAGGACCTGATTTAATATTTGTGGTGTTGCCTTTTCATAGATAGGGTTGCTCCTGTTTTGTATTCCATAATACAGGTGTAACTGTGTGTGGATTAGTTTATGTGCATTACTACAGATCCTGGGAGTATGTTAGGTCGGTTCTGTGTCTGTTACCGAGATGAGATATTTTGCTAGAATGTAAGCATTTGTATCGGTCTTATTTGTTGTGTTTTCTCAGAGGACATGCATTGGTGGTAAACTGCTGTCTTTTCATAAGTAGGGCTATTGAGAACTGAGTTAATTATATTAGTCCGGCCCTCTAAAACCATCCCAATTTCTCATGCGGCCCCATGGGAAAATTAATTGCCCACCCCTGGCCTTAGGGGAATCTTCCTGGAGGGGCTTGCCAGCCGCATCAAGGATGAGTTAGCAGGCCGAGACCTCCCGGAGGACTTAAATGACATCGCCGGCAGGGTGGATCGCCGCCTTCAGCAGCGGGATAAGGAGACCCGTTCCTACCGTAAAACACCACCACTGTTGTCCACTGCCACCAGAACCCCGGCACCTAAGGGACTTCCTGCCTCTGCCAACAGTGGAGAACCCATGCAGTTGGGCAGATCTCCACTAACTCCCGAAGAAAGGAGGAGGCGCCGCTCGCAGGGCCTCTGTCTCTACTGCAGAGGCAAGGGGCACTTCCTCGCCAATTCCCGGAATGTCCGGGAAACGACCGTGCCTAGGTTATACCGAGTAGCTACACCTAGGCTCTACAGGATCAGCTCCTCTATGCACTTTGCCAGTGACTCTTAAATACCCCGGTGGGGAACTCCAGATCCGGGCTTTCATTGACTCTGGTGCCGAGGGGAATTTCATTGTGGCCGATCTGGTGAATCAGCTGTCTCTCCCCACGCAACGAAAGGTTCCTCCGCTGCGAATTTCCTCCATCCGGGGCACGCTGCTCCCTGGAACCATCACCTGCTCCACGGCCCCTTTGACTCTCCAGACAGGCTTGTTCCATTCGGAAAAAATCTCCCTGCTAGTCTTGGAACGAACTGTGCACCCCCTGGTCCTTGGACTACCGTGGTTACGACAGCATTCACCCGTTATTCAATGGGATAACTTTCAACTAACCCAATGGAGTCCCTTTTGTTTTGAGCATTGTTTACACCTCCCGCGCCCACTGAAAACCTTGCACCTCTGCTCCTCCCTCCTGCTGCCCGAGCCATATCGGGAGTTTGCCAACGTCTTCTCCAAGGAGATGGCTGAAATTCTTCCACAACACCGGCCTTTTGATTGCCCGATTGACTTGCTACCGGGCACCACGCCTCCCCGTGGCCGGGTGTATCCTTTGTCTTTGCCAGAGACTGCTGCCATGTCTCAGTATGTGACTGAGAACCTTGCCAAAGGCTTCATTCACCCCTCTCGTTCTCCCGCCGGAGCCGGCTTCTTCTTTGTAGCCAAGAAGGACGGCTCTCTCCGTCCATGTATAGACTATCGTGGCTTGAATGCCATCACCAAGCGGGACCGTTATCCGCTTCCCCTGATTCCTGAGCTTTTGGATCGTCTTCAGGGAGCACGCATCTTCACCAAGCTAGACCTCCGAGGGGCCTATAACCTCGTCCGTATTCGCCCTGGGGATGAGTGGAAAGCGGCCTTTAATACCAGGGATGGGCATTACGAGTACCTAGTAATGCCCTTTGGACTCTGCAACGCCCCGGACGTCTTCCAGAATCTCATGAACGAGGTCCTACGCGACATGCTCCACTCTCATGTGATTGTCTATCTTGATGACGTGCTTATCTTCTCCAGAGATCTGGATACTCACCGCCGCCACGTCACACAAGTTCTGCAGGCTCTCCGAGACAATCATCTCTACGCCAAGCTTGAAAAATGTGTTTTTGAAGCTGAGGCCCTGACCTTCCTGGGGTATATCATTTCTTCCACAGGCTTCCGGATGGACCCCGAAAAAGTGTCAGCCATAACTAGATGGCCTCAACCCAGGCGTCTCAAGGCCCTCCAGAGATTCTTGGGCTTCGCTAACTTTTATAGACATTTTATTCCACAGTACTCACATCGGGTCGCTCCCCTTACTGCCCTTACCCGCAAGGGAGCCGATGCCAAGAACTGGCCTGACGCTGCGGTCGCAGCCTTTGCCGACTTGAAAGAGGCATTTCTCACGGACACCTGTCTCCATCTTCCAGATCCGGCAAAACCTTTCATCGTCGAGGTCGATGCCTTCAGCATAGCCGTCGGGGCGGTCCTCAGTCAACACTCCGATTCCGGACAACTATTACTGTGCTCCTACTTCTCCAGAAAGTTCTCCCCCGCCGAGACAAATTATTCCATCGGTGACAAAGAACTGTTGGCAATCAAGCTCGCGTTTGAAGAATGGAGACAATGGCTCGAGGGGGCAAGACACAAGACCACCGTATATATGGATCACAAAAACTTAGAGTTTTTGTCCCAGGCACAACGGTTAAACCCTCGCCAAGCCCGCTGGGCCATGTTCTTTAGCCGTTTTGACTTTATCCTACGGTACCGGCCAGCGGCCAAGAATCTCCGAGCTGATGCTCTCTCACGGACCTCCTTATCCGAGGAAGACCAAGAACCTCCACAGTACATTCTAGATCCAAGTAAGGTTCGCCTGTCCGCCCTGACGGTCCTCTCCCAAGATAGGACCATGGTTCCCCGACGAGATCGTCTAAAGACATTACGCTGGGCTTATGACTCCCTCACTGGAAGGCACGCAGGACGAGAGAGAACATTGGAACTCCTTAATCGTTTTTACTGGTGGCCCAACATGCGACAGGATGTTCGCGTCTATGTAAGTTCTTGCCCTACCTGTGCTCGTCAAAAGCCCAGTCCCGGACCCCCGTGCGGTCTTCTACAGCCTCTGCCAGTTCCCACAGAGCCCTGGACCCATCTCGCTACAGACTTTATGGTGGACTTGCCTCCATCTCGTGGTCAGACGTTTATCTGGGTCACCGTTGACCGTTTCTCCAAGATGGTGCACCTTGTTCCGTTGACTAAGTTACCCTCTGCCCCCGAACTAGCTCTCCTCTTCGCCCAGCATATTTTCCGGCTACACGGCCTCCCGCAAGACATAGTTTCGGACCGTGGGCCACAGTTTGTCGCACGTTACTGAAGGGCTCTCTGTAAATGCTTCAAAGTGAAGCTCAGCTTTTCTACGGCTTTCCACCCGCAGAGTAATGGGCAGTCCGAAAGGATGAATCGGTCTCTGAAAACCTACCTTCGAGCCTTCACCAATGAGAAGCAAGACAACTGGTCAGAACTGCTACCCTGGGCCGAGTTTGCCTATAACAATCAAGCTCATGCTGCCACCGGGCTCTCACCTTTCCAGCTAGTATACGGGAAGCAGCTGAGACCTCCGCTTCCCATCGCTACTCCCAGTGCCTCTCCAGCCGCCCAGTTAACGGCTCGACAGCTACAGACTTTGTGGCGGAAGAACCAGAACAAACTGATCCGCTCAGCCTCTTCCGCCAAACAGACGGCCGATCGCCACCAACGACCGGCTCCCACCTATCAGCCAGGAGACTGGGTTTGGCTCAGCACCAAAAACATTCGTCTCTGCCTCCCCTCACGAAGATTTGCACCCAGGTTCTGTGGGCCATTCCGGATCGCCGAGAGAGTGGGCTCAGTCTCATATCGGCTGAGGTTGCCGTCCTCTCTTCGAGTCCACAATGTTTTCCACGTATCCCTGCTAAAGCCCGTAGTTCTCTCTCGCTACCACCGAAGACCTCCAGATCCATCGCCTACCACCATCGATGATGATCCTACTTACCAGCTACGCGAGTTTCTGGATGTTCGATTCTACAACCGAAGGTGGGAATATCTTCTCGCATGGGAGGGTTGCGGCGACGAGGACAACACCTGGGAGCCCAGCCGTAACATCCTGGACAAATCCCTATTGCAACAGTTCCACCGTGACCACCCGGAGAAACCCTGTCCTCTCAAGAGGGGCCGTAAAGGGGGGGGTACTGTTGCGGTCCCGACTGCTTCCCTTCTGTTAGGGCTCAGGCCCGCCTACCTCCGCTTCAGTGATCACCGCATTCCACCCGCTCCGGACCCCGGGGGCTTCTCTCGCTCCACGTGGCGGCCGCCATTACGGGCCTGCTTCCCTTCAGTCTCGCGCGTGCGCGCGAGGATGTCCGTCTTGAGCGTCCAGCTCCCGGAAGCCCGGCTCCACCCGCGCTGCTGACGTCACGCCCAAGTCCCGATATAACCGGCGTTCAGACTCTCTCTCAACGCCTTGCAACGAGGTTCACAACTCCTTAGTTGTTCTCAGTTGCGTTCCTGTTGATCTCCACGTTGCCTGCTTCTGACTCCGGCTTGCTTCTGACTCCGCTTCAGCTCACTGCCCGCCTCCGACTCCGGTTTGCTTCTGACTCCGCTTCAGCTCGCTGCCCGCCTCCGACTCCGGTTTGCTTCTGACTCCGCTTCAGCTCGCTGCCTGCCTCCGACTCCGGTTTGCTTCTGACTCCGCTTCAGCCTGCAGCCAGCCGCTGACTCCGGTTTGCTTCCGACTCCGCTTCAGCCTGCAGCCTGCTTCAGACTCCGGTTTGCTTCTGACCCCGCTTCACCCACTGCCTGCCTCTGACTCCGGTTGCTACAGACTCCGCAGCCGCCCGCTGCCCTGCCTTCAGCCGGCCCTCGGCCCTGTGCAGTCGGCCCCTGCCTTCCGGGTACCTTGGACTTCCTATTCACTCTGCTTGCTCTGGTCCCGGCCTACGCCCATCTCAGCCTCTGGACATTCTCTAGACTGTTCCCAGTCCCGAGGACCCGGGACTCTACGGGCTCCTCCCGGGGGGTCCCTGGTTCCTGGGTGAACCCTTCCAGCTTGTGGCTCCGCCCCCCGGCCTACCCTACCTATAGCATATAACATATATTAATGTATATATGTTATATGCTATAATTTTATTTTTTCCATGTATATTTGTTATAATTGTTACCACGTTATAATTGTTATCATGTTATAATGTAAAATAGGGCGGACCTCGCCCTATTCCCTCACTTACCTGTAAACCGATGTGATATCTCTATCGAATGTCGGTATATAAAAGAAAGAAAATAAATAAATAAATAAATACATACCCTGTCTCCCTAGGTAGGCCGGCCCAGGGGTCCACTATTTTCTCCAGCAGCATCAAACTGCAACATATATATACTTATATAGTCTAATAAACTTGTGTATATTTGTACATACTGCCAGCCTTGTTCACAGTCCCATTTGTTTTCCTGGGGTGAAGGAAGGGAAATCCCACACGCTAACACTTTCTTCCCCAGGTGGAGGCACCAAGAACGTGAGGACCGGAGTCTGCTGTAAGGGAGGGCTCCCATCAGGTTCGTCCCAGACTCAGGAACATTTATGCTGCACTGGGGAGTGGCAGGAGGAGGGTAGTCTCTTGACACTTTAAAATGTAATTTGTATTCAATATTTTAAGGGGTTTGGGGGAAAGAAGTGGAGGCTCAGCCCAGCAGCCCACTTTTGTTTTCATTGTGTCAGGGGAACAGTTAAAAAAAAACAAAACAGGGCTACTAGACCTGCGCTCAACTATTTTTTTTTTTTATTGGCTATAATCTTTTGAATACAGCCAGTTAATTCTAAAAACATTCCCTTAACTTTATAAATGCTTCAGGGCACAAGTTAGATGATTAATTTATCCGGCTAACTCCAATATGAGGAGTTAGCCAAATTAGTTAATTGGCTAACTTGTCTCTGCTCCAGCACACCTAGAACTTATTCAGCTAGTTTGAAGGCAGACAATGACTTATCTGGCTAAAGGTTGGCCATATAAGTACCAGCAATTTTGAAAATTTGGCATTTAGCTGGATAACTCGTGAATTAACCAGCTAAATGCCTTTGAATACTGGCTTCAATTTACTCTGTTTTTTACATGATTTTTTGAGGAAAAAGCAGTTGCTTTATGGTTTTTTAGTTTAATTATCAAAACCTCATACTGGTGAAACCTTTAAGTAAATAGCATTGCCTCTGTAGAAAGGAACAGAACAAAAGCGACGTTTATTCATGTTAGAATGTTAAATGTAATAACAGACTCCTTCTCTCTCCCCCACCCCCATCCACAATTTTGGAGATGTTTCTAGTTACAGTCCATGGGTTAGCCAATCTTTTGGGCAAGTTCAGAATTTGGCACCCTAGGCATATGCTTACGTGGATTAAGAGCCTGCGACTCAAAGCTAAAGGAGCAGGACACAATGGGGGCGTGGAAGGCAAGGTAGGCAGGGGCCAGGGGAGGGGTGGGGGCGGGTAGAAAAGGGAGAGCCAGCGTGGACGGTCCTTCCTTTTCAGCCAGGCACAGAGCAGCTTCATCTTCCCTTGTGCAGAATTGAAAACATAGTAGCGTTTTGCGGTTCAGGTGGCTGAGTAAGTTTAAGGTTCTGTGCATTTCCAGGCCCAAGCTGGGGCTCTGCATTTTTCTGCCAGGCTCCTGCAGCATTAGAAACAATTGTAGCTTTTTGCAGTTCATGTGAAGGAGGAAGCTTAAGACTCAGGAGGGGAGGGGGGAGTTTGGCAGAAGCAACATTGAATACTTTTCATGAGCTTAGGCAGGATTTCAGCATTGCAGTGGTTAATGTTCCTGGCAGGCATGGCAGGGCTGGGAGCAACCGGTACAGCATTTCAGCTTTTTCCTTTTGTGTTAGGGCTTAGTCTTTCCTGAATCAAGGTTGGAAAAACAGGGCACTCCCTTTCTTTCTGCTAGGCACAGCAAGGGGTGTAGCCAGTTGACTAGCACAGCCCGCAGAATTTTCCCTTTAGTTTCACTTTTGAAATCAGGTAGCCAGGCATGGCGTTCATTCCTCCTTACTTCCGCTTTAGCTAGAGTCTGCAGCTTGCTTGTGAACGGAGCTGAACGGTTCAGCAAAGGTATTTAATTCTATATCCTTAAAGGGCCAGCGGTCCTGTATTTATTATTATACGTTTAATTGTATTATTTCCTAGCGTGTAGCCAGATGGACTCAGGAACAATGGGTATAGTGTACTCCTGTTAGCAGTTGGAGACGGATCAGATTTCAATCTGACGTCAGCCCCTAGTACATATACCCCTGCCGGTAGGGCAGATCCCCAGTATTTTCCTTCCCCATAGCAGTTAGGGACTATCTGCAAGCTCTCAGAGCGTTAGAACCAAACTACACAAACATAGAAACATAGAAATGACGGCAGAAGAAGACCAAATGGCCCATCTAGTCTGCCCAGCAAGCTTCACACATATTTTCTCTCATACTTATCTGTTTCTCTTAGCTCTTGGTTCTATTTCCCTTCCACCCCCACCTTTAATGTAGAGAGCAGTGATGGAGCTGCATCCAAGTGAAATATCTAGCTTGATTCGTTAGGGGTAGTAGCCGCCGCAATAAGCAAGCTGCACCCATGCTTATTTGTTTTACCCAGACTATGTTATTAGCCCTTATTGGTTGTTTTTCTTCTCCCCTGCCGTTGAAGCAGGGAGCTATGCTGGATATGTGTGACGTATAAGTCTTCTCCCATGCCGTTGAAGCAGAGAGCCATGCTGGATGCGCATCGAAAGTGAAGTATCAGGCACATTTGGTTTGGGGTAGTAACCGCCGTAACAAGCCAGCTACTCCCCGCTTTGTGAGTGCGAACCCTCTTTTCTTCTCCCCTGCCGTTGAAGCAGAGAGCTCTGCTGGATGTGTGAAGTATCAGTGAAGAAACCAAATTTAAGAAGAAAAATTACTTACGAAGACTAGTCCCACTCTCCTGCGGTGACACCCTCGGGTCCCTCCCCCAGTTGAGATTCCTGAGGTGATTTCCGTGGTCTCTCGGAGGTGAGCCTTGGTCCGGCGGCCGAATCGTGGCGAGGACCTAGCCCCCGAAGGATCGGGCGCGGCTTAGAGGCAGCGGGTGCACCTCGAGCGTGACGGTGAAGGTATTTGCCCTCTCCCCTCGCAGCCGGAGACCGCCCGGAGCGCAGCTGGTAAGTGCCGAAGACAAGGTAAGGTAGAAATCCTCCTCTGTGTACGGTCTCCGAGGGTCGAGGAGAAGTGCAGGTCAGTGACAAGACCAGTGCTACCGGGTTGATCCGCTCCAGCAGGAACAGACCCCAGTTAGTCCAAGGGTCTGCCACGTGGAGATCCATACAGGTGGTTGCCATCTTGCCCGTGTGCTCGCCATCGCCATCTTGGCACATTCGCCACTCTGTTTGCTGCACAGCCTAGCGCACAACAGTGAGGCGGCCGACGCCCTATGCTCCCAGTGTGAGGAGGCCCTGGGGGATCCAGGACAAGGCACATCACATCCAAAGCCGAATAACAGTCCCTTGGATAACACCCCGGACTTAGGGAAACCCAGGGGGACTCCCCCTCAGCCGAGACCCCCAAGGATCCAGCACCACTCGGCTTGGACCCTGCGTCCGTCTCATGGGTGGAACTGTTCAAGGGGATTCACACCTTTGTTAGAATGCAAATGGAAACAGCATGCCCACATGATCCATGGAAGGATCCCGAGGTGCTAGGGCCCTCCAGAGATAGATACAGGCTCCCAAGACCCAGAGGTCCTACTTATGAGGACCCGGACATATTTTATACATCCGAAGAGGAAGTCGAACCCTTAGAAGAAGGGGAACTTCCCCCGGGAACAGAGCCGCACCGCACCATGAGACGTTTCTTCGCAAGGGAAGAACTCCCAGACCTGGTTGCCCAATGTCTCTCAGAGCTCGCCATCCCGGGCCCAGGCAATTCAGGGGAACCTAAAGAGAACCCCTTCCTGGAAGGCCTCCGCCAGACCTCGCGCCATTTTCCACTGTTAAAAGCCGCTCAACAATTAATTGACCTGGAATGGAACACCCCAGAGTCCAATTTCAAAGGAGGTTGAGCCCTAGCAACTATGTATCCCCTGGACCCGGCAACTAAAGAACTCTTTACATGCCCTAGAGTCGATGCCATGGTCTGCGCAGTCACCAAGCGCACCACCATCTCTGTGGAGGGAGGGGCAGCGCTCAAGGATGCCTACGACAGGCGCTTGGAGTCCATCCTTAAGCAGGCCTTCGACGTCACCGCCATGGCTCTTCAAATTGTGACCTGCTGCACCGTGGTAACATGTTCCTGCTTATCCCAAGCCAGGAGTAACACCCCAGGAGAAGTCATGGAACCAGCATTATCGTTCCTTACAGATGCTGCCTCTGACCTCGTACGCACAGCGGCCAGAGGAGTGTCATCCACAGTGGCGGCCAGGAGGCAACTCTGGCTCCGAAACTGGTCAGCAGACGCGTCCTCTAAGGCTCGTCTCACGAGAATGCCCTTCAAAGGATCCCTCCTGTTCGGCAGCGAACTGGAGAAACTGGCCGACAAATGGGGAGACTCCCCATTGCCACGCCTACCAGAGGACAAGATGAAGAGAAATCAGCAGTCTTTCCCCAGATCTTCCAGGGGCAGGGGCTCTCAGTGCTTCAGCCCTTATAACAGGAGCAGCTATCAAGCGCCACGCTCCTCAGGCAGAACCCAGTCCTTTCGGAACAAGCACAACAAGAGGAGAACCGGCTCGGGTGCAGGTCCCACCCGCACCCCACAATGAGATTCAGCCGACCCGTCTAATGGAAGAAGCCATAGGGGGCAGACTAACCCTATTCTACCACAGATGGGTCGAGATAACTTCGGACAAGTGGGTCCTAGCCATCATTCGGGAGGGGTATTATTTGGACTTCCTGTGAACCTCTCCGGACAAGTTCGTGGAGCGATGCATGAGGAGCAGCCTTCTGCCGGTGCACCTGGACTCCTTCTACTTGCTGGGTTTTCATTTCAAGGGGCAGTTTTATTTCGACCGCTGCATACCGATGGGCTGTTCAATCTCCGGCGCATTGTTTGAATTATTCAGTTCATTTTGCATTGGGTAATCGAACAGCATGCGGATAGAAGGCAGATAGTGCACTACCACAGTTTCCTGTTGGTGGGGAGGAATGGCGCTGACTGCTTTAACCCACTGGTCATCGCAAAAGAGGTAGCTAGACACTTCGGCGTCCCGTTAGCGGAAGAGAAAATGGAAGGACCAGCTACCACAATTACCTTCCTCGGGATTGAGCTGGATGCAGTGGCCCAGCGGTCCAGGTTGCCTGAGGATAAAGTGTTTAAGCTTAGGGATGCAATCTCTGAAATGCACTGCCTTAAGAAGGCCACCTTGAGGCAGTTCCAGTCCTTGATTGGGTTACTTACCTTCGCTTCGAGGGTGATTCCTATGGGCAGGGCCTTTTTACGCAGGTTAGCACTTGCTATGGCTGGGGTGTGTGAAAAAACACCACCGTCTAAGGGTTTCCAGTGCAATTAAGAGTGACCTGGTTGTGTGGGAGACCTTTCTAAAGGACTTCAATGGCGTTGCATTGTGGCCGAACCCCCTAGGCAGAACAGTGAGCTGGAGTTATTCACAGATGCAGCAGGAGGTGTTGGATTCGGGATTTATTTCCAGGGCGCTTGGTGCGCTGAGCGGTGGCCACATCCGTGGCGCCGGCACAAAGTCACCAAGGACTTAACATTCCTCGAGTTATTCCCGACTGTGGTTGCCCTTATCTGGGGAGAGTCACTTGTGGGGTCTCACATTGTGTTCGGATCCGACAACATGGCTGCGGTGGTCTTCAAGCGGTGTTGCACCTTATGGCCGCAGCCCAGTTGGGTTGTTGGGGGGGGTCCCCGGTAAGCAGTGTCGCTACCGGGGAACCGTGGCATGGTGACTGGCAGAAGTGACAACCCCCCCTCCCCCGCATTTAGGAGGATCAAACAGGCGGTTTGGACTGGGCAAGCGGCTAACAGATCCGGCGCAGTCCCTCGACGCTTCAACGGCCAAGAGGGAAGAAGGAAATGCTGGGGCGATTAGAACAAATGTTCCAGACTTCCACGGTCGGGTCGCCGGACGCTATGGCTTTAACGGCCAGGTATCAAAGGACAGCTCCACGGCTTATACGGCCAAGGGGTGTGCGCCCGCCTCAGCTGACTTCTATACTTACCACATAGGGGCGGGGCGGGGGGGGGGGGGGGCGTTCGCTGGTCACTAATTTAGTTACGAGTTGTTATGGAGTTTTGTTCAGTTATGACGTTATTGATATGTTTGCTAATTGCTGATTATTCAATGTCTGTGGGCTGCGGCCATCTTTGTCCAATCAATAATATCTGCTTTTCGGAAGAAGTTATGTAAATTGTGCAGTATTGGGGAAGTGGGAGGTGGGGGGGAGGGAGGGTAAACGCAGCCTTTACACTGCCCCACATTGAGAGCCTGCGACTCAAAGCTAAGGGAGCAGGACACAATGGGGGTGTGGAAGGCAAGGTAGGCAGGGCTAGGCAGGGGCCAGGGGAGGGGTGCGGGCGGGGGGGTTTGGGAGCGGGTAGAAAAGGGAGAGTCAGTGTGGGTGGCCCTCCCTTTTTGGCCAGGCACAGAGCAGCTTCATCCCCCTCCCACCCTCCCATCTATAAGGGTAGCTAGATCCAGATTAGAGGGCCAGATCCTCTGGTCCTGTCACAACCCTTGGCGTTGCATGGCATGGTGACTGGCAGAAGCGACAACCCCGCCCCCTGCATTTAGGAGGATCGAACAGGCGGTTCGGACTGGGCAAGCGGCCTAACAGATCCGGCGCAGTCCCTCGACGCTTCAACGGCCAAGAGGGAAGAAGGAAATGCTGGGGCGATTAGAACAAACATTCCCGACTTCCATGGTCGGATCGCTGGACGCTATGGCTTTAACGGCCAGGTGTCAAAGGACAGCTCCACGGCTTATACGGCCAAGGGGTGTGCGCCCGCCTCAGCTGACTTTTATACTTACCACATAGAAGCGGGGGGGGCGGCTCGCTGGTCACTAATTTAGTTACGAGTTGTTATGGAGTTTTGTACAGTTATGATGACGTTATTGATATGTTTGCTAATTGCTGATTATTCAATGTCTGTGGGCTGCAGCCATCTTTGTCCAATCAATAAAATCTGCTTTTCGGAAGAAGTTATGTAAATTGTGCAGAAGTGGGAGGTGGGGGGGGGAAGGAGGGTAAACGCAGCCTTTACACTGCCCCACATTGTGCCTGTATTCAGCTTTGGCTGAGTTTTCTGTGGGCAGCATTGTACTATGAAAAGACTGGACAAAAAGAAAGGCCAGTAGCATTATCAAAGAAAAGGCTAGGAACATTCAAAAGCTTAGATGCTCTTCAGCTTTACCTAATGCTCCCCCCATCCACTGTCCTCAATCTCTATCAAAACTATGCCTCACATCATAAAAGACACATCACTACACAGTATAGTATTCTCCTCTTTACTCACGAAAACATATAACCTACTAGATAGGACAGACCAAATTCCCTCCGTCCACTCAGACACATACACTGCGCTTTAAAGCATTTTCAGACTGTACATTTCCATCACGTACAAAATAACATCTCTGTAATGATGGCCCTATAGCACAAAGTCGCAGCTTCGAAAGAAGAAACGTTTTTTGACGTCGGCGTATCGGTGACGTGCTGCGTACGACTGCGTCTCCATGTTGATCCCCCCCCCCCCGCGAAGACGCGGCACAACGTAAGAGAGATTGCTGTGTAGCCATTAGTAGTGGAGTTGCTGTTGCTTCTTGCTGTGCGTCTGTAGTGGGCATTGCGTGTGGGCTGTTGTGGAGGAGGTGGTGGTGACGACAGCTTTTGTTGCTGTCGCGTACAACGAGGTATTGGCTTAGGTGGTAAACTATATATGTTTTGGGGGGAGGGGGGTACTTGCCACTCTTCTCCCAGTTTTGTCCTCCTTCACTCCCCTTTAGCTGTGCCAGTGTCATACAGAAAAAAAGCGCATGTACTAAGAAGAGCTATACTGCGATTTCTCGAGATATGCATGTCCTCTGCAGGACTGTGCAAAGTGTAGAGGCACATTAACCCCCTGTTAAAGAGAACTGCATTTTCAGAGTCCAGTGGTTATTGTAGGAAAAATAAACCTTACCAGGAGAAATTACTTTTAAAAAAATGATAATTTAATATTTTTTCTAATGTGTGACACATTTTGCTTTTACTATCTCTTAGATCAAATAATCGTATCTCTCAGATCAACCCCAAAGTTTTCTTAGTGACAAATTTCAGACATGCTGTAACTTTCTGTTGTATCATTGAACACTTGGTCACTGGTAAAGTAAAACTTAGAAAACAATTAGTGAACACATACTCTTTTGGGAAAAAAAGAGTTCACTGCAGCAGTAGCCATTAGGACTAAAGCAAAGGTTCATGACTGTAGTGCTGTGTAATTTACAGATGAAGGTCAAGATCGGAAAACTTGAAGACTTGTTTCTAGTGACTTGCCCAGTGATCAATAATTTTGCCACTAGGCTGTTTTCAATAGCAAACAAAACATTTCTTGAAGAGTTGGTTGACGGGTTTGCTTATTTCAGACATTTGCCTATGTCTCTTATGATAAAAGTACCCTTTTTAAAATTTAGATTAATTCAGACATGCTGTAACTTTTTAATATATTAATATAATTACATACTTTAATAAACAAGAAGTTTCAGCAGTCTAATGCAGCCTTTTTTTGGGAAGCAATTCTGTGTGTGTAAATGTATATTGATCCGATATCCTCACTCTTATAAATCCTCCCATCCTGCCTGACAGTGAGTTCAGAAGCATTTTTCTTTGTAACATAAGCTAAAAAAAAATCAGTGGGGTAGATGTAAACACAGAAGCCATTTTTCAAATAGCCCCCGAGTAGCCAAGATAATGGGCTACTTTTAACCAGTTAAGTTTAGCTGAAAATTCACAGAAATATAACTGGCTAGGTTTTCAACCAAAAATTTTGTTTTGACCTCTATTTAGCACAGTTCTAAGTGGCTTGATTCCCTGGCCAAACTTAGGTCTGGATTTATCAAAATGCAGTAAATATTGCATGCAATAGGAAAAGGGGTGTGTTTTATGGTAATAGCCTATTTATCGCAACTTTGCAGTAAGTACCACAATTGTTGCAATTCCTAGCTTCAACCACTGGAGAGAGAGAAAGAGAGAGACTAGTTGTAAAGCCCTTCTAGTAGTTAGGTATTTATACCTCTATATGAGGCCCATCTAGTTACTCGAGGTGAGGTTTAAGTAGTAGTGTAAAGGTTAGGGGCCACTTTGACATTCAGAGTGAGACGTACGACCAGAACAGTACACTCTTGTGAAGATTTGGCTGTAGAGGCAAAAACTCACAGTAAAAACTTTTTTAAATATATCCGAAGCAGAAAGCCTGTGAGGGAGTCAGTTGGACCGTTAGATGATCGAGGGGTTAAAGGGGCACTTAGAGAAGATAAGGCCATCGCGGAAAGATTAAATGATTTCTTTGCTTCGGTGTTTACTGAAGAGGATGTTGGGGAGGTACCCGTAATGGAGAAGGTTTTCATGGGTAATGATTCAGATGGACTGAATCAAATCACGGTGAACCTAGAAGATGTGGTAGGTCTGATTGACAAACTGAAGAGTAGTAAATCACCTGGACCGGATGGTATACACCCCAGAGTTCTGAAGGAACTAAAGAATGAAATTTCAGACCTATTAGTAAAAATTTGTAACTTATCATTAAAATCATCCATTGTACCTGAAGACTGGAGGATAGCAAATGTAACCCCAATATTTAAAAAGGGCTCCAGGGGCGATCCGGGAAACTACAGACCGGTTAGCCTGACTTCAGTGCCAGGAAAAATAGTGGAAAGTGTTCTAAACATCAAAATCACAGAACATATAGAAAGACATGGTTTAATGGAACAAAGTCAGCATGGCTTTACCCAGGGCAAGTCTTGCCTCACAAATCTGCTTCACTTTTTTGAAGGAGTTAATAAACATGTGGATAAAGGTCAACCGGTAGATATAGTATATTTGGATTTTCAGAAGGCGTTTGACAAAGTTCCTCATGAGAGGCTTCTAGGAAAAGTAAAAAGTCATGGGATAGGTGGCGATGTCCTTTCGTGGATTGCAAACTGGCTAAAAGACAGGAAACAGAGATTAGGATTAAATGGGCGATTTTCTCAGTGGAAGGGAGTGGACAGTGGAGTGCCTCAGGGATCTGTATTGGGACCCTTACTGTTCAATATATTTATAAATGATCTGGAAAGAAATACGACGAGTGAGATAATCAAATTTGCAGATGACACAAATTGTTCAGAGTAGTTAAATCACAAGCAGATTGTGATAAATTGCAGGAAGACCTTGTGAGACTGGAAAATTGGGCATCCAAATGGCAGATGAAATTTAATGTGGATAAGTGCAAGGTGATGCATATAGGGAAAAATAACCCATGCTATAATTACACAATGTTGGGTTCCATATTAGGTGCTACAACCCAGAAAGAGATCTAGGTGTCATAGTGGATAACACATTGAAATCGTCGGTTCAGTGTGCTGCGGCAGTCAAAAAAGCAAACAGAATGTTGGGAATTATTAGAAAAGGAATGATGAATAAAACGGAAAATGTCATAATGCCTCTGTATCGCTCCATGGTGAGACCGCACCTTGAATACTGTGTACAATTCTGGTCGCCGCATCTCAAAAAAGATATAATTGCGATGGAGAAGGTACAAAGAAGGGCTACCAAAATGATAAGGGGAATGGAACAACTCCCCTATGAGGAAAGACTAAAGAGGTTAGGACTTTTCAGCTTGGAGAAGAGACGACTGAGGGGGGATATGATAGAGGTGTTTAAAATCATGAGAGGTCTAGAACGGGTAGATGTGAATCGGTTATTTACTCTTTCGGATAGTAGAAAGACTAGGGGACACTCCATGAAGTTAGCATGGGGCACATTTAAAACTAATCGGAGAAAGTTCTTTTTTACTCAACGCACAATTAAACTCTGGAATTTGTTGCCAGAGAATGTGGTTCGTGCAGTTAGTATAGCTGTGTTTAAAAAAGGATTGGATATGTTCTTGGAGGAGAAGTCCATTACCTGCTATTAAGTTCACTTAGAGAATAGCCACTGCCATTAGCAATGGTTACATGGAATAGACTTAGTTTTTGGGTACTTGCCAGATTCTTATGGCCTGGATTGGCCACTGTTGGAAACAGGATGCTGGGCTTGATGGACCCTTGGTCTGACCCAGTATGGCATTTTCTTATGTTCTTATGTCCTTCGGAGTGAGGAAACTCACCCAAAGATGAGATTTGTACAATGTTCTCTCAACCTAGCCTGAACCTTTACACTACTACTTAAACCTCACCTCGAGTAACTAGGTGGGCCTCATATAGAGGATTAAATACCTAACTACTAGAAGGGCTTTACAGCTAGTCTCTCTCTTTCTCTCTCTCCCATGTTCTCTCAACCTAGCTTGATGTAGAGAGTCCATCAAGCTAGGTTGAGAGAACATTATACAAATCTCATCTTTGGGTGAGTTTCCTCACTCCGAAGGACATCAAATTTTCACAAGTGTACTGTTCTGTTCATACGTCTCACTCTGAATGTCAAAGTGGCCCCTAACCTTTACACTACTACTTAAACTTCACCTCAAGTAACTAGGTGGGTCTCATATACTACTAGAAGGACCTTACAGCTAGTCCCCATCCCAAGGATACTCCAGATTAGCAGGTAGCACAAAGGTGTACCGTCCTCCCAAATGTATTTAATGAAGGAAGGGAGATTGGGTACCAGGCCCTTTTTTTTCCTTTTTGGTTTTTTTTATATTTGGTGGGCTGGAGGAGGAGTCTATGGCTGGCACTTATTTTTTGTTATTTTTGGAGACAGGAAGGGAGGCATAGCCTAATGGTTAGAGCACTGTGCTGTGAACCAGGGAAACCAGAGTTCAAATCCTGCTGCCACTCCATGTGACCTTGGCAGGTCACTTTACCTTTCATTGCTTTTGGTACAACCTTAAATTGTCAGCCTGTTGGGGACAGGGAAATGCCTCCAGTACCTGAATGTAATCTGCTTTGAAGTGCCTGAAAAAGCAGAACATAAATCAAAAAAATAAATAAAGACATAGGTTATCCCCACCCAGGCTGCCTAGCACATTCATTTTTTTGGGTGACAGGAGGTGATAGTTTGGGGGGTGGGGGGGAGCAAAGCAGCAGGCATAGCTCTTTTTTTTTTTTTTTATAACAGTCAATGAGGAGAGAAGCAGAATTTGGATACGCATTTTTTTTTTTAATTAGGGTGGATGATCACTAGACTTTTTTTTTTTTCTTTTAATATCAGGAGGGAGCAAGGGGTGATTCAGCTGCAAACTTGTCCTTTTATTAGTCGGGATGCATAGAGGGTGGTTGGACAGATTTAGGCCTGTTCTTGTGGCGCCCAGATATGTCTTCCTAAATTTAGCTAGTAGGCCCTGAATATTGTTCTAACTGGCTAAATTTGAAAAGCTCACCCCACTCTTCTCTGAGTAAATCTTGTTCACATGGTAAATTTGTGTGGACAGAATTTAACTGAAAAGAAGATCTGACTTTGAAATATCAACACTGAAGCAGATAAAAGCCAATTTCCTATCGTGTAGCAGATGGACTTAGGACCAATAGGTATAGTGTACTCCTGATAGCAGATGAGAGACTGAGTCAGATTTCAATGCTGACATCAGCCTACATATATTTGTGCGCATGGAGTGGCTCAAACTCGTCTGTGCAGGAAACTTAGCTCTTCAGTATTTCTCTGTCTCCTAAGCAGATAGGGACACATCCACACACTAGAATAGTGTTAGCAATTCTAAAACAAAGAAGAAATAGAAAATTTACCTCAAGAAGACGAGTCCCACTCTCCTGCGGTGATACCTAAGGGTCCCTCCCCTAGTCGAGAATTCCTGAGGTGATTTCCGAGATCCTTCAGAGGTAAGCCTCGGTCCGGTAGCCGGCTCCCAGCGTGGTCTTAGCCCCTAGGGTGGCTTAGAGGCAGCGGGTGTTGAATCGAGCGCGGTGGTGAAGGTAATTCCCTCTCCCCCCCCGCAGCAGGAGACCGCCCAGCACGAGACCAGGTAAGGTAGAAAGCTTTTTCTAAGTATCCGATCTCCGAGGCTCGAATTGCCGTAAGATCATTCCTTCCGGCACCTGTAAAATCGGGTTGAGCAGCCCCGTCCAGGCTAGACCCAGATCCAGTGCGAGGGTCCACGTACGTGGAGACCCTCCTGGGGTGGGGGGGGGTCGCCATTTTTGCCCGCATGTTCGTTGGCGCCATTTCCTCCCCTTGATTGCCATATTGTCCGCACAACTAGGCCGTGTGCACAGCAGCGAGCCGGGCGCATGACCGACTTGTGCGCACAGCGGCGCACGCATCTGTGCCATGTGCACAGTGGCGCGCATAAATAGGTCCGTGCGCACAGCGGCGCACACATTTCACCCAGGCGCACAAAGTGGTAGCCTGCGCGTGCACCCCGAACGCACAACTAAGCCTCCCGGCGTGCACACAGATGAGTTTGAGCCACTCCATGCGCACAAATCATGGCACCGCCGGCCAAGGTACAAGCCCTCTGCCCAGCCTGCCACCTGAGAGCTGCGCAACCTGAAGTGGCCTCCGCCCTATGCCTGCAGTGCGAAGAGGCTCAGGGGGAACCTAAGCAAGGCCCCCCACAGCCAGTAGAGGGATCCGGATCCACCAATGATAGTACCCTGGACCTCTGTATCTCCAACTCGGCTGCTACTCGGGGGGCCTCCACTGGATTCAGTATGGACCCAGGGACCTTTTACTGGGTGGAATTCTTCAAAGGGCTGCAAATCTTTGTCCAGCCACAATCGGTACCGCCTGCAACACAAACCCAGTCTCCATCAGAAGCACAAGACCTTCCAAGCACCTCTTGCACCTACCCAGATGCGCCCTATTCATGCAAAAGCCTCCCTGTAGGGAACTCTGACACCTCAGGGGAAGAATCTGACTCCCTGGAGGAAGGGGAAATGCCTCCAGGGATGGAACCATACCGAACCATGATGCGATTCTTCTCCAAAGACGAGTTACCAGCTCTTGTGTCTCTGACCCTGAAGACGCTGGCCATTCCGGGTGCGAGTACCACAGCGGAGCCAAAGATGAACCCAGTTTTGGTCGGTCTCCGTCAGGCCTCATGCTGTTTCCCAATGCTGCAGGCCGTACAACAACTGATTGACCTGGAATGGAATGCCCTGGAGGCCAGCTTCAAAGGAGGATGAGCCCTAGAAGCCCTATACCCCCTGGAACCCACGGCCAAAGAACTCCTATGGTTCCTAAAAGTGGATGCCATCTCAAAGCGCAATACCATCCCAGTCGAAGGAGGAGCTGCACTCAAGGATGCCCAGGACAGATGTCAGGAACATAAGAACATGCCATACTGTGTCAGACCAAGGGTCCATCAAGCCCAGCATCCTGTTTCCAACAGTGGCCAATCCAGGCCATAAGAACCTGGCAAGTACCCAAAAACTAAGTCTATTCCATGTTACCGTTGCTAGTAATAGCAGTGGCTAATTTCTAAGTCAACTTAATTAATAGCAGGTAATGGACTTCTCCTCCAAGAACTTATCCAATCCTTTTTTAAACACAGCTATACTAACTGCACTAAGCACATCCTCTGGCAACAAATTCCAGAGTTTAATTGTGCGTTGAGTAAAAAAGAACTTTCTTCTATTAGCTTTAAATGTGCCACATGCTAACTTCATGGAGTGCCCCCTAGTCTTTCTATTATCCGAAAGAGTAAATAACTGATTCACATCTACCCGTTCTAGACCTCTCATGATTTTAAACACCTCTATCATATCCCCCCTCAGCCGTCTCTTCTCTAAGCTGAAAAGTCCTAACCATCCATCCTTAAGCAGTCATTTGATGTCACAGCAATGACCCTGCAGATCTCTTCCTGCTGCGCTGTTGTGACACGTTGCATCCGTTGGTCTTAGACAGCTTCGCCCCGTTTGCCTCACCTTGTTCACGGCTCCTCCTGCTTACCTTGGGGAAAATGGCTACTGCCACGTCTGCTAGCTGCCCTCTCCGGTGTCCCCGGAACGGCTATGGTGCTGCCTCCCGCCAAGCTCCTCCCAAGGCCTACTAGGGTGCGCCCTACCCACGTCTTTATTTCAGCATTCGAGCGAACCTCGGGTGTGTCCCCCTCAAGTGACATCACACCATCCGGTTATATAGCCTGTACTTTGTTGCTAGCTAATTGAGTTAGCAAAGGATTGGTTTCGGCCGGTCTTAGGTACTCTGCCGCTGGAAGCTCTCTCTCTGCCCTTCGGGGTATTTCTAACCTTGGTACCCGCTCCTCAGGGGCCCTCTGCTTTATTTCAGGAGAATACTGAAGAGCTAAGCATGCTGCATGGGTATATGTAGGCTGACGTCAGCTTTGAAATCTGACTCCGTCTCCCATCTGCTATCAGGAGAGCACAATACCATTGGTCCTGAGTCCATCTGTCTACACTAAGGAAAACGAAATTCAGGTAAGTAATTTCTCCATTCCTAGCACCCAGACAGATGGATTCAGGACCAGTGGGTTATGCACCTCTACCAGCAGATGAAGATGGAGCAAACTGATGTCACAGTATATATACTCCTCCAGTGACAACTTGCCAGTATTCTCCATCTCTAGCAGATGGTGGACGTGCATTTCCCTACTGGGGATTGCTTCAAATTTTAGAGGAGAATTAATAAGAGGTTTGATTTGCCCCACTCTTCTGCGATGATACCAAATGGTCCCTCCCCCAGCTGAGAATTCCTGAGGTGATTTCCGTGGTCCCTCAGATGAGTGCCTTGGTCTGGTAGCTGGTTTCCTCAGCCGGCGTGGACTTAGCTGATTAAAACAGCTGAAAGGCAGCGGGTGCAGGAAGCTGAGCACGGCGGTGATGGTATATGCCCTCTCCCCCCACAACCGGAGACAGTCTCTGTACTTGGCCGGGAAAGGCTGAGCTCAGGTAAGGTTTAAAAAAAAAAAAGAGAGTAGAAGGAGGAACATCAATCGGCTGGAAGCCCGAATGGTTCGGTGGGCATGCTTGCAGTTCTGTGGCAGGCTGCAGGGTCAAGTGGTCCGGGTGATGTTGGACAATGCAACAACAGTGGCTTATATTAATCAGCAGGGAGGAGCCAAGAGCCAACAAGAGACAGACCGAGATATGAAATGAGCGAAAATGCATCATCAGGAGATCTTGGCCTCGCACATTGCGGGAAAAGACAATAAGAGTAGATTCTCTCAGCAGGGAGTCTGGACCCAGGAGAATGGCTGTTGTCGGACAAGGCATATCTGCTGATAGTGGATCCGTTTCTAGACATACTGGTGACTTCTCGCAGTGCAAAGGTTCCTTCATTCTTTATTCGCAGGAGAGATCTGAAGTCCTTAGGTATCAATGCTCTCGTGCAGGTATGGCCGGAGGACAAGCTGCTATATGCCTTTCCCCCATGACCCATGTTGGGCAGAATAGTTCAGAGGGTTGAGGGTCACAGAGGAATGGTGCTTTTGGTGGCACCAGATTGGCCCAGGAAATCATGATATGTGAAGGCTCCTGGTAGACTCCCCCCTCCAGTTTCCAGCACACAGGAATCTTGCGGCAGGGACCTGTTTTTCACAAAGATCTGACTTGGTTATATCTTATGGTAAGGCCCTTTAGAGGGCTCACTTGCTGAAGTATAGATATTCTACTGCGGTGATTGCCACCTTACTATGAGCAAGAAAATTCTCCACTTCTTTAGCCTGTGTGCAGGTCTGGCGAGTATTTGAGATTTTGTGTGAAGATAGAGGAGTGCTTCCTTGTTCAGTTCAGATCCTGCTCATTTTGGAATTTTTGCAGGACAGGTTGAATAAAGGTTTAGCCCTTGATTTGTTGAAAATACAGATAGCGGCTCTTTCCTGTTTCAGGGGTCAGGTGATTGGATTGAATCCTTTTTGGCCTATTCATATGTGGCCTGTTTTTTGAGGGGAGTGAAACATCGTCATCATTCCTTGCAGTTACTGGTAACCTTGTGGCATCTTAATCTGGTTTTGGATTTCTTGGCAGGCCCTACTTTTCGACCGATGTGTAGCCTTTCCCTGCAGTTACTGACCTTGAAAATGGTGTTTCTAGCGGCAATATATTCTGTGAGTCGAATTTCTGAGCTGCAGGCCTTGTCATGCAGGGCTCCATTCTTTCGGATGATGCCAGGGATGATACAGCTTTGTACAGTTCCTTCTTTTTTGCCAAAAGTGGTCTCAGATTTTCACTTGAATCAGTCCATTTCCTTGCCGTCTCTGGATAGGGAAAGAGATGCGGAGGAATATCGCCTGTTGCGCCTCTTGAATGTCAAAGAGATATCTCATGAGGTATCTGGAGATTTCTAAACCTTTCCTAAAGACTGACAGCTTATTTGCCCTTCATGGTGGAGGTAAACGGGGTGAGCCAGCTTCGCGAGCTACAATAGCTCGCTGGATTAGGGAAGTAGTCATGGCTATATATGTGGCTGCTAAAAAGCCATTGCTTAATTAGGTTAGGGCTCATCCCACTAGGGTTCAGGCAGTGTCCATGGGCGGAGATTAGATTGTTGTACCCCCGTCGACTTTGCTGAGCTGCGACGTGGTCCTCCTTACACATCTTTTCCAGGTATTGTCTGGATGTGCAGGCCCAGGAGGATGCAGCCTTTGCACGTATGGTTTTGACTGGACTGCGAGCAGCCTTCCATCCTATTTGGGAGTAGCTTGGGTACATTCCACTGGTCCTGAATACATCTGTCTGGGTGCTAGGAAATGAGAAATTAGAACTTGCCTAATAATTTCCTTTTCCTTAAACCAGACAGTATTCCTAGATAGGTTTCTCCATCACCTTAGTGTTATTGGTGCATATCATCGCCATGTAGAAGATAAGTCCATCTCTGTACGACCTTTAGTTGTATGCTTCATGTGGGGTCTGCTTCATTTGAAGCCTCCCTTAAGACCTCCTGCTATGTCATGGTCTTAGTTCAACTTGCTTCTTTTGAGCCACTATACTCCTGTTACCTAGAAGGTCATATTTTTGGTGGTGTTCACTTCAGCATGCAGAGTCAGTGAGCTTCAGGCCTTAATGACGTATCCACCTTACGTTACTTTTTTTTCTCGATAGTGTGGTCTTCTGTACATTCCCTAAGTTTCTGCCTAAGGTGGTGTCTGACTTCTGTCTTAACCAGTCAATCGTCTTTCTAACATTTTTTTCCCAGGCCTCATGCTCACCAAGGTGAACAAGCCCTGCACAGTTTGGATTGCAAGAGAGCCTTAGCCTTCTATCTAAAGCAGACAGAAGCCCATAAAAAATCCACTCAGCTTTTTGTTTCCTTTGATCAGGACGTGCTGGGAATCACCATTGCCAAACGGATGCTCTCAAACTGGCTAGCAGATTGCATCTCCTTCTGTTATACCCAGGCGTAATTGAATATTGTGGGCCATGTCAAGGCTTATTCTGTATGACCCATGGCAGTGTTAATGGTCCATTTGTGATCAGTCCCCATGGAGGAGATCTGCAAGACTGCGATGTGGAATCCAGTCCACTCATTCACAGTGCACTACTGTTTAAACAGCGATGGCCAACACAAAAGCAAGTTTGGACAGTCTGTCCTCAAGAACTTGAGGTGTTGAACTCAACTCTGTTCCCACCTAGGGCCTGTTCTTTTGGTTCAGGCTGTCTCCTTCATATGATATAAATGCATAAAAAAAGGCCTGTTGCCAGCAATTGTTATGCCATTGGTACTGGTTTGTTGTTAGAAAGATGATTGACTGTTTAAGACAGAAGTCAGACACCACTTTAGGCAGAAACTGGTTTGTTGCCACCTTTTTTCATTGGAAGGTTGTCTGTAGCTAAGGATTCACCCATGTGTGAAGATTGCCATCCTGCTTGTCTTAGGAGAAAGCAGAGTTGTAACAGGTGTTCTCCAAAGACAGCAGGATATCAGTCCTCACGAGACCCATTTGCCTCCCTGTGGAGTTGCGTCTCCACTTTAGGTTTAATTTAATTTTTTATGCTATGTAATTAGACTGAAGGTATCTTATCTGACATGCATGTGTTAGCATGCTCAATACGGCTTGGTCAAAGTTCTAGAAAATTTGACATAAGTTTTCCATGCCAGGCTCTGTCGGATAATGCAACCCATGTGTGAGGACTAACATCCTGCTGTTCTCAGAGAACACCTGTTACAGGTAAGCAACTCTGCTTTCCTCCAAAGAAAGGATTGTATTGTTCAGTCATAAGAGATCAGGATGAAGTGCTAGCGAAAAATAATTATTCTCTCTTTCTCTCTCTGTCTTTCCCTGTCTCTCTCTTTATTTCAAAATAGTATTTTTTTAGTTTAGTTTTTTTAAAACTTATATTTTGTGGCTTCCAGCACAGATATCAAACATTCACAAATAATATTTGTATTACACTACAAATATTGAGAATGGTACTGATTGCCTTGCTTAGCTATGTCTTGTTTATATAGAACTTAATCAGACAATGGATTTTCTTTTCTTTTATATTATGATGGTATGATAGGAAAGAAAAATTCTTTAGGATGTTGGAGTGAAATACTTTGCAAATAGGCATTCATTACAATTTTTTGATAGAATTCTTAGTATAGTTCTTAAACCTTTTTTTTTTTTTTTTTTTACTTAGCCAGAAAGATGGGCAGAAAAGATGCTTCGACGTCAAGACTACCTGTTGATCAGTACCGGAAGCAAATTGGTAGGTTGCATGAAATACTTCAGGGGTGAAAGAAGGATAAAAAGAGAGAATTACAGTGTCTGTGCATTGCTATAAAGCAGGCAGTTTGTATCACTTTCTCCAAATACATGCTAAATTTCTATCCGAAAATGTGCCTGTTGGATATTTTACTCTTGTATGACAGAGTTTAATCTGTAAAGAAAAAAGCCCAGGGAACTTACCTGAAGGGTATTGCCTTTTATTTGTTAAAGGACAAAGGATTCTGGAAGCTGTTACATTTTATGTATAAATATTTGATATTCTGCCTTTTTGTAAAGGTAAACACAAGATGGATTACATAAATTTAAGAAGAACATTGAGCACATAAGAAAACATGTACGGGTACAACATACAGATGTGGGATAGATTGCAAGTAAGGTTCATCTGGTATAAGTAATGCATAAAATAGGAATGAGAGTGGTAGCAGTTGGATAGCAATAAAGATGTGAGTTAATTGGTTATAGAAAATGCAAGTTAAGCACCAGAGCTAAGAGAGAGGAAAAACAAATGTTAGGTAGAAGTGATCCAGAAGTGGGTGAATTTTGAGGGACTAGTAAGTAGGCAATAGAGGGGTCAATCTCTGCTTTATAGTCTAGGGCAAAGGTCCCCAAACATTTTGGAGGAAGAGGCACATAACATGTCAAATCACTGAAAGAGCCAGGCTGGGGGTCCCCTCAGGTGTGTGTGTAGAAGAATATGGAGAATTCCATCCTCAGATTTTTAGATTGTCATGGGGAAGGGGTTGCATCTTATGTTTGGCCCTTTCATTGATTTCAAATGCTGGGCAAGGTAGAAAGCAGGGAGTAAGGTTCCCAAGAGTGTCAGTAATCACATTTCTACATTTTTCAGAAGTTGATATTTGTACCACACCCCTGGGAACTCTGCCCCTGGGGGGGGGGGGGGGGCTGTTTGTGTATCTGTGTACGTATAGCAGACTCCCTTCCCTCTCATACCCCTCTACCCTCCCTACCTCTTCCATACACACACATACAACCTTCCTTCCCTTTTCCATCTCCTTCCCTAACATACTCCTCTTCCTTTCCCCACTCAGCCTTCCCCCTCTTACTTTAATCTCCTACCCTCCCTATCCTTTACTTCCCCTCCTGTTCCCTCCCTTGTGCACTCCAACAGTACCTTTCCCCTTGATCTGCCACTTATGGGGCTTGGCCGCCCCACCTGTAGCTCTTCCGAATTCCACAGTCCAATGTCTCTTCTACCACTGGCAGGGCCAGGCCTCCCCGCCAGTGGCTTTTCTCAAGGTTGTGGTTGGAAGTGGGGTAATCTTCCCTGGTTGGCAAAATCTGACTTCCCCACCAGCAGCTATTCCGATTGTTGTGGTCCAATGTCTACTGCTGGCGGGTCCAAGCTTCCCCACTAGTGGCTTTTCTCAAGATTGTTGATTGGCAGGGTGGTGGTCTCCCTGTTTTGGGGCCTGGCCTCTCTGCCTCTGGTTCTTCTGAATTTTGTAGTTTGACATCTTTTCTCCTCCTGGCCTGGCCTAGCCTCCCTGTTAATGGCGTCTCTGAATGCTGTGGTCTGACGTCTCTTCTACCACTGTGGGGACTAGGCCTCCCCCGCCAGTGGCTGACATCTTGGGCGAGGTTCAGCAGCTGTTCTTTCGTTGGCTGAGCCTGGGAGACCTTGCTAGCCTTTTTGCTTTCACTGTGACTTTGAAAAATCTTCTGTGGGCCAGATCAGGCCGCTTGAAGGACAAGCTCTGGGGGCTGGATAAAAGAGTTGGGTGGTCATAGTTTAAGGATCCCTGGTGAAGCTTTAGCTTTTTTTCCAGAATGAGACGTAGCAAGTTTCCAGGTGCAATATTAGAGATATTTTAGGGGTGAAGTAGCTGAAGTGCAAAGTCTCATGCATGTTTGCCTGAAGGCAGTGAAGGAAAAGATAAAAAGGATGGCTGGGAGAATCGAAGTTTCCTCGTGGGAGTGTAGAATAGAGGATGGGAAGCATATTCTAGTGCTGGTTGATTTTAGATACTACACAGTGCTGTTTTTGAATCATTTGTGCTTTTTGGAGAAACTGAAATTATTATTCAGTATTGTTCCCTTAACAATGTAAGCACCTTTTTAGTTGAGTTTTCTCTGTCAGTTTGATATTAGTTCACAACAGACATTTCACATAGCACTCCTAGTTGATCGATTTAAAGTAATCTCTCTTGCCTAATTGTTACCTGCTTATGGGTCACAAGGATAAAGCACAGCTTGTGTTTTATAAATCACTTACATTGTGCAAGAACTAGAAATATAATATGGGTAGCCAGGACTAACTCTTCTCCCTGCACCCACCCTCTCACACTTTTCAATAATAATACACACACCTTAATTGGGGATCAAACAGGCTGCAGCTTTACTGAACAATAAATCAGGTGCCCAAGCACTAGTAAACTTATATATACATAGGCCTCAAATATGCACCCGCCAGCAAGGTGCACTTGTCCAGGCCCGTCATCCTTGTAACTATGATATATACCATATTCACCCACAGCCCCCGCCACCACTCAGCAAGGAGTCGTGAAAATAAGCCCCCACCACCAGCCAGCAAGGAGCGTCATGCAGGACAACTGCACCCAATTGTCCTGCCTGGAGTTCAGACCTGACACCTGTCAGGTCGTCATACCATACAAGACCACGCTGACCTCTGATTGGCTCAGGCATCCTGCCACAGGCACAGAATGCCACCCATCCTGTGACCCTCCCCCCCCCCCCAAAGATGTGACCCCCACATCCCTAATACAATAATTCCTCCAAGGCCTCCTGAAATGCATTTATACTTTATTTTCAATTTTTCCAATATTAAACCAGAGCATGAAAACAGAGATATCTGCGATTATTTCGCCCTGTAACATAAACATCTGCAGTTATAACAACCTGTAACAGTGAGTCCCCCCCTCTCTGGTGGATATCAGCATCTCAAGAGGGTCTCTATGCCCTATCACTCCACAGCCTGTGAGCCGTTTTCGGACAGTAATGGATACGCATGTCTATAGGGTTGTGAAGTTGTAAAGTAGATTATGACATATCAAAAAGTCGACTTCGTGCCTTGGTGTTGCGAGAGAGAAGAAATACGGACCATCTGTCCAGAAACTCCTTGTATCTTGAGGGAGACGACCTTTTGGCCGTTATGTGCTCTCAAACTGCCATACTTTCCAAGCAGACATTGTTGGAGCTTCCTCCTTCATCCACATTTCCAGAATCGATTTCTTTGCCAGCCAAAAGGTTTTTTGTAGGAATGTCCTCTGTCCAACGGGGATTGTGGCCGACAGTTTGTCCATCATCCCGAAAAGACAGCAGCTCGGATCGTCCGGGAGATATGAGTGCAATAAGCCACCGAGGAAACTTAGGATATGACACCAAAACCTGCATATTTTACTACAGGCTCAGAACAGATGAGACAGAGTGCCCTCCGCAATCTTACATTTAACAGATATGTTACTGTCAGTCATCTTAGCCTTACAGGCCCAAGTACGAGATACGTACAGTCGTCGAAGAAATTTATACTGAGTTTCCCTCAGTAGGACATTATCAGAAACCTTTTAAGGCCCACAAAATGTCTCCCCAACATCTCTGGAGGAAGTGCAGTATTCATGTCCCTGTTCTATTTCCCCGCCAACTCAAATAGCTGACCTGTCACTTTGAGGCCCCCGAGCACCTTTCTTAATGAGGCACACGTTGTTGGCTGTCCTGCTGGGGTAGAGAAAAATTTGACAAAGATGGGAAAATTTGGGCGTATTGGATTTTTGCAGTAAGTCATGTTCAGTAAAGTGTCTAACCTGCAAATATATATAGAACTCTTTATGGGAAAGGCCTTATTCCCATCGTAAGGTGTCAAAGGGGAATACCTTGCCCGTCTCTTTCTGCAAATATTGAGGAAGGAATTCCAGACCCTTTGCCTCCAAGTGCTTAACACAAAGTGCCCACATCCTGGGAAAAATTTGGGATGCCCATGTGGGGAGATAAATGGTGATATTTCCCAGGATACTCCAAGTTTTTGGCACAGACTGCGCCATGCTATCCGGCGATTAGCAAGAAATTGGTTACGGGAGATTGCTCTGGGAATATCCGCCCCAGAGAAGTGCAGGGAGTTCTGGATTTTAAGGGGAGCACAACAGGCCTGAATAAGGCCGAGGGATGTGTAAGTCTCAGTGCCCAGTAAACAATCTCGAACATGACGAAGGAGGCGTGCTAGATTATACTCATGTAAGTTCGGGCAATCCATCCCACCCCTGTCCCAGGGGAGCTGCAAAACGGATAGTGTAAACCACGCCTTCTTCCCTCTCCACAGAAAAGCATCTAGACTCCTTTCAAGGCCTTTCACATGTTTTTTCAGGATCGACAGGGGTAACATTTGAAGGTGATAGAGCCATCTGAGGAGCTCCACCATTATTAATAGCTGAATCCTGCCACTGATAGAGAGGGGGGAGCGTTGTCCAATGTTCTAATTGCTCCTTTGTTTTGTTAAGTAACGGCATTATAGTGCAGCGGTAAATATTATCGATGTTAAGGGGGATCTTAATGCCAGATACCTCATCTCCCTGTCCACCCAACGAAGCGGGAAGGGGCCCACCCAAGACTTTTAAAAGAGCCCATGACATCCAATGCCTCAGACTTGTCAAGGTTAATTTTGAGGCCCAATAATTTGCCAAACTGCCGCTGAAGCTCCATTACCAATGGTAGAGACCGAGCTGGGTCCATTAAGAACACCAGCACATCGTCCGCAAAGGTGGCAATTTTGAAGGTCTCCTCCTGGATTGCGAAGCCCCCGATTTCCAGGTCTGCCGCAGTTTTCCTTAGAAGGGGATCTATGGATAGTATGTAGAGCAGAGGGGACAGCAGGCACCCCTGTCGGGTCCCACGGTGTATGTCAAAACTATGCGACATGTCTCCATTGGCCAGAATGAAGGACGATGGGGCCTGATATAACAAAGAGATAAGGCTTATAATATCCCCTGCTAGCCCAGAGCGCTTTAGAATCGAAAACAAATAAGGCCACGCCACCTGATCGAATGCCTTTTCGGCATCGAACCCCACTACCAACGCCGGGATCCCCCTCGCTTTACATTGGGACATTGCCGTCCAAAGACGGATGATATGTTTACTGGAAGTCCTTCCTTTTATAAACCCTGCCTGGTCCCCAGATATCAAAGAGGGCAGAACCACATGTAATCTGGTGGCTATGATCTTAGCAAAACAGTTTGGTATCAAAATTCAGTAAAGAGATGGGGCGATATGAGGCTGGTTGTAACAGATCTTTACCCCCCTTGGGAAGAAACGTAATATGTGCCAGTGTAGCTTCCTTCGGGAATGCCCCCTGCTCCTTAGCTGCCTGAAAGTATTACCACATGTCCATGCCCAGGTCTTTTATATTGAATCTTGTAATACTCCGCATTGAACCCATCGGGTCCCGGGGCTTTGTGGGCTGGGCTAGTCTTTATCCCTACTTCAATCTCCTGAACTCCAATTGGCCTATTGAGCCATTCCAACTGTATAGGGGAAATGCGGGGTAGCGCCAGCCCTTGGAAGAAGATCGGCTTATGCCTCCGCCGACCCCTCTGCTCTATATAAGGTCTCGTAAAATGCCCTGAAAATGTCACATATTGATGCTGCGGAACTATGACTCACTCCTGCGGAATCTCGGAGAGCAGAGATATAGGTTTGTCCCCTGTGTGCCTTCACTAAAGCAGTTTATAACTTTCCCGCCTTATTGCCTTAACGGTATAAGCGATGTGAAGCATGCAGCATCGTCCTCTCTGGTCTCTGGTGGATATAACTATTTAGAGAGATCAGCGCCTCTCTATACCTCTTTTTATTATGCTCAGAGGGCAGCTTAATTAACTGGGCCTTTACCCTCCGTACCTCCCGCCCCAGTTCCAATATACGTTGATTGAGCAGTTTTTTTTTTTTCCTGATGACATAAGCGGTTATGTTCCCCCCACATCACAGCCTTTCCCGTGCTCCAGAACAGTAGTGGAGTGGTTTTATGCTGCCTATTGTTTTAAGGTATAATCCACCCATTTCTCTCTGAGGTAGACCTGAAAGTTCGGTTCATTGGCCAGGTGGGAAGGAAATCTCCACCTACTCAGCTTGCCCCCATTGGCCCCCATTTCACTTCCATCCATATTAAGGAATGGTCCGAGAATTCCGGCAACCCGATTTCCACCTGATGTACCTGAACTAGGCACCCCCTGGAGACAAGAATATAGTCCATTCGAGACATGGTTAGATGGGCCTGTGAGACATGAGTATAATCCGACTCCTCAGGATGCAGAGTTTTCCAAATATCCAGTAATTGTAAATAATTGCACAGGAACAGGATCCCTCTTATTTTTCCCCAGCGCCGCAGTAGCCACCTGGGATGTTCTATCCAACATTGGGTCCGCCACACAATTGAAATCACCCGCTACCATCAAGGGACCTTGGGCTGCCCATACTAACTCCTGCATAAGTGTGGTGAAGAATGCATGCGAATAAATATATGGGCATACATGCTGCACAGGGTGATGATTCGTCGGCTAATTTTCCCCACCACAATGAGATAGCACCCTGCATCATCCTTAGTAGTAGAAACCCATTCCCATGCGACCTTCTTTCTTATAAGAATCCTGTGTACCGCTGGAGCACAATATACTTACCCCACCCAGTCTTTCTGTAACTTCCGGTGCTCAAGGGCTGTTAAGTGTATCTCCTGAAGACAAGCTATCTGTGCTCTGTCTACGCAGCGAGGCCAGCAATTTTGTGCGCTTCACTGGTGACCCAATGCCAGCCACATTCCATGAAATGAGCCGAATATTTTCACCCATATTTGATCCAGTGATCATTCGATAATTCAAACAGAACATAAGAAAATGCAATACTGGGTCAGACCAAGGGTCCATCAAGCCCAGCATCCTGTTTCCAACAGTGGCCAATCCAGGCCATAAGAACCTGGCAAATACCCAAAAACTAAGTCTATTCCATGTTACCATTGCTAATGGCAGTGGCTATTTTCTAAGTGAACTTAATAGCAGGTATTGGACTTCTCAATGCATATCCAGCATGGCTCTCTGCTTCAACAGCAGGGGAGAACAAAAAACTGATACTTCACGCATATCCAGCATAGCTCCCTGCTTCAACGGCAGGGGAGAAGAAAAAAACAACCAACAAGGGCTGTACAACATAGTCTAGGTAAAACAAATAGGCATGGGTGTAGCTTGCTTATTGCAGCGGTTACTACCCCTACTACCCCTAACTAATCAGGCTAGATATTTCACTTGGATGCAGCTCCGTCACTGCTCTCTGCATTAATGGTGGGGGTGGAAGGGGAATAGAACAAAGAGCTAAGAGAAACAGATAAGTATGAGAGAAAAAATGTGTGAAGCTTGCTGGGCAGACTGGATGGGCCATTCGGTCTTCTTCTGCCGTCATTTCTATGTTTCTATGTTTCTATATAACTTATCCAATCCTTTTTTAAACACCGCTATACTAAACTGCACTAACCACATCCTCTGGCAACAAATTCCAGAGTTTAATTGTGCGTTGAGTAAAAAATAACTTTCTCCGATTAGTTTTAAATGTGCCCCATGCTAACTTCATGGAGTGCCCCCTAGTCTTTCTACTATCCGAAAGAGTAAATAACCAATTCACATCTACCCGTTCTAGACCTCTCATAATTTTAAACATCTCTATCATATTCCCCCTCAGCCATCTCTTCTCCAAGCTGAAAAGTCCTAACCTCTTTAGTCTTTCCTCATAGGGGAGCTGTTCCATTCCCCTTATCATTTTGGTAGCCCTTCTCTGTACCTTCTCCATCGCAATTATATCTTTTTTGAGATGCGGCGGCCAATATTGTACACAGTATTCAAGGTGCGGTCTCACCATGGAGCGAAACAGAGGCATTATGACATTTTCCATTTTATTCACCATTCCCTTTTTTCTAATTCCCAACATTCTGTTTGCTTTTTTGACTGCCGCAGCACACTGAACCGACAATTTCAATATGTTATCCACTATGACGCCTAGATCTCTTTCTTGGGTTGTAGCACCTAATATGGAACCCAACATTGTGTAATTATAGCATGGGTTATTTTTCCCTATATATATATATATATATCACCTTGCACTTATCCACATTAAATTTCATCTGCCATTTGGATGCCCAATTTTCCAGTCTCACAAGGTCTTCCTGCAATTTATCACAATCTGCTTGTGATTTAACTACTCTGAACAATTTTGTGTCATCTGCAAATTTTATTATCTCACTCGTCTTATTTCTTTCCAGATCATTTATAAATATATTGAAAAGTAAGGGTCCCAATACAGATCCCTGAGGCACTCCACTGTCCACTCCCTTCCACTGAGAAAATTGTCCATTTAATCCTACTCTCTGTTTCCTGTCTTTTAGCCAGTTTGCAATCCACGAAAGGACATCGCCACCTATCCCATGACTTTTTACTTTTCCTAGAAGCCTCTCATGAGGAACTTTGTCAAACGCCTTCTGAAAATCCAAGTATTCTACATCTACCGATTCACCTTTATCCACGTGTTTATTAACTCCTTCAAAAAAGTGAAGCAGATTTGTGAGGCAAGACTTGCCATGGGTAAAGCCATGCTGACTTTGTTCCATTAAACCATGTCTTTCTATATGTTCTGTGATTTTGATGTTTAGAACACTTTCCACTATTTTTCCTGGCACTGAAGTCAGGCTAACCGGTCTGTAGTTTCCCGGATCTCCCCTGGAGCCCTTTTTAAATATTGGGGTTACATTTGCTATCCTCCAGTCTTCAGGAACAATGGATGATTCTAATGATAGGTTACAAATTTTTACTAATAGGTCTGAAATTTCATTTTTTAGTTCCTTCAGAACTCTGGGGTGTATACCATCCGGTCCAGGTGATTTACTACTCTTCAGTTTGTCAATCAGGTCTACCACATCTTCTAGGTTCACCGTGATTTGACTCGGTCCATCTGAATCATTACCCCAACTCGGACCGAGCCCACTCCCCGCCAGGCCCCAACCAGGAACAGAGACCAGAGATTTCCAGGGGCCTGGAGCTGAAGACCCAAAGGGGAAGCCCCTCTCCCACCCCCGTAGGCCAGTAGCCTAAGGGGCCTAAGGGGCCGCCCCAATTACTGCCCATCGGGGAGGACAGCTGGGCCGAAAGTCCGGCTTCTGCCCATGGTGCTGACACGGGCCACGGTCCTTGAGGGCCCTCACCAGAAAACCCAACTTCCCAGTCACAGAAGGGCATCCCATAAAAGGACCACCTAGACCCCATTCATTTGGAAATCCAGCGCCGGGTAAGCTAGGCGGCCCTCCCACAGTCTCTTAATGCCACCTATGCTTGCACTGGGGCCAGCCGCATCCTTTACCACCTGCCGCGGTGCACTAGCTGCCATTGTCTGAGACACACCGCTCAATGCTGTACCCAGTATCCCCCTGCCCCCCCATCTGAGGCCCAGTCCCTCACTTGAACCCAGAAAACAGACCCAGGAGAGAAGCATCAGCTCTCCCATGCAGGGCTGCTGCAGAATCAGCACCATCCCAAGCGGACAGCGCTGAGACCTGTACTGCTGCTAGCAACCCTCCCTTGGCGGATGTAACGGTGTGGGAGGGGCCCGAGGCCGAATGTGGGTCGGAAGGAATAGGCCTTCCTTTGTCAGGCACTTTCTTCAGACCTCGACTTCGTGCACGCCAACACGCATTCTTCAGGCCTCTGAAGGGCCACCTCCTCCGGCGCAGGGACCAACATAATCGCTCTCCCTGCCCCCATATACCCTGACGGCACTGGACCGCACGATGCTTTCTCTCCCCCCCCCCCTGCAGGCAGCGTAACTGCACCGCAATTCTCACCAGGACATCAGGTGGCAGTGGCTCACCTGGGGCTCCGTACTCCACCTCAGCCACGGCCGCCTCCTCGGAGTCCATCTCAGTGCCAGGTAAATGCAGCGGCTTCGGGAAGCAACGGCTGGCGAGTGGGGCCGACCATTGTTCCCTCAGCAAGTCCCCCAATCAACTCCTCCCCCTTTGGCAGCCCAGGAACAAGGGAACCACTAGGTTCCCATGTCTCTCACCTGAGGTTTGAATTCAAACCTCTCCTTGCCTGCCAGTCAATGGGCTGATGCGCTGGGCGCTGAAGGGGGTTTCAGCGCCCAGCAGCCACCCTTCCCTTCTGGGTGCTGGCACGAATTGTGCCTGGCACCCACATTACTCCGGGCACCCTGATATCTCATCAGGGTGTCCTTTTCAAATGTTTAATTATCTGTAGTAAATCAAGAAAATGTTGACTTTGAGGTTATAGAGCAGGTTAACATATACAGTCTGAATGCTTCCCTTTTATTTATTTACTCTTTTATCCCATTTTTTCCTAATGATGTCAAGGAGTAGCCTAGTGGTTAGAGCAGCAGGCTGCAAACCATGGAAACCAGGATTCAGATCCTGCTGATGATCATTGTTACCTTGGGCAAACCCTTTGCAGACAGGGAAATACATTCAAGTACTGTTGGCAACTCGCCTTGAGCAGCCAATGAAAAGGCATTAGCTAAATCTAAATATATATAAGAAAACAAAAAAATACATATCTGTACCATCCATACAGTTCAACATGACACAGTTTACATTATCCACATCATAAGAAGTAGACTAAAAAGCAACATAACATTCCCAGTTGAATGCGCTTGGGGCTGTAGAAATGTTAATGTTCATATGCGTATTATGTCAGTTGCTAAATATTTTTCTGCACGTTTAAATTGGAAGAAGTAAGTACATTTTAAAATGTGTTAAATTGATTAGCTTAAGAAGCAGATTATCGAAGGGCATTATACAATGCATGTTGAGTTGAGCTCGTTAGTTTTCTTATTTATTATCACTGATTTGTAAGGTTTTGTTTAGTTTCTCTAATAACCTCTCTTTGGGCTTGATTCATGAAGCTTTTCTCCCATAGAGACAGAATGGCCTTATTGAATCAAGCCATTTATGTTCTGTAGCAGTGCTATTCCACTGCTTAGGTTTAGAATACTTCCTTACATGTCACGTATGTCTTACATGTAGCTTTTTTTTATTTCTAGTCTTATTGTTACTGTAAACAGAGTGGAAGTCAATTCTTATTGTTATAGAAATGCAGTGTTTTGAATGCCTTTTACGTAAAGCGAGATGAGTCCCAGGGCAGGTATTATTTATCAGATGCCATTACATTACTAGTTACATTTGAAATCCTATGGAAAAAAATCAATTGTTACTATCCATCATTTTCTGTTCAGTGATTTCCAAAGACTTTGCTATGTGGTAAGTGTTTTGTTTTGTTTTGGTTTTTTTTAGGTTTTTTTTCTGTTAACATTTCTAACCTGTTATTTTTCTTCTTTTGCTTTGCTATAACATTAGACATTGTAGAAAACAGTAATGCTCTCTCTTGTTAAAAACGGTTGATATAATTTTCAGTCTGCTATTGTTACATTCTAGATTCATTGACAGACAAGGCTGTATTGTATGTCAAGTCAATGTTCAGCTGAAAGGATCCACTGTCAGCTGTGCAGAAGCATATAAAGGAAATGTAATAATCAATTCAGGTATCCTGCTGCCCATTAAACACTGACTGGTTGGTTGAGTTTAGCTTTAAAACATTACGACTTAAAATTTAGCAAAAGATGGACACCACTAAAATACAAGTCAAGCCTTGAAAGTGGAGGGGCATTGTTGATCATTCTAAACTGATCAGTCAGTTGGATTATAACAGCCCAGTCACATTCCACACTTGTGCTAGAGTACTTCAACCTCATAGTTGTTTTTTTTGTTTTGTTTTGTTTTTTTAAATCAAAATATATGCGGTTCATAAATCTGTAAATTGAAAGTACTGGCATTAGGAAGTCTCTGGATTATTACCAATATTACTACTATTACTTAATGTTTTATAGTGCTGCTAGGCAAGGGTATAATCTTGGCATCAGAACAGCTCATTTTTGTTTTCTTATCCTTTTCCTTTGTACATGCAGGAGACAAAAAAAAAACAAACTAATGACCAACAACATTGCGGAGAAGGAGACACTTTCTTTTTGCTGTAAATATTTAAATTCCTGACCAAGCTAAAAATATGAATAAGAATAATTAGCAATAGCACTTCTGGACAAATCTGGTTCCTTCTTAGATTTGTAGCATATGGATTCCTATTGTGTTCTGTATTTGTTTTCTATAGTTGATTTTATTTTGTAAGTTTTATAGCATTGTGTGATTTGTTAGCTAGAACTTTGTGACTTGGGCCTCATTGAGACCTACTTGAAAATGTGGGTTTGCATAATTAAAATTACACAAATGTTTGGATGAGGAATACAATAAACTCCTCACAACTTATGTATTCTGCAGTAGAGATTTTGCATTACAGAAATTTTGTTACTCTTCTCTGTCACTGGATGGGCAAAGCTTTTAAAATTCCAAAATCTGGAACTGACCTTTAACAGAGGCTTGCTTCTTCATCTCCACTAGCAGTATAGAACAGAGCACAAAATTATTGCCATTGATTTTCTGAATATAATTGGATCTTCATCAGATCCTCACCTCTTTTGTCAGCATTATCTCTGGACTGTAACAGACATTTATAGCGCTAAACATCCTTTTGTATGATAAAACTACATTGATAGTTCAGCTGGGTCAACAGTTGCAGAAAAATAGAGTATTTTAATGCTTTTTTTTTTTTTTTAATAGAAGCTGTGATTATACAGGTAAAATCAAATCTGCTAATTGAAACCTTTTAAATATTGTTGCTATGTTTCCTGCTGATTAGAATCCGCCATAGAATGTAGTTATCATAATTAAATTCTGTTGCAGATTCTAATCAGCGGGAGACAGAGCAACATTATTTAATAGGGTGATAAGTGAACAGAATTTTTTTTTTACCCAGCAGTATTCCCTTGGCTATTAAACCCTTTGTTCTTGTTGTTTCATGCCACTTTGCCTTGATGAAAGGCATGGTGGATGTGATTGACTAAGTGATGTCAAGTGCTGAGGGAAGCGGATGTCAGACACCTGTGAAGCGGCACTCTGCAGAAGGAGGCTGCCACCGTTCTCTTATGCTCTTCTTTTTTTTTTTTTGGAATGGATTTTAGGATTCTACAGCACAGCAAGGGACAACTCTGCAGCTGCAAAAATGGTGAAAAGCTTAGAGTGCTGGTGCTAAAGGATCGCTGAAGCTCTTGTGGCACACTTTTTTATTTTCTTTGTGTTTTGTTTTTTTTTAAAGAGCAAATACAATATTATGTGCGATTGCTGACTTGGCAGGACAGGATGCTGATGGTTTTTACTTTGACGTTTTATTTATTTATTTATTTATTCATTCATTCATTCATTCATTCGATATTCTGCCTTTTACCACGAATGCCCTCAAGGCGGATTACAATCAATTTAAAGACAAATAAAATGCAATTGAGAGAAGCTACTGTGGTGGTCAAATTTATAGTACAATAGCATTGAGAATCCAGGGTATATAACTTCAGTTGTATGTCTAAGAGAATCAGTGTGCTGTTCCTTTTGATGTTGGAGAGCCTCTGAAGAGCTATGGAAAGTCCCATCACAAAACCAAATCATACCAGTCTTGCAACTTTTACAGGTTTTTAAATGATGCAGCTATATACTTGCCAAGTTTTTAATTTTGAAAAGCTATCAGCATAGTGTTATCTGTCTGACATGTATCTTACCTTCCATTTCCAATCTGGGATTTTATCTTGTGACCCTCATAAAAGCCTTTCACTGCAAAAATTCAAAATCTCATCACAGCTTTTTCTGATGGCTGTTTATATAGCTCTTGCTTTGGTAGGAATAATTTAAATTTTCTGTCAACAAGCAGGGCTAAATCAGCCATGACACATGGATAATATCATCTGACGGCACCAGACAGGGCATGTGTCGGAGTTACATCCAGAGCCCCTCAACGTTTTACTCATCCAAGCGCTCTGTGTCTCGTTTTTCCTCTTCTAATTTTGTTTTGTTCGGTTTTTGCTTCTCATTACCTCAGCAGCACTTTTCAGCGCAATCAACTAAAGAAAAAGAAAGAAGTCTATCACCGATGTACATGACATTTGCTATTGATGACAGGGGTCAGATCACGATGCACTAACTTTTACCATTGTGGCCGGATGTCTGTATCAGAGATCCAGAGCCTGGAAGATGGAGAAGTTATGCAAGTTGGTGAAGTCATTCGAGCCTCCTCAAAAATCCCAGTGGCAAGAGCTACTTGAGTAGGGCTCCCCCTTCAACAATACAGACCTCTGAGCTTGCTGTCTTAGTGAGGGCTGAGTAAAGTTTGGAAGCATTGGACACAGGAATCTGTGAGCTCGTCTCAGGCCCTGTGGGGCTTGGTGGTGCACTAGAAGAAGCAGCGCCATTGAAGCTGAGGTTTGCTCTACTCCAGCGCATCAAGCCTTGACTCCATGAATGCATCAGAGCTTGGTTTTCAGTGAAGCACTTGGTGCTGGTGACATAGCAAGCCTCAGTGTATAAACCCTCAACATCATTGATGCAATCAAGTCAGCACTAGGGAAATAAAAACCTACATTCATTGGACTGCAAGAGGGCCTTGGCCTATTATCTGATGAGAACTCAGTAACATCATCGGGCTTAACAACATTTGGTCTCTTATAATCCTAATAGACTGGTCATAGTAGCTGCCAAGTGAACTTTGTCCAACTAGCTAGCAGATTGTATCATGTATTACTACATTTTGGCTAGCCTCCACATCACAAACTCAACGCTTATCAAGTGAGAGCTGTGGCTATCTCAGTGGCTTATCAGAGTCTTGACTATTGAAGACATTTGCATAGCTGCTACTTGGTCATCAATTCACACCTTCACTTCCCATTACTGTCTGGACAATCTATCAAGAAGTGATAGTAACTTTGGGGAAGCAGTTAAACAGCCCATTCATTCACCCAGTAATCCACTCCTCATGGTGGGGTCTGGGTTGCCTTTTTCAGTAATCGCTGTGCTTCAGCTCTTAGCTTGGGACTCCCCATGTGTCGTGGCTAATTCAGCCCTGCTTGTTGATGGAGAAAGCAAGTTTGCTTTTCATAACCCCGTTGTCTATGGAGAAACATGTTTAATTATGCTTAATACCTGCCTACCTCCCTGGAGAGTCTGCTTTCCAGCTAAAACTAAGCTCTTTAATCAACTGAGGGGCGCCCGTGCGGTAACTCCCACGCATGCTCAATAAAGCAAAAACTGTATGAGCTAGGAAAGATGGGTCTGTTTGGTGCTGTTGTATGACATTACCCATGTGTCATGACTAATCCTGCTGCCTACAGAGAATCCCATTTATGGTAAGCAAATTTGCTGTTTATACAGTACAATCTTCAGTTGAAGGTCAGCTAAGATTTAAGGCTAAGAAAAAGCAGTTAAGATGCAAAACCCCAAGAGAGGAACAGTATTGGTGGTAAAAGTCTTCTGAGCGGGATCTAGGGAATACTGTGTACAGATCTGGAGACTATACCTTCAAAAGGATATAAACCGGTTGGAATCTGTCCAGAGGGTGGCTACTAAACTGTAAATAGTCTTCATTCTAAAATATATGGGGACAGAATTAAATATTTAAACATGTATACCCTAGAGGAAAGGCGTGATAGGGGAGATATATTTAGAGAGGTTTCCATGTACAAGAGACGAGGTTCTAGGATGAGGGTTATGGGATTAGAGAGAAAGGAGGTAGACTTGGGAGTAATTTTAGGAAATATTTCTTTACAGAAAGGGTAGTGGATTCATGGAACAGCCTTTCAGTAGAGGTGATGAAGACAAAAATAGTATCTAAATTTAGGAATGCATGGGATAAACACAGAGGATCTCTGAGGGAATGATGGGACTTGTAAAGCTGAATTAGTTGGATGGATGGGCAGACTAGCTAGGCCATATGGGTTTTTTTCTGCCATCATGTTTCTATTTAGTAACAGGTGTGCTGTGAAACACAAATCTCTGATGAACATGCAAAAATACATAGCATACCAGTACCTGGAATAGAAGATGCCGAAGAATCAACTATTTGTAATAAAACATATAGTCTTTATTTCAATCCATTGACTCCATGGTGGAAGCCTAAGAAACCACACTGATGTGCATTTCAATTGCCCTCAATCATAGGGACTGTCCATTATTCATGGTGCTTTGTTGTATTTTGTATAACTCCGGTGTAGCTAATGGAGGAAAGATGTATTGAAATTGCACAAGAAAGAATACATATATTTGATTTTTTATCTCTGTGGTTCAGCGTTTGGATAATAAAATGTCCCACATTTGCAAGAATGTGTGCTATAGTACAGTGGTTCTCAACCTTTTTTCTGTCGGGACACACCTGACAGATGGTTCTCACATGCGTGACACACTGACCCATGATCGTCACAGGGCTAGATGTAAATGTACAGTTTGCATCCACGGGAACCCCCCTGATCCACAATAATGGATGTAAAGCAGAATTATGACATTCCCCATTCAACTCATCTACAAAAAAGATATTCTGGTTCTGGTGTCATCTCAGTAACAGCAACTCAAACTCCTTCTACTTTCAGGCTCAATAGCCCTACTTATGAAAAGACAGCAGTTTACCACCAATGCATGTCCTCTTGAGAAAACGCAACAAATAAGACTGATAAAACACTTACATGCTAGTAAAATATATCGGTAACAGACACAGAACCGACCTAACATACTCCCAGGATCTGTAGTAATGCACATAAACTAATCCACACACAGTTACACCTGTATTATGGAATACACTCAAACAGGAGCAACCCTATCTATGAAAAGGCAACACTATAAATATTAAAATCAGGCCCTAAAACCAATACACCTCTTATTAGGAAAACAGAACTAACAAGCAGCTATAGATCCCCACACAGAAATAATTGTAAAACTATACTAATAAGCAGAATAAATGTTTCACAACAACTATGAACAGAATAACATCCAACAATTAAAAACTCATAAAAACTATTAAAAATTCTCCAAACACCAATAAAATATTTCAAAAAAAGCAGACACATCACATAATATTAAATAATTAAAATGGCAGTCAATCAAGAAAAATAAACTTAAAAAGCCACCTTTACTTACCCCCTCCAGCAGCTGTCCTACTCCTCTTCCATGCAGGCTGTAGCACACACCAGAAGCAGCAGTAGTGGCTAAGCTCTATACTCATGGTCCTCTTCCTTAGGGCCCATGTCTCTCACACACACACACCATACCAGTCATGCCCCCATGACCAGTTTCTGTCTCTCACACACCAATCATCTCCCAGTCTTTGACAAACACACCAGTCACCTTCCTGAACAGTTTCTCTCATGCCATACACACACACACAGGCTTCCCACTCCCGTGTTCCACTTACATATATGGGCTTCTCACTCTCATAATCACTTTCTCTTTCTCACATACACTCACCAGTCTCTCACTCCCATGCTTGTTCTCTCCACATGCACAGGCTTCTCATTCCCATAATCACTTTCTTTCTCTCACACATACACACACACCAGTCACCTGATCTCTCTCATGCATACACACACACAGGCTTCCCACTCCCATGTTCTCTTTCAGATATACAGGCTTCTCACTCCCGTGCTGTATCTCACACACTCCCATGCTCACTCTTCACATGCACAGGCTTCTTATTCCCATAATCACTTTCTTTCTCTCTCTCACATACACACAAACACACACCAGTCACTTGATCTCTCTCATGCATATACACACACACATAGGCTTCCCACTCTCATGTTCTCTTTCAGATATACAGGCTTCTCACTCCCATGCTGTGTCTCACACACACACAGGTTTCTCACTCCCATGCCCACTCTTCACCTGCACAGGCTTTTCATTCCCATAATCACTTTCTCTCTCTCACACATACACACACACCCGTCACCTGATCTCTCTCATGCATACACACACACAGGCTTCCCACTCCCATGTTCTCTTTCAGATATACAGGCTTCTCACTCCCGTGCTGTATCTCACACACTCCCATGCTCACTCTTCACATGCACAGGCTTCTTATTCCCACATACACATACACACACACCCGTCACCTGATCTCTCTCATGCATGCATACACACACATACACAGGCTTCCCACTTCCATGTTCTGTCTTACATACACAGGCTTCTCCCTCCCATGCTGTGTCTTACACACACCCAGGTTCTCACTCCCATGCTCACTCTCTTCACATGCACAGGCTTCTCATTCCCATAATCACTTTCTCTGTTACACACACATACACACACCAGTCTCTCTCTCTCATTTCCATGCTCGCTCTCCACGTGCACAGGCTTCTCATTCCCTGAATCACATTCTCTCTCTCACATTCACATACACACCAGTCACACCGTCACCTTACCAACCAGTCTCTCTCATATACATGCACACACACAGGCTTCCCACTCCCATGCTTTCTCACATACCCAGATTTCTCACTTCCATGCTTTTTCTCTCTCTCTCTCTCTCTCACACACACACAAACACACATCCCTGACTGTCTCACATACACATCAGTCATCTCCTTGAGCAGTCACTTTCATTGTCTCTCACATATACACATACATCAGCTCTCTGACCAGTTTCTCTCAATCACACACATACTCTCGATCAAATACATTCTCTCACTTACACACAGGCTCTCAATCACACACATTCTCTCACACACAGGCTGGCTGGCTGCTTCTCTCTCTTTCTGTCACTCACTTCCTCTCTCTCTCCCTCCCCCCCCCCCCCCACCCCAACGGTAGCTGCTCCTCCTCCTCCAGCCCCCGCAGGCCAATAAGGAAGAATTCCATCGATCGCGGGAGGCTCCTGCTGCTCTCTCCTCTCCCGATTACCGTCTGCTGCAATAGCTTGGGGGCCGATGCTGCAGCGGCCGCTGCTACTTCATCACGCGGCACGGCCTTTCTTCTTCCCGCGCACCGCGTATCACTTCCTGGTCCGGGGGGGGGGGAATGCAGGCGCGGGAAGAAGAAAAGGCCAGCCGCGGATGCCACAGATTTTTTTTTTTTTTTGCACCGCTGCCGTTGCCGCTGGGCTTGAACGTGCTGATAGCCCGGCGGCAACGGCAGCGGTGCAAAAAAATAAATAAATCTGTGGCATCCGCGGCTGGCCTTTTCTTCTTCCCGCGCCTGCATTTCCCCCCCCCCCCCGGACCAGGAAGTGGTGCGCGGGAAGAAGAAAGGCCGTGCCTGCTAGTTTATCACGCGGCACGGCCTTTCTTCTTCCCGCGCCTGCATCCCCCCCCACCCCCGGACCCGGAACAGGAAGTGGTGCGCGGGAAGAAGAAAAGCAAGTTTGCTTACCGTAAACGGTGTTTCCGTAGATAGCAGGATGAATTAGCCATGCTGTATGGGACCTGTCCGTCAGGCACAGGAGGCGGAGCTTCCAAAGAGAAGTCAGAGCTCTGCTCTGAGGCTGCGCGTGGGTTCCCGCGCTGGAAAAACGACTCTCCTCAGTCTGTAAAATAGCAAGCGTGAGCACGAGAAAAAACACGACTGACAGGGAGGTGGGTGGGTCAGCATGGCTAATTCATCCTGCTATCTACGGAAACACCGTTTACGGTAAGCAAACTTGCTTTTTCCCGTCGATAGCAGGCTGAATTAGCCATGCTGTATGGGAGTACAAAGCTCTGCATCACATAATTTGTTTAGAGTATCTATCGTGATGCTAAATGTGTCAGTCGAGCTAATTGGTATTCTGCAGTAGAGAGTTTAAAACTGCCTGTCCCAATCTTGTGTCCTGAGACGTGTGTTGGTCTAGGCAGTAATGTGCTGCAAAAGTATGAAGAGATGCCCACGTAGCTGATTTGCAAATATCCAAAAGAGGCACGTTAGAGAGGTAAGCTGTGGATGTTGCCATCGCTCTTGTTTGATGTGCTTTTGGTCTAGAAAGTAGCGTGGAATGCTGCTTGGTGTGACAGAACTGTATACATTGGGCGAGCCAACTCGCTATGGTTCTCTTCGCCACGGGTTTCCCTGGGGCGTTTGGATTAAATGTCAGAAATAATTGGGAAGGACGATTAGGAGACTGAGTTTGTAAGGTATATAACTCAAGCGCCCGTTTACAGTCCAGAGTGTGTAATCTTTTTTCCCGTTCTGAGGTATGTGGTTCAGGAAAGAAAACAGGTAGGTCGATGGATTGGTTCAGGTGGAATGGCGTCACCACCTTTGGGAGAAAGGTTGGGTGGGGACGAAGGACTACCTTATGTGGGTAGAATTGTAGGAACGGTGAGTAATGCACCAAAGCTTGTAGTTCACTTACTCGCCTTGCCGAGGTGATGGCAACCAGAAAAACTACCTTCCACGTGAGGTATTTCAGGTGAGCTGTATGTAAAGGCTCAAATGGGGAGAGCATCAGTTGCTGTAATACGATGTTGAGATCCCATGGAATTGGTGGCTTAGTAATCGGGGGCCTTAAATTATTTAGACCCTTCAGGAATCTTGAGACTGCGGGATGTAAGGAAATGGACTGCCCCTTGTAGAGCCTGTGTCTCGCCGCAATGGCACTTAGATGAACTCGTACCGAAGTAGGTGCTAGACCTGAGGTATACAAGGTATGGAGGTAGTCCAAAAGTCTGGCCGGAGGACATGACAAAGGGTCCAAACATTCAGACGTGCACCAGAGAACGTATCTCTTCCATTTGAAATGATAGTTCTTCCTTGTCGATGGTCGGCGTGATGCCAGAATCACATCCTGAACTATTAAGGATATACCTTGTTCTTCAAGTAAGATCCGTTCAGTCTCCATGCTGTGAGGTGTAGGGACTGCTGAAGTGGGTGAAGAAGTGTGCCTTCGTCCTGCGATAGTAGATCTATTCGCAGTGGTAGGCGAATAGGTGTTTCCGTGGACATGTGTAAGAGATGCGTGTACCAGTGCTGGCGAGGCCACGCTGGTGCTATTAGAATCATTTGCGCTGAATCTAGGATGCATTTTTGCAGCGTACGTGTGATCAACGGAATTGGTGGGAATGCGTACATGAGTTGTTGTGACCATGGAAGTAGAAAGGCATCTTGCGTTTGACGTTGGAGACTGGGCCAAACTGAGCAGAATGTCTCTACTTTCCGATTGTATTCGGTCGCAAATAGGTCTATGGAAGGTCGGCCCCACTGGTGAAAGATGGAGTCCGCCACTTCTTGGTGAAGTTCCCATTCGTGTGGATGGAAGATTCTGCTGAGCCTGTCCGCTTGAACATTGGCTATCCCTGGAATGTATGTGGCCTGGAGGTGGATGGAGTGTTTGCACGCCCATGTCCAGATCCATATCGCCTCTCTGCATAACGGCCAAGATCCCGTGCCCCCTTGTTTGTTTATGTAGAACATTGCGACTTGGTTGTCTGTGTAGACCATGAGCCTGCGCCCCTGGAGATATGGAAGGAAGGTGCGTAGAGCGTACCGTATCGCTCTCAGTTCTAGTAGGTTGATCTGAAAGGACTGTTCTGCTCTCGACCACCGCCCTTGTGTTTGGAAGGTGTCCATATGGGCTCCCCAACCTTTTCTGGAGGCATCCGTGGTGAGTACCGCGTTGTGCGGAAGGAGGGTGAATGACGCCCCCTTCGATAGGGTGTGTCGCCCCAGCCACCATTGGAGTTGGTTGATCATTGTAGTTGTTAAAAATATTTTCCACGATAATGGTTGGGAGTGTTGTTTCCATTGACGTCGGAGGTGCCACTGGATGTGTCGCATTTGGAGACGTGTATTCTTTACAGCGTGAATTGCCGCTGCCATGTGTCCCAGTGCGACCAAGACTTGGCGGGCCGTTGGTCTTGGCGTTTTCAGTAGATTGTGAAATATGTTCTTCATCACCGTCCTTCTTTCTGGGGGAAGAAAGACTCTGTATTGGACCGTATCGAGGATGACTCCTATAAACTGTATGGTCTGGGTTGCCTGCAACCGAGACTTTTGGTAGTTGATAAGGAGACCGAGGTTGTGGAGGCAAAGGATTGTTTGTGAGAGATTGTTGCGTAATGTTGTGGGGTCTGATGCCACCAGTAGCCAATCGTCCAGATACGGAAAGATTATGATGCCTTGTTGGCGCAGGTGTGCCACCACCACTGCCATGCATTTGGTAAATACTCTGGGTGCCGTGGAGAGGCCGAATGGCAGCACTCGGTATTGATAGTGGGTATTCAGGGCTTGAAAAGACAGGTACTTCCAAGACGAGGGGTGCATTGGAATATGAGTATAAGCGTCTTTTAGATCGATGCTGCACATCCATGCATTGCGATGAATCAAGGGTAAGATCGATTTTAAGGAGATCATTTTGAATTTTTCCTTGGGTATCAGTTTGTTGAGTTGTCGAAGATCTAGGATAGGACGCAAACCTCCTGATTTTTTTGGAATGAGGAAGTATGGGGAATAAAATCCTGTGTGCCAGACGTTCCGTGGTAGGATTTGCACTGCTTGTTGTTGACAACTTCTGTAATTCCTTCCTCATCTCTCCCGTAGTGTCTTGGTATACTCGGGACGGGGGGTGGGGAAGTGTTGGTAGATGTTGAAATGGTATTTTGTACCCTTGCTGTATGATGTTGAGGACCCATCGATCTGTAGTGATGGCTGTCCATTGTTGATAATGCAAGGCTACTCTCCCCGCCTGCAGTGAGAGAGGTGGTGGCTGAGGAAGTGTTAAAAAGACTGTGAAGGTTTATTTGACGTCTGTTGTTGTTGCTGTTGTTGTTGTGGACGTTGTGAACGTCCACGTCCTCTGCGAGGTTGAGTTTGTTGGTTGTTTGGCCTGTTATAAGGTTGATAGGATGGTGTTCGATAAGATTGGTATTGCCGATAAGGCTTCCGTTGGAAGGATTGTCTTCTGTATTGTGGAAAGTACCTCCTATTTGGTTGGTAGGATGGTTGTGTTGTGAGGGACTGTACCGCCGCCGATTGTTCTTTCAGCTGGGCCACAGTTTCTTGTAATTTTTCACCGAAAAGATTATCTCCCCTGCAGGGAAGGTTAGCGAGTTTGGTATGCACATCCTCTCTAATGGAGCTTGCTTTTAACCATGCCAGGCGTCGCGCTGCAATAGCACTCGCTGAGACTCGGGAGGCGGTGTCAAATCCTTCGTAGATTGTGCGCAGAAGGTGTCTAATCCCTTCTTCTAGGTCTTGGACCGGGGAAAGATTGGGGAAATCTGTTTCAGTCTTCAGGCGTTGCACACATCCATAAAGATATTGTACCAAATAGAACTGATGGTGATGAATGCGTGCACCCAGCATAGAGCCCTGGTAAGCCCTCTTTGCAAAATCGTCTAAAGTTCTCATGTCTTTTAACGGTGGTGATGCAGAGTGTAATCTGGTTTTACGAGCTTTCCCCATAGCTGATTCTACTACTAGAGAGGTATGAGGAAGTTGTGTAGAAGAGTAGTAATTGGATTTTTGTAATTTATATTTAATATCTATTTTCCTGGATACCGCTGGAACTGTGAATGGACTGTTCCAGGACTGTTCTAACAATGAGTCCAGCACTGCGTGCGGAGGTAACGCAGTTGGTTCATGAGGGGTATCAAAAATTTTTAGAATATCCAGAGTTTCTGCCCTAGGATCTGGCAGTTTCTGAATCGTGATGTTTAATGCATTACCCATTTTCTCCAGAAATTTTGGGTATGTTAGGTCCTCCGGTGGAGAGTGGGGCTCATTATGATCTGTCCCTGGGTCCGACTGATATCCAGTGGAGGAGTCTGGAGTAGGATCAGTGTGAGGAGTAGGGTGTTCACTTTCAGGGGAGTTCGGTGGCTCTTCCTGTTCACTATCGGAGAAATCCTTGTCCGATTTTGTTGGGGATAAATGTATTTGTACAGGCCTTAAAGGTGATTCAGGAGCGTCTTCTTCCTTATTAGGAGTTATACTTCTGGAGGACGAGGAATCACCATGTACAGGAGAAGGGAGGTTATTCTCTTCAGGGGAAGTAGAAATGGAGTAGGACTTAGTCACCGTGTCATAAAAGCCTGCTATGGCTAAGGATAACGTTTGCAGAGCATCCCTAGTTTCTGTCGGCATAATTTTTTGTGCAACAGAGGTGGTATGGAACTCCACTGGGAGGGTTCGCTTTTTTGTTACAGGTTCTTGATAAGGGGTCAATGTCTTCCGCCTTTTATTATTGATGGAAAGGTGAGAACCACCTTGTCCCGCAGAAGACGGTGATGATTGAAGAGAGAGAGAGTCCGAAATGCCCTGTCCTGTGTTTAAACAAATTAAGTTTTTTGAAGAAGGATTAAAGTTCAGCTTTTGTTTGGCTTTGTGTAACTGCTGGGACTCCGATGTTTGGGATGCTGCTCTCTTTTTTATTGTATGTTGTTCTCGGTCTATAAAGGGCCGGTGAACTATAGGGACAGACTGTCTTTCTTCTGATGGTAACCTCACCCGTGGTTCCCCTGGAGCAGTAGAATCACCCCCTGAAGATTTTAAGTGGGGTGTCTTACCTTGTGTTGACAGGATCCGCGTCGCATGCCTCTTATTAGAACGCTGCATCTGCGGCCTGGTGGAAGTAGTTGCCTGCGGCGAGTCGCGCCGTTCTGCGCGTTCCGAGTCGCGCCGCCCCGTGCGACCTGAGTCACGCCGTTCCGCGCGTTCCGAGTCGCGCTGCCCCGTGCGACCCGAGTCGCGCCGTTCCGCTCGTTCCGAGTCGCGCCGCTCCGTGCGACCTGAGTCGCGTCGCTCCGTGCGACCTGAGTCGCGTTCTTTAGAGGAAGACGAGCTGCGCCGTTCAGTGCGCTCTACATTATAGGCCCCCGAGCGTTCCGAGTCGCGCCGTGTGACGTGCGCCGTGACGTGCCTGTTGGAGGGCGTCGCTTCAGACGTCGATGGGGCCGTGGTAGAAGGCGGGTTTTCTTGTGCGCCGCGTTCCATTGAGCTGTGCGCGTTTTGGGCTGGCAAGTGAGTAAGTTTTTCACTATAAATCATTTGAGATACTGCTGTCTTCCTTTTTGGTGACATGGAGCCCCTTTCGGAAGAGTTTTTTGAACCTTTATTTTTGTTATTAGATCTTTTTGTTTTATATTTCGCCGGTCTGTCACATACTATGGTGCTAGAATTTCTTCGTTTTCTTCTGGGAAGGATGAGATACCGATGGTCCTGGGGATGATTTGGTATCAGATACAGCTTGGGAGGTATCTTGTAGGGATCGTAAAGATTCTATTCGCTCAGCGCGGATCCTCCGGGCCCTTGGGGACATACGTCCGCACGATGTACAATTGGGGATGTCATGGTCAGGACCCAAACAACGATAACAGCTGTTGTGTGTATCAGTGATCGACATCACTTTACCGCAGCTGCAGGGTTTAAACCCCGATGGGCGCGGATTATCATTTTTATGTGATTTTGACATTCTTACTTGGTATTGAAGAAATAAGCTGAGGAGGTCCGAAGCTCCGCGTGCGATTCCTGCGCGCGGAAAAACAGACTGAGGAGAGTCGTTTTTCCAGCGCGGGAACCCACGCGCAGCCTCAGAGCAGAGCTCTGACTTCTCTTTGGAAGCTCCGCCTCCTGTGCCTGACGGACAGGTCCCATACAGCATGGCTAATTCAGCCTGCTATCGACGGGAAAAGGCCGTGCCGCGTGAGAAAGGCCGTGCCTGCTAGTTTATCACGCGGCACGGCCTTTCTTCTTCCCGCGCATCACTTCCTGTTCCGGGTCCGGGGGGGGGGGGATGCAGGCGCGGGAAGAAGAAAAGGGCAGCCGCGGATGCCACAGCTTTTTTTTTTTTTTTGCACCGCTGCCGTTCCCGCTGGGCTTGAACGTGCTGATAGCCCGGCGGCAACGGCAGCAGGGAAGAACGAGCAGCGGGAGGGACCGGGAGCCACGCGACACACCTGCCGGTGCTTGGCGACACACTGGTGTGTCGCGACGCACCGGTTGAGAACCGCTGGTATATGATGGCAATTAAAGACCAATTGGCTCATCCAGTCTGCCCAGTTAAGATGATTTTTCTCTGGTGTTCTACAGCTTTATGTAGATAAAACATATATAAATTGTCATAGTAAACCAACATCACTTCCCCACACCTCTCAAATCTTTTTTATCTAGCCTCTCACACCTTTTCTTATCACTGCCCTCCATATCTTTCCAAGCTTATCCAAATTATTTTACAGTGCTGACCTCCACTGCCTCTGCTGGTAGGTCATTTCAGGTCTTGTTTTTTATTCTTACAAGGTCAATATTTAATCCAACTTTCAGGTCCCCTTCCAGTCTTACTACCACATTTTGTAATAATCCATACAGCCTTTAAAATTAGTGAGGCTGGTGTCCAAAACATCCAACTTCCTATGATAATCAATATTTGGATTTTAACCATAGTTGCTCTGTGCAGATTATTCCAGCTGTCTTGGAAGCCCAAAGTAACTGTACCACTATTGTTAGGGTTGTACCTACTACTGTATACCATATTGGGGGGTAATTTTCTAAAACATACCTGTGAGTAAATGGGCTTTTTGAAAATTGCTGTGGTTTGTACAAGTAAAATTAACACAGAAGCACTTTCACAAGTACTTTTATACTCTCAACATTTTAAATATTTTAATGATGTGTACAGATTTTTATGTGTTAGTTTTATTTTAGCTGATTTGTATTTTATTGATTGTACATCGCTTTGAGTGATTCTTAATTGGGAAGAACGATTCATAAATTCCTTTTAAATAAAATAAATATGTACTTGAAAGAGGCATTCTTGAGGATGGAGTTGGAGTGGGGAATTAATTTACGTGCGTACATACATTTTTGAAAGTATGCATATAAATATTCCTATGAACATTTACATCTGCCCCAATCAGAGAAGCCATGGTTCAAATTACACTGCCGCTTTTTGTGACCTTGGGCAAGTCACATCTCCCTCCATTGCCTCAGTTACATATTTAAATTGTGAGCCCTCTGGGGATAGGGAAATACTTATAGTACCTGAATGTAATCCACTTTGAAGTGACCGAAACACGAAATATAAATGTAAATGAAAATGTAAAAAAAATTCAAAGTGGACTTATGCTTGTAAGTCTGCTTTGAAAATTCGACTGAAGTCCTAAGCGTGCGGTTACAAAATCTGGTTCCTTGAAATGTATTTTATGAAAATGTTTTTGTGTTTTGTTTTTTTTATAATCTCTTTATTGTGTTTTCCAATGGCATCATAGTTAAACAGCTTCCAAAATTCAGTGCAACTTCAAAAAACAATACAACTTCAGGATACAATAATCATGAAACTGTCAATCCCATCCTTACTATCCCTTCCCCTCCCTACCCCCTTCCTTTATAACCTTACCCACCAACTTAGTACAGTCATTCCCAGGTAGATTAGTACATTCATAAACACTACAATGCAATGCTGAAACATGGACTAGACCCTAGTAGGCTTTTTCTGTACCTAATTTGGCACAACCTATTTCTTTGAAAAATTCCTCACCTCACCTCTTTAAATAGATCTGTGCGACTCAGAGGCAGTAAATGGAGCATGGGAGACCAAATGCCAAAACATTTTGCTTGCATTTTGCAGCCAAGGGGTCAACTGACTTTGTTTCTAATAGTACATCTAACATGTTACCTTTCCACATGCCTAATGTAGGCACATTGTCCGTCAGCCATTGAGTAAAAATACATCTTGTTTGCCATGAGAGTCGTCTTTAACAAAAGGGTTCTCATGGGTTCTTGGGCATGTGTTCTTCTCTCCTTGTACACCCAACAGACAAAAGGTAACTGACCACTGTAATTCACTATAGAAATGTGTCTGGAGGAGGTTTTTAATCTCTGCCCAAAACCTCATTATGTTGGTGCATTCCCAGAGACAGTATATAAATGTAGCCTTTGGGCAATTACACTTTAAACAACTATCTGTTTGAGCAATACGTGCCTTGTATGCCTTGACTGACCACGCATATATCCTATAAACCAACTTGATTTGCATTTCTTTTATCGTCATGGATTCTGTAGCTGCATTTATGAGTTTCAATCCCTTCAACATATCTGTTTTGGTGAGATTTTTGCCCACTCTCTGCTCCATACTTCTGCCAGAGAGTCTGCCATCCCGTACGGGGTGATGGAGTGCAGGTACCCATATGCCTGAAACAAAGAGATTTTCCTTACCTTCCCTAGATGTAAATATCTTTGGAAGTCTCCTGAGGTATACACCCCCTTTTAACTTTCAAAGATTTTTGGATGTAACTGACAATTTGATGATATGTCAAAAAGTCCGTGCTGCAAAACCTTAAGCGTTCCATACAATATTGCCATGTATGTGGCTTCTCTGATTGTAAGTCATAGAAAATTTGTAGCTCATTGAGATTGTCTCTCTCTAAGCGTTTAAATCTTGCTGTGCTCCCCACTTGGAAAGGTAACATGTTAGAGAGGAAGGCAAGGGGAAATTTCCCATGCCAACCTCGGTAGTGAACGCAGGAACTTCCATGCTTTTCGTATCTCTCTAAAGTATATAGATTGGCTCATTGCTTGTGGGGAGAGCCCTTGTTTGTGCATGTAGTACATATCGTGGGTGTATTGATGGAATATTATTAAGTGCCATTTGCATGGTCATTGAAATGCTGGGATTGGCTAACCATTCCCCTAGTTAACTAGTTGGGTTGCCATGTTATAATACTTAAGATGTGCAAAGTTCAACCTCCCTGCAGTTTTTTGGATAGCACAATTTCATCAATGAAAATTTCACTCGTCTCCCTTTCCATATAGATTTGTTACAGCAGGAATTTAAAGTTTTAGTATCCTGTCTGAGGAGGACAACTGGTACCATCTGCAGAATATACAAAAGTTTGGGAATCAAGACCATTTTTAATAATGCCATTCAGCCCATGATTGATATAGGTAAATCCATCCATGCTGCTGTTTTTTGTTGGAACTCCCATATTAATGGCCTGATATTATGGGCATACCATTGAAATGGGTCTTTATGAATGAAAAGACCCAGATATGTAATCTTTTCTTTCTCCCATCGCAGTGGAAAGTCTACCCATTCGTTCTCTAACTTCCCTGATGTATCTAGGCCTTCAGGTTTACTCAACTTTAGCCCGGAAAATTTCCCGTATTCTGAGATTATTGCATGGACTTTTGGAAGAGATTTCTGTGCCTCAGATATAGTCATTAGGATATCATTGGCGAACACCATAATTTTTGATTCTAGATTCCCAAACTTGATACCCCTTATCTCTTCCTCGTTCTTTATGTTTCTGATTAGTGGCTGCAGGGTAAGGATAAATAATAATGGTGACTTGTCTAGTACCCCTAAATAGAGGAAACTCTTTGGACAAATTGCCATTGACCTGTATGTAGGCAACCGGGTTAGAATATAGTACCCTTATGGCATCCCATATGTACCCGTGAAATCCAAATGCAGTTAATACATATTGGAGAAAAGACCATGAGACCCTGTCAAAGGCATTTTCTGCATCGAAACTTACTATTAGTGTCTGAGGAGTCCTTTTAAATTTACTTTCTTCCATGGCCAGAAGCAATTTTTTATATTAGAGTTCACTTGGCGTCCTACCACAAAACCTGCCTGTTCCTCCAACTTAATGTGTGAAATACCATTGTAAATCTGTTTGCTAGTATTTTTGCATATATTTTTATGTCCAGGTTTAAAAGCGATATTGGGCGATAAGATGTAGAGCATGTAGGATCCTTCCCTGGCTTTGGTAGGACTACTAATACTGCTGCCTTAGAAGAATTTGGCATAGTTCTTCTATGGATCATATCTTTAAAATATTCTAGGAGGGGAGTACATATTGAAACTTGTAGAATTTTGTAAAAAAGTGCATGTAGACCATCGGGTCCTGGGGATTTAAATAATTTTAGCTCTTTTATAACCGCTATTACCTCTTCCTGTGTTATTGGTTGGTTTAAAGTTTTGAGCCTCTCAGCTTCTACTCTAGGCAGATCAACTTTGACAGGTCTTATTGAGCATAAAAATTATAACGTATAAGTGAGAAAGTCTCAAGTGTCCTGCAGCAAGAGATTAGATACCGAAGTAGGTAGTGGTATGGAAAATGGGGGTTTGTGAAGAAGATATGTTCTTGCTGGTTGGAGGGGAAAAAATGATGATCATGGTCCTGGAAAAGCTTGGCTAAAGAGCCAGGTTTTAAGTTTTTTTTTTGAATGAAGAGTGGCAGAACTCAAGCCGAATGTCTGGTGGGAGCGCATTCCATTGAATGGGGCCTGCTGTAGATATGGCACGTTTATGATGCGAGGATTTTGTTGAAGGTACATAGAGTGTGCCTTTATATGCTCCTCTGATGGGTCTAGAGGAGGAGTGAGGGCGTAGTTGGTTACATAATTGAAGAGGAGAGATATTGTGAATGGATTTATGAATTACGGTGAGTACTTTATATAGGATCCTTTGCTTTATAGGCAGCCAGTGGAGGAGCTTGAGAATGGGGGTGATGTGATCTCTTTTATTCGTATTGGTAAGGATTCTGGCTGCAGAGTTCTGTAGCATTTGGAGGGGTTTGATGGATGAATATGGAAGGCCAAAGAGAAGCGAATTGCAATAGTCGACTTTTGATAGAATAATGGCTTGTAGGACCATCCGAAAATCGTTGAAATAAAGAAGAGGCTTCAATTTTTTTAAGACTTGTAACTTATAAAAACAGTCTTTGGTGGTTGTGCTTATGAATTTTTTAAAATTGAGCTGATTGTCTAGCATGATACCTAGATCTCGAACATGTGGTGAGTGATTTAATATGGGAGTGGATGAGTTGAGTAGGTCAGCTGGGTTTAGAAGTTTGATGTTGATGTCTTGATTGATGATTAGGATCTCAGTTTTGTTGTTGTTAAGAATGAGGCAAAGGCTGGAGAGAAGATGATTGATCTGTTGCAAACAATTGTTCCAGTGAGCCAAGGTTTTTTGTAAGGATTCTGAGATTGGGATGAGTATCTGGATGTCATCCGCGTAGAGATAGTGAGTTAGGTTTAGTTTAGTAAGTAGATGACATAGAGGTAAGAGGTAAATGTTGAAGAGGGTAGGGGAAAGGGAGGAACCCTGAGGGACCCCCCGGTTGGAAGGGATCGGTTGTGATTCTTTGTTGTTAATCTTTACTTTGAATTGTCTATTTGCTAGGAAGGATTTGAACCAGCTGAAGACTGTTCCTTTAATGCCTATATCTGCCAGACATTTTAATAGAGATGGTCATAAATTTATCCCTGATCCCTGCAGGTATTCCCGAAATACCTGTCCTATCGCTGTATTATCTGAGTGCCAATTTCCTTTTGGGTCTCGCAGCTTTTTAACCTGGGCTGAGCTTCTCTGTGCTTTAGTCAGGTTTGCTGACATTTTGCCAGATTTGTTACCATATTGATAGAATTTGTGTTTTAAGGCAAATATGGAGTTTAGTGCTCTTTGGTGAAGCAAATCATTCAAACTTCTTTGTGTAAGTAAGGGTTGATCTTTCCACTGCTTCTGTCTCGTTTCTACATATTTTTTCTTGCAGTGCGCCAGTCTTTTAGATAATTCTAAAATGTTACCATTTATCCTCCTCCGTTTGAGAGCTATAGAGTTTATAATTTCTCCACGCATTACAGCTTTTCCTGTTTCCCAGTATGATGTTGGGGTAGATATGTCTTGCGCATTATGATGCGCATATTCTTTCCATTTACTCTCCAAAAAAGATCTAAATTCCACACCATTATTTAGAGCTGCTGGCATTTTCCAAAATAGGGGCTCAGGGTTAATTCTCTGCTTGCCCAATGTGCATAGCACCGGGCAATTATCTGATATCACAAGTGGGCCTATTTTCGCTTCTCTAACCTTGGGGAATAGCTCTTCACTTATCAATACATAATCTATGTGGGATTTTGAATCGTGTGCCCTCGCTAGATGGGAGAAATCGCTTTTCCCTGGGTGCAGAATACGCCAAATGTTTAATAAGTTTAGGGCGTCGCATAGAAAATGTATTCCCCTGTCCTTGTAATTAGCCGGATTAGTGACACTTGGGATTCTGTCTACCTCAGAATCTGCCACAGTATTGAAATCCCCTCCCATCAATATGGGGGTCGTTACCAGTTCCTGAATTTTGTTAACCAGTTCAGAGAAAAACACATGGTTATAAGAATTGGGGGGTGCATATACTGAATCCAATATAATCTCCTTATCTTCTATTTTCCCTTTAATTAGCAAATATCTGCCCTACAAGTCCCGTTTTATAATCTCCAGCTGAAATGAAATACTTTTGTCAATTAGTATTCCCACCCCCCCCTTTTTTTTTTTTGGTCGACCTGGGAGCTGCATATGCTTGTATAAACCATTTAATGAAAATGTGTGTATTTTTCTTGTGAGCCACTTTGGTTAAAACATTTGCTTTGATAGGCTGGGTATAAATCCAATAGAATGTAAGAACTTTGATTTCTTCTAATCTCTTGAAAGCCTATTGCACTTGTATTTCTGCTGTTTTGGGGTTGTAACTGCCATTTTCTGCAGGTTATCTCAGTCTTCTTGAAAGCCTGATCCAGTCATTCCTCCACATTCTATCCATTGGCTTATATTTTTCGTTCTTTGCCCTTTTAAAGTTTCATATGACTGAGCAAACTCTCATCCCCCTCCTTATTCTAGTACTCCCTCGCCTGCATTTACTAAACATCTTGTTGCAATTAAGACTTCTAATCATTTGATAAAGACCGTCACAGATTTTCTGGACCTAACAAGTAAACTTGAGGAGCCAGAGATGCAATAACTTTTTTTTCTCTCCCCAGTGGAGAATAATTTTACATTAATACTATCATAATTGGTTAATAAACCCAGCTCCCCACAATCATCATATCAAAATTTAGGATCCTATTTCTTTGTTTTATATGGTTAGGTAAAACCACTTAAGACTCTTAAAGTATGGGTTAATGAGATTTAGGAAGATGAAACACTTGGCATTATTATTCCAAATCTCTTTCCAGAAATCATCCAATCTCTGATACCTCAATAGTTTGTCATTTAGGGTCTAATTCACTAAGGGGCAGATTTTAAAAGGTACACGCGCAGCCTACATTCGTGTGCACTACTCTGCGCACACAATTGTACACCCAATTTTATAACATGCGCGCGCATGTTATAAAATCAGGGGTCGGCGCGCACAAGGGGGTGCACACTACTGCACCTTGCGCGTGCCAAGCCCTCGGGGAGACTAGCTGGCTTTCCCCATTCCCTCCGAGGCCACTCCGAAATCAGAGCGGCCTCGGAGGGAACGTTCCTTTTCCCCCTCCTACCTTCCTCTCCCTTCTCCTACCTGTCTCGCCCCCCAGCCCGAAAAAAAAAAAATCCCATACCTTTATTTCATAACTTACGCCTGCCGGCCGACTGCCAACACACAATCCCTCGGCCCAGCAGCCATAGAGAGGCCTCTGGCCATGCCCCCAGAACTTACACATGTCCCGGGGCTTTATGCTCGCCACCGGGCCTTTTGAAAATAGGCCTGGCCCGCATAACCCCCCTACGCGCGTAAATCCTGGATTTATGTGCGTAGGGCTTTGAAAATCTGCCCCTAAGGCTTTTCTCCCATTTTGACTTTATGGGAAAATGCCTTGATGAATCAGTCCCTTAGTATTATAATTATGGGGTGATGGAAAAATACATTCAGGAACATATAAAAAAAGGATGTCATAACTTTAACCACGCATCTTTTTATAAAGACCTTTTTAACATCTAGAAGTTGACAAATATATCTCTAAAGTTGAGATGACTTTACAGTATGTAGTATCTTTTCTGAAAATATTAGAAAAAAAAAAAGACCAGTGGAGTATTTGGAATGTAATATATATATAGATTTTTAACTTGATATATTTTTCTCTATACTGTGTTTATATGTGGGTAAAAGGATGATCTTTACAGTTAACATTTTCTATTCAAGGCTATCAGAAAGGGCAAACAAGACAGGCACCTGCTCAGGGCATCATACCAAGGCGGGGGGTGTTATCATGCTGCTTCTGTCACTACAGCAGTGGCACAATTAAGATCATGTGTGGCCACATCTTTGGAAGGGGATGGGCTGGCTGCCCAGGTCATCGGAGGAACCCCCCCCCCCCTTCAGGCTTGCTTATAATATCAAAAGTATTGTCTCAAAGTATTTTTTAGAGAAAATATCTGAAAAAAGGGTTGTGAAATTTTAAGACTCTCTGCATTGTTCCTCATCTTTGAACAAGAATATTATTGACTTCAGTAACTTACCGTATTGTAAGTCTCATGGGGAAAGATGATAGTTGGTTTGGAGGCGGTATCATCCATGGGTACTTGCAAAACGGGCAAGTTGGACTGTCTTAGCAGTGAGGTTGTGGAGAGTTAGACTGCATCAAATTATTTGTCTTAGAGAGAGTGGTGGAAGGAAAATAACCAGCGAGATACTGTGATAACAGGATATTAATTACTATATTGCTATGAGAGGGCAGATCAAATTGGTGGAGGGGTGGCACTGTTTGTAAAGGATGGCATAGAGTGAAGCATGATTAAAAATCCTGCAGGAAAAAAATGTATCATGGACTCCTTTTGATAGAAGTTCTTGTATTCCATGGAACTTCTATCCTTATGGATAGAAATTCCATGTCCAGCTGGTTAAAAAAAAAATAGTAATGGATTTACCATGCTTTCTTGGCCGAGATGAAGAAATAGACTGTGAAATGGTAGCTAAAATTAGAAGAGCAAATACATTGGCATCACAGTTATAATGGAAGATTTCAGTTACCGAAGTACTGATTGGGTTAGTTTCTTACCTGGACATTCTGGAAAAGTTATGTTTTTAGATGACACATGGAGCAGCTGGTCCTAGAACTGATAAAAGGTGGAACACATGATCAATCCGGAATCTCCAAGGAAACTCCCTTCCTGAGATGATCTGTCTGTAACAACCATTGCTGGCCCATCATCAAAAGAGGCCTGCTAATGTGTGTGACAACAGGCCTATGGTGATGTAGGTTTCATCGTTGGGACAGAGATAAAATTTTCCTGTCACTATATGCAGGCCAAAAAATTGAGTTATCAGGCTGGTTGTGGCCTATGGGCCTTAGTTTGCTCATCTCTGCTCTAGAATTAGGGATTATGGTATTGGTGTAAAAAGGGGTAGACTAGGGAGTAATCTTAAGAAATAACTCCCCCCCCCCCCCCCCCTAGTTCTAAGATAGCCACACCCAATCTAGGTACAACTGGACCCTTCTGGAAGTTTAGTTTGTCCTTTGTTTTAATTTGTTTATCCAGCTCTTTATGCCCCAATATTCTTATCTAAACAGAGGTTATTAGTGACACTAAATCTAAATAAGAGATAGATTCTAACAGATAAAAAAGCTGTAATTTTTTTTTTTTTAGATAAGAATATTGGGGCATTTTTTTTTTTTTAGCATGCATGCTAAAATTGTCTTTAGCAGCATAGTCACTAAGGGGGCAATAATCCAAAGTTTTTACATGGGTAAACATAATTTGATTATTGTTCACAGCTTGCTTACCAATATCTGTATAAAAAAAGGGGCAGTTAGTGGAGGGAAAATACATGTAGAGATTTTATTTTGAAATCTTCATGATTACTGTGCACCTGCTTCCATGCAGTTGCAAAATATGCAGATACTTTAAGACTTGTGTTGTCTGCACTGGCCAAATCTTCAAAACTCTATAGGGAAACTAGTTTATTTTATTGTATTCCTATACTTCCAATTCCTAGGTCCGAGGCAGTGAACAATAAAAACATACATAATTGACATAAAAATAACTCAAACAAAACAAAGATTAGAGAGCAATCCACCAGTCCCAGACTCATGTCAAAAAAGATATGTCTTCAGTATTTGTTTAAATCTCTTAATATAAATCAGCTTCAGTTATTGAGGAATAGAGTTCCAAAGATCTGGAACAGCAACAGAAAAGGCTCACTCCCTTGTTTCTACAAATTGAGCTTGGGGGAGAGTTCTTTCTGCCCCTTGTGTTCATAATATGCGCAGTGTGTACATCATAAAATGAGTGTGATTTTCTTAGCATCTCCATGTTATGCATGTGAAAATGCGAGCAAAAGGGAGAACTTCTCACCTCACCAGCACCAAAGCCTTTTTGGAGATCAGCCATCAAATTAACAGCCTGCTGAACCAACTCCAATGCTTCTCTTGGGGTCAGCATCAAACCAACCATGAATGCCCTCCAGTGACCCAGCTGAACCTCACCCCATCACCCTCCTCCACAATGTGAACTTACTATTCTGGAGAAACCCACAGTATTTTTTAGCAGGAGGGAATGGAGAGAGGTGATTGAGGGTTCACTTGCAAGAATCTTTACTATAGATTGGGGGAAGGGGAGGAAAGGGAGCACTTTTGGTTGGGAGAAGTCCCAGGGACACAGCCTCCCCCATGTTAAATATTGGTATGCCAGCACAGCTGGCATGCTGACATTTAATACCTTCTCTGAGTTAGTGCTAAATACACCAGGGCCCAACAGCCTTGGTAAATTTAGCATTACATGGTGAATAAGGTGATGAGTGCATGAGCTTATCATCATCTCTTTGTTGGCATAATTAGCATATGTGCTAATTTTTGTAATGTTGCATACCTGATTTAGTGTAGATTTTCACTTAATATATTATCATTTGTGATTAATCCACTATTAGTGTACACACTAAAAGGCTTTCCTAAAGGCATTGCCTTGTGAGCCTCCTCAATCATTTTTTATTTGAGCATAGCACAAACCTGTACTTAGTTTTTCCATATATTTTCTCTGTCTTGTAGTTTTTCTTCAAAAGTTCTTATTTTTGCTTCTTTATTTCCTTGCCTCAGCAGCACTCATAAACAGCACTTTTCAGTGCATCATAATAAAAAAAACGTTTCTTGTCTCTGGCAGAAAGAAGGCAACTGTGAATGGTTTTAAAAATTGCATTTGTAGCAGTGTAATGTCCCTCACAGATGGCCACGAACTGTTACCATTGCCTGGGCTTGGAGTACGACTAGGCAAACAGCTACTATTGTGGATGGATGTCCCCACGCACTCAAACTGTGCATACAAACTGTGCAAGTCTCTTCAAAGTTGCAGATGGTCCTCCTCCTGGAATGTAGTATTGTTTTCCTTGTTAGGAAAAGAGTTGTTGGGAGCTCCTCAAACTCTCCCCATTGGTAAAACAGGCCGCTGCTTCATGGTTTAGTAGTATTAACTGCCCTGTATCAAAGAAGAAGCAGTGTTGCTCTGTAGATCCATTGGGATGGCCAGCATTGAAACAGCATCAACTTTCATCATCTACTCCAACTCACAGGCCTTCCAAGCATGGTGTATTGGTACAATTGATGTAAGCACCGGCCCCGTTGACGTACCATGCATGGCCACTGGCATCTGAGTGGCATATCAATGCATGACACACTGAAACACAGTGGGGCGGATTTTAAAACCCCTGCGCGCGCCTAAAGCCCCGGGGCTTTCGAAACGGGGAGGGAGGGGCGTGTCCGGGGGCATTCCCGAAACTCCGTGGAGTTTCGGGGGCGGGCCCGGGGGCGTGGTGCCGGCCCAGGGGCGTGGTCGAGGCCTCCGGACCACGCCCCCGGGACCGGAGGACGGAGCGGGGCTGCCGGTGACGCGCGCAAAGTTAAGGGGGGGGTTTAGATAGGGCCGGGGGGGTGGGTTAGGTAGGGGAAGGTGGGGGGAGGGCGAAGAAAAGTTCCCTCCGAGGCTGCGCTGGGCTCGGCGCGCGCAGGTTGCACAAATGTGCACCCCCTTGCGCGTGCCGACCCCGGATTTTATCAGATACGCGCGGCTACGCGCATATCTTATAAAATCTGGTGTACTTTTGTTCGCACCGGTGGCGCGAACAAAAGTACCGGTGCGCGTATTGTTTTAAAATCCGCCCCAGTGCTTATTCGCCATTGATGCAAGAAATGTCTTTGCTGTTCGTGTATGTGCCATCAATGCACATTCATTCAGTGTCATCAATGCATTAGATATCATTGACATGTGTGGCCTCAAAACTCCATCAAAGCATAAGTCTTCAGCACCTCCAAAGCTAAAAACGTTTACTCTATTGACGCATCCTTTGATACATGGAGCTGCAGACCATGCATGTCATATTGAACTACCGACACAGCCTTATGCCGATCACCAAGATCAGGGGCAGAGGGTGATGTACTTGCCCTACATCTTCCAATGACTAGAGCTCTTACTCCATCAAGATTACAAGCAGAAGGATTGCATGTAGAAACATCAGATCCAATGTATTCTTTGGTACCACTTACCTCGAACAGACCTCCCATTCAAAACCAGGTGCCATCCTAATCTCCAAAGAGGATGTTCCACTGCCTACCCCAAATCAGTGGACACATCAGTCAAGCGACCAAATGGGAGACCTGGTGAAGATTTTCTTTAATTCTTTTATTATGGAGACACAAGGCATGTTCCATCCTCTCCTCTCCAGTATTGCTAGTGCAGTCCCACTGGACGGAGTCTCTGTATTCCTATTAGGGTAAGTAAACCATCGGACCCCCTTCTGAGACGTTCTTCATTATCTCTCTTGATTGCATTGGAGTCCAACTATTCAGAGATTGCAGACTAGGGTTATTTTCCTCTGAGGCAACTAAGGACCCCCCCACAGATTCATCATCTTCATCATTAAAGTCCTGGGTTAGTGTTCTCATTTTTGATAGGAATATCTTCTGACCTACTGCCAGATCCTCCTGAGCATACTCTCTTCTGAGAGACTTAACTTATTCAAAATGTTTGGAGAAATTGGGAAAAACGCTCTTTGTGAATGCATAGTAGGATAAAGACTCCCAGATGGGAGGTATTTGGTCTTCTTCATATCTTAAGACACTCCATCAAAATTAGCAGCTATCTAAGCTCACAACATTCTGCAACAGCTGCAGATTAGACTATGGGGAAAACCCCATCTCTTGTGTCCCTATGGCAAGGAAGTTGGATCTCAAGATGTGCCAATCAACTTTTGGATGTGTCTAATATTACGTTAACTCATCTGCAGCAAAACCGAAAGTGACTCTATCAGTAATTGGTCCCATATTATGGAACATGCTTCCAGATGACCTAAAATAATTCAAGATGTTAAAATATTCAGGAAGAAACTTAAGAGCTTTTTATTTTTTGATGCTTTTATTTAGTCTTTGAGTTTTAATCATGTATACTTGTTTGTTTTAAATGTTTTTACACTGTATTTTATGTTTTCTATGTAATCTGCTTGGAATAACTTTGTCAGCAGGAAGAATATAAGTATTTCAAATAAATAAATGAATAAATATACTACCTGGATTTGGACTAGCCAACTTACTTCCTTTTTTGGTTGTCGTAGAGTCCACTCTGGGGAAAAAAAAGCAAAGAAAACAATAATTTAATCAAATATACCTTCAGGAAAGTATCTCAGGCTGTTTGAAAATTACAGAAAGAGTTTGTTTCAGTGTTCCATGCTAACTGCCCATATCTGTACTCACCAGTTTTACATGATACAGTATCTACATAACTGCATACAAAAGCTGAAACTTTTTCTTCAACCTGCCGAAATTGGAAATTTATTATCCATAGCCACTTCTAGACACAGAAGAATATGCCATCTCCTTTGCTCAGTCTGTGAATTACTTGATGCTACATCACATACCTCAACTGTCTCAATTGGAGCTCAACACATGGCCTGGTTAAGAGTCAGCAGCATATGTGACGATGTTCATGAACACTCAGCAGATGTGCCTTGTATGGGGGAATGCATTTTTGGATAAAAACTCAGGAAACTGTTGTACAGATAAAAGAACAGAATGTGTAGCTGTCCAATAACTCTCAAAAAAGCCTTCTTCCAGACTCTGCTCCTACTCCATTTAAGAGATTGCATTTCCAGAGATTTCTCTTCCATCCTTTTCAAAGGTAGTGGCTCCCATCTCTTCCTACTCAGCAACAGGAATTTCTGGCTCAAGCTTGTTAATGTGAATGCCATCAACCTAAAATGATGCAGCAAGTTCTTAAAAAATCTGGGCTTAGCTTTGCATCCCTTTGCCTATTCAATGGTCGTGCTGTCTGGAGGGGGAGGGGGCAAATCCAGACCTTCCTGGAAGAGTGGTGCCAGATCATCATGGAATCTGGATGTTGGTTGTGTTTCTCCTAGCTACCATCTGTTCCACATTGTTACACCCTCATTCCAGATCCATTGATGCAATTCCATCTGGCAATGGAATCACTTCAGTAACAAGCGATAGAGCCAGTCCCTGCAGTGTGGACAAGGATTCTGCTATTGGTATCTTCTCATCCCCCAAAAATCTGGGGATTGAGAGAAGCATCTGCTCTGGGAGAAATTCAAAATGAATTTCCTCAATACAAATCCCTGCATCCAGAAGAGAGAATAGATGTGTGCTCCTGATCTGAAGGATGCATATGCCAACATAACCATCCACTGCACTCACTGGCATTAACAATACAGAGTACTCACTTTCAGCCTATCAGCTGCTGCAAGAGTATTCACCAAATGGTTGGCTGTGGTAGCAACATACTTGTGACATCAGGCAGTCAGGAAAGCTTCCAAGAGGGCGTATTAATCTCCTTGTAAAAGTCAATTCAGCTTCTGAAAAAGTTGGGTTTTCTGTTGAATTTCGAGAAATTGGGTGTTGATCCAGAAAACAAAATTTATTGGGGCATGGATAGATACCCTGCAGGAGAGAGCTTTTCTTCTGTAGGAAAGGGTGAATACTCAGAATGCTCATTCACAAGCTATTGAGTTCCAGTGCTTGATAGAGCAATTCTGGTTGTTTTATTCATATGGCAGCATACATTCATGTAATTCCACTAAGCCAAATTCATATCAGTCACCTTCGATAGGGTTTGCATTGTAAATGGGACCAACTAACTCAACCCTTGACAAGCACAATCCAAATTTCCACAGACATGAACTGGGAATTATGCTGGTGAGAAAACCCAACGTCCTTCAAGAAGGAGCTCCATTCTGCCCTCTCCCCATCAAGTAACATTAGCGGAGGATGCCTCCACAAATGGGGCGCCCACATAAGAAATTTTTGAGCCCAAGAAAATTGGTCTCTCGAAGAAAGAATTTGCAGATCAATCTGTTGGAACTGAGAGCAATCAGAATGTTCTGTCAACTTTTATGCATCTTCTCCAAGGGAAGAGCATTTTAATTCAAACCAACATCCAAGTAGCCATGTTACAGGGTTATGGAGACTCTTCCAGGAAGTGCTAGGAATATGGAAATGGATGTGCAAGAATAAAGCTGTCCTACAAGCCACCTATCTTCCAGGGATCTTCGACACTAGCATATCACCTCAGCACAGTTTTTCTTCTGCACAAGTGGTACATGCAGCAATAAACAGCCGACACATTATTCAGCTTATGGGGACTTCCAGTGGTCGTCTTATTTGCATCAGAACAGAAAGCTGGAGAAAATTTGCTCAGTTCTACCCAGCAAACTAGGGGGACTTAGGATACTTTCTTGTTTTATTGAACTGCAGGTCTCATATGCTTTTCTTCTGATACAGCTCATAGCCAGAACAGTACAAAAAGTGCTAAGGAATCGAGCTTGACTGATCCTCATAGCTATAACATGACCCAGGTTTGGTTTCCATCTTGTACAGCTTTCCAGAAGACCTCTGATCTATATGGGGAGAGACCCAGCCTTATTAATTCTATTCCACCCAAATCTCTCATCCCTCAGCTCTTTCTTGGATGTTGAATGCTCAGTAATCACAGATCTCTCTTTGCCCAGATATATTGAGGATGTAATAGTTTCTGCCTCAAAATAACCCATCAGCTAGGATGGCCTATAGTTTTAAATGGAAGAGGTTCTCCATATAGTGTCGTCATAATGCATTGGCCCTATTTTTTTTTTTTTTTTGCGAGCCCAAACATTTGCTAACCTGCTTGCTCTCTTTTTCTGAATCAGGCCTTGCCACATCTTCAGTTGTGTTCATAGCAGGCCAGTCGCCTGAATACTTTAGCTAGGAATAATGGAATAGGACTCCAGTTCTATTTTGTTGGTTTTCGGAACTGGGGCCATGATTAAGAGGGACGGAAGGGGGAATTCATATTGTGCTGCTAGAGGTGAAATTCTTGGACTGGCGCAAGACGAACAAAAGCGAAAGCATTTTCCAAGAATGTTTTCATTAATCAAGAACGAAAGTCGGAGGTTCAAAAACTATCAGATATCTGACATCTCAGCAACTTACCAAGTTTTATTTATTTTATTATTTAAAAGTATTTATTTCCCACACCCTCCAAAGTTCAGGGAAGGGCACATGAAAGAACATGCATAATAAAATTATACAGAATAGGACATGAATATAACCTGTAACACGGTTTTCATACAGGAGAAGTTCCTGTGAGTTACTAATTAGCTGCTAAATAAGAGAGGAGAGGAGAGGAGGACCTAGCTGACTCCTGGGAGACTCTTTTGCTATCATCATTTGACACTTTCCTTAGAGGATTCGATTCCTACACAGATTATATTATTATTTTTTTAGACATCTCCGCAGCGTTCGATACGCTAGATCATAAAATATTATCGGACCTTCAACTCATAGGTATAAAATCCATCGTTCTGAAGTGGTTCGAGAGCTTTCTCTCCAATCGCATATTTATTTATTTTATTTAGAACTTTTTTATACGGGCATTCATGATACAATCATATCATGCCGATTTACAGATAACAAGGGGTGCAGTAACTTAGTACATATAACAAGTGCATAGGAAACAATAGAGTTACAATATAACAGGGTTGCTAGAACTGGTATATGCCAGCATATGCCAAATTAATATAGGTTCCTGTTCTTCCCAAAAATATATGCAGTCTACAGGTGTCCCACAAGGTTCATCATTGTCTCCCATATTATTTAACATTTATCTCCTTCCGTTGTGTAAAATTTTAGCTTCTTTGAATGTCCAATTCAAACTCTACGCCGACGACATCCAATTGTTCATACCTTACAAATCTTCTTGGTCTGACACTTTTTCATTAATTCAACTGTATATGACTACAATAGAGCAATGGATGGCCCATAATCGACTGAAGTTAAACAGGAAGAAAACAGAACTCCTCTATCTTAGCTTTATATCCAACTCTATAAATGCTCCTCCCACCAGTATCAAATTAGGCACTGACGAAATACCGATCACTAAATTAGCACGGAATTTAGGCGTTTGGTTGGACACCAATTTATCTCTATCCCAACATATTTCCAAAACAGTGAAAAATTCATTTTTCAAACTTCATGTTTTGAAACGGTTACGACCACTTTTGTTCTTTCATGATTATCGATCTGTCCTGCAAGCTTTGATACTTTCAGGTCTAGACTACTGTAATGGTTTATATATTGGTTTACCCGATAACACCATTAAACCTTTGCAATTAATCCTGAATTCTGCAGCCAGGCTTCTCACAGGCACGCCATTAATACAACATATCACTCCAGTTTTGTATAAGTTACACTGGCTGCCCATTAAATACCGAATTCAATACAAAATTATGTCACTTATACATTCTTTACTACACAATAAAGATTCCACCTGGTTGTGCTCTATGCTGAGAGTTTACAAACCCCAGAGAGAACTTAGGTCAGCAGGACAAAACCTGCTGGAAGTCCCATCAGTAAAAAATGCAGCATTAAACGTGACCAGAAATCGAGCTTTCTCAGTTGTTGGACCCACTTTGTGGAACGCATTGCCGAACCCTTTAAGGCAAATTTCGAGCGCGAAGGAGTTTAAAAGAGCACTGAAAACTCATCTGTTTCAAATAGCTTTTAAAGATATGGAAACACATTAGTTTGGAGTAATTACACTAGAGGGGCTGTTTTTCTTAGCCTTAGATTGTGGAGTCCCATCAAGGCTTCACACTGTTACCTGTGTTCAACATCTGTCTTTACTCTTTATCACAAGTAATCCAGAAGTTTGGTTTCTCTTACCATTTTTGTGCTGATGATTTACAGCTTTTGTTGCCCCTGGATTTATAGTGAGAAAAGACTATTCAAAGATTGAACCTATGTCTGGAGGCAGTTTCAAAGAGGCTGGGTTATCGCAGGTTAAAATTAAATCACAAAATGTCAGAGGTTATGTGTGTTCACAGAAAGGGTAAAGAGAAGGAATATGATTTAAATGTCTATTTTGCTATTGGAGTTAATATCCCTTTTAAAGTCAACTGCTTAGGTGTAGTTCTGAATTCTGGTTTCTTCTGACTACCTCAAATTGGTAAGATATGCTTGTAATACTTCTTATTTTGACTGTTGTTTTCTACCCTCTGGCTTCTTGAGGAGGATTTGCACAAATTCCAATTAGCATACAATGCAGCTTGCTGGTTATTAGTGGGCAATTTTGGGAGAGATTTTTGTTACACCCATTCTTAGAGTTCTCTGTTGACTTCCAATGGTCTGTCATGTGACGTTCAAATTGCTGATCTTGGTTTTTAAAATTGAATAGGTCCATATTTGCCTGTAAGGCTGAAGCCTTACATTCTCTCACTTTAAAGTTTGAGCATGCCCTGCTTCAGGTGCTGCCTCCTAATAAGATCAGATTATTAGATACCATGTGACAGAGGCCGGCCAATGGCACCCATAGCCTGTCACATGGAAAGGGCAAAGGGCCATCGGTGCCATTTTGATTACTGGCAGCCGACGGCCCGAGAGTGGGAGATCGCTCCCAGGACCCCCACTGGTCCATCAGTAAATTTTGGCAAGTTTTGGGGGGTCGGGAGGGTGGGGAAGTTACAATGAATTAAATTTGGAGGGTTGGGGTGGGTTTGGGGTTGTTTTTTTTTTTTTTTTTTACAGCCCCCCCCCAGGGACTTTCGGTAAGTCTTGGGGGAGGGGGTTGGGCAAGTCTTGGGGTGCAACTGTGCCACGCTGGTACACCTATAACTAGGGCTTATATTTCAAGCCCTACGCCAAAAATCCTGAAAATCAAGCTAGGGCTTATTTTCAGGGTAGGGCTTATTATCGGGGAAACACTGTACCAGTCCATGGACCAGTGGTTGAGAGAAACTGTGCTAGTCAACATGTGGCTCTTATCTCCCTGAGTCAATGCAAAGAATCACAAGGATAAACCACAAACAATCGAAAATAAGCATGGAAAATAAAAAGCACTATTGATTAACACTAGTTAAAGTCAGATTAGTTTCCCAATGAAAAATGAATAATAAAATACTATATCAAAAAGGAATTATACAATTGAAATAATTCAAATGTGAGAGGATCTTAGGAAAGTTTAAGAATTTTCAATATGGTAATCATGGCTTTTTAAAATTAATAATTTGTTGACCTTTTTTTGAAATACAAATAAAGGCCAAGTTGCCACAAGAGTCCTAAAAAATACTTATAGTGTCTTAACATGGGCCACCATCTTTTGGGCCAAGCCTCCCCCATCACCAGGGCCATTAGTATGGGCAGGCAAGGCAAGGAGAAGGGTTTGGTATATGAGAGGACTGAGATGAAAAGGAATGAGCCATACACCATTGGGTTCCCTGCTATATCCTCTTTCCTCTATCCCAAGATGTGCACGTGCATTCCCTGAGCTGGCCAGTAGCGGTATAGCCTGCCAAAGGGAAAGATGCGATACCTTTCGCAATGGCTAGTGCATGGCTTGACGTGCATCCATAATCCCCGATGTAATATGTGTGTCCAAATCACCGCGTAGCTAATAGCGCTCATCATGTGTAATTTCCACGTAGATGAGGCTATTAGCTAATCTTCATGATGCAAAAAATATTTCCTGTGCGGTCCCGGGGCTGGTGTAAAGGTATGTCACACTTAAGGGTGCATTGAAATAAAAGAAAAATCCTGCTTTCTGTGATTCCTCCTAATAGTATCGTCGTGATTCTCAGTAGGAGGAACCAAAGACAGCAGATTTAGGTTTAAAAAAAAAAAAAAAAAAGTTTAAAAAAAAAAAATCTGGATGCCCAATATACACACACAAGATATATGGTCCTGGCCGTGTATCTTGTGCTTGTATATGCCAGTAGTGGAAGAAAACGGATGCTCATAGATCAAGCGTTTGTTTTCCCAACGCGCAGTGACAGCCACCTCTCCTGTGCGCCCGATGCCAAGGAGGCGCTAGGGATGCACAATTTTCCCTAGCGCCTCCTTTTTAGCACGACCCCCTGAGCTCCTGTTTTCTGTGCACAAATACTGCATAGGCCCCAAAGTGTGGAGAGAACCTGTGGAGCTAGACTGAGGAGGGTGCACCGACTACAGCCTTTGTCCACGGTGCTGTGTTTCCTGGTGTAGCATGGTGCGTAGTCTCAGGGTGTCTGTGGGCCTGATTTCTGGAGATAGTGTGAGCAGTTTCAAGTGCTGGATCTTAGGATTTTCAGGCGGTGGAGCAACCTCTACTAATAAATGGGTTTTCTATGATGAGAATCTCCCCTGCACATGAATCTTATATCTCTTACAATAAGGCAAACCTTGTGCGTCATGAGTTTAATATCATTGTCAGTCAGTAAGCCCAGCTCTATGCAGAAGATTGTATTCTCATATTTTGTGCTTCACTTTGACAACCTTGGGGACTCTTCCTTTTAACTCCAGACAAAACCTGGAACTGGACTTTTATCTGCTCGTGACAATTCTGGCAATGTTCTACTTCTGTCTCTCAAAACTCTTGTACCATTCTGGTCCTTAGTAATGACTCCAAACCAAGCCACAATTCATTTTCCCCAAATTCTGTTTATTTGGTAACAGCTAACACTCAAGCATAGCAGTAACAGTTCGGAACAGGTATTTAGCCGGGCTTAAGAGAGCTCAACCTATAAACTTTCAAGCAGACAAAAACATAAGCAGAAAAGTGCTGCGCATAGTCCTACTACTCCTGGGCTGGCTTGCACAGATTAAAGGGATTCTATGCCAGAGTTTCCAAGTCATTAACTAGGATAATCCTTATAGCCTGGAGTTTTAATTGAACTAGTTTGCAGTACAAGTTATGGACAATTAATGGGAGTAACTTTCAAAATCAAAGGTTCAGAGTTTCTAAACCCCACATTTTTCCTCAAAGCATACAGGAACAGAACTTAACACGCAAGGCTCAGAAGTGCTAAACCTCATTACACAGCTTCAGCATTTCCAACATTAGGGTTTCAGAACACATATTAACCAATTAACCCACATTCAAGCTGCCCCAGCACTGGTTAAGGTAATTTCAGCCTAATATACCTGAGTGTATACAGCTCAGCCATTCTGCTGCCTCTAATGTTGGGCTTGTCTCTCTCCCCCAAACCAGGTTCTAGCCAATAACCTTTAAACTTAAAGTACAGCAAAAGCTCCTCTGCTTGAAATTGGCCAACCACTTCATTAGTGGTCCCTGGGATTTAAATAAGCCATTTTTCTCTCCTTGTTTTTGTCCTTTTATTTCTTTTAGAGCTCTCCCTCTCTGGGTTTCTCATGAGATGTGCTCTAACAGGGCTAGCCTTCTGCAGTAGTTTCTAATAGCTTAAATTAAAGTTTAACCTTTTGTTGCTTTCAAGAAATGTTGCCAAATCCCCATGGGAATGGCCACCATTTCCCTGCTATTTCTAGACAAGAGACTTAGCTTAGAAATGGAATTGTCCATCTTTATCTGGATTGGTCTCCTCAGCACTGCCTTCCATTGTTTACCAGGTACCCCTTTGTCTCTAATTCCTCCAGCCCAGTCCGCACTCTGTTCCCCTTTGGTTCCTTTTATGGAAACTAGCAGCCTGTTGGAGAGCTGAGCGCACTTCCCTCTGATTCAGCCCCATTTTTGCATCCCCTCTCTTTAACTGGGTGACTGGAATCCTGGGATTTGTAGTCCTGCTAGTGTAAACATTTGATCCCCAGCTTCAAGCTGTTGCTGCCTTTTTCTTAAAGGCTGCCTTTTTGCACAGAGACCACTATACACTTATTACTGAAGCTTGGAGGCATTGCCACTTCTTTCCAAGAGAAACCTAGTTCTAACCAAAAAGCTTGCAATGGGTGCACGTCCTTTTGTAATATTTTTCTCTGGGGAGCCTTAGCATCTTTTCTATTCTTTTATCCCAACATTTTTATGTGTTTGCCAGGAAAGGTAAATTGCATTGCTTTCTGGCAAACCTTTATGCCCCTGGGAACCACTGGGCTAAAGAGATTAGAATTGTTCAGTTTGTAGGTAAGATAGCTGAGGGGAGATATGATAGAGATCTATAAAACGAGTGGAATGGGTAAACATGAATCTGTTGTTAATTCTTTCAAATGGTACAAAGACTAATGGACATTCAATGAAGTTATTAGGTGATATATTTATAAGACAAATAGGAGAAAATATTTGTTACTTAATGCATAATTAAACTCTCGATTTTGTTGCTAGAGGATGTGGTGAAAGCTTGTTAGTGTTGCTGGGTTTAAAAATGTTTTAGACAAGTTCTTGGAAGAAAAGTCCATAAACCATTATTAAAGTGGGCTTGGGGAAATCTACTGCTTATCCCTGGAATGAGCAGCATGGACTCTATTGAGCTTTTGGGATCCTGTCAGGTATTTGTGACTTGGCTTAGCCACTGTTGGAAACAAGATACTGGGCATGATGAACTTTTGGTCTGACCTTGTATGGCAAATCTAATGACCTTTTGTTCTAAGTATGTGAAATTGACAGAGGCTCTTTGAATTCTGCTGCACCATTCTTATCAGATACGGGATTCAGAAGACATCCATCATTTTTCTCTCATTGCTGGACTGAATCGGATTATGACAACAGCAAGTCCATCACAGCTGGGGAAATACCTTTTCCTTCCACTCCTCTAGCTGGTCATATTGGGCAATTATTGGAGGCTGAGGAATTATCCTGGCAAGTAATCTTCTCCACTCTTGTAAGTACCTATAGGAGTTATCAACTCCTACATGTGAGGGTTGTATGTTAAATTTGTGTGCTGAGGGAATGTTAGGTGATTAGATGATTTGGGATTATCTGTTATCTAATATGTATGTTAACTTATATGTTTTGTAGGACAGTCGAGGAGCAGATACCATTTTGAAGCTCGTCTAGGGAATCTTCTCTCCCATCTGGAGGATAGGCACTCTTTTATTTTACCAAAGTTGTTGTCCACCTGTTCACCTTGGGCTCAAAGTGGTATACAATATATTTCAAATACAAAATTTAGAATGCAGCAACCATGAAAACATGTAAAACAGACACAATCAAATACTAAATTAATATAAACCGAGCAATACAACAAAAGCCAACTATTTATAATTTACATAAATAAAGTAATAGCATACTAAGGGCCTCATTTTCCAAGGAGTTACCGCGTGTGATAATTCTGCAAATCGCGTTAACAGCAGTTAACACGATTTGCGAATGCAAATTTTTAATTTCATATTCAGGGGGCAGAGTTGGGGCGGAGCAAATGTAAAGTAGGGAGGATTTATCGTGTGCTGTGAAACAGCTGCACTGTTAGCACGGCTCCTAATGCGGCCAATAACTACACCTCTTTCATTTGCGTTATGTTGTGCGCTACAGGCTGGTAAAGGTTTATTGCAGTTCATGATGTCTCTGACAGGCCTGTTAGAGAGAGAGCAAGAGAGAGCCTTGCTATAGTGTCTCCTCCCTAGACAGGTATTTGTATCCCTATGAGAGGCCCACCTAGTAACTCGAGGTGAGGTTTAAGTATTAGTATAGGGGGTTAGGGGCCACTTTGACATTCAACGTGAGACGTACGAACAGAGCAGTGGTCTCTTGTGAAGATTTGATGGCCTTCGGAGAGAGGAAACTCACTCCAAGATGAGATTTGTGCAATGTTCTCTCCACCTAGCTTGATGGACTCTCTTCCTGGGTAACAACAAGCTAGGTGGAGAGAACATTGCACAAATCTCATCTTGGAGTGAGTTTCCTCACTCCGTAGGTCATCAAATCTTCACAAGAGACCACTGTTCTGTTCGTACGTCTCACGTTGAATGTCAAAGTGTCCCCTAACCCCCTACACTAATACTTAAACCTCACCTCGAGTTACTAGGTGGGCCTCCCATAGGGATACAAATACCTGTCTAGGGAGGAGGCACTATGACAAGGTTCTCTCTCTCTCTCTCTCTCTCTCTCTCTATCTCTCTCTCTCTCTCTCTATCTCTATTCCTCTCTCTATCTCTCTCTCTCTCTCTCTCTCTCTCTCTCTCTCTCTCTCTCTCTCTCTCGCTCTCGCTCGCTCTCTCGCTCTCTCGCTCTCTCGCTCTCTCGCTCTCTCGCTCGCTCTCTCAAACAGGCCCATCAGAGACATCGTGAACTGCAATGTAGCCCAAATTGGGCTAATAGCACAAGTTGCGATAACAGCCTTTTGCATAGCTGATAGTGCAATTTGCGATACACATGCTTATTAGCATATGCTACACTCCTTTGTGGTATTGCATGCTATACCAATGCGATATTGGAAAATGAGGCCCTAAGTCTAGATGCCTGTATATGCTAAGGGAAAAATATGCATAGACTATAACTATAGACTATAAAGCCCATCTAGTCTTGTAAGTTTGCAAAGGTTACTTGATGTGAAACGGTAAGAGTACTGGTTCCTGGGCAACTAATCATTAGTGTGTGGGTATTTATAGTGAAATCATTTTTAAAGCAAACATATACATGTAAGTTTTTGCTTTGAAAACTGGTATAACTTATGTATATTTTTTCAGCTTTATTTTATGGGTTGTTACAAAATTAACCCAAAAGTCCTATCTTGGTTAACATGGGGGCAAGAAATAATGGAGGAGATTGAACAGCTCCTCTATGAAGAGAGATTAGAAAGGTTAAGACTCTTTTGCTTGGAAAGTAGGATTAAATGGTCAGTGGAGAAGGGTAAACATTGGAGTGCTTCAGGTATCTGTACTGGGACTGGTGCTTTTTAATATATTTATATATGATCTGGAAAGGGGAACAAAAGAAGTGTTCAGATTTGCAGAACAAAATTATTCTGAGTTGTGAAATCACAAACAGACTGTGAATACTTGAGGAAGATCTTGTGAGACTGGAAGACTGGGCATTTAAATGGCAGATGAAATTTAATGTGGACAAATGCACTGTAGTTAAACAATGTTAGTCAGGGAAAATACCCATGGTTAAAGAGGAGTTCACAATGTGTGCTGTGGGTAGGGCAATATCATCTTTGGTAAGTTTGAGCAGCACGGTGGAGCATGGTAAAAGTGGGTAAGTAGACTGTTTTATTTTTGAAATGATCGAATTTTGGTACTTGCAATAGTCTCAAAAGCACTCCAGGTATAGTCTGGGAGGGCTAGGGGTATGATGGGCTGACTGGGGGGGGGGGGATTGTCTGTCAGTTTTTAAATTTTGGATAGAAAAAGGTAATGGATCCGCTTGGCAACAGTGATGATAATGTAATAAAATCTGACACAATCACTGACAGGCAAATACTAAGGAAAACTACTGCAGTAGCATTTAACAATAAAAAGAGAGACTGATAAAATGAGGACATTTGTTTAAAAAACAAAACAAAAAATCCCATGAAAAAAAAAAATAAAAAGCTGAAAGGAGCAATTCACCAAGCCAAAACCTTGCAGGAAGCATAGACACTGTTTAAAATTACCATCTTTGAGGCTTAGACAAAATGTATTCCCAGCATTAAAAAAAAAAGTTGAATATGACTGCCAGCATGGTTTAATAGTGAGGTGAAAGACTCACTTAAAGCCAAAAGTGCATCATTCAAAAAATGGAAAGTAGACCCAGTTGAGGAAAATAGGAACAAGCCTAAACACTGGCAAGTTGGATGTAAAAAACAATAATAATAATTAAGCAGGCCCGGAAGCAAGATGGCATAGAGGGCTGATGAGCGTTTGCTAGGCCAGTTTATTTCTGTGTTTTTTTTATTCTTGGACTTTAATTATGCCTTCTAAATGAAAGGGGAAGGTAAGAGTCTTCCCTCCTGAACCCAGCTAGATACCGTGCGCTTCATGAGCCAGCCAGCCGAGTGGGGAGCCGAGGAAATTGATGTGAGTCACAGCGGGGGAGAGCTGTGTTCTCCGGCAAATGAGGCGTCCCTCAGTCCAGATATCCGCCCGCCTCCAGTGCAGCGTGACCCCAGCGAGGTTCCCTCTCAGGCGCCCATTGATGACGCGGTTGGAGCACCGGAGGAAGAGGGGATGCTTCCTTGCCCGACGCTGAGTGCAGGAATATTACCTGGCCCCGGAATGGAGACAAGCTTGAGAGCTGAAGGCTCGGCAAGAGCTCGAGCCAGTGATATGCCATCAAGGAGGCTGACGGAGAGTTCTCCTTTTGGTCAGTGCAGGGAAAATCCTGCCAGCGAAGATGATGAGTCCCTGGTTATGTTATCTCGTCCGGAGGCGGTCACCTTAGAGGCAATTTGGGACTTGGTTGCAGGCTTCGGGTCTTCTTTAAGGCACTTGGAGAATAAAATGGACTCTCTCTCATTGTTACCATCAAAAAATGTTGGAGGTTCAAGAACAGGTTAGTGTTGCCTCTAATAGAATTCTGGATACTGAAAAAAAATCCATTCATTTCAAACTTTAAATGTTGCTGCTATTAAAGAACATTCGGCTTTTTCCAGATGTTTGGAATTTCTTGAAAACAACGCTAGACATTTGAATTTGCAAATTTTGAACTTTCCAAAGATAGCTAGTGAAATTCCTTTTGTGACTCTGAAGCGGTTCCTGTCAGAGGGTTTCTCTGAAGAAAATACTCCTTCAGTTAACTTTTGTCGTTTCCTTCCTAAAAGAACATCTTCAGGATCCGCAGTTGATGATCAATTATCGGAAAATGTACCCAGCTTTCTAGAAAATTCTTATTTGGAAGTTTTGGGGAGAAATACTTTGTTAGTTTCTTTTATTTCTGTTTCAGATTTAAGTAATGTCATGCATAATTTCTTTAGGAAATTTCCGATAACTTATTATGGTCAAGTTATGAGGATTTATCCTGATTTAGCTCAGGTAAGACAAGTGCGGAGAAGAGAGTTTCTTTTCCTTAGGCAGGATGTTACTACTTTAGGATATTCCTTTATTTTACGTTACCCCTGTAAATGTATTATTAAGAGGAGTGACAAATGTTTTATTTTCTTTTTACCTGAACAATTGCGTCTCTTTACAGAAGCACGAATGCCAACCACCTCTTCCCCTGCGGTCTAAGTGAAAGTGTGTTAAATTATATGCTGGGTTAAGGAATGCTATGTTAATGCCTTTTCAAATTTTCATTGCCTTTTTTATCTCCCTCTTGATTGCTTATCTTCCCCCTTTATTTCTTTATATGAATTAGATTGTAGTTATCCAATGTTTTTTTCTTTTTTTTTCTTGTTGTAATGCTGCTTTTGTTTTTTGGGGGTTTTTTGCACTAGGATTGTAAAATATCCAATTGTTTTTTTTCTATTTGCAAACATTTTTTATGTTTGTTAATTTGAAAATCTATAAATAAAGAATAAAAAAAAAATAATCAAGCAGGCTAAGAGAGAATTTGAAAAGAAACTTGCCAAAGAAGTAAAAATAAGTAGTAAAAATAATTTTTTCAAGTAGTTATGAAGCAAAATACTTGTGAGGGAATCACAAGGTAACCAGAGGGGTAAAAGGGTTGGTCAGGGAGAACAAGGAAACAGCAGAAAACTAAATGAATTTGTTGCCTCTGTCTTTACTGAGAAAGATGTCATGGTCACATCTACACCATAAACATTTTTTCATGGTGATGACTCCGAATGACAAGATAGAATCACTCGGGCGGATTTTAAAAGCCCTGCTTGCGTAAATCTGCCCGGATTTACGCGAGCAGGGCCTTACGCGCCGGCGCGCCTATTTTCCATAGGCCGCCAGCGCGTGCAGAGCCCCGGGACGCGCGTAGGTCCCGGGGTTTTTCGAAGGGGGCGTGTCGGCGGCAGGACCCGATGACGCTGCGTTTCGGGGTGGGATGTGGCGTTTCGGGGGCGGGACCTGGGGCGTGGCGCCAGCCCGGGGGCGTGGTCCAGGCCTCCGGACCAGCCCCCGGGTTGGAGGACGGCGCGCCAGCAGTCCACTGGTGCGCGTAGATTTACGTCTGCTTCTCGCAGGCGTAAATCTAGGAACAAAGGTAAGGGGGGGTTTAGATAGGGCCGGGGGGGGGGGGTTAGGTAGGGGAAGGTGAGGGGAAGGCAAAAGGAAGTTCCCTCCGAGGCCCCTTCGATTTCGGAGTGGCCTCGGAGGGAACGGAGGCAGGCTGCGCAGCTCGGCGCGCGCAGGCTGCCCAAAATCGGCAGCCTTGCGCGCGCCGATCCAGGATTTTAGAGGATACGTGCGGCTATGCGCGTATCTTATAAAATCCAGCATACTTTTGTTTGTGCCTGCTGCGCAAACAAAAGTACGCGATCGCGCTTTTTAAAAAAATCTACCCCACTGTGAAACTGGAGGATATAGTAACTCAGGTTGATTGACTAAAGAATAAATCACCAGGACTAGGTGGTGTTCTGTCCAGAGTTCTGAAGGAAGGCAAAAATGAAATTGCAGACCTGTTTCAGGTGATTTGCAACTTATCATTCAAAGCAGCCACGATACCAGAAGACTGGAGGGTGGCCACTGTAATGCCAAGTTTTAAAATGAGCTCCAGAGTTGATCGGGGAAACTATAGATCAGTGATCCTGACATTGATGCTGGGAAAAAGGATCAAAGCTATTCCTAAAAACAAAATTACCTCATAAATAGATATGGTTTAATAGAGGAGAGTTAACATTGGTTTTGCAATGAGAAGTCTTGCCTTACCAATTTATTACATTTTTTTGAGGGAGTAAAACATTCAGAGAATGGTGAACCAGATGATATAGTGTATTTTGGGATTTTTAGATGGCATTTGACATAGTCTGTCATGAGAGACTCCTCAGGAAATTGGGGGGTCATTAGATCAGCAGCATTGTCCTATTGTGGATTGGTAACTGGAAAAAAACAGGAAAAAGAGGATAGGACTAAATGGTCAGTTTTCCAAATGGAGAAAGGTTATTAGTGAAGTGCACCAGGGGTCTGTATTGGGACCTCTGCTATTTAACATATTCATAAATGATCTGGAGAAAGACACAAGTCAGGTGACCAAATGACAAAATTGTTTTGCTTCATTAAAACAGCATGGATTGTGAACTGCAGAAGGACTTTGAGACTAGAAGATTGGGCTTCTGAATGTCAGATGAAGTTTAAAGTGGACAAGTGCAAAGTAATGCACGTAGGGATAAATAATCCCAACTACAAGTACACGATTCTGGGTTCTGCGTTAGGAGCCAATACGCAGGAAAAGGACCTCAGAGGCCTTGTGGACAATACCTGAAATCTTTGGCTCAGTGTACAGTGGCAGTCAAAGAGGCAAATAGAATGTTAGGAATTATTTGGAAAGGACTAGAAAACAATACTGAATATTTCATAATGCCTTTGTACAGATCCATTATGCGACTGCACCTCAAGTATTGTGTTCTGGCCACCACATAAGAACATAAGACTTGCAATACTGGGTCAGAACAAAGATCCATCAAGCCCAGTATCCTGTTTCCAACAATGGCCAAGGCAGGACACAAGTACCTGGCAGGATCCCAAGGGGTAGATAGATTCCAAGCTGCTTAACCCAAGAATAAGCAGTGGATTTCTGCAAATCTACCTTTATAATGTTTAATAGACTTTTCCTCCAGGAACTTGCCCAAACCTTTTTTAAATACAGCTACACCAATAGCTTTCACCACATCCTCCGGCAGAGAATTCCACAGTTTAATTATGTGTTGAGTAAAAAAAAATACATTTAAAACTAATAAGAGAAAGTATTACCTAGTAGCTTCATTGTGTCGTCCCCCCAATGTCTTTGTACCTTTTGAAAGAGTAAACAACTGATTGTTTTTAATAGACCTATCATATCTCTCCTCAGCAGCCTCTTCTCCAAGCTGAAGAATCCTAAGCTCGTTAGCCTTTTTTTTAGGGGAATTGTTTCATCCCCTTTATCATTTTGGTTGCCCTTCTCTGTACCTTTTTCTAATTCTGCTATATCTTTTTTTTTTTTTTTTGAGATGTGGTGACCAGAACTGAACACAATACTGAAGATGAGGGTGCACCATGGAGCAATACAGAGACATTATGATATTCTCAATTTTATTCTCCATTCGTTTCCTGATAATCCCTAGCATTCTATTAGCTTTCTTGGCTGCTATTGCACACTGAGCAGAACATTTCAACATATTTTCATCGATGACATCTAGATCCTTTTCCTGAGAGGTGACTTCTAATGTGGAACCTTACATTATGAAGCTATAATTTGGGTTACTCTTCCCTAAGTGCATCACTTTGCACTTGTCCACATTACATTTCATTTGCCATTTGCATGCCCAGTCTCCCAATTTTGAAATGTCCTCATAATTTCTCAGAATCCTCTTGCGATTTAACAGCTTTGAATAATTTTTGTCATTGGCAAATTTTATCACCTCACTACTTGTTCCCATTTTCAGGTCATTTATAAATATATTGAAAAGCAGTGGTGCCAGAACAGATCCCTGGGGCACTCTACTATTCACCTTTGGGAAAATTAACATTTAGTCCTACTCCCTGTCTTCTATCTTTTAGCCAGTTGGCAATCCACAATAGGACACTTCCCCCTATAACATTACTTTTTAATTTCCTATGAAGTCTCTCAAGAGGGACTTTGTCAAATGCTTTCTGGAAATCCAGAAACACTATATCAACTGGCTCACCTTTATCCACATGTTTCTTTACGCTCTCAAAAAAATGTAGCAAATTTGTGAGGTAAGACTTCCCTTGGTTAAATTCATGTTGGCTTTGACCTATTAAACTATGCTTTTGTATATGTTCATCAGTTTTGCTCTTTATGATAGTTTCTTCCATTTTACCTGGCACAGATGTCAGACTCGCTTGTCTGTAGTTTCCTGGATCATCTCTTGATCCCTTTTTAAAAACTGGCATTGTATTGGCAACCCTCCAGTCTTCAGGTACCATAGATATTACTGATAGTATACAAATTTCCAATAGCAGGTCTGCAATTTCATTTCTCAGTTCTTTCAGAACTCTGGTTCAGGTGATTTGCTAGTTTTTAGTTTGTCAATTTGCCCTGTTACATCTTCCAGGTTCACTGAGATTTGTTTCAGTTCCTCTGAATCATCACCTTTGAATATCTCTGTAGGTAATGTGAAAAAGACTCAAATACCTCTAACAATCCAAAATCGATATTGCCCAAAGATAATTTTTTTTAGCATTTAAATGACCTCATACTGGGCTCGGATGTGCAGAATAGCACAGTTGTTTGCCTTTATATGCAGGATAGCAATATTAGTTGCCTCTGCCAAGATTTTTAATCATTGGTCATAAAAATGTTATTTTCATTATGCTTATCGTGATGAATTTTCTTCTTGTATCGTGATAAATTTCTTATCGTGTCATGCTATTTCTTTCATGAAATCATTGTACAATTTCCCATTAGTTTTGCGATTTTAATTTTGTAAGCTATTTAGCTTAGTAGAAGTAACTCTGTAGACCCAGTGCGTTCAGAGGTGTTAGCAAGTTGCCCGACATGGTCTGTGTTTCGGCTGAAACCTTCGTCATGGGGCCATATATCTACGAGAACAATTATCACAACATATCATAAGATTTCCAGTAAAAACAACATTTTAGGCACATAAACGAACATGAACATCAATTTGGATGAATTTTGTTACGATAATTATCATTCATCTAATTGACGACAGGGATGACATTTTTCCCGCTTCCGCGGGTCAACATGGCCGGACATAGAGAATTGCCCACAGTCATGCTCACAGAGTGCCAGACCTCCATCATAGTGAATCTATCCTCAATCACTTTAACACCCGCACAAATAGCAGTATTAGAAAAAGGATTATCTTTTGTACCCTTCTATGCCTACGATCCATTTCAATCTAGACGAGATCTGTACAGAATTTTTAGAAAGCTACAGATTGCTTTATTCTTTTCCAAACAACCAGCCACATTGGATACATCATTAGTTTTCCCTAAATCTTTTTGGATTCCACCAGGACCCATTGACTCTCACATTAAGACCTTTATAGATTTGATACTACATGATCTTGATGACATCGAGTCTACCAGTGACCCACCTAGAAATAACATCACAAAAT